>NW_026137992.1:325000-1643128 GCF_019393585.1 Leptopilina boulardi | reverse complement strand
TTTTTCGAAAATCGCTTAAAGGGTAGTAATAGGTGTCTTCCTCTACTTTAATTTGGCTGTCAATTTTTTTCTATTCTTTTGGGTGTATTTTGTGCAAGAATTTACAATAAAATCGTCTGCCTAAGAAAAGTTTAATATTTTTGGAATATTTTTTTCAGACGGGTTGCCTTAAGGGTGTAATTGGCGTACTTGTATCAGGGTGTCAATTTTTGTCTAGAAGGATCTTAATTGATGTGAACTTCATTGACCTGTCATTAATCGGTAAAACAAAATATTCAAATCTGTGTTAGCATTGATCGGCATAACAGATTTGGCTATTTTAATTAGTAAAGTAGAATTCTACTAATTTGTAGTTCATCAGGTTTTAAATGGTTTTAATTCTTCAGATTAATTATAATTTGCAAAGAGGGTAAAAAAGTTGATCTAAGACGTGTTTGAAACAAGGGAACTGTGTATACAAGAACCCTATTACTGATATATCTATTTTGGGTAGGAGACTAAACCACAAAAACAAGTAAACCTAACCCTGTTATCCAATTGATCACCCTTCGAGAAGCTATTGTACTAATTGTCTCTTTCTCAGTAAAACCCTCAAGGGGTGCGAGATTCCTCTTGCGATCTATGATTTTATTCTTAAAGTTAGAATATAATACTCTTAAAATAAGAAAGAATTCTTGAATTAAGAACTATTTCTTAAAAACTATTTTTTAAGAGCTATTTCTTAAGAAATGTTTCTTAATAAATCTTAAGTTAAGAATTTTTTATTTTAAGAATATTTTTTTTTAATTTTAAGATTAAAATGTAGGTAAAATATTCTTAAATGCGCCAAGAGGAATTAAAAGAAAAATTCATTTTCTGGAATAAATCCAAAAAAACCTGGGTGTATGTGCGTACAGTAGAGGAGTTATGGGAAGAAAATTTCTCGCGCAGAGCAAACGGTTACAGAAAATCGTCTTGGCGTGAAACGAAACGGAAATGCCTGCGGGAACTTGCAAGTTGAGAATTCGAAGACGAAGCTGAGCGAAGCTTAAAAATACGCAATCTTGCTACCCCGTCAGGCTGAAGAATTGAAATACATGCCCATTCCCCCCACTCCTTCTCTATCCCCCTTTGATATCGTTTACCCATAATCATTTAATTTTCTCGAAGCCTAGCACCATACTGTCGCCCACGGCCTCTTCGGAAGTTCTTTAAAGGACTACTTTTACTCCTCACATCGTTTTTCTTCACCAATTTCACTTTCTACTCGAAAAACTTTCAATCAGTTCTTAAGAAAGTTCATTTTTTGCAAAATTTACAAAGTAGTATTAAAAAAAAAAATTCACAAGTGGATGGATTTAATTTTTCAAGATTATAAAACCTTAGGACCTTGATGCAAAAAAATTTTAGGTTATGTTTGTGATGCGTCACATGTTTGTTATTAGTAAAATTCAGAAATTCCATTGTCTTTTCCTTGATAAACCCTTATTTTTCTCTTTCAAAAGTGTGCTTTCTTCAATCTCAAGTCGTGCTCCAAGTATTATTGTAGTAAACTCAACGCTATCATAAAAAAGTAATACCAGAGTTTATTTCATCTTTCTAGCGAATTTATAAGACTTTCTTTGTCACAAATAGTTTCAATATAGAGCTTTCAAGATTCAAAAATTTGAGAATTTAAAAAAAATACAAGATGTAAAAATTAATATAAATATACAAGAGGACCTGGGGGTTGGTTGTAACAAATTTTTTGAAATTAACTGCGTTCAAGATTATTCAGATATGGAGAATTAATTTTTGAAATTTGAGATAGAGTCTGATTCAAAAAGTTCTTTTTGTGGTAAATTAAAGATCCGTTAATAAATAGAAAAGATTTTAAAGCGATATCGTTTCTCTATCGAGTCGTTTGTACATGGTCAGAGATACATATGTCGAAACATAAAGCTTCGGTAAATGATACGTTGAAACGTATATATGCAAGCTGGTACTATTTACTGGGATTGAACTGGAAAGTATTATGGAATTTATTTAATCCACCCTATGCAGTGGCTTTGTCGCATACGAATGTCCGATAAAATTGTAGTCGATCATTACCAATACAGATATCAATGTGTTGAAGCTTTGCTCATCCTTTCTCGTTAGTGAAAGTATTATACGAAGTTCACCTGGAGCTCAAATTTGCTTTTTTTATTTAAATGCCATTGAATTTCTACTCTCTTTTAGATATATTATTTAAAGGGAAATTTTCCACAAAATTAAAATAAATTTTCCAAGCAAGATGTAGTTGTAGTTGATGAAAAATGAGTTTGGAAGTTGAAGTGTGACGTAATCAAGAGTTACTTTACAAGAACTAGGATTTTGATATACGAGTGAGGTTTATTTTGCTTCTAGTATCCCCCTGCTATCATTTCAGTTCTTGAGAGTGATTTAAGTGGAAGCCTAACGTAGTAACTTGCCCATGTGCACAGATGCGAGGAATCGACAGAACTTGGCAGCATTATAAGCCTGGTTACCCGACTCTCGAGTTATAAAGCTACTTTCATCAGTGCAGAAACAATCTTTACCATCAAAGGAAGAAATCATTTTTTTAAAAAAAAATTCCAACTTGACTTTCAAATCGTCAAACGTTTTTCAATTAATTATCTCTGACATCAGTAATTAATCACAGTAAACAAAAAATCGCATTTTTAAATAATGACCTAGGTAAAAAATTTCCTAGAAAATTATGTCAGGGAATTTTTAAAAATAATTCCATTCAGAAATTCTATAGAATCACATTAAAAAGAAAATTATTATTTTTAACTGAAACTAGTTTTTCATGATTTTATGTATCTAATCTGCTTAAAGAGACGCAGTATTTAAAAGATGAGAAATTTCGAATCAAATTCTAAAAGTGAAATTATATAAACGTGTTACTAGAAAGGGTTACGAGAAGTAAAAGGGGTGACTTTAAACGAGTGCGATTTGTGTTATGCGGATTAGTATTCCAACCATTGGTCGACACATCTGATGCTCGCATAGGATTTCGCAACCCCTTTTCTATACTGTATATACATATATACCATAAGCATCTCCAACATTTACCAAGATAATATTTTCCCTGCATTTTTGTGAACTCTTCATCACGCTAAAACTAATTTTCCAGAATATGCAGAATTTTGCCTTCTCTTTACAGCGACGAATTTCCTTTTTTTTTCGAGGATTTTCGTCGCCTCCGCAAACGGATTTTTACTGAGTGTCCAAATACGCTCCAGTCTTTCTGAATAATTGGGTGGTGCGATGGTTTGCCACGGATCCGGTTTCTGGGTTTGTTCCGGCTCCGCGGTGAACCACGGCGACTATACTATCCGTATATATGTATATACACGTATCACGTCCGGTGAAATTCTCGCATCCCATCCACACGTAAAACCATTTAATCCTTAAACGGCACTAAACCACTGAAACTAAACATCATTTGTGATCGAAGAATTTTTTTTTCTCTAATTTGGTGATAAATAGGAAAACTAGTAAGGAGTGTTAAATTAGTATTTCTAGCGCAATATTGATTTCAAGTATTAATTAAAAATGTGTATACATATGTATGTAACATTATTCTGTGGTCTTTAGTGCTTTAGTGGCAACCTGGCGACGATTTTGCAGTAAGCGTCGGGGTTTGTCGTGGGATGGAAAGGTGCCTATGGCAAATTGAATGGCGTTGGTGAAACGCGAGTGAAACGATAGAAGGGGGTGTGCAAGGGAAATGGAGGCAGAGACGCACCATACGGACGAGCCATTTAAACTTCTCATCCCCCAAAACCACGTGCCTGTCCGCATTCTGACTTATACCCGGCATCGTTCAACCAGTCGACCGGGTCCTTTGCTCACCCTCCACCCACTCAACATGTGCCATTATATACGTTTGACATCCGCTACTCATCGCCTGTCTCACAAAGTAGAAAATAAAACTTTTCTCTCAAAAAAAAAAAATAATCTGTCATTTTAGAAAATTCATTTCTCTAATCTTTTTCTAGTTTATCAAATTTTTTCTTTTTTGCAAAAAAAAAAAAAAAAAAAAAAAAAAAAAAAAAAAAAGTGAAAAGGTACTCGATCTACACACTCGACGATTTGCGCCCTTCGTGCGAAAATTCATCCCCTCCGCATTTTTCCAAGCGGTTTCATCCCCCGCGTTTACTGTCAGAAAACTGACAATCGCCGACGCTAGAGGGTAGAGTCTAAACTCGAGACTCTAGATATCCTCGATACACGTCATTCAGCCCTCTCAAAATTTCTCGCTCCTTTTGTAATTTTATTCATTTTTCTTGCAGAGCTATACCCGACAATTCTCTCTACACAAAACTCTGTTTGCCTATGTAAATGCAAGAGATAGCTCGGCTCAAAGCACCCTTCTCATGTATATTTTTCCACCTTCTCTCGCTGTCTGAATATTATTAGTAATTAACGAAAAGAACACATCATATAATATTCCTTAAAAAAAATCTTCAAAGTTTAAACACTCTTTTACGAATGAATTAAAGGTCAAAATATATAATTCCGATATATACGTGTATTTTCAAAATTAATGAAGAATAATTATTACGAATTATAATTCCAATTAATATAGAAAATGATATTCAATTTATTAACATTCTGATGTTTTGCATTAATTTTACCATATTAAAAATATTTGTAATGCTTCGAGTAAAATGAAGTGTTTCATAATCAAATTACAACTAAAACAAAATGTATTATGTTTATACATATCTATGAACAAATAACTTTATTATATTGATATATACGTTATAATAATGAATTCTATCAGTAATTAGTGGGAAAAGAATGAATTAGTGAAAAAGGGATCAATTTTAACTGGAAATGGATATTCCAAAAACGTTCCTTTGCAATGGTAATATACATTTCTCCCCTTCGTCATGCTCTCTTTCTCGTCTCGATTATAATTTTATATTCCAGTTGAAAATCCAATGAGAAGTTTCGGCTTCTCTTGAATACATATGTATCTTTAACCACCAAATGAACACTTTTTTTCGTCTTCTATTTTCTTTTGTCTTGCAATTAGGATCATTTTTCAAATGCAATTAATTGCATACAAAAATTGTAACGATCGCAACAGAGATATTTAGAAAGAAAAAGTAATCTCACATTTAGAGGAAAAGTTCTATTATTGTAACTTGATTCCAACATAAATATTTTTTCAGAAAATAAATTAATAAGCAGTACCTAGTAATTTTAAAAAATTACATTCACAAACAACTTACAATATTTTTAGCTAAATTACTGAAATTGAGTCAATAAATATTTGGAGATTTTATTGTGAATAATGAAAAATTTTTGATAAAGTAGATAACCCTATTAGGAAAAAGCGAATATAAAATGATGATCCGAAATTGCAATGAAATAGGTTCTATAAATTTTTAAGGGTCATGAAAATAGGAGTATGAAGAGAATAAGCGGAGTAACTGAAATTATTCGAAAACGATTGAAGCGTTGATAATTTATTTACATTTGCAATCATACTGCGCGATTCTAATGACGCTGTTTTTATGCGTTTGAATCGAGAGAGAGAGAGAGAGAGAGCTCTCGCTTTAAATCCGATAGCTCTGTCAGCAGGCACGCGAGTTGCGAGAGAACAGTCAGTCGTATTCAACGTGTTTTATTAATTAATAACAAATGTATCCTCGAATCAGTTTAGCGTCGAATAAAATGATATCCCTGACAAGTAATTCCCAGCACGAATATCCAATTCATGTTTTGACCGCTCGGTCGACTAAACTCTATCAAAATTATAAATAACTCTCACAAGAAACGTTTTCAGGAAACACTCGACTTAATATATAAATAATTCAAATATATTAATTATTTAGAAAATTATCAACTTTTCCAATAAGAGTAAAAATTTTCTTTATTACAAAAAATCGGTATAACTTTTTTTTTAATAACCTTAACAAAGAATTTTTCCCAGTGTAAACAATATTCTTTAGGGGAGGGAGGGGGGGTGAAGTCATTGAAAGGATGTAAAGCATTAAACATCCTGTGAATCGGATGACATAACGAGCAAGCGAGCGGGCACGAATGAATTAGAAGAATTTGCCATAAAAACGAGTATCGAGGGGAAAGAAACTGGCAAAGCGGGGGCGGATGGCACAAGGGGGAGAGGAAAATACGCGAGCGGTATTGTACGCTGGCCGATATTAAAATGCCGGTGATTGATGCGTGTACCGTGCACCGTTTTCCCTTGGAAAACCGTCCAATGGGACTCCCACCACCTTACTACTAAAATATAAGGTTGTCATATAACGGGGTGATATTGCATCTTCTCATGGCCATGGGACACAACAACCTATATATATACATATATACATCAAGCCGCAAATAAGTCTGTTTCCCTTATGCACGCTGTGCAAGTTGATAACCTGCCACAACGTGCTGAGAGCAATCGGCATTTACATCTACATAAATCATCCGCCCGCTCTCTTTTTGCGCGACTCACAGTCCACCTTCTTCCTAAACGATTGCTATAAATTCTCCATTCCCATATAACCATAACACTGAGGGTTCAAACGAGTAGTCGTATCAATAATAATTTTTTGACTTATTAACTTTTTACAGCAGCAATAACAAAAATTTATTTCATTAATGTAACAAAAACGTCAATTTTTTTTCTGATTTTATTAGCCAATTTAACTTCGAATTATTACGTCATGGGAGAAAATATGACATAATTGTATTACTTCGATAATTAATTAATACTAATAGAATATTTTTATTTTACTTTTATAAAAAAAACTGAATTAAATTTAAAAAAAAAATTTTTTAATACTTTTGAAACGAGAGAAAGAAAGAGAGATATATAGAGATATATAAATATTTATTGAAACTGGGAAATATAAAGCCACTTGCAGATTCATTTTTGTCGATGGCTCTCTTTTAACCACTTATGTTTATCTCGTTTAAAAAATATACAGCCTGTACGATTTCATACATGGAATCCACACACTTTTTAATACCTTACACAAAGGGAGACACGCTTTTGCAATTAACCAGCTCCATTTTTTACTGATCAATGGAATCACAATTTTTTGTTACTTTCTATATAAGTGAATCATATCACAAAAAAATGTATATAAATGATTTTTTTAACATATTGTTACATTTTAAAAATATATAAATGGTAAGGATGAGAGCATTAGAAATTATTAATTAAAAAAGAAAAATTTACTGTAACGAATTGGTAAAATTGCACTGGAAGATTTAAACATCAAAAGATTCTATCTTCATTTGATTCATTTTGCAAGTTATCCTGGAAAAAAAAGGAAAAAAGGAAAGAGCGAGGGTATCGTATAGAGAGTGTTGAGAAAATAGAGGGGTTAGTCTATAGGGCATCTCTGGGGTTGCAGAGGAGTTTGCATAGCGACGTAAACGGATACAGGAAGTCCTCTCTCGTTGGGGTGCCACCACACCGGATAGATGTTTCTCGTAAACCAAGCGATCCGACAAATACGAATTCTTGTCTCTCTCTCTCTCTCTCTCTATCTCGTTTCGAAAGCACTAAATTGCTGTTGCCACATCCGACATATTTTTAATTTCTTTACATAATTTTCTATCTTCAGATTTTTATCAGAGTGGGATCTAGTTTGCTGCCGAGCCTCAACCAATCCGACCGTTTTTTCAACGATCTCTTAAACATGCGCTCACTCGGAAATTTAAAGTAATCAGACAACCTCTAGTACACTTTTCCTCATCTTAAAATGCTTTTAGTCGAGCTTTTTTGAATATTTATCTTAATATCGTAGACATTCATAAAATTAGTTAATCCAATCGATAAAAATGTCACTTCGATTATTAAAATAAAAAATTGTTTTAAAATTAATTTGTTAAAATTTTTATAATTATAATAATATAATTGTCTCGCTTACCACAATATGTATAGAACAAGATGAAAAGTCATTTGAAACTCACCTGTAACAAACAAAAACAATAAAATCGATTAGAAAACGCAAGTAATAAATAAAATATTTTTTGTTTTAAAATCGTCAACATCATAAAAGTCAAAACTATTAGAATAAATCTTTCATTCTTTTTGTCCCACTAAAAATGATGGATTTCAAACAAACTGAATGCCTTTTTTTTACTCTATTCATTTTCAATACAAAACCTTTTCAACTTTACACCTCTATATTAAATTTTATTCTTTTGTGCATGAAAATAACATTTTTTGTTTTTATAAATATGCAAAAAAATAATAATAAATGAAAACTTTACGTCGAACACAATAATCATTAAACGATATGGTTCAACGAAGGTAATTTTTAATTTCACAGAAAAACATAAAATATATTTTTTTAAAAAAAGTATATCCCTCTCGTTTCGTTATGGATATATAGGAGAGTGCAATTTTGAATTTGCCAGGTACAAAATTTTATCTGAAGAACACGTACATTTTGGAATAGTCAAAATTCCCAATGCTAAAATGATTTTCGTGCTTCCCTGTCAATGTACCGCTAATGGCTACGCGAAATCGTCAGGTAACGGTTGATGATACTGTAGTGGATCTGGCAGTTTACCCCGAACGTCGATTTTAGCATTGAAGCATTCAGGGGTGGCTTAAAGCTTAATGAAACGACGTTGATTATAGCCCTAGCCCTGGGCTTGAGTATACATCCGAAACAACATTATCCTTCTACCTTCAGTTCAAACATCAACAGCAAATCTGTGAACGAAATTTATTACTCTGAATTACGAGATGACTTAATGTAACGCATCTAACAAATATGACCTATTATATTATTCAATGGAATATTTCGATAATTATCATTGATTTCAAAAATTTATATTCAGAAAATATAATTTATATATTCTGTAATATATAATATTATAGAAGTATAAAGATTTTTTTTTTCAAACAAAAATTCATGGAGAAAAAAAATTTACGTGGAGAATTCGTCAATGATAAGAGAGAAGAAAATGTACCTTAGTACATGTAGCATGTCGTAGAATTATCAGGTTGGAATGCGTCGCTGTAATAAATCCAAACATCATCCCTCGACCGAAATCACCCCCGACCGCTATTCATTCTTGTATTGTTACTCGGACAAAGAGTCTCGCCACGCTTGACTTGTACTACGTGCTTTCGTTACTCCGCTCTACTGATCTTCACTTTTGGTCTCAAGGAAGAATTATTTTCAAAGATATCAAAGCTCATAAAACTATTTTTTTCTCTCTAAACGCTTTTTCACGTATCTCTTATCCATATATTTACCATTTAATTTGTTTCGTTACTTTGAACCTATTTTTAATCTACATAAAATCTATTTCTACATAGGAGTCAACTAAAGTTTCATTGGATCAACAAAAATTTTGTTTGCACAACCAAAATTTGATTAAGACAACAAAAATTTTTATGCTGGGGTGCTATTTTGTAACTTCATTTCACCTTCACTTCACTTTACTTACATTTCGCTTTCACTTCACTTTTTGTAACGTGACTTCACCTTCACTTCACTGTCATTTCGTTTTCACTTCAGTTTCTGTAACAGGACTTTACCTTCACTTCACTTTTACTATATTTTCACTTCATTTTACTCTCATTTCGCTTTTACTTCGCGAAATGAAAGTGAAGTGAATTATAAGTGAAATGAAAGTTAAGTGAAAGCGAAATGACAGTAAAGTGAAGTGAAAATATAGTAAAAGTGAAGTGAAGGTGAAGTCGCGTCACAGAAAGTGAAGTGCAAGTGAAGCGAAAGTGTAGTGTAAGTGACGTGAAAGTGAATTTAAGTTACAGAACAGCGCCCCTGCAAAAAAATGATGGTTGTTGCAACCAAAGTCTTTTATTCTCAACTCAAAACCTTCTTTCTCACTGTGGCACATTAAAAAAAGAAAATTACACTTAACGATAAATTTACTTCAAAGATATATTAATTTAAACGGCTCTCAACTGATTTCTCCCTTTCAATTGAGCAATCGTTTTGGACCAACAAAACAATGTGAAAAGAATTCCGATCTGAAAAATGATAGAATTTTAACGGAAGCATATCGATAATCGATTAGTGTGCCTGAGGCTCGGATTGAGCAGATTGTATACGCAGGGAAGTATGAAGTAGTACAGTAGCTGTCGCGTGGGCAGCCGCTTTATCGCTTTAGCGTCAGATTAATAAGCCGCACAACACATATGAAACACCATAGTCGCAGGTCAGAGATTCTACTGCGTACATATACATATACATATATAGCTTCATCTAGAATCATTTGTGTACAAACAATGAACGCTTATCCACAAGAACTCACACACATAAATATGAAGCCTGAGGGACGGAACGTGGCTCGCGCGAAAACCCTTGCTATTTATTTTATTTGGCTTATATTCGTTTCCGCGCGCGTTGTAGGAATTCAATCTGCGATTGTGTATGTGTGTGTATGTACGTGGTAACATAGGGTCGACTCTCACTCGTGTCTGTACCCCCCTTGCATGACATATGATCTCCCATATTGCCATGGTACACACGCAACATTGACAACATACCCTATTGCGAACTCACACTATTACAAGAGCCAGAGCGTTTGTCACTGCGTTTACACGGTTGTGTAATATCTCAGAGTTATCCAACCTCGCGGCCAACAAATAGCGAAAAGCGGCAGAACTGCTTTAATAAAAAGAAAAAAATGTGCAGAAAAGAATATGCGAATTAGGGTAAGATTGATGGAAAAAATAAGGGAAAGATAATCGGTTTAGTTCATTCGAAATGTTTCGAAATTATTACATCAGGTGAAAATTATCAGAAGAATTAGAAATTACATTGTAATATTGTATTATCAAGGTAATATTCAAGTAATATTACTGCACTGAGAGACTTTAATGAATGAAAAAATTTTAAACGAGGCGGGAATCGAACTACGAACCTAACGCACATCAGTCGAGAGTCTTAATACCAAAAGACCAATTTGACTCCCGACCAAAACAGTGGAAAAAACAGAAATAATTTTCAAATACCGTTCAATTCAAACCTAATTCGATAAAATAAAGAAGCCCAAATCCTACGTTTCGGGGAAAAAAAGGTTAATTGCCAAAAACAAAAAGCCAACGGGATTGGAGTCTCTGCGTTTACATGGAACTCTACTGCCAGTAAACAGACTGGTTTGCATATACGCGCGGGGTTCACGTTTGCGGGCACGTGTGTTCACCAGCTCAATGTCGCTTCACGCTCGTTATCGTTTCGAAAATCTCTAAACAGCTCATCCCATTCCAGCCTATCCGTCAACGCTATCTGTATCTTTCGTGTTATATAGGAGCTGTTTTCACACCCCTTCCTCTATTTTCCCAACGCCCTTGTTATACCAGTGAATATATATCTATATATCCCTCTCACTTTGGAGAGTGGCGATTTTCTTTAAAATCGGTGAAAATTTAAAGCGCCTGCAGGGGGTATGGGCATCACAGGCAGGGTTCGCGCGAGGGATTGTCCTGTTATCGGCTCGCTTATCGTGTGTGAAGGGGCTTATGCGGATTGCGACTAGCAGCCACACCATCCTCGTTCTCCAAACATACCATGATTTTACTACTAACCAACACGAATCACCGTTCCAGTTACAATCTGCCCGACAAATAGGTAATAACACGTCGTGATTATGCCACGTTTTCAACTTGACGTAAATCTCGTTTCCGCGATATCGCCAAGATAGAGGATCGTGTTTATACTATCGCAAATATTTATATAAGGGACGCTATCGTTTTTTGCAAATCTAAAGAATACCGCGCTTTTTTTATTATATACGTAAAATTACACAAAAATAAGTAAATATAAATTGTAATTAATGCTTTCAAACAATAATTTCGCGACCTTGAAGATAATAATTTATGAAAAAAATTAATATATTTTTTAATTATTTAATAGAAAAACGAACCTTAGTCAGTTGATTTATTCTATATTTCGGTCGACAAGTTGAGCAGGAAAGACAAACACACACACACGATTTAAAAAATTTCAAACACTCCAAAAGTCACGTTTAAATGAATTAAGAAACAAAATAATTTTTTTACAAATTTAAACGATCGCGATTTTAAGAATTTCGAACACTCCCGAAAAAAAATGAAGAGAAAATATATGTGTAACACTTTAAAATTACTCGCACTCGCACTTTGGGCACGTCTTAACAGGTCAATACACGAATTGCAACTGATTTAATTATTGTTTTTAGGATCCCCTATTATGAGTTTTAATTTGAGGTGCCCTCTGCACATCAATGTAAACATAATTCTCCAGGTGAAAGTATAAACATTATAAAATCCCAAGATTGCTTCAAAGTCATTTCAAATACTTTAAAATTATAATATTTTTTTAATAAAAATTTGAGATTTTTAACTAATATAATTAAAAATATGGAAAACCTTATTAATAAATTGAAAAACATAATAAGGGATCGTTTTGAATATTAGTGATAATTTAATGAGTACTGAAACGTATATTGTTGTGCTTTCAAAACAAAATTTAGTTAATGCTTTTTATGATAATAATTATATAGTATAGTCATCAGAAGTATATGACCTTTAGATATGAACCAAATTTTTTACTACGCAATATTAAAATATTGCCTTGCAATATTTTGCAACATGTTTAATACAATTATTAAAACCAAATTGATGTAAACAGTTAAAATAAAAATTGACATCTCAAACTGATAATTAATAGCAATATTTGACAAACAAAAATATATAATTTTATAAATTAAGAATATTAGTTTACTTTAAAAAAAAATGTTTTTAAAATATTTGTTTTACAGAAAATGAAATTAAATATTTCTTCAATTGTTTGAATATATTAATATATTTATAGTGAACCATTAAAGTAGTGATTTTATAATATTTATCCGTTGAAAATTTTAGATGACTCAACAAAGTTTTCCTCGAATGAACAATTGAATATTACACCTTTCCATCAAGTGGTGTCGAAAGGTGTTATTTCGAATTCTCTATATATATATACCATTACGAGCTTGTACACCTGTCAGCTAAGAAATGTTAGATGCTCCAGAGGTTCTTGTATATAAACGATCACGATTGTGTGTTATACATGTCTGCGAAAACCACTATAACTATATGAGAATTCATGGCCACTTTGAGGGCGATATTATTTTTCATAAATGTGGTGACAAGGGCCGTTTCAGGTGATTGCATGGATCTCTAAGATGAGTTTCAGAAAGAAGATGCCTAGTTTCTCGGTAACTCTAAGATAAAACGAATCTAAATTGACAATCAAATAACGTCACGCGTCACCCTCTTAAAGATATCTTCAAAATGTGAAGGAAAATATCACCTTCAATCAGTCATTCCATTATTATATTAACAAAATTTATTTCCAAAACTAAGTTAAACTTTTATATAAATTCTTCAATATTCTTTTAATCTTTCGAAGTCAGAAGAAAAATAAGAACGGAAAAATGAAGAAAATCCGTGAGCGAAAAAAGTTTGTTATTTCTAAGTAAAAAAAAAAGGGAAAGCTAGTGACAATGAGAAGAAAGTAGATGACAAAGAAAGAGAAGAGAAGAAAGTGACAAGATCGTTCTAAATTCGTTTACTTTCTATTACTTTGTTTTATCAGGGGATAAGATCATTACTGCCGTCCTCTCTGTCTCCTTATTTTTCAGGCAGCGTCTTGCATCGCCACCTTTTGGCTGGTGAGCGTTCATCGCCCCGTTTTGCTGTTTCTCGCCTCACTCCGTGCGACAGTAATTTTACTTAATTAAATTCCGTTCTTTCTGCCTTTGGTGCCTTTTTCCCCCATTCCTCTTGCAAACTGTCCAGCCACCCTCACCTACACTCCATCCCTTCCACCAAAAAACCTTCTTCACCAACCGCCCTCCAAAGCAATCACTGATTTTTCACAACCTTTCGTGTATTCAAGCGCGATATACGATATAGTCAACGAATTACGTTTACAGAAGAGGCGCGAGTCTCACACTTATATATACATATTTGTAACATCCTGATGAAATAAATAAGTAAACCTTAATTTTACTCTCTAAATGTGAATTAGGGAAATATCCATAGGAATCAGGCCAAGTAGCATGTAATATTACATGGAAGATTCGTAGTATTACTGTGTAACATTACATGTAATATTGAGGTAATATTACAATGAAATACTGAGACTCTCTGTTTTCAGAAAAAAACCTCGCCGGCGGGAATCGAACTCTGATCCTTTCGCACACGAGTCGGGAGTGATAACCAATAAACCACCCTATAACTTATTGAAGATTTAGATTATTCACCTACAACTTAACACTTTTCTCTACTTAAACTAAAAATTACGTCAGGAGAACGTATAAAAAAATAACCTTTCAATTTCAAAAGTACACAAATTATAAAGGAAAAAACAGTGAAATAAAAATTAAAAAAAAATATTGAATAAAAACATAATATAAATTAAAATTCTTTTTGTATGCTATTATGAAGGAATACTTGGAAAAAAAATGTCCTCGCCTTTAGTGTTTTATAATCAAGTTTTCCAGATGTTTAACAGGGCCGAATGACCCTAAATACTGTAAAAAGAAGAAATTAAAAAGAAAAAGCTTTTGTAACATCCGGTTGCAGGGAAAGAGCTTAACGAGGTAAGAATGTGTCTATCGTGGCTTTTCTGGCGGTATAACTTTCTTCGTCGCTCGTTAAGTGCCGTAAGAATTAAAGGGCTCCGGAATGAAGGGTGCAAGCTACGGAGATTCGGGGCTTCTTATTACCACTTCATCTGCAATTAACATTTATGACCGCGCGACTTTGCGCTCTCATGGAAAAACTAATTAAATATTCTCAAGGGAAGAAGGGGGGGGGGGTTGGCTGGAGAGCTTGATATCCGCGTTCTGCTAAGCGCTCGACTCTTCAGAGAGTCAGAAGAGAGGAGAGAGACGATGAAAAGTAGAAGAAAGAAGAACTCAAAAGGAAAATAAGTAGTTACAGAAATAAAGGGCAAGATAACGTGATTATATCATAAAGACCTACATAAGAAACCATTATCGGCATTTTATTTTTTATATCACCGCTAAGAAGATGCCTAATGTCATCAATTAATTGTATAATATAAAATTATTTTTTATTTTTATAATTAAAAAATATGAATTATTATTTATTTAAATTACAATAGTTTTAAAATTTAGCGCTATTATTTAAGTTGGCAGTACTGTTTCTACTGTCAAAACCATAAATTATCTGTTTACACTTTTCATGCGGATTAAACTAAAATTATAAATTAAGAAAGAAAATTACTAAATATATATAGAAAAAAAACAAGTTTTATTCAATTCAACGAAGCCATTTGCCTAAATTAAATAGACCAAGAAAAAAGACGAGATGGGAGAATAAATCACCGTATAGTATAAAAATACAATGAATGCTCTGAGGACAAAAATAAAATGGTATAATTTTCGTGGAAATGGTGAATTAAAATGTAACAGCGGGATGCTGATGATGATTCGTTGAAACTTTGAAAAGAGTGAAATTTGCAGCAACTCTCTTGGAAGATTTAAAATGGTCTCTCTCTCTCCATGGAGTGTTGGCTAAAGAATATATATAAATTTAATAGCCGCGTCGTACACACTTAAAGGCAGTACTGACCAGTTTCGGTTGTGAGTTAATGTTTTTCCTAGTAGCGCGATCTTGAGGCTGCGAGGTCGTAATCCATCGAAACATGCTCAGAGGTAAAAATCACAAGCGAATAGCCCCTCTCTATTGCGGCTTGTAATCAAAATTCGTTTTATAAGTATTCCCGCACTGCCGACAATTTAATGTGTGTATGCGCGCATGCTATTTCTGTCCGCGAATGCATTTAGCCATTTACAACTGCTTGAAAAAAGTGTCTAAGGCGAGAAGAAGGTAAAATACTGTCATCAAACATAATTCATGGGTGAAATTTCGAAAACAAGAAATACCGGACAGAGTTTGTTAAATTGTTGCATCTATATAAACGAGAATGTGGGAGGAGGAAGATAGTTCAGGTTACTAAACGACTCAAATTTCCCGTTTTCTGCGGTTGTAAAATTTGTTATTTCATTTGCAACTATGTTGCATGATGAAGATGTAGTGCGTATATAAATGTTTCTCAGAGGTATATTAAGTCTTAACACTTAAGTGGCTACGGTTAGATAAGAACTTTATATATATATTTTTTTTCTTTCTAGATATAGGAAAAGATTTTAAAAAACAATTTTCTTATTGCCGGGAAATGATAGTTAAAAAAATGAAAAAATAAAATTCAAGTCTCTTAATTTATCGTAATCACTGAGTGTGACTAAGTGAGTGTCGCAATATTCTTTCTTTATTAAAATACCAAGGACCCTCTTTACTTTTCTTGCTTCACTGATTCTAATATATTTTTCCAATCCTTCGCAGTTATTAAGTGACCTTCAAAAATTAATTTTTTTTAAATACAAAATTAATTTCATAGAATTCTGTTTAGTTTTAGAATTTCGTACTTAAACGTCTGCTTTACACGGCAATATATTAAAACGAAAGAACTCCATTTTCGTCAAACGCTCACTGTCGTTTTGGGGCAAAAGCAAAGGGGGGGGGGGCTTATTATCCGCATTGATGCACGGGTAATTCGAGTTGAAGACTCGAAAAGTCAGCGGCTGTATAACGTATTTATGGACGAGTGGTAAAATCGTCGTAAAATTTCGTTGGGCTTTGAGGTTTAGCGAAAGAGACTGCAAACCAGAGGGATGTAGGAGGGCCTCATTTTATTGAGGCTTCCCATTAATTTTACCGTAAAAAGGAAGAGAGCGGAAAGAATAGATATAGGAAGAGGAAAAAAGAGCAGGTCTTCAAAATACAGATGTATCCGTTTCATGTGTATATCTTTATGTCCTCATCTTTCAACTAAAACTACAACACGCTTTTTGGAATTAAAGTTTCAATATGACTTTAAACAATTTAAAGATTTTGAAAAATGTCACGAATTTTTTTGTATTTTTCAATTAGGCTAATAAAATAATATTATTATAATTAGAGGAAATATTGCGGTGGTATTAAATGCACTTGATTCTATAAAGGATAGCACAGATCATATAAATATCGGTCAAACGAAACACGTTATTCTGAAGAATACTTTTTGGTTGTTTGTATAAGCGGATTGGCTGCAGGGGAACTGTTTGTAATATTGCTGAATCGCACATTGAAAAGGTAAATTCGCATACTGCCCGCATGCACTACACTACACGGTCCACGTGGAAACCCCCGCACACTGTAGCCTCTATATGTACTCGATAACGCATTGAAAAAGAGCGAGACCCAAAAACAGGACAGAGCAGATATGGATATTGAATCGTATTTGCGACCGGAAAGGTAAAGTAGAGCGGATATTGAAATATGTTTTCGACTATAGACCAATGCGGGTAACAGTTTGACGACATAAACAAATCTCGCCCTATGTATTGCTTTCAGCCAGGAAATTTCCAACCGATTTTTATCACTCTTCTCTCCATTTAAAAAATGCAAAAAAAAAAAACTACAACACAATGCACATATTCACAACCTACTTCCAATAAGCTTGTTTCTATATCGAATAAAAAATATTTAAGTAAATCCATTAGCAGAATTATTATTTTTTTCTGTTAAAATTAAGAAAAAGTACAAAGCTAATTATAGTAAAAATTCACTTTGTATTTTGATGACAACTTGAAACTCTTGATATTTATGGTATATGAAATGGCAAAATATCTATCCCTTTAATGACATGTAAAGAAGCGTGTAGCGAATAGTGCAATCAATCTGATTGGTAGATATAGCATGTCAATCTGTATTCCGATTGACGATGTAATAGGTCATATTTTTTGATGTCATGCAACCTCGTAACCATACTAGGGGGGGTATAGACCAACTCGTTCAGTTAAAGCTTTTTACTTTTTACTGACGTATGAAATATTTCGACATTAACTATTCTGACACATCATTCTATGAAAGAGGTTAATCATGAAATTCGCACCTTATAAAAGCAGTGCTTTAGATTTTTTTCTAACTCCACCATAAAATGTTTTAATAACAAATTGGCATAAAATTATATCGATTTAGATTTAGTATACGAAATGTTCAGGCACACTGAGTGTCCGAGACATTGATAAACACAATAACAGAATTAATGGCTATGTACGGATGTTAGGCAATGTGAGGATTCGAAGATGAACATTACTCGTGGGCTTAGATTGTGCAAATGGCTAAGTCGATTTGGAAGCTGAATTAGCAGGATGTATGAAGCAGTGGTTAGGGATACAGGAAGTTGGTCTGCCACAGCTTACATCCCAGTTGATTGACTGATTAAACTTCACGCTTCCCTGACATACTATCGCTGACTTAACAGCTCATGATTTTAGAAGGATTAAGTGCAGAATGCAGTTACTATACATATATATATATAGAAAATAACACCATATACATTCAATCAAAAATTAAACAAATTTAGGTCTATTAGGAATTTTTCTGAGTATATAAAAAGGATTTTGAAGCAGAAAGCAAAATTTTTTTAAGCAATTTGCAATTAAAGTGGCATATTAGTATATATTAATTGGTGTGAATGAATAAGGGTTACTAAAAGAAGTAAAAGCGAGAATGCGAATTTTGATAACAATGAAGATGGCTGGTAGCCTACCTTGGTCGAATGCAAGGTTGCGGGATGTCTTAACAGCGAGTACCGGGGGTAAAGCGAACCTGTAGGCTGGGCCCAGAGGAAGTCCCAAGCCAAGCGCCTCTGCGCCGCATCGACCCCCGAACACAGGCCCCACTAGAATCACCCATAAATATCGGTTATCAGTCATCATCATCATCATCATCATTGCTAATTACTATTTTCATTAAAATTAGTTTAAACACATATTTCCAAAAGCTATACAATAATATATAAATATATCAAATATTGGATAATTAATCAAAATCTGAATCTCCAATTCTCATTGTCAGCTATAAGTACATATATCACTTATTCAAATCGCTGAAGAATCAGTGCAATTTTACTGATTAATCAATTTCAATAATTTTTTTATATACACTGATTGGAATAAGTACTCATAGCTGATTCAAAAACGAAGAGTGACTATCAGATCAGGTAAATTAACATGTAAATATTCTCAAATTTACCTGTAAAAATACCCTGACGAATTTAGCTGAATTGTGGGCAAGTAAAAAACAATATATAAATATTCTCGCAAAATCCTTATATATTGTTTTCGATATCCCGGAAAAAAATTCAATTCATCAAGTATTTAACTGGTAAAACCTGTGGAAAATATTTACATGTGGAATCATATGACCCAACAGTCATATTTCTACAACGACCGCCATAATAAACTATAAATCTGACTTTTTCATTAAATGACGGCAAAATTTTTACATATGCAGAAAATATTATTATACTTTTTTGCCTTATTAATTGCATTATTTCTGCACAAATACAAAATTTTAAAAAGTTTCAGTATTGTGAGAATTATTTAAATATTTAGAAAGATAATGGAGAAAAAAATTTAATGTAAAAAAATGTATGGAATATTAATAAGAATTGATATTATTTTAATGAAAGTCTAATATGACGAAACTGAAAGTTGAACGCTTTGCATAGCATTATTATCTCGCAAAACATCAGGAGCTTTATTCTCATCTCTCGACCCCTATCAACTACAGAGGTAGCTTTATTATGATCCCATATAGATATCGGTACACTGTCATTATTCGCTAAGTTCCTGACTGAGTTTATTGCTTTTTAGAACCAAACCCGCACGTGCCAAGTAGGCACTGACCACCCTATTCTAATATCAATTACGCCCTCTCTTCATCTGATGTTCAACATGTTTTAACGATTTTCTATTTTACTATTTTTTATTTAACTTTGTTCAAAATTTGTCTGTGTCTTCATTATATTAATATAATAGCAATTAAAGAAACATTTTTTGAAATTAAATTGAATTTTCATGTTTCAAGTGCAACGAGAACAAATAAGAAAGAATTCTTATGGAGAGAGAAGAAATTTCTTTTTGTTTCAGGGAACAGAGAGTGCGTGCTTGAGGCACAATACAAGAGCATAATCTAAATTCATGTCAGACGAGAAACGATGGAAAATAAGTACATTGCACGTAATGCCAGCAACTTAACATACTTTTAAATTGCGCCTTTGAGATGCAGAGCACCGAGGCAAGTGAGAGAGGTGAACATTTGTGCTTACGGCCTGGTGGCTTACACGCTGATTAAGACACCGATACAATTATGTGGAGAAAAGAACCTCAAAAGATTCGAGAATCATAATAAAACTTCTTATACTTTTTTGTATAAAGATCGTATATACAGAGAAGAGTAAATATAAAATAATAAAAAAAGTCATTTTCATTAGGGGATCGATTTTGCACTGAGGCGAATTATTGGATAAGTGAGTTGAGTGTTAAGACCCATCAACTAGGTCAATTCTATTCCCTAATCGGTGATACTACGCACACTCACATACACACTGATACTAAAGCACTTGAGACTAATTAAGGTACAATGTTGACTTGTGGTTTGGGAAATCGTGATTTTCGAGCTAATCGAAAATTATACTGAAATCTAAACCTGAATAGTCTATTTAATTATATATATTCTCAACTATTTTTATTCTTATCTAAAAATAATCTGCATGAAAATCAGAGGCGAATAATTCTGATCTCCATTATTATATTATCGGAATACAAATTGGAATTACTTGAAATAATTATCACAACTGTAATAAACTCTAAGAATAATAAATAATCTCCAAATATAGACTAAAATAATCTAAAAATTAAACTAAAATTATATCTACAAAAGTATAATAACAGTTTAAAACTTTGCAATTGCAAAGGAGAATAAAGTCTATTAGCTTTCAAATTGAACAATTTAAGTAAGGAATTTTAACCTCGTAAAATTAAACAAGAAATATTCATATATTATGCAACAAGGCGTATTGCTGTCACTTTTCAATATATCGGCGTAAGTTTGCTCAGTTCGAGTAGTTTATGGTGGGAAGTATACTCATTATTACTCTAGAAAAATTTTTATAGCCTTTGCAGGTTAATAATGAATCTATTATTGCCCTAGGGTAAATAATGAGTGTACCCATCATTGCTCGAATGGGCAGTAAACGTGAATTTAGGATTCTGTATAATTTTAGAGAGTACAATTTATCAATGATGTAGAATTTGTGTCAAACAATAATCGATTAAGAATATTTTAAGCGTTTAACCGTTCTGAAATTCAAATTATTTTCGGAGCTATGATCATTTGTTGTCGAAGCGGTGGACTAGAGCCGAATTACAACTTTTTCGTTTGCCTTTTTCTTGAAATTACATTTTTCAAACTGTACAAGAAATCTCGAATTAGTCAAAAATTATTTAATATACATTTTTTCGACCGAAGGTTGATATTACCAAATAGGGAATTGAAACGCATGCAAACTGCATTTTTATATAATTTTTAATACAACATTTTATGTAGAGCAGAGACTATGAAAGCAGGAATGTCTTGTAAGCAAAGTGCTCTCTCAGCAGGAGTTGAAAAACCGGAAAAGAAAAATTGGTAAATGTCGATGATCAAGTCGCCGCCGGAGCTGGTATGAACGTGCCACATTCGCACTTGTGTGAGGGGGCAAACACTTAAAAGAAGAAAAAATAGTGTCCTTTCTGCGCCGTACAAGGCGCACACACAAAACGATCAAGTAGCAGAGGCAGCTGACAGTCGGATCTGCGATCTTAATCTGCGAGCAGTCTCTCGCAAAAAGGAGAAAGAGAGAAACTAACAGAGGAACAGGGGAAGACAGAGAAGTAACGCATAAAAAACTAGAGTCCCGTCGATTGAGAGGAAGACGGGAATCCGTCTGCAGTCAACCGACCAGATCAAGATACTCTGAATAATTCATCGAGTATATAGGACTACTTGCCGCGCCGACTCGTTCCAATGGCACAAACGAATCCCGATTTCATTGCGAAACCCCCCCTCCCCCTTTTTTTGTCACTCATCCCTTTAATGCAACCCTAAAAGTACACTTAGTGATTTTCACACTTCACGCCACACTTATTTCTATCAAAAAATTAGCAGGATATGACATCTTGGATCTTTCTTTCGTCTTGGCCTTGTACACATTTTTTATATTTCGCATATTTGAAAATATTTATTACTGAAAACCTCTAGACTATCAAAAAAAAAAAGATTTATAACTGATTCATCCAAATGATGAAAAAACGTTTTGAGTGCAATTTCATGTAACTGAAGAGTCATTAAATCATTTTATAAAATAAAAACGAAAATGTATTTCAAAATATTCGTCTATTTACAAAAGATGAACATTAAATTCAATGCAGTGTGCAGTGAGCAGTTATTGCAGTGTGAGGAAAAGGTATATGAAAGAAGATGCAACAACGATGTAAATGGAGGAGGCAATATTGGAGTTCTAAGACTGTGCGCAAGTGAGTGGGTTGAGTTGCAGCAGGTTAGTCGGCTCAGTACGTAGCGTGAGATCCTGTTATCCAATACTCAACGATATACATATACTTGTTACAATGATGAGAAACTGTCAACTAAAAACAGGAAGTACCAAACAATATCAAAATTCGGTTCATAAAGAAAACCGTAATGTTTGAATTTAACGTCATAGCTAAATTATAGTCTGCAGTACAAAATTTGAAATGAATTTATTTTTGGCGTACAGAAACAGATTAGACTTATTATCTAATGAAAATAAAATATTTGATAATAAAATAACCGAATTAAATAATAATTTTTTCACTGCATCAAAAAATGGATTGTATAGGCACAAAATATAAATACTCTGCGACTTGAGATGCGAAAATAATATCAAGCTTATAAAGAAGGGTGATGATTGGTGAGAGAAAAGTTTTCCAGATTCTTGTTGCATTGATGACCTTACGTCGTCTGGCAGCCGCTAGATTGTCAACCGAGCGTGCCAGGAAAGGATGGCCCAAGTTTCTCAGGGCGTTCAAGTTTCATAGTGGTTGATATTTCATACAGAGCGGGTAACAGGTACCCTCAATTCGTCATCTACTGCTTACAACGTCACCTATATTGTTTGTGTATTATTAACCGGGTGGTGTCCCTTTGAACAAAGTGTGGTTTCGCGTCCGGGCATATCTGCAAAGGCTCGATATATGGCTTCACACATATATATATATATATATATATATATATATATCCCTCCTTGATTTATCATTTTACAATAAAACGGAGTAATCAATATCTATACTTCTAATGCCAGTAAAATCACTATGAGAAAATTTATAGATTACTAATTTTTTTAAATCGCACGTTTGGAAAAGTAAAATATATATCAAACTTTAATAGATGGTAAATTGCATCGTTAAAATTGCTTTCCTTTTGAATCGATAAAATTACTCATTGTTGGACGGACGAGAAATACGTGGAATGAGTCTACCCTATTTTGCATTAAAGGTGCATTCTCTTACAAACGATTAAGTCTTGAGAAGAACCGTTTGTCCAAGCCGCGAATCGTGTTTCTCAACTCGAATGAATGTTCTCATTGTTAAAAGCGTGAGAACTCGAGGCACGCGCAACTTTGCGTAAATTTGAAATAATTAAATGAATGATTCACACGCATACGGATAATTCAATTTATAATTCTGAAATTCTAATGGTTAACAGAATTTTATTTGCAAAAAGTCTTTTCCATCTTCAATTATAGCTTCATCATCGTTATCAATCCTTATAAATGTCCACTTTGTTCCTAACTAGTAAATGGAATAATTCCTTTAAAAAATTATGTATCTATGAATACATATTGATAGAAAAAAAGCTATCAGTATCTTTAAGAAGAAGGATTTGAAGGGATGAGTGAAAGAGGGTAAAATAGCCTATTGGAATTATTCCGACCAGTCGTCGGGACTTACGCTACTTATAGGATTACGGTAGCATTAGTTGGCGAGCGAGCGTTCCACTCCATGAAATCCGTGATAAGCCCTTCTACAGGTATTTTAGCTAGTTCGCACTTCTGCGAGCGCACGTGATCGCACGAAGCAAGTAATTTTTCTACAAATACTCAAGCTGAATATAAAGTCATCAATATTACGATATAAAGCAATTCATTTCACAGTGAAGAATAAAAAGACTGATAAATTGCTGCATTAAAACTACACGAGCACCTATATATATAGGAGCCACACGAATAGCATTTATGTTTCGAAAAAGGGATATGTTACCAGAGGCTATAAGTACAAAGTAATGGAAAGAAACAAGTCGGCGAAATGAAGTGAACTAATGATTCCAAATTAATGTGCTTCGACAGTTAAGATCACTGATTCTGATTAATATAGACACAAATCAAGTCAGTTCTACAGACGATACTTAACAAAAATTCGAGAAAAAACTTTACTTAAATAATACAACAATTATTTCCGTATTAAAATTATTAAATTAAATCGATCTATACCTTATCTGAACGTCATCAATATACAGGGGAATCAATATTTCACTCGCTGAGTTTCTTAATGATTTTACGGATATAAAATAGTCACGTACAAATCACATTTAAGTGGTAAGACTGAAACCAGGCTAGAAACGCAGTCAGTTTAAATCTTTTGCTCCCGTTAGATACGTGAAGGAATTTTATCCAAGAGATTTTTTCCTAACGAGGATTCTCGTCTGTTAAACACTTGGATGAACGCAGTACCCTCTTTTCCCGATGAGAGAAGGAAGGTCTGGAGGTCGGGGATCGAGTACGCGGATCTTTTCACTGTAATTAATTTAAGAGGGCTCGTGGAGATGCTTCTCGGGATCTACTGTACCAAGAGCAGGGCTAACGGCGTGTCGCGGATTTTAGAGAAAGTAAGGGGGGATATAAGCAGGTAACTTCTCCTCGTTTCTTTTAACAAATTACAATTTTTTGCTTCTTAAACAATTAAAAATGTAAATGCCAATTTATTTGTTCCCAAATAACCACACAGGATAAATAAGAATTGGGACTGATAAAGATTTGGCCAAATAAAAAATAATGACCAATAAGAATTATGTCAAACGGAGTATATAAATAAGAATTAGGTTACAGAAGGATTAGGCCAAAGTAGAGTTTGTTTAAATGACGATTAGGCCAAACGAGGAGTAGATTAAATGAATAGGGCCCAAGAAGAATTAGTTCAAATACAGATTAGAACATGAGAGAATTAGGCCATAATTCTCAAATAGGAATAAATTCTGCGTCCTTAATTTTCACCACAGAACGAAATTAAATTTAACTTTAATTTTTCTATCATGGCAGCTGACTAAACCTACAAGTTTTTTTAATTCATTTAAACCAGAAGTGAATTCCTGAAGAAAAAACCACAAAGGACCTAAATTTAAGAATGATTTATACATTATAAAATGCCAAAGATAAGATAATTTTATTGGCATGCGTATGGCAAATTAGTCAAGTGTTGATATTATTGTGAGGTCAATTTGACTTCAGTATTGAATAGCAAGATGAGTTTAGCGATAGGATTCATTCGAGTTGAAAAAGTGAAGTGAGTGAGGGCCGACTACTGGTATCCGAGTGTTTTCAAGCCGACAAGGTGATCTGGCTCATCGCATCGACAGTGCAGAAGTAGTCCCGAGTTGTCGCACGATGTAAGACTGTGTTAAGCCTGTGTTGTTTGAGAGGAGGAAGGAGGACCGGCACGGGATTCAGAAGCTGTGGAGTTTGAGAAGGGAGCGCGTGGTAATCCAAGATTTATCTCACCGACACTGACACTCAGGAGTTCTGCGAGGCGTAGAAACTGCTACCAAAAGAGCCAACTTTCATGGCATCGAGTCCTCATTCGTGACTATACACGCAGATGCGACAACAAACAGAAAGAAGAACGAAAGGTTTATCGATCTTCTGAAACCGAGACTGTAATTAGACTCATTTGTTACTTCATCTCTTTTTCTCCTCGTTTATCTTGATTACTTATTTTATCTTTTAATACCGATTCAGGTAATACATTCAATATTCTATTTTGCCAAATATTTTTTTGAATATTTTTCCATTCGTTTACAAAATAGATTTTTCAAACACTGATCCGAAATAATAAAAAATATGTAATACCAATTGACACATAAAGAAAATAGAGGCGTTGAAAAGGGTAGGACACAATTAGTTGAAATTAAACATACCTGAGCATTATACGATTCAGCGGGTGGCAATAAATCGTTGCTGACTACCCAGCAGCCGATCTGCTCGATTAAAGTAAAATATATGGCACCTTTAATTACGAAGAAGAGATTTTGGGTAGCGAACTGGCCATGAGTATTATTCGTTTTCAAGAGAGAGAGAGAGAGAGAGAGAGAGAGAGAGAAATATTGAAGAAAAAGGGTGGGAGATATCTGAGATGCATTATTCATGTGCTGATCCAATATGTTGCTCCGCCCATACTCACTTGCGAGATCTGAGAACATTGCGAGAAGCCCTCGCTAAGCTGCTGGAAATTGGTGTTCGAATTTTCTCGTAATTTAGGATACAAATCGTATTCCCTTTGGCAAGTTTGCAACAGCTTTTAAAGTCGTTTAAATCTTCTTAAAATGGATATTGCATATTCGGTAAGGAAAATGAATGATGTATCTAAAAATTGACTACAGTGTTTTACAAAAATTAAACAAAAATTCCAAAGAATCTGTTTACATCTGGTCATATAGTGAGTATCGGAACATAAATAGAAGAGCACAAATCTCTTATACAAAACCTCAACAAAAAAAAAAAACAAGTAGATTCAGAAAGTGTATCGAGTCGCCGACGAGCAGTGCCAAGAATATTTCAACGACTTCCAGATTCTACTTTGCTTCAAATTTATATATCTGCTGAGTACGTTCTACCTGTGTGCCGTGCAGAGAAAGAGAGTGATAAGAGAGTTGCCATAAGAGGAGGTTCACTCCCGACGAGTAAATAGATGGCAAAAGGGAGCAAAAGAAAATCGCGGCGGTTTCATTCCTTTATGCAGGTAAATGCTTGCGCGCACACGCACACATATAGCGCAAAAGTCGAGCCGACCGAAACGTATTAACACACAATGAGATAGTTTTGTTCCTTCAGTCTCTTGCTTATTCGTTTCTCCTCGCCCGCGAGATTCGCCAGAAGCCCGTTCCACACTTCGAATACCTTCCTACCGGGTGTCTTTTATAATCGCGACACTAGAAAATTTTCTAAAGAAATTGTCAACTCTAAGAAAATAAGATGTTCTTTATGTTATATACAAAATTCCAAGTTTTTCATTCCAGAAATATGAACACATAAGAGTGCAATATACTCATAATCACTACAATTTTTGACCTGAGAAGTATTAATATATAATTTAAATAGAAACGCATAAAAAATTGCCTCGTACTATACGCATTTTAAATAATTAATAAACCATGGTGTATTAAATTTAACAAACAGTATATTAAATTCACCTCTGATTTTTCCAACACTGTGGTTTAATTTTAACTTGATACCATTTTATTAAAAAAAAAAGTTAAAAAGCAAGTGTCAATTTTCATTATAAGGATAACTTGTTATTAACGAATCGTTTACACGGCATCTTTTTACGTAAATTTGAAACTAATAACTCTTTGACCTTTAAAGCTTTGCGGTGAAGGAAATTGAAAGCCATTTAAGGTGGGCCGTTGCTCAACTTGATCGTTACTTTGTATAAGCTTATTAACCCAAGCTGGAATAATTAGTGAAGCACTTATGCTAATCTTTCAATCTTATAAACGCCCAACTAGCATGCGAGCACATACTTATGAGCAGATATCAGCAAGTTCGTTAACATATAGGAACTTAATATTTACTTCTGGTCAAGGGGAAACGAGGCGACTCGTAAAATCGCAAGTTCAGTGTTTAATTTAGCAGATATTCTTGCTTAATTGACAGGTTAGCTACTACCTACATGCACGCCGCTCGTCTCATGCTTATATATTTTAATAGTTTTTTCATCTATGTGTGACCGATATTGCTGTGTCGTAAGTTTATCAAATTGATCGTGAATCGTGTCGTGATTGCTCTCAAGAAAAGTACATGTAAAGAATCTCTAGATTGACGATAAATCACTCGCTATTTACATTCTTGCGGGAGATAGCTATCTGTATAAATATTTATTATTCAGATATAAGATTTATTTACTATGAATTTATAATCAATATGGATTCAATATTTTTTATGTATTATAAAAGCAGTATCTTTCTTTGTTTATAACAGTTATTTGTCATCATATATATTTTACGCACAGGTGTCATACTCAATATTTTTTTTTGTAAAAACCAAAAAAGTTAAATTGTTATAATCAATAAAATCTGAAGAAATCAAGAATTGAAAAAAGTTTTTAAATAAATCGAGGTATGTGTTTTGAGAAACATTAATAGGAACAAAAAATTATGATTGAAATTTCGGGGACACCGATTGCATGTGAGATTCGTTGCAGCAAAGGACGTGCCGTTCACGATTTCTCTTGTGAGAAGTTCGCACTGCTCCATTGTATGCGGACGCTTTGATAAATTACCGAATAATTGTCAAATGTGAGAAAACGAAAAAACAGCTCAACAAAAATAAAAAAAGATTCTTTTTCTTTTCAATCTAAAAAAGATTATACTACTCAATGTATCTCTAAATTTTTTAGTGAATTCATCACTATATAAACTAACAAAATATCGTAAATAATACACATTTTATCAATATTATTGTTTTTTTAAGAAAAAAATTAAAAGAATAATAAAATTTAATCTAACGCAAATTTGATTAATCCGCCAGCATTTTAATAACTATACAAGAATTTGGTTAAGATATGAATTATTTTCTGAATGAAAATACTGCATTAATAATCAGGAAAAATTCTTTACGACTATGTATAAATATGCCGAGTATGATGTCCACTTTTAATAAATATATAATCAAAGTGGCGGTGAGCACAACAAATCGTTAACAGTATATAATAAAAGAAGTCTGATTCAAACCGGACAGAGAGGGAATACGATCTGGTGGCTTTAAAAAAAAGTGTTGAGTGTAAGTCATAAAAATAATCGGTGTCGGTAACCGAATACCGTCCCTTTGAATCGAAGAGTCTCTCTCCTGATCGAATGGGACTATATACGTTGAGGAAATATAGAAAAAAGGAGCAAAGTGAAAGAGAGAGAAAGAGAAGGATTCAAATGGTATCGGGAGGGAACGTGCGAGTGAGCGTGTTCGGTTACACGCAACGAGACATTTATGCTCATGTTCACCCTTTAGCGCTCAACCACTCCCTCGTTCGCATGCATGCATGGACACTTGCCAACTTATGTACCAGAGAACACAAACAAGCAAACACAAACTGGAACCTCTTAACGTGCACTAACTTTCAGACCCAGGTATGCATACCTATTGGTTTTACGATGTCGGCTGTCGCACCTTGATTAAGAATCCTTCCGCCTTCTAATTTACATCAGAGTTAGTTTTAACTTGCTCGGATTATAGAGAAAATTTTCTTCACGATCGCGCGCTAAAGTGACTGCCGATTATTATTATTATTATTGCAATCTCTTTAGGCCAACGCGGCATATTTATTCCTATATAGCAAAACATTTATCTTCTTGCCAATTTATTAATTTACTTTATTTCCTTTATCGGGGTGTTAGAAATTCTGCGCAAAATGAACTCAAGATAAAAAAATCTACACCATTACATTTAAACAAGTGATATTAATTCATAAACTTCTTTTCGCTATTAATTTATGGAATCAATTGATTTTAACTGTCAAATCTGCATTATCATTAATCGGTAAAACAGAAGCTTATGCATTATTATTAATCGGTAAAACAGATTTTCTATCACTGAAAAAAAATTCTAGTTAGAATAACCAGAATTCAGGTTAGGGTATATTTAACATTTTGATTCTGGTTAGGGTATAACCAGAATTCTGGTTATTTTATCGAGAATTCTAGTTAATTCAACTAGAATTTTGGTTAACATAACTAGAAAGTAATGTTAAATATAGCCTAACCAGAATTTTTTTTTCAGTGATTGCAATCAAATCTAATTTTCTAATTCTATACTAATTGAATTTCAGTGATTTAACTGAAGTGATTCAGTTGATAAATTCCAACTGATTCGAATTTAGAGAGTTGATATATAACTTTTAGAAGTGAAACAAAAAAATTGTTTTTAAAAGGGAATCAGAATTTGATAGAAAGAGATTAAGAAAAAGAATGATGTGTGTGGGATGAAGAAAGATGAAGTTGTGAATAAAAGTATAGTAGTAACAGCTACGCTGTATATGGTGTCAGACGAATGTAATTTATTGATTTAGAGGAACAAGGCCAGACACTAAACTCTTAATCAACGATTTAATTCCGAATGGTGCTTCGAGTTTATTTATTTTTTCGCGAGCTCGTGACCGGCACTAAAACGAGGGCGAAAGAGAGAGAGAGAGAGAGAGAGAGAGAGAGAGAGAGAGAGAGAGAGCTTGGACCTAGGGGGAAGATTAAAAATCCCCTAATTACTTAATCGCATTACATTGGCACGACCGTGTCAAAGAGAACTTGAGCCAAAGGGTAAAAAGGGGTTTTGCAACCTAAGGCAATCGGTTTTATCATTTACAAAGTTTGATGAACCTGAGTACATCTAATATAAAATATATATATTTGAGTCAAAGGAAAATCCGAGAAGATCGATTAATCAACATTGTAGTTTTTTTTGTATAGAAGAAAATGAGAAAATTATTATGATAATATATATGGAAAACGAAAGTGGGAGGATAAAAAATATCTTCAATATGATGGTTATACTAAAATAGCTGCAGTAGTATCTTCTCTAAAGTAGGTTGAAAACGACCCGGAAGATCAGTGGAGGATTAAAGGCTATTGTACATCACCGAGGGAGTAAAGGCATCCTCTGTATAAGAGTGATACTCGAGGAAGAAGTAAGACTGGCAGTAGAAGTGGTAGGGTTGGTAGTCGGACACGAGACAGTGACAAACGTCTTTGCCTGCCGTGATTTCAGTTAATTGTCGCCGGAGCCATTTCTCACGTTACGTTCCACCGTTGTAAATATCCCTGAAAGCGCCACAAGGTCCTACTCCTTTGTAAATAACTCAAAAGCTTGATTCGTGTGAATTAAATTGAGTTTTACGCCGGAAATGTATTATATGCCAAAGAGCTATTAATGCCAAATTGAATGGATCTAAAAGACGTGAAAAGAATAAATAACGTTAAAGCCTTCCGTTGGATAAGATCTTATCCCACTATATATATAAAATAAAACATATAACGACCTGAAGATATGGACACACACAAGGGACTTTACAAATTCTAATTATGGATGTCATAACTTTGCAGCAGGTTTGTACAAGATATGAAAAGAGGGGAATGCTGAATTGAACATACAAGTCGGATGAAACAGTAGCTATCCTCAAATAGGACACAGGGGGAGTATCTCGTGTTTCATAGCCGACTTTCCCAAATAACCTCGCAATCCTCTCGACGATTCACGACTGCCATTTGTCTCCTGCGGCGGAAAGGGCAAACTCGACGAAAGGTATAAAAGGCTCTTGACCACCAGCAATCTTATTTTGAGCCTCTAATAATGCCCGCATCGGTATTTTTATGGGGAATCGGACACAAGCTTAGTACGATATAACGGAGACAGATAAAATATTACGAATCATCTATATATCCAACAATTTTTCTCCCCTATAACCAAATAACATCATAAATTTTTTTTTTCATAATTTTACTTTCCTTATTTTCTAAACTCTTCCAAATCGATTTGTCGTCAAATCTCTCTGATTCTTTTGGAATATAAATCAGCGTAATACGACAGGAAATCCGAATGTCTTGTTTGATTTACAATCGTCTCTCTCCCGCCTCCACCTTTGTTCGAAAGTCAGGTCAGAGGTGAAATGAGATGGGTGCCACTGCAACGATGAAAAAAAAAAAGTGATGGGCAAAAGTATCGCCATGAAATAACGTTTACAAAGTGTCATGGGTAGTGACCGCAGTTATTATGAACGAATAAGCGTCACGTGGTTACACTGAGCATATAGCTGATGGTGACAGTTCAATTCGAACTTTGGCGTTTCGGCGGTTAGGAATTCTACCCACAAAACCGCACGCGTGATTTCTGTCTCTCTTTCCCCTCGGAATCCGCTACGAGTACTTCACCCTATTCGCGTCATTTACCCTCTTCCGATAATGCGGATTGAAAAACAAATGAGATCATTCCGCCTGCAGCAGATTGTGACCGCAAGGTCATTACAAATACATATGCGCGAACCAGGTTTATTCGAATGCACCATTAGCCCCATCAGTATGTTTGTTTTAACTTTCGACTCTCGTCATTTTTATACAATCATATATTTACAATGAAAAAAATGACGAGAAGAGAAAAAAGGGACAAATTACGTTTCACTAACAGAAATTCGGAATTACGCAAATAATAAACGACTAATTTTGCTAACCGCAAATGAATATTATTTAAAATAAGTTCAGATATTTAAAAACACAAATTGAATATTCTTCAAGGTGACAAGATTTTAGAAATACATTACAGTTAGGATAATTAATATATCACAATTAAAATATTTTTCTAGATGGTTAATAAAAATATGGCATTTATATAGGTTTGATCCTTAAGAGTATTATTTAATAGATAAAAGGTGGATGAAGGATAAATGGAAATTAATAATTTTGAGTGTCATAATTGCAGTTACTTTCTTCAGCGAGTAACTGTCCCCGCATTCTATTGAATTACGCAGCAGAATGACTGGAGTACCAACTGAAGTTAGGGAGGGTCGACAGCCAGCACACGCACGAATAGATGAGCACATTCCCCTAACGACTATAATCGAAAGCAGGGTTGGAGTTAAAGCCCATTTCCCTCTATAGGCACTAAATTCTTCACGACTAGGAAAAGACGTATATATATAGCATTCTTTTTTCATTAGCAAACGATTAAAAATTTCTAATTCTTATTTTGAACCACGATATTTAAATTATGTATATATTGAAAAATATTAAGGGAAAAATCGTGAATTCTGAGAACGATTAAGTGAGGTACGTGTAAAAAATTGTAGAGACAGTTTTTTGCAATTTGTTGGAGTAAACGCGGTAGTTCGGGAACAATAAGAGGTGAAAGAGGTGATGAGAGAATAGTGGTGCGTTCAAGGCACGTTCCTGCTGAACAATTGTTCAGGTTTAGGACGGTGACGGCGGAGAGGCCAGTTTGCCAATTTGCCAGGAACGTTGTATAGGTGGTCAACTGTTGGCGGGAGTGAGATGAAGTGCGTACGAACGAGATTTGGAGAGGCGATGGAAGCTGATGTGCGGTTGAAGAGATTAATATGCGCGCGAGGCGCACAGCTTTCCCGCGTCCATCCTCCAACCCCAAACCTCATACCCATTTTCAACCCTCGTGTGCGCTACTGTAGAGGTTGCCTGACCATTTAGTAATTTCTGTCACGAGTCGAGTATTCCGCCGAACGTTTCCACGTAACTGCAAAACGGAATTTGCACCAGATTCTGGCTGGAAATCTACCTCATCGGGCCAAGCACGTTGCCAAAGGCAAGAAAATGAAACCTATTTACATATATATATATATATATACAGCTGACACCTGCTTTTGGTGCGAATTTTTTTGATTCAGAATGACTGTACGTGTATGAATAATCAAGATCATCACCTGCAACTTCTTTGAAACAATTCTTTTACCATTTTGAGAGGACAAATTTTAGTAAATTAATTTAAATGCTAATTTTTATTTTATAAAAACATTCGTTACCGATTTTATCTGATTCGTGGAAAGTAATTTTGTGAACATAGAAATATAGGTTGAAGAATTAAAGGATGAGGCGCAAGGAGTTATCAAGGGATGTCGAAGCTATCTCTGAAGAGCGAAGATACATCCGGTTTGGATAGTCGATACCGGATATAAACGAGTCGAAGGATAAGGTAGCGGAGCAAAGGATAAGGAAGAGAACTCCTCCCTCACCACGCCCAGACCTGCCGCTTTCCAAGTGGAGTTCCTCTGTGGAAAGAGGAGGTTTCTCTCCTTACTTTCTGTACCAACTCTGTTGGTCTAGGAGGCGGAGCTTCTATTTCTAGCGGGTGTTATACCACGAAACTGATCGTTAAATGAGGATGCCAAGGCGCGAGAAATGAAAAAAGAGAGAGCAAACGTGGGTGGTGACTAGCTTGGTTAACGAAAGATAAAAAAAAAAAAGCGGACACATGGATGGATATCTAAGAGAGTATTAGAGGCACAGAAATGAAATTGGACAGAAAGCGATAAGTGCGGATGGGAGACGAGTTCGGTGTCAGAGGGATTTTCACGATATTTATTTTCCCAGACTTTCAGAGTAAAAGAGGATTAGATAGAGGATAAAAAACTGCTTTGATAAAGTTAACGAACTTTGTTGTAAGTTTGGATGTATAACTACCATTATTATTAGCCTAATTTTATCTATTATCAAATTCGAGCATCTTTTTAAATAACATAAACGTGTTTTCATATGAAACAATTTCGATATTGGTTTTCTATTTTACATTGCAAAGTAAATGAAATAATGATAAATTCCTGACAGTTTTGCATATATATATATAGAGAGAAGCTAATTTCCTTAGATTTTTAGAAACGAAATCAACATAAATCACATTAGTCCCTTTCTTCTCTTAATCTGATATAAATAGGTATTTATGGGTGGCTGGAGAGAATTTCAGGTGCATATTGCACACTCTTAGAGAAACATAAATTACAACTGTTTTGTGACACGCAAGCGTACGAATGCGAACAACTCGGACCACTTTTGTACGCAAGTACGTCGACGTCGCGAGCTATAAAGACTCAGAGCTCCGCCTAGGTTGCGAGGTGCTATGTAGAGAGTCAAAGAGAGGAGGAAGCTGGGTTATTTTACTCCTTATGCGGAACCACCAATGCTGTGCCTTCAATTGCATTCTACCCCTCTCTTATTCAGCACTCTCTACCCCCAACAAGTCGCAGTATATACACTCAACTAGCCTCAGCTGCGATTGTTGCTTACTTGCATGTCAATATATCAGTTCCTTTCTTACCTAATCTCCTTTTATTCCGTGCCAACTAATCTTAACTTCTTACTACTTTCACAATTATAATTATCCAGGGTGGCTACAATTATTTTTTTCATAGAGAAATTTTAATACTGCTGTACGAAGGAAAAACTTAATGAATTCATATTAGGACGATATTTAAAACGGACTGCATGAAAATTATCCTTAGCGACAGAAACAATATATATTTAATCTCTAAATCTTTTATTGATTCAAGTATACCGATGATTCATTTATTAAATGAATTATAATAAACGTTTTGATAATTCTTAGTCTTATTTATAAGTTTTTAAATTTTAAAACAATTAAAATTTTATTTTTTTATAAAATATAACTTCTTTCCTGTTGCAAATTCTAATTTCAAGGGATCGTCAAAAATTATTGGTATAAAATTGGATCAGAAAGTCAAAATAGTAAATGTCTGAATTGATATAAGGAATTGTAAAAATGAGCGTGTTTTTACATCAGTAAGAGAATGGGGGACAATTTTCAAAGGGGATAGAAACAAATAGTGAGATGAAATGGTGTGCGTGGTATAACGCAATGGTTGTGTCATGACCATTGCGTATACGGTGCAACCAATTACCAATCACTTTCGCGACACAGTAGAGCAAAACCGTGGAAAATTCCTGTCAAAAGTATCACGTTTTATATCTAACTAAACGGTCGATGCGTTCACGCGAAACACGGTGGTCGATGAATGTTGGCTTGTTAAAACCGATACACCCTCTGATATTCGAGGTGAAAACAAAATATTGAATCAAACTTAAATTCAATATTCTTGTTATTACAATCATGGAAAAAGTAGACTTCTATTTGTAACAAACACATCTGTATTTTATTTTTCATATTTATTAAAATTTCAAAGAGCTATTGGGAATATTAATTTTACATATTTTGTTGTATTTTATAAGTCAGGAGAATGGAATTTTGTGTTAATGATATTTTAATCGTCCGATTATGATTTTACTGCGGTTATTTAACATTCCTTTATCCAATATGAAAATTTATAATTTCAATATATAATTATTTGCAAATGTGCAAAATTAAAGTAAAACATTTCAAAGATATGAAAAGATTTTCAAATAAAAATTATTTAAAAATTATAAGAAGATAAAAAAAAAGATTTACCTATAGAACAGCAAAAGGTTTTATACGGAAAAAAGTTATTTGATTTAAATAATCTGTTACTTGCTAATTATCAAATAAATATTTAATTATTATTTGAGTGAATTAAATGGTATTTGTTTATACAGAAAATTATTGGTCCAAATACAGTTTATTTTAATTCAAATAAAATTTTGGTTCATGTAAATATTTGATAATTCTCAAGTAATCAATTTAAATGAAATACATTTTTTATAGAATAACAAAAGTTTTAATTGTTTCATTAAATCATTCGCTATATTCCAATAAAATCTGTCGCTATTCCGCACATGAAGCTTTTTCCGTGTCTAAAATTTTTTAGATTTTTTTCTAAATTTTTCCTAATTTCAAAAAGTTTCCATATGCATGTGTTTAACTCAGTGACAATATTATTTTACAATTCAAGAAAAATGAAGAATCTATATGAAATCGTTAATAATCCAATCATTGAGACTATATATGAACAAAAAAGATAAAAATCTGATAAAAGCAGTATGTAGTTCAATATATTACAGAATTATTAAATTTTCGATTGGCTTACAATGTTATCTTTTATTTAATCCGAAGAGTAATTTTTATTTAACTCTTACATTTCGCCCCATATATATTTCAGCTCGTTAAATTAACGAGTTTCGTGTTGCCGCGCCTTGTGCGACTGCAAATAGTCTATATATACATATATATAAATTCGCATATGTCGAGATATCAGGAAAAAACGAATAGATTGAAACGGCGAATAATATAATAATAACCACAAAGAGCGTGTATACGTTCTAAAAAAATATGGCATTAATGAACATCGTAACAATTTTTTTTTCTGTTGAAGCTTTGACTCCTGGGGATTATTTGTGCAGAGAGAAAGAGAGAAGAAATGAATCTCTTATGAAAAATGAGAAAAACAAAAATGACCAATGTTATCTTGTTCCTCGTTTGAATAATAAAAATATAACATTTTTATATGGTCGAAGAGGTTGGAGAATGTGTGGAAATCATTGAAAACAATAAAATAGAACTTTGTATGCAGAGAAAGCATATGTGTTTTTTTACATTGGTAAATGTGAGTGCGCTCTGCCACAGTGGCAAAAAGCAGTTATCCTCATTTGTATTCTTAGAGCAACGGATGGAGGCGTCCTCGATTTACTATCACGTCGTACGAATTATTTAGTAATCACATTTCTCACCACCCTATTCTGCGGTTAAAACTGCAAGCGCCGCCGCTGCCACCACCTCCCTACATTGTCTTTATGATGATTTCTCTATTTTACGGTGGTAGCGTGAGACGTCGATTAAACTGACGTTTCTTTTCATTTTGCCATATGTATATTTTAAATAAAACTACTTCAATAAAGTCAAGATATTAAACTGGTAACGAAGAAGTAAAAAGTTTATCTAAGTATTGTTAACCGAATGTTTAAATTAACCTACACCTTTTTCACTCTGAATGTTAAAAATAACTATAATTACCGTTTTAGAGTAAATCAAATCGCGAAGATTTTGATAATATTAATAAAAGTAAATTTTCCTCCAAATTATTATACTTTTTCATTATATGATGAGAATGTAAAAATAAAATGTTTTTTGCTAAAATATGCGCATATACATATTATATGTATGTCCTATATATTTCACAATTAAACCCTTTTACACATTTTGAGAGTTGTAAAATCCAATTATTTAAATTTTCCACCTGTGCACAGAGTAAAATTAATAACATCTATTTTTTGTTTTAATAATTACCGCGCCTAAAATTAACAAAATTAAGTATCTAGTAAAAAACATTTGTCACCTAAAAAGTTATTATTTAATTATATATATATATATATCTATATTTTTTTGTGGAATAAAGAATATTTTCAAAGTATTTAAAATAATTTAAAATTTGGAAAATGTTTTTATAAACCCAGATGACTAAATTTTCTAAAAAAAAAAAATAACTTGATGAGAATAACCTTTCTTAAAAAAGCGTGTAGAAAAAAAAGAGATGCGTCAGATGTTGGTTATGAAATAGACCTCAATGCTTGGCCCAACTCAATTTATATATATATATATATACATACACATAAATACCCTCCACATTTTATAGCCAATATAACATTACATGCATTACGTTCAGGAATAATGCGGCTTTACGGGAAGAGTACCTGTGCGTAAAATGAAAGTGTCATTTGGATCATGCCTTTCGTATAAAAAGACATTTTTGTTAACTATTCACACCGATGTAATCTCCCTGATGCGCACAAAATGCTTATACATTTTACGACAATCAAAATGTCACATGAGTTTTAAATTATCTAATTATACATATATATATTTTTTTAACGCAAACTAAAACGGCACACCAATAAAAAAATATTTGCTCTATTAAAATTTTTCAAAAATAAATTTCACCAATCGAAAGGGCGTCAAAAAAAAGTATTTCATAAAGAAAAAAATATTATTAAAGGAAAAAGTTTGGAGAAAAAAAATTTTCACCTGAAATATATTCTATATTTAAAATTCAATTGTGATGTTCCTAATAAAATTCTATTTAATTTTTCACGTGAAAAACTAGTCGTAAATAGTTCACTTTGTGGAAAGAGAGAAGAGGAAAATCCATGCACTAAATGCAAAAGTGTGCTTATAAAACCAACATTGTAAATATATATATATATATAAATATATATGGATATGAACGTCTGTGTGTAAGTTTCGATGTTTTGCAACGAGTTTATTCCAGTTATCAATTTCCTGACGAATATCTGCATTTCCGAGCGCATACTCTCTATGTTAAATCCATGCCCGAATGGATTCACAAAAGGTATCGAATAATCTGTAACATATTACATTCCAATGTCGCGTCGCATCGGCAACCCGTTAACATTCGAGATTTTTACCATCCCTCCATTTCAGTCTCAATTGCCATCGTAATTATCAGAATAATCGTTGTCAATTTCTACAAAAATAGTTACTGCATTTCATATATATATATATATATATATGAATAAAACTTCTTAAATTTTATTCAATACTTCATTATATTACACTGGAAAAAAATTTATTTGATTCAAATAATTTGAATATTATCAAATAAATACTTATTTGTATCAAATAATTATTATTTGAGCCAATTGTATTTGTTTCAAATACAGAAATTATTGGTTCAAATATACAGTTTATAATATTCAAATAAAAATTATTTGATTCAAGTAAATATTTATTTAATAGTCAAGTAACCGATTATTTGAATAAAATAAATTTGTTTTTTGTGTATAAATTTGATACCTTAGTTAACTGTGTGATCAAAACCACCATATTTTTAAATATGAAAAAATGCAAAATACTACAGATTTTACTATTATAAAAAGCTTAGACTTTTAAACGACCTCAACGATATGTATCGGATCTGCCTTTTTCATATATATATAACGGCGATGTTATGCTTTCTAACTTAAAGTTTACGGCTCTTAACATAGAAAAATATATGGGCAAAACATTAAAGTGTCTATATAAAGAAGGGTATGAAGCCGTTTAGAGTAAATTCTTCAACTTAATGTTTAACATTAATGTCCCACCAACTGTTCTAATCTTATAATCACTTTTTATATATCCATGAAAGTTTTAACACTCATTTTAATTGTATTTCAATTTTAAGATTCTCATCCTTTAAATGATAAAAAGCAAAATTTTTTTTTCAATTACTTGAAATATTAATGTTAATTATTTGAAATCTTAATCTTATGTGAATTTACATTACAAACGAAATTATTAAAAAAAAAAAAAAAGTAATAATTTCAAAGAATACATTACAAAGCAATTGTTGATTTCACAATTGTTGTTGGAAGAGTATTTTTGAAAAGGACGTGCATTAAAAAACGATGAAAAAATTACGTGCGAAAATAAAAGCTGAGAAAACGTTTGAAAAACAAGGGAAATTGTGTTTAACTCAAGTTACCAAGTGCTCTTACAATTACTTTTTTTTATGTCACAATTAAACAAAAATTAGCTGACCACACTCGCATGCATCACGATACCGCCTGTTGAAAAAAGAGAAACGTTTGGGTTTCCATATGAACGAATTTAAAAAGCACAGGGAAAATAAAACAAGTCCCCTCTCACAGAGGAAAACTCGCAATTAAAAAAAAGTGAAAAATATGTATATATAACAATATACATATATATAGAACACAAAAATTTAGTAAAAATTTTTCTTTAATTATCCATATTATTTTACACTCAAATGTTAGCTAATTAAAAGATAATTTGTCTTTTAAAGAAAAAAACCATTTTTTTATTTCGAAAATGGTTCATTCCACGAAATATATGTTAATATAGAATAAATATAATGAGAGAATGAAAAAAAAGAATTAAGGATTCATATAAAAGATGAGCAAAGGGTCCAGTATAGAAAAATAAATGGCTCTATCTTTTGTCAATTAAGACGAGAAGTAAAAAGGAATAAACAAAATTGATTTAGATTTACAAATATATATATATAGCGTTCCACAGCTGATGCGCTGTATACACTGCGACAGAGTCAAATAAACGAAATTAAGGTGGATTAAGCGCGCACAGACTCTGATTTCTATCTACAATATGTAATTCGTCTACTCTGCTACCATTTGAGAAGAGAAGAATGCTGCTTAAACCATTTATCAACTTGTGTTTGTTGACCTGACATGCCTTTCACGACGTAAAACTTGAAAAGAACTCACAATATCTAAGGCGCAGAAAGAATAAACGTCTTTTTTACAATTTGTATTTCGAAAAGAAATGCTTTCGGTTTATATTCGCCATATAAAATTCTGTTGGAGCTGGTTATATTCATTCAATCAGACTGACACTTCGCGCTAAAGTTAGAATACTCCACTATTCTTTAACATGCAAAATTTTCCAACAAGAAAACCTATACATAAAAAACCAGGACGCTATACTCAATTTGAAACATATACATCCCTCATTTCAATTTGTAACTGCGCTAAAATTTATCATTTTGAAAATAAGAAAAAGAGGAGATTATCAAATAACGAAATAAGTTTTCACAAATGCGTAAAATATATAATCCAAAATAAGTTTTCTTACTGCTTGTAATAAACTGAAATATGTTTTTAAAAAAAAAAGGAATTTTTAACAGCAAGAACGGTACTGCCAACTTAAATAAGGGCGCTAAATTTCAAAACTTGAAATGTAGTTCTCTAAAATTTTCATTTTGCAACTTTTTAGTCGCAACACTTTTGATAAAAATTACCTTTCTAATTATATCATCTAATTTTAATGCCTTTTAATTGACGTTTTACATCAAAGTAAAAGCATTTCTCCCCCATAAATCTAAATTTTCTTTACAATATAAATAATGAAAATACAATAAAAAAAAAAACTCACGTCTATATGGTCGTCCTTCCTCAGGTGTGGAGCGTTCAGTGTTCTCTGATCCGGGGGTGGCATTGGCATCACGATCCTCTTCTTCAGGGGGTGTTCCACGACTTGGAGCGATGGAACCGACAATTGTACTCGTTGCACTTCCGGGAGGTGATCGACTTGTTGAACCGGCGGGACTTTGTGGTGCAAGTTCCGGACCACCGGGCCCACCGGCAACAGACGTTGGTAACGATGGCGAGAACATGTTCGAGATACTCGAAAGTGAACTAATACTAGGCAAACCCGATGACACTGTCGAACTTCCGGTTTCAACTTTGAGACACTTTCCTGGCGGTGCAAAAGCCGACGGTCCCGGCGGAGGTTTAAACGCACTAAACGGTTGAAAATGTTGAAACTGTTGTATGTGCTGGAGATGCAACATCTGTTGGAAACCGTAACTGAATGGAGAACCCGTTCCAAACGCAAGAGGCAATTCTTTCGCAATTGAGTCAGTAACCTGAAAAATTAAAAAAAAAAAAAAAAAAATTATTTTTGTGTGCACATTAATGACACAAATTTTCACAGCCGAATATAGTAATATTTTAATTTTTGGAACTAATGAAAAGGATTGTTACACGCTTTGTTATAATATGTGACGTTCACGAGAAAAGGGACCTAAGAGGCAAAAAAATTTTAGGTTATGTAATTTATAGTTTTACATAAACGTTCATCATTAATTATAAGTCAAAAACAGTATTTTCCCATTAAAATATATACTATATTGACTTATTTATATATATATATATATATATATATATGTAATCAAAATCAAAAAATTTTATTTAATTCTATTATCGTTACAAAATTAAAAATATATCTGTAACGCACTGTACAACAAGTAAATGCGAGAGTGCAAATGAAGCAAATAAAATTTTTTAATTAAACTTAAATTCTTTAAATAATTATAATTAAATGTTTTATTGAAAGATAAATGTTTTTCTGTCAGTGAAATTCGAAAAATTTTCGCATGCATATAGTAATTTTATAATATAAATCAAATTGAAGCATTTAACGAAAGCATGCTATTTTTTTTTACAAAAAAAAAATGCATAAAATTATTGTCATGAATGATTGTACGTTTCTAATAAGTTTCCAACTTATGAGCATAACATCTAGAGTATAAATTAACTTTCGCAAGCAAATCTTTAATTACGCGTGTTCTTTACGCAATGATTTTAACGACGCAGAAATTATTTAGTCATATCTCGTATATCCGAGTTTAACGACTTAACATCGACATTTAAAGTCATTAATTCAGGATAGTACTTAAACATCAGAAAACATGATTTCTTTTTTAACGAATGAGCATTAAATGTGAGTTTAAATCTTATGATAGAGCATCATTTCAAAGTAGGACATTTCACAAAGGTTTTAAACCCTTTCAGATTTATAGTGGTCAAGTTTATGGCTTTTCTCAATTCGAACTTTGTTATAACGTTCACATTTAACTGCATAGTGTCTAAATTTCCAGTTTTTCTTATTATATGTACATTTAACTCGTTTAACTGATTTATGAAACTTAAAATCTTTTACAAAGTGATCGTCTTTACAGTGACTAATTAAATTAATATTTAATATACTTTTAATATATTATAAAGATTATCTACGAGAATTAAATTAATAATGAAGTGAAATACTTTAATTTTTTAAGTTGAGTGTCCCTTTAAAGGTAGAGTGTGATATTAGAAATATGATATCAATATATACATATATATAGAATATAGTATGATTCTCTGTTTGATGAATATTATTGACGTTGGTTTGTTCATGACAATCCAAAAGCAGGATATTACGTTTTTATGAAAGGAAATGAATTTAATGATTATCGAATATAATCGTATGGAACAATCAACAACTTATTCAGTATTCATTATTTTACCTTTGAATCAAAACATTGAGCATTGCAGATTTGAGTATATTAATAAACAAACAATGGGATAGCAAATATTGCATAAATAATCATTGATTTGTTAGATAATCAAGTAGGTTTGAAATTACTGAACATGCTTTTAATTGATTTTTTAAGAGTTACATATATACGTAACCCACAATGGAATTACACGGAATAATAATATTTAACCTAACAATTGTTTGCTAAAAAAATTTACTATACAGAAACTAAAATTTGGAGATCTTAATTTTGAGTATATTTATATGAAAAACGGTATTTTAATTGACATAGAATATAAGAATTTATTGATTTTTCTCATTAATCTCAAGACGCAAATTATACTTTTTTATTTATTTCGTGGCATATGTCACATAGACGAAGTTGGTATATTATAAAAGTGCATAACGTAAAATAGTCAGCATAGGCTCATCAAGATATATTCACATTATGAAACGTACATTCATCATATATTTTTATTATTCTTAATTTTCATGCTTTTAATGCTCAAGAGTTTCACATGCAGAAATATTTAAATATATATATATATATATATGTATATACACATGACAGATATAGGTAGCATGCACAAATTCACGCAATGTACATTAATCATCGTTCTCGCAAGCACAAAATTACAGGAAGTAAAGTGATTATAAAGTACTAAACGTATGGTAATCGAAATTGATACGCCCGATTAAACCCAGTCTAAATTAAGGTTCTCACTTTTACATTCTCTTCTCATTATCACAATGAGATTCGTCATTTAATTGACTTTTCTTATTTTTAAATAAAAAAAATTAATGTCTAAACTTGAAGTAAATTTATTCTTAAGTGCAGAGATAGAAATATATATATCTAAATTAGACATAATCAGAAATGCTGCAAAAGGGTCACTTGAGACCCTAAAAAGGTTATACTCAAATTTGTATAATAAAAACTAAAAGTATAGAGACTTCACTTCCTGTTAAGTACATATTTCAAAAAAGCATAATATAATAATAAATCTATTAAAATTCTACAAGCAAAAAGCATTGAAGGGAAAGGGAATATTTAAGCAGAGACATAGGTCAAGGACTAACTTGTGGATTGAAAGGTCTTTGCAATCTGAGGCCCTCGGCGAATCCTCCGGCCTGAGAGAAAACAACCATAGGTGGTGGTAGTTGATTTGGCAAGTACGCTGAATTGTCCATCTAAAACAAATCCCACGAATGCTCTTTCTTCTTCACTATTTTCTTTTTTTTTAAATTTATTTATTTCGCGCTTTCATTTGATGTGACCGATTAACCAGTTAAATATAAAACATTTTAATTTAATTTTCCAAAACCTCAATAGCTATATTTATTCTATTTATACAAAAATACAAAATTTTCTCGTTTTATTAAAATATATTCGTTCGAGTTATGGAGAATTATAAAATCTACAACCCAGAGAAATGATATATATTTTTCTCAGAGGCAAATAAATTTTATTTGGTTTAAATAAAATTTTTATTTACGCTAGATTAAATTTATTTTGCGCTAAATTAAATTTTTTATTTGAAACAAATACAAAATTATTAGACTCTGAGACAATATTTTTTTTTTTCATTCAAATTAATGATGAAATAACTAAAAATACACGTTTAAATATTGAATATTAAATACATGTAATTAAACTTTAAAAATCATTTTTAAAAATGTTTCCGATTATTTTTTATTACTATATGTATTTTTATAACTTTTTTGATAAAACTAAATAATGACTTTAAATGATATAATATATAGTAATCAAAGGAATATCATAAAATATTTTTTTCAACTTTAATTGATTTATTGATCAAACGACCAAAAATTTGTATCTAATATTGTGGGGTTATAAAATGTAAATTTTTATTTATGAGGTAAAATTTTGAAATTTTTAAAGACAAACAAAAAAGGAAATGAGAATTGTAAAGACAATAATTGAATAATATTGATTCATCAAGCTGACTCTTTTTTTTTAGTAAATAATACATATTAACAAGTGAATAAAATATTTTATATAATATTGCTTAAATTTTGATACTAATCTAGTCATTTTAAGCATCTGATTAATCGGTCTTGTTTAAGAAAAGAGGACGTTATCCGAATGCACGAAACCGCGTTACATATATAAAAGTTATTTCCGAAAAGAACAAATACACTCAATTACTCCAAAATTATATGAAATTTGATCATTCTAATCTGAAAAATAATTTTTAAACTAAAAGTATATATACCTATAATTCTAGGCGTAAAGAAATCACGAGCCGCCGGAAAAAATGGTATAACATTTTCTTTGAGTTTAATAAAATATAATTAATAATTTTAACTCGTTTCGAGTTTTGAAATTTTTATTTCTTCTATTTAAATCTAATTTTCTATAAATCAACTAGCAATATCAAATTTATATATAATTTTTAATTACTTATTTATATTTAAAAAAAACCTATATAAATGAAATTTAGTTATCAACGTTCTAATAAATATAAATAATAAAAAAATTATTAAAATATATTTTTACGAGTAAACTTAATTATTATGAATTGCATATTAATACATATTGTATTTTAGATACAATTTTTTTAAGTTTATAAATATTTTGTTCATTATAATGTTGACTTTCTGATATAAAATTAATATAAGTTTATATAATTTAGATTGTTTTAAACTAAAATTATTATATTGGTGAAAAACAAGTTACTATATTTACTTTTTGTTAAAACCGTCTAAAATTAATTCTACAACGTTTATAAATTCATTGTAAAATTATAAAGAATTAAATTATTATATGTATTAATATTTGATATTAAAAATCGAAAATTTATTTTACTCACGCTTCCTAGATGTAATTATTCACGAAAAGTATTAGAAACGCGTTATAATTTATCAGAAAATTCGTAATTAAATAAAACACTCATCACTAATTGTTGTATAAGAAAACAGTATCAAAAAAGTTAATTATATATTTCCCCTTGATTGTATTTTTAATATTCACTATTATTGATGCAATTAACATAAGTTAAAAGTGAAAATACTAACAAAATAAAGAGCTATCGAATAAATACGGCAAACATCAACAATGTAAACAAAAGCGGACCGGTCCACATGTCATCGATCCTACCAACGTGATAACTTTGGAGTACTTTGAGGTAAATGATAATTCGGTTTAAACATCCGGATAACTTGATCCTTTTTTGAAAAGGAAAATAAAAACCTTGAAGTTGATTGTGACGAAGACTGGCACCAGCAGCTGTCAGTATCGCGTGGCCTGTTTGAATTTAAAGGACGCGCGGTCTGTATACCTAACCTCAAAATGTATAGGCTATCTGTCACGGTGGAGACGACACCTCGCGCTGGTTGTCGCGTGACACGGTCTACTTTTTTAACAACTCCCATGCGAGCGGTCCCAGCTTCCACAGACAAGTACGCGAATTCATTGAAATTTCAAAACTGTCGGCACTTTTGCACATTGGCATTTGGTTCGAATTCAAACCGGTGTCGAGGTGCCGCCGTCGTGTAATCAAGTACCTAACCTATCTATCACAGCGTGTACCTCGACTGGCTCGGGGTTAACCCTTTGTCCTGCCGTGTACCGGACAATTTGTGTAAGCCAGGTGAGTGGGGGTGTGCGAATGCGATAGTCTACTTTTGAGCTACCTCGTGAACATGCGAATGCAGACTGATTGGAAGGAGGAGTGAGGGTACTTACCCATGTCCTGATCGGTGGTGGTGGCGGCGGTGGCGGCGGCGAGGGAATTTCTCCACCCGGTGGCAGTGTGCGCGACGGCCATGACACTCGAAGACTGCAGTCTCCGCCAATCGGAGAACGCCTGCGCGATTGCGCGTTAGTCATCTGCGCAGCACTGTTTTCGCTGCTCACCAGGATTCAATCCCGCTTCAGACTTCTCAGATGAAACATCCTGAAAAAAAATTATTCATTTACGTCAAAAGAACTTAACAATTTCATATTATCAACATCAATGTTGTTTCAAAAAAAAATTGTAACACTTATAATGTACCTGACTTCAGTTTCCCTTTGGTAACAATAATGAGTGTTTAATATTTGACAGTTGGTTTCGTCATTTGAATTTGTGTAATGTTTTTCAACAATATAAAAGTAACTTTTATTAATCCTCTGAAGTGTTATTTTTCCATTGTTTAAATATTGTTATTTTTTTATTGAAATTCTTTCTATGAATAAAGTTTTTTCCCTGAAAAAAAGTGTAGAAATATTAATATAAAAATTTTTCTCTATTTTTAATTATCTTTTAAAAACTTCTAAGTTGAAAAAAAATTAATAAAATAAACTTGACTATTTACTTTTCTAAATAAATAAATGGAAAAAAGTTATTTGAAGTGATTTTTACGAATGAATTATTTACTCTATCATTGAATTTTAATTAATTAAAAAAAATTTATTTTTAAACATTAAAGTCGATTTTTAGTTGAGTGTTTTTAAAAAGTTTACAAAAAGTAACAGTAGTTCCCTCTGTGGTTTGTGAAAGTAAGAAGGTAATTCGCTTCCTTGTAAGTCAATATTATTTCAACATGAAATAGCAGAAAAGTGAACAGTGGCGGTATCTGCCAAGCAATGTATAGGACAAATAGAGTTGCTACAGTAGGTACAAGATTCCTACTATAAATTGTTTGCACCTAGTGATTGTAATTATAATTTTAAAAAAATTATGAACCTGTAGTAACTTGATATATATATATATATATATATATATATATATATATATATATATATATATATATATATATATATATATATATATATATATATATATATATATATATATATATATATATATATATACTTTAGGAATAGCAATAACATGAAAAAAATTCCTAGTTTGAAAAAATTTATAAAAATTATTTATAAATTTGACAATTGGTAAACAATCATATTTTATACATGTATAGTCCAATTTCTTTTGGCTTTTGTCCTTAGTTTTTCTTCTTCTACTGCAAAAAAAAGAGATTAGTCCATAACTAAATTAAAAATTGAAAAGCAAAAAAGTGAACAGTAGCGGCAACTGCCAGGAAAGGGATAGAAGTAATAGAGGTTCTACAGTAGGTGCAACAGTAATTCTTACGTTAAATTGTTTACACCTTCTGAGATTGTAATTAAAAGAAAGTTATCAACCTGGAAGGAAAAGGATTGGATTAATAGAAGTTCTACAATAGGTGCAACAGTATTTCCTACGTTAAATTGTTTGCACCTGATTGTAATTATATAATTAAAAAAAAAATTATAAATATGACAGAAAAAGGGATAGGTGTAATAGAGGTTCTACAGTAGGTGCAACAGTAATTCTTACGTTAAAATGTTTGCACCTACTGAGATTGTAATATAATTAAAAAAAAAGTTATAAACCTGCCAGGAAAAGGATAGGAGTGATAGAGGTTCTACAGTAGGTGCAACAGTAATTCCTACGTTAAATTGTTTGCACCTACTGAGATTCTAATATAATTTAAAAAGTTATAAACCTGTAAGGAAAAGAATAAGAGTAATAGAGGTTCTACAGTAGGTGCAACAGTAATTCCTACGTTAAATTGTATGCACCTACTGATTGTAATTATATAATTGAAAAAAGTTATGGACCTGTATAAAACTGCAAAAAAAATCATATTTCATACCTGTAAAAATAAACTTCTTTTCTCATACATTCTTTTCTTCTACTGCAAAAAAGTGGGGAAGTCATTCTATTCTTCTACTGCAATTGGGAAGTCTGATGAAAAAATTTTTTTTGAAGCGACACAGATCTATCCTCCAAGACGTCCAAGATCAAACTGAGTGCGTGTTGTGGAGAGTGCTAGCTTTTATACTTCGAACTCTGCCTGGAGTGGTGGGGGTAATTTTAGACGCTGATTGGCTGACGCCCTTGTTAGGAATGTCTACAAATATAGGTCGGTTTTTTTCCAATTGTAAAGTCAAACTTCTTTTTCCTTTTATCCTTATATTCTTCTCTTCTACTGTAAAAAAATGGTGGAAGTCCATGATAAAAAAAATTTTCTAGTTACGCAGATTCTACCTCGAAGACGGAACTGAATGCGAACGGTGGGAACTGGTAGCTTTTAGACTTCGAACTTTGCCTGGAGTAGTGGGAGTAATTTTAGACTCTGATTGGCTGGCGCTCGAAATCTGTCTTGAGTGGTGGGGGTAATTTTAGACGCTGATTGGCTGAAGCTCTTGTTAGGAATATCTACAAATATAGGTCGGTATTTTTTCCAATTGTAGAGTCAAACTTCTTATTTCTTTTATCCTTACATTCTTCTCTTCCACTGCAAAAAAGTGGTGAAAGTCCATGATGGAAAAAATTTTTTTGAAGTGACGCAGGTTCTACCTTGAAGATGTCGAAGATGGAACTGAGTGCGAACGGTGGGGACTGGTAGCTTTTAGACTTGGAACTCAGCTTGGAGTGGTGGGGGTAATTTTAGATGCTGATTGGCTAGCGCCCGAACTATGCCTGGAGTAGTGGGGGTAATTTTAGCCCCTGATTGGCTGACGCTCCAGTTATGCAAGTTTACAAATATAGGTAGGATTTTTGTTTGCAAGTGTTCACTAAGCAATTAATTCTTTAACATGTAACATCTGTGGATCTTGAAAAAAAAATATTTTTAGCTTTTATTCGATGTTTGGACTGGACTATCACTTGCAATGTTAAAGAAAGCATAACCATAAAAACAATTCTCTTTTTCTACTTCATTACTATATGTTTAAACAAAAAAAAACTATATATAAAATATATAATTATTAAAAATTATATGAAGTAAAAACATGATATGAGATGGATTAATTAGGTATTGAAAGAGCATAAATCGATGGAAACTAATTTGTGGTTAGTATTGAATTTTTTAATGTAATTACATTAATTTAAATAAATAAAAGATTGATTTTATCAAAAATTTTCAAAAATACAAAAAATTACTAGTTTCACATTATATATTATAAAAAAAATATTTTAATTAATCTTCTTACTCATTTGAACTCGAACACGTAAAAGTCTATAGATGAGTATATTGAGATTAAATATTAATAATATCCGGACAATAGAAATTTCTTAAGGAGATATCTCCCCTTCAAATTATTATTATAATATATTAATAATAGTATTGTTATAATTTTAATTCAACTCGAAAAAATGTGTAACGAATTTATAAAACTAAATCACTTTTTTTTATCGTCTAACCAAAAAACATTTGTCTTTATACATTAACCGTAATGTATTAAATTAAATAGAGCATCTACATTTTCTTTCTCTGACTCTTTTTGTGTATTCATGTGAGTTGTGTCATCAGACAAAAGAATTGGATCTATTAAAATTCGTTCTGCGTCCGGTGTATCCTCCAAAACAATCATTTCTTCGAGTAACTCCACAGGATCGGTTTCATTTTGCTCATCAGAATATTGTTTTTTGGTCAACGTCTTTGGTCTTTGCGAATGTATTTTCATGTGTCTCTTCAAATCATATTTACCGATGAATCGCGCATCACAAACATCACAACCAAACGGTTTACCACCACTATGAACCCACATGTGTCTTCTCATCGCAGAACTAAACGTGAACGCCACTCCACAAATTGTACAAACATAAGGCTTTTCACCAGTGTGAAGAAGACTGTGATCCTTGAGTGTTGCCTTCTGATTAAAACTTTTTCCACAAACCTCACAAGTGTGATTTCTTGGATTCGAGTGCACTGACTTCATGTGATTTAAGAGATTTCCCTGCTGTGAAAACATTCGGTCGCAAATTGTACACTTGAACGGTTTCTCTCCAGTGTGCACTCTCATGTGAGTTTGGACCGTTCGATTATTGAGAAATCGTTTCCCGCACACTCGACAGGGAAACTTGGGCAAATGAGTATTCAATGGATCCAAATGAGACAAGAGATGACGTTTGTAATTACCTTTGTGACTAAAAATTCGTGGACACTGATCGCACTGATAGGCGGGCCCGTGAGCGTGTGTTGATAAATGAGTTTCCAATTCTGATTTAATTTTGTAACGTACTCCACATTTGGCACAACGATGCCTTGGAAAATCGGTATGACAAGCCAAATGTCGCTTCAAATATCTCTTCATTACATAAGCTTTTTTGCAAAGAAAACATATATATGGATGTGTACCTGTGTGAATTTTCACGTGTGTTCGTAATTCTCGATGACTTTCGCAATCTTTCTCGCAAACAATACAAAAGAATGGACCGTTTGATGGCACATGATTGTCTACAATGTGAATCAAAACCCTGGAGAGTTCCTCGTAATTCTGAAGACATAGGGTACATTGAAATTGCACTTTATTCCCATCCTTTATCTCCTTCACCCTCGTTATTGTATCGTTAAGACTGCCTAAAATATCGTCTTTAGAACTTATAAAATAATCAGAATCTGAATCATTACTCTCTTCTTGATTTTCAATTCGTTTTTTTTTATTGTCGTTGTTATTGGGTATATAAACAGAATTTTCATTCGAATCAGGAAAACATTCTTTTTCTTTTGAATTTTTCGAATATAAAACTTCTAATTCGGAGATTGCTTCATTTGTTATTGTATTTTCAATTGTTTTTACTGGTGAAATTGTTTTAAACAATTCATCGACCGATTGTATATGTTCAATATCTTCATTTATTATATTTGGTGTCAAAGTAGCTGTTTGTTTTTTCAAACTAATTTCAGGATTTGCAAGAACTGCTTGAAATGCTTCTCTGTTTAACATAATATTTAATGCTTCATTCGGTATATAAGTTATTGCATAATTAATGCCATCAGAATTGACAATATTTGCAATTGTCTCACATTTTTCATTATTTACCATATGAATATTTGGAGATTCAAGGCAAATTTCTTCAACTATTTTATTTGTTTTAATTTTTGAAACTTGCATTTCTTGAAACGTTTCATTATTTGGAAAATTTTCATCCACTAAATTTACTATTTTAGGTTTAATAGAGGATGAGATTTCTAAATTTACAATGTCCTCGTGTTTTTGATGTGCATTTTCTTCCTGCAATAATAATAATAGATTAATTATAAATAGATCTTATTAAATAAATACTTAAAAGTAAAATTGTGGAAAGAAAATATTCACTTTTTTTAATAATTCATTACCTTGACAAAATCGCTTGAAACTTGAAACATTTTTCTAAGTTTTTTCTCCGATTCAATAACTTGTTGTTTAAATTTATAAAAAGCGCTTGTACGATGAGCACATTTTGTACAAAGCATTGTTGGAAGGCCATCGTTTTTATCAATCTGTAAAAACAATGTGTCCAATTAGTAAGGCGTTTTGCAATAATAAATTAAGATAACCTATAACTACGTCTTAAAAAAAAGAAGCCATATATAAATATCAGCGATTTAGAAAATTTTTATTAAAAAAATATATATTGTTATTGTCTTTAAAATTAATAATAAAATTAATCATTTGTTTGAAAACAATAACAAAATTAATTTAATGTTAAATAAAATACTCACATGAATTGATGTCAATTCCATAAGTTTTTTGAGCAGATTTTTCTTATTAAATATTTCATCGTCCATTGAAATAAAAGCACCATCAATTTCCATACATGCTCGACACATTGGAGCTGTACTTACTTCCCAACTCATTTTAAAAATTGTATTTTTTAATTGTTATCAGTTGCATTAGAAATGTCAACATTTGACCGAAGAACTGTATAGGGACTGTAGGATTACATAACCTCAAAAATTCTCATCACCGTCGTGGCTGTCGTTTAATATATAAAAATATGTTCAATAATTATTACAGTAGAATAAATAATAATTAAATAACTAAATATAGTAAAAAGTAAATGTAGCCATAATACTATGATTAAATATGAAAAAGATAAATCCACTTTCTTGGGGCAGGATTGAAAATTTTAAAATACGTTCCAAATAACCGGAACCTTTTTCGAAATGTCGAGGCAAATTTAAAAGATGTAAAATAATAGTAATACTTTTCTATGAGAAACGATTTTATACAGATAGCTATTTATTATTTAATATACTTTTCTTAAAGGCATATATATTTTTGCTTGAAATCAATTAAAATATTATTTATTTACTCATAATGTAGGCACAGTAACTTCTTTCTTTTCTTTTATTACAACTTTATAGAATTTTAAATCGATAAAAATTAACTAAATAATTAATAATTTTAATTAGTAGACATATTTTTTAAAATTCGAAATTTTGCTTAATAATTTAATATAGGTATTACAGTAAATAATTAAAAATTCTTTTGTAAATTAGTAAAATCAACAAAATTACATAGTCATCAATTTTACCATTTCCATCAATTTTCAAATCAAACATTAATGTGTTATTTACTTATCAATTCACTATAATCTAATGGAAAATATTTCATAATAGCTCGTTCTAGAAACTCAAATAATTTGTCATTATAAAAAAATTAAGGTTTTAAACTAATTATAAATTATTATAATCCATTTGATTGCAGAGAAATCGGCTTTAATAAAATACAAAATACATTACAGTAAACTTGAATAGGAACTAAATCTTATAGAAGAGAATTACTTACAAATAAAATATACAAGTAGGTGTCAATCTTAAATTGCTTTTTTTCGTACTTAAAAACTAGAGAAATCGAAGATAACTTGCTACATATTAGAAACTTTGGATATGTTCTTTGTATGGGATTATTTATCAATTTTTTATTTTTTTAAACTGAAAACTTGCGATAAAACTATCACAAGATAATTTTACTTTGAATAAATGATATTCATTTTTCGTATTTACCTTTTACATATATTTTTATATATGTATGTATAATTTATAATTCGTATTCAAGTTATCTATTTCTTTGTATCATACACCATGTACACAAATAGTAAACTAATTCTACCATTTTTTTTTCATTTTAGTTTCATTTACGAAACTAAATAACTAATTATTATTCATCTACTTTGTGTCCTTTTTTACCTAAACCTTAGAAATATTTCTTTCTAGGCAAAACATTTGCCAAAGTAGTACTTCGTCTTTGTACGACATTAAAAAGTTTTCCAAAATTATTACAATCAAAGTAACGAATTATTGGTCAAGTTTAAAAATGTGATAAATTGCACCTAGAGACATAAAGGGAAATTTTATTAAGAGGAAAATAAACATTCCATCGATTCTCTATTGAAAATATCACTAATGAATAACGATTTTGTTTATTTGACAAGTTTTAATTTTTGGTATAGAAAGCTATTAAATGTTCAGTATGACCATAAAATAAAAATTTAAAAAAAAAAATGTTACATTACAATATATATGTATTCTCTTCATCCAGATAATAAATTTAATATATACGAGGAAGCTTTTAATCTTGTCTAACTTGTAAAGTTTCATACTTTTCTTTGAATTGAAACACAAAGTTATTATCATCTTTTAAATATGAGAAATATCTCAGTTTTCACGCTGCAGATATTTTTTTTTGTTCTCAAATTTAAAATTTGAACTCTTAAATTTTGTCCCTCAATCAAAATTTCAATTATTCGGTGAATTAATTTTCCAATATTTTCAATACTAGAAGGAAGATGAGTCAAATTATTCTAATCTCTTTTCAACGTTGATTAGAATATGTGACATAATTTTCAACACTCATTTAATAACGATGATAAATACAATTTTCATTTTCTTTCAAAGGCACCCAATATAAATTTTTCTCCCTTCTAATATTTCACCGTTCGTAGTCATGAAGAAACAAATTTAGACATAAAGTATACACAAATTTTCGGATATCTAATGTCGCATTGCGTTAATTAGATTAGCATTATTAACTGTTTACTCTCAATACTTTATTTAGTTGTCGTAATTATGTCACAAAAAGAAAAATTAATCATTGTCTCTAAAAAACAAAATACATAATTTTTTTTTTTTTCTGTTTCTTTTTGGCAGTGGAATTTAATATGGAGAAACAGTCTTTGTATTAATTTCTTTTTTCTATTAAGAAAAAATATTAATACAAATTCTAGAAAATTTTGCAGGTAATTAATTCTCTAGAATGAAAAGTTGAAAAATGAGAAAAACAAATAAACAAAATACCTGCATTGTTTGATTTAATACTTGTTGAATAATATTTCTGTAAATCAATTGTAGTAACATTAATTGAAATTCGTTTTTGAGAGTTCAGTATGATGTTTCTCTAATAGATTAACATTCACGAAGAATATTAGATAGGCAGTTGTTTCAGCTGCTGCAAACACTTGACTACTTGTCATGGGTGAAACTGACATATCGTTATAGTAATACCATTGTCCCTCATGTTCAACGTAACTTGTGTAGTGTCCACAATCTACATTTTCACCGACATGGGAAATTATACAAACAGGTTTGTACATTTCATCGGCTTCAAAACCCTCGATCCTAAAAAAAAAAAAAAAATAAAATTACTTTTTATTTGAATTTAATTGGATCAATTGATAAATGAAGACTTTTTTTTGTTACTTACATAAGAGAGGGTTTAAGTACAAGTTCTTCTGGAATACTAAGTGCGTTGCTAATTTTCCTGGTACCGTGTTCTCCAATTCCATATCGATGGACATGAACTGTCAGAACTTTAGGATAGCTGCTAAATGCCGTTCTCACATCTTGAAATTTATGATTACAATTGTCGCAAGTTACTCTCCTTTCTTCAGTTGTGAAATTTCGAGCAATCGCATCCTCAACATTAACAGGTACATCTTTACTTTCCGGTGGTACTTGAATAAAGACAACCAAATTATCGACTCGCTTTTGTTTTTTCTCACCGCATCCTTTACAAATATATTGATCCACAATTGGAAGTAGAAAATAATCATCGACAGGATTCTTAATTAATTCAGTTTCATGACATTCTTTTGAATCATCAACGCCATTTGGTAGCCTTTCAACTTTATTTGATTTTTGACTTGCACCAGGTTCAGAAAGATTGCTGTTCACTCGCAATTCAACGAGTGGTCGACGTTTACTTGAATCAGGTGTTGTTTTTGATTTTCTCTGATCTTGTGGATTTTCCGGTACATTTTCAATTTCTTGTATTTCTGTCTCGCCCGACTCTTCCTTCTCGAAATATGTTTTAAAATGATTTAGTAATTTCATCAGAAATTCAGATACATCCTGCTGTCTTTCGGATGGATAAGAGTCGTCTAGTACTATCAACTCTTCTTTGAATTTTCTGAAAACAATTTTAATTTTTAAGAATTAATTAATTTTAGTTCTAAATGGAAATTAGTATTTCTTTTTAAAATAAAATATGAAAACTAAATTACAGTGTGAATAAAAAAAAAAAAAAAGAATTGTTTTGATACCATACCTCAGCATACTGTGTATTCTGTGCTTCTCGCTCTCACCCTTTCTCCAAAGGGCTTGTATTGAAATCAAAGTTTTCATCAATGACGTACATTCCGTCAGATTTGAGCGATCGAGACTGTTGGTGAAAGGCAGAGCAAAAAGTGCGTGTATGGTGGCATTGACCCAGCATCTATTTTCTCCTGGAGGATTGGGAAAACCCATTATATAATATGGATTTTCATAATCATTATCAAAATTGTAAAGTTGCTCTTGAAAGGGAATTGTAGATGAAATACTTTGCATACTATTATCATTGGCAAAAATATCATCTTCGCTATTCCATTGATTATTATTATCGAATGATTTCTCTCTTGAATTGGATCGTAAAATCACTTGTTTTTCATCGAGCGCTGATTTTATTGGAGTTGAAGTCGATAAACCCGATGATGTTGATGGTTTTTCCAACCCTTGAATATGAGCTAAAGCATTACTTATTTTCATTCTTAAATTTTGTTTTGGATTATTATTTGCGTCGAATTTATTTAAATCTTGTAGGGAAATTCCAGAATTATCATCATCATCATTATCATTATTATCAGGTACATCTTTTTTGGCAGCCTCTATTATTGCTTCCACTTGTTTGCAATCAGACTTGCGATTAATTTTCTGATTTGATTTTGTTGAAATAATATCGACTTCTTGTGAAACTTTGTAAACTGTTTGTGAATTGTCAGTTATTTGATGATTGGTCGATTTATTTGAAGTTGAAGCAACTGTTTGTGATAATTGTTTTTCATTTTCTTGTTTTGGATAAATAGTTATTTCTGGTCTATTAACAATTTTATTTAATCTTTGATAACATTCAGTTGCTTCATTTTTTTGTTTATTTAAGCAACTTGACGATTCATTTGAGGCATCAAAAGAGTGCCTTACATCATTGTCCAACATTTTTTCAGTTGGTGCTTTAGTTTTCGGATCTTTGTATCTTAATGTTACACTGGAATTACTACTTTTCTCACTGTCTCTGCGTTGTCGTTTGTTGTAGCTGTTTGCATCATTTGTTACCACCGTTAAAGTGATTTCTGGACTAAAACCATAATCATTCGTCAAATCCCTAATGGGACTTGAGCAAATTTGTTTACGTTTCAAAGATGTATGATCCGAATTCCAAGAACTTGTGCTGCTTCCTAGAATTGAAAATAAATAGAATTTATATAATAAATCAACTGCATAATAAAAAAAACATTTTTTGGAATATTTTTAAAATATTATATTCTTATAATATTCTATTTTGTAGTAATTTTATTTAAAATTTAATTTTCTTTTGTTTCGATTTAAATTAAAAATACAAACTTCATACAATGTAGTAATTTGTTTAAAAAAAAAAAAACAATTGCAAACTATAAATATTACTCATATATATACATATAAATAATTAATTAAAATGAAAATTAATTATAATAATAATATTTTTTTAGAGAAAAAAAAAAGAAAAATAATTAGAAATAACGTTTTAAAGCGTAATCCAATACAAAATTTGAGTAACAAAGAAAAAGAAACTATCGATCAAATATCACGACATTAGCGGTAAATTTATTGCCATATTGTTTTTAGTTGCACACTTAAAAATCACCTCAAAAACTAAGAAAACTTTATAAAATGATTTTTGATTTAAAAATTGAGAATTATAAATAATTTTAAACGAAATCTTGTAGAAATCACTACTTGATGTCATTGACCTTGCTGAAAAATTAGTAGAATTAAGTAATACCGGGGACATAACACCACTTTTAAATTCATGTATATATATATATATATACGTCTAAAAGACGTATTTGACACCTCGTGTAATACTTTCAATGAAATAATTCCATGCTCTAATAATAATATATATGACGAGTTTAAAAAGTTATAAATCTTTGACAAAGAGAAATCGCTTTTCGGCGATTTCGTCTAATACAATAATAAATGTGTTAGAAATAGCGGAAATCATGTTAACCTACTTACCTAAACCGGAATGATTTGATGAAGATTTTGCTGCTTCAGAACAATGTACGGCTGACGATGCTGTAGCAACACTTAACATTTTGCCGGTTATTCAAAATAATCCATAAGTTCAAAATACACCCACTAAAATTCACAGGTATACTTCAACGTGTTCTAGAAAAAACATTCACGGCACATCGCGAGAACATGGATACAGCCGCGTCCCACCTTTTCGTTATTTGGTCTCGTTTTCTTTGAGGGAAAAAACTGTACTGAGGATAGAATGTAAAACGATAATTACTGTACACGTTGTTAATATGAGGACAAAGTAACAAGCGTGTATATCTTGGCGCCTAAAAATGTGCACGCCTCCGCCGGAACTTGGCGGGAAACACGAGATTATCTGCGGCAGCCTTCTTCTGGGAACATGGATGCCTTTATCGAAACTCTCTTTATATCGATATAACTCGATTCCGGCAACTCTCGAAAAAATAATCGATAGCAGAAGAATCGATACTCGATTTTCAAATTTCTAAAATAAATAATTTATAAAAGTTATTTTACTTTTTTTCATTTTAATTAATTTAATTTTTAACATTGAGAATAATTAACATTAAATTTTTAATAATCTTCTGCTTTATGATATAATTACATTTAATTTAAAGGTCGAAACAATAATGGAATTTTTAAAAATCCTATTTTCACTTGTTTTTGGCATCTTTAATTATAGATAAATTTAAGTTTGCAAAATAATTTATTTATAAAAATTATAAATGCAGAGAGTTTTCTATAGTAATATGTACAATGAATTTTTAGGTTATGTTTTACTTATTTCTTAATTAAATTTATCTATCAAATTTAATTGTTGTCCTTGCATCCTAATAATTAGGTTTTATCAAATTTTAATAATTTAATAATTGAATTTAAAATATTCTAATATTATCTATAGAAAATAAATTTCTAATTGAGAGCATGTGATGGCATACACACATATGCATTATATAAGGTCAAGACATTGTGCGACACTAATCTATCAATAAAAAAAAACAAAACAATTAATAAATCCTTATTTTTTCTTTTGTAATTGTTTAAAAATAAAACAAAAGTATAAAAAATATTTTATTCGTTTAATATTTAATTAAACTATAAAAATATTTAATACTTTTTTTTTATTTAATTTACAATAAATTTATTTTTAAAAATGTGAAAATAAATTATAATTTATTTTTAATAAATTTTAATTAATTTTTAAAAAAATAGGTATAGAAAAATAAAAAATAATCCATCGTTTAAAGGGTTAAAAAGGGTCTTCTAATATGCAGATAAAAAAATTATTTCCATATTAATTTTATAGAAAGCATAAAATGCAAAAAACGTCAATTTAAAGATTTTATTTCTTTTAGAACAATTATTTAAGAAGTTTATTTTGTGATATACATTAATGCACATATGGGTCATTTTCTCTTTCCAGATAAACTGGTTGTAAAAATTATTGATGGTATAATGACTATTCAGTCTTCTTTCAGAATAGTAAGAAACCTAAAATATTTTCAAATTTTTTTTCTTTTCGCTTTTTTTTTTAATAATATATTCTCGTATTCACATGGCGGTGAGGTAAGGCAGTTAAAATTGGATTAAAAATAAATGACTGATGACAAATTTACGAGACCCTTTAAAAACCCTACGAATTCATTTCTGAGAGGCGTCGTAGATGAGATTCACCATTTAGAATCCTCTATTATTGTAACATAACTATTATGAGAAAAATCAGACAAGAAGTGTGTGTGTGTATATATATATAAAAACAAATATCGCTAATCAAATATGAAAATATTTATTCAATTTGAATCAATATATCTTGATATTGTTCAAACTTTAGACAAATGTGCATTACCAGGAGAATCCAAAAGATATTTAGTTTATAAAAAATTTATACAATTATTGAAATGCTGTATATTTGATGCTGACATTGAAAAACATATTCAATTATAGTTGAATTTCAATGAATTTTCATGTAATCACATCACGACGAGAATCAATCAGAAAAAACAATTTGTCCAAATTTTCTTAGCTAACAATATCTCGAGAAAAAAAAAACAAAAAGAATTTTTCTAAACCTACACAATACAAAATAATATTAATTTTAACACTTAAACTAAATCAATCGTTTCAAACTTTAAAATAATAACTTGACAATCATCAATTGATGCCTTAAATTTCGATACAATGGAAAATATATTATTTCAAAATTATACAAAATTTTTAGGTAACAAGAAATAGATCGTCGTGGTGCAATCGCTTTGGGTTAACGCCAAATTTATCTTTGTAAAACAAGTAAAAAAAAATCAATCAATCAATCAATCTTGATTTCGATTTTCTTTTTTATTAACGATTAGAGAATGAGTAAGAAAAATAATGAAAAAGGCACCTTATGTTGAATTAGGAAATACACTAAATCTTTAGGCAGCTCCTAGCTCGGCACATAGAATATCGCAAATAGTGTTTTGCACATACACTCCATTGTTCCCACTTTAATTTTTTTTCCTTTTTTTTTTTTGCAAATAACTATTTATTTTTTCACGTCTCATTCTCCATTATTTTTTACTAAACAATCAGCTAAATAATATTTTTCTCTCTCATATTATAAAGTCCTAAATCAGGATAAATACATACATCTCAAACAATGCGTAAAACTTTCCCATTACTTGTTATTCTATTTTTTAACTTAGTCCGAATTATAAACAAAAAATTTTAAAAGAACGATTTTTAAAAGCAGCAGAATAATAAAAATAAATTTCAAAATATTTTGTATTGATCGAAAAAAAGGATTTAAAACTAACAAAATTAAAATTGAAAAAAAAATGTTTAGGAGCGTTTAACAAAAGTAAAATTTCTTTTACAAAAATTATAATTAATTTTCAATATTATTATACTGCTTTTATAAATCGTTATTTACTTTGGATAGTTGTATTTTCTTTACTCGAATTAAAAATAATGTTGATAATGTAAAATTTAATGTTACGCATCGTTCAAGAATAATTTTCAACCAACTTATAAGAATATAAAGTCTGTTTTATTTTATTTTCTTTTTTTTTTACTCGAATATGATACCCTTTATACTAAAAACGTTCTATTTACAAATGTAGTCGAAAAAAGTAAAGCAAAAGTTTAACAACGTTTACCATTTCACAACTCGAATCAATCATCCCCCGACACAAAACGATACAAAACTTGTAATCTGCAATTATGTGCTTTTGGATTTGGAATTTGCACATTAAACATATGTAGATTTAATCTACTTATTATGGCATGATAAACAAGAATGCATCGAACATAAATCAGATACGTATAGAAAACGTCTTTTTCAAAGACCCATTATTACAATCTCAACAAAAATCTGCAAACGTATAACGGGACACGTCCTATATACAGATATGTTGAAGCGAAACATTGAAAAGAAATTCATTTTCTTTTTTTAATTTTCAATTTTCTTCATTGGTGCAAGTGTACGACGCCCCCCCCTTTTTTTTTTTTTGTTTTTGCAACACTGCTGATCGGTGCGAAAAGCGTGACAATTTTTTTTTTTTTTTGGGCAACGATAACTCGTTCGAAATGTCAAATTCTCTCAATTATTTACTTGCAAAATATTTCTCGACTTTAAAAAATTTATTACTAATTGCACATATATATATATATATTGTAAATTTTTACATCTAATCAATAAGGGAATGAATTCTCTTATTAAGGAGAAATTGCTTGACAAAGTAACAAATGAAATAACGACGATACAATAATATTTTGCTACGTCAAACTTTATCGAAACCTCCTTGATTTGTAAAGAGAGAATTAATGTAAAGTAAAGCTTTTTTTTTATTTAAAATCGAGAAACGTTCAGCGGGCAAATATTGAAATAGGGTCACAAAAAACAATTGAGGAAGGGGAAAAAGTCGGAATTGACGATCTATCGAAATCTAGAATCGGAAAGGTTACTCGAAAAAAAAAAAAATAATAATAAAGACAACAATATTGTAATAGTGACTAATCGATGATAACATAAGGCAATATGTGGAGGATTTGGCCATCGCAAGTTGGCCTCGCGAGCATTTCGTGCCACTCCCGAAATTCTTCATCGTTCTTTTCGTTCGCGCGCCTGTACAAACCTAATTTTTCTACATTCACAGCGTCATCCTGATTATTATCAGCCTTATCATTATTTCTTAAAGTAAGGGATAAGAATTTTGGCTGATAGTTACCATTGAGACCTTGCACACATTCCGTGTGTAACCTCTCAAGATCTTCAGCAGACACATCACGTGGAGGAAGATCGACTCCATTTTCATCATCATTCCGATCAACATCAATCTCCTCATCACTCCACACTATTGATTTAATGTCCAATGGTGGTAACTTTGCAAGAATTTCTTTAACAGTGAGATCCTGTTGATGTCTCGAGTCTTCCTCATCATCATCATCGTCATTATCTTCATCATCAGATTTCAACGATTTTTGTCTACTTTCCTCAGGTGATAAACGATCTTGCAATGAAGATTCATTGTTTTGAATTTTGGAGCTTTGGTACTTTGACTTTGATCCGTCTTCGCTCCTTAAAACTTTTTCTCCAATTGATGTTTCTATACTGTGACTAGGTAATGGATTTAAATTAAAACTTGAATTTGATCCTCGTGCTTGAAGATCGGCCAATAATTCCTGTGTTGTTTTGACTTTTGGATTACGCGCAATGCTGGCAAGTTTTTCCTTAATGTCATCTTCGATAAGCTGCGGTTTAATAGACTTACTGCCTTTTTTCCTGCCGCGCTTTTTCAAAGTTGGTGTGCTTTCAGATGTAAGGGAATTTTCCGAATGTTGAGAAAGTTGCTCACTGAGAGAGGGATTAGGCACTTGCGAATTTACGCTGCTACATGAAGCGTCACCATTGAGGCGCTGCCTCTTTGGATCGGGTTCACTGTCCGTGCATGATGGACCAGGTTGCAGAAGACCATGAGCTTGAATAATTGTATCACTTTTTCGCAAACGTTTATTCGAACTGTGGGTTCGTGGTACTGCCTCAGTGGCATGATTCTGATTTACTGTCCTACTCTCAGAAAGACAGCCGGTGAAATTTAATCGGTGATTGTTTAATGCTGATACTGCTTGCTTATGGGGAAACACATTTGGCGAACGAGACGTTTCACTGTTTACTGACAGCGCTGGACTCAGTACCTAAAAACAAAATTTTCCTTTAGAAATGCTTTAGATAAGAAAAATTCCATTTTTTTTTTTTTATAAAAAAATACATATTGTTTTTCAGAGTGTACAAAAAAAAATCCCTGACTTTTTTCTAACCTTCTTCCAACTTTTTTAAAATAAATATTTAATATTAAAGAAATAAAAAGTATTTTTAAGATAATAAAAAACATTTTATTTATTAGCATTATAAACTTTTTCTTGAAATGAAAAATTTTAAAAATTCATAAAAATGTTAATTTTTGGCAAATTTTTAAAAAGTTCCCTGACACCCTGGTTTTTATAAATAAATATTCTCATGAGAATTTTTGTTAATTTAATCATAACAGTAAAAAAAATTAATTATATTTTTATATGACAAGAACGTTGAATTTTAAAAGAAAAAAAAAAAAAAAAAAAAAAAAAAAAAAAAAAATATAATATAGGGGAGAGAAGCCTACTGTATTTTGTAAAGGGACAAGACAACCGAGGGGGACAAAAGAAATCATATATATTTTCACCTATATACACAGCATATTCTATAAGCTTTTACCGAATGTTTCCGACAATTTCCGAATGTACAATTCCCTTCGTTGTCGGCAGCAAACTCAACTAATATTTGTAATAAGTGGGGACGCAATGGTGGTAGGGATTTCAGTTTAAAAAGAGCACAGCACCAAACGAATTTTGCCATTCGTGGCCATCTGCTCTTCTGTTCACAGCTGAAATTTCCTCAACGGGATCTCACCGCCAACCAAGCGTCTCCCTCTTTACCAACAGCCATGGGGGTTTATTTCGATTGCCGTTAAAGATAACTTCGTCTTGCTGACAACTACTTTCTACAGGGAAAGGGAGGGTACCTCTTTTTCCCCCGATTCCCCAGAAGGTATAAAAGACTGATTGCAATCCTTGGTAATTCAACAGGTAGTTTTGAAGAAAAGTCAAAACATAATTTACAATAGGCTATTTAAAAATGTTCTATTGTTACAAAAGAAGTTGAATAAAATATTTAAAGGTCCGCTTTTTTTAAAACGAGGGAAATTCACTCGTATAAGCGTTTATTTAATTCAAGAAATTGTTATGGAAATTTTTTTTTATCCTTAAAAATTCTTTAGTTTAGAATGAAATTTTAGAAGAAACTTTCTTTTTTAATTCACAAAAAGAAAAAGGAAAGATAACTCGCGATTTTCTTTTTCATGGAGCCTCTGTTTTCTAATATTCTTTTTTTTTTATGTTGAATAAAATCCCGCAAAAATAGAGGCGCACTCACCCTCAGAGATTGAGGTGTTCTCGACAGAGGACTTTGAGGCTGCAAACCCCTTAAAGCCGGACTATGAGGTCTTGCTCCATTAAGTGCTGGAGGTGCAGGATCTGCAGGCGTAGGTTCATTTGTCACACAAAATGACCTCCATCGTCGAACCAAATTTTTTGCTCTCTTCGCCAACTCAACATTTCCTGTTTTCCGTCGAAGTTTATTGATGTAAAGTCCAATCCTCGTTGCCTAAAAATTTCATTAAATGATTAAAAAAGAAAAATTTATTATTTATATATAATTACATTTTTTGAGTTCTAAAAGTGTCGAAGAAAATTTCTACATCAACGATTGCAGAACATTTTGTAATGATTGAATCATTAAACGTTAATGTATACAAATTAATATAATTATAACAATAATACGTAGTAATAATTAATATTTTTATAAAAATTTATTACCAGATAAATGTTGAAAAAAAAAATGAAAATATTGTCTTAAATACCTCAAGCACTTCTTTGGTGATTGAAATTGTCTCCAGACTTGTGATGACCTCCACAACAAGTGCCATGTTGACGACCTAAACATTAAATGCAAATTTGATAAAAAAAAAAATATTTACGTGTTGATAAATTTGTTTAAAAGTTTGTTACATTATTGGAATTTAATTAAACCAAATCAATTAAAATTTCTATACATTATGCTCAATAGAACTTCATTAGAAACTGTAAATTAATATTTAATTGATTTCTTATGATGTGCAAGCACTATAGAAGTTATGGATTTTCTAATGGATGATGGTCATTAAAATGCTATAGAGAAATTTATTTTCTAAAGCTTTGCAATTTGCTTACTTTTAAAATCAGAAATTTCAAGATTATAAATTATGTTTACCAAAAGAAATGTTTGAATGCTAATCGCTTGCAATATTGAACACCCATTTTCAAATAGACAAAAAAAAAAAAAAAAAAATTTATAAAGTATCAGGAAAAAAGATTTAAAATGTATTATATATTTGCAGAAATTTTTATTTACCTCAATGATTTTTAAATGCAAAAAAATGTTTTACAATTGAAAATAAATGCAGTATAATTAATATTACCTAATTATAAAGTAAAACCTTTTTTTTATACAGCATTATTTATCATCTTTGTAATATTACTTAAATACTACATAGAGTGAAAAAGTAAAAAGGATGGACCATATCTTTAGGGTAATATTATCCACCGATAAAAGAACGATAAAAAATTTTTCCACACAAAGAATTTTTTTTACTTCCATTATTGTGAGCGATGACAAACTTAAAAATCATTCTTAAGTACAAATACTTGAAAATTTACACAAAAATTAAAAATATTGTAATTTTTTTTTGACAATGACATTAGAAAATTATAAATAAAATATTATTAAACCGAATACAATAAATGTTTATTCGAAAAATAGTTATGAGCATATAATCTACACCATAATTCGTTGAAAAATGAGGTTATATGCTTTAAGAGCTCGTGAACGCAACACGTATACATGACCCCAACACAATCAAAAAATCCACGCACGCACACGAGTATCGATGGGCGTACTATTTTCTCGAAAAATTATAAAAACAGGCAAATTGATTAAAAATCTTGTACAAATCACATGTTTTTGCAAAAACAAACACGTTTGACATGTCGAAAATTATTGAAAATATCTCCAAATATCGAAACTCTTACCATGACGAAAGCCCAATGCACGTAGATTCAACTTTTATTTCCGCTATCAAATCACTTTCAATACATTTTTAACACAAATTATCTAAAACATATTCATTACAAAGTCATTCTATACAAAAATTAAAAACAACTTCTCTTGATTTTGACCCAAGATTATTAACCAGAGGAAACTGAAACTGTAAAATCTGCCCCGATCTAACCCATGAGTCCCATTGCCACGAGAATGGGAAATTTTTCGACTATTAAGTAAGCCATTGAATTCGAATTTTAAAAAATACCTAAACGAAAAAAACATTTATAGTACAAAATAGAAAATTCATTTAAATCATCATAATCATTATTCACGTTCTTGTAAAAAATTAAATGTCCAAAAGACACCCAGCAGGTCGGTTTTGATCATTTTCCTGCTCCTTGACTTTTAAAACGTCCAAATCTAAAATGGACCAGGAATAGGATATTTAAATGAAATCTTGTGCAAACGTGATCCTGAGCCATCCTGAGCAATGGTTTGAAACTATTTTTCCAAAAAAACCAGGTTTGGCTTTCAGGGATATTGAAAAGAAAGAGACAACCTGATTGCTTGTACCGACATTGAGAGAGATAGAGAAGTTGTCACACACTAAACACGTACGCTTGTATTCACTCACACTCTACTGAAGATAGACAGTTTCTCGGCGCGCGCACGCCGAGAATTGGAGAATAGTAGCGGAGGTGCGAGAGTGCCTGAAAGGACGGGTGCCTGTACGGACGGGCAGTTCATTCGCGGAATTAAGACACTTACATTATACTCCGAGTCAATAGATTGCAACAATTTTTGGGCCAGCTGGTTGCAATATTCCTGCATGGGGGAAATTCCTCTTAATGGGCCCTTGCCCGGAGTTTGGCTAGCTGAAAATTGGCTCCACGCGCGAGTATCAATGAATGCGACAACACAGGAGGCCGTAATGGCGACAACTGAACTGTGCTCCGTTCGCATACCCTCCCCGAGTGCCTCCGAGTCTAGTCGCATGCATTGGATTGTCCCTGCCCCACGCTGTTTCGAATACAGCGCCTCTAGCGGAGAAAACGTGTCAATTTCCCCCACTTTTAGCCATTCATCCCTTTAAAGAATTAATGTTTTCTTCATTTTTTACCATTTATTCTCTTTCAATGAGCAATACGGCAATTAAAAATAGTTTTATATACATTTATTTAAAGTTTTATTTCTTTTAAATCATTTTTTAACTAGATCAACATTTAATTTTCAACATTTTAGTTTTTAAGATTCAAAAAATGATGTTTAACTATTCGACCAATAGAAAGCCTTTCTGTCTCTTAGCACACATTATATATTTATAAACTTCCCCTTAGAAAAGAATATTATCCAAAATATGTAAAGAAAAATAATTTGAAATTAATTTCGTGAATTTCTATTTACTAATTTGAAATTAAATATATTAATTAAGCAATTTTTAAATGAATTTGTGAAATATTGGTGGGGGTACCTTGAATAACATGCGTGTAAAGTAGAACCTGTAGCCAATCAAAGGGGAATATGACAATAGGGAAAATGAATCATTTTGTTTCAGATTATTTTCAGATTGCGTAGAGTTTCATGAGGTCACCTTCATACTTTAAACGAAAATAAAAGATTTTCTAACAATTAATTATATATAAATTTAACTTATTTCAGCAATTTTTCACGATTTTCCTAAAGTAATAAGCTGTAGTTATAATGAAATTTATCAAAAAAATACCGCTTACGTAATGGATTGCAATCAGTATACCTATAGCACTTCAAGGACGATCATTTTATTACAATACTTTTTGGAATACAAAAAATTAGTTTGAATACTGTCTGAGAATATACATTGATTTACATAGGAATACACTGATAAAACTATAATTATAAACAAAAATTGACAATATTACAAAACAATATATAAAAAGCAGCTATAGGTAATTATTTTTTTTAATGAGAACAAAATGAACCATTTTGATTGGCTATTATATTCTACCAAAATCAGTCCACCAATGAAAAAGTTTGAAATTCGATTTAAGCTGTCACTACAATATTCGATGAATAGTACTTTAAGTTTGATGAAAAGTGAGGTTATATTAAATTATTGTATGTAGATAAAAAATATTTTATTTAATAATTTAATTATGAGACGAAATAAATTATTTCGATTTTTTATTAGATGAGCAAAGTAAAATGAAGTATATTATAAAGAAAATACAAACATTTTATCAGAAATTTATGTTTATTTTTCTAGTAGCTCACAAAACAATGAACATAAAAAGCTACTAAATTCACAACAAGAAAACAAATTGTATTAACTAAAGTAGTGTTATATATTATCTTAAAATCCTTAATAAATTTGTGACTATAAAATCAAAAGTACTAAAAGAAGTTTTATATTGAGATTATTAAGTTCCTATGCTTGCTTTTCTGAGAGAGCAAAGAGCTACGTATATTCATCAGAAACAGTAGTAAAAATATCACTTATTAATTGATTTACTTACCATTACAGTTTGTAATAATTAAGTATAATACTTTTACGTTGCTCTATTTCAATGAAAAAATAGGTGATACTAGAATTCATTTAAACTTTTGTACATAATTTTCAATTATTACTACTATTTATACAGAAAAGCTTTCTCCGCAACCACAAGTTCCTTTAATATTTGGATTGTTAAATACAAATTCGGAACTTAATTTATTTTCTACAAAGTCCATTTCAGTGCCTAGGAGTGAAAGTTGTGCTTTTCTATCAATTATCACTCTTACACCATCCTGAATTACTTCTTCGTCAAGTTTACTTTTTTCTGTTGCATAATCCAACGTATAACTAAGTCCATTACAACCACGTTGTTTTACTCCAACTTTAAGACCAATCTGTAAATAATAATTACATTATTATTGAAAGATTTTTTTATTAGCATTCAACTTAGCATTAATTAATAAATTAAACTCACACAGTCCGATCTCTCTCTTAAAATTTCTTTTATTTTCTTAACTGCATTGGCTGTCTGTATAAATATCAAGAAATTAATTAGCAAATATATACATTTTTTTAAACAATTAAAACATTATACCACATTTAATAATAGGTTAAAGTAACCAAAAAATTGAAAAGTAAAAACCTACTAAAACTAGAGCAGCTCGAGTAGGAAGAATTTTTCTTCCTTTGACAGCTCTGACTGTAGCACTAGCTACTATTCGTGAAGCCATCTTCTTGAAAAACTTTTCTTCTATTATAATAAAATGAATTTTTCAATGTCATTCTAATGCCGAATTTATTGCGTAATTTCTCATCTTTCTAAAAAGTAAATAGCAATCACTTAAGAGTAACTAATATAAACGTCGCACTCAGGCGCAGTGACATAGATTCTATATTATAGACAATGTATTAAATAATGACGTAAATCGAGTGAAATTTACTTCTAAATTAAAAATGTTATTAAGTAAAGATTCTCTTTTGAGAAAAAATATATTTTTAGATTGATATGTATGTTTTTACCGCATTCCAATGATTTAAAATAAAAATGCACAATAGTAACTTAACCTCACTTTTTGAATGAAAATTTTGTTACTCACCCGCTTCTATCCCGTTATATTTACGATATTCATATGTTTGAATAAAGATTCAAATATTAAAAAGCAGAAAAGGGTAGTTTTTTTAAAGAAAAATTTACTTGAAAGTAAATTGCAAATTTTTATTATATATATTTTCAAGGGAACTAGAATATCATTTGTCGGGTATGCAGAGACATCTACTTTATCTTTTTATGTATATGTACTTTTTTAAATTTAAATATAAATTTATTTCTATGTTTTTTAGAAATCTTAACTTTTATTTTTTATTATTTTAGATATATTAATTACAAATGGACAAACTAATAGCACTGGTTATCCTTAATTAAAACAAAAATTATTTTTTTATTTGAAAACCTTAAAGTATTTATTGAATTTATGTATTTATAATTAGTATTACAAGTATCTTTGCTTTGTAAGACCGAAATGAAATTTTTGTTCGAACACAAAACCAATATTAAAATAATAATTGTTAATATTTAATATCTTTTTGAATTAAAAAAAATTTATATATATATATATATATATTTAAAAAAGAATGACATTTTTCTTAATTAAACATGTCTATATGCACACAAAATTCTAAATATATGTTCTCCAGCTTATAAATTCGACACTTGGTTTTTTCTATTATAACGATCATTGTCAAATATGTGTATGTCCTGAAAATTTTGTCCTATTATCATTATTATTATTATTTTTATTATTATTAATATTATTTTTTTTAATATTATTATTAAACTGTCACGTAAAATCCGAAAGCCTTTACTCAATTCTCATATATTTCATCAGATTAAAAAGAAAAATTAATTGAAAAGTATTTAAAATATTTGTCAGTTAAATTCAACAAATTCAAAATGAATAATGGTAATAAAGTTTCTGTGATTATAAGAATCAAAACTAAATTCCATGCAATTGTAAAAAAATATACATTTTAAGAAATACGAAGAAAAAAAAGTATGCGCCTTTTACATTATTGCTTTGTGCAAGCTACTGTTTCATTAAAACTCTAAATTTTTTTAAAACTTTACTAAGTGGCGCTTATATGCAACTTTTTTTTTGTTTTTTTAAATATCTGCACTTTTATTCACTTTTTCTTTTTTTAATCACGAAACATATAACATTATTCATTTATCAAGGATTAACTCTATACATCCTTGAAATTTTTAAATATTTTGAAAATCGAAAAATCATTAGGCTTTCTAGCTTAACGGCGAAAAACATTTCTTCGCTATCGATTAATAAATACAAATTAGATATAGTTTAATGTTCAATGCATCTATAGCTGTACACAAGCATGAGAAACTTGTTTAACTATTCATTGTTCTTCGTGAATTATAAAACATTCTTTTTTTTTTTTTTATTAGTCGTGGATGTGTTGACATTCGCTGATGAAAAATTTAGAAATTTTGCAATATTTTCCATTTTCTTCTCTACATTTTCAAGAGCTTCCAGAGATCTTAAAAGTATATTATCTAGTATATAAATATAATTAATTTGCATTGGAAAAATCAATGAAAACACAAGACGTATATACATATATACAAATACATATTATAAACGCACGCCAAACAAAGAAGAGCGTGGGCGTGCTGCACGCTGAAGCTCACACATACGCACACATCACTCATAAAATGTGCCTATATCTTCTTGTGTTCTCATTGAATTTCTCCAAAGCAAAAAATAACTTGAAATTGTTTTGAGAATCATTTTTCTGTTTTTATTATTTTTTTTTTTTTTTTTGAAACAATATTCCATTATTGAAAAAGAAAAATAATTTACTGTCACAGTTTATAGTTAATTAGAAATAGAGAATTAAAAAAAGCGTTTTCATTCTTACCAAGCAAAGTGAATTTTTCTTGCGCTTAAAACGTTTTTTTTTCATTTTCCTTTTAAGAATAACACTAACAATATTCTTTATGGTAAAATTTGCGCGTTGTCGAAGTCTTCAACAAATAGATCTTTTTTTTTTACCGGAATTGATAGATACTCGGACAACTAATGAGTCAAAAACGTCAAGTGCACCTTTCTAAAATCAACAACGAAGTCATACCCGTTCTGTACCTGATTCCTAATTCTATAGCAATTTATCGTCTCTTTCTTTCAATCGTCAAGATTTTGTGAGAGTAAAAAATTGGCAGCAAGATTCTCATTCTTTTCACAAGCAAAGTACGCTTGAACAACAAGGTGCTCGGGAAATCCAAGGGCTTTTAGTCTCTCGATTGCTTCCTTATCTTGAGGAGTCACTTGAATTACAGCTGGACCTGTCCCTGTACCTGTTCCACTTCCTGATAAAGGATTAACTGTTCCACCTGTTGCTGAAACTGGAGCAGTTCCTGCTGGCGTTCCTCCACTTGCACCTACTAAATAATTAAAATCATTGTATTCAATTACAGACAAACAAAAGTCGCAAAAAGTTCAATTCATGGAAAATTGCCAACAAAAAAATCTTCTTTGTTGCAATTATTAAAAGACAGATTCTATTTACTAACAAATAGTATTTTAATTATTTCGTCTAATTAATTATATAAAAAAAAAAATAAAGAACTTACCAGGTTCGTTAAGCATGCGCACAAACGCTTCCTGATTGTGAGAAATAAGTTGCAATAGGGCTGGATTAGTGTGACCGATTTGCTGTAAAACAGTATTTAATAATTGTGGATTTTGTTGAATGACTTGGCGCATTTGTTGAAATTGTGGCTGTGAACGTAAAAATGCAAGAGGATCTTGACCCTGATCCTGTGGAGCAGCATCTTGTGCTTCAGCTTGATCCTCAGCCGCATCATCCAATAGCTGATAGGGAATTCCAGTTAAAAGATATTCCACAGCTCTATCAGGATTATTAAAACTGGCCCGCAACGCTTGTTCAACTTGTTCCCGAGGATATCTACAAAAATTTCCAGCTCATTAGGATTTTTTGTTAGAAAATATTTTTAAAAAAATTTTTTAAATTCGGAAAAATTCTCACCCCATGTCCATTATATTGGTTACCATTAAATTGTATTGCTCGCCCATAAGCAACGCACCTTCTGCTTGACCTTCAGGACCTGTTATTGTTATAGTTGGCTGTGCAGAATCCTGTTGCTGTTGTTGTTGTTGCGTTGCAACTGGTTGTGGTGTTGCAGTGGGTTGTGGTGTTTGTGGTGCAGGATTTGAACTAGGTTGCGTTGCTATGCTATATCGAAAATAATTAATAAAATGAAAAAAAAAAAATTAAATAAAACTATCAATAAGCTAAATAAAAATATTTTTTAATTTAACAAATGTAAAATAGATTGAATAAAAAATCTAATTTTAAAAATTAAAAATAAATTACCTTGGCGTTGATTGTTCTTTGCTACTATCGCCGTCAGCTTTTACCTCTTCGCTCGTACTAGGACTAACTCCGACTTTTGGTTTTGAAACCATAACAACAATAAATTTCTTCTCATCGATATTATATTCTGTCAATGGTTGCTCATCCGTTAATATTTTTCCTGTAAAACATTTTTTTTTTTTTTTCTATTAAGAAGAAAGATATTTATAACGCATTTACGAATAATGACTCATGAGATTTTGAAAGTATTCAATTACAAATAAATATATTTCTTTATGTATTTAATTTCATATTTTTTCAAATTTCCACGATTATTGTTTATAAATTTTCTGAAATATCATCAGAAATATCATTTTATTGTTAATACCTTAATACAATACAAATAATGTATTGTAAATAAATCCTAACCTAGTTTTTTCTGGAAATTTGAAAATTAATTTAAAATTTATAAATACTTAAAGAAATATCAAGTAATTAATCAACATAAATGAAAAAATGGGAGAATATAATAATAGTAGATTAAACAAAAGTACAATTATTAATTCTTAATCAAGAAGTGAGGTTATATAAAGGAATGAAACTTTGCTTACCGGCGTATATCAATTTTTGATGTTGGGCGGGAAGTCCTTTTTGAGCTTCTATTTTATCTTTAAGTTCCTTTACCTAGAGAAAAAGTAGATTATGATAAAAATGAAGATTTTTCTTTGAAACTAAATTATCTTTCCGGCACTTATGTTTTTTACTTACCGTTTTTGAGGGATCAATCTCAACGGTAAAGGTTTGTTGCTGAAGGTTTTTTAAAGTTATAATCATTTTGCTAACACTCTTTAATTACCGCTACCTAGTTGAACGCCTGTTTGCGTTGCACAAATGGAGAATAAGATGTTATTTTTGCAGAAAAGATGAGTCGGCACAGCTTTGACTACCTCAGTGTGCGACCCGAAAAACATATGTCTGTACATATCTCACTCGTGCAATAACCCGATACAGAGGAAAGTGAAAAATACCACAAGAAAAAGTGAAAAACGGACCCAATTTTTGTTTATCCACCAATGAAAATTAGAGAAGCGAATAATTCTTCTGTAACTTTTTAAATAAACTACTTTCTCATTGGTTGAGAAATCATGAGTCTTTTATGTGATTGGTTATCAAGTTTAAAGGTGAAATAAGGTTAGAATTTTTAAATGTTATTTTTTTCAATTTGCCTCATAAATTTTATGTTTTTTTTTATAATTAATGTATTAAACTTTTTCAAAATAATTCATGATTGAATTAATTTATTTAAAAAATATTCAAATTAAACTCATCGTAACATTTAAAAAGGTACATGTGAACTGTACATAAAATATATATGCCGCGATTTGGAAATTTGTATTTTTTCTGATTTTTTTTACAAGTGTTGTTTGCTGGTTTGTGAACCGTCAGTTAAGTTTTGCCCGTTCTTGGGTGTTGATTATTTGACATTTTATGCGGTATTAATTTATATTGTTTTATATATGATTTAAGTTGTTTACACATTTGTTTTTGTGATTAAAAATTGTTTTAAGTTTTTGTTGCTGATAACCTATAAAAGTTATAAAAAAAAGAGAGAAATATGCCTGTCTTCCACACGAAAACAATAGAGAGTATTCTCGATCCTGTCGCACAGCAGGTATATTTTTAAAAAATATTTTTTGTCAGTTTCTAATTAATTTTTTTTATCGACAACTGTGTTGTTAAATTTTCATAAAATCACCTAATGGAATTGTTTTTAATCAATGATTGTAAAATATTAAAATGTATTATAATTTTTAAATTAATATTATATTAATATGACAATTGCTTGGAATGTTCCACATTTCTTTTTTTTGCAAAAATTTGCTTACATTGCATTTTTTTATACTTAATTATAAAAAACATTATTTTGCATATAAATATCTTTTAAAAAAATATAAGAAAAAAGGCAGAATCTCAATGTATTTAAACATCTTTTTTTTTTAAATAAAAAAATTTGTATTAAAAACAATTTAAAAATTAATTTTTTTTGTTTTGATTTAGTTTGAATATTAATTTTAGTTTTTGAGACAAAATAATGGTTTCAATTCTATGAAACTTGAGGGAAGTAGAACAAAAACATTAGAATTACGAAATTTAAATCCCATTGCCAAAAGTTTAATAATGCTTGTTTGTAATATTCCTGAAAAAAAAACTAATAGTTTTTAATGGACACCTTTATTATCTGTTGAAGTTTAAATGCCCTGAATATATGTCACTAAAGTAACAAAAATAAACTGAATGTTTAGAAAATTGAAGAAAGAAATCGTGAATAAGAGATAGATTTTAAAATCTCAGCTTGGAAGTTTTTACACACGTGATTATAAATAGGCGTGATGTCATTCATTAAGAAGAGAAAAGAAGGCCAGGCTAATAATTTAGAGAGAGAGCTGGAATCTTACAAAATTTCTTTTTTGAATAAAAAACAAAAAATATTTAGTACCTACATCTGCTACTTCCAAAAATGGTTATACAAAAATAAATTGAGATTTAAATATTTCTAGATGTATATAAATAAGGATCAATCTATATAATAATTGATGAATTACAATAAATAGTATATGTACTATTGGATTTTGAAAGCAAAATTTCATAAGGCTCTAGTTCTTCCAGGGAATAAATTTTCTTGATTATGTGGGTACTAAAAATAAGTGTGGTAAAAATAAAGGTACCTCCTTGGTACAGTGGTGTAAGCCAAAGGCTTGATTACACAATATAGAGCTACTTCTGAGCTATGAGGTGTTCCCTTTCTCCTAACGCAATAACTTAAAATGTGAATAGTCTTTCCTCCAGTGCCCACCTGGTTTATGAAAATGATTCAAGACATATGCCCATACAAGGAGACTATAATTATAATTTATTTTTAATGTAATTGAATGGAGACTTTTTTATATCATAGTCCAGGTTCAGTAAATTTTCGATTTTACACTTTTATTTTTTTAAAGTCAAAAATTAATTCGTTTTCAATACAAAAAAAAAAGTATATTATGAATTTGTGAAAAAAATTAAATCTAAAAGACAAAACAAGGAAATTTAATGTAAAATTTATCAACACAGTTTATATTTGATTTAAATGAATTAAAGAAAATTTCAATGATTTTTTATTTTGATTTCTAGGTATCGAGACTTGTCATTTTACATGAAGAAGCCGAAGATGGAAATGCAATGCCAGATTTGTCAAGGCCTGTTCAGGCCGTTAGCATGGCTGTGGCGAATCTTGTAAAAGTAAGTAAAAATGATTTTTATTTTTTATGAAATTAAAAATCTAATTTTTTTTTACATTATTAAAGGTTGGAAAGGAAACTATCAATTCGTCCGATGATGCCTTACTAAAGCAAGATATGCCTAGTTCACTTCACAGGGTTGAAGGAGCTTCTCGCCTTTTAGAAGAAGCTTCAGTAATGCTTAAGGCAGACCCCTATTCTGGTCCTGCAAGGTGGAGTTAATTTCTTAATTCTTTTTACAATATTATTTCTATGAAAATTCTTCTTTTCGCCAACTTGTTTTTATAAATTTCGAATTATTTATTCCAATTTTCAACTTATTTTTCGTAAAATATTTGAATTTTAAATTTCCAGTCGTACAATTTCCAAATTAACCAAATTTGAATATACTCAATTTACTGTGCAGTCAAGGTATGGGGTTTTTTTTTTTAAATTTAAGTTGTATTAAAAATTTGTTTAATGTTTTCAAAGGAGTCTAACCGAGATAGAGTGAAAAATGTGTCCTTGCTCATTAGAAAATCTAAAATTAATGTCACAAGACAAAAACTATTTGTCAAGTGTGACATTTATTTGAGATTATAAACAAGAGAATTATTTTTCGATTATATAAATTTTTCATCTTTAACGAAAATTTAATATTGCACTTTTTTAGGCTTTTAATTATGAATGCTTTAAATTTTTCAGATAAAAAATGAAGAACTTACCATTTTAATGTTGTATTTTTCTAATTAATAATTAGTTAGAAGAAAACAAAAATTAAATACGAAAATTTTCTTCTAATTTTTTATTTAAAAAAAACATGTTTTTCATAGCTGTAGTAAATTTTAGCATTTTTGATATTTAAACTATCCACATTTGAACATTGAATATAAATTTAGTCTTTTAATGTCTAGATTTAAAAGAAATAACTTTGAATGCATTTAATAATTTCAGTGTTTTCAAATTTAGATTAATATTTTTTATTGACATATTTCGAGCTTCCAAATTTTATTGTGTTTTTATTAATAAAATTGCCTATTTAATAATGTTTTCAGTTTATATTTTTAATATAATTCAATGAATTTGACGTGTCCAACTTTGATTTTTGAATTAATTCCAATTAATTGAAAACTAAAAAAAATATTATTTTTTTGTAAATGTGTTGTTTATTAAAAGAAATGTTTGTAACATAATTTTCAGAAAAAAATTAATTGAAGGTTCACGTGGTATACTACAAGGAACAAGTTCACTTTTATTATGTTTTGATGAGAGCGAAGTTCGTAAAATTATTCGCGAATGCAAACGAGTTTTGGATTATTTAGCAGTGGCAGAAGTCATTGAGACAATGGAAGATTTGGTGCACTTTTTGAAAAATCTTAGCCCATGCCTTAGCAAAGTATCAAGAGAAGTAAGTGCTCGTGAAAAGGAATTAACTCATCAAGTTCATCGAGAAATTTTAGTCCGGTGCCTTGAACAAGTTAAGACACTTGCTCCAATTCTTATTTGTTCAATGAAAATTTTTATTCACATTATTTCACATGGTGGAAAAGGAGCAGAAGAGGCAGCTGAAAATCGTAATTATCTATCAGGACGAATGTCTGATGAATTAAATGAAATTATTCGCGTTCTCCAGTTGACGACTTATGATGAGGAAGAATGGGATGCAGATCAATTGACGGTATTAATTTTTTTTATAATTTTTAATACAAAGAAAAAGTATGTGAAATTCTAATCTAATTCTAATTTTGAATAAAAAATTATTTAGGTATTGAAGAAAGCCCAAAGTGCCATAGAATCCCGAATAAGAGAAGCTTTCGATTGGCTTGACAATGGCGACGCTTTGCGTGGAGGAGTTGGCGAAAAGAGTATTCGTCAAATAATAGAACAAACTCAACGATTGGCGGATCGTTATCTTCCACCCTCGCAAGCTGAGCCGCTGGCAAAATTAGCGTCTGAAATCACTACAATGACAAATGCTTTATGCGAACTTCGTCAACAAGGAAAAGGTTTTTTTTAATTGTGATATTAAATTTCTTTTAATTTCTTATTTTATGGAAAAATAAATTATTATGATTATTACAGGCAATACTCCGCAAGCGGAAGCATTAGCTCGAAGCATTAAAGAAAAGCTAAATCTACTTCGTTCAAATGTTGCCTCCGCTCTTGTAGCAGCTGATAAATCAGGAACCGTTCAGGCAGCTCATACAGTCGCTGGTCGTCTTGAACAAGCCAATAAATGGCTTTTGAATCCTCAGCACGACGACAAGGGACTTGGCCGTAAAGCAATTGCCTTAATTGTTCACGAGGGAAAAAAGGTAATCATTTTAAGGATTAATAATTTTTTTAACCGTAATTTTGAGCTTTGTAATCTTCTTTCTTGCTCTCAAAACAATACAAATGGATAGAATCATCAATTTGTGGATGTAAGTTAATTTAATTTAGGATGTATCCAGAGTTAAAACTTCATTTCATTTAACTAGAGAAATGCGCGCGTGGATCTAATTCATCAAACTGTTAAAATTTTAATGTGATCTCAGATCTCACTTGTCATAAATCTCACAAAAAAAAAAATGTTTAAAATTAAACTTAAATATAATGAATTTTTTCTTGATATTTAGGTAGCTGATGGATTGCCAGGAATTCACAAAGCCGAAATTTTACAACTTTGCGATGAGGTCGAGAGTTTGTCACGTCAACTGGAAGATCTTTGTCATCGTGGACAAGGATCAAGTCCTCAAGCTCAGGAAATTGCTCGTCAATTATCGCACAAACTTCATGAATTAAAAAATAAAATACAACAAGCTGTTGTGTCACGTGTGGTTGAAGATTTTATTGACATCACAACGCCTTTAAAACAATTCACAGAAGCCGTTCTCGCTCCTGAAGGAACACCAAATAGAGAATTGAACTTTAATGATAAAACACTTGCCCTTCAAACGTTTTCAAATAGGGCAGCGAAAACGGCAAAAATGGTGGCAGCTGGTGGAAGTGGTGGAAATAAAAAATTAGCCGAAGCTCTGAATACCAGTGCATCACAAATTGAGTCCTTGACTCCGCAGCTAGTGAACGCTGGACGTATCCGAATGACATATCCCGAAAGTAAGGCAGCTGATGAGCATTTTGAAAATTTAAGGCAGCAATATGCGGATACAATTCAGAGAGTAAGAGCACTATGCGATGAAGCGACTGATAGTGGAGATTTTATTAAGGCATCCGAGGAACAAATGCAGAAACATTCCTTCCTATGCGAGGAAGCAATTGCCAAAAATAATCCACAAAAAATGGTGGACAATACTTCAGCTATTGCCAGATTAGCAAATAGAGTTATTTTGGTGGCTAAGCAAGAGAGTGATAATAGTGAAGATCCTGCATTTATTGAAAGAGTTAATAGAGCAACCGATGCACTTCAAAATGGTAATTTTTCAGTGTTTATATTTTTTATTTATTTATTTTTTTTTATTGCGATTATATTAAATCAATTATTGTTTTAGCTGTTGCTCCAATGGTTCAGGATGCGAAAAAAGTGGCGATGAATACAAATGATGGTCCAGCGGTGTCTAAATGGAGAGAGAGCAATCGTAATGTAAGTTTTTTTTCCTCTTTATGTAATTGTTATAATCAGTACTGGTTTTAATTATTGATTGTTTTTTTAGCTTCTTGGAGCAGTTGGTCAAGTAAGGAAAGCCGTCACAGCCGATTCTGATGTCATTCAGCCTCCTGCTATTTCTCAATTACACATTGGCGATGGTAAGTCCAATTTTTATTGTTTAAAATTAATTTTTGACTTTTTTTTCACTAAATGTAGATTTAGTAAAAATTATTTAAATATTGTAAATTAAAAAAAAAGTGTAGTTTATGCGCAAAATGCTTACTGCCAAGTTCACGCTTGTAGTTCATAGTCCAAGGGCAATATGCACTTAATTTGTAACAAAAAGTTCCTCTTTAAAAACATTTTCATAAAATGGTTTATAAATTTATTATTCAGAATTATAAAGTAATACCATAAACTTTAAATATATTAATTTAATACAAAATAAAATTTGTGATTAATTAAATATTTACATTTTAAAAATTAGAATATAAAATATATGCCCGCAACAGATCTCAAATGAAAGTTATTTGATTGATCCACTAACAAAATTATATCGAATAATATTTTTTTACAGACCAACATGTAACAAGCAAACCTTGCAATTACTTCACAGAGAAAGGTATCTACTTATGCATAAAAATAAAATTGCATGATAGCATTCGAGTTCGTTTTTAATCAATTTATAATCGTTTTAAAAAAAACTGGTGGTTCTAAAAAAAAAAAAAAAAATTTGAGATCTTGCTTTATATCAAATTTATCAACTTCGTTTATTTTTTTTTCCACTTCATTTTCACTCTACAATTTTATTGTATTTTTAATCACTATTTTTTCAATTATGGGCACTATTGGTATGCGGAAGTTTTTATATTTTATCAAAAAAATTTATTCTTAAAAAATTGCATTCTCGGGGGAAATTTTTGTGTAATACTCCAGCACATCACAGGGAATTGTTAGACTATTTTTGACTTCTCCACAAAAACTCAACTCAATCCATTGAGTATTTTATGATAATCCTACAGAGAATATTTATATAGAATATTTGACCCATTGACCCATTTTTTTCTTCAGAAAACGACTGGATGTTTTTCTTTGAAAAAAAAATATCCATTCTAATATGTTATTTCAAAAAAAGCAGATCTTTTTATTTTATTTTTAAATAAGAATTAATATTATTGAATGTAATTATTTTTTTTATTTTTAATTATTAATGAACATAATTGACAATGATAGGAAAATGAATTAAAAAATAAAACTTCTTGAAACATTAGTTGGTGAACCTTTAAGGAATCAGCCCTCACCTAGCAATTTACGTGTCAATTCTCCCATGGAGAACCATAAACCACTGCATCGACCTGTCAGTCCTTTACCAAAATGGGCTCGTGGAGGTACACAAATCTTAAAAATATCAATTCAAAATTATTGTTTTTTGAATTCATTTAAAATATTTCTTTTTCTAATTATTTTATAAAAAAAATATTATCTAGATATTTTTTTATTATTACACTACACAAATTTTTATCAAGTAACTTAAAGCTGTTTCTAATCCGTTGCTTTGCTAACAATTTTTTTTTATATTTCATCAGGAGATAATCCTGAACTCTTATACCACGATCTAGCTTCTGTGGATGAATTAGAAAAATCAGATCGAGCTAGAGGTAATTTCATTATAAAATACCTATTTTTGTATTTTTATTTTTTCTTAAAAGAATGGCATTAGGTATATATTTTTTATGCATGTTTGTCTTGAAATATAAAAAAAAATCATGTCTATTGTATTGGAAAATATGTTTTTCTATTTTAAATATTTGAAAAAAATTTAATTTGGGAAATATTGAAAAAAACTGGTATGATTAAAATTTTTTTATTATTTTACCTTTGAAAAGCATGTCAAATTCTAAGGAGAAAAATTTTAAACCACACATATATTTAAAAGAAATTGACAGCAGCAGATAATTGAAATCGTAAGTACATAATATTGTGAAAGAAAATAACACAATGAATAATAATTAATAAACTAAATTTTATTTTTATTTATTTTTGAATGATAAATTTTGAAAAGAGTTGTCATTTTTCATAACAATCGATGAATTTTAGAATATTATTTATTTATTTAAAAATAATTCAAACTTAAAAAATTAATTACAGCTGATATTATAGTTCTCCGAAGAATTTAATAGGTATTGTATTTTTTGACGCATGTTAATTTGCATTCATGGATTTTAATTATTTCAAGTTTTATTGTATATGAATAATATTTAATTCAATTATAAAAATGAAATTAAATATTGTTAACTAAATGAATTATTTAAATAGAGTTTAATAAGAATATTATGAAAAAATCAAAATATATTGAAAAAATGTGCACTGCTTTGCTTTTCCCATTAGGCATGTTAAATTTTGAAAAAAAAAATGTATTTTATTGTATTCCAAAAAGTAAACGGCTTGAAAAATGGTAAATAACTTTCCTAAATTATTGTATGTTGAATAGAAATGGCTCCTCCACGTCCACCTTTGCCCAGTGGAGACATCCCACCTCCAAGACCACCACCACCTGAGACAGATGACGAAGATGAGATGTTTATGCATGCCCCTCAACCAAATCAACCAATTATGGTACTTATACCATCACAATTCTTTCAAATTTCTCATTCAAAATTCTTTTAATTCCAAATTTTAAATCTATATTATAATTAATTTCTTCTACATTTCTACCTAAACTTTTCCAAACTCTTTTCATTTTATAAAATGTATCTTTTACCAATTTTAGAATTATAGAGTAGAATTTAATTCTAGAATAAAAATCACAGTAAAATATAGTTAATTTCTCTTAAAGGATATAAAATTAAAATTCCATAACAAATATTTACAATTTAAATTAATTAATATAATTTAATTTTTTTAGATGGCAGCTCATGGATTGCATCAAGAAGTGCGTCAATGGTCAAGCAAAGATAATGAAATAATTGCGGCAGCTAAAAAGATGGCTATTTTAATGGGTAGATTATCAGGATTAGTTAGAGGAGAAGGTGGTAATAAACGCGATTTAATAGCATGTGCTAAAGCTATTGCTGAAGCATCACAAGAAGTCACTCGTCTTGCCAAAGAACTCGCTAGAGAGTGCACTGACAAACGTATAAGAACGGTAAATTATTTCTCAAATTTTTTTCAAATTTATAGAATTTTCAATAGAATTAATACTAATTTTTTTTTATATAAATTTTAGAATTTACTTCAAGTTTGCGAACGTATTCCAACGATAGGAACACAGTTGAAAATATTGTCAACTGTGAAAGCTACAATGCTTGGAGCACAAGGTAATTATTTTTCTTTAAAATTAAAAATTCATTTTAATAACTTCTGTGTTGAAGGAAAAATATTCATACTAAAATTTTTAACATCCATAGCAGTATTGGATAATAGTAATTTAATTCACATTTTTTTTTTATTTATCTTTCTACTGACCTATAACTATTAAAATAAATATTATTAATTATTATTGAATTACTTGTAAAAAAAAAAAGTAAATTATCCAATGTTGATAATGGATGAGAAATTAATCATCATATGTGTCGTCACATTACTCATTTCATTAATCACATGAAAACTTTTATTTATTCTTTAATAAATACTTCTCAAAATTTTTAAGGATTTTTAAAAGAACAGAAAAAAGTCAAAAACATTATTGAAATTATAAAATTTTTGTTTGCTTAGAAACACTCCCCACCTGGGAAGAGCTGATGCTCTATGGTAAAAAGTTGAATTTAATCATGCCTGATACATTTGTTTAAATATATTGTCTCAAAAATATTTTCAATTTAGATGTAACAACTATTTGACTATTTTATAATTATTTTCACACCATATATTGCTACACTTAGAAATAATTTTTCAATGAATGATTATGTAATTTACATATTTTAAAAGAAATTATTATTATTATATCTTTCATATTGTGCACTTTTATCTTTGATATTAGTATAATTTTTCGACTAGGGACCGTTATTGAGATGAAATCAAAATTAAAAATCATTTTTCTGTTTCATGATACAATATTATTAAAATTTTCGTTTTTATTCATTCAACATGAAATTAGAAATATTTTTTCATAACGATCCTTGCCTTAGAACACCCTCTATCATTAGTTAATTCTTTTTTACATACATTTATGAATGTTTTTTTCGTACAAAAATTTCGAGAATGTGCATGATAAATTTTCCTTTTTCTTGCATGGTAAAGAAAAAATATTCTAGACTTTTTTGAAACGTTAAAAAAAAAATCACAATTTTGATAACTTTTCAATTTACATTTAAATTTATCCACCTTTAAAAAAAATATCAAGCACTAAAATTATATTAAACAAAATTTAATAAGTATTTAATTTTCTAAACTAATTTAGTTGATTTGACAGTAAATTGTGTTTGAAATTATTTAATTTGATTTTTTTTCTTTTTCAAAAAATACAGGCACTGAGGAAGATCAAGAAGCGACAGATATGCTTGTTGGCAATGCTCAAAATTTGATGCAAAGTGTAAAAGAAACAGTTCGTGCTGCTGAATGTGCAAGTATTAAAATTCGCACAGCATCTGGAATGAAACTTCGATGGGTTCGACGTCAGCCTTGGTATCAATATTAAATTTTAAAACGAAACTGAAAACTTATTCACTGCCTCTTTGGTTTTCTATATAAAAAGAGTTTTCAAAATAATTGTCAAATTTCTGCCAACTTCAAATTACAGGGACACAAAGAGAAAAAAAAACTGCAATTATTCTGCTCTTGAGTTATACAGTAACTCTTTTTTTTTTTAATAATTTAACATTAAACTCAAGATAATCAGCATTTACAAGAGCAGAAAACATTTTAACCAAATATTATATATTCTGATATCAATAGTAAACGAAATACTAATGTTAACAATTTTTAATGCATGATATTTAGATATTTAGAGCAGTAATTTTTGGAGTGTTTAAATATCACGTAGAGTTTAAAAATATATACACTATTTTTTAATACACGTATATAATGAATCTAAAGTCGTGAATAGACGACACAACGTGACGTTGACAGTTTATTTTTATAAAGTTACGTGCAATAAATACCCATTGTAAGTCGTTAAAAAATTCATTTAATTTCTGAAAACGGTGCTATAAATAATTGCCAAAAGAGAGTCAATTTAAGGTGAATATTATTTCTCTTCTAAATTCTATTTTTTTTTCTATATTCAGATTATTTGAATAATATTAACAATTTGCTACTTTGTTCATTTGAAATATTTATACGGAATTTGCTTCTCGAAAATTGATTTTGATTTGAATATAATTTTTTTATTTAATTTCAATTAGTTCTAAATTCTAAATTATTGTTTAATAATAAATTTTTATTTGACAGAGATATAATGTGAAAATGAAAAATTGTAATTCTTCTTCATCTAACAGAAAAAATGAAAAATGTTACCGAAAATTCTATTAAGTTACGATTTTAAGAATTTTTATATATTATAAACACGTCATATTTTTCACATAAAAAAAATGTATAAATCATTTTATAAATATGGCAAATTTTTTTTAATCCCAAACATAATTTCATTTGGAACGAAATTATGAAATATTATTGACAGAGAGAATTAATGATTTTTTAATAGCAAGAGCTATGCAAGTTCCATAATCTAATTACAAGTCCAAGCAACAAGTGCAATTCCAAGTATTATCACTTTATATAAGAGATTAAGTGTTTATATATTATAAATGATAGATTTGTTATTAATATAATTGTTAGATATCATAATATCTTCCAAAACGTGCTTGCCTTATTATCGAGCTTAAATTTTATGTACTAGCACAACTCTAACTTAATATAATATTACGAAACATCGGAATGTTGATAATCGAAATTTTATATATTTATTGTTCACTAAACTTGCTATATATATACATGGTATAATAAAAAGCTTTTATTAATTTACATAACAAATCAAAAGGATTTATTTCATTTATTTTATTTATTTCCCTTTATTTCAAAAATTTAAGACTCAGTTACTATATTCTTAGGAATTTGTACTGGCCTTAAGTATGGATTATCAATCGTATCCTGCTGAGTCGTTGTTTCTTCATTTTGATCAACTGGATCGATTTTCGCCTTTATTTCTGAAATAAAAAAAAAAGTTTAGTTAATTTTAAAAGTACTTATTCTTTTAAAATTTATTATTATTACCTTCTTCAACTTCTTTCTTTTCTGGCTTCTTTCTTTTAACAGGTTTGGGCTCAAATTGTTCTTCTGTTTCTTGATCAAAAACTTGATCCGTAGGCAGGAGTGCAGTAAGGTAACTTGGATGCTGTGGTTTACACGCAATCACTAAAAAAAAGAAAGGTATTTAAATTTGAAGATCTTGAAGTACAAATTATGGAAAATTGTAAAATACAAAAATATTACTTACAGGGAAACATACTGTTGTCTTCAGTAAGAAATAAACTATGTGTTTCACCAGTTTTTGCAACAAATCTCGTTAAGGCTCTTTCAATATCACGTTTTTGATTAGCTACTTTTTCTCTTATTGCTTCATATTCCGTCACAGGTTGTTTGTGAGTCTAAAATAATTTTTATCTAGTTTTTTTTACTCTAAACTTTTATAAAACCCAAGAATTACTTGATATGAATTATAAATGTATTTAAAAAAAAAAAAAAAACTTACGGGAGTTCTGATATAAGCGTGTGGATCTGGAAGAGATGGCAAATGACTAGGTATATGAGGAGGATGATTTTGTTTTACTCCAGCTTGTAAAATATTCAATTGTTTTGTTTGTGTTTGCTGTTGCAATTGTGGTAAAATAGATCGATTTGGTCTATTTGCATAAGTATTAATATCATCCGTTCGAATACCAGCATTTACTAAAGCAAGAATAAGATCCGCTATAAGAACTTCTGTTCTTCCTGCTAATTCACAATAATTTCTCGAAGATTGGCCAATTTCAACGATAACTGCAATTATTGTGTTAAATTTTTAATTCGTTAATTAATTATTATTAATAAAAATATTAATACAAAAAAAAATATTCAGAATGTAAAAACCTAACCTATAAAAATTGTTTATTTACAAAAGAAAGCTTTAATTTAAAAGAATAATTATAAAATATTGAAGTAAAAATAATTATATATAAATAGGAATTATTAATTTTTAAAAATATCAGAAATTGTAAAATACTCACAAGACTGAAGCATTTCTGTCAAAACTTCAACACATTGTTTATCAGCGTTATCATAACCAGCTTCCACTAATAATGTACAAACTACGCGATTTAATATTTTTCTTCTCGTATTTAATTCTTCCATTTTTTCTGTGTTTACAATCATTATTTAGTTTGTATAAAATGTCATTAAAAATTTATCCAAACAACAATATTTATGGATGTTTGACGTTTGTTCTTTGTTGTTGTAAGAAACACTGTTCACTTTTAATTGGCTGAAAAAAAGGTTAGATTTCCGACTGTTCCCGAAATTTGCCGAACTACAAAGTAACGTTATTTTTCTTCTGTCAAGCCGTCTACTTATTTACTTTTGAAAAGTTTTATTTTGATCAATTATTATAATTTATTCGTATTAAGAGTAAGTAAATATTATTTCAATAAATAAACTTGATAATAGCAATTCATTATCTTTTAAAAATCATAAAATTTTCTTACATGTATCTTGTTTAACTGTACTATAAACGGTTAGAATTTCTGTCAGTAAATTTTATTTATATTTTAACTCATTTTTAATGTTATTTAAACGTATATTTTTGTTTTATATTATTTTACAAAGAAAAATATGAAGTAGTTAGAAAATAATTTAGATAAGAAAATAATTGTTGTAAAAATATAAATTTTTAATATAACTACAGTCCACATTTATAAGTATTTGTTTACTTTTTATATATAACCGGCTATTTATTTCTAACGTGATAGAAAAATATTTTTATAACTAGTTAAATTTATTAATAACATTGAGTATTATATATTTTATATTTGTTAATTTAAAATTGTTTGTATTATGTATTTTAATAAGTACTATTTTTTTAGAGCACAATGTCTGATATTGAGACTTCATTCAACAATGATAATTTACCAGAAAAAACGTCTGTTGAAAATAAAATACCACGATCACCAGCTGTTGCTGCATATGAATCATATGCGGCTTGGAGAAAGAAAAAATTCCCACAAAAAGCTTTAGATTATAATACAGAAGGTTCCACAAAAAATGCCGACGAAAATTTAACATCTCAAAATCAATCAAAATTTGATTCTAAAAAATCATCATATTTTCCAACTGAAGATCAATATATTTCTGAAAATCATTCAAATCACAATCATCCTGATTCAATGTTACCGAGGTCATCCTATTTTTCCGCAGATTCGGAAAATTTGCCTTCTATTAAGAAAAACTATGAAAGAAGATCATTTCCATCTTATGAAAATCATGAGAAACCATCTTCTCAATCTTACGAAAAACATCAAAAATATAATCCAAAAATGTTTCAAGGAAATGAACAACAGAAATCCCAAATTAATTCTAATATAATTCGAAGTACTTTTCCAGAAAATAAAATTTCAAAAGAAGCTGAACATTGTTTGAAAATATATTCTTCACGTTCTGATAATTTGTCATCGCCATCGAATTTCCATCCGGGACACAAAAGTCCTTATAAATCAGCTTCACAATTCTCCGGTAATTCAAAAATGGGTCAAAATTTCAATCAATTAAAAAAGTCGTCAGTCGAATCCAATCAACGATTAAATAGTTCAAACTCTATGGCTTTACAGTCAGTTCAACATCAATCAGATCACAGACATTCATTTCCCACTTGTTGTCAAGTCGATCATAAAACTCGTGATTCAGAAAGTGGAGAAATGGTAAAGGGTCTTTTAAAATTAATTGACAATCAAAATGAACAAATAAAAAATCTACAATCACAGCTCGATCGTTTATTATCAATTCACGAGGAAACTTTAAAGGAACGAACAAAATGTATGTGTCACATGGAAATTCCTCGAAAAAATTCTCAACTTTGTATGCAAGCTTATAATGCAGCTCTACATTCAAAAACTGCTGCCATAACAGCAGACAATTATTCAAATCAGGAACTTTCAAAAATTTCCGAATTTAATCAAATAACAAATGAATCAAAGAAAGCATTAATGGAGAGAAAAGTTTCCATCGGTGTAATGACAAGTTTTGAATTGACCGTTCAAAATAGTCCCTTTAATCATGATTCAGAGAATCAAATTGAGGAACATCATCAGGAAGAGGAAATTTATCAAGAAAATTTACCAATAAATCAAGATCTTTCCAAGAGAAAACAAAATCTTTTTTCACGAATTCCTAGTGCTTTGGAAAATATCACCGAAGACTCCGAGAGTCATCTTTCTTCTAGTCAACAACCAAGTAGTAATTGTTTATCATCATGCAAAGGTGGAAACTCAAACACTCAGAATGGACAATACAAAAATAGTCCTGGAAAATCTGCGAATACAAAAAATTTTATAAATAGTCATTTTAATCGTTCAAATAGTCCAAGTAATTTTAATAAATCAAGTCCAGTTAATTCTCATTCACATCAAAATAGTTCCAATATTCAAAATCAATCAAATATTACGAATTTTCAAAATACAAAAGAAAAGCACGAATTTCGAAATTTAAACGATTATCAAAAACAAAGTCCATTGAGTAGAACTCAAGAAATATTGAAAAATACAACACCTAAACAAACCGATGAATTGAGATATCGTACTTCTCATGAAAATGATGAGAAGCAAATTCAAAGATTTGATACAAGGGAAAATAATGAAAATAAAGAAAATTTTCAAGAAGAAAGTTTGATTTTAGCTGAAGAACAAGTTGAAGTTAGAGATCGTATTCCTCCAAGTCCTGCGCCAAGTATTCACATTGATATGAATGATATTTCAAGCGAAGAAGGCAGTATTATCACGAAACGAACTCCAAAAGTTGGATGGACTTTTTATAATAATGTTTTAGGACAAGTTAATCATATCCTGCAGAATTCACCTCTACAGGACGATGTTCGCAATAAAAAAAATCCAGAATTGGATAAAAATATTTTAATCGATACAGTGAAAGCTGCGACAATGGATCAGTTAACAAAACTTGGAATTAGTTTTGTTGACAATGAAAGAGAAGCTAACGCTAACAAAAAGTAAGTAATTTTTTTTTTTTTTAGATAAATTTTACTGCAATTAAAATAGAAATTTTAATTTACCATCCAAATTTTGATTAATTTATATAAATATTTTTTTAGAGTGACATTCGACACTTCGTATTATTCTCGACTAAATCCGGAATTAAATATGATGCAAGGTTCAAGTATTATGACAGAAACAAGTACTAGTATGCACATGAAAGCCTTAGCTATGAAATATTTAAAGGAAGAACAAATTTCTGATGGAATGCAACAGAAACAAAAACGTGATGCATTAACGAATGTTATGGTCAGTAATGTTCAGGGCACGACTAATATGTCCTTTGCTACGATGCGTTATTTACAAAGATATCAGTTACTTCCAGAAAGCATGAACGGTTTAATAGAAGGTAAAATTTTGAATTATTTTTCGTCTATTTAATTTATTATAAATAAAAATGAAAATTGAAATCATTTTTAGTTGAAATTAAAAATTATTTTTAATTTCAATTATGAAAATAATTTTAATTACATTTTCCAAATAGAAAAAAATATAGTTTATAAAATAATAATTTCACTTATTATTTTAGCAAACATTTTTTAGCTTTTTTCATTTAAAAAATAGATTAAACCGCACGAAATTGCAATATTGGTTTCTATATTTGGAATTTTTATTCTATACATTTGGTTTCTTTTTTTTTAATTCTAGTTGCTTTTTTACATTAGGATTGTAATTAAAAATATGCTTTTAATTCGATTATAGATAAAGGTAAAGAAAATTTTCAAATTCAAGAGATTACAAAAAATCGTGAAGCAGTGCCACAGAAACCGAGGATAAATTTACAAAGTCGACCGGCAATTTCTCCGGCTACAAAAACAAGTTGCCCTAGCAAAATTTTGGATATTTCAACACTGAAACAACAGCCAAAACTTTTGTGAATTAATATAATTTAGACTTTAATTTTGTTACCTAATATTAATTAGTTTTTGTATATTTAAAATGTTACGATATAAATTAGTAATTTTAATTATATTTTAAAATATTTTATGAGTATTTATAATATTTATAATAATAATCATTATTATTATTATAAAAAATAAAATATTTTTTCACTTTAAAAAATTCTATTTGTATTGAAATATTTATTTTCTTTTTTTTACCTATAACTATATATTTTTTCTTTTTAACTTTACAAATTTAATTTACTTTTGCAATTTGATTTATAATCAGTTTATATTTCAGCTGACTCAGTAATTTCAGAATACATTTGACAATCAGTTCATTTATTTCCTGCTTGAAATTAGTTTCACTATTGAATTCTCTCCAAAATTCAGATTTGTAATCTGGTAAATGTCAATCGCTTTTTTTTTTTTTTTTTTTTTTTGCTCTCATTTACACTTCAAAATTAATTTATACATATAGCCAGAGTAAATTTTTATATAAAGAAGATAATTTGCAAAAATAGGTAAAAATACAATAATAATTAACAATTTTATTGAAATATAGAAAATAGGCATAGATATATAATATTCGATTTTATTCTTACAGTATCCATGGGAAAGGAGGCGCAGAATCATGGAACTCAGTTTAATCTCGGGGGTGGGATTTCCACCCCAATCCCTCTCGACGCGTGTGAATTACATACGTCATACCGTCACGCTCGAGTATTGATATCATCTTGGTATGGATAAAAATATTTTAAACACAAATTTACTACATTATAAAACAAGTGATAAATTTATCAAAATATCAAAAAAAAAGGTCATGTAGTGTACAATTATAGTCAAGAAGAAATCAACGATTTTTGAGAGGAATCAACGAACAAAAAAAAATCATATGAGAAAAAGAGAGCTTCCAACGAATATACAAATATATTATGGCCCAAAATAAACGAGTTCGAAACGAAGGAATTAAGAGGATCTCGACATGAATTTGATTTTGATAAAAAAATTCATCAGGGGATTTGAGTGGATGTTTCTACTACATGTTGACGGGAAATTGACATCAATTTTTAGATAACTGTATTGTAAGTTTCGAGTTGCCTTTTTATCGTACAGCAATTTTTGTCGAAAGATATATATATATAATATGTTAGTTATTACTGAGTGTTAGTTAAAGGGAGAAAAAAATAGATGCCATAAATTCTCAATTCTTGTTGGTATTTTTATAAAGATTACACATTTACTCGAGGGATTGTTACACTTTTAACAAGTTTGCAATTTTTTAAAAATGGATAATATTAATGAATTCGACATTAGACTTGAGAAGGAATTTTACTACGCTGGTGAAACAATTCGTGGTCATGTAATATTACATACGACTGAAAATTTTAAGCTGAGATGTAAGTATAATAATTTTTATTCTAAAATAATTTTTCAAAAATTTTTCTTTTATTACAAAATTCAAAAACATTTTTTAGCTGTGAGAATATCGTTACGTGGCCAAGCACACGCAGAATGGAAAATTATGGTCAGTGGTGATCGAAGAAATGTTAAAAATGATCAATATTTTGTTGACGAAAGAATTATTGTTTGGGGACATGGTAAATATATAAAATTAAATTAATTTTTTAATTCTTTATTTATCTCGAGAAAATTTTATAAGATTTTTTAATAAAATAAATAGATAATTCTGAAGGGCCGATTCCAATTCTTCCAAGAGGAAAACATCAGTTTCCTTTCACGTTCAATTTACCCGAAAGTGCTTTGCCATGTAGTTTTGAATCTCGTACTGGCTACATTCGTTATTATATTAAAGCAACAGTTGATAGACCGTATGCAAGTCCACCACAAGGTCTTAAATATTTTACACTCATTGGGCCTCATATCGATTGTATGGACGAACAATATCTGGTAAATATATATATATATATATATATAGAGATAGAAGTTATTTTTTAGTTATTTATATTTATTTATATTTATATTTATTTAATTAATAATTAATTAATTATAATTATAATAATAATAATTATAATTGTAATAATAATAATTATAATTAATAATAATTAATTTATATTTATTTATTTTTTTAGTTATTTATATATATATATATAAATTATTTAATCAGTTAATTAACTATATTAATAAAAATTTTAAAAGTATTATTTAAAAATTTTTTTTAAACGATTTTTATAAATATTTTCTAGAAACCGATGATTGGATCTGAAGTTCATACGTCCTGCTGCTTTTGCTGTAGAAGAAATCCAGTTGAACTCAGTGCACAACTGGAGAGAAGTGCATATGTTTGCGGAGAGAGTATTAAACTTCGAGCTGCTCTCGACAACAGAGGATTAGAGCAGGCTTGGCTAAATGTAAAATTAACTCAGGTAAATTCATTAGAGAGAAAATACAAATGAGCAATGCATTTATAAAAATGCAATTCGTAACAAATTTTTAATTAAAAATTAAAATTTGAAAAAAAAATTTTTAAATAAAAATTATTTTTCAGTATGTGGAATTTTTTATCGATCGTGGTGTACTGGGTGCAAATAAAGAATTGCAGAAAGTTGTTTTGGAGCACAAAGGAGAGCCAGTTTTACCAGGTACAGCCGTCAAATGGGATTCCTCTAAAACAATGGTACTTCCTGTTTGTCCTCCCACGTTGATAGGTGTTTGTCGTCTGATACAAATATATTATGTATTAAAGGTAACGTTCCATAATCTGTAAACTAAATATATAATCCATAAATTAATGTACCACTATAACGATCGTTCTCATAAATCAGGTCAGCGTTCAATTGGAAAAATCTGGCGAAGATATGCAAATGCATTTTCCTATAACAGTGGCCACTGTTCCCTTCAGAATACCGAATATCACAAAACAACCGCAAATTAAATATGGTTCGTATTTCTTTTTTCTAAACAAAAAATTCAGATTTTTTTTTTAAATGTTACAATTTTTAATTATTTAGAAATAGCAGCAGAGCATGTTGAGGGTGGTTGTTACATTGGTCCGGAATTTTTACTTGGACAAGTTTACGATGGTTCTGATCATTTAACCCAGCCATCATTGATTCTCTATAGGCCAGTTTATGTTTGTATTTCATCGGAGGCCCGAAGATCATTAAATCGTTAACAAAATTGGCATCAAAAATAAATAAGACAAAAAAAAATTATAAATTTTCCAGGGTAAATCGCGTGAGAGATTTAAACGAAAGTAGATACACGAAAAATTTTCACAGACAATATATACAAAATGTTATCATAATATATAGTCGCGTACGAAAGAACCAATTATATTTCATAAAAAAAACACAGCCGATTATAAAACTCGAGTTACATATGAGGTATAGATGAATATTGTATTTTAAATACAAAACACCAAGAGATGTTGCATTTGAAATACTTTTTAAAATATGGAAAAGTTTAAAACTCTTTATCACCTTTTGAATCTTTTCAAGGAATTTAAAGATTAAAAAAAAAAGTGTAAAATAATTAAATGAAGTACATTTATAGACAGACAAAAAAAGATTGAGAAAATAATATAACTCGTTAAATTATTGCTGATAAACTTATCCATTTGTTCACGTTGCCAAAAAATCGGTACAAAAAATACTGACAACTTTTTAGAATATTTTATAATTATGAATAATAAATATAAATACGTTTTTATATAAATTAAATATAATCTAAATTATTTTAAATGTTATTTTAATTGATAATTTACAGTATTAATTTTTTAAATCTTAAATCTGTTTAATGAATAAATTTTTTGAAAACATATTCCTCAAAGCAAAACGAAAGTAAAGTGTTATAAAATTCCAAATATATAAGAATTATTTTGCCTTATTAATATCAAATTGTTTTCATATTGAATCCGCTTGTTAATGTTATAGAGCAACGAAATTTTAATTTTCAATTAATAAATAAATAAAATATGAAGAATCTAAAAAAAATTATCAGAAAAGGTAATTTGAATTGAGAAAGAGTGACTTTCTTGTACTCGCATCAATGGCCTTATTTCAACTGTTTTATCGATTTTATTGTTAGGATCATGATGTATATTTTAATTACAAAACAAGTGATTTTGAAACGAATATTCATAAGATTAAAAGCACAAGTAGAATAGTTTATGACGAATTCGTAATAATTTTGTAGAATAAACATTACATAAATTGATAAAAAAAAAAGTAAAAAAGAAAATTAAACTAAAATATTGTTAATAATAAATGGACTAAGTGCACGTAGTACAGTGTAAACTGTCAATTCATCGTGTTAAAAATAAAATATTAATTCTATGCTTATAATCGAAAAATTGTCATTTGAAATGACAAAAGTTATTGTACAATTTTTGCGGATGGTTATTCTCTAAAATTTCTACTTTTCTTAATAATACTCAGGATGCATTAATTTACAATTATTTTACAAAATTTTCTCTACAAAATATTACTTAGTACTTTTAATTTTTAATATTCTTATTCATGAATATTTAAAAATATTGAAATTTGTGATTGATGTAAGATTTCGTAAAAAGTATTCTCATGACGTAAAATAAAAGGTGTATAGCAAATTTATTAATTATTTGAAAATTGTTAATCTGAAAAATGTGGAATATAGAATTGAAAGAATAATCATACACGCCCAATAAATTCCACATTAATTTGTCTTATAAATTTTTTAAACTTTTATGTACAATCGTTTTTTTTCTTTTTTTAATTGTTACTGTGCACTGCATGTTATTGTGGTAAAAAAATTTTGGCTATTTATACAATTTCCAGTGAATTGTATGAAAAAAAAGGCCACTTTGATAAAGAAAAATCTATTTGTAGATAGTGTTGACCTATAAAATAATTATGTAAAACAAAGTGTGTTTAAAAAAAGATATATAATATTATTTCAACCCAAGTATCAAAAAACACAAAGACCTATAAGTTTTTTTCTAATCAAAAAACAAAGACACATATTAAATTTATATCATATAAAACAAAGGCCTTTGTGTTTCAAATGTAGAATTCCATGGTTGCCATATGAAACAAAGGAATTAGTTAAAAAAAAATGGAATTAAACTTTTACTATTTAAAGTTTCCTGCCAAGCACGGAATTCTAAAAAAAAAAATGTCTGAATCGAATAAACACATATTGATTCACGATAGTGCATATCTGTTAATATAACAGAAAATTCAATCGTTACAAAAAACGCTGTTGCTAATCACATGCCTTTCGTTACCTTTATAAAATTGTAAATTATTCGTGTACAATAAATGTTTATATATAAATCATTTTTGTATCTATCATTCATAATTTCTAATCTTCTTAGGCTTTGGGATAAATCTAATAAAACTATTCTGGAATAGAAGAAGGGATAGGAAGTAGCAAAAATAACACCACCTCATTTATCTAAATAGAAAACATATGTAATTATCGCGTTTTAGTAACTCTATATGTTTATGTACATGTTGGAACAATATTTTTACTTACTCTAAAAAGATTCATTGAATAAAATAATACGATTTGAAGCACAACATTCAATGAACAAATTTATGTTTATGTTGTTTGAAATTAACTAAATTCAGTGTCAAAAGAAAAAAAAAAAAAAAAAAAAACATTATTTTCACAATTAGTCTTAAGAGATCGAAGTCGACGAACGAATTTTTATACACATGTAATTAAATAACTTAATGACTTGAAAATGAGTTTGCTAATAGATCTCATCGTTCACTTAAAATGTGAATTACATAAGATAAAACTATATCCAAAATTTTTTTTCGATAATAAATTTTACTCTTTTTTTTTCTCTCTCGCAAAAAAAAAATTAACCGCCTATTGGAAACAAAATATAACTCACATTTGCTGTTGGAATTATTAGGGATTCACATAACTTCCATGCTATTTTGTGTATTTTCCGTAAAACTCAATGACGTCGAAGGCACATCTTCAGTTGTCTCTTCAACTGTTGTTTGTGCATCCATTGCATCGGCGTCAGCATTTGTGTTTGGACTTGTGCTATCATCCCAATTTATTTTAAATCTTGTCACACGAGGTTTATCACCGAGAATATTTCTTTGCACCTTATCAAATTGAGGTTGAGGAGGAGGATTTTCTCTGAGCTCTACATCAGTATATTCATTGTTAATAAAATAACCCACACGTACAAATTCATGACCTCGATAGGAACAAGTAAGAAGAACGACTGTCACACCTAGAGCATCATTTACGGGAATCCGATTCACATTTGGAGGCTCTGCCTACAAAAAACAAATTTTTTAGATGTAACATATCAATAAATAATTCAAAAACTTTGTAGTATATTTATTATTTATATAACAATAACTTGGATAAAATCCAATTTTGTCTTTTGTCAAATAATATCGTTTGACAGATAAATAAAAATAAATCTTACATAGTGATCTAAAATAATAAAAAAAAAAAAAAGTTTTATCAGAAAATATGTGAATTAGATATTTTAACAAAAAAAAAAATATGACACTGCGCAATTACTTTTAATTGACGGGGTAAGAAAAACAAAATATTCTCAAATAAACTTACTTGAAAGACAAACATGTGCCTCCCTTCGGGAATGGGACCTACGTAAATGGTGTCAAGTACTTGGTCGAATTCCTCTGATTCTGCACTGCCAACATAAATCATCTTCCATTCTAGATCTGAAAATAACGTATTTATGAAAAAAAAATATATGGCGTTACGTGGAGAACAGGTACAAATATAACCTATAAATTTTCAAAAAAAAAAAAAAAAAAAAACTACAAAAACCATTTTTTTCATTAATGTCAAATTTCACTTTAAAAAATACCTTCTTTGAGTTCCTCAATGCATTCAAAAGTAACTTCAAATTGAAATGGATTTAAAAAAGGTGAAGGATTATCTAAAACAGCAACATTCGCCAACTGTACTTTAGCCATGATTTATTTTGTTCAGTTAAATAAATAAACTCCTTTGAAATTTCAAAAAATAAATTCAACAGAGACGTTCTCTGTTGAAATTTGAGATCAAAGCACTTCACTGCCCGTCGATATTTGTTCTTTTCAAGTATTTACAAAGAATAAATTTAACAGATAAACAATTAATTCGCGGGAATAATGATGGTTTGGCGGCAAATGAACTAAAAATCCAAGTTTCCGGTTTTCTATGTTTTCGTTTAAAAAAAAAACTGAAGATGGCAGAATCGGAAGTTGAAGATGGCGCTTTTGGATAATGAGGGAAATTCAATATGACAATTGATTTTTGCATTAATAATTATTTTATTATTAGAAAAGACGCGGAAAATTAAAGGTAATTAAATTAATTATGTGCGCGATTGTATAGTCGGCTTGCTTCAACTGTTTTAGATAAAAATGAGCGAGTTATTTAAAAATTCCAACATAACCTCACTTTTAAGAATTATTTTCATTATTTTTCGTAAGATCCAAGATAGAAAATCCTAAATAATATCTGTTATATTTAAAAGTAAAATACAATATATTAAATTAGTTTTACTCTTCTAATATTAAATAATTGTTAAAAATTTACATCAAATAAACTTAAAAAATATGCTTTATTTTTAAAAATTCCCTCTAATCGAACTACCGGAAATTACATAAACACCATTAAATTAACACATACACAAATGAGTCAAGTTTCGTGTAGGTGAAAATAATGTGGCGTCAGTCGGTGAGGAAACACAGTGAAGAGAAAGAAGAACGCCTGATTTGTATCGACCGAGTAAAAATCATTTGTTGGTCGCTGTGGCTTCTCCTTTTTCCCTTATTTTCTATCATCATACGTTTTAGACAGCAACAAAAGGTTTGTCAAGTGTTTACAATCATAATATACTTATTAATTATTGTCTGTTTTATCAATCTCATTTGACAGAAAAATACATGGAAGATGTGAAATTTAGATTCGTAGCCATTTTGACGATCCGTTGATAAATACTCGTTATTTGCATACCGACTGTTGTATCGAATTGAATAAATAAAAATATTTTTAGTTTTACTCTACTGATCAAAATTTGAGTTTAAATTTTAGTAGATTTTGATTTTTTAATTTTTATAATATTTATTTAAAATTATATTTAATTTTTATTTACGATAATATTGATATTTTTTTCGTTTATAAATTTTTTTTTTGGAGAGAGATTGTCACACATTCACGCCGGAATTTTGTATATTCTTCTTTCAATTGTTTTATTGTATTTATCAATAATGAAAGTAAATATAAATTGTTGTTTTACATTTTTCTTTGATATCTAACAGTTGTAAAGTTTTTAGTTATTGTTGCATGTGGAGAGAGAGGTTGATTAATGTCTACCTACGCTGTGTCGTGCTGATTATTACAAATTGAAATTTTTCATTTCATCAATTTTTATTTATTTTATTTTTTTCCCCATAATTGTATACTTATTGATATTATTTAATAATTTGTGTTTCAAAAGTTTTTTTAGAATTTAAAACTGTTTTAATTTTTTTGGCTTTTTTAAAATATAATAATAATTTTAGTGCAAAAGTTATTTAACTTTCTAAATTTGTAAAAAAGATTTTGATGTTTTCTTCCCCAGTGTAATTATTGATGTTAATAGTGAAAAATTATAGAAAAATATATTAGAAAGTATTGAAAAAAAAATTGTTTCTAAAAACAGCATATGTTATAGCAAAATTATCAGTGCAGAAATTTTGTGATTGCAGATTTATTTCATTGTTATTGGAATAATGTACCAAAATATAATTTAAAAAACAAGTATATTAATAGAAGAAAGAAAAAAAAAAAAAAGATGGCAGGCAATGCAGAAATAAATGGTAAAACAATGACGGAAATATTAGAGGATGTTGTCGAGGGTGAGGAAGTTATATTCGAATCTGAAGATGTTGGAAATGGTGAAGATGGTGAAGTCGAGGAAATTGTTGAAATAATTGAAGAAATAGTTGAAGTAGATGATGATGATGAGACAGAGGAAGGAACCAACCAATCACAACAAAAACAAATTTATTACCAACAAGATGAAGAGGGAGAAAATTTGGAAGAGGAATATTTAGATGAATTTGCAGATGTGAAAAATATAAAAATGAATCGTGGAGAATGTTCTAATAAAGAAAGAGTTGATGAATATATAAAAGACAATATTATTGAAAATGGTGAAGGAGTTTCTATTAAACGTGTCAAGAGTCGTGTTGGTAATGGTTTAACGAAAGGTGAATTTGGAAATATTGTTGCCTATCACGTTGAGGAGGATTGGGAAGACGAGGAATTAGATCAAGGAAGTGAGTATTTAGTTTAAAAAAATTTTATTTCCTTATAATACGGTCATTTATTTATGAATTTAAATATTATTCCACAGATAATCACATCGATGCTGATAATTCACGAACTGAAGTGGAATACGAACACCAAGGTTTAAGTAATGCTGACAGCGAAAGTCAGGATGAAATTGTAAAAAATGCTGAAAATAATTTAGTTTATACAGTTCTTAATCCAAAGAAACCCTCAACTATCGTGAGGACAAATCATAATCCCAAATATCAGGAATCTGATTTTATAAAGGTAAATATCAAAAACTCACATTTTTTTGAAAAAAAAAAAAACTAAAAATTATTAAAATAATTTAATAAATTAAAAATGTTAATTAGATGGAGAGAATGGAAGAAGAGGCAATTTGTTATGAAGGTGGAGATTTGGATGCTTTGTATGTGAATAATGAAACAGTTGTCGAAACTCCAAATCAACAGCAATACGAATTCGCAGATGTTTCCATGGAAAATGCACAAGATTGGGAACCGGAACAACCTGCTGAGGTGGAACAGGAAGATAGTAATCAAGTAAATTTCAAATTCTCTATTTTTTAACTTCATTATCGTTTATAGTTTTAATTTACAAATTTTTTTTTCGATTAACAGGATCAAATATTTCTCCACGAAGACGAAGATGGACAATTGTACTTTAAAGACGATACTGGAACTTTACAACCTGTTTATTTAACTGAGGATGGAAACTATGCTATTGCTTCAACTGGAAATGAAGAACCTGAGGTACAAGAACCACAACAAGAGGCAATGGAAGAAGATAAACAGGACGAAGACACAAATTACATTCCCCAAATGGATTATTCTCGACAAATTGAAAAGAAGGTAATTGACCGATTTTTAATTGTTTTTATAATCAAAAAAAGATTCTCAGTTATAATTTGATAAATATATTTTAGACCTCAGTGGTACCAGGTTCCAATAATCCAGAAATGGACAATGAAGATAGTACTGTAACAATTTCGTTGATAATTTCTGAAGATGAACATGGACAAAAACGAACTCAGGTTATAATACCAACGGCAGAGAACACAAAGTGTGAAATATGCAATAAAACCTTTAAAACATCTTTACAATTACTTAAACATAATAGATTGAAACATGCACGCGAGGAAGATATAACGACAAGAAATTTCCCATGTGATTTATGTCCAAAAAGGTAAAATTGAATTTTTTTTTTTTGATTGATTTATTTAATAATCTGCAATTGTTATCTAGGTATCCAGATCAAAATTCATTGGCGCGTCATCGTAAAACACACACGGGTGATCGTCCTTTTCAATGTCTTGAATGTCACAAATGTTTTCCAAGTGCACCAACACTTCGTCGACATTTGAGTCTTCATAATCCAAATTCAAAGCCATTGCCTTGTATTTATTGTGGACGAAGATTTTTAGAACAAGCCAATCTTGATAAACACGAATTGTCCCATCGTGCAGCAGAGCAACGGCATCATGCCTGCGATGTTTGTCACAAGACATTTATAAGTTCAGTGGATTTGAATGTTCATTTGAAAACTCACGACCCGGATAGGAAATTCGATTGTGAGGTGTGTGGACGTGAATTTAATCGTGTTAACAATTTGCAACGTCATATGATGGTGCACCAACAAGTACGTTAAAATTATTCTTATAAAAACAAAAAAAGAAGAATCATTCTTCTGCCCCCTTTTTTTTTTTCTCTAATTTTTATAAATAAAAAACTAATAATTTGATAATATTTTTAGCAAGGAGAAAGTGAGGAAGTTTTGTCCTGCGAAGTATGTGGCATCACTTATAAATTTATGAGCTCTCTAACAAGACATATGGTGACTTCACACATGAATCCTGAGAAGCTGCGACAACAAGCAGAAGAACAAAGAAAAAAACGTGAGAATAATTACAAACGATATTTAGAAAATCGAAGATTGTACGAAACACAGCGAGCTGGTGGTTTCGTTTCAAAACGAGGATATTATAGATCAGGTGATGAACAAGATGAACAGGATCAGGTTTGATTATGAACTTGAAAGAGAAATTTTTTGATGGTTTACTCTAGTCCTTCACGCATGGAGCTGCATTGGTACAAATAAATAATCAATTTGTTGAGAATATTTTGCTGCCGAGCGAAAAGTTGACGATTCTTGAGTAAGTGTAAGGATGCATTTAAAATTGATGAGTTTCGGTAGATTTTAGATTATTGTATCGTGACTTCCATGCCAATGATAATGAGTTGAGTAAAGGAAAACATTTTTTGAATCACTTGTATAGTGTTTCAATTCGGATTCAATGTAAAGCCTTCATAAATGTGTAAATTATCAGTGACTATCAAAAAAAAAAAAAAAAGTCACGAATGAGTTATTTTTTTTTCTTTTCTTCTTTTTTTTGTTTTTGCTTTGGCAATTTCAATATTGCTTTACATTATCGATCATAAAATGTATCTTTGTTCAGTAGATATAATATAATTTAATAAAGTACTTTTGACGATTTATTTTATTACTACCATTTTAATTTAACATTCTCAAACCATATTTTCCTGAAAATATTTTGAATTTTCGCGCAAAACGATTAAATTGCCCTCTATCAGCAGAGAAGTGAACTATATTTGTTTTCACTTGCGCGTTTTTACATAACCTAAAATTATAAAATAACGTCTATAAAACGCTTAATTTCAATAATAAATATTTATTAAGAAGATTAAAAATTATAATGGCCAGTAGCTTAGAAAGCTTTGTGAATCGTATCCTTTTTTAAGAATTTAAATTATTTTCAAAAATCAACTATGTATGTCATGTATTTTTCCTATATTAGTTTTTAGATACTGTTTCTATTATAACGTATGATGGTCGGAATTTCATTGTAAGTAAATATTTATTAATATAAATTATTGGAAAATATTATCTGCAAATTATTTAAATGTCTAATATTTAATTTAATGTTAAGTTTAATTGAAATTTATATAAATCAATCAACATAAATAAACTCATATATGTTTACATCTGTCAGTTTCATAATTTGAAATTTAAATAAATATTTTAGGGCACGTTAAAAGGATTCGATCAAACGATTAATTTAATTTTGGATGAATCACATGAAAGAGTTTACAGTACAACTCGAGGCGTTGATCAAGTTGTTTTAGGATTACATATAATTAGAGGTGATAATGTGTAAGTATAAAAAATTTATTTCAATGAGATCTAAACCTTTTTTTTTTTAGGTATTTATCTAAAATATTTTTTTTAGATATCTTAATATAATTAGTAATTCATATTTTTACAGTGCAATAGTTGGTGAATTAGACGAGGAAATGGACGCAAGACTAGATCTTGCCACGATACGTGCAGAACCTTTATCAGCGGTAACGCATTAGAATTTAATTTTAAGTGGATCGACTCATCCTCTGTTAAATATCTCATAATTTATTTAAAAACAAAATAATCTGCATTTATTTCAAATGCAAAATGAAATTTTTTTTTGCAAATCAAATTTATCAGAAGATGACTCAAAAGTTTGAGTTTTAATACCTTCATTATACAAGGACAATTTTTTAAAGTTTAAATCAATAAAATAAAGGAATCCATATATTTCTTTAACTACAATCAGGTAAATCATTTATTTACTTTTTAAGTCCGATTAAATTGCATACAAAAAAAAAAATTGTGAATACCTTTTAAACAAAATCGGAATGTTTTCGAATTCCTTGAAATTTACACAATCTAAATAATTCATATTCACAAAAATTAAAATAAAACCAAAAATATCTTAAATATAACTTGTAAACAAAAAATTGAATAATAAATAAGTTTTCAGTTTTTATAAGAGTAAAAAATTGATTGAATCGAACGACGAATCTTAAGAACAATTTTTGTATTTTTTTTTTTTTTTTGTCGGGACTGTTGATCTATCACTGAGGTAGTCGAAGTAACAATATCTCAAGTCCATAATTTTTTTTTTTTTTTTTTCTATATTTATCAAATCAGACTTCATAAGTAGACAAATATATTTTGCATTAATAACGTATGTACATCTTATAAATTAAACGCAATTTATGTATGTATGTACTATGTACACGGAAGACGTAAAAAAATAAAGTCGAAGCAAATTTAGAAATTTTCGATTTACTTGTAATTATGCACTCTTAATCCGGAGGAATTGTCATTTTTATCCTTCAAATATTTTATTCCCTATCGTCTCCTAAATGTACATTTTTATATACATTGTATAACATAATAATATAATAATAATAATAATCGCAACTATATGACAACAATTTTTCATCATGATAAATGATCAAATTTTATAATAAGTATTGACTTACTTATTTCTCGATTCTGTCGCAACAATTAACACAGTAATTCGAGAAAAATCAGGGCTGAGTTCATCTTTTTTTTTTTTTTTTTTTTAATAAAAATCGTATTTCACAATTATTTATTTCATTATAAGAAATAACTTTTTTACAAAGAAAAAATAAAAAAGTTTATTCAAAATCTAAAAATTTCTATTTGTTATTCAAGTTTCAAAATTGTTCAAATATTCCCCACCTCCCCAACCCCTTTAGAAAAACTCAGCTCTGCTCTATAATTTTAATCTATTTTCATTCATCGCAACTTCAGTGTCCAAAAAAAAAGATTGCTTATAAAATAATTTACTTTTTAAATAATATTATGCGAATAATAAACTGAGTCATTAGAAAGTAATTTGCAAAGCAATCTATAAAATATTTTCGTTTCCTGCGAATTATAACAGTAAAACAAAATTTAGGACACTAAAGAACTCATTCTTTTTTTTTATAATTAAGGATCATAGAAAAGTATTAATAATTTTCATTCACCAATTCCTACGAGGGTGATCGATTCATTGAAGGCCCATTTTTATTTCTATTTCTTCGACGAACTCTTCCGCCCCTTCTGTTTTGATTTTGATTTGAATTCCAATCGCCTCCATTTCCAAAATTAGGTCCATCTGAATTTGGTCCAAAATTCCTCATATCACCGGGTCCAGGACCAAAATTATTGAAATTTCCATTCGAATAGCCACCATCAAAATTCGGTCCATTATCATTATAATTCATTGGACCAGGGCCTAATAATCCAACGCCATTATTTCTTTGCGAATTGAAACGTGGATCAAAATTCATTTGATTCTGTCCCATATTTGGACCCATATTTGAGCCCATATTGGGACCCATGTTTGAGCCCATATTAGGACCCATATTTGAATTCATATTGGGACCCATATTCGGACCCATGTTTGAATTCATATTAGGACCCATGTTTGAATTCATGTTGGGACCCATGTTTGAATTCATATTAGGACCCATGTTTGAGTTCATATTTTGTCCCATGTTTGGACCCATATTGGAACCCATATTTGGTCCCATATTCGGACCCATATTTTGTCCCATATTCGGACCCATGTTTTGTCCCATATTTGGACCCATGTTTGAGCCCATATTGGGACCCATATTTGAACCCATGTTTGGCCCCATATTGTGACCCATATTGGGTCCCATATTTGGGCCCATGTTGTGTCCCATATTGTGACCCATCATTGGCATGTTTGAACCCATTGGTCCGCCCATCATTGAATTCATATTGGGACCCATCATCATTGGTGGCATATTTTGCATCGCTGGTGGTTGCATGTATGGTCCCATGTTCATATTCATTTCCGGAAGTCCCTGATGATGTGGAGGAAGGGAAGCATTCATTCCTTGGGAAGATTGTGGTTCGAGTGCCTTGCGCCTTGGATCCATTCGTATTTGTGGCGGTGATTTTGGTGTGTCGAATTTTATTGGTGGCGGTGACATTGGCGAATCGGCAATGTCGTTCAATGATATTCGGAAGATTTTTTTTAAACGTGGATCAATTCTCACTTGTGGATCGTTTTTACTTAATTTCAAACCAGTGTAATCGGGACGTGGAATATCGATAACGTGAACTTTGTAGACAATTGGTGGATGTGATGCGATGCTACCGTCAATTTCAGTGCACGGTACATGCGTTGGAACGGGTTTAAATGGTAGGGGTAACATTTGACGAAGATCAACGTCGGATTTCATTGATGAATTTGTATAGTTACCACCGACTAGACGGAGATCAGTGTCGCCAAATTCAGAGAAACATTGCCTTAGATCCATGTCCTTTCTTCGATGATCTTGATCGGGTCGTGCTCGAAGATCAGTGTCCATTGGAGTGTCCATTGAAGTTATTCCCGAACTGTATATACTTGTTTCTAATTTATGTGATCTTGGATCGTGTTTAACGGTTACTGATTTTTGTTCTTCCCTGCGTTGTCTTGGATCACGTGACTCTCTGGGATCTCTCGTCTCTCTTGGATCTCGTAACATTCGTGGATCTCGGGAAGGAACGGAAGAAGTTTGGGAATGAGAAATTGGCGATGATGCGGGACTAAAGCTTGCACTTTCATCATGATTCGTATCTAATTCTTTTACGGTTGGCAAATTTTCTTCGCATTTCACTTTAGTGTCGGCATTGTCAACGTTTGCTGTGGAATTTGTTGACGTTGGTGAATTTGTGTTACTATTTGCTTTTAGGGAAGACAATAGTTTTGATACTTCGGCACTGATATCAATTTTACTTAAATCGCCAAGTTTATCAACAAAAGGCGCTGGTTGAGGTATATTCGATGGTGGAGGACTTTTTTCTTCGACTTTTGTCTTTTCTTCCATTTCTTGATCTTCCTCGTTGTTGACATCGATTGTCAAACTACCGGAATCATCTTTATCGTCATCGTCATCGGAATACCAATCGTCTTGATTTTCTTCTTCTTCATTCTCGAGATTTTTAAAACTGTCCAATGCCTCTCGCTGTTGTTGTTGTATTCTCGCAAATAATTCCTGAGCTTTTTTCGGAAGATTCGGTGGCATATTTTGTGATTGTAATTTTGGTGATGATGGCTTTTCACTCTCAATTTGAGTTTCAACTGCTCGCGATTCTGAAAAATTACTTTCTTTAATTTCTGAATTGACTTTTAGATATATAAAAAAAGCGATGGTTTTTCAGTGTAAAATAATAAATGTTAATTTGAAAAATTTACCTTCTGATTGGGTCAAATCCTTTTCCTTCTCAGGCTCATCTTCCTCCATTGGCATTTCAATAACAAGATTTGATTCTTCTTCTTCGCTGTCTTCATCTATTTTCGACTGAGTAATATTTGCTATCTCGTCGGCTATACTCACAACACGAGGTTTGGACGATGCTGTAAGCATTTGTCGTAAATCAACATCTTTTGGAGTTTCTGAATTTGTAGAACTTTTTCCCTTTGACTGTAAATAAACAGAATATTAAACAAAATATAGATAAAGAAAAAAAAAACAATTTTTTAATTCCAATTACCTGTGCTCGAATTTCATCTTCTTCCACATCTTTTGTAAAATCTTCCTTTGCATTCAATTTACTTGAGTCACTTTGACTTATTTCACTATAAAAATCCATTGAAACTGTATTTTGCGGTGCAGGCAATTGTTGACGTTGATCTTGTACGGCTAAATCTAAAGCAGCATTGGAAAATTCCATTCCAAGTTGATTGGCTGATTGCAAAAGCATTATTTGTTCATAAGGAACACGATCCTCATCTGAACCCCATCGAGTCTTTTTTCCCGATGATTTTCTTTCTTTTGATGTTGTTGTCGTCGTCGTTGTTGTCGTTGTTGTAGTTGTCGCCGTCGTCTTTTGTGGCACAGATTCTTCTTTTGTTTCTAAAATATTTTTTTATTATTAAAAAAAATAAAAATTAGATCCAACAAAAGTACAGAAAAAATATAACAAACCTTCTTCTTTTTCATCACGATTCGTGATATTCAATTCAAAAAGACTGGGAATCTTTTGACTTCCTTCTTGTCCTTGGGCCAAATTCTTCTCCGTATTGTTGATCATCGTTAAAGCACCGTCTCTGCTCAGTCTTGGGAAGTTGCCTAAAATTTCTTTTGGTGCTGTCTCCAAATGTTTGAGTAGAATGTTCTTCACCTGGAAAAAAAGACAATTAAATTTTTTGTTTTAATTTTTTTTTAGATGTTTTTTTTTTTTGTTATTAAATTACCTGCTCGTTCAAGGGCTGATGAGAGAACTTGCAGTTCTCTCCTTGGCCACACTTCAACCCTGTATGAAAGAATTTGCATGGAAAGTCATGATGCATATAAAGACATTTATCCCTTTTAGCACAACAATCCATGAGATAAAATTTACACAACTCCATTTTCCTTGGAGGCAGCGCATTGTGCGAGTACGGACAGTCGTCACCCCGATGACATTTTCCCTGCATGTAGTAGGAACAAATTGCATCAGGATCTTGATTGTGATCGTTGTTTGATTGATTCCTCCGGCCGTTGCGCTCATTTCGCACCTGGCTTCGTCCTTTGTTTTTGCCACCGCGCTCGTTCTTTCCACCTCGACGTCCTAAATAAAAAAATAATAATTAAAAAATTGATTCTTAATTGAAAAATAAATTTCTTAATTTACCTCGGGAATTACGTTTATTATCACTGTCTCGATGTCGACTGGAACGATCGTCATAGTCGGAACTACTGTCGTAATTGTCATGATCGTTGTTTCTTCTCAACGGCGATGAATTTTCGTGAGATCCTTTCCTAACGGGAGAAGCACCTCGTACGAAAAGCATCTCATCATCATCTTCATTTCCATTTTCTTCGTCGCTTACTTTTCTCCTCTAAAATATAATATTGTAATATTAAAAATAATAATTGTAAAATAATAAAAATAATAAAATAATCATTATAATCGCAACCAAAAAATAAATAATTAATAAAACCCACTTTTTGTTCTTTTACTCGTTCTTCTTCTTTATCATCTCTTGATCGTTTTCTACTTTTACTTCTACTACTTCTACTAGATTTGGAATTGCTTTCTTGATGTTTGGATTTATCTTTATCTAAAGCTGCTTTTATTGCTTTTTCAACATCTCCAGCCCAATCTTCAGTTGGGCCTTTGTTAAATTTACTTGATCTATCACTACTTCCTGATCTTTGAGAAGATTGTTTTTTGCTCCTGCTACTTTTGCTATCGTTACTTTTATTTTTTGATGAGGATTCCTCTTTCGTTTTTGATGATTTTGAAGACACCACTGGTTCTGGTTTTGGCGTTGGAGCTGGTGTTGGAAGCGGTACAACTTCATCGTCATCTTCATCTGAAGGAATCTCTCCATCTTCTAAATCATCATTATCATTGTCGGGAGTCCTAAAAATCATCAAATCATCATTTTCCTAATTTATTGATTTTACAAATAGTAAAATATTTTAAATTCCTGAAATTGTGTGGTATGCTTTGCAATTTTTCTGACTACACTAAAAAAGTATGTATATCGAAAAAAATTCCTAACTATTTTCTTTTTAGATTTGTATCTCCGTTTTAACTAAAAACTACTTTATATTTCAATTTAGGATATTAACAATTTGATAATTATGCCTAGTTCCTAAACTCACATAGTTTTTTTTTTTTTTTTTTTTTATAACTTTGTTGGTTATTGTATTAAATATTTGAAATTCTCGTGAAAAAACAATTTACGAATTATTAGCAATAACTGGTAATAAGATAATATTATCAATTGCCTCGTTCAATTTGATAATAAAAACTGTCTTAAAAATAAGCTTATATTTAATTGAGAAAAATTTTTTTTTCTTTTCTTTTTCTATAAATAGTCTACATTTCATTAAAACTAGACTGACAACGATTTTCTTAATCCAATCTTTATTCATTTGTTTTTTTCTTCATTAAATAAAAATTAGTATCGTTCGAGACAAGTTTTATTTTAAAAATATTAATTCTTTTTGTTAAAAAAAACTTTTGGTATTAAAAATATTTTTTCAAAAAACAAAAAAAAAAAAAAAAAAAATTGCAATTGACATTGGAAATGATTGATAAATTTTGAAAAAGAAATTGATAAAAATAAAAAATTAAAATTAAAACAGGTGCAGATTTATCATTCTTTTAGAAGTCATAGAGGGATTCACATTTACTACCATTTTAAAATATGTTGACCTTATCCTCTTGCACAAATTTACTTCCCACATCGATCGATATATGAACCAAATTAAACATTCAGTGCATATATATATGAAACTTCAAAATAAAAACGAACAATCAATTTAGTACTTTCAATTTTGTTTTGATTTCTAATAAAATTTTCTATATTTTAAACAATTTGTACAAAAAATTATTTTAATTCTTAACAATATAACAAATGTTACAAAATGATTAAATAAAAAATAAATTTCTTTTTTAGTAAAACTAACGGCATATAATAAATATTGTAAATTATTTCGTTAGTAAAAAATAAGCAAACTTGGTTAAAGATTAATTTTTTTTTTTTTTTTTGACACTAAAATGAAGCATTAAATCATTTATTTTCATAAATTTTCAGCTTTAAAAAATAATTGACACTATCACAATTTTTTTTAAATAGAAATTTTTTGTTTCCTCTTTGAATTTTTAAATACATGATTGAGATATCGTTTTATATTTTGAATGCCTCATTATGAAATATATTTATTACTATAAATTATTGTAACGACCCACTTACATCTAAATACTTTTGAATGAAATAAAGTCAACAACCTGTCTAAAGAGGCATAATAATATTTGAATGCGACGGCTCTTATATCAGAGCAGATGCTAGCTGGAGGTTCGAAGGACGTTTCTCAACGTACTTACAACATTCGACCTCTTTGGAAAGAACCCAAAAAAGCGCACAGCATCATTTTCAATCGCAATTATAAAAAAAAAAAATAAATAAAAAAAAATCCTAATTCTTTTAGAGAAGCGGGAGTAATTTTCACCTCCCAAATAAATTAATGAAAAATTCTCTTACCGTTTATCAGGAACATTAGCATAATCATCATAATCATTATCATATCCTCATCGATAAAAAAGCCTTGTTATTGCAATAGCAACCACACATTTCATATTCTTCAATGAATTTTCAATCGGCATCAATAACATGTATTTCGTTTTTTAGAGTGTTAGTGTTTATATATAAAAACGTGTACATCTGTATAAATTTACACAGATAAACACGTTTTATTTTTTTTTCTTGTATGTATTTCTTATCGCTCCCCCAACACCCCTACTGTGAACAAATACGAATTCCACTAAAAAAAAAAAATCAATATATCTTACGTCATTTGAATTTTTCGTTTTAATCTCCTGACAATCTAGACTAGAAACAATATCAAAAAAAAAGGAACCAAACAACGTCGCGCAATTTCAATTGCGTAACAAATTGCGTGTTCCTCGCTCTCAACTTTTTTTTTCCCCCCCACCACTTGTTATTGTCGCTTTAACTTCTTTCTGCAGCCAATACTAATAATCGATTTTAAAAATAAATCAGCTAAAATTAAATTAGCCGATTTATTATAAAAATCAATTTTGCAAAAATATAAAAATTAATAAACAGGAGTTTAAAATAAATTATACAAAATATGAAAATGAAAAATTAGAATTCGTAATGACCGATTGAAAAAGGTCTCAAAGACTGTTTCCCTTTCGATCGGTCTTTACATAAATAAAAAAAAAAAAAAAAAAAAAAAAAAAAATTGAATGAAAGTCGATTTTGCCTTTTCCCATCAGTGAAGATAAATTCTACTTTAGAGAAGGCGTTCGGGGCATTAGAGGAGCACGAACATAATTTATACGGAGCAGTATAGTCCGAGTTCATTTTGATGAATAAAAAATGAGGCAAACCTTTGGATTAGAGTCTCGGCCGCGGAAACACTCTCTAGAGCCATTGTTTCCCGATCGGAGATCGATCGAGTTTACCATGTGCCACTACGAACTGTTGATGATCATTCGATCGATTGAAGCAACACTCGACGGCTTTTTCTTTGTGAAATCATTTGACTCTGACATGAATAAAATAAGCTATATATAGCTCTACACAGAAATCGCGTTTGTTTTCTAATATAAAAAATTGATTAATTAATTTATCTTGAATTATCGACGGCAATACGAGCTATTTTTTTTTCTTTCCCTTATAATTTGTTTTTAGAGCTCTTCTCTTTTTTTTTCCAAAAAAGAAATGGAAATTTAATACACAAAATGTACTAGTCAATTTTGGAAAATGGCGTAGCGTTTTTCTCAACAACGCGTCATGCGAGCTGACGTGTCAAATACCGAATACATCCGGTTTTCTATGTAAGTTTATCTTTGCAATAAATGTATCTGTGTAAATCAATGCAAGTATGTAAAAGAAAGAGCGTTAGTCTGTTGATTTGTCGACAGTCGTTTATGCTTGATGATCACGAAGAAAATGGCGTCTTTGTTAAAGCTTGTATGTGTCTGTGTGTATCAATTCAAGGTAAGGTTAGTGCATACATATGTATGTGAAGACGCCCACACAAACAAAATTGTTTGTGTGCGTGTGTATACGTATATGTGTTTATGCGTCAGCCTTCGAATTCCACAAGAAAAAACCTTTCTTCAGAGCTGCAAAACTTGAATTTACCGGACAAAAGAGAAAGACTAATTAAAAAAAATGGCTCGCTATTGATCCGTCGTTAACTCGTAAAAAAATGCACGTTTCTTTTTTTTCTTTTTTTTTTTTTTTTGATTTTCAGCAAAAAAAGTTAATATATAGCGAGCTTGCCGCGGAGTGTCGTGTGTCGTAAATTTGTAGTGGCAAAATCAGTGCTTTTGCGTTGTTTTTTCGATGATCAATTGATACATGGGCGATCAATGCCACAGGTAGCGAAGAATACGATCGGCAGGTAGAGCGAATTTTACAATGTCAGCAGTAATTATATAAAAAAAATTTGTTGAATGAATTAGCGGAACTTGAAAAGTTAACTATACATGGCCACATCTGGAACTATTCTGAGCAAACGGTCGAACAACGCGAGGAGAGTTCCTCTCCAGGTCACAAGGGATAGAGGAACACTCGATTTCAACCAATTGGAATACAACATTTTGAACACGTGATATCCCCCACTTGAAATTGTCAACCCCTTCTCTCAATGCAATGGCATCCGAAGCTTTGATCCCTCTTTCTAACCACTCCTGTGCCCAGCCCAACCCTTCCCCCGCTCCAACAAGAAAAAATGAGCGCTTTCTGAATTCCTGAAAAATCGCTGAACGCAACTCAACTCCACAATACCTAACGTTCATTGGCTAATGATGAAATGTATCATACATGGAAAAAACATTGGGCTAGAAAAGAAACAAGTACCTATATTGTCTTTGTCTTTATTTTCTGATCGTTAAACTTGTTGGTTATTAGTAGGTCACTGATTTCGTAAATTATTATTTATTTTACATACCTGAATGTAAAATATTTTATTTTACATTAAAAATCATTATTATTAATTTTTATTTAAATTAATATTTTTTTTTTTTATTTCAAAAACAACATCGCTTTTACTGCGTGGCCTTTATTTAATAATAGTTATTTTTATATGAACAATATTTCCAGGTCATACCTCATTACAAGGGAAAGATAATTTTATCTAATTATTTTATAATTAGATATACCGAAATTTTCAAACAATATTATGAAAATATAATTTTTAGACAGTTAATTTACAAGGATTCAATGATTAATTAAAAATAAAACACGTTTTTTAAAAACAAATTTTTAATTATTAAAAGAGTAGTTGTTAAAGTGAGGGGTCACTTTCAATTCTCCTTCTACTATACATGAATGGAATCCGGAAGTTGAATAACCGGAGATAATTTTTGTTAATGAAAACTATATTGAAAATTTTCAAATAAAAATATAGGACATCAATTTTTTTAGTGAAAAATATTTGTTTTAAATTAAATATGCACAATATAATTTTTATAAAATTTTTAATAAATATTTAAACATTTGTTTATAATTAATCACTGAAATGAGTAAATAAATTTTGAGTTACTTTCGCACGTTTTCCAGCACAAGAGAGAGAGAGAGAGAGAGAGAGAGAGAGAGAGAGAGAGAGAGAGAGAGAGAGAGAGAGAGAGAGAGAGAGAGAGAGAGAGAGAGAGAGAGAGAGAGAGAGAGAGAGAGAGAGAGAGAGAGAGAGAGAGAGAGAGAGAGAGAGAGAGAGAGAGAGAGAGAGAGAGAGAGAGAGAGAGAGAGAGAGAGAGAGAGAGAGAGAGAGAGAGAGAGAGAGAGAGAGAGAGAGAGAGAGAGAGAGAGAGAGAGAGAGAGAGAGAGAGAGAGAGAGAGAGAGAGAGAGAGAGAGAGAGAGAGAGAGAGAGAGAGAGAGAGAGAGAGAGAGAGAGAGAGAGAGAGAGAGAGAGAGAGAGAGAGAGAGAGAGAGAGAGAGAGAGAGAGAGAGAGAGAGAGAGAGAGAGAGAGAGAGAGAGAGAGAGAGAGAGAGAGAGAGAGAGAGAGAGAGAGAGAGAGAGAGAGAGAGAGAGAGAGAGAGAGAGAGAGAGAGGAGAGAGAGAGAGAGAGAGAAGAGAGAGAGAGAGAGAGAGAGAGAGAGAGAGAGAGAGAGAGAGAGAGAGAGAGAGAGAGAGAGAGAGAGAGAGAGAGAGAGAGAGAGAGAGAGAGAGAGAGAGAGAGAGAGAGAGAGAGAGAGAGAGAGAGAGAGAGAGAGAGAGAGAGAGAGAGAGAGAGAGAGAGAGAGAGAGAGAGAGAGAGAGAGAGAGAGAGAGAGAGAGAGGTCAGTGTGCAAAAGTACAGTTATTTGAATAGTAATTTACTTCCCGTTAAATTTCAAAGATTTTACTATATAATTATAATATAATTACAAATATTAATGAATTATAATTTTTATTAGAGTTTTTAATAATAGTAAAATTTTTTTTGCAGTTTGCAAATCGATTTTTTATATATAGAAATTTAAAAAGTATAATTATTGAATTTCCGATGTTTGACAATAGAGAAAGTATTATGCGTCTATAGAATTTCAGCATCAACTTTACGTTAGGTATAGTTATTATTGAGTAGTAAACTTTCAAAAATTCATAAGTTTTCATATCGATTAAAAAACAGCTTCCGGATACTCGATTTGCCTTTGCGCATACGGATATGCGTTTGCGTGACATTTTCTATGAAGCAGATGTGATTCAAATAAATGCTGAAACTTATGAGAAGAATTTTTTATTAAATAAAATTATTACTTTCAAATTGAAATTTTAATAATTTCAAATTTCTTTAATTTTAAAATCAATTATAAATTATTATTGATTAAAAATCATTAAAATAAATTTTATAAATAAATTTTCGAAAAATTTAATTTCAATATTGAAAAAAGTTTTAAAACTAAATTTCTGACTTTCGTAAGAAACAATTTATACAAAATAAGTGTCAGGCCAAAAAGGCATTTGAATGCGATAACTGCGTCACTATAATATGGTAATTAACAATTCAGTGAGAAAATGAAAACATTAAGTCAGAGGTCTAGATAACGAAAAAGAAAAACGTACAAGAATTTAAAACTATGTCATAAAAAATATAAAAATAAGTGTAAATTTACAGAAAATCTAAAAATAAAAATAAAAAGAATATCGAAAAATTGTAATAATACATTTTTTGGTTTAATTGCAATATCAAGTTATCAACTATGTACAAAGATTACATCTTTTGAAAAAACATTCAGTGCAAACGCTTAAACTATTGCACATTAGTTCTTGTAAATTGCATTAAAAAAAAAATTCAACGATTATTATTTATGAAGAACTAATTTCTTGTTCTTAGAAGTCGTTCAACTTTGATCTATATTTATATAAGTCTTCAAACCACTTCTTAAATCACTACAATTAAGAATGAAATTTCAAATTAAAATTCTTGTTTGCATTTCAATAACAAGTATGTAAGTATTATTTTATCTTGTTAAAAAAATATTTTCAAATAATTTTTTCTCAATTGCAGAAGAAGTACTGAAATAGGAAAATTTAATAAAAAATGGAATGTAGAGTTTGTTGAAATTCCAGAAAAATTTGCGAAAATGTTTTTAATAATTGGAAATTTAGAAGAGCCAATTAAAGATAACGATAATATTAACTATGAATTAATTCCACGAGATGAAAATAAAACAACTTTAAACAATGAAAAGAGTAAAAATAAAACTGAGACTAATGTTGTAAGAAAAGTAAATTTTCAATTACAAAAAAGTAAACCAACTGATAATGAAAATAAATCGATAAATCACATTAATATTAATATTATAAATGATACAAGCAATATCATCAATATTGTACAAATCCTTACAATGAATAAAACGATCAAGAAAAATATCCTTAATCCACATTTGGGCAAAGAAAAATCATATTTTGTGTACAAAAAAACTTTAAAAGAAACTTGAAAATTATCTGGATTTTGTTATTTAATATAAAGAATAGAATTATGGTAGTTCACAATTAAGATTTTGAACAAAAAAAATATATATATATTATAATAACGAAATACAATTATTGAATTTTTCTACGTTGAGGTAAAGTTAATGAAGAACCGCAAAACAAATTATTTATCAAAATTGAAAGAAATTAGATTTTGAATTTGTTCCTTTTAATTTATTAAATTAAATAAACGTAACTGTAGATTAAACATAGGCTGAAGAATAAACAATTTTATTATATGCAAAAAAATGAATCTCTTTCATTAAACCATAAACATACCTCGTACTTTTTTTCGATAATAAATAATATTTAGAAAACATAAATTTCAATCTTTTTCTTAGAATTAGAAGGAGAAAAAAACATACCAGTCACGTAGTGACTTGTTCATGTGAACGATGATGAAAGACAAAGGAAATGCCACTGGACCAACATTGTCGAAGAGATATATCTGGTAAATGCCTTGGACTATGTGAATGCCTCCAATCCGATAAATCAGATGTGCAGTCAGATTTTTCCGGAGGTCCTTTTACTTCCACTCCATTCACACATCTCTTGCATTTAAACCTTTTTAAAATTAATTAATTAATTAAATTCATTTTTAATTTAATATAAGAAAATTTGCCACTTACTTGGAATGAGTATCAGAAATTGTATTTTCTTCTAATCTAAATAAATCTCTTAAATCGCTAAGTGTGAAGTGTCGCGCGACATCTTCGTCCTGATCAACAACAGTCGAACTCAATGCTTTCTTGTGAGCCTGCCGTTGGAAAATCTTCTCTTCAATTGTTCCAGTCTAGGAAAGAAAGAAATTAATGAATATCATACTTATATTTTGAAAAAAATATAAAAAAAAGGTTTGTTTAGATAAGAAACTCACGCAAAGGAAACGATAAACGAAACAGGGTTTTTTTTGTCCGTCTCTCCAAACTCGGGCCATTGCTTGATCATCGTTCGCCGGATTCCAGTCTGGATCGAACATCACAAGACGATTTGCACCGATTAAATTTAAACCACAACCACCTGCTTTCGAACTTAACATGAAGATAAATTCCGAACTGTTGGGATCATTAAACGACTCGACAATTTTGGCACGTTTTTTAATTGTCATTGAACCGTCCAATCTCACATAGCGATAACCTCGTTTATGGGACAATTTTTCAAAAAGATCCAAAGTTTGAGTGTAGTTGGATACAAGGACAATTTTATCATTGGTTGTTGATTTAATTGAAGCCAAAAGGCAATCTAGCACCATCAGCTTACCTGATAATTCAGGCTGTACTTCCCTGAAAGAAAATATAAATTATTTGTTTTTTAGTAAAAAAAATAAAATTTAATACTGAATATTTGCTTACTTTGTACTATAATTACTTGGCAGTAATTTTGAAGCGCCTTCAAATCCCTCAGAGTTCTCTTTAATTTTCTCATAAACCAAATCGGGATGATTGCACAATTTTTTTAAAAGTGTTATCGCAGACAAGGCAGTGATGCTTTTTCCTTCTTTCACGTTTTCTTTTTCTAAAAGAATAAAATTTGAATAATAACTATTGAAAACTGTATTAATTAACAATTAACAAATTACCTTGCATTGATTTTTTAATACTATCACTTTTGATAAAGTTCTTGTAAAGCTGATTCTGTAAATCGCTCATTTTTATACAAACAACCAATTCATGTTTCAATGGTAAATATTTGGAAAGCAAGGCACTAGTTCGTCTGATAAGACACTTATTTACAACTGTTACTAATTCTGTCAATCTCTCCTGAGCGAGTTGACGTTCTTTATCACTTGCCATTGCATCTTGACCACGTAGAATTGGATTTTCGAATTTTTTTCTAAATTCCTGAAATCAGTTGAAAAATTTTTTTTTACCGTAGCGAAACGAGACCCTTTTTTGCAATTTAGATTTAAGCAATTTTACCTGAGCAGTTCCAAGTAATCCTTGATTAACAAACTGAATAAGTGAGAAATATTCGAGTAAATCATTTTGAATTGGTGTCCCACTGAGAAGTACTCGACGTTTTGCCTTTAAACCCATTAGCGCTTGATATGTTTGATTCTCACAATTTTTAAGCCGATGTCCTTCATCACAAAGAACAAGACCAACTTCATCTTCATGTAACACATGAGCGTGTAAACGAAATGTTTCATAACTAATAATGAGAATTGGATTAGCGCATCTTCGTCCATATGTTTTCATAAATCCTCGAAGTTTTACATCTATGTCATTCTTACTGCCACCATCAATTGCAAGAGGTTTCACTCTATTGTTCAACCATTTAAAAATTTCGTTGTACCAATTTTTCACTAAAGAACTTGGAGCTACTATTATAGCTTTTTCAATCAATGGCTTAGCTTCAGGTCCTAAATTAAAATTCAAATTGTTGAATATAAAATTAAAATTCTAAAGAATTAGTAAATTACCTTGTTTTAAAAGAGTCCATAAAAGTGTTATACACTGTAATGTTTTACCAAGACCCATTTCATCAGCCATTATACATCCGTAAGCATCTTCTATACGTACTCCAGTGACACATTCGTACATAAATTTCACTCCTTCTCTTTGATGTGGTCGCAAAATATTACACAATAAAGGATCCACTACTACATGTACCAATTGTTTATTTCTAAAAAAAAAAAAAATTTTTCTTTAAAAATAAGAAATTTAATTAATGAAAAGGGAAAACTTACGCATCGATTTTTATTTTATCGTGTTCGGATATTTCAGGTGGAACATAAACGACCAAAGCATTCCCCTCATCAGGATCATGTAAAGCTCTTCTCGGACCAGATAATCGAAATCCAAGTGAACGTCCTGAGAGTTCATAGCCGGGAATTGGAATTTTAAATGGTTTACTGAGAAGTTTTCGAACGTTGAGTTCCTTTAAATTAAAAAAAAAAAAGATTAAAAAACGAATAATTTTGGATTTATTAAAAATAATTGACTTACATGTTCAGAAATAACTTCTTGTGTAGCATGAACATCTTGATCAGTAAGAAGTAATGGTTTAAGTTCTTTAATAACTACTTCCTTTGTTTTTCTACTTCGTTTTTCCTTTTGTACTATAACTGTTGCAGGTTTAACAAATGGCAGCTCATTGCAAATTTCCGAAAGTAAAGGTCGCTTACCTCTCTGACTTGGAGCTAAGGATCTTATCTGTAAATTAAAATTTTAATTTTATAACAAAAAATTGAGATTATAATTCGTTTTTTATTTTGTCTTGTTTTTGTATTTTTATACTTGCCAAATCAAAAATAAACTAAATCTACTAGTTTAAAAAAAAAAAAAAAAAAATGTTAAGTCAAGTTAACTATTTGTAAACAAAAAATAATATAACAAACCATTTTAGATTTTGAGGTTAGCAGACAATAGAAGTTCTAGATTCCTTCATCAAATAATTGTATATCACTTCAATTTGAAGAATAAACATATTCCCACCTCTAGGTAGTCATAATTCGGCAAAAAAATGGGTTCTTTATAAACTCATAAAAAAACATAGTAATAAACAAAAAATATAACAACACTTCTTTTACAATTCGATCACTGTTTGTGTGTTTGTGATAATCCAGGTTAATCTAGGTTAAGCCGCGCGTTTTTATTTTGATCACGTGATTACTTCCAAGCTCAAAAAATAGTTTTAAATTACACGATTAAGAATTAAATAATTGAAATATTAATATTAATGAACTATTGTTAATCAATTTGAAACTACAATTTATATTTTTAATTTATAAATAAAAGAGAAAAGAATTTTATTTGTTGTATTTTTAATTATAAGAAGCTAAAAAGTAAGAAAATTGACTAATATTAAATCTCCCCTTACCATGCGTTGATGTAAACAAAAAAAAGTTTGATGTTTTTCCGTAGTGGCAGCACTTTCTAGATCTAAAATCACGTGGTCATCACGTGGTACCAGAAAACTTTGTTGACAGTTGTAACAGGTTGCTAAAATTAGTTTTTATTAATTTTTTTTTTAAATTTCATAAATAAATTTTACAAAATGCTACCAAGCAGTAGTCAACCAGTAAATTTAAACACTGAAATTCGAAAACTACAACCGCTGCATATTTACAAATTAGCATGGTTATTAAATACCGTGGATGATGATTGGAAAAAATTTATGTTTATGATATCTATGGAGAATTCTGATGAATATAAATTTGGCATGGATCATCTTATGTGAGTATCGTAACAATATTGTCATTTTTATGAAAACTGAGTATTATTATTTTAAAGCCTTATTGAACAAGCTTCTCGACAACAAAAAAGAGGATGTGCAGAAATATTTCTTGAAGAATGGAGTACAATGGGCAGAAGAAGACCAACTTTGAAAATTCTGTTAGAACTTCTTAAGAAAGCACAATTATTCAGAGCCGCTGATTATGTGTCAATGAATATTTTAAATAGTAATGAATTTTTTATTTTACTATAATTTTTGTTTTTATGTGACTTTTTTCAATATTTTGTATCACTTTTTTTTTTTTTTTTGAAAATAGTGGGTAGAACAGAAAGACCTAATGAAGGACCAGCAGCAAGAATTGAGATTCCGCGCTTGGATCTAGATAGTGTAAGAACAAAAGTTTTCACTCATATGAAATTTAGAAACTAGTTCGTAACTTTAAATTATTTTTCAGATATTTTTAAAATAAAAAAATGTTATGGCTTACAGGAAAGTGACATAACGAAAAATTCATCAATCAAAGTGGATGTGCATGTAGAAAATAGTAATTTAAATAAAGGCGGAAATCTTCCTGTGGTAGAAGAAGAAAGAAAAGTAGTTGTGCCAATTCCTGCATTTCTTGAAGAAAAGAGTTTTAGTAATTTCAGTGAAGGTTCCATTAATGAAATACCATCAGAAATAGTTGAAACAGAATCCAGAGTAATTACTCTTCCTGGTACATCTCAGAACGTTAAAAAATCACAAAAGGTATTGATAAATTAATATTACCTTATTATATTAATACAAAATGTTATTTTTAATTTAATTTTACTGATACTAATTTTACTGAAATAAAATAATAATTTTTAAAATTTAAAGGTTAATTATACAGGAAATGGTGAAGCTTATAAAATTCCTGCCTTTCTTGAAAATGAAAGTTTTGGTAATTTAAGTGAAGTGGTTCAAAATGTAGAGTCAAAAATGGTTAACGATGAACCACGCGAGGTTTTAAATAAATGTGAAATTAAACCAACATTACCTCGTTTTCTTGAAGAAAACTTTACTTCCACATCGCAAGACTTAATTGCATTCAGTAGTGCTGATAATTTACCACAAAATGAATTGGAAAATGTATGTTTTCAATTTCTATTTTTTAATATCATTATTTTATGACTACAATTTTATATGAATTTATTCATTCATTTATTTACAGTGCAGAGATGTAAGAAATAAACCATCATCTTCAAGGATAAATGAAATAGTCCCACAACTTCCTACCTTTCTAAACGAAATGAGTCTTAGTAATTTTAGTGAAGTCTCAGAATCTGAACAACTATCGAATGATAAAGTAAGGAAAACAAGAAATTAATTTTAATTTTCAATCGCTGTTAAAATAAAGAATTAAATTTTAACAGAAAATCTAATTTAATTTTAATTTTCAGAGTAATAATGTAGAGGGAATTATCAAAGTATGTAAAGAATCTTTATCAATTCAAAATGAAGGAGTTTCTCAACTGCCAGCATGTCTCAACGAAGTGAGCTCTAGTAATTTTAGTGTTATCTCCGAGGGTGAAAAATCTTCTTTCACAAGTGGATTAAATTCCGATTCAATTGATGTATAAACAATCAAAGTTCTTGACATCCATGACATTTAGGTAAAAATGTCTTTTTATTAATGAAATGACTCGATAAGTAATTTTATCAAGCAATAAATAAATCCATGTTTATTTTTGGATTATAATTCTCAATGAAATTAAAAACTCAACTCTCAAATTATCTTAATTATAAAAAAATTATTTTTGGAGATTCCTTCCTAAAATGTGATAAAAATAATGTAAGTTTTCAATTTTAATATTGTAAAATTAAATACAAATATATATTTTTTATAAATTTATTATTGAATCACATTGCATTTTATATACAGTAAGAATGATTAACTAGTCAGTCAACGACGATATATTAATAATTAAGCAAAATTAATGAAGAAAATTTTTTCAATTTAAAAATATTTTTAATTCATGTATTGCATCTTATTATATAGGTACTTATGTACTCAAAGGGCACAGTCCGTTTACGATTTCGATAAATTTAAAAATTACAATTTTTAGAATAAAATTTTTTTTTTTAAATTGACAAATTCTTTTTATATTCAGTCGAATAACTAGTAAATCAATAATTTTGTATACATACTTTATAAATCCTCTTTTTGAAACTATAAATGTTTGTAATATATAAAATTTATATTCAATTTTGTATAATCTAAATTATATTATACTATATTAGATATACATATTTTAATAAAACTAGTAAATAAATGTTGACTTTTAAATGACTAGGTGTCATTGCTTTTTTGTTGCATATCGAAATAAGCGCTTTGAAGTTCTTTTAAATTACTTTCTAACGTTGCAACTTCATCATATTTACAATCATCTCTTGCTTGCTTTATATAAGCTTTTAAATTACTCATTTGTTCTATAATTGGATCCATATTTGCTTTATTTGACGAAATCATTATCGCAGCACCTGAAGGTCCCCAACCTTTCGATTTATCCATAATTAACTGAAATAATTTGTGTTTATTTTAATAACATATTGAAAAAAATTTTAATTTGTTAAAAAAAAAAATTAGATAGAAAAATATAAAACCTGATTTGTCTTGGGAGAATCAGTTTGAGAATTCCAAACATCCTTTTGTAAATCTTTACGCTTTTGTCTTTGTTCTTTTTCAATTTCTAATTGTAACTCATACGCAATTCTAGAATCGATTCTTTGCTGTCTCTTTTCCTTTAATTCAGCATACTCATCTTCTGATGGTAAACTTGGCATGCCAACTAATTGATCCTTGACAAAAATCACAGTTGACGTTCGAACCATTTCACGAAGTCTTCGTTCCTGTTGTTGTTGTGCATCATTATTATCGTTTAAACCCATAACCAACATTTTTTTACTAATCAAGTCTATATTCTCTCCAATTTTTGCTATTTTCATTCGTAAAACTTGTGCATCACGTAATTCATAAGTTGTTTCACCTTCACTAAAATGAAAAAATTAATTAGTTTTTCTCTGAAAGAGTAAATTTTTATTTTAAATTTGATAAAAATCCTTACCTTAATGATTGCCACATTTTATTATACATTTCAATATGACGTTTTGCTTCTGTCATGTAGGTTCGCATTTTCTCATAAAGTGGATAAATAATAGGCTTGTCGAATTGTCTTGCCTTTAGCTTTTCTCGTGCATCAAGAAGATTGTTACAATGTTCACATAATCGAAAATTGTGTTCATTACTAGAGGAATCGCTTATTAATGACAAAACATTATTTAAGCTTGAACTAGAAGGTGATCTTACTAATTTCGTTAAACCAAGACTCGTTTGTACAAAACGTCCACTTATAGATTTATCCGGAGACACAGGTGATAGAGCAGAATCGTCTTGTATCGAAGCTGGACTAGTCATTCTTCCTTAAATGGTGAAAATTTATAAATTATTTAATTGTATAATTTAAATTAATTAGAAAGTTGGATTAATGATATTAATTGTAAATACAATAAAAAAAAAACATACGAGCTTCTATTATTGAAAGAAATGCAGTGCAATCGTGACACATTATAGCACCACACAATCTACAGTGATGTTTTCGTCTTGCCATGTGAAAACTTCGAGCACAAGTTGGACATAATTTTACATCTTTCTCATCAATCCATGGAACAATTGCACGTTCATGAGCTAAAAAAATTTTCAATTACTATTAAAATGAGAATAAAATGAATTTAAATATAAATTTTATAAAAGAAAATAATTTAAAACCTCTTCTGTCACTAGGATCAGAGGGTAAATTGTTTAACAATTTGTCCAATCTTATGAGTAGTTTGTTAGTTTCAGAAGAATATCTTTCCAATCTTATGTTCCTTATTTCCTTAAAATATTGTGTATGGTCAGTAATAAAACCTAAAATAGAAATATATTTTAATTTCAAAGAATCCACTTCCCATTTATTTTTGAAAGTGAATTAAATATTTAAAAACAGAAATAATACATACCAATTTCTTGTTCTCCCCAATCAATTTCTTGTTTAAATTTTTGATTATCTGTCAAAATTGGACCATTATAAGTTTCTGCTGATTCGTTTTGTTTTAAAATCTTTTTCTTTGCTTTGCCAAAGAGATCTGAAATAAAAATGAATATTAATATATTTAGAAAACCAACAAAGGTCAGGAAAAATAATGAAAAATACCTTTGAGAGATTTTAAAATTTCAGTGTCTTCATTGTGGAATTCTTCAAAATGTTTTGTCAATTGCTGCGGAGTATTTAGATCAGTCATACAAATTGGACATAAAAAACCTTCTAATACTTCCTGAGAACTTGCCATTTTTTTGCGTTTTTTTTTATCAATTATTTTTAAAAAAAAACCCAAAAATACTGCAAAATATTTAGGTTAGGATTGGAGTTTTTTCGTTGGTTCAAATGTTTTCATTTAAATCACCATTATCCTTTATTATTATTCTTATTTAACATTATATTGAACAAGTTGTTTAATTATTAAAGCACAACATTATGTAAATTCTTGTTTTTTTAATTGTGACAATTAACTGATTTGACAGGTGATAAATATTTATTGTCTGCTGTTTTTGACAATGGCGGCAAATTTAAAACTAGTATAAAATTTCATTTTTATTTTTTATTAATTTAATTATTTCCAGTTGAACTATTAATAAAATAATAACGAGAATGAAAAATTTGGTAATATTAATAATATTATTATCAAATAAATTACTGAGGATTTTATATAAAAATCTCGAGGTGCCAGAACTTACAGTACGGCACTGTTAGTTTAGGATTTCAAAATGGCGATTCACGCCAAATTATTGACGGGTCCATTTAAAACAATTGAAAATATGTAATATTTTTAATTAAATCTTGAAAAAAAGAGTGTCAAATGAGTGCGTGGCCAAGTTTAATTTACCAAAGACTATATTAGAAATTATTATTTTTATAAAATATATAGATTTATATTTATAGTGATTTTCATTTAGTGTAACGAATATTTATGTATGCACAAACGCACTTACGAATAGAATGGCTACATCTGCGAATGGGAACGGCAATTTGGTCGATGAATTCGAAGAAGCGTTTCAGGTAATTAAAAAGAGTATTTAATTTATAGTATTCTAATTTTTATTTATATTAATAGAAAAAAATAATTTTTTTTGAGGTTATGACACAGCCTATGAATAATCAATATTTTTTAGTTACTGCAGTACATTACTTTATTTTATTTATAGCAATGTTTACACATGTTAACAAAAGATGAAGGGCTTGGAAACAACTGCGCTTGTAGTTTGTCGATGGATAAAGATGAAGCTAAAGGAGAAGTGGAACAAGTTACCTTAAGATTCATAGATTTGGCTCGGCAGGTGGAAGCTTTCTTTTTACAAAGAAGATTTCTTTTATCTGCCCTTAAACCTGAGCTTATTATTAAAGAAGATATCGCTGATCTTCGAATGGAACTTGTGAGAAAAGAAGAATTAATAAAGAGACACTATGATAAAATTGCAGTTTGGCAAAATCTCCTTGCCGATTTACAAGGCTGGGCAAAATCTCCAGTTCAAGGTCCAGCACCAAATGGTAATTTTTATTTTACCCTCGTTACTTGCATTTTTATTGTAATTTAATTATTATTCTTTTATTTTTCAAAGGTCTCGCCAATGGGACGTCTAGTGTTCAAGGTCAACAGGGAGGAAATGGCAGTGGAGCACCAACAATGCAACAACAACAATTACTTCAACATCAACAACAGTTGCAACAACAGCAATTACAGCAACTTCAGCAGCATCAAATGCAGCAACAACAACTTCATCAACAGGTATTTAAGTAACAACGTTAAAAAAAAAAAAAAAGCATTGAGGCACGAAAGTAGACGCAAAAATGATAAGTGCATAAATACTTGATCAACGGCATGTTGCGAATTGAAGGTTCTATCAAACGATTTGAGACAAAGGTCAAATATTGCATAGGCAATAGCATTTTTTTATTATGATTCGTTAAACATGACTTTTGACATTAGAATCAAAAAGAAACTTTTTTAACATTAATTATTCCTGAAAATGAAAAGTAAAAAATTTCAGAACTTATCTGAATAATTCAATTTGACATTGAACTTTTAAAATTCATAAATATAATTATTTTTTTAAATAGACTTATTCTTTAGGAAAGTTAGGAAAATTAAGTAATTAATTGATATTAACTGAAAAAATTATTATTTTATTTTTATTTTACTTAAAAATGCAGGGCTCGGAGTTTTTGAAATTTGAGTATAATTTTTTTATTTAAAATTAGAAAGGAGATAATAATTTTTTTTTATTTTTCGTGTTATTATTTGTTATCCTATATTGTTAGAATAGAATATTTTATTCATTAGTAATTTATTTAAATAAATATTTACGTGAATCTCGCTTACAATGAAATGCAATTTTAAAAAAATTAAATTATTAATTGGTAATTCCAATTTTAATCATTGGATATCCAAATGAAAACAAAAAAAAAATTAGGGATTTAAAATCATCTAGATAATAAAAGTAACGATCTTCAAAACGGAAATTTATAATTATGTTGTTTTTCATAGTTTCTAAAAATTATGTTAGATATTAAATCAAATTAATCAAATTATAATATAGATATAATTGTTTTTATTTAAGAATTGAGTTCTGAAAATTGTTACAGAAAATTATAAAAATATTATTTATGTTAAATGAAATATTTAACAGAAAGATCCAAGTGCACATCATCACATCATGCAGTTCTTGTATTTCACATTATCACATAATCATGTTTTGTATCTCGATTGCAACGGAGATTTACTTGCATTAGCAAGTATAATTTCATTAATTTGTACTTAAGCGCATGTGAGAATCCGAGAGTGAGTGCATATCGTTAAGACTTTTAATTTAATTTAATATTTATTTATCTATATATAAATATATATATATAAAATTTAGGGTTTTTGTATTACAGTATAAATTTTTTTTTCAATCAAGATTAGTGCCTTATCGCGAAAAAGAAATCGTTGTATTATTGAAAAGTAAATAAGTGCACTTATTTTCATTTTGGCAATCTTGGATTGTGAATAAGAAAAAACTTGCACCTGATATTAATTTGATGGAGAGATTGCTTTTCATATTGAAAAGATGAAGCTAATTAGAATTTAGATTCGAAAATATAGTGCCAAAATAAAACTCGAAACGTGTACAAATGCTTAGCCAAAAAAAAAAAAAAAAAAAGAAATTAATTAAGAAGAAAAAAGGATAAAATGAATCAGACAATAAGGAACTTGATGCAAATCTTGAGCAACGATAAATGATCTGATAATATAATACTCGCATTTTATTTTAATATAAGGTCGATTTTTTATGTTATTTGGTACGTGGGTTCGTTGGTGTTACACATTTTTATATCCTTGTTTTTTTTTTTTTTTACTTGTTATCATCAACGAAGCCTGGATTTTCAAGCATAAAAAACTGCTTCCTTGAGAATTATTGTTATGTCGCTTTGCTTATTTTTCATCTAAATGAAAAGATGATCACATTTTTCCTACCTTTGCTTCATCTTCTTTTTACTTCTTCTTCTTCTTCTTCTTCTTCTACTTCTTCTTCTATAAGACAATTTTTCAATTGTCTCTCTTCATCTTGACGCTTTTTTTTGTTAGTTTTTTTAGGATATATTTGCTTGCTTCAATGCCTGAAAATCCTGGCTCTCATTATTTTATTATCTATTATATATTATCTTCTGTATATTTGCAGAGATATTTGTTCGAAATGTTATCCCCTTATATGTGTACGTCCATGTGAAAAGGGCCCATTTCTCAAAAATTTGATAATATATTGAGAAAAATAATATTAATCCTGGGGAGAAATTGAAAGAATTTAATAAAGTGGGTCCTTTTCTCTAAAATAGTGGTGCAATTGTAGAGGGTTAAATTAATTAATTATATGTATTTTAATATTTTCCTATCCTTAACTACTCCTTGTTTAGCAAAAAAAAAAAAAAAAAAAAAAAAAACATGAAATTACATATTTTTATTAGATGGAAAACTAATTTGATTTTTTTCCAGAAAACAAAAATTTCAAATTTTGACAAAAAGGGCGCTTTTCACGTGGACGCACACATAATTATTATTATATGGAATTCAATTACAAAACGACATACGTATTTTGCATGTCGAACGTGTGCATGCACTTTACATTTGCATAAAGAAATTTATTAATTAAAAGTTATTTAATTAAAAAAAAAATTAATTACTTTTCAACATAATTGAAAGGAAAGTTAAATAATAATTAATTAACTTTGAATTAATGAAAAAAATTATATTCTATTTAAAAAAAAATTCTTTTTGCAAATGTCTATTCGTATATAATTATTCGAAAGTATAAGTAGGTGTCCCTTTTGTCATCCAGAGGTTTTTTTAATAATAAAAAAAAGAAGCTTATATCCAATGAAAATAATATGTTTGTGGATAAAAGTTTAAAAACTTCTACTTAAGTTGTCATTATGGTGCGAGTAGATAACTGTAGAATAAAACTCTGTTCACGGTGAACCATTGTGGCTTTCTTTCATTTATATCGCCTTCCTGACACCTTATTCCTAATTCCTGTAGCTTTGTAATTCGCCAAAAGGGTATTTTGCTATTCATCTATTCGATCAAAGTTTATGCATGCTTGTATAATTCTCTTTGGATTTTTCACAATTTTCGGTTATGGTGAACAATTTCCACAATGGGAATTGATTTTGGTGCAAAAGTTGATTCTAATTTATTTTAATTTTTTTCAAATAAAGACGAACATTCATTTTCATTTTTTTTTTTGTTCAAAGATTTAATTAAATATTAGTTTAGGAATGTCGTGTATATAAAACGGTTCAAGAGTTTTTTTTACTAAATAATTTAATTATTTATTAATTTATTATGCAATTAATAATTTAATTATTCATTAATTTATTATTTAATTAATAATTTAATAAAAATTGAAAAAATTTGTGTTTACTGTTGGTGTTAAAAATTCGAATTGAAATTTTCAAATTCTCGAATGAATTTGAGAAAAAAAATAATAATAATTTGTTTTTGAGGAATTTTTTATGGAAAACGAAGATTAAAAGTAAGTGTATAAGATTGTAGAGCTTAGATTTAAATTTTTTTAGGTACAACAAGGACCCGGAGCACCACCTCCACCAGGTATGCAAGGAGTTGGCGTTCCCGTTGGTCAACAGGGGATGTTTATGAGCCAGGGTGGCCGAGCTGCTGGTTTTCCAGTTGGAGGTGTTGGAAGCGGTTCTTTGCCAAGTCATTTAGCATTCCTTGAGAAAACGACGAGCAATATAGGGATGCCGGAAAGGCGGAGTTGACGCGGAAGGGGGAGGGGGCGAGGCCGAGGTCGTGGAAGAGGTCGGGGGAGAGGTAGAGGCGCCGGTGGAAATCTGCCGCCTCCACCACCCCTTCTTGACCCTTCCGATCCTTCATCTTATGTCGCTGCTGCGACCTCCGTTGCAGCGCCCCTTCCCTCACAGCAGCAACAACCACCACCTTGCTCTTAATCTTTTTTTTTTCCATCGTAGAAGACTCCCTTATCCTTCTCACTGTCTTCCTCCTAAAAAAAAAACAAACAAACAAATTACTCTATTTCTTTTTTTTCCCACACACACACACACACACATTAACTCAACAGTACAAATTCCAATCAAAAACTTGAAAAAGACTGAAAGTGCCTTATTTTTGATAAGGAACACAGACCAATATTAGAATAATTTTAATAGTCATATTTAGTTCTAAGTTATTAATTTTAGTTCTTTAGCAAATTATGTATAATTTTTTTTTATAATTTTCGGTACTTTCAGGGCTTTTTTTGTTGAAAATTGTCATTTTTGTCTTCACGATGGAAATTTAAAGAGCAAGAGTGGTAAATATCTGGGTAATCTGGATAGCTTCTTCGATTTTGATTAAAGCAGCAATTATTGTATGTGTATATAAGTCTATGTAAATTACTCCTACTGCGAAATATTTTTAAGTTCCTCAAAATATACTTAGATTAGGTTTTTGATTAGCTATTTGTCAGTTTGTTTGAAACCGCGGTTTCTTTCAGGCATTAAGAATTTCTATTTACGTAATTATTAATATTACTCTATTTATCATAATATTCTTTATCTTCATAATTTTAATTGAAATAAAATGACAATTATATAAAGAATATAACTGATAATTTATTACCAACAAAAGGTACATGGTGAGTTGTTTATAAACATGATTCATGGTAAAACTCCAAAAACTAATTTTTAACTTTTTAGTTTCAAGATTTGTTTCTTAATGTATGTTAAAAGAATTAAAATGTTTTAAAATATAATTTTTTGAAAAAGGATTTCACTATTTTTGATTTAGACTTGATGTAACTATGTAATTTAAAAATTATAAATTGAAACTGTAAAAAAAGTGTAAAAATTGTGTGATCAAAGCTGTCCTAGAAATTTATTTGGAGACTTGTTGCAAGAAAGTTATCAGAGTACGAGTTGGACGTCCAGACATGCCACTAGGAATATAAGGATGTCCATAGTCATTGGCACTCATCACTCCAGCAATATCGAGATGCATCCAGGGCATTTTGTTATCCACAAATTCTTTCAAGAATGCAGCAGCAACGCAAGATCCTCCTTTGCCACCCTTGGCAAGATTATTTAAATCTGCTGTTTTTTCTACCTCTGAAAAATAATAATTCATGTATTTTTTTGTTTTAAAAATTAATTTTTTTTTAATTACTTACTTGCTATTTTATCTGTGAAAAATTTCCAAAGAGGTAATCTCCATGCTCTATCCCCGCTAAGAGTTCCACAATTTCTCAATGTTTCAAATAACTCGGTATTATTTGTAAAAACTCCAGTTGCTGCTGATGCCAAAGCTATTTGAACTGCACCAGTCAAAGTTGCAACATCCACAATGAATCTATAAAAGAATATAAATTATTTAAAAAATTTTTAAAGTAAAAAAAAAAAAAATCATACAAAAAAGGAAATACTTTGGATTGAATTCGTGAGCGTAACACAGTGCGTCAGCAAGAATAAGTCGACCCTCAGCATCTGTGTTGTCAACAATAATTGTTTTTCCATTCATGGCAACAACTAAATCTCCCGGTTTGGTAGCGTGACCCGATGGCAAGTTTTCTGTTAAGGGAATTAAACCAATGATATTTTTCTCGATTTTTAATTCAGCTGCAGCTTTTATGGCTGATACAACGCAAGCCGCACCTGCCATGTCTGCTCTCATTTCAGACATTAATGCGCCAGGCTAAAAAAATTTAACATATATTACTACAAATTTAAAAAATGACTATTTTTTTTTTAAATTAAAAAAAAATATTTTTTTACTCTTTCTGTAATTACCTTGAGAGAAATTCCACCAGAATCAAAGGTAACTCCCTTACCAACGAAAACAATGGGAGAATCGGAACTTCCTTTATATGAAATTTCAAGGAACTTTGGTTCCTCACAACTTCCTCGTGACACACTCAAAAATGAGCCCATTCCTTTTTTTTCTGCCCATGCTTTGTCATGAATTTGAACGGAAATTCCAACACTTTGAAGAACTTTTGATACTTCCTCCGAAAATATCGTAGGAGTCATTAAATTCGCTGGTGTATCGGATAGTTTTCTTGCCCAATTTTGAGCTTCCGCTTTTATCTGACCTATTTTCCATTCTTTCCTTCAGAAAAAAAAAGAAAATTAATTAAAATAGAAAAAAAAAATAAAAAATTAAACAATACTTACTCTCCTTCGTTGCCATAGAGAGAAACTTTCGGTAATGTTTTTCTTTTGTCTTTAGCCTTGTATTCTTGGAAAATCCATGTCGAAATTATTGAACCTTCAGCAGCGGCTTCTGCATCTCCAAATGTTTCTATACTAATGTCCTGAACTTCCGCCGCTTCTAAAGCTCGGCAACCAGCTAAAAATAAAATTTTCTTTATTAAAAAGAACAAAATTTAAAAATCTTGTGAATGAATATCACAAATATAAAAAAAAAATTACCAGCAGCCGCAGCGCGAATATTCTCCTTTCCTTCATGAATTTCCTCAAGATCGTTAACACCAGCATTTTGTTTTCCAAGACCAACAACGGCAACAGCGGCAAAAGAATCATCAAGACCCCAAAAAATTCTTGTTTGTGCTTTTCTAATTTGTGGACCAGCTCTAAAAGAAAGTAATTATTTCAATTAGATATAAAATAAAAATTTAATTTCTCTCAATAAAATCCAGGTAATTTTTATAAAATAAAAATTAATTCTATTAGGTCTTGAAATAAATTAAAATTTTCATTTAACACTGAATCACGAATTTATTATTTATACATACAATGAAGTCTAATGCTTCTGGACATTGACCAAATACATAATCTGCGCATTTAAAATACAATCTAAAAATATACTATTTTTTAAATTTATCTTAGAATTCATTTATCTCTTTTTTTAATATTTTATTTTGTTTTAAGAGTATTTTTATTAATTAACGTTTTTTTAAAAATTGAAATTAAAAATGAAAAAAAGAGATTATTTGGAACATATTTACATATATATTTTTCTAGATGACAACTGTTCAGTTGGAATTCTGAAAAGTTGAACGATCAAAATTTCTTGAATTTAATAACTTTTTTTTTCTATTTTGTAGTATAAGTCTATACTTTGATTGAAATTACAGAGATTATTTTACACGTATATTTCATTTTGAAATTGATATTTGCAGTTTGAAGTTGATTTATTAATTTCCTAATACAATCTCTTTTCAGTTAAAATACCTAAATCCAACAACTTAACTTCATTACAGTTCAGTCTGTTTTCTTTAAAAAAAAAAAAATAATAAAAATTACAACAATGTAACGAATCAAACGAATGATACATTCATTATCTACGTATCTTTAAAGTGTAAAGAACATTTTTCTGCGATTATTATCATTAATTTTCATTTTTTTATTCTAGATTGTACTGTAAGAATTATTTTGATACAATCGCAGAAAACGAGTAAAAACTATTAATTTTCATTTTAAGTCTCTTGCACAAGTCATAAAGCATTATATCATTATCAATAAATTGAATGATAAATTGTTTTTGTGCTTCGTGACTTATAATTAATGAATTTTCCACATTCATTTCGATTAAAATTATTATTATTATTGGACAAATTATAATCTTAACATTTTGTCGTTGTTTATCACATTGTGGACTTTTATTTATTAAAATTAGGCTTTAACTTTTAATTAAGTAAGGCCTTATTCATTGGCTTTAAATTCAATAAGATTCTAAAGCATCAGTACATATTTTTTTTACCAAAAAAAAAGGAATTTAAAATAATGTTCATAAATTCTATATAAATAAGGAGTTTTCATTTTAGACTAATTCTAAAATTTTAATCAATCCCTGTGAATTGGCAGCAACAATGACATTAGAATTTTGTCGCCAACATACTGCAGAAACAAATTCATTGAGATCCTCTTCTCTCCTCTCTTGAAATTCTAAAAGACTTCTCGCTGGTCCAAATTTGTACGATAAAAGCTGCTTTGATAGTCTTTTGTAATAAACATAAACGGCATTGTTTTCCGAACCGCTGACAATGTAATCTCCATCGGTCGCTAAACCAACAAAATTCTTTTCATTCACATGGCCAACAAACGATCTCAAATAATGCGGATTATTTATATTCCACATTTTTAATTGTGAATCTGTGCTCGCCGAAACAATTTCTTCTTTATTTAGAAATTTCACATACGACACAGCCTTTCGATGTCCTTTAAATACACAAAGTGCCTCCTTCATGTTCCTTAAATCATAATAATGTACACAATGATCAGCCGATCCAAATGCCAAATGATGAGAACTTTGTGGATTAAATTTGACACAACAAACATTGGCTTTTGCATCCAACGATGCAAATGAATAATCCATATTTAATGACCAAAGTTTTACACGCGCATCATCTGAACCCGAAGCAATTAATCGACTATCCATATTATTAAAATCCACTGACCAACATCTTTTTTCATGTTCGTGAAAAACTTTTGTCTTCTGTCCAGCCTCTGCATCCCAAACGGCAACAATTCCCTCATAATCAGACGAGGCTAATTTATTCTTATGATAAGAATTCCAAGAGATACAGGAAATTTTCGAATCCGATACCATTTGAACACAAGGATAATGAATATCAACCGTGTCTCGAATCACGGCACCATAATCAAAAATTTTTATTCTCTTCGTCACGCCCGCAATTGCAAAAAATTCATTATCCTTATCAAATTCAATACTCGAAACAATTGTTGGATTATTAAAAATTTCCCATGAATAATTTAAAGTTGCCAAAGGTCTTAAAGAATTGTATCTTGAGAATTTTACCAAATTCTCACGAAAAATATCAAGACCCGAACTTGTTTGCGACAATGGATCTTGACTTGGTGTTTTTCCTTGATTAAATAAATGTTCCTTTGCTCTTGTATCAAAGTAACATTGAACAAAATCATCAAAATGTGCATGCATTCTTTTACGACGAATTGCCAATGATGAACTCATGGTCTCACCATCGTTTGGTTTCACCATATTTGAATCAATATTATTTATTATATTTATCATTTCTTTTCTCATATCTGATATTTGTTCCGAATCATTGGCACTTGGAGCCTTAAGATTTTCAACACGTGGACATTTCATTTGTACATCACGAAGAATATTTTCCACAATTTCCATATCTTTTTTAATGAGGGCAATCTCGTTATGTAATTGACGACCGCGCTCTTCTTTTTGTTGAAGGACATTTTGTAAAAATTCATGAAGAAGTTTATTTTGTGCTGCACACGATTCTGCCTCAAGTAATTGTTTCCTTTGTGTAAGAACTTCCAACATTACATTAACATCGGGTAATGTGAGATTTGCACTTTCTGTAGCAACAAAATCTCGTAGTCCATCATTAGGCGGTACAATTTCAATACCAGATTTTACTTTTCCTTCGGAAAAATTTAATTCCGCAACTTTTTTAATACGAGTTTTGTACTTGGAGACTAATTCATTTAAAAGAAAATTTGGAAATATATCCTGTTGTCCTAAAATATCACTACACTTAGGACACCTGCCATTAATTTCAAGGGATTTTGTTATACATCGATAGCAAAATGTGTGACCACAACGAGTTATATGTGCTTCGAATATCAATTCAAAGCAAATTGGACAAAGAAAATCGTTGTTTTTATCCTCAATTGTTCCGCCGATTCCATGGAGAACGGTTCCTCCACTACTTCCAGCTTCTCCAGTTGCCATTTTTATTTTATTTTTTTCGATAATTAAACGCTTTTTTAAAATTAAAAGTTCATTTGCCAGCAAATAGAATTTTTTTTCACGATTTCTCCGCTTAGTTCCTCCTGAAACAATCAAAATAATGCCAGTGAGCTTCAAAAGACTCTCTCTCTTTCTCTTGGGAATATTATTCAAAAAAATATAATAAATTTTTGACAAAAAAAAAAAAAAAAATTATACTAAAGAGAAAAAAATATAAAGATGATGTAGAAAAAAACTATATGGAACAATAAGATTTAAGAAAAAGCTCAGGCAGCATTATGACAATTGTTTCAGGCTGAAAATGTGAATCGATCAGATTTTTTTTCGAAAAAAAAAAGAAATTATAAACGTGTAAAAGGATTCGTTAATTCAGAGGGCAATAGTAGTTTCTTAACTATTAAAGGAGTATTTGAGAAAAATAACTAATAGAAAACAGACAAATAAGACAAAAATAAAGGTTAGTAGACTCATGATCTGAAAGAAAATTAATTGTAGATAATGAATAAACAAATGGAAATTAAAAATTACTAACAAAATATTATCTGCATGTCTAAAAAATTTCTTTTATCACAATCAATAAAATTAATATATCTAATCTTACAATCTAGTAATCAAATTTTTATCATTGTTTTTTTTTGTGATTTTAACTAAAAATGAAGAAATCATGTATAAAACACACTTAAAATATATTCCTGAAACAATCGTTATTTTAAAAAATGTTTTTTAAAATTAAACATTTGTATACAAAAAAAAGAGAAATTAAAAAATCAATATAAAATATGAATTATTTTATAAAAATTTACCAAACAACTAAATATAAATTCTGTTTATTAACAAATAAACTTTTTTTTGCAGATATCAAATTGAGCAAGCAACATTGAATTGAATGCTAATGTAATAGAAAGTGAAAGACTTACAACTTAATTTGTTTGAGTAGCTTTCCATCACAAATTTCATTGTATTTACTTGCTGTTGGTGTTAAATTAATCTTTTCATTTTCGTCTTTTTTTTCTGTTTCATAAATTCCGAGCACTAACCCTTTCTGTTGAAGAAAAGAAACATTAATTAATTATAAAATAAACATTTTTTTTTTTAAATAATCCGAATTCATAGTGATTATGCAAAAAAATTATTTTTAAAATTAATCTCTAATATTTAGAATTTTTCATTATACCTAATGAATTTATTAATGAACATTTGTCGTAACAGATGGTTTGACGTTGAAAATACTTTTCAAAGTCAAATCTTAATAAAAGCAAAATAAAATCATCATAATATTACATCAAGTTAACGATTTTATTAAAAGTGACCCACTATTTGGATGATACACAGAACTATACATATATGTATATCAACACATTCAATGTCGAAAATTTAATTGTTTTGATTTATCTTCGTTTTTCACTTTGAATGTATGAATATTTAGAATTTACATTTTAATTTTAATATATACATAAAATATCCAAAAGAACTGAAAAGAAACATTTCATAGACAAAAAAAGATAATTTAAAAATTAAAGCGAATCAAAAATTCAAAAATTTTGTCAATCGACATTATTAATTATCAAACTTTGTTTAATTATTGCATGGGTGTAAAGTGTATTCAAACCAGATGTTACTCGGCATATTGTTATTAAATTATTTATATTCATCAGCAGTCTTTTAATGTTATTTCAAATTTCTATATAACAGCACCCTGATACCACTCCGAAAAAAACAGCCTGCTGTTATAAATGAACCGCGCAAAGATTATTATAGAGAAAATTCTCAGAGTATATTATTATAAATAACAAAAAGAAATGAATGATTATTGTAAAGCAAACATTACCTTCATGGTTGAACAGCTTGAGAAAAAACGTATCAGCGAATTTCCGTAATGCAATCCCTTTCCCCTGATAAGATACAATGCCATAATAAAAGAGTAGAAATAAAGTGAGAGCTTTTCTATTTAGTTACTTCATTGGCGTAGTCATTGGGAATTTTCCAAAAAATTTAAAATTTCCTCCGTAGATTATAAACACCAATTCTAATTGGTTATAAAATAGCGGGCTTTTTGAAATATTCAATTAAAAATAGTTTATTTGTTAAAAAATTAAATTTAAGGTACTTTTTTTATATCTTAAATTAAAATTAAATTTCTTTTCTTAAAAATGTTTAAAATAATTTTAATTTATATTCAAATTTGTTAAATTTTATACATATGTAGACAAATTTTACCAATCAGAAAAGAGAGTTTCACTAGTGTTACAAGTATTTCAAAATGTCCCTAGATAATACATTAAATTTGTATTATATTTTTTAAAAGATATTTTTGCATTTTGTAAAAAATAGTAAACTTTTTAAATTATTACCAAAGTTTTTATTTGAAGAATAAATAATTTCAGAAGATAAAAATTAATTTAATGTTTTTTTAAAGGAAAATTTAGAAAACTAACGATTCTACGACTTTGTTACTATTGGTAGACCTGCTTGTCGGCAATCGTGATTGTTCGTTGTTGCATCTTTGATTCTAACCTAAAAAATAACGCCGACTTGTATTTTATGTAAGTTTATTCTGTTTATTGTATAATTTTTAATATTATTTATACAAATTAAGAAAATTTATTAAAAACAAGGAAATTTTAATAACTTCTTAAGGAGGGTAAGTGAAAATTTATTTCATAATTATTTTATTTAAATAAATTGACAATTTACTTATGCACCTGATCATTATATTTATTATTAACGCATGTAAAAAAAGATTCTGTTTACATTTTTACATTGCGATAAATAATTTAATATATTTACAAATTGTTTAATTTTTTATTTATGTTTATTTATTATTTGGTTTATTAAAAAAGAAATAGAATTTTGGTTTACTGATCAATTATTTTTTTCATTTGTTTATTTACTAAGAATAGAACAATATTAAATTTTATTTAAGTAATAAAATCTTTTAATATCCTTCATTATTATGTTTTGAGTTTAAATTTAAATATTTTATTAAGAAATCTATTTTACTTAATAGAGGTTATGTATTTGATTACAGTAAATATAGAAGATCACAATGGATATCAGGCCAAATAATACAATTTATATCAATAATTTGAATGAGAAAATTAAGAAAGAAGAATTGAAAAAGTCTTTATATGCAATATTTAGTCAATTTGGACAAATTTTGGACATTGTAGCACTTAAAACTTTAAAAATGCGAGGTCAGGCTTTTGTTATATTCAAAGAAATTGCTAGCTCAACAAACGCTTTAAGATCTATGCAAGGTTTTCCATTTTATGACAAACCAATGGTAAGTAAACTTTTTATTTCTTTTTGCTTCTTCATAGAAGAGTTTTGCAGTTCGAATTATGTAAAGTTTTGATTGTTACGAAGAATATTTAATTTAATTCGAATAGTATTATAAAATAAACAATTTTTGGGGAATGGATCATAAATAATGTACTTTTAATACTTTTTGTATGATTATAATGTGGATGGAAAATGTTCATAAACATTTTGATTTTTATATATTTTGGGGCATTGAGTTTACAACTCATCAAAATGTACAAAAGAAAAATTTAATATTAAAATTACTTGAAAAAGAGGTCAAGTTCCGAGGCCGTTTCACTTCAGCAAATTACAAATATTCTCCTATTGTAATGTAAATTTTTGATCAGTTTCTCCCTTGCGTTGTGGAATTAAAATTTTTAAATACATTATTAGCAATTTTTTTTGTTGAATTTATTGTTAATTCGTAATTAATTTTATAGAGAATACAATATTCGAAACAAGATAGTGATATGATTGCAAAAATGAAAGGCACATTTGCTGAGCGACCAAAAAAACCAAAACGTATTTTACCAGCGGCCGAAGAAGAGGCAAAACGAGCCAAAAAACGTGCCAAGGATCAATCGAAACATTCACAACAAGTTGGTTTCAATACCGCTGGTGTTCCTCAACATATTGGTTTGGCAAATGCTGCAGTTCCCGAACAACCACCAAATCAAATTCTCTTCTTAACGAACTTACCAGATGAGACGAGCGAAATGATGTTGTCCATGTTGTTTAATCAATTCCCTGGCTTTAAAGAAGTCCGATTGGTTCCCAATCGACACGACATTGCCTTCGTTGAATTTGAAAATGAAGTACAATCTGGAGCCGCGAAAGATGCACTTCAAGGCTTCAAAATCACACCTTCTCACGCAATGAAAATTTCTTTTGCCAAAAAATAATTTCTCATATTTTCTGTCTTTAAAAAAAAAAAAAACATTCTTGCTAAAAAAAATTTCTTTAATTAAATCAAGTATTATGTATATACTAAAAATCAAATTTTTGATTCTGGTATTTTACTAATTTTTATTTAAAATGGAGAATTATATTAATAATTAATTATTAATATCAATTTACGATTAATATTAATAAAAAAATTATACATTTTCTTTAAAAAAAAAAAAAAAGATAATACACTTTTGTATATCTTTTCAAGAATAAAATATTAGAATTGCTAATTTCCCATCTCTGGTAAAAATATCAGAATTGTTGCTGTACAATATTCTAATTTCAAAAATATTAGGAATTACAGTACGTATTTATATTTTTCGATCAATAGTAAGATCGAAAAAAAAGAATGTTGGCTGCCTTTTAAAGTAATAAGATTTCCGGATATCTCAATTTTTTGTGATTAAGAGTAAGTTATAATTTTCTACACTTCAACAGAATAAACAATAATAAAAAAGAAAAATAAAATGAAAATATTCATTTTGCCTACCAAATCAAGTTTTCTATGGAATACAATATATTATTTTTGCATGTAAAAATAATTTAACTTTTTGTCGTTTAATTATTTGTTAATTATTATTTTTTCGCTTTTAGAATAAATTTTGATTTTAGGGAATTTAATTTCCTGTCGAATTATTAACGATCTATCATTTAAAGACGAAGGACAAACATTAATGGCTGACCTAGAAATTGTAAACACTTGTCAGTCTTTCCGTTTATAGTTTTGTTTTCTATTTGATTTTAATTTTTCTTATTTTATGACAAATTTTATAATTTATATTTTTAAATGAAAATGAATTCCGACGATTATAATTTTGAAAGTGTATTAGGTAGCGGAACATTTGGGTAAGTTGTCAAGAAAGATCTTGACGAAAGAAATTTTTAATTTTGTTTATTTCTACAGAACGGTACATTTAGTACGAAGAAAAAGTGACTGGAAACCATTTGTTATTAAAGAGCAAAAATTAAGCGCCACGAATTTTTTGAGTTTTAAGGTATTTGTTTTATTAATTTTGTGATAGAATTTAGATTTTTTTTTATAATAGAAATTTGTTATTCAAAGATGGCTTTAATAGAAGTTGATTCCATTCGGAAACTGAGGCATCCTAATATTGTTTCTTATCGTGGAGCTTGGCTGGAAGGTAAACGAAGTTTTATTTTGATGGAATTTGCAAGACATGGAACTTTAAAGGATTTATTGGAGAAACGACAAATGCCTTTAAAAGAAGAGGTAATTGTACAAATAAAATAAAATTTAAATAAAAGAAAACTAGTTATATAATTTTATAAAACTATTTTTAGTTTCTCCGATAATTCCAAATTGTAGACACCCTGATTAATATTTGTTTCAGGATGCTGTTTATTTATTTACTCAGGTAGTTTTAGGAGTCAATCATATTCATTCGAAAAATATTTTACACAGAGATTTAAAACCAGAAAATATTATGCTCACTGGGCGAAATGCGGATGTTGTTAAAATTGTTGATTTCGGACTTTCAAAAAATAATCAAGAGTAAATTTTTCTTATTTTTAATTCTCTTTAAATAAAAATATTTATTCTATTTCAAGATATTTAAATAATTTTTGTTTTCAAATTATTTAAAAAAAAATGTATTATATTTTATTTTAGAAGTATCTTAAGTCATGCAGGAACTTTTTTTTACATGGCACCGGAAATGTTGCAAGGCCAGGTTTATGATTTAAAATGCGATATTTGGAGTATGGGTGTCGTATTATATGAAATGGTGACAAAAACACTTCCTTTTCCTGCTACGGTATAATAATTCTTTTTACAATGTGTCTTAAACTGAAAATTAAATCTATATATCTATATTTAAATTATTTAGAAAAAAAAAATTTTATTTTACATTATTTAATTTGAAATTTTATTTTTTATAATATTTATTATGCATTATTTTTTCAGACACTTCCGGAATTAATAAAAATGGTGATGCTCGAAAAGCCAAAACCTTTTTCAATAGGCCTAAGTGAAAATTTGATTAGTATGATTTCAAAAATGTTAAGAAAAAAAGCAATTCTACGTCCATCGACAGAGCTACTTATTTCATCACCGTGTTTGAAGAATATTGTTGTAAAAATTTACCTCAACGTCGGTCGTTGCCATCCTAATTTAAAAGATGAGCTTACACCGAAAGTATTTTTAAACTTTTTAAAACCTAAATCTGCTACTATCACAAAAAAAGTTTAATATTGCATTAATTTAATTGCATAATTTGTAAAAGAGCTTGAAGACGAAATTTAACTCTTTTTTTTACTCATTTTAAAACTTTTTAATAGCTTCTAAGACTTATAAATTGTTTAAAAATTTTTTTTTAAATTTCATATGCTGGTCATTGTGACAAATTATTTATTATGTTTTTTTAATGAAAATTTTACAATATTTTTCATTAGAAAAATTACAAATATTTTAATCTACTAATAATTTTATTTAAGAGTCATTATTTGAATTCTATTTTTTTACCTAATTTACGAGACTATTATATCTCTGTTTTTATTATATTTGGACATTATTATATTAGAAATCTAATGACATGGACTCTTTTATATGTTTTCAACAAAAAAAAAAAAAATAATAAATATGAAATTCTAAGTCACGCAAGGGAAAAGAACAAATTTAGTTCAACTATTGTTAAAACGCATATTACACTCGGAAAAATCGAAGAATGATTATATGTATATCTCCCTCTGACACAACATGTGTCCGTTGATGGTTCGGAGAAAACAAAGGTTTTCAAATCGTACAATGATATCGGTTCTAAGGGACCGATAAACATCGCATAGAATTCAGAATCATAGAATTTGTTTTTATATGCCGGGTGAATAAAAATTCATTTAATTGTGTCAATTTTCATTTATTCATTTTATTTTTTTCATTTTGTTTGTTTAAATTTTTATAATAATTTTACTTAATTATTTTATTATTTTTTTAAAGTCATATTAAAATTGTCTAACCCGAATAATTGCAACCTTCATCATCTGAAATATAATTTTTTTTTTTTATTAAAAATAATAAATTTAAAAATTTGTTTCTATTTAATTTTTAATTTACTTTTTCTATTTTTGGATTTGATTAAATTTAAATTTTCTAAATGCTTTGCCTCATTCGATACTGTCCGATGAACGGTTATCGAACTTCAACACTCCGAGGACTAGGAGCGTGACGACCGGAAGTAAAGACCGGAACAACAGAGGACCCATTTCGTTTAGTCTTATTCAACGTGTTCTAACTCTGACAATCATTCAGTTCACACTTTGAAAGCGTTGTGGTCGTGTTAAACCATTTATCGATTGAATTCCCCTTGCTCATTTTTTTTCAAGTCAAAAAGTTTTCAAAATTAAAAAAAAAATTAGACAAGTGTGTTTAATATATATATTTATAAATAATTGTGATTGTTTTTAAAAAATAAAATATAAAAAACGTATTTTTTTTATAGCTAAAATAATGTGGACTTCAAATTTTTATATTTTTCTCTTTATTATCAAGTGAAAATAGTAGTTGAATAATTTTTTTTTGCAATGCAGATTTTTGAAATAGAATAAAAAAAAAAAAAATTGTTTTATGGATATTGAGTGTCGATATAATGAAAAACTCAGAATGTGTTTGTTTTTTATTTCTGTTTTTTGTTCTGGGTACCGGAGCCATCAATTGGTACCCAAAATCTTTGAAATCAATGTTTGGAGAACAAATCGACTTGGTTGGGGCTGACAATGTTTCGCTTGCACAAAATCAAAGTGAATCTATATTAATCGGTAATTTTAATTATTAAAAATTTAAATTTGTTTTTTTTTTTAAATTCTATAGTTAAAATTTTTTTTTACAGACGGAATAGGTTCTCCAAATCCAATGGATTTGGGTGTTCACATTCTTCGTCCAGAAGCTCGCAGTGATACTGGAGAACATGATCGAGAACCATTTGATGAAGTGGAAAATATTGAACCCAGACAATGGGCAGACAAAACAGAGGGTTTTCCAACGAGTGCAACAACAATAAGAGGTTTTTTCCCATCAGGAAGAACTACGAGTCCGACAACTCTTGCTCAAAGAAATCCTTCCTCTCAAGGGTAATTAATTAATTATTTAATTAATATAATTAATTAATAATTAATTAATAATTAATTAATTTTTAAATAGAAATCCAGTGATTACTGCACCTCCTCCGACAGCATCAGTTGATGAAGTATTTTGTGATTTTGGTCCTCTACCAGTGCAATCGCTTTGTGAATGGCAAGATGGAAATGGAGCCTTGCCATGGACCACGGGAACTGGTCTAAGTACCAATTGGTTAGGAGGTCCACCAATTGATTCAACTGCTGGATCCATGGAAGGAGGGTGAGAATTATAAAAATATATTTTCTATCATTTGGTATAATTAAATAAAAAAAATATTTATGAAATTGTTTTAGATATGCCTTTTTAGAAACCTCTCATGTGCCACCTAAGGATAAAAAATCAAGAAGTCACGGTGGTCTTTTGCACAGTCTTCAATTAGGAAGTACAGGAGTTTTTGGAACTTGTTTTATGTTCAAATATGCGATAAATGGTTTAAGTTCCGCTGGTCTTAGAATACTTTTACACATGGGAGTTGATGAATATTCAATAAAAAAAGAAAGAGCCGATGAGATACCAATTGAAAATACAACTGTGACCACTACATTTACAAATAAACCTTTTGATAGTGGAGACGAAAGAGTTCTCTGGCATGCACAATATTATACTCTTGGAGTTTGGCAGCAGGCTCAAATTCTCTACACTTATCCTGAATTACATTCGGTATTTAAAAAAAAAAAATCTCATTTTCTTATTTTTTTCTATAAAAAATGTAATTTTTCCCCTTTTTTCAGCTCGTTATCGAAGGTGTGCCTGTAGATTCTGCTGATCCTTCTAGACTTTATCGAGGATATATTGCAATAGACGATATCGATCTTCAACCAGGTTCCTCATGTGTTGGATTTTGTAATTTTGCAGGTGGATTCTGTGACTGGACCAATGATGCTGAAGATGATTTTGATTGGATAATTGTAAGTCAATTTTGTTTTCCTTTATTTGGATCTTCATGTTTTATATTATAAAGATTTATATTAAAAATGAAAAAATTCTTAGAGCAGAGGAAGCAATGATCCAACGACAGGACCTGCAATGGATAGTTCCAGCGATCGAGCAACAGCTGGTGGTTATGCTTATATTGATTCTCGATATCCTCGACGACCTGGAGACGTAGCAAGACTTATGAGTATCAGTTTTCCTGGAACGGGACCTGAATCTCCAATGTGTATGCATTTTTGGTTTCACATGTTTGGCTCAGGAATTGGAAATTTGAAAGTTCATCTTCGTCATTTTCGTAATTTGGACGCTCAAGTACAAGAGATTTGGGCACTCAGTGGAAATGCTGGCAATGCATGGTTTAAATCGGAAGTCACTATTAGTTCCCTTGATGATTTTCAACTCATCTTCGAGGCTTCTGTGGGAAACACTGGAATGGGAGATATTGCAATTGACGAAATTACTTTCACTCCTGGCGTTTGTCCGAGTTAGAAATTTTATATATTTCTTTTTTAAATTTATTTTCTTCGTCTTTTTATTAATATTTTTTGTATTTACAGCAATGCCACAAGTTGCGGCTCCTATTCCAAGAGATTGTACATTTGAGATTGATGAATGCGATTGGGTAAACTCGAGAGATCCTGATCGTGTGGAATGGGAAAGAATATCAATTTCAACGTTGAGTCCACGAAATCAGAGAAAACCTTATAGCAATGGACATACTGTGAGTCGTCGAAATGAATATTTTTTGGGTTTAGCACGCTCGAGAGGAGGATTAAGAAATATTGGAGGAGGAACTGCACAATTAATGAGTCGTGAATTCAAAGGCTCTGATGATCCACTTTGCGTTACTTTTTGGTATTTTATGTTTGAATCATTTATCGACTCAACTGGTCCAAGTTTAGGTAAATCTTTAAATTAGAAATTCAAAAATTCTCTCTTCTTAATATTTTGTATGAAACGAGAAATATTTGATTTTTTTTAAAGGCGTTCTGCGTGTTTTGGTGCAAAGTCTCGGAGAGAGTTCCTCAGATGCAAATCCAATTTGGCAACTTTATAATAATCAAGGACCAACTTGGAGTTTTGCGCAGGCAAGTGTCAATGAAAGAAAAGATTTTAATATAATTTTCGAAGGAACTTGGGGACCGAATAGAGCAAGTGGAAGCATTGCCATTGACGATGTCGCTTTTTACACTGGAAATTGCACTGGTAATTAATATAAATTAATAATTTAGTAATGAAAATACAAAATTAATTTTTTTTTAAAATTATTTTAGTGAGACCAATTAGTGCAATCGCAAAGGCAGAGGATTGTAGTTTTGAGAAAGGTTTATGTGGATGGGAAAATAAAACGTCTGCTGTAAATGATCGAACTGTGACATGGCAAAGAGCTTTTTTAACACACAGACCAGCACAATTATTGGATAAAACATTTGGTGCAACGGGAGATTTTGTTTTCTTCGATATTTTTACCACTAATCAAAAATCAGCAAAAGTTCAACTTTTATCGCCAATAATTAATAATTCCCCTGACGAAACTGCATTGTGTTTTACATTTTGGTTTGCGGCATTTGGTGTTGAGGAATCAACATCTTTGAGAATTATTAAAGTTTCAGTAGATGGAGAAAAAAGCAGTGACGATGATGAGAATCAGGATAAAGAATTGGTAAGGTTTAAATTTTTTTTCAAATAATAAATAAGTTTCATAAAATAATAATGACTTTTTATTGGAATTTTATGTAGCTTTGGCAATTGACGGCAAAAGGATTTAATAATATTAGACCGTCTTGGGTAGCTGCTCAATTTGCAATAGAGGCTCGAGCACCTTATCGTCTTATTTTAGAAGGAACCGCTAGTAATGGAGGCTTTGCCATTGATGACATCAAATTTCAACCTGAATCTTGCATGAGTAAGAAATTTTATTTTTAAAGTAGAAAAATTTTACTTAATGTACGTATATTACTGATATAATAATTAATTTCTGATTATTTTTAGCACGACCAGCAAAAGCTCAACCAGCAGCTATCGCAGCTTAAATAAGAATAATTTTAATTAGTTTAAACTGATTTATTAAATAACCAGTGAAAAGACTGTGTGTGATATTTAAATTAAAACTAGTAAATAATTATTAGCCTTAAGAGAATTAAAATGAGTAATTAAATTAACAATTTAAATTAGCATTAAAATAAGTTTTTTTTTAAAGTAGCTTAAATGTGGTACTGTACCCATAAAGAAAAAGAGTAAGAAAAAAATCATTACACATTTTTAACAGCGAATTTTTCTGTTAGAAATTTTATTCTAATTTTTTGTACGCATTTAGATATTATTAATTTAATAGCAACATCGAATTAAAAATTTGTTAGTATAACTTTTTAACTATGTTTTATACTTACATTATTACGTAAAATAAATAAAATATCATCGGTTCGGTTAATTTTGGAAAAATGCAATCATTTAATATATTTATGAATAGATAAGAATTAAATAAATAATTTTACTTAATTCTAATATATTTATGAATAGATTGGAAATGAAATAACATAATTTGTCCAAATGGTGAGCAATATATTCTAAGAATAAATTAAAATAATTTTGTTTACATATTTTATAAGATCATATTCTACCTATGTAAACAAGTTTATAACAAGTCCGAAGGATATTGTAAGTCGTTTTTTAATAAACCGATATAAAAACTGAAAAATAATTGTAATTTTATTTATTTTAAAGTTTTTTTTTAATAATAATAAAATATAATTTTAATAAAAATAAATAATTTAAAATAATTGTAATTTATAATAAAAATAATTAGTTAGTCACCATTTGCAAATTAATAATTTTTTTTAATTTTGCAATTTTTTGAAAATTCGCGGAAAAAAAGCTTAATCCTCTATTTATTTTCTGCGCATGTGAACTGGACATAATAGGGCAGGTGGCAGCCATTTTTGTATGGCAAACTTCCAACACTCCGTTTTTCGGAACAAATGTTTACACTGTTTTACATATGTTAAAAATTTGAATTGTAAATATAATGTGTGATAGTTATATAGTAGTTATAGACAGAAATTTGCTGGAAATAAAAAATACGATAAAGTGACATTTTATGAAGTAATAAATAACAATTGTTTGGAATGTTTACGGCCTACCTCAAAACGCAACCCTTTGAGAGAACTTTTGTTGTGACTATATTTTAAGAGTGAAATTATCATAAAATTGAACTCGAGGATATTAAATAATTACGTGATATTTAATTAAAAGTTTTTTTCTGTGAGAATTTTTTTTCCAATAAAAATTTCTATTTGTACCAATAGATTCTTTTTCGCCTTTCGATATGAAGATGTTTTACTTGAAAATCTCGTCTGTGTTTCATATCACTTTGATCATATTATAATTGACAGGGAGGCTGCTAATTATCAGTGAAATTTGATAAGTGAAACAGGTTTTAAAAAATGGCTGCTACATTTGATCAGTATGATAAATCTAGGTAATTGTCTTTGACGTAATTTAATGTTAACCTTGTAATTTCAATGACATTTTTCTATACCTTTCTTATTGTTTACTTAAAGAATTTAAGATGTTTACGATTTCATTTATGTAAATTATTTAAAAAGACATAAACGAATTGTATAATCTATTCTCTTGATACTAATTGCATGAATTGTTTATTTTGGGTAAATGTCAGAAATTTATATGAGACTGATTAAATTATCCGATTTTGTATTATATTTATTATTTTTTCTATTTTATTTTGAATTTTTAATTTAAATTTACACATTTTATTTGGAATATATTTTGTAACTTAATTAGCTTTTAATGAATTAAAACTATTTCAGTTGGTATTTTGGAGCAATGTCGAGACAAGATGCCTCGGATTTGCTAATGAATGAAAAAGAAGGTGGTGTTTTTCTAGTTCGAGACAGTAAATCCATACATGGTGATTTCGTACTTTGTGTTAAGGAGGACAGCAAAGTTAGTCATTACATCATAAATAAAATGCAACAAGGCGATCAAATTCGATATCGAATAGGTGAACAAATATTTCCCGATATTCCCACTCTATTAGCGTTTTATAAACTTCATTACCTTGACACAACACCACTTATTAGGCCAGCACTCAAAAAATTACACAGGGTAATTGCAAAATATGATTTCGAAGGAAACGATCCTGATGATTTGCCATTTAGAAAAGGTAATTTTTATTTTTTCAAAAAAAAAAAAAAAATGCGTCATTAGAAAATCCAATTTAATTAATTTAATTATTTAAAACAGGAGATATTTTGACGATAATATCAAAAGACGAGGAACAATGGTGGACAGCAAGAAACAGTCTCGGACAATCGGGATCAGTACCAGTTCCCTACGTTCAAAAATACGACGAGGATGGACACGTTGAAAGTAAACGACCCGAAAGTGGAGGAAGCTCAGGTTCTAGTTCAAATTTAGGTCTATCAACAACACAGGCTTCACATCCAGAATTCTCAGTAACACCAACAAATCGACGTGCAAATATTCAGCGAACATTGCCTGCATTCGCAAAAGTAAAACAAGCACGTGAGCCAAATGCCTACGATAAAACGGCTTTGAAACTTGAAATTGGCGATATAATAAAAGTAACAAAAACAAATATTAACGGTCAATGGGAGGGTGAATTGCATGGGAAAGTTGGTCACTTTCCTTTCACGCATGTGGAATTTGTTGACAACGATCCCAACGAAGAGGCGCAGCAGGAGATTTAACAAAACTCATTCTAAAAAAAATATACTCGCAATTATATTTTATTGAATTTTAAAACGTCTCTAGCGAACGTTATAGTTTTTCTCCTCTGGCCAAGTATTTATAAAACGTAACTTTTTGCTAAACAAAAAATTATTGAAAGATATCGAAAAGACTAAAAAGAAAAATGTGTGTGTGATGGAAATGTTCATTAGTCAGTATAATTTTACCAGCACACATATTGAAACGTAAGGGCATATTTGTGATTAACAACTATATAGGTAATCGTATTGTGTGGTACGAACTTTATTTTGCTAAATTTTTGAGCCTTAAATATTGACATAATTGTCAATTTTTTAATTAAACACACCCAGCCTAAAGAGTGATTTTAAACGCTTCCCCCAGAGATCAATTTTTAGATCTTCCAAAAGAAAAAAAAAACAAGCGAGCACAATATTAGAATTAGAGAAACTTTCATATCAATAAATGTGCGCAATTTTATTTAAGTGATGAAATTTATTAAAGAAATAACTGGCAGTTATATTGGGCAGCAGAGAATTTTTAGTTATAATTAATTGTATAAAGAATATTGAAGTGAAGGTGCCATTATTGTACATTTTGTTAATGTCAAGAATTATTATCTTGAAAGCCAAATCACCAAATAATAAAAAGAGTTAGAGGAAAGTATAAAAAAAAGAAAAAAGTATTTTCTTTTTTTTTTTTAAACTTATCTCATTTATAATTTAATGCATAACTGTACATTAATTTAACTTGGAAGATTTTTAAAGAATTATTTGACCACAGTTGTACGATACACATCTGTAGTTTGCATTTCTTTGTATTCGATAAAATATATAAATATATATTTTTAGTCTAGGAATTTTAATTGTATGTGTGATGTATACATGAAAAAAAGATAAACAATTGTATGATCATTAGGACAATGTATATTTTTCTAAGCATGGATTTTCTTTTTTATAACAAATCAATTTTATTAATGAATGATCAATCTTTAATTAAGCTCCGTTACTCCAAAAAAATCGTTTTATAATAAATGATAATAATTACAATGTAACGGAATTCGTCGTATATAATAATAAAAATTTACAGTAATATGTAAACAGCAGTATTCCGCGCTAAGAATTGAACTTTCCATAATTTCAAAATTCAAATATGCAATATTCTTATTATTAAAAGCGAACCTTTTTGTAAAAAAAAAAGAAGAAGAAAATAAAACAACCATTAAAAACTATCTACAATGCTCTACTTGGAAATAATGTTTTTTGGTAACTAGTACAATTTTTTTTTTAAATACAAACATGTTCGATGCAAAAAGTTTGCCTTTTAATAAATGAATCAGAATTGATGAATTTGACCCTATTTAAAAATTTAAATTTAGTTTTCAATTTAAAAATGAAGGGTCACATCAAAAAATTCTAATTTAAATCAGAATATTGTGTAAGATTACGCTATAAAAACTTATGTACATGAAATAAAATGACTACTGACTCGTAAAATACTTTTTAAATTTTATTTTCATTATTAATATTATTACTATTTTACTTTACCGACACCCCGTTTTCCCTAGCGTTATTTGAACTTTTATCGTGCTAGCTGAGTAATTAAAGCAGCACACATTTCGAAAAATTCCATTGTATGGTGACCAGTCGCTTGAGGAGGAGGAAGAGTTGGATCTAAAATAATAATAATTATTAATTAACATTAAAAGTAAATATAAAATATTTTTATTGATGTTTGAAATTTTACCTAAAACCATCATGTCTTCGCTCTCTTCACTCGAAAGTGATTTAAAATCTAAAAGGTAACTTTTATAATCTACTTGATACAATTGAAGAGACATTTTGCTGTACCTGTCTGTGACTTTGTTTTTCTGTCGTACTCGAACACTGTATGCGTTTATAATCTTCCACTCCTACGATCAAAGAATTATATTATTTTTAATCTATATTGATTAGACATTTTTAATTTAGTTTTAATTCTCCTTATGAAAAAAAATGATAGATTAGTACTTTATCTAAAAGTTTTTTTTTTTTTTTTATTAAAAGAAAAGAATTAACTCACAAAATTAAGAGCTTTCATTGCTCTGTACACTTCATTCATGATGTCATGTGGCTTAGATTGAGACCTGATTCCTAAATGCCATTTCGCCCTTTTGACAGGAGTGTTTCTATTACCCGGAACTTGAGCTGTAGCACTGCCTAAAGAACCTTGACGATCGCGGAAAGCTTTGATGAAAATAAATATTCTTTGCACAGAAATTTACGAGTTTAAAAAATTATTATGAACTTTAAAACGTGACTACAAAAGGAAAACAATAAAAAAATTAATAGAGTTCTAGTTAAAAAAAAAAAAAAATTGAAAATACTTACGAGCAATTCTTTCAGGATGAGGGCGCAAGGGACTGTTGTTTGACTCACTAGGACTGAAAGCAACAGGAGGTGGACTTGAAGCAACGTAGAAATCTTTTAATTCAGCTTTTGCAGCTTCATCAGCAATTCTTTTATTATCAATGATCAAATGATAGGCTATTGCCAATTGATCATGAGGATCACAGCTAAGTAATGCAGAGTGTACTTCCGATTCTTGAACGTTGAATTTCTCACAAACCTCGTTAATGGCTTCCGTATCTATCACAGATGAATCTTGTTCAACGGGCGAAGGGAATAAATATGTTGGTAAATCTTTTTGGAACCATTCATGTTTTCTGAAATAAAAATTATTTTTTTTTTAACATTAATAGAAATATTTAAAATATTTTTATATTAAACTTACTTAATATCCTCGATTGTTGCACGTTTCATGGGATCAACTTGTAACATATGACAAAGAAGACTCACGACACTTTTGTTTAAATATTCTGGTATTGGGAAAATACCGGCTGAAAATTTAAGAAAAATTTAATCAATTCTATAAATCAAAAATATTTTATTCAAAATTTATTAAGTTAAAAAGGATATCTTACACTTAATTTTGCGAAAAAGAGTTGGTACGTGTTCATCGTCAAATGGTAATGTGCCACACAATAATGCGTATAAAATTACTCCACATGACCAAATATCAACTTCAGGACCTGCATACAATTTTCCAGAAATTACTTCCGGTGCTGCATAATTAGGAGATCCACAAGAAGTCCTCAAAAATTCTCCGTCCATCATCATGTTTGATAAACCTATATACAAAACAATATACATAATTAAAACGAAATTATTTTATTTTTTTTTAATTTTCGGAGCATAAATAAAATAGAAAATAAAAAAATTTTATCAACTTTACCGAAATCTGCAATTTTAACATGTAAATTGTGATCAAGAAGAAGATTTTCAGGTTTTAAATCACGATGAACAATCATATGACGATGGCAATAATCCACGCCAGAAATTATTTGTTGAAAAAATCTTCTCGCTTCGTATTCTTTTAGTTTGCCATGCTTTACAATATAATCAAATAATTCTCCACCAGAAACATATTCCATTATCATAAATATATCCGTCGGTGTACTAATCACCTGATATCTAAGAAATGGGAAAAAAAATGTAATTTTAAAAAAGAAGAAACAATTAAAAATTCACTTACAATTTAATAATATGCGGATGTCTAAATAATTTAAGATTTTGAATTTCTCTTCGAATTTTTCCAACGACATCTAAGCTCTTGATTTTCTGACGATTGAGAATTTTTACAGCAACTTTATGTTTTGTTAACACATGTTCTCCAACTAATAAATAAAGATAAAATTTACCAAATTAATAAATTCTTCGATTTAAGAAAAATTATTTTCTAGAAAAATTTACTTACTTTTTACTTTCCCGAAAGTTCCAACACCAAGAGTTTGTCCTAATGTATAATGACCAATTTTAACAATTGGCTGAGATTGACTACTTTGCATTTTGTCTGTCATTTTTTTTAAGATTTTCTGTAAATATTATAAAATCTAAAATTAACAAATAATATTATGCTTAGTCTAAACAATTTTCGTCATTCTTTTCAAGCTACTGTATTTGTAGTTTAAATGTAAATAAATGTATTGAGAAATATATAGTTTATTTTGAATATGAAAAGAATATGATTGTTGTACAAATTTAAACAAATGAGAGTGACAAAAAAAAATGTATTACCAAAACTTGTCAATTATTCAATTTGATTCTTTACATAACTGAGAAAATTTTATATTATTAAAAATGAGGAAATTCATGAAACTAATCTTTATATTTTCTATAATTAAATTAACAAAATTAGTATATAAAAATATAACTTCAATAAAATATATGTAGACAAAAATTTTTATATTTTTCAAGACTGAAATTCAGTTTTCTATTATAATGAAAAAAATGTTTTTAAATACCTCAATCAACACTTCGTGGGAAATTTTTAATTACTGGCACTTTATTTACATGTTTTTTATATATCATGAACCAGTCATAAACAATGAACAGATGTTCGTCACAAACACGACATTTTGTCAAAAACTAAATACCCTAACCTCAAAACCGAAAGAGGACAAACTGAAGTTTTTATCATTTGTATTGATTCATATTTATAATATTTTTATCGGTAAAATTTGTGATGTTGAAAAGTATTTAATATAGTAAATACTGTCAAGAGTAAAGCAAATTTTTTATTTTGTATTTTATAAGAATGTACTTTTATATTTGATTGTTAATGGACATTTGTATTTGAATCAGCTGATCAGTAACAAGAATTGTCGTAAGGTGATAAGATTTTCGAATATTTACTATAAATTTATGTTCTTCATTTTATTGTCATTGATGCACATGTCGTGACATAAATACACGTGACACTTTAATTATATTTTCATTTGGTTTTCTAGTCAACAAGTCTTAAATCAAAACACATTTTATGCCTATATGTCTGATATGTATATATGTTTATGTGTGATTTTTTAATTAAAAAACTGCTATTTTATTAGAATCATATAAACAAATAAGTCCGTTAACAAATTTAATTTTAAAGACAAATTTTTGACATAGGCTTTGTTAATTATAAAACTATTTAAGATTTTAAATATTTTTAATTATGAATATTTAATATAATTATAATTAATAATTTTTTTAATACTTATATAAATATTTCCGTCTTTTAAATTATAAATCAGTTTATGTTGTAAAAAATGAATTTACTTGTATAACTTACATAATAATTATTTGAAACGAAATATATTTGTATAATTTTATGTCTATATGCAATTTTTAGCATTGAATAAGAATAAAATGAAAATGCAAATTCAGCTTGCCAGTGTCATTCAAGTACATATCAATTGCTCCTAATAAAATGAATAATATGTGTTACAGAGGAGCAGTTTGATACATTATAAATGGACTTTGACCGTCAGAGGAGAGGACGAATTACAAATAATGTGCTATTTTCTGGCACACAACTTTGTTAATAGTTATATTGAAAAGTAGTTGAATTTTATAATTTAAATTATTTTTTTATACTTATAAATATATTTTTAAAAAAAAAGTAATAAAAATGTCTGAAAACGTGAGCCCCGTGAAATATTTTTTGAGTGGAGGATTTGGAGGAATCTGTACAATTGTAACAGGTCATCCTCTTGATACAATAAAAGTGAGGTTATATTTTAATTGCAATTTATAAAATTTGTATTAAAAACTAAATTATTTTTAATTTTTCATTTATTTTGTAAAGTATATATATATTTTTTTTTCTTTTCTAGATATTTTGTTACCAAATTGTAAATTTTATTCTAATTATTTAATTTATTAAAACACTTTTCACTCTAAATTTATTTATATTTAAATTTAAATATTGTTTAGCAATTTTTAGTATTTAAAATTTTTTTTTTTTTTAATTAGGTTCGCCTGCAAACAATGCCTAAACCAGGTTTAAATGAATCTCCCCTTTATAAAGGAACTTTTGACTGTGCTAAAAAAACTATTTCTAAGGAAGGATTTCTAGGTTTATATAAAGGTACATTTATTGTTGACATAGAAATAATTTTCGATATGTTTTTGTTTTGCAAAAAACATTATTTATTATTATATTAATCTATTTTTTTTTTTTTTATTTACATTACAGGAATGGCAGCACCACTTGTTGGAGTTGCTCCAATTTTTGCGATGAGTTTCTTAGGTTACGGATTGGGAAAAAAATTACAGCAAAAAACCCCTGATGAAAAATTAACACTTGTTCAATTATTCTACGCTGGGGCTTTTAGCGGTATTTTTACGACTATTATCATGGCACCTGGCGAAAGAATTAAATGTCTTTTACAAATTCAACATGGTGAAGCAAAACCAAAATATAGTGGTCCAAATGATGTAGTTAAACAATTATACAGAGAAGGAGGAATTCGAAGTATTTATAAAGGAACCTGTGCCACTCTTTTAAGAGGTAAAACTAATTTTCTTTTTTTTTAAATACACACTTAAAAGATAAAAAAAATTAATGAAAAATTTTCTCGTTTATATTCTAATTTATTTGATTCTTTTCTATAAAGAGACTTACTTCTAAACTTATTTATTAAAAAATACCAATTAACTAATATTATTCTCCTCCATATTTGGTACTTTAGATAACTTGCGGATTTGTCTTCTCTTGAATCGTTTGCATTGAAGTCCTCCTTTACGTAAAGCGTGAAAAACTCCCCAATTTTGAACTGATTTAGGTGTGAAACATCTCGGTGTTGTTTCTCGAGTTTTATTTACCTACAAAGAAATATAAAATTACTCTACTTAAAAATAAAAAATAATATATTAAAAAACTTACAACGTGAGGATTCCAGTTTTCCATTGCACAACTACAATCCCAGGGATTTCCATCTAAGCGAAGATTTTGAATTTGTGGCTGTCTATTAATGTTTCTTAAACTTTTGAAAAAATCATGTGGCAATGTAGTTATTCTATTTTTACTGAGAATAATTTCTTTGAGACTTTTTTGCTGTTGAATGGCAAATAAACCTGGAGGAATGTAATCCAAATCATTGTAGGATAAATCAATTCGTTTCACATTTTCCAAACCATAAAATGCGTCCATTGAAATTTGTCTCAAATGACAATGTCTTAAATCCAAATCAATAAGTTGAATTAAATCAATAAATGCATCGAATTCTATTCTCGAAATATTTCCTCGTAATTTAAGTTGCTTGAGTGCCGGCATTCCTTGTAGAAAAAATCTTTCTAAATTCTCCATTTCAACATTAAAAAGATGTAGGACCTCTAATTCTCGTAGACCTAAAAATGAGTTCTTTTGAAGTTTTAATTTTGATCCTTCGCCTCCAATGTAAAGTTGTAAAGTTGTGTTCATTATTTCAAAAGTGCTAGAAAAAATTTACGAGTTAATTTTCTAATTTGTATTCATAAAATTGTAATATTTATATACCTGGGAAAAATTGAGTCCAAAGGATTTCTCTCAAAATTAGCGACTTGAAGATTTGGAAATGGAGGAAATGTTAATTCTGATAAAAATGTGAGATTATTTCCACTTAAATCCAAATGCTCGAGTGTCAAAAGTCCTGCAAGATCGACACTGGTTAGTGTCAATAATTGATTTTCGGCGAGAGACAATTTTTTTAAATTCGGAGTTCCATAGAAGCAAAATTCAGGAATGACTTTTAAATCATTTTTTTCCAACGAGAGATAAATTAAATTCTCTAAACCATCAAACATGTGCCAAGAAATGTCCTTGAGTTCACAATCGTAAACTCTCAAGTGTGTTAAAACACTTAATCCAGTAAAAAGTCCACCAATATCCGTTCGTCCTTCTACTTCCTGTTTAAAAATATCGTAGGGAAGAATTTCCATATCATCTTTACTGTCATTCACCTGTTGACTCAGAAAAATTAATCTGTGTCCCGCGAGATTAATTGAATTGTTCTTTGGAAAAATTGAATCCTCAGTTGAAGAAATTGCTGGTTTCACTACTAAATTTGCTTTATTTTTGTTCGTCAAACTTGAATTCGTCAATGTCACTCGTTCCAGATTTAGGTAAAGTAATGTCATTCCCAAAGGAAGTAAAGTATCTGCTGATAAAATAATTCCTCCTCTTTTTATAGGATTTACTATTTTTGTGATATTGCCAATTTCCTGGCCCTGAATTTCCAGAGAAATTAAATCTCCAAAACGCTGAAAGTCTGATGAATGAAGAACAATATCTGATTCTCCATTTCCAGATTCTAAAATTGTGAATACCTTGAAATTGGAAAATTATTTAAAAATTAATGATAACGATTTAATTGAAATTAAATAATAAAATCAATAAAAGAATTTAAAAAATTTGAATTTAATTAACTTTGGAGCAAAATTTGTCTTAGTAATTGAAGGACCTGTAAATCGGAAGGGAGTTTGGCGAGAAGTTCTGATGGATTTTCAGCTACGACACACGTTGCTACTTTAAGTAAATCAGTGGTGAAAATGGATCCAGTCTCGTTGTCAGCATCATCATCATCATCCACGGCCTAATTCCAACAAAATAGATTATTTCGAGAAACCAGTTTCGGCAATTCCCTTTTTTCGTACCTTATTCTGTGACCTTGGATCGAGCCATTGATGAAGGGATAAATCCTCGAATTTCAGAATTTGGCAGGAGCATCCCTGTGGACATTTTATTTCCCACACGCCACCGATATCAACTACTTGTGCTGCATACTGTCCCTAATCGACACATGCAGTCAACACTAAATTTATTTCCAATTTTGCAATTTTAAAAAAACATTTTTCTTTTTTATTATCGTTAAAGTTTAAGAAATTGTTTAGAATATTTCAATTTTTATACTTAAACGATACGTTTCACGATAAACGTTTATCAAAATTTCTTTTAAATTTATCGCATTGAAATAAAAATTTTCTTCCTTATGAATTTCAATAAACAGCAAATTAAATACTATAATTATTATTACTATTACTCTAAAATTTTTATAATTAAAATTTTTTTTTAGAATTAATATTCGAATACATAAATCTAAATTTTATTATTTCAATTTTAAATTAATAAAAAAGTACAGAGAGTAAAAAAGTGAATTTTTACTCATGACACGTACCAGTGTAAATAGAGTGAAGATGAAATACAAAATTGCCATAATATTTCCAATATTTTAACAAATTAAAAGAAAGATTTCATGACTCTGATTATATGAATCGAACTAAAGAGAAACTGAGTTTTGTTGACTCTTATCTGTCTGCCTTGATGTTTCCTATCAAACAGGATGTCAAACTATCTGTTCACAACCCACACACATTACTCTCTATTATTAATTCCTGAGGAAAACAGTTAAAAAAATTTTTCATTTTTTTGGGGGCAATTTTATTTTTTACAGATATGCCTGCCTCAGGAATGTATTTCATGACTTATGAAGGACTTCAGAGGCTAATGACACCAGAGGATGGAAAACTCAGTTTAGTTTCAACGATAATCGCCGGTGGTTGCGCTGGTATTGCCAATTGGATTATTGGAATGCCTCCCGATGTTCTGAAGAGTCGATTGCAAACAGGTAATATATTGAATTATTTTAATTTAAATCTTACAATAAAAAAAGGAATTATTATTTATGATTTTATTATCTTATAGTAGAAATAAAATCGCATCATTTAAATGGTTTTAATTTTTGAAAAAAATATATTGTTATTAATTATGGTTTATTTTTTCAGCACCCGAGGGAACATATAAAAAAGGAATTCGTGAAGTTTTTGTTAAATTGATGAAAGAAGATGGAGCTCTCGCTCTCTACAGAGGAGTCGTTCCTGTAATGTTGCGAGCATTTCCGGCAAATGCTGCGTGCTTCCTTGGCTTTGAAATGGCCATGAAATTTTTAAATTGGGCCACGCCTAATTTATAAAAAAAATCCTGTAAATATACTAGTTTTTTTTTTTTTTTTTAATCATTTAATTTATTCTTGAAAGAACGGTTGTTTTTCTCTATTATCAAAATTTCGACTATTTAAATTTTTTCATTGTGCAAATTTTTTTAATTTTGTTTTTAAATAATTAATTCATTAATAGATGCTACTAAATACAATTGATATATTTAAAAACAAATTTTTAGAAATTTTTTTTTTTTTTAATTTAAAATAGTCGACAGGTTTTTTTTTTGAAAAAAAAGGTGAAGGATTAGTGTTGAAACATTCCTTCGTCAGAATATATTTTAATTACCACTTTTTAATATACTATAAAATATGTAAGTGAATATTGAAAATTTAACGCATAAAAATTGCTACTGAAAGTATTCGAAAGTATAAAGTTTTGTATTTAAAGTTTATCAATTGTTAAACATTGGAGTATACGAGCTTTGTAATTGAAATATGTTTACAATTAGATATAATATTAAATCAATTAATTTTATATACATATCAACTATACAGTTATGGAATTTTTTTTTTAAATCGTGTCTTCATTTTGAATTGAAGACTTCTGTTACATAGTATCTAGAAAAAAATTAATTTAATTTAAGGAAATTTATTATTGATTCATTTTATATAAATTATATTTTGAGCTCAATTAAAATTTTGATATTTAACAACTTTTTAATAGATTAATAAGTTTATAATAAACTTAGGTAAAATATATTGTAAAAAAGACAAAAATGAAGATTCAATATTTCTACTGCCATTATATAGGATGTAATTTATGAAAGTAAAACATGAAATTTTTTTTTACTAATTGTTAAGTTTCTTAATCTTTAGAACCTGTAATTTCAAAGTCCTGTTTGAAGAGAATTTTTAAATCTTAAAATTCAACAATTTTCAATAATATTTTTCTAGAAAGTTTTGTTATTTTTTTTATATTAGTTAATGAATGAATCTATTTATTATAAAAGTAGTTTCAAAATGATTGAGAAAAATGACGTGGGATCGCATAAAAAAGAACAATTTTGATTAAACAATGATTAAAGAATTTAATATGTAAAATATATGTATATATTACAAATTGGAATGTATAAAGAAGTTATTCCTCCCAATCGTCATTATCAGGTTGTGAATCACCTTCACTTGTTGCTGAGTTTCTATCAGAAACTTCACTAGGTTTTGGAGGTGGTGGAATCATGCTGGACATTCTTTCAAAAGCATTCATACCACCACCGGCGATACCTTTTCGTCTCAGTGATAATTTAGCATGAAGATCGGCCATCAAATCGCCACCAACTGAAGCTGATGCCCATCGTTCATTTGGCTTTTCAGCGGCAACAGTGGGACGAAGTTTTGCTCTTCCAACTCCACCAGCATCACGAATTGCTGCCATCAAATTTGTACGATCATCTACAACTTTTGGAATTTGTGGGGAAGCTGCTTTCTTTTCCACTTTTTTCGTATCTCCTTCTGACTGTGGAGCAGAAGGTGGCGGAGGTGGAGGTGGTGGTGGTGGAGGAGGTGGCGGTGGAGGAGGAGGACCTTGAACCAATACTTGTGAAGGTGCAGGAATTTTCTGCTCAAGATTCTGATTCGAAGGTGGCGGAGGTGGAGGTGGTGGCGGCGGCGATGAAATAACCTCCGACGTAATTGTTTTACTTTCTGAAAAGTTTGGCAAATTTTGTACAGTTTGTTCCGAAACTGAGGGAACATCTATTTCATCTGTTGTTGATACTGGAGTGGGAAGATCTATTCTAACGGTTGGAGTTACTGTTGCCGATGATGGTGCTATTGGACTTTGGGAATTTAAATCAAGAACGAATTTTTCATCATCGACGATTCCTGGTAGATCTGGTAGTGTTAGTGGGACATTTATTTGTGGAACCTGAAAATAAAAAATCGATTAAATACAGTCAAAAAAAAAATATTTTTCCAATTGAAAATAAATTTTTTAAATTGTAAATTATTTACCTCGCCTAAAGTAGGAGCATATAAATAAGAAGAGGGTGATTCTATTTCAGAAGAGTGCCAAGGTTGAAGTATAGAATCAGGTGCGTCTTCAAGTTTCTGTTTATCACTGGTTTGCGATAAATGAATTCGATCGTCAGATTCTTTAGAACTGTTAAAAAGTATAAGAGCACTTATAGAAGATGGTCCAGGCATTATACGTTCTTGATTTGTTTCTCTATCTGTTATTCGTTTATAGGGTTTCGATTTGACATAATAAAATTGTAATTTTTCTTGAAGATTAATATTAGTCGCGTATTGTCCATTTTCAGTTTTACTACCGGCAGTTAAGTGCATATCAATTGTATCGGCAATTGGTAGTGAACTTTTGTAAATTGATGGTAGAGTTTCTTTTTTTATATTTGGTTTCATTATACTTTCATATTCTTTATAAACATGACTGGCTGGATATTTTGCCGCTGAATACATTTTTACTGCCTTTAAACTCAAATTTGTTTGAAGGTACTCAAGTTGTCCCTGAATTTTTTCTGCTCTTGATTTAATGATGTCTAGCCTGTAAATATAATAAAATCATTAATTTATTAATTTATTTTTAATCTTACAAAAGTATTTAAATTTCAATTTAAAAATTGAAAAAAACTTACTTTTTGCTATTATCGGATATTCTATTGTTGATGCAATTGAAAGTATGAGAAACGGCAAATTCTAAATTATCTAAAGCATCTGCAATTTGAATAATCGTCTCCTCGTGTCGCAAATCTTGAGGAATAACATCTGAAATAGTTAAAAAAATATATAATTTTATTTTATAAACCTGTCATTTAGTATTAATGTTATTTATAAAAATTTTAAAACAAATCTAAACACATAGAAACAAATAAATATATTTACCAACTTCTATTTTTTCCAGCATTTTAAATTAGTGTAAATAGAAAATTTTTACAAATAATTGTATTATATCACAAAGTAATCAGCAAATCAATCTCAACTGAATCGTTGCAAGATGATATGGTTTTAAACATATTAAGGCCAAATTTTCAGACCTAGAAAATAAATAAGTAATAAAAAATTAAAGACTTACTATTTTATGTTTAGTAAATAACAATTTTTAGAAAAAATTGCAATTTACACTATACCGATATTATCAGTTTTAAATAGGTTATGTTGAGATATAAAATAACAATAACAAATATAAAAAAATGTCAATCGTGTTATTTCCCTATATTATTTTTAGCATTTGTAAAATTACATATTGCACTACATTATGTAACTTTACAATTACAGTAGTTTATTTATACATAGGTAAATTGTTAATTCAGGTAATATTTATATTTGACACATTATTGTTAAAACGTCAAAATTAGTTTCAGAATTTACCACTAGTGGCGTATAATCGTTCAGATAAAAACTATTATCTATTTATCATAAAAATAAGCCAATCAACATGAACATCTTAGTTGGATCAACCAATCACGGTTCACCCTAAATAAACTCACAGTGTAAACAGTTAACATGATAAAATTAAAGTTTAAATTGTTGTTCAATTTTAATTAAAAACAAAAAACAAAATTTTTATTAATAACAATCCAAATTATTCATAATAATTAAAAGCTTAATTATTCTCATATTAAATGTGTGTCGAAACTTGTAAACATTAAAAAAAAAAACACTTATTTTCTTTGCAATATTCATGTGATTATAACTTATATGTTAATTGTTATGTTAATTATACGTGGCATTTTAAATGTCAATACATTACTTTCTCTTGGAGGATTTGTTCTCTGTCTCATGTTAATGCTACAATTTAAACAAATTTACAATAATCATGAGAAAAATAATAGACTTCAAGGATATAGACAATTTGTAAGTATTGAGGTTAAGTTGTACACACATATTAGATAATGATTATTTTTGTATTTCCTTTTATTTACATATTTTTTATCTGAGAAATTTTTTATTCATTATAATAAATTCGATTAATATGTGAATTATTTTAATATAGATGCACGAAATATCTGAAGAATTAACTGAAATAGAAAAATCTGCTAATAAATCGTCAACTATCATACATCAACTTAATGAGGCAATTTTTAAACAACGCGAAAGAAAAATGAGGAATATTACACAATCTCAATTGGGAAATTTTTAGTAAATCATAAATGTAAGTACTGTCAAATTTTTATAAAAATAATAAAATATAAAATAAATATCGTTAAATTTATAAAAACATTTATTATAAAAAATTTGCATTATCACAAAATTTGTTCGTATAAAATCAATTGTCACTGTATATTACTATATAAATAGAAATTTAAAAATTCATATTATATAAAGGCATGCATTGAGGATTATCTTTAAAATTTCCAACTGATTGAAACACTCCTTCCGGAGCACAAAGCCATGGATCTTTTGTTTCCTTTTGCCAGTCTAGCAATCTCTTTTTCAAATCAATGAAAATTGCCTGTAGATAAAAATGAATATTCAAAATAGTTACTTTAAATTATAATATAATTATATTATAATAAATGAAACTAGGTAAAATTTAGATAGAGGAAGAAAATATTAGAAATTTACTTTGGTTGATGATTTGCTAGCAATGTTCTTAATTTCTTCTGGATCATGCTTTAGATCATATAATTCCCATTCATCTCTGTAGTAGTAATTCTTTAATGACTTATTCCACCAAAGAGGTTGATTTGATTGTGTTCTATTTAATAAATCCTATTAAGAAATAATAATTAGATAAGAATATAAAATTTATACTAATTTAAAAAAAAATTTCTACACAAAATTTTTACCTGAAAAGTTGGTGATAGGTAGAAGTCTTGATCAATAGGAAAAGGCATTTTATAATTTATATTGTGAATAAGTTTATAACGTTTTGTTCGAATTGCTCTCATTGGATAGTACATGGTAATTTCATGATGCGTCTGACTCGCAAATATTGCTGTTGTATTTTTTTCCTGTGGCTCTAAAAATTTTAAAATGAATTTAACGAACGAGAATAAAGAAAATTAATTAGAAATTATTGGAACTCACCTTTAGTCAATAGAGGAAGAAGTGATTTTCCAGTTAATGAGAATTGATTTTGATTTGAATTACGAGTACGATTTGGATATGAAACTTTGAACCAGTCGAGAATAGTAGGAACGACATCTAATAATGAAGTCATGCTTTTTGTTGCATCATTTCTTCTTTCCTTATGGTATGGAGAAGAAATCATCATTGGTTCTGCAATGCCTGTTAAAAATATTAATATTATTAATTACAAATTTCAGAAATGATGATCTTCAGCATCTTAATTATTGTAAAGAAATAAAATTACCAGAATCGTACAAATTAGTACGTCCATTAGGAAAGGGGATTCCATTATCTGACGAGTAAATCACTAGAGTATTGTCTTTAAATCCAGCATCTTCTAATTCTTTAAGAACTAATCCTACTCCTGAAAATTTGGCACATCATTTTTTTTATAGTCATACTCATAGTGATATTTTTTGTTTTAATTAAAATATAAATTATAAAATATAATTTAACCTTGATCTAATCGAGATATTGTTGTATATTGAGCTGCTATATCTTTTTTTGCAGCTTCAGTATCTTGAACAAAATATGGAACTTTTATTTCTTCCCATTGATAATAAACTGGAGACCAGTCTGGAATTGTTCCCATTCCCTCATCTCCATTGCCAAATTTTTCACAAAAGTTTCCGTATTTTGGATTTTTATGTCCACAACGATGGGGATCGTGAAAAGCAACATACAGGAAAAATGGTCTATGAAAATGAAAATTTCCTATTTTAAAAAAAAACCTTTCGATTAAAAAGGAAAAAAATAATTACATACTGGGATTTATTTTGAGATAAAAATTCTCTAACAAGCAACTTGATTCTCGTAATATTTCTTCCTATTTGAAGAGTCGATTCATTTTCTTCCGTATAGGAAAAATCAAAGGGATAAACTTTATTTGGTCCCACGTGTTTTTTTCCAATAATACCTAAAAAAAAAAATTTGTGTTTTTCATTAATTTGTAAAATTGTTAGTGAAATCAATATTTTTCAGCTTACCAGTTCTTATATTTTTACGTCTTAATATCTTCGATAAACTAGGAACATTTTCAAATGAATTGAAATGATGTACTCCTTGATGTAAACCGTACATTCCATTTTGGTGACTTGGTAAACCCGTTAATAGTGAAGCACGACTAAATTCAAATTTAAATATTGCAAAATTTAATTAACTTAAATTTCATTTAAAAAAAAGTTAGGGATTATTTAAAATCGATGTTTAATGACAGAGTATCTTTCTTACCATGATTTTAAAATAAAAATCTTATTATTACATACATTACCTAGGTGAACAACTGCTGACTGAAGTATAAGCATTATTAAAAATCAAACTTTCTTTTGCTAATTTGTCTAAATTGGGAGTTTGACAAATTTTATTTAAATAAGATCGCATTTCGAAACCTCCATCGTCGGCTGTAATTTAAAAAATCTTTTTCAAAATATACAAACAAAATAATACACAAGTTTGAAAATAATAATTATTTCGATTTAAAATTTGTTTTTAGTAAATCCATTTGGAAAAAAATAACTTTACCCAAAAGTAAAACAACATTTCGTTGTGTTTGCAATTTTCGTCCATTAGAATTTCTGAATTCTATTAAAATAAAAATTAAAATGAAAATAAAATTCTTAAACATCTTAAAACGTTCTAACTGTTGTTGCTATACTGAAGGAATTAAAAGTGAAACTCATCACTAACGTAACTCCAAAATAGATGAAATAATTTTAAGATCATGCAAAAAAATGTTCTTTTAATGTGTCATTTTTTTTTACAATTAATGTAAAAGATTATTTAATATTTTGAAAAATTGCTGATAGATTCTGTAAAGTTTCGTAATTCATTTAGTAAATGAAGAATTTTATATACACCTCTAAATTACGTTCCTGATAGAAAAGGGAACGATATAATGACACTCCCAGTTCGTTTGTATTAGTACCGGCAGCAGCTGAAAGTTGTAGGCCACGTCGTCTCCTTTCATTCCATTTGAAATTGCTTATAAATAAATAGAGAAGGTAATTTTCTGGAGCTTTTACAATTTTCGCCATTTTCTGTAATGAAAGTTTCAAAAAAAAAATTGTTTTTCGCATTTATAAGATAGATTTTTTTAAAAAAATGTGCAAAATTCTTTTGTCATAATTTACCACAGGTGGTTCTGTCGTCAGTGACGTGGGTGTAGGATTATTGACATTTGGTGTTTATTTCGTTGTTTTAAATATTGTTAAAATATTTTTATTTATTTTTGAAATACGAAAGATAAAGTGAAATTACATTTTATCATTTAATTTAAAATTAACAATTTGGAGTATCGAGATATTGATATAAAGAAATAAGAAGGGGTTTGTAAATTACCATAACAAGCTAGGATAAGCACGTGATTGTGTATCATTTAGTTATTTAAGGATCATTTAATTTGTTTCATTTCAACGTATTGGATTATTTATTCGAGTATTTACTCGTATACAATTTTTTATATTTTTTACTTCTAAATTGTATCATCTAAATGCATTTAATTTTTAATGAATCATTATTTTCCAGGTAACTATGGCGAAAAAGATTATTTGTCTATTCGATGTCGATGGGACTCTTACAGTTCCTCAACAGGTAATTTATTTTATTTTACATCATATTTTTTATATTTTTTTCTGAAATTTAATTAGAACTGAAAATTTTACAGGTAATCAAGTCTAATGTTGATAAATTTTTGCAAGAATCAGTGAAAAAAACATTTGACCTCGCTGTTATTGGTGGCTCCGATTTAAACAAAATTAAAAAACAATTAGGTGGCGACGATATTTTTCAGAAGTATAAATATATTTTTTCTGAAAATGGTTTAGTTTCTTTCAGAGATGGTAAACAATTATCGTCCGAAGTAAGTATTAATTTAAGTTTAACTATTCATTCATTTCTTCATTTATAGTAATTTCGTTTTTTTTTTTCGTAGTCAATTCATAAATTAATTGGAGAAGAGGCTCTACAGGATTTTATAAATTTTGTTTTGAAATATATTTCCGAATTAAAATTGCCATTTAAACGAGGAACATTTGTCGAATTCAGAACAGGAATGTTGAATATTTCACCGGTTGGAAGAAATTGTTCACAAGAAGAACGTCTTCAATTCTATGAATATGATAACGAACATCAAATTCGCCAAAAATTCATTCAAGCCTTGAAAAAAGAATTTCCAGATTTAGCATTGACGTACAGTATTGGTAAGTTTATCTCACTTGTTTATCTTTATACAATCGTAAAACAAAAATCATTTATTCAAGATAAAAATTCTTCTTAACCAGACAGTAGAGTTCTCAAAATAAAATTTAATGAAAGCAAACATAAAAGATTTAAAAAAAAATTTTTTTTTAACTGTTTCAATTAATTAAAAGGTGGACAAATATCATTTGATGTTTTTCCTAATGGATGGGACAAAACCTATTGTCTGAAACATATTGAAGGATATGATGAAATACATTTTTTCGGTGACAAAGTAAGAGAAGGTGGAAATGACTATGAAATTTATGAAAGTGATATGACAATTGGACATCGTGTAACTGGTCCCGAAGATACTGTCAATCAATTAAAAGTACTGCAAATTTTAGTGCAAGAATCTGAAAATAAAGAATGCCCAAACGCACCGATGCATTGCGTTTAAATTATTTATTCCACGAAGCATTTTTTCTCTAAAATTAAATTTTATGTAAATAGTGTTGATTTATTTATAGTCTAATTATAACTCAAATCAAATGAATAAAACCAAATGAAAGCAATTTCTGTATTTCTTTTTTCACTTTACTCGACGAAACTTTTAGTTTAAAAATAACTCTTTTTGCTCAAATATTATATTAGCATTAAAAAAATATGAATTTTTAATAAAAAATAATAAAAAGATTTATTCTTATGAAAGGTCATAAAAATTACATTTTTAAAATAGTATTAACAATAAAGATTTAAACTTTTTACTAATTAACAATGATATTCTTTGATAAAATTACATATTACAGCGTAGAAAATAATAATTTTTTTTTTTTACAAAATATTACAATTACCACCTCCCGATAATGGTACACAAGTATCTTGGAACTTTGATTCTTATAAATTATATGCTCTTTTCGTAAAATTAGTTTTGTTTTAAAAAACGCATTTTTGTCAATTTTACTTACAAAAAAAGTCAGTTCCAAATAAGGTAACGAATTTTTTTCAATTACAAACCTCTGTAAATTGGAATTCGTTTTGCAGTAAAAGCTGCAAGACCTTCGACTCGATCCTGCGTTTCCAAAAGCTGAGAAACACATTGTTTTTCAATTTCAAATCCATCCTCAATTGGTACTTCCACTCCTTTACTGATTGCAACTTTCGCTAATCTGAAATAAATTGAAAATATATTTACAAGAGTTAAAATTGTAGAACAAAGTTTTTCCTTCAATTACAACCCTGGGAATTGTGAATAAAAGAATTGTTTATTAAAAATAACCACTTGAGTCATTAATTTATGCTAATGAATACATTGTCATAAGTTAATCGATGAGTTTTAAAAAGACCTTGACGTCGTAATAAATAAAACAATTACCGGCATTTTCCATACTTCTTTTATTAAAATGATAAAAATTTTAAAACATAAATTATATAATGAGGTATGTTGGAAAAAATTCTTTTAATTTTAAAATATCTAATTTTTAAATTTGAATTTTTTAAAAATATTTTTATTGTGTAAAATTATATAATTGTATAACAAATGAACTTACTTTACTCCAATAGGACCATTTGGTAAAATTTCTCTTGCGATTGACAGTGCAGCTTGATAAGCAGCATCACCATCCTTATTTTGTGGAACAACTTGATTAACAAGTCCAATTTTGTGTGCTTCTTCACCATCAAGAACACGAGCTGCAAATATAAGTTCTTTGGCTTTTGCAGGTCCCACAACTCTTGGCAGTCTCTGAGTTCCACCTGCTCCAGGAATAATTGCCAATTTGGTTTCGACTAGACCCATTTTTGCTTCAGACGCTGCTGTTCTTATATCAGTAGCTAGAGCAAGTTCCAAACCTCCTCCAAGTGCAGAGCCATCAATTGCCGATATAACAGGCGCCGGTAGGGATTCAACATTATTCATGAGATTTCTTAATGAAGAAACAAATGGATTTACTTCGGAATTATCCATTTTCAATCTTTCCTTTAAATCTGCGCCAGCACAGAATATTTTTGGTACCAAACTACGAACAATGAGAACTCGTACTTTATTGTCTTGACGAATTGTCGAAATTGCTTCACTTAATTGTGACACGAGATTTTTTCCAAATGCATTCCGAGCTTCTGGACGATTTAATCCTATGACTGCAATTCCATTATCCTTGCCATCAAGATATTTTATTATCACTTCTTTACTGTCGTCTTTCGTATTGAGCATTGGTTTTGCTGAGAAAGCTCGAATCATTGTTAAATTATTGAAAATTGATTGCACTTTAATTTTACTTGCTAGAGACATTTTTTTTTCTTTTTCCTGATATATATTAATTAACGAAAGCTCTGAAACAAATAGATTTTTTTTTTATTAATTAAAGAAATTAAATTTTTTAAAAAAATTTTTTGCCAAAACGTGCATATGTTTTGCACGTGAATGGTCGCGTTTCACGTGCAGAACGCAAATATAACCACAAGTGTGATTAACTATTTTATCTTATCAGATTGTAGAAAAATTAAGGATAAAATCTTTTGAAAATATAATTATCTTTTTTTTTTTTTTTAGCAAATTCTACGTCTTTAAAAATACCTGTTTTCTTACGGCAAGACAACAGATCACTATCTCGATGATTCTATATCAATATTTTTTTCGCTTCTGTTACCCAAAGTTGCCATATCAAAATCTTATAACAAAAATAACATAATATAAAGGAAAGAGTTTTTTTTTTTTATCACACACTCTTAAAATTTGCAAGGGTCAAAAAATTTCAGAAACTTAAAAGTCACTCTTAGGTCAAAAAAAAATGTTTGCAAATCAAATATAAATACATAATTGTTTAAATTATACAAATAAAAAATTTGCTTCTAAGTAAATAATTGAAGAAAAATGTTTCACGAACATGAAAAAATATAATACTTTTAAAAATTATTTTGTTAAATAATAAATCACAAAATTTACGTAATGATCTGACTTGACAATAATATATATTTTAATTTACTTGTTTTTGTAAAATTTAATGTTTCAAAAAATTGTATTTTTTTTCAAACAAAGTCCATAAAATAATGTTTTTAATACTTAAAAAAACTTACTTTTATTGCTAAAATAAAAAATAATAGTTTGCTTATCAGACAATTACATATTATGTATCATTGAAAGACTATTTTAAACGCAAATAATTAAAGTGTAATAAATTTCAATATGCAATTTTTCAATATATGTGACCCTGGAAATATTTTTTAAAACTGAAGTTCAGATAACTAATTTCAAAAATAGAAAGAAACTGGAATATTTATTATTTTATATCAATTTTTTTTTAGAAATGTTTACTTCAACTTTATATAAATTTAATATAGTAATTTAATAAATAATTTATTATATTTATTGTAATTTATAATTACTTATATAATTTTCTTGAATAATAAAAGTTTTTTAATTTTGTATTCTCGTCGTAGATAAGGAGAAAGTGTATATTAGAAAATATGAAAGATTTTAGTTTAAAAATATAATTTTAAATTAAATTTTCTAAATAGGTATAATTTTTTCACTAATTTTGCCATTAAAAAAACCGTCCTTAATAATTTTATGAAAAAATAAAAAATTCTTTTCTAAATTACAGATGAATATTATATTCTTAGTGAAATTAAAGAGACCGCTTTCGCATTTTAAAAAGTTATTGAGAAATATGTTTATAGTGTATAGTTACTTTCTCATATATATATATATAACACATGAAAATAATATCAATTAATAATCTTAATTTATTGTTAATTTATTTATAGATATTTTTAGAAATTATTCTCAGTTTTTTGGTGAATATTTAAAAAAAATTTTACTTACATTTCAAAAAAATGAATACAGAGCGTTAAAAAAAATGCGTAGCTTCACTTAAGACAGGAGATTTTTTTTGTGTCATGATTTTTCGATATATTATACTGTAAGGGAAAGTGATGAAAGTTCAAATAAAAGTTCAAGTTTTAACTGCGACAAACAAACCTCCTAAATGTTTGGAGTTGCGCGCATAACTGAATATAAGAGGAGAGAAGGGCGTGTAAATGGAAACGCATAGTAAAACCGGTGCCGTACGTGCCGGTGTTGAGAATGTTGAGAGATCTATACAATCAATTTTGCTATCAAGGACGTGTTTTTTTATAATATTTCTGAATATGAATTTATGACATAATTGCATTAAAATTGCAATAATTCCTGCGCTTTTTTTGATTATAACAAAAAAAAATGTATATCATTATTGAAGTATTTTAAGAAGTAGATATTTAAATAAAGTGATTTTCATTTTTAAAAATACAATTTTACGAGTACCTGAAAAATTTTTGAACCATTTTTTTTTAGTAAATTCTGTTGTTTATTATTGTTTAGTAATAATGACATGCGATGTTTTTGACCAATATTTTGAAAATTTTTTACTAAACTAGTTTTTAACAATACAATATAATAATATGGAAAAGTACTTGAAAAAGTTGAATCCACTTCTTGAAAAAAGCACTACAAAACTGCTGAGTTAAGTTTGATAAAGAAAGATCGTCACTGCATAAATATAATGATAGAATTACATTAACACTTTACATCATAATTAATTATAATTAATACGTTTCTTGTATTTGTAACAAAGGTGGTTTGTTTTTATAGACTTCTAACTTATCGTCTTTCGATTTTAGTTACCATTTTGACACTTATCGATGGACAGTAAAATTATTCCCTATATTTTAAAAACTACGGAACGGAACGGAATTTTCCTATAGGGAATTCCATATTGTTGGTACTTTTAATTCACTAGTTTCCAATTTCACGACATAAAAAAGATTGGTGTTTCGGTTTATAGTGATTCACTACTGTCAATTTTTTTTTTAAATTCACTGTGCAATAAATTTTACTACATCTTAAATATTGTTAAAATTTGTTTATCTGATAAAAAGTATTATAATTTCAGATTATAGAACTTTAGCTCAAATTTTAATTATTTTTGGTTAAAGTATATAAGAACTCGGGGTGGGGCATTCCTGTCACACAGGAAATTGTGCAGGTGAATGAAACCGCATTGATCATGATTATTTCGTGAGTTTTTCTATTAGTAAATTTATTAAAACAAAATAAAAATCATGGCACGACCGATTTTACCTAGCCAGCAAAAGCTGGCTGAAAAGTTAACTATTTTAAATGATCGTGGAATTGGTATGCTTACACGTATATACAATATTAAAAAAGCCTGTGGGGATGCTAAATCTAAACCTGGATTTCTTTCTGACAAATCATTGGAATCATCTATAAAAACAATAGTGAGGAAATTTCCTAATATTGACATCAAAGGATTGCAAACAATCACAAATTTAAGAAATGAAATTATCAAATCACTGTCATTGTATTATTATACGTTTGTCGATCTTTTGGATTTTAAAGATAATGTTTGTGAATTATTAACAACAATGGATGCTTGTGGAGTTCATATGGATATTACTATTAATTTTGATTTGACAAAAGGATATTTGGATCTTGTTATAACTTATATAAGTTTAATGATACTACTGTCGAAGGTTGAAGATCGAAAAGCAGTTCTTGGACTATTCAATGCTGCTCATGAAATGGTGAGTGAATTATTTGTTTAACGTCAAAAGAAATTAAAATAATATTTCTTAAATGTAATTTTTTTTTTTACTTCTAGGTGCATAGCCAGTCGGATCAAAGTTTTCCACGTCTGGGACAAATGATTATGGATTATGATTCGCCATTGAAAAAATTGTCAGAGGAATTTGTGCCACACTCGAAATTATTGAAGAATGCTTTAACATCATTGTGGCCAATATATCCTGGAAGAAATTTAACAGCCGATACGTGGAGAGCAGATCAGAAACTCAGTCTCGTGGGGAGTCCAGGACAAATTTTGAAAGCAGCTGCAACTGATACAATGTCATGTGAAACATTAAATTTGGATCGAGTTGAGAAATGGATAATTCTCGGTTTTACTCTTTGTCATTCATTTCTCAATCAGGAACAACCTAATCAACTTTGGACAACGGCTTTGGAATCCGGTTGGGTCCTCGCTCTCTTTCGCGATGAAGTGATTTATATTCATCAATATATTCAAGCCTTTTTTGAAGGTATCAAAGGCTACGGCAAGAGAGTCTCTGAGGTGAAGGAATGCTACAATCATGCGATTCAAAAAGCCAGCTATCGTCACAGAGAGAGGAGAAAATTCCTGAGAACAGCTCTTAAAGAATTGGGATTAATTTTAACTGATCAACCAGGTCTTTTGGGACCAAAGGTGCTTTTAATTTTAATGGGACTCTGTCACTCGAGGGACGAAGTTCTTTGGCTTTTGCGTCACCGTGACAATCCTCCAAATCAAGGCAAAGGCAAAGGTCGTGGAGGCGAAGACTTGGTCGATAGACAACTTCCAGAATTGCTCTTCCATTGCGAGGAACTTCGTGCTCTTGTTAGAAAATACTCTCAAGTTCTTCAGAGATATTACGTGCAATTTCTCTCTGGATTTGATGCACCAGCTTTGCATCAAATGATCCAAAATCTTCCAGTTTGTCCCGAGGAAGAGGGAGCAATTTTAAGCGATTTATGCTCACAAATTGCAAGTCTCACTGTTAAACAAGTCGAGGATAATGAACTTTTTGATTTTCGAGCATTTAGACTCGATTGGTTTAGACTTCAGGCCTATATGTCAATTTCCAAGAGTGGAATGAATCTCGCTGATAATAGGGAACTTACTTCCTTTATGGATACCGTTATTTTTCACACAAAAATGGTTGATAATCTCGACGATGTTCTTGTTGAAACTTCTGATCTTTCAATTTTTTGTTTTTACAGTAAAATATTCGAGGATCAATTTCACATGTGTCTGGAATTTCCAGCTCAAAATCGCTATATCGTTGCTTTTCCTCTTATTTGCAGTCATTTTCAAAGTTGTACACACGAACTTTGTCCAGAGGAACGTCATCATATTAGAGAGAGAAGTTTGTCAGTTGTCAATATGTTCCTTGATGAAATGGCAAAAGAGGCAAAGAATATTATTACAACAATATGTGATGAGCAGTGTAATATGAGTGATAAACTTCTTCCAAAACACTGTGCAATTCTTATTTCACAAACATTGAATCGTAAGAAGAAAGATAAGAACAAGAAGAATATGATTGAAATTCACAAACCAGGAATTGAGAGTTACAGAAAAACACGAGAAGAATTAACAACAATGGATAAATTACATATGGCCTTAACTGAACTTTGTTATTCTATTAATTATTGTCCAACGATTAATGTTTGGGAATATACTTTTGCCCCAAGGGAATATCTTCATCAACATCTTGAGAATAGATTTGCTCAGGCTTTAGTTGGAATGGTCATGTTCAATCCTGATACAAGTGAAATAGCAAAACCATCGGAATTATTTGTTAGTGTACGAGCCTATATGAATGTTCTTCAAACTGTGGAAAATTATGTTCACATTGATATTACAAGGGTTTTTAATAATGCATTACTACAGCAAACACAACCTTTGGATAGTCATGGAGAAAAATCAATTGCCGCTCTTTATACACAATGGTATTCGGAAGTTTTATTAAGAAGAGTTAGCGCTGGAAATATTTGCTATTCTGGAAATCAAAGAGCCTTTGTCAGTCTCACTGTTGAAGGAGCAATTCCTTTCAATGCCGAAGAATTTTCTGATATCAATGAACTGCGAGCTTTATCAGAACTTATTGGACCTTATGGTAAGATTTTCTATTATATGAAATCAAAATAAGTTTTATAATAAAGATTGATAATTAATATATTTTATAATTTTATTTTACAGGAATGAAAATGTTGAATGAGACTTTAATGTGGCATATTGCGAGTCAAGTGCAGGAATTGAAGAAACTTGTCGCTGGGAATAAAGAAGTTTTAGTTGCATTGAGGACAAATTTTGATAAGCCAGAAGTGATGAAAGAGCAATTTAAAAAATTACAACAAGTTGATAACGTTCTTCAAAGAGTGACAATTATCGGTGTAATTCTTAGCTTTAGACAACTCTCACAAGCTGCACTTGTTGATGTTCTAGAAGAACGAATTCCATTTTTATTGAGTTCAATTCTTGATTTTAAACATCATCTTCCGTCTGGTGATCCAATGAGAGTGGTTTCGGAAATGACATCAGCCGCTGGTCTCACTTGTAAAGTGGATCCAACTTTAACAACAGCTCTTCGAAGTCAAAAAGCTGAAGTTGATGAAGATGAACATATTCTAGTTTGTCTTCTAATGGTCTTTGTAGCCGTTTCAATTCCTAAACTCGCGAAAAATGAAAATTCATTTTATAGAGCATCACTTGAGGGTCATTCAAATAATATTCACTGCATGGCTACTGCAATCAATAATATTTTTGGAGCACTATTCACCATTTGCGGACAAAACGATATTGAGGATAGAATGAAAGAATTTCTTGCTTTAGCTTCTTCAAGTTTATTGAGATTGGGTCAAGAAGCTGATAAGGAAGCGACAAGAAATAGAGAATCGGTTTATCTTCTTTTGGATCAAATTGTTCAAGAATCTCCATTTCTCACTATGGATCTGCTTGAGAGCTGTTTCCCTTATGCATTAATTCGTAATGCTTATCATGATGTTTATAAATTGGAACACGCTCAACCTTAAAAGACTTTAAAATCAGGGTGAAAAAATTACTTCACCATTAAATCGTATTTTTTATTTATTTTTTTTCTCCTATTGAAATTATTTTTAAACTAGAGTAATCTAGTTTGACACGTAAATTTGTCAAAAAGGCTATTCTTGAAAAAATAAAAAAAAAATTGTATAGAAATGTTTTCAATGAAATGTTGCTGAGTCAGCAAAAAAATTGCAACCGTTTGTAACTTACGGAAAAGTGCAAAATGTACAGTTTTTTAGATTGTTACGTAATATTTATAATTAATTTTATTGAAAACAAGTTTTTCTCACACGTTCTTCGAATTTTCTTTTTAATTCTAAAAAAATTTCTTTCATTGAATCTTTTGAAAAAAATACCTTCTCTTTTGCAAAAAAAATATTTTTATTCTTTACATATGAAAATCATTGACATTGTTTCTTCTTTTTGGAAATTCATTTTTTCCTCCGCAAAAAATTTCAAATATCAAAAATAAACCAAATGATCAAAAAAAAAAAAAAAAAAAAAAACGCGAATCTATATTTTTTCATAGACTTCAAAAGTTAATTTCTTTCGAAAGAATTTAATTCAACAGATATTTACAAATTTAAGAAAAATCTTACATCATATCTAGTTTATATTTAGTCTGTCAAATCAGACTGAAATTTTTCACGTCTTTACAAGACTAAATCGACTGATTAAATTGAAATAAATTTAAAAGAAAAAAAAAATTAACACAAATTTCTGCGTGTATGTAAAATAATTTAAGAAAAATATTTTTTATTTGTGAGTTGCCAGCCCCTTGCACCTTTACTCCCTTTTTATATTCTGAGTATGGAATAGCAATTTCACATAGGAATTACAATTTTTCCAAATGTCTATCGCTTTATTAAATGGGCAAAAACTCTATTTGAAAGTGTGGTGATGTATGAATAAAATTTAATTATTGTTTAAAACAAAATTGAACCAAAAGCATTTAATTCTTAAGTTTTACTCCAGTATTTGGTGTATCACTGTGAAAACGGTATTGTCCATAACATTCTTTAACTCCAGTGTACTTTTACACGACTAATATTGTATTAACCACAAATTTTTTATATGTACAATACAATAATTTTACAATAGTTTATAAAATAAATAAAATTTAAAAGATTATTGTTGGTTTTATAAATTTGGCCTATGAAAATTTTAGTTTAAAAAAAATTCTTATACTTTTTGCCTTAGAGGGAATACTTATTGTTTCAATAATAAATTAAAATAATAGAAAAGTTATCTGAAAAATAGTGAAATAAAAAGTAACACATATAAGTGTAAAATGTATGTTTTATTTTAATTCTTTACAGTAGTGTTTTTCGTTCTTGAATCACATTAACGTTAACAAAAGAGATATTCACAATTATAATTTATTTTTATTTATAATAATATTCATAATACACGCGACATCCTAACATTTTTTTTTTGTTTTTGTTTTTTTTTTTTTTTTTGAAAAGAGAAAAATTTGAAGCTACATTCGGGTGATTGGTCAGTATCTTACTTTATTTAGGTACACAATGAAACAAGAAATCTCAACTCTATTGAGCGTTGATTAAAAATGAAAATCGTCGAAAGTAAAAAAGGCCACTTGGTGGTTTATGATATCCAAGCAACTTTTTTTTAAAAGAGTATTCTCGCATTGTAAGTAGACATAGTTATTCACGAGGAAAAAAGATAAAATGTTGTTGAAATTATGTTAAAAATGCTCAATCATAATTTAATATATAGGTCACCGTGTGTTTTTACATTTTTGGATTGATAGAAAAAATATAACTCTCAATTTTTTTTTTGTTTCTTATCTTTCTTGACACATTATATACATGTGATAGAACATTATGCTTCAGGTTTTTTTTTTAATGAAATAACGTTCCTTCTTCCTGGCTTTTTAAAGAAAAATTAATAACTTTTCGGGATGGAAAGTTAACTTTATGTCATAAAAAATAAATTGTTAAAAGAGGAACCTCCGAATTAAGCCTCTAGGGATGAAGAATTTATTATAAGAATAGGAAATGCATTTTTTTTTTTTTTTGGTTTCCTCTCACGCAACAAATAATTAATTGAAACTAATCAATTTACGGTCCCGTTCTTGCGATTCGTTGGATTTTTTCCATCCATTCACCCTTTAATTGAAAACTTTACCAAAGTAAATGGCAGTGAAATTTGTAATATCTTGATAATATAATTAAAACATCTAATTTTTTAATTAAATTTAAACATTTAATTATTTTTTCTTTTCATTACGTTGAGCTCTTTGGCAGTTTCTGACAATGATATAATGTTAAAAAATGTTACTTTACAAAAATGTTTTAACAAAATTAATTAAAATTACTAATCGCCTCTGAGTTTATCTATTAATATCGAACAATTATTTTCTAAAAGCACAAAATTTTGTACTCTTGATATAAAAAATGTTTGAGTTTCAACAAAATCATTTACTTGTCTATTTTAGAAATTTTTAAATTAAAGTAATAAAGTTTTTTTCTTTTAATCAACTCGCAGAGATCGCAATGAACGGGACCTGATGCATAGTTTAAATTTCTTAACTATATAACAAAATAAATGAATTTGTTAATTAAGAAAATTGATTCGTTATTGAGGAAACGCAATTCTTACGCATCTGCCAGAAATTGAGACACATTAAAATATTTCAAAAGCTTCAATTTGCTTTCTCACCTATTCACACTCGCGTTCAACTCTCTCTGTTTATCTTGAATACAAAATACAGAATAATATGTCGACTATAATACAGGTTTGATATAAAACAAATATTTTTTTTTCGCTATACCGTTGGTAATTGTATAATATATATATATATATATATGTTAAATTATTTACAATGGTATTCACACACATTTTCTTTAAATCTCTTTTTCAAAATTACTTCCGATTCATACCTTTTTGTTCGTTCATTCTTTTACATTCTTTTCAATAATCATCACATTGCGTCTATTGTACATTTCCCCTTTCAAATTCGCAAATCATTGCGACTTTCGATTGGCCCTTCTCTTTCCAAATATTTTTTTTTAATAAACGTCCTCAAAATTTTCAGTTAGTTACACACAATAATTCAAAACTGTGTCGACTTCTTTTTTTTTAAATTAAATATATCTAATAGAGGACAATAAATTCATAAGAAAAGAATATTTTAGAAATCACGTTTCTCCTTTTTCTTTTTGTCATCTATACAAAATACACTAAAATACGTGCGCCTAAGAAAAATTCAGTCATTTAATAAGAAATTTCTAATTCTCTCATATAAAATACTGTTTAGACAAAGTCTCATATAACTGGAACGTAGCTATATCGTCATTTCTATTTAGAAAAACAACGAATATAATTATTTGAAATCAAGTTCGATTCATACAATCGATTCTTTCATTATTTGTGCTTAAAGTTTAAAAAATATTTAATAAAACTCATATTTTTCAGAGTTAATGTTCATATTAAAAAGAAGACTAAGAATTTTCATTTCTATTTTTCTCAAAAACTTAAGATTTGAATTATACTATTTAATTGATTAAAAAGAGAGCATTTTTTTCAATTTTAAATTAGTCTACTAATAAAATTTATTATTTGCCCATTTGAAGTTAATATAACTATAAAAGGCATTAAGCGAAAAATTATCGTGATGTGTTCAATCAGCCTTAAATTTAAATGCTTTTTTACAAAACATCGTATAATTATAATACATTTATATTATAATTTAACGAATGAAAACTTTTCCTAAAAAAAACTTTAAACGTAAGATTCACAATCATACTTAAAATTAATTTCATAGTTCATTTTTCCTGACGCATCGTAGATTTTTCGACAATCGATCTCTTTTTTTTTTTAATAAGCTACTTTTTCACATAACAGACAGACGCTTTTTTTTTAATGATAATTAACACTACAATTCCTATTAAAGGGTAAATAAAGGTTTCGCTTAAATTATGTAATGTACAATTTTTTTTTGCTTTAAATTAAACGTAATCTATGATCACGAATAATATTCAACTAATTAATAATATTACAATAATGATCGTAATCAACACAACCATTAACACAGAATCATTAAGACTGTTCGACCCATTCGTATAATTTCAAGTTTAGAAATTGAAACATATTTTTTTGCAAGAGCCTTCATTACATTTTACAAAACGAATTTACATTTTTTTTTCTTATTGTAATAATTTCAAAACGTAAAAATTATTGAGGAATTAAAACTTATCAAAAATATCGATAATTGAGTAAATAACAAATATTGTTTAATAAATAAATGAATGGTTCTTGCAAAAAGCGTTGGAAAAAAACTATTTATCTGATTTAAAAAAAAACATTCTAAAAATTGGTTTATTGAACACCCTTAAGGTTCCTTTTAAAAATAATTTTTCTCTCAAGTCGATATTTATTATTGATGACTCAATAAAAAGATATTTTTACATGGAACCAAGATAATAGTAGTAATAAATTTTCTTTCTTATTTATATCTTTTTTTCCCTATTTAACATTAGGAAATTTTGCATCAATTGGCTAATAAACTGTAGTATAAGAATAAGATGTACATTACAGCGAATCTCGTACTATAATGTTACAGAGATCAAACAAATGACCTTTAAATATTTTGGTAATGCTGAAAGCCAGATATTTCTTTATAGTCAGTCGATATTTGCAATGAAATCTGCCTTCTAGTAAAAAAAAAAAATCTACCAATTATGAAAAGAATTTAATTTGTTAAATATCAATATAAAGAGATGTAAAATTCAAATAAAAAAAAAAATTCTTTTAAAATTGGTACCTACAAATTTTTCTTCTACATTAATATTTAATGAATTAATAATTAGATTTCATTTTAGCAATTCTTTAACAGCTAAACTTCAATCACCGAGAATAGATCATAAAATTAAGAACTATAAAAATCTTGGCCTTGAATTAGTGCGATTACAAAAAACGAGAACGTCGCTTTTTGAAATCAATGATATTAAGAAATTAAATATATACAAGAATATTGTGTTTTTTTTTTAGTAAAGCAAGAGGATTTTTTTCTTGAAAATATAAATCTCATTTTCATGTTTTAATATCTACACAAAATGGGACTTAAAATTAAATCAAACTGTTCTAACAAAAGAAAATAAATTTTCTTTTGGATTTTTAGATTCGAAAACAATTTTTTCGGCAGTAAAAATTTATTTAAAAAAGAAGAAAAATGAATATCTCCAGAAAAAAAATACCTGGCGATTTGGAATCATTTTGAAATGAATTTTTCATTTCATTTATTCGGATTTTGATCATCGAGCATTCATTTGGTCTTTTAAAATCATTAAAGAGATTAAGTAGTCTTCGTGAACGATTCAACAACGTAAGGAATAGATCATTGCAGAAGTCATGAAATCTACTGAGAAAGATCCTTACAATATAACTGACAGAAAATACTTGCCTCATATATATATAAGTATAGACTTTGATCATTGGCGATCATCTTTTAATATATATTTTCTTGTCGCTTCTAGATAATTTGCTGAGGCAAATTATGTCACTATATAGTTCTTCAAGCTACACAACGCTGATTATCAAATTTTTTCTTCTTTTTTTTTTTTTACAGTAGCAGTCTATATTCATCAGACCTTGTTGTGATGTCTCATCTCATAGGCTGAGGACCTCCCGCCTCCCCCGGAGCCCGAATAGGCGCCGGCGTACAATTCGGGGTGGTTGGAACGACTGTGGTTGGCTGCTGGACCGCTACTTGGTGACGCACTAGCTGTGGGAACCGAGTGATATCCTGTTTAAAAGTTTAGAAATATCTAATGTGACTAAAATAAAAAAAAAAAATTGAAAAAAAACCCACATATACACAAGCTGGAATGAAGGAGGTGCGTAAGTTAATTTTAATAGATATTTTATCTCAATTTTTAATTACCTTGCGATTATTATATTAAAATTAGATCTAAAAATCTAAAAATGAAATATAGTGTTCCTTGTAAATAAAATTCAAGTTATTTTTTGTATGAATGAATTAAGTCCATGAATTTTTAAAAATGCACTGGAGTATTGACTGCATGATTAAAAAAATATATCTTCTCAAATTCTGAATAATTCAATCCAACTTGAGAAATTTCAATAATCGTCATTCCAGCGTAATTTCTTCATAATTAAAAAAAAAATAATACATAAAATATAAAGCATTGTTGATCTTTTTTCAGGTAAGCGTTCTACTGTTTTAGGAGCAAATACATGAATGTCAAGTGCATTAAAATGATTTAAATTTATATATATACAAATTGAAAAACATTATTTGATGGAAAAAAAATCGCTGAGGCCTTTTTATTAAGTGCAAGCGAATTGTATTCGTGAATTTGCTCCTATTTATGAGAATATATTAGGCCCCAGCTCACCTCTGTAGTGGAAGGGTAGTGTCGATTAGTGATGCGCGTCAATCAATGCGAGAAGGATGCGAAAAGGAGAAAAATCTAATGTAGTTGCGGGTCACTCCAAAAGAAGGTACAACAGTAATTTTCAATTAAGTTTGTTCTCATATATTTTAAAAAAAATTCTCTAATTATATAAATTAATTAATAAAATTGAAATACCAAAAATATTACTGTCATATCAATAGAATTTTAGGAATTTAAAAAAAAAATTCATTTGAACAAACTTTATTGAGATTTGTTTTTTTAAATGTAATTTAAAATTTATTTAACAAACATACCTTTAGGATAATATTGAGCACCTCTTCTTTCACCGTAACCATGAGAAGGTCCTCGAGTTCCTTGACCTCCTTGCCTTGGTGGAACACTTCTTGGACCTGCACCTCCGCCATGTGGATGTCGCTAAAATTTTTATATATCATTAATTCACTGAATTACTTTATTTTTTCGTATATTTACTTTTTATTTACTTATTTTTAGAACTTAAATATTTAATAAAAAAGTATTATATCAAAATTTTGTCAAATTAATTAGGATACTTATTTACCATGCGTCTCAAAGTGTTCATCGGCCTTCTTAAAGTATCGCTAATTCTTCTAGCCGGTGGTTTCTTTGGATTATTCGAAGGAGTATGAACAGCGCAACATTTTATGAAGAAACCCATGAAAATAATAAAGGCTATTCCCATCAATACAACAGCCCACCAATATTCCTGTTAAGAAAATTTCATAGTAAATATTTTGAATTCTTAAAAATAAAAATTATTTCTAAATTACTTTATATTACAAAATTACACTGGTTTCAAATAAATTACAAGTGTAGATTTTTTTTTTAATTTACCGTAACCCATTGTGCAACAGTCGACAGAGTATCTTTGTTGAAAAGTAGATTTTTCAACTTGGCAAGTGGACCTTCAGCATCGACTGCTCTACATTTTAAAAATACGTCACAATAGCCCTGTAAAAAATAAATATTTATTAAATAATGAAAACGAATTAATCGATAAAAATTAAATGAAAAATTACCTGAAAATTGTCACACGGAGAACCAGGCCTCAAACTAATTCCACCATCTGGTAATCCAACAACATTAGCAAATTCACTGGTACTACGGCATGTTGAAGTGTCGGTTCCATTTTGACATGCCAACTCGCATAGTTTCCTTTTGTCAATATTTGGAATTATGTTACTAGTTAAAAAGCACTCAGTCATATTCCATTCCAGACAAATCGATCCAGTGCACTCTCCATTAATACATAACTACAAAGAATGTTATAAATTAATACATTTTTAAATTATTTATCTACTTATTTATTCATTAGTTTTATTATCTTTGATAGCAAAATTTAAATATTACAAAGATATTTAGTGAGAGAAAAAAGTAGAAAATATTTATTTAAAAAACATTATACTAAATAGTTTTATTGTAAATGTAAATTCAATAAATGTGAAATTAACCTGAGTTCCTTCGTTACATCTCGTTTTATTGGCTTTAGGCAATGGTACAGGGCATTCAGGCGATCTTCCATTACAGGTGGAATTGTAGCTACAGTCTGATTCCACTTTACATTGAACTCTATGAGAGAGTGGAACAAATTGGCATGTTTCGCTTGAGCAACAAGGACCTTGGCTGGGACTAAAAAAAAAAAAAACGTAATGCAAGTGTAATCTAACATAAACGATTAGTCACCATTAATAATAAATTCTCAACAATCTTGAAAACTAGTTTACGACTTCCTCGCTCAATTGACACAATTAAAAGCTTTTTTAATTTTCACCTTCAGAAATTTCATTTTCAAATTACTTCTATGCAAGTCAATTAAAATTTTTCTAAATCAGATTTAATTTTTTACTTAAAGATTAAATAATTTTAATAATCCATTGAATTTAGAAAAAATTATTTATTACATACCTGCATTGTGTTTTTTCTCTTCTCTTGCAACTTTTGGCATCGCTGTTTAGTTTATCCAAGTCAGACAATACTCGTGGATAACAGCACTTTTCCTTGCACTCGCCATCATCGTAGCCACAATCACATTCTTCGCCTGCCTCAACAATTTTGTTACCACAAAACGCACCAGCGGAAGCTGAGAAACAATTCTTTTTCTTCTTGTCATCAATTGCATCTAGCACATTGCTGATATTTCCAATACTGCACTTTGAAAATTTACTATTATTTGGACGATCACCACTCGTTGCTGAGGCAAACATTATATAATTTCCATGAAGGCCACCGGGTCTGCATTCTGGTGGAAAATCGTGCTGAAAAATAAAAAAAATTATTTTCAGAATTAGAAAAATTTCATTTTCTTTTAAATTTTAAAGAAATCATAAAATATTAATAGTTTAATTTATTATAATAATATTATTTTTTTTTAACCAACCGGTGAGCCAAAATTATGTCCAATCTCGTGGGCTAAAGTCAATTGAGATACTTTAGGAGGCACTCGACTATTGTAATTAACAAAAGTAATGATCCCGGTATTAAGGGATCTTTTAGTGGATTGATATGATCCACCAACTGTTTCTGTGTAGGTCTTGTACCTTTCACAGATTCCACCGGAAGCTCCAGACGCTGATGCTACCCACGCAAGACCAAGGGTACCACCAGTAAAATCTCTACAATTATGATTAATAATTCAAACAATTAAAATTATCTTCAAATTTTAATTCATATTAAATTATCTCTAAATTTTCTAAATAAAATAATTTACCTGTAAGTGAAAACGTAAGCCAAGCAAAAATCCTCATGATTTCCCAACGAATGAAGATTCAAAAAATTGCTAACATCTATATTCTCCATACAAAATTGATTCTGTTCCGAATTATTTGGAGGCGTTGTACGTGATGTTAAACGAGATGTCGTACGAGATGTTGTGCGAAAAGCAGTGTGTGATGGTGTACAAGACGAATCGTCATCAATCTTTAAATTAAATAAATAATAATTATTTTTACTTGTAACTTTTTTTTAAAATTATTTTTGTACAAAAATAATTTACCTTTATTCTCTGAACTTCAAATTTAATATTTCTGTGTTCTTCCCTGCCATCAAATCTTGTATCTCTATAAATATAATTAACGGCAGTGACATGATGTGCGATTAGAGATAAAATTTCTTCTTTTGTCTTCTCTGGATCTTGATGAAGCTTGAGAAATAAATTAAAGGTTTATTTAATAAATAGAAATAATTTTTTTTTAAATGCGAGATTGAATTAATAATTGACTACCTGCTCGGTTATATGTCTCCATATTAAAGGATCCGTTTGAATAAAAAGTGAGCATGTTGTATTTTTATTTTCCTCCTTTGGTTTCGTAGCTCTTTTCGATCTTCGACTACCATGTTCATTGGCTTCTTTACTGTATTTATGACTTGGAGTCTCGCTATCTCCACTCCAAGGTTTTACCTTCAATTATTGATTATAATATTAAAACAAACTTGTACATTTTAGAACCAGGTACATTTTTTCTTTTTTTTAAAAAAAATATTTTTTACTTATTTATATTTGTAATTTTTTAAAATAGTTGCTACTAATAATAGATTTTCTTAAACTTATTTATTTATAAAATTTCTAAATTTTGCTAATTAGATATTTTTTCAAATTTTGTTAAAATAAAAAATGTGAAATTCTCAAAATAAAAAAATTAATAAAAAGAGTGTATAAAATTTGGCGATATAGGCGAATATGATGTCTATGTCCACATTATTGATTAAATGAACATTCTACCTTTGGAATTTCATCCGGTTTCGTTTTTGTTTTTGGTGGTGGAGGATCAGGTTCACCGGAATTTTGAATGTTATTCATCCACTGTATCACCTCTTCGTTAATACCACAGCCTCCAGAACCTGAAATTATAACCATAAGAAAAAATATTACCTCATAACTGTAAAAAATTATTTTCTCAAATAAATATAATATTTCACGTACAGAGAAGATTAAAATAAAATTTAATAATAATTTTATTAAACGTATGTAATAACATTATTTATCTCAGCTTATATAAATATATATATATAGTTCAGTACTAATATTTATAACTGATTCACGAATGCACTCACGTTGAAACATATTTGCTTAGCCTCGTTATCTGTTTGTACTAGAACACGAGGTGCGTGGTATTATAAATCTGCAACATTAGCACACCGCTATGGTACACTTATAAATTTCATAAAATTTAATAAGTGTTTCCACGGACTTTAATTAAATCTCTTAAATTAATCCACTTGGAAGTAGAATTCAAATTATTGTCCGTACAATTTTTTTTCACCGACAAAAATAAAGTATATATATATATATATATCTATATATATTCAAATTATACTTGAGATAAAATTATTTTCATCATTTTATACTCATGAAAAGGCTAGCAAAAAATTTTTTTTGTTCCTTTTCTTTTCATAAAAAGTTTTGACACTACAGCAATTTGTTTTAAAAGAAAATACAAACTGAGATAGATAATGCAGGAATTTCGCTTGTGAAGAAGCAACTATAGACCAAGAGGAGCTAAAGTCAGTGTAGATTGAAACTTTATAATGAAATAAAATTAAAACTATTTCCAGAATCTTTTAAAAAAAATTTCAAAACAATTTCTTAAATAAATTTAAAAAATGGAATAAAAATTTTTTATTGTGCGCAAAAAAGAAAGGAAATGAAAATTAAAATAGAAGCAAGTGAGATAAATTAACAAATTGTTAAAAATAAAAAAATTTTTTTTAAATTCTCGAACTGAATTAGAAATTAATGAAAATCTTTGGGGAAAATTTTTATCTGCATGAATATTTTCGATGTCTGCTCCTGAGTTTCTCTAAAAAGATAAGATTTCTTGTCAAATTGGCAGATACGATTAGAGAGGGATTTTATGAGTCGAGATGAAGGCTGAAAAGACAGATCCTGCTACCACGAAAAGGGTGCTGAGCAATAGAGTGGAAGGACAAGAGCAAAGAGTAACACAGTATTGATCAAAATGATATGAATTCACAAAGTTACATTCACTGTAAAAAAAAGAAGTTTTTTTCTCATCAATCGTCTTCCAAAAGATTAAATATAAATAACGGAAAAAAATGGAATTACTAGTAATAAGTATTATAAATTTTATGTTCGATTTATAATTATTGTATTTAAATTAAAAATAATTTTTTTTATTTAAAAAAAATTAAGAGAATTAACATTAAATTATTATAATTATATCAATAATATATTAATGATGATGTTGATTCATAAAAGTGGAAATTTTCGACAAAGCTTATTTAAAAAAAATTATATTTTTTTCTAGTTTCATGCAAAATATTTAAAAATTTCTCACCTGTTCGAATGTCAGCGTAGGGATCACCAACATCATTCTCATGATATATCACCGAGTGTAATGTCTCATTCACTTCATGTGAAGGAAAGTAATAGTGAGCCTTTTCTACGAACCATGCTCCATGCCGTGGTGACTCAATTTTTCCATGGAAAACACCATCACTTATACTTCCAAAAATCCGACTGCCAGGATCACCTATACAATTTCAATGAAAATATTTTAGTTTTCTTTTTTTAATTTGAAAATAAAATATTTTTACCAAAAAACTTGCTGACACAATTAGGAATTATTTTTGCAAAATTAAAATTACATAATTATTTTTATAAAAAAAAAAATTATCTACATTAAATAGATTTTAATTAAAAATATTTGAATTTTCTATTCCAAATAAATGTCATCTTAATTTCAATATATGAACTTCATTTTAATTAAACTATATTATTTGAAGTAGATTAATTTTACCAACTTCTCAGAGTGATCAACCGTATCGACTTGTTATTAAATTCCAGACAAGTTGAAAAGTTTCCAGTTTCAATGTTCTATTTATATTATATAATCCAATATTGAAAGATATGTATTTCATTTTGGTTTTTGCATAAAACAAAAGTAGCCTGTTAATAATTTAGTAACGTGAAAGTTAATTTTAATTAAATGTCTACAAAAGTAATTTTTTTTTAAATTAATTTAAAATTCTGTTTTTTCAAAAAAAAAAACAAAAAATTTTGATAATAAAAACAAAAAAAAAAAGATTCAATTAAAATAAATTCTTTTTTTCGATTTTTAAAATGTACGGCAAACTTTATAGTTTTCATCAGAGTTTTGTTGAATACTTAAGTACTTAACTTTTCAAACTGAGGCGCAAAATCTAGTGAATTGGAAATAAGCCAAAAAGTATATAAAGTTTGTCCAAGAATGCAATTCTAGTTTAAGTGTATAATTTTGATCATAAATTATAAAAGATTACCTTCAAGGTGTCCTTCGTAGATATGGGAAGTGTCGAGATCCTCTTCCTGGCCGGAAGGACCCTCTATCAATAAATTATCACTAAATGTACTTAAATCGCGTTTAAGTCGAAGGTGAAAGTCTTTTCCGTGAGCACTAAATTTTAACGAGACTGTATTGTCACGGGTAACTGATCTTTTCGCTCTTAAATGACTTTGATGGACCTCGTGAGTAGGATAATTAAGAACTTCGAAGTGTCGAATGTATTCGTTCAGTCGACTAGCTGTAACAGTAAAAACAATAAAAAAAAATTAAGTAACAATGTCATTTATAACTTAATAATAGTAATAAAAAATAATAATAATAATAAATACTGTTCACTTGGGGCGAGACGAAATTGTTTCTAACCTAAGAAATCATTGTTCTTTCATAACTATTATACATAAAAAAAAATAATGACAAAACTAAATAAAATTCTTGAGTGCAGAAAAATAGAAGTATATATTTATAGACATTATAATCAGAAATACTGCAATATGTGTTTAATTTTTTAAAAATGATATCAAAACAATTTGTTTTCTTTAACATTGTGTTTTGTTTACATCTGTCTGCTACTAGTGATATCTAGGGAATTTTTAATTTCTGGTTTAACAGCAAGTCAGCTGACATTTGACAGTTTTCCGACTATAAACAGTTTATTATAAACACTTATTGAAATAAAATACTGTAATACGACTTATTAATTTATATTAAAAACTAAATTGGAAATTTGAAATTGAAAATATTCGATCCCTTGTTATATACAGGTAAAACTTAAAATAATATTTTTCTACTGTTACTGGAAAACCTAACCTATAAAAACGTCAAAATTTGTTGGAACAGTTGTTTATAAAGAAGCAAAAAAAATAACGTTTACAGTTTGTCATTTTTGAGTACGAATATAAGTATATATATAAACCACCTTCTGTAGATAGAATATGATAAAACTTTGAAAGTATCTAAGAAAAGGAATATTCTTTGACAAAGACTATTCTCGCGCAGTTAGTACATGAATTTCAATGGGACTTTACTGGGATATCTTGTACCTTGTACAAGACAGGTCCTTTGGGATCTCAGTAACTTTGACAATATTATCAACGATATTCTATATAGAATTCATAATCGATTCTCACAAAAATCTTTTTTCGCATAAATATTATCCACACGGAATTTATAAGAATTTTTGTGGCGTCGAATTTCTATTTAGAAAAATTTCAAAATTCACCTTGTATTGAACCAAAAAAGGTCGAAAAAAATTTTTTTTTTGACAAAAATTTATTTAAAATAATGTTTCTTTAAAAATTCCTTTTTTCCGTTTAGTTTGACTTTGCTTTTTTGCTCATGTTATATTTATTCGCGGTATATCAATTTTCTCGTATCGATAGTCACACGATTTTATTTCATGTGGCCAAAGTTATTAATTTTTGTGGCTTTCCAATGATAACAGAAATAGATTAATTGCTTCACGTTATATCGTACACTATCTAGCACGTATTTAATAAGATCTTTTTTTTCATGTTTTGTTAAATGAAACGACTTTCAATATCGATAAAACGATTTTTATTCTTTTGTTAAATATCATTCTTTGTGTATTTAGTGTTTTATCTTATGTTCAATCACTCGCAAAATAGTTCTGTTAAATAAAATAAATATTCTTAAAGGTATAAAAATTTAGTGCAATACAAAAATTCAATTTTTTAAAATTTAATTTCTAGAAAATATAGCTCGACAAATTTTGTTCAATAATTGAACGTATTCAAAGCTTCAGGCATATTTTTTATTTAATTTCTTTACTTTATATACTACACGAGTATTTATCGATCATATAATCGAATTTTCATTTAATCCAATTGTTATTTAACGAAATTTTCTATTGATTAAATTTTTATTTAACCAAATTTGCATTTGATGAAATTTTAATTTAAACCAAATTTATTTATAGCATTTAATAGAATTTTTATATTTAACCAAATTTACTTTTGATTGATTTTTCTTAATTAAATTTTTTTTTTCTAAATATATAAGAAACGATTTATAAATTTAGAGAGAAACGTTATTTTCAATTTTTATTTGAAAAATGACAAGATTATTAAAATAATTGTTATTTTACTGATAATCCATGTTTCAGATATAAATTTCGAGAGATCTATGAAGCTTTGGTATATATATACATTCCATCTAATTTTATGTCAGTCAATTTACGACATAGCGGAAGTACAGTGAAGACCACAAACACAAATAAACCGGAAGCAGTTTCGAGAGGATAGTATACGCTGCTCAAAATAATTATTCTGCGGTTTCCGAACAAAAGGTATATCAAATTGTTATAATATATATATATTTTTTTTGGAAACAAGTAATCATATAAAGAAAGGGGGCATAACCATCTGAAAACTTATACCTCTCTAAATTATTTGAATTTAATAAATTTTTTTTTTTATAGGATTCAAAGAAATTTTAAAAATAATTTTTCAGTGAAAATATCGAGTGAAGTATATTATATAAAACGATTCAAAAACAATAAAATAAATAATTCTTATCTTTTGAAGGAATTCAATTACAATTCCAGAAGAAAGTAAATTAGAGAAATATTTGTAGAGAAACAAGAATTTCTATTAGCATTCGAATATATATAACTACAGTGAGATAAACAAGTTGAAATAAAATGGAGTCAGGACGTTATTGAATAAGGAACATTTTCTGCTCGATGTATATATAAAAGGGTGGCAACCTCGTTTGATATTTAATGAAAAGTGCTTATTCCCTATTGTGAGCATCTCTTTTCATCTCTCGCACTATCAGTTAACATTCTCCCAAGACAAGTCCGGGGCTATTTTAAAAATCCCTAGAGTGAAATTGCTTTTCGCCGGTCGTCGTCGGGTCCTGGACGTCGTTGTCCTTGTCTAGAAATTGTTAGAAAGGGGTAAGTAACCTCGACAGGAAATGCATTGCGCTATTGCAGCCAGCAGACCGACACTTTAACGCGCCTTTCAATTACCCTACATAAAATTTAAAGTCTCTCTTTCATATACAGTGATTTAATTAAAGCAAACCCCCTGTGTGTGAAAAAAAAGAAGAAGGAAAACTGAAAAATAAGAATGAGATTTTTTTCATGTTATGCTTTTTTTTCAAATTCCAGTCACAATCATGAGTCCGCAGAATTTCACAAATTAAATTCTTTTATATATACCATTTCTCAGGAAGGAATTTCAAAAATTTACTGCAACATTTTTCACGAGGTTGAAAATTGTCAAAAAAATTATTATTTATTTATTTTTAAGTTCTTTATTTGTTATTTTTGTTAATGTGCTTTTTTTTTATAATAGATATATAAAGAAGAAATTGAAAACAAATTTTCATGAAAAAAGGATCTAAAAAGTGAGGAATTAGATGAGATTAATTAAATTATGAGATATGATGGTTCTCGTTTTTGGAAAAAAAAAAAAAAACCTTTTCTCGTAAATTCACACCAACGACCACTATGTCTCCTACGTGCAGTGAATTTTATAAGCTAAGACTACGATAATGTGGCATGCTCAAGGATCTAAAATCGCACCAGGGAGCTAAGATTTTTCTTCTATATACCTTTCTGAATACCGAGACATATATGAAAAGCTTTTTCCGCACCTTAACGACAGAGGGAAAACGAAAAAGCCCATATTGCAACATTTTCCATCACGTTATAAAATACATACACTGAAAAAAATTTATTTAATTCAAATAATCGACTTTTAATTTCTTTGTCTCTAGAATTTTTTTATATTTAAATTGTTTATAAAAAAATATAACTAAAAAAAATTTTTTTTTTAATTATATTTTGCTACCAAAAAAAAAATTGATTTTTCACCTTTTCTTTAGTAGAAAACTTTAGAAATATAGAAGTTAGATTTTTGTGAAATTCACTAGAGATAGAAAGCGCGAGGATTTACCCTCTCGTGCCTAAAGCTGAAAACGGGGCTTAACTCCGGTGCATCGTTCGATCATACACTCCAATACACAGAAAGTGGTATTTACTCTCCGTCCCTTGCTCTTTCAAGTACCTCTTTCTCTTCTATTTTCCAAGTGATATGTTTAAAATCTCCAAAAAAAACTTCTGTTCTGATTTTGAGGAGATGCAAGAGACGATGCTTCTTATACGGTTGATAAATTTTATCACCTTCCTGATGCGGTGTATAAAACACGATCGTTCAAATTAACCTATTAAATTTACATATAGCAGAAAAGTTTTTTCTTCTACAAAGTTATATAAAACGTAACTTTTTAAAGTTTTTGAAAAATGAAACGAAAAATACATAAAATTTTGTCATAAGGTGGGTATTTTTAAATTTAAATAATTTAAATAAAAATTATTTAAAGTATAAATATTTATTTGATAATAGTCGATTATTTGAATAATAAATTTATTTTTCACTATAATTTTTTATGAGACAGTGAACAGAATTTTTGTATTTTTTTAATTTCCACAGAATTCTCAAAATTTTATCGTATAGATATAAATTTTATTAAAATTGTAAAAAGAGATTTATTATTGATAAAAAAACAGATAGTGAGTTAAAAGAATATAAAGGTACAATAGTCCATTTGAGGAGGAGGAGGAGGTATCAATTGACCTAATTCTAAGTTCGCAACAAATCAGCACTGACCCCGCTGGTCTACCGTCCATTATCTAATTTAACTATTTAGAGGTGTGCGCAATGTTCCTTTTGAACATTTTAACTCAAAGGTTATATAATAGTATAGATTAAAAGTTCTCTCTCCTTTTATTTTGAGTGCTGATTAATTACCCTCTTTAAGTATATATATTTCTCTCTTCTCTCCGCAAAAAAGAATTTTCTCTCTCGACCTGCCCAGACTGACCATCCTTTTGGAGGCCCTTCCCCAGAGATGGTCATTGCTCTTTTTAACTCTCTTATATCATTGTCACGTAAAAAGGAAAAACTGCACCGGTCGCGTCACAAATCACAAAGACTTTTCTCATCTAATCCCGAGTAACCAGACTTTTACAGAGGTTCCAGAGTACCAAAAAAAAAAAAAAAATGCTCGCACGCTTCTCAAGTTTACACATATTTGATCCTTTCATTTAATTTCAAATCCTATCCTTATAAAAAAAAAAAAAAAAACCCGCGAATTATTATTTGAGAATTTTTTTTTTAGAATAAATTTGTTTAAATTGTTAAAAAAATTTTTTCTTTTGCAAAAAGTAATATTTGAATAATTTTTGTTGAAGTGAAAAGTGAATAGATGCAAAATTGTTACTTTCTACATTGCGCCAGTTAATTACTGAATTTATTAAGTATTTTGTAGACTGTGTCGTGTTAAACCGTTGAATTGGGACTGAAAATGATATTCATGGTTTCTGACCATGACAACCCTTTATATTGTACAGGGAAATACATATATGTTTGAAGATTAATGTTTCGGGCCAGAGTCGTCCAGTTTTCCTTGTTATTTCGACGAATTTTCATTTTGTCATTTTACACACATCCGTTCAGCAACGATAGACCACAAACAACACTATACTTTCCCCTTTACACTTCAACTACCGTGATTCAATTCACTCTCTCTCTCTCTCTCTCTCTCTCTCTCTCTCTCTCTCTCTCTCTCTCTCTCTCTCTCTCTCTCTCTCTCTCTCTCTCTCTCTCTCTCTCTCTCTCTCTCTCTCTCTCTCTCTCTCTCTCTCTCTCTCTCTCTCTCTCTCTCTCTCTCTCTCTCTCTCTCTCTCTCTCTCTCTCTCTCTCTCTCTCTCTCCTCCTTCATGCTTTACGCTAGCTTGTGTCCATTTCGAAAATGGAACGTTGAGTTTGTACTAGTGCAATAAAATGTGTTTCAAATGTACTTCGAATGAGAAAATATAAAGTGTTTACTATTTTATTTTGCTTTTACAGTTTTGTATTTTTTTGTGTTTTTAGTTAATTAAAATTTAATTATTTATTACACTGAAAAAAAAATTATTCTATTCAAATAATTAATTATTATCAAATAAATAGTAAATAATTTTTAAAACCAAATAATTGATTTGTACGAATAATTTCTGTATTTTAAACAAAATAGACTCGAAAATTATTTTGTTCAAAGAAATATTTATAGATTATTTTAATCAATTTTTTTTTCATTTTATTAATGAATAATTTGGTAAAAGAATAATATGAATATAGGTAGTGGAAAAAATATAAATCCATTCAATTAAAAATAAAAAAATAAAACATTTCAATTTTTTTTTTTTAACGTTTAAACAGCTCAGCTACTACACGCTGTTATCAGACTGTTAACCAGATGCAACTGCGTTGATCAGATTTAATAATAAATTTTTTACAGACAACTGAACGTTAAAAAAAATGTTTTATTTTTTACCTTGACTTGGATTATATTTTTACCAAATTTTTGTGTTTCATTTATTTAATATAACGTGAAGACAATTTAAAAAAAACAGTTTAAAAAATAAAAAGCAATAAAAAAAATTAAACAAAATAAAATTTTGCAATTATAATTTTTGGTATTTTATAAAAAAAAAAAAAAATTAAAAAACATTAATCCCCGTAAAGAGTCCATTATAGAAAGTCGAAACGTGTTGAAGAGAATTGAATCAAGTTTGATCTTTCGAGCAAAATTGAACAAGGGGAGTTTTTATATGTCTGTCTCTTGATTTGAAAATTCGTTTGATCCCCCTTCTTTGATATCTTTCAAATATCATCTTTTAATCGCATCTTCTTTTTTTTTTTTTTTTTTTTATTAAAATAAAAATAATTTAAAAAGAGAAAAAGCGGGTTTATTTTTCGAAACTTCCGGTTTCATGTAATAAAATGCAAGCATATTAATTTAAATCACTCTCATTATATTGAATGTGAAGATTAATGTAAATGAATTTTAAATAGTAATTGTTCTTGAAAAATATGCAAAAACAGATTTTTAGATAGCTGAGAAAGTACTTTTTAGAATTCTTTTGAAAAATTAAAATAGTAAAAACGGATTTACTCTAAATCCCATGAGGCAGTAATCCGAAATAATACCCAAATGGGAATACGACGATGGAGAATATGCAGCTTATACTATATATACACAGTAAACCCAAGCCTTCGTTATCGACATTTAAACATTTCAGAGAACATTACCTTCAAGCTCCATAAATGATTATTAAAATTGCAAAAATAAATATGATTTATTTTTTAAAAAAAAAAAAACTTTTCTCTCATATTGTAAATAAATAAAGGAAAAATACAAAATTTATTTCAACAATATAGAAAAATAATAATGGTAAAAAAATTCCCTTTAAAGAAGAAAAATTGTTTTTTTCAACCCTTAAATAGTAAACAAAGTGCAAAATAAGATTTCCATTTTAATGGAGAATAGAAAAATACAATTTGTGTGTTGAAATACTCAAGTCTTGACTCAGGAGAATTGCAATATTAGATCTCCTCAATTGAAATTACAATATCTGAGGTAGTTTTATAAGGACCGTTAACCAAGTCACACTCAAAGTTTCAATTGAAAATGAATATTATAATCCTAGCTAAATTACTTATTTTCAAATTCGTAAATAAAATTTTATAAATATTTTTTATATATGTGTATACAAATTATCAAAATTTAATTCCACACTCAGGGAAATAATATTTATAAAACACATTTTGTGAATTACAAATATTTTTCGAAATTTTTAATTAAAAATTTAAATTAACATTTACGAATGCTGTTTATAAAATTATTTTGAGGAATAAAAAAAAAAAAAAATAAAACATGATTGGATTTGTAACTGCGTAGTCGGTTAATTAATTTACAAATCCCTGAGTATGTAAAATAAAAATTTTTAACTAACAATATTAAATCGAAACAATTTTATTTCATTAAAAATTGAAAGCAAAAGAACCGGAATTTCTAAACAATGAATTTTTATGGCAAATTCAATTCGGTTTCAATTTTAATTAAGAGACGAAGAATTTTCGCTCGACCTATAAAACACATATTTTGAAAAATAATCAAATTTTACTGATATAAGAGGAAAATTCGCCTGCGAAAGATGCAATTACATTTTTGAAGCGGAAAATATCTCGTGTGAGTTTTGAACGGTTGAAAAACTGCTTTTGTATAAATAAATCAGGAACTTCAAATGATTTCTGGTATATGGCAGAAACTGGAGAATGATTTGGTATCTGGCTGTGTTGAAATATGAGATTTTCTCGAAGGAGCTAACATTTTATTCCGGAATTTCACAGCGTTTTCGCGCAACAAAATAGGAGAAATAGTAAACAACAAATTCTCAATACTTTTTGGCTTCGCTTTTCTCTCCTCTGTTTCGCTATGTCAATAAATATATGGCCTCCGAAACACAATCGACCCTATTTCTTTGGACCCTATATCCGTTGACAAAACGGTTAGAGAACTTTTTCTGTTACTGTTTTTTGCAAAAAAAAAAGAGGTCACACAACCCTCGTAAAATTTATTCTATATAAGATTATTTTATTTTTTTTTTTTTTGATGAGCCAAAAATTTTGAACGTTCAAATGAACGAAATATATTTTCTAATCTACAAATTATTAAAAATTATGATGTCAATGTAAAATAACACAATAAATTAAACAATTATTAAATTAAATAAATTCTTTTTAGATATTTAAAACAATATTTTATAATAAAATTCATACTTAAAGAAGTTACAAAAAAAATTTCGTTCATTTGAACGTTCAAACCTTTTGGCTCATTTTTTTTGTATGAACTTTTAATCGATATGAACTTTATGGATGAGTATGGTGACAGTAACGAAACCTCAAACTAAAAAATAGTTTTTAACGCAAACAAAAATAAAAAAATCATTTCTATTTTAAATTCTGTTTATCTTGATGGAATATATTTCTGATGTTCTAGAAAAAAGTTTTTAAATATAAATTTGATATTGACTTTTCATGAGAGTAAGAAAAGATGATATGAAGAGCGAAATATATATTCCGAATGAATATGATAATCCCATTACATCTTATAAAAGAATGACATGGTGTTACGTGAGCAGAACATGTTCTTGAACTGGAATTTACAATCATGAACCTTGAAAAACTAGATCTTACATTTGTAAAAGCTGTTGATCTCTAAATAACTTAAATATGAATCATGGAGATTATCAATAGCAAAGAACAATGAAAAGTGTTGAATTAAAAAATGTTACTGAAATAACAAACTGGAAAAAAATTTATTTTACTCAAATAATCGATTATTATGAATGTAATAATATTTATTTCTATTAAAAAAAATTAATTAATAATTATTAATTACTTAATAAATTAATTAAATGGTATTTGTTTCAAATAAAAAAAATTTAATTGAAATACGCAGTTTATTTAATACAATTAGAAAAATTATTTCCTTCAAGTAAATATTTATTTGATATAATATAGTCGATTATTAGAATCAAATAATTTTATTTTCACTTATCCTACAATTATCGTAATCAAAAAATAATGATCAAGTTTAATAAATTCAATAGAAAAATATAAACTTTTTGTCTGAATTATTTGAAAAAAAAAAAATTTTTACTTAATGCTATTATTGGAAAAAATGTAAAAATGAAATAAATATTATAAAAGTGATGGTTGAGACTTGAATTTTTAAAACCTTTTTAAATGTCTACATAAAATTTGTACTAAATCAGTTTTTATATTTTATTAAACATTTAAAAAGATAGTTATTTCTTTTGAAAAAGCAATTATTTTAAAATATGAAATATAAATTTTTATTTTTTTTTTTTTTTGAAATAGTTTTATTAATGTATGACATGAATTAATATGATTTACCTAGAATATTGGAAAACTGGTGCAAGAATAATTAAGGAACAAATATATCACTAATTGCATGTGAGATAAAGTTAGGATGGGTTGCTGAGCCAGAGCTCTTAGCAACAGTCGCTCTTTCGACTCGATATATAAGTCTATAGTATTAAACTTGGTGCCAAGCATCATTTACGATTCTTAACGAGATTTTAACTTAGATAATAAATTAACTTTCTTAACAAACTAACTTCAAAGTACCATTTTCTAATAATTAAAGTAGGGGGCGGGGGAAGGGAGAATATTTTTTATCAACCCCGCAAGTTTCAATCAAAATTTAAAATCTGACAAAATTTAAAAAAAGTTTACTCACTATTATTATATTTAAACAAATATAAGTAGTTGTCATCGAAAAACTCACCTGAAACAAAAAAAGAGTTAAACATTAGTTATATTAAAAAATATTGAGTCTAATTATAAATTATTATTATAATTATTTATTATAATTTTAAAATTATTATTTTATTATTTTTCTATTTTCTAATTTATTTGTATATTTATTTAAATATTTATTTTAGTAAATGTCCTATAAATATGAAATGGTACAAAATGTATATGAAATTTTTAGATATTTTATGAAATTAGAGACACAGATTGCAATGACAATAAAGAAATAATATGACTCGTATGGCAATACTATCCTTTCATATATATATCTCTGATTTACTCTTGTGAAAGATGAGAGGGACTGGGTCACAGTCTCGGTCGATATCATGAACCTATGTGGATTCACCTCTCTTCGCAGGTTACAAGCTTGGTTGCACCTTATTCGCACTATATAAGAATATTGGCAGGATACCCCCTTCACACACGTAATTTAATATGCGTTAAATTTGATTCGTAACATGACTCCAAGTAAAATTATCTATTCACAACGTCTTCTCTGTCACAATGCATTAACATTATGTCTTTATTTCGTATATATAGACTTTGGAATATATAAAAATTATTCATGATTTCATTCTTCAAAATATGCCAAAAAATTAATTTTTCATTTTTTAAAAATAATTATCCTAATAAAAAAGTGCTTTTAAGACTAATATTTTAGGGCTATTTACCAAACACATAAGTAAAGTTCAAATCCTATACTTTGTCGAAACCTTGATGCGCATCAAATCTGTTAATCTTTTTGCAGTATAAAACTTCTATGATACTGGAACTTTATACCATAATCTGCGAGTTAATGAAGAAAGTTTTATGGACTCAAACTCCATAAAATTGCCATTTTGGAAAATCCGTTAAAGATTTTCCACACCATAAAATAAGAATTTAAATCTCGAAAGAATTTTCGGTATATATTTTTTTTATTCAAGTTTTCCTTTTTTGAAAATTTTCAATTCAATTAGAATTTCAAATTTTTTGATAAAATACAATATATATATATATATATAATACAAGAAAAAGGGATAAAGGATTGCGAAGAACTTTGTGTCGCATCTTTAGCAAGGGGAAAATACTTTTCAAGTTTCTAGAAGATGCTGCGAGCGCACACAGACAAAACACACTTTGAAGCAAAATGAATCCTGTTTTTCTTCGTTCAACTCGTTATCCCATGTTTTCTTCGTTCGTCCTTAGAAAAATTGTCTCACTGAGAAAATAAGAAACAAGAATAATAAGAGTAGATTGTCCCTTATTCTCTAATCACAAAACCATAAGAACAAACAGAACCACGTACATACAACAGGGTTTATTGTCTTATATAATTTTATAGCAAAATAACCTAATCTAGAAAAAAATTGTTATCTTTAAAATCCAGTTTTTAAATTCCATAGTTAAGATAATAAATACAACTGCAACTGCTTTAACTAAAATTTCTGATAACTAAAACAGATTACTATTTCAAAATGCGAAGAATATTTTTAAAATGAAGAGACCTATTTTTTCTTTTTGAATTATATGACATAGATAGACTTTTCAAACTACATAAATCGTCTTTACTTTTTTAATCAGGGGTTTTAACCAATTCGAGATAACCTGTGGCGACCAATAATGAATCAACGCGTAATTACGGAGGATCACGAACGGAATCGTCGTCGAAACAGTTGGTTCTATGAAACGTACAATCCTAGAATTCGAGTAGACTTTCAATGCAATTTATTGAACATTCACTACTGCACCGTGTGCTTTTCCTAACACCCGCAGATTATATCCGGAGTCGTGTTTCAGAGGACAATGTTTTTTCCGCACCTTTGTCAAGGAGATCCTTTTACGTGATTCGAGTATGAAAAAAATCACAACTGCTTATGCAAAAAAAAAAAAAATACCCAAAATTTGCTCTAAAAAGTAAATTGTGAAAACAAAAAAAAGTATTAGAAATTGAAATATATTTATAGATGATTCAATACACCTATAATAAAAAGGGGAAATAAATAAATGAACAGAATGTCCATTTCCGTTTTCAATCGTGTTCAAAACGCTTGATCGATCTCAAATGGCATGATTATTCATGGATATTCAAGAGTAAGTCTCAACGAAGCAGGAAGCAAATCAATGCGCAAACTCGGAATTGGCATCTAATTAATTGATTGGGTTGGTCTCCTCTTTGCTCAGTGGCAAGAAATCAAATATAAACTCAGAGAGTATTTTTATAAATCCGATTTGAAATCAAATACCCCAAGTCAATCTGAATTCCGTCCCACAAAATCGAATTTCGACAACTCAATGTCTCAGGGATTTAGTTGATTAAAATCTTCATCACAAATTCGGGGGAAAATTGTATCACTTTTCAAAAAATTTGTATTCAATATCCTTCAAAAAAAAAAAAAAAAAAAAATCTTGATTGATGAAATTCATAATACTTTTTTTTCTTTTCATTTCCAAAGGATTCGTTAACCTATTGACAGGAATCGATCTTGGATAGTTATCAAGTATGCTACGAGTTGAAGTCAAGTTCGATTGAATTGACTTCCAACTACCTTTTCCAGTCGCAGACCTCATTTTTCGTGTCCGTCGAACTTAAGTGCTAAACTCAATGAAGGTTCTTTAAACGAATCGGAGTAAGTGATTCTAAAGGATATGCCAGGACTATTGCAAAATCAGGAAAAAACTTTTGTGTTAATTCTTAAAGAAAAACTTGAAAAGAAACTTTTGGCAAAAAGCTACTTTCTCAAACTGAATTTGCGATTACAAAATACGATTGAAACGTTTTATTTAAATTGATAAATCAAAAATATCCATTACTTTATGTCAGCTGAGCTTCGCAACATATATTGAGAGAAACCACAGGAGATTTTTCGAGATATCTCAAACATGCCCTCGATCAACTTTTAGGGAGAGACTCGTCTTAAAGCCAAAACGGATGCCAAAGTTCAAAGCCCTGAAAAAGAAACTGTGAATCGCTTGCCAGAAAATAAATTCACTTTCGAAGATAGCTCTATGGAATAGGATGTCGAGCGTTTTTTCATTTTTATCTTTTTCTTAAAGCGCACACCAAAGAAAGATCACCTGTCATGAAAGCTTTTCCAACTCAAAATAACCCTGATTTAACAATTATTTTCTTATACCAAAAGAAAATGCTGACTAATTGCTTTACGCTTTCACAAAATTCCTATATTTTGAAAAGAATTTCTTTATTAATATATACTAATTAAGAGATAAAAAAAAATAACGAAAGAACTAATGCCAGGAGAATTCATGCTAAACTTATGTTAATGTTAAACCTAAAACGTGATAACATTACAAGAATAAGAGAAGTAAAGATTTCCTGTTGGCATTGAGCCAACGAGACACAGAATTACAGAAAAGCGGAGAGAGAGACACTTCCTTACATGTTGAAGGTGCTCCATTTATATCCTCTTAATTATATACTTTTTACAGCGTTCTTAAAAACAAGGCGCCCGAAAAGTGAGAAAAGATCGTCCCCAACTGTTTTATTATCCAACAAAGCATCTGCGATTTCCAGCAAATAAATTTCTATATATCTTTTTTTTTTGGCAAACGAAGAAAATGTGCGAAAGAGACCGAATCCAGTGTAATTTAATGCTCTTTAAAAAAGTCTTTAATATCATTTGCTATTAAATTCACTAAATTTAAGAGTCAACTGTTATCGACATTGTGTATTATTTATATATTATATTTGTTATGGTACTTGATCACGCTCTTATATAGACATGGTCGACTCTATTGAGTCTATTATCGATGATACCATAAAGTACATCTATACAAGAAAGTTCTAAACCTCAACAGGAGAACGAGACGCGAATAACTACCCACGGGAGCGTCGTCGCATGAATAATCATTTGCTCTGGCATCCTGTGGGATGTACGATCGTTGCTGCTACTTGGCCGCTGACGATAACAAACTCGGTTTACCTCGAAAATTATATGCCGTACAACTTTTTTTTTTTATCTAACTAGCATTTTATTATTAATCAAGTAAATTATTATTTATTTATTAATAAAACTATTTTTCTAGTCAATGAAGAATAGAAATGCAAAAGATTTCCGAATTATATCCAAAACCATCGGCTTTAAATAAAGTTATCTCCTATTTTTTAATCTTCGAAAAAAAACTGTTCACTGCGAAAAGTATGAAGAATGGACGTTAAAAATTCGCAGGTCAGAGCAGAAAACGCGAAATAGTCGATAAATCGTTGTTCGGCATTGATACCATAGCAAACAACCACTGGTCAATAACCGGACCTTTTCCGTTTTCATCCGCTTTTAAATTCTCATTTGGTAATTTAAAAAAAAGTAAATTTCATAACACAATAATAAATTTAAAAATAAGTCCAAATAAACCTCTGAAAAAGATTAAGATAAGAATTAGAGGAATAAATAAAACTTTTTCCTTTGAAAGGAATATCCTTTATTCCTTTCTCTGAGGTGTTTCACGTGTACGAAAAATAGTGAACCGTTACGAAACAGTGGAAGGAGAAAAAGGAACTCGGTATTCGCCTCGTATATGAAGAGGTGAAGAAAAGGTCGGATAACACACATAGAAGAGAGAAAGAGAGATGCAACAATCTCATTACTTCTGCAATTTTGATGAAGTCTCTCCCCCTTCCCAACCCCCTTATCCCATGTGATATCCGGCCATTTGCACGTACTCACAGTATAACCCTGCTTGCCTAAAATGTACCAAGGCTGCAAACAATAGAATACATAACCCATGCTTCTTCACACGTTGAGTGTATACACTTCCTTAATATGAAATACAAGACCTCAAAATTCCCAAAACAATAAAAAAAAAGAAAAGTAATTTGATATTTCTTCTCTTTTTTATATAAAACCAAAAATATTTCTGACAAATTAAAATTATAACTGCTTTTGAAGGGTATCAAAATGAATGGGAAATGTATTTACATTATCTGCTCTTCACCAGAATATAGAATTACTTGAAGCGAGTGACATTCTCTCTCAGCAGGATTCTGAATTGGCTGAGTAAATTTACAGGTTTAAGGCGATTTCAATCTCACTGATGACCAATGCAACCGTGAAGCAAATAATTTAATTGTATTATTCAGTCAACGTTAAATCAAGTCGACCGAACTTCCTCACTTTATGTGAAAATGGAATTATAACATTTTGAACGGATATTCCTTGAAAAAAACTAATTAATGATTCTTAAAACTATTTGAAACTTTTTAATGATAACAAATATATAATATCAGAACACAAAAACAAATAGGAAATAGCAAAAAAAACTACAAGTATCAAACAATTATCGTGAAAACTATAATAAGTACCACTTAATCTGGATATAATTCCAAACCCAATTCCAAATTTGATATTCACTATTCCTCAAAGACAATTATAACACAATTAGAAATAGAAAAGACAGCGGCAATTATTCTTTCACGGATGTAATTTGCATTATATCCTTCCCTATGTTCATACAGATTGTCACGGCATGTTTATTCATCAGAGGCAATAACGCTTCCTCTCTTTATATAGTGATGGTCTCTCGCTTATGGCATCGAATATTGCTGAAATGTTAATCCAGGGTTGTCGAGAGACATGCCAGAGAACAATATATATATATAAATAAAGTTCAGATGAAATATATCGACAAAACGTGAAGAGAAAATTTATCAAAATGAATTTTTTCATCAACAGAATTTTATAATAAAAGTGTATTATTTTCGCACTTTTATATTTACAAAAAGCAACAACAAAATCAACTGTAGGAAATAATTGATCAATTATTTTGTGGACTGAAGCAAGTGGTTGAAAAAGTTCAACTGATTTCTAATTCTACTGATCGGCACTATAATTATTTCTTAAAAACACTGCAAAAACCAACAGAAACGAAATTTGGTTGTCTGTCTGCTTAATTGGGATTTAGGTTTGGATTTAGGTTCTGTACAAGGTGCATATACGTTCTTTTTGCAGGTAGAAAAGATATCTTTTATAATCACTATTCGCGACTGCTTCTGTGTCTTATTATCGCTTATTTTCTTCTTAATGCATATCTCGCGCCCTCGCTTTCCTTCAACGCCACCAAATTTAAGAGTTCACGAATTTCCACCGCAAGAATCTGAAACGAAGCTTAAACTAATTAGACGGCGTTAATTATTCGAGTGGAACGAGCATACAGGGACCAGGGTTCCACGCTTCGGTTAAGCCGGTAGTCAAGCTCACCCAACGACCTGAACATTTGCCAGTGTAAATCGAGGTTGTTAAACTATATATACATGTCTACACATAAACGTATATAAAAGCATGAAAGTCGGTATATATAATACGGCATGAGGTAAGCCGCAAAAGCTCCCGAAAAAAAAGGACGAATAGCGGAAAGCGATCAAAAAAAGGATATGCACCAACTACTTACTGGCGAGAATTATAAATATCTCGTCTCTCTCTCTCTCCCTCCGTTTGATTACACTGATGAGGATTTACTCCTTTGCGTGGCGTGAGTGTGCATTCGAATTAGAGGGTTTCGTGATAAATGCAAATTTCAACTGTGAGCTTTGCTCATTGCGTGTTTCTAATGTATGCGATAGCGGTATAAGAACACCGCATTTAGAAAATTTAAGGACCTTGCCTTCATTTCAACTAAAACAAATTTTACATTTTCATACATATAGAAACAGCTTTCTATCTAGAATATCATCCCTTTATTTTAATTCCTGACCCATAAAAAAAATTGTAAAATCTTAAAATAATTTCTTAAATTGACTATAACGAATATCTCTGTAAAAAAACGGGATATTGTAAGTTATATTTGCATCTCAGTGGCTAGCTGACAATTTTTTTCAAAGACAAAACACACGCACGTGTATACTTTTCATCCATCCCTTTGAGTCAGTTATTCTCATCGTTCTCTGTTATTTCCTTTCTTTTTTTTTTTTGTTGCGCTTCTCTAGTACTCATCGCTGTGGCCGTTTTTCACGACACTCTCTTTATCCCGAGGCTCAGCAATACTTTCATCGAAATACGCCAGTAATAAACACGTTGCTTGTTGTTTGTGAATGTGAACTAAATGGAAATGACTCACAATGCCCTATATGAATAGCTAAAACTGAAAAAGAGAAACGACATCTACATATGAAACTACATTTTTCTTTAAACAAATAAGAATTATTTTTATATTAAAAATTGCAGTTTAATTTTGTAATTCTATCGGTAAAAATGATGATATAGAACTAATTAAATTATTGAGTTTCAATATAGGGGGTAAAATCTACATATTTAGATCAAAGAAACTAATGATTTGAATTTATTTTTTGATTGGGTACAACCCCTCTGTTTTTTTTATTGGGTAGATTGTCTTTCTTATAGGTTTTTTGTATAGGAAGCAGAGTAGAGCAAGCAGATTGCATCCTGAAATTGGATGCCGATGAAATTGTCCCTTGAGACACGGGAATCTAAGCCAGGTTGCATACTTTCGTCTTCTCTAAGACCCCCAGCATCAACCCATTCCCTCAATACACACACATACGGATATTGGAATCCGATACTTCCGAGACTCTATTCTGTACCCTCAGGCTATTATGTCAATTCGTCACTCAATTTGAAAATATTTCACACTTGTTTTATATGTCTATGTGTGGTCAGCAGCCTATTAGAATTCATATTTTTCTATATAAAAAAGAAAAGTTTCCTTAAAAGTTAGGTTTGGTCTATTATGCCTTCTAAATGGAAAACAATATTGATTTTGAAAATTAATTTAAAAACTTCTTTTTAAATCACAAACCAATTTATTCCAATCATATTTAAATGGCTTTTTCCTCGTCAATTTTAATTAAAGAATCCTTAATTCCAAAAAAAGAGAATACTTCCTAAAAAATTTTTCCTGCCTTGAAATTTCGGAGGGAAATATTAATGAAATAGCCTGCACGGCAAGAGAGTACTGTGCGAGTGAAGAATTCCTGGCGAAATGAATTTGCAGTTTAATTAGCGAAGAAAAGGGCATTCTAGGGATTTCCAACCATCGTTTTCTTCCGGTTTGGTGAATCTCGGCTGGGAATGTGCAGATCATATTTCTCTCAAAGGCAGATACTTAACACAGCTGAACGGACTGTTTCGTTCACGATCTGGAGATTTATATATTTCAGGGGATTGCTTCCTTTACGCTTGAACAATATAGAATACATCTATAAACGAATATTGTTGATGGAAATTCATTGACGTGGAAAATTTCTAAAAAAAAATTCTAACCTTCGACGACAACGACTTATATAAAAAGGAAGAAGACAAAAAAAAAACTTTGAATTAATATAAATGTCATATAAAATGACTGGACCATCTGTCTGATGCAGATGGGCCATTTGACTCTATGACGTGATCTCTGCTTCAGCTTCACTCTGACACACCCTATTTCTCTCATTAATTTTCTCGCCTCGAAATGACACGTGACATTAATAGTGAGTTTGTGTGATGTTCTCGATTCAAATTCGTAAAATTTTTAAATCCTTACTATTTTGGACTAAAGGCTCTTCGAAACTAAATATACCCCTAAAGAATTAGAAACTAGAACATTTATAAAATGTAGTATCAAGTGTAACAAAATTGGATTTTATTCAAAAAGAAAACATTCTGACGTTTGGACCACTAGGAAAAAAAGCTTCTATACGGCTATTGAAAAACTATAAGTCTTCTACGACTTGCAACGATCAGTACTGTATTATTCGTATAAAGTGCAGGCACGGCCAATAAAAGTATATTGAACTTGTATAGAGGTCGATAGTCGATATCCCACCATTCCATAGCTACCTAGAGAGGTACGTTGGCAACCATGAGGAAGCAATGGGGGATGAGTTTGGGGCTTTAGGGTGAATGAAACTGTGGAATTTTCGAAGAAATAGGTGGAAACGCGATGCCAGACTTGGAAGAGAAAACCCAAAACTTTAGACTTAGAGAGAGGATGGAAATAGAATCCATAAAATACTATTGAGGCAACATATTCACATCTTGGAGTAGAGAAATTCTCGTATTTCTCTCTTATTTCTCTTTTGCCAATTCAAAGTTTCTGCCGACTTTTGTCAAAAAAAAAAAAAAAAAAAAGAGTGTAATCTAATAAAACCGACAATTAATCAAAAAATTGTGCCTTTTAGTATTGGAAATAAAAATTTTTGTGTAAAGTTAGTTGACTCGAATATCAAGGCAATCAATACAATTGTGTATATAGGTGATGTCATCCTGGTTGCAATTCACAGCTTGCACTTAGCATAAATTGGTTCTCTATATTCGAGCTAGTTTCGCTTCGTTCCGACAATTTTGCAGTTTGTGCACGTGACGTGAGTTTCTAAGGTGTCATAACTTGCTCTCGCTCTTCTGACTTTCCTATATATATATATGTTAGCGCTTTTATAGAGCCATTAGAATCGAGATCTTTCGATCTTTAAACTTCTTTTGTTTTCCTCCACAATTTTTATTGCGCAAAAACCATAAAATATTATATATCCTTAAAATATCCAACGATTGCTTTAACAAATTTGAAGCAAATAATTGTCCGATAAAAATTATTAATTAAAATTTTAATTTTAAATAATTGTATTATATTTATTTTTAAATAATTTTCATTTGAAGAAGAAAATGTAGAATTTATATTTTCCCGAAAAAGAATTATAAAAAAAATACATTATTGCAAGTAAAATTTAATTTCATAAAATTTTTCGTTTGTCAGTTAAATAAAATCTGAGTTACTTGGGAGAATTTAAATTAAATGTTCCGGTATTATAAATATAATAATGCTTACAAAGGCATAATATTATTGCATCATGTTGTCTCCTCCTATGAGAGGGACGGTGTAAGATAAAAGGGTATCGTTCCCCTTTCTTTGTGTATACACAAAAGATCATACGCATCAATTTTCTTTCGTAATTAATGTTATAACCTCAAATGAAGTTCATGGAAAAGTGCGTCAGACTATAAAACCTATAGGGGCCTTGATAATTTTTCAATATAAAAAGTATAAACGTACGCGGAAAAAGTAATTTTTACTATACTTTCAGAGTAAAACGGGAATTGTCCAAAGTTTCTGCGCATCTCTGGCAATTTTTACTCCAAAAAATAGTTAAAGTTACTTCAGAAATAGTAAAAATTACTACAAATAGTCAATTTTTTTAGAGTAAAAGTTGTGCAAAATCAAAATTAGAGATAAATTGACATGAAAAAATAATTCTATTTTAATTTTTCGTTTTTGAAAACGTTGCGCGACTTCAGCATCATCAAATAGGAGAATATAAATCTCTTATCGGAGATTGAAAAATTTAACCCTTTGCTCTCTGAACATTATAAAAGTTAAGAAACACAAAAGAGACTTGATTGTATGAGTTTCTTGTAGTTGAAATTTACGATCATTGACCTTTCATTTATAAAGGTTAGATATTATTCGCAAGAGTGCTCACCACCCTCGTTATATTGTTCAAGTGCATAGATACCACGAATATAAATACAGCCTAAGGCTAAGGCTAAAAGACCCCTCCCTTATGGGATTATCAGACTTGAAACTTTGATAGTTATATATAAGGGGGAAACTAATTTCTGATTTTCTCAAATGCCTTTAATTTTCAGGTAAAGGAAAGGTTCATTAATCAATTGAAAACGAAATGTAATTAACATTTAAAATGGATTTCAAACTATTAATTTCCAAAAAACTAAAGACATAAATTCATCGGAATGTTATAAAGTTTCTATTAGATTTCAAAAGCAGTTTTTTTTTTTTTTTTTTTTTGAAAAAGAGTTTGAATGAAAGAAAACATGTTTGCCAATCTGCTACCACCAAATTCATTAAAAAAGTTTCTAAACTAAAAAAATTCTATAGAAGATTCTTTTTTTTTTTTTTTATTTATCGAATAAAATTTTAATTAATGCTTTCGACATATGTTAACTCAAGAACTAAATCATTCAATTTAACTCAAAGTCTCGCTGTTAAATCATTATTTATTATTTATTTTCATGTTTGCAAAGTGAGCTCGTAATAATGGATTCTACCACGAATTTGTAATTTGCATAGGATTCGAGAGATGCGTTGGATACGGGATTGAGTTAAACAAAAACAGAGTTATATCAACCTTGCATATTAGAATTGTTCCACGGAAATTGCACATGCTGATTTGCTTTTTTAATAAGAATAAAAAAAAATTGAATTTAATTTCAACACACAACAAAAAGTCTCTTTTTTTAAAAGACAAAAATCTAAAATTTGTTAACATTTTTCAAAAAAAAAAAAAAATTCCTATTATTTAAACTGAGATTTTCGATTTATAAAACTGTCCTATACCCAACGACATTGAATTCACGCCACGTACCAATCTGTTCCAACAGTCGCAGCATTTTGAAACCCCAGAATAAAATCAAATAAAAGCATCCCTGGTGTGGAGGATTCGAAGCATGCAAAGGTAATTGTGATTCGATAACTTCTATTTTTTTCTCATCGAACGGAAGCGACTAATGATTATTGATGAAATTATATATTGCTGGAATTCAAACTATATTGATATATCAATACACACCGAATATAATATTCGAGGTAGAAATGAAAAAATAAAAGGAAAAATAAACTGACTAAAAATAAAAAATTGAAGAAAATAATTATGTGAAATGAGTTGGTGAGTTGTTTTTTTAAAAAAGTTCTATTTTTGACTTGAAATTTGATCAAAAAATAGATGGAGCATCGATTCAGTTCTACAACGACATTAAAGTCTTTCTATCTATTGAGCTCTTTATCCGCTTATCTATTTGGCACGCGGTCTATACGAGCGAATCTCTTCGTTGGCGTTACACGGGGACAGATCTGCATCCAACGCGCTTTAATCGCGTTCTCTTGTACTACACCGCATCAGATATACGCATTTTGTCGACACTATGCGAGTGGATTTTCATCGTAACAAATGAGATAAACAGATATATGAGTACAAATTCAACGAAACCGTATACTATTCATTTTATAAATATGAAAATTTTCAAAGAAAATTCCTTTACGCAGTGCTAATGAAAGAATTATAATTAAAAAAAAAAAAAAAAAAAAAAAAACTCCAACGAATGTTTTTTTTTCAAGAATTCATTTTTCAAAAAGAAAAATATATTAAAATATATCTAGAGAAGCAAATTTTAATAAAGAAAATAAAAAAATTATTTAGGAATAATAATATTAATACATTGAAAAAAAATTTATTTGATTCAAATATTCGATTACTTAATTATTATCAAATTAAATATTTTTACTTTAAACTAATAATTTTTATTTGAGCCAATTAAATATTATTTGTTTCAAATACAGAAATTATTGGTCCAAATACAATTTATTTAATTCAAATAAAAAATTATTTTGGTTCAAGTAAATATTTATTTGATAATATTCAAGTAACCGATTATTTGAATCAAATAAATTTTTTTCTCCGTGTAATAATATTCTAATAATATTAATAATAATAATTTAATATAATATTAATAATAATATTATAATAATAAGAATACTAATAAAAATCCATCTCATGAGAAAATAAAATTTCAAAATTAATTTTTTTTCTTCAAGAATTCATTTTTCAAAAAGAAAAATATATTAAAATATATCTAGAAAAGCAAATTTTAATAAAGAAAATAAAAAAGTTATTTAGGAATAATAATATTAATACATTGAAAAAAAATTTATTTAATTCAAATATTCGATTACTTAATTATTATCAAATTAAATATTTTTTTACTTTAAACAAATTATTTTTATTTGAGCCAATTAATAATAGTATTTGTTTTAAATACAGAAATTATTCGTCCAAATACAATTTATTTAATTCAAATAAAAAATTATTTTGGTTCAAGTAAATATTTATTTGATAATATTCAAGTAACCGATTATTATTTGAATCAAATAAATTTTTTTCTCAGTGTAATAATATTCTAATAATATTAATAATAATAATATAATATTAATAATAATATTATAATAATAAGAATAATAATAAAAATCCATCTCATGAGAAAATAAAATTACAAAATTAATTTGATCCATTTTTTAATTTATCGTTAATAATAAACGTTAAGACAATAAAATTTAATTTCATTAAATTTTCCTAATATAAAGTGTTCAAGTTTAACTTCTGTTTAAGAATAGTTGATATCGCAGTTCAGTTATATTTGAAGTTTGAGATTGGGGTACCTATTGTTAAGATGCTTTCAAGGATGCTGTGCAGCTATGATGTTCCTGATATTTCAAAATGATCGTAAATATATCTTTGAAACGTTTCTAGAATTATTGTATGAGGTGTCTCCAAGGAGACTTGGAAGTGAATCATGGCACATATATGTAGGTACAAAAGGAATTCTGAATTTAACAGTTTTATGATGGATGAGAAATAAAACCAAACTGACATAATATTCTCTAAAATGTGTCTGTGTACTAACAATATAAAATTTGTTTACATTTTATAAATCTTTTTTAAAGAAAAAAAAAAAAGTTATGTCATGTACAATAAAAGTAAATTGAATATAAAATATGTAAACATCTTTTAAAAAACAATTTAATACCTTCGTGATGAGAATGTAAATTCAATGTAAATACATTAAAAATATTTCCTACAAGAGCAGTAAAAAATTTAAATGTTAAAAATTAAATTAAAAAAATTCAATTTAGTTGAATAATCCAAATATAAATAAATACTTTTATCAAAATGATTTAAAAATATTTTCCCAAGTGTAATGAAAAGAAAAACAATTTCTTCTAAACGAGAAGACCCTTTTTTTTTCCTCCGCTGTTAAAGGAGAACTTTTTTTATCCAATGAAGCGTTAAATAAATCTACTGAGGGATAAAAAAGACAACCCGTCGGGGTTCGAGATGTCAACGTCCTAACGGTAGACGCGACAAGGTTATATATTTTATTCAAGATCCATTGTTTATAGCAAGGAGTAGAATTAAGTGCACATTTTCAATTCAGCATTTAAAGTGGATCAAAAATATTTGTAATCGTATACAATGGGTCAAAGAAAGGATAACTGCATGTGTGACTTGTTAAATAGGGGGTGATTCATAAAATGCACACATGATATCACACACCAGTTTGTGTTTTTAAATGATAAATGTGTTCCATTTCTGACTAAATTACATTTACTAATTTATAGTTTTTACATGTAAAAAATAAATGAAACTTACCACATTCGATGTAAGGAACCAGTAACAGTAAGAAGAGGACGTATCCACACATATCACTGAACATTGTAATAATAATTCCTCTAGACTTCCTGATAGATTCGTCGAGCACCACAGCAAAAGCACAAACACTGTATACACACACACCGAAATAAAAAAAAAATAACAGGAGAAATAATTGAAATTGGATCGCTAAAGGAATCACTTATCACTTATTGAAAAATAAACACTGATTTTAACACTTTCACTACCTTTTTTTCGCGTTCTAATCGGTTCACTGCCTGTAATTATTTTAACAAAGCAGGATACAAAGCATCGACTACTACCTACGCCATTGTCTCTTTTCGCGAGATTCACTTCTTTCAAAATGAAAAAGACACTTTCAAAAAATTCCACCGTCAATTGTTTTAAAGTTGAGCGTCCTTTATATTTGGACGATAAACAAAAATTAGAAGATACATTATCACTCAGGATTACGACATGAAACACAAACACTAGCCGCCACCATCGCTTGTCAGACCAACTTCTCAGTTTTAGTTTATTTTATCAGTTTACAGTCCTAGTCTGTAGTCAGTCAACAAATACCACTTCCTTGTGCCGCCATTGGTCCGTTAGATTTTACAAGTGAGTACCATTTTCTGCCGCGAGAGGCGCTCATTTACGGATGTTAATTGTCCATGTTAACAGCTGTAGGTAATAGTAGATTTCATGTTTATTGACAGATCGTGTAAAAACAATTTTTGACAGTTCTAGTGGTTCCAAAACAAGGTATGATTTTTTTATTTATTAGTTAAATATTACGATACTTATATACGATATTTTTAATTAAAAATAAGGATAATTTTGAATAAGGCTTTAAATGAAGAATTTAAATAAATTTCTTTTTGTTACTTCAATATTGTTATAACCATAACCTAAATAACTTAACGCGGTTATTACGTTATTACTTTATTCCTCATTGTAAAAAAAAATAAATTTTTACTAGATAAGAGAAAAAAAAAACATGTAAAAATTATTGTCAACTTATTTTTAATTAAAATGTAAAATTTTAATCCTTCTAATTGAGGTTATAATCCCTTTAGCGGTAATTTTCACCGCAAACAAGTTTTTGTTATTAAAATAAGTTTTCAAGAATTTATTAACAAATGAACTATTAAATTTTTGATAGTTTTAACAATTTTCAGTTAATTTTATAGATATATGTAAAAATAGTGAAGTTATAAACTGTGGTGTCAATAGTATTTAATTACGCGGTAAGTTTATTTAAAAAAATATGTCAAAATTTCTTGGGACTATTTAGTATATTTTATGAATTATAATTAATAATTAATTAATATAATTATTGTATTATTAATTAAGTTTTAGTATTAAAAATTTTTTGACTTAGATTTTAGATTTTGTTCGAGATATTATAAAATAAAATAATTTGAAGAAAAAGAGTCACAGAAATCTGTTTAAATTTTTATTAGCATAATAAACACGCAATGTTTCTTAAGGATTTTATTTTTAAGAAAAAAAAAATAATTTCTAGATATAAATATGGAATCCAGTGACAACAGAATGGAAGTCGATGACGAAATGAAGAACTCAGCTAATGTAGAAACTATTGATAATTCATCAATAGCACCAGTGATAATAGAAGAACTTGATGAATCTACAATAAATGACATGGAAATGGATCTTGGTGAATTTGTTGAAGCTAAAGCTGTTAAATTGCAAACTATTTCGAAAAATGTAAATAAAGAAACAAATATTGAATCATCTTCGTCATTAAATGAAGATGCAATTGATATTGGAAATGCAGATGCAATTGATGAACAGGAAACTGAAACCAGCAGAGAAGATTTACTTACGCAACAATTTTTAAATGGAGAACTCACCTTTACTGAATATTCGCTGAGAATGGATAATAATAGGTTAATTTTTCATTTCTACAAAAATTTAATTATTAAAAAGTTGGTTTTTTTTTTTTTAATTAAAAGATTTTTTAACATTCAAGTATTATTTTAGAATTGTTGGCGATGAATATACGGATCGAAAAAAGAGAGAACGAAAAACAAAAACACGAAGAAAATTACCTGCTGCATTACTTGGTTTGATGGGCGAAGCCAATTTAAGATTTGCTAGAGGAGAACCTGAATTAGCTGCACAAATGTGTATGGAAATAATCAGGTAAATAAAATTGTGAATCGAATTAGTTTTAAATTTAATTAAAATAATTTTTTTTATAGACAAGTTCCATGCGCTCCTGAGCCTTTTCAAACTTTAACAATGATTTATGAAAATGATCAACCTGAAAAATCATTACAATTTGCCCTGATTGCAGCTCATCTTAGTCCAAAGGATGCCGATCAATGGATAAGATTAGCAAATTTATCAATAGAAACAAATAATATTAAACAAGCAATAACATGTTACTCAAAAGCAATTCAAGCGAGTCCAAGAGACGTGAGTTTATATGAATCGCGAGCAAAATTACAAGAGCAACAGGGCGATAAGAGAGCATTTTTGAAAAATTACACAAAATTAATTCATCAATTGGGACCAGAAGATGGTGAGAGTATAATTATGTTTGCAAAAATGTTGGCAAAACGTTATATGCAAGAGAAAAATTATGAGCATGCATTGGATGCAATGGAGCAAATATTTAACAAATGTTCAGATCTTGTGACACTTGAGGAAGTAAATGTTGTCACTGAATTGTTAATTGTAATGAAAAATTTTAATCGATGTTTGGATATTCTTACAAAATATACACATATCTGGGTGAAATATAATGTCAATGAATTAATGGATACAATGGAGGGTAAATCGGATGCAATTCCAGCGACAAGAAAAATTGAAGATTGCGGTATTCCCGATGATGTGGCTGTTGATCTTAAAGTAAAATTTCTAATCACTTTAATTGAACTCAATGAAATTGAATTTGCCGATAAACTATTACCAAAGGTTTGTGAAAAGGAGAATCCCGAAATTTCCGGTGATCTTTTTCTTGATATTGCCGAATCATTGATGGGTAAAAAACAATTTAAACGCGCTTTAGTTCTTTTAGAACCTCTGGTGAATAGTAAAAATTTCAGTTTAGCTGCTGTTTGGCTACGACACGCTGAATGTTGGCTTGGATGTAATGATATTAAAAAAGCTGCAAAATCATACGAAATGGTGAGAAAATTGTCACCAAAACATTTAGGAGCTCGATTAGAATTGACAAAACTTTACAAACAACGAGGACAATTTAATAAGGCAATTGAGATTTTAAAACAAAATCCAGAAACTGATGATTTAGATCCAGCTGTTTTATACGAGAGAACTATACTTTTATTCAAAGTTGGTAAATTTAACGAATATTTCAAATCGGGATTACTTTTATTTTCAAGACATTGTATGACTTTAAGATCAAAATCAGAAATGACGGGATTAAGTAAAGCGACAACAATTCGTCAACGACTTGAAGCTTTACAACTTCATCGATTGTCACGTGGTGAAACAATTGAAGATGAAAATGCACCAACATTTGTTCCAAGTACTGAGCCATCATTTAAAAATGAATTCGCTTTATTGTTACAAATGTGTAAACTCGCTCATAAATTGAAAAAATTTGGCCTTTGTCAGAGAATTGGTTTTACTGCATTGACATCAAAATTATTTGAAAAGAAAAATTCACACATTATGTTTTTGTGTTTAGTTGCTTGTATACATAATGGCGATTCATATCATGGCTATAATATTGTCCGAGAACTTGTGAGAGTTCATCAAAAAGCTAATTTTTGGAATTTATTAAATATTATAATACAAAAAGCTGAAGATTCGCGACACAATAGATTTATAATGCGATTACTTGGCAGGGAAGATGTTCTTTCATATCTTCATATTTTACATGCGAATAATTGTTTGGTTTCTGGAACATATAAATATGCGCTTAATGATTATATTTCATTATTTAAAATTGAACCAAATGCGCTTCTTGCTCTTCTGGTTGCCGTTACTCTATTGCAAATGGCTTGTCAGAAATTTTTTGCCAAAAAGAATCAATTGGTGGCACAAGGTAAATTATTTATTTATTTATGAGAATAAGATTTGTAAGATTAATGATTAAATTTTCAGTTTTGGCGTTTCTTAAGAAATATGCAAAAATGCGAGGAGAAATGAGTGGACAGGAAATTAATTTTAATATAGCAAGAGCATTTCATCAACTTGGATTATTACCAGACGCTACTCATTATTACAAACGAGTACTTGATTTACCACCATCGAAAATAGTCGCTCAAGCGCCTCATCTCTTAGATTTGCAAAAGGAAGCTGCTTTTAATTTACATCTCATTTACTTAGATTCAGAAAATCCTCATTTAGCCAGAATGTATCTTGATAAACATATTGTAATTTAAAAACTGTTAATTTAAAATAAAATTTATATTTCTTTAAAAATTATGTATTAGTAATTTCATTTTAGACCCCTAATTACTTAGAATGTTTAATTTTTCAAAATTAATAATTTAATTTATTAATTTTATTTGTTTCAGAAAAATGTCTACATTTACATTCGGTACTCTTTGTGAATATTTTGAAAATATTTTCAAATTGAAGGAAAAAAATAAAAAAATTCAAGAATTACAGAAATTGCTGGAAAATTATCGAAATTTGGTGAGTAAAATACAAAATTTCGAAAATGTTTTGTTATTTTTACATTTTTTTTTATTGTAGAAATTAATCGAAAAAAAATTCGTAAGTTATTAATTAATATATTTTTTTTTTTGTAGAATGATTCTTTGTATTCATTGTTAAGACTATTATTGCCTAAATTGGAGAGAGAACGTGGTCCACATGGTCTGAAACAAAAATCTTTAAGAGTATTATATACTCGTATTTTTTGTTTAGGCAAAAATGATTTAACATCACGGAGTCAGGCAAACAGCAGGTAAAATCATTTTACAATTTTGTTTTTTTTAAGAAATTCAAATTCAGATATTATTAGATAATAAAATCGAATGCTAAAACTGAGATTTATCTAAATCAATGACATTCGTAATTAATTCGTTACTAACCCGAAACACAGATTTAATTAATTGAAATTCAATTTCGAAATGGGAACAAGTTAATTCGGTATAAAATATCAAATTCGTAACGAGGTTGATATTCACTTTTCGATTGGGAACAAATTGATTAAATAATTATTTTTAGAAGGATTTTATTTTAAATATTTTATTTTTTGTTATTTATTTAAGGACTGATCAAAGTGGTGAAGATTTTGCTGACCGCATATATTATCTCATTCGAAGTCAGCTTCAAAGTGACAAAAGTTCACTTAAAATAGAAGAAATTAACACATTTCTTGATGATATTTCTTCTAAGAATTCATCTAATGAAAGAAAAGATTCAACATTTTTAACAATAGCCAAAAAACTGAGTGCAGTTGAATTTAAATGGTTGACAAGAATTATATTAAAAGACTTGAGATTGGGTATTGGTCAAAATAATATATTGAAAGGTATGTAATTAATTATTAAAAATTAATTATTTTAAATATATTAGAAAAAGTTTAATAATATTTAATTTTTATATAATTTTTTTTTATATTTACTTATTGAAAATAATTATTATCATTTTTATTTTATGGTGAAGCTATTCATCCAGAAGCGGAGGAATTATTTAATTTGACATCCAATCTTCGAGAGATTTGTAATAAATTACAAAATGTTAATAGCGAAAAACCTGGAATAAAAATCTTCTATCACATTAAGCCAATGCTTTTAGAACGCTGTAGAATTGAAGAAGTTGGAAAATTATTTCAAGATCAATCAATGAAATACGTTTTACAAGTAAAATACGATGGTGAACGATCTCAAATTCACATGAAAGATGGAAGATTTAAATATTTTACAAGAAATAGTTATGATATAACAAAAAATACATTATATGGAGAGAGCATTAATTCTGGTAAAAATATACATTTTTTTCTATTAGTACGTGATTTAATTATCGATAATTTTTTCATAGATAATTCCAATTTCCTTTCTTTCATACAGATGGATTTTTAACAAAAAATATTAGTCGACTTATTAGAAACGACTGTAAGTCGTTAATATTGGATGGAGAAATAATGGGATGGCATAAAACGAAAAAAGTATTTGGCTCAAAGGGCATGCAATTTGATGTGAAAAAATTAACTACCAATAGTGCTTTGCAACCTTGTTTTGTAGCATATGATTTAATTATGTACAATGACGAATTACTTCTCAATATTCCTTATAATAGGAGATTAGAGAAATTAGAAAATTTATTCCAAGATGAAGAAGGAATCATGATCAAAGCAAAGTCTATAGTGGTGTGTAAAAGGTAATTTTTTAATAATATAAATAAAATTTTAATAATAAAAACTGATTATTATTTAGTAGAAAAAAAAATTAATGAATAATTAAACATTTTTTTTAAGTGAACAAGTTGTGGATTTCTTCAATGAAAGTCTAGATAGAAAAGACGAAGGAATTGTATTAAAAAAATATAATTCATTATATAAACCAAATTGTCGAGATGGAAGCGGTTGCTATAAAATTAAAGCAGAGGTATTTCAATTTTAAATAAAAAAAAATTATATTTACTCAAATATAATTTAAAAATAGTTTTCAGACGACTTGATACAAGACACAGATTTAATTATTTTGGGTGGTTACTATGGTAATGGAAGAGATGCAGGAAAATTGAGAAGTTTTTTAATGGGAGTTCAATTTACTCACAATCAATCTACAAAATTTCAATCAGTTGTTTCGGTCAGTTCGGGTTTAAGTAATGAGCAATTGAAAGAGTTACAGCGAAAATTTCAATTGAAGGGTCAGACAAATTGTCCGGATTCTATTGTTGGGCCAAAAGTACGTTGCAATTGACAAATTAAATTTAATTAATAAACCACAATTTAGATGCAAAGTCAACTTTCAAATTACTATATGTATAAAGTATTCCAATTAATGAATTTATTAAAAAATTAAAATATTTTAATTTATTTATATCTGGTATTTAAAGAGTTAAAAATATTTTTCTTTTTCAGAATAATCTCCCAGATTTGTGGATAAAACCAGAAGACTCAGTAATTTTACAAGTTCGCGCTTCAGAAATTATTCGATCGAGTTTTTATCCAATAGGATATACTTTGAGATTTCCGCGAGTCGAATCTGTTAGACATGATAAGCCATGGCATGATGCATGTTCTTCTACAGAATTTTTATCTTTTGTTAAGGTAAAATATTCAATATTTGATCATAAAAAATAAAAAGTAATTATTAAAAAATCATTCTGCAACAATTTCTAAGAATTTAAATATTCTTTTACAGGACACAGGTATTGTACAAAAATTAACAAAACGACATGCAACAATTTTAGATACTGAAAATATTAAGCCTAAAAAAATTCCAAAATCTTCAAAATCAAAATCATTTTCATCGAAAAGGATTGATGAACGATTTCTAGGCGTTCGTTCAAGGGATGTAGTACGCATTTCTCGTTGTCTGAAAGGAAAAGAAATTTGTGTTTTGAACGGAAATGAGGAATTATCAAAAAGTGACATAGAAAAACTCTTAATATCTCATGCAGCCAATATTGTTCAAAATCCAGGAACAAAAACGTATTGTGTAATTGTAGGCAATGCGGAAAAGGTAGAATTTAAAATTTATAAAATATTTCTAAAAATTACACATTTAAATTAAAATTTAATCATTAAGTTATTTTATAAATTTTTGAATTTCAGGTTAAAGTAAAAAATGCAATGTCAGATAAAGAACAAGATTTCGTTGGAATAAATTGGTTGAAAAGAATCACGGATATAAAAAATTGGCCGCAAAAATACGATTTTTATCCATGGGAACTACTTTCTTCTCGATCATCCACAACTAATAGACTTTTAAAAGATTTTGATAAATTTCAGGATAGTTATACCGATGACGTTGACGAATTTAGTTTGTCCCGAACTTTGGACAAGATAAACGTATGTTTTAAAATCAGTTTTATTTTATTCCTTTAAAAAAAAAAAAAAATTCTTATTGAACAGAATTTTAAATCTTTGCTAATCTTTTTATTACAGATAAGGGATAAGGAGTTCTCGACTGAAAATTTTAAAGACATTGAACAAGAATTGTTTTCAGGTCCATCGCCTTTTTCATTGTTTAGAGGTTTCTTTGGTTATTTTCATAATCCTGAGGACAAACAGAAATATTCATTTAGATTCTTGTCAGGAACTGTCCATGTAAATATAGATGAACATGTCACTCATATTTTTTTAGAAGAAAATAATCCAAATATTGTTCAACAATATTTTCAACAATTTCCTCGCATTACTATTATTAATAGTAAATACATTGAAGATTGTTTCAAAACGAGGACATTATTGGCCAGTGAGGATTATACTGTACAAAATAAAGTTTAATAAGACTTAAAAATTTGTCTTCATAGAATTATGAAAAATCCAAAGAAACACTATTGCCCGAAAATTGAAAGCTCATCCCCTTTTTTGATAAATGAAAAACTAGAAAAATATAAAAAAATAACTCATTTCTTAAAATAAAATTCTGAGAAGAATGAAACTTATAGAAAATAGGTTTATTAATTTTTCAATTAATTTGTAAAATTGATTAAAAAAAAAATTGATTAAATTAATTAATGTAAAATGTTGAATTTTCAAAATGATTTTTAAATTGTTTTGATTTTTCAATAATAACTATGGAATACTTATTCTAAAATATTTAATATATATTTATGAACTATAATAATATTTTATTATAAGCATTTTTTTTTTAATTTTTATTTAAGTTTGAACAAAATTTTTGTTTACTAACTTGAGCATGAATAGAGGGGCACTTATCAAATTCTTCTGATAAATCTACTGTTAATTGTTTTGTTACTTAATCTCAATATAGTAATATTAATTATTATATAAATGTTAATAGAAATAATCTCAAATCTATCGAGAACTATTTTTACGATACTATATAAAATTGATAAATAATCTTATTTTGAAACAAGTTCAGAAGTATTCTTTTATCTTCTTATTGTACATGAAGTTTTTTTTTTATATATATATTATATACACAACTAATATTTATTCACAAATGCTGATCATTTTACACAGCTGTGTATAGTAAATACCTATACATAAAAAAGCTGTACATTATAAAAAGTGGAAAATAAAATCATTTACAGTATATTTCACATTATGTAGTTTATGATTAAACACAATTTGTAGATGACTTCAACGAGTTTAACTGCACTAGAATAGTTCAAAAAAAAAAAATCTATTACTAATATATATTTTTGATCATGTACATTTATTACTGAAAGAACTTCTTCATTTTCAGTAAATTGTAATATTCATTAGTTATTCCTTTGTAAAAAGTTATTATAAAATCACTAATATAATTTAAACTCATGTCACTGCAATCTACAAATTTTGTTTCTAATAAATTCCATTTCTATCACGTTATTCAGTTTGTATAAAGCGTGTAATATCTAATATCTGTAAATCAAAAGTTATTAAAATAAAAATTAACATTGAATTTTATTTCGAAAATATGAATTTAAATATAATTTACATGATCTGAACTGTCTATACTTAAGTATAAAATTTTTTTTTTTTTTATATTAATTCAAAAAAAAAATTTCGACTCCCTGACTTTAAAATTTGATATCACATCCTTCATACTAACATTATATATCGCGTTAAACATTAACGGATTAAACAATAACGATTATTCATACGTTCAAACCTTCAAGATTTGTACGAAAAATAATTTATATGTTTATAATAAAAATTACTTTTCAAATTTCAAGCTTGTATCATACTGTCCAAAAAAATCCTTGAAAAAATCTTTTTATTGATAAATTTAATTAATTAGAAATTAATTAATTTTTATAAAACTAAAGTTCATTTATAACTAAATTTAGTAAATGTTCCTTTTTTTATAAGAGCTTAAATATTTGAATTCTATGGTAAATAAAAACATTTTTTGGACAATACTTCAAATGTTAGTCAAATTTGAAAAATTATTTGTAATGCTGGACTGATATATTTTTCTATAATAAAAAACATTAACAATTAAATCTTCATTTTTACATCACATTAGTTTAAAAAAAATTATTAAAGTCAGAATGTTGAGTAAAAACATAAAATAGTGATATAAATAAACTATTTGTGTCATTAGAAAACACGAGTTTAAAAAAACCAAAAAAAAAATTGTTCAAAAATATATATTAAATGTTTTATCATAAAAATAGATTAAAATATGAAAATAGTTAACATAAAAGTTTACGATATAAAATCACATACAATATTTCTTGATAATAATTTCAATATCGGTCCACATTACAATAAAAGTTTTAATTAAATTATTATTTATAAAATGCTATAAGATCACGGTAAAAACAACTTATCTTCAATATTCAAAGAATGAACGTTGTTGATGAATCTCTATCACTTTATGTATCAGACATATCAGAAATCATTCCGATTTAATGAATTATCTTCTTTTTCTACTGGTGGTGGACCAGATGGTATTGTTGCACTTGGTCCTGCTGTTAAATAACCAGCAGACATCGGTGTTCCAGCTAAATATTAATAAATCGTTAATTTATTTTTTAATAATAAAATATTTGCTAAAAATAATCTCTGTATTTATTTAAGAAAAATTTATCAGTTCAGGAAGAAAATTTATTAATGAATTACCTGGAAGATAACACAATGTTGGAGCACTTGATATAAATAAATCGTGTCTCTGATCTTTATATTCTGCCCACACTGAGGATTTTTCTAAAATTGCATTAACTTTTTCACCAAGTAAAAAACTTTTTGTCATTGCTTTTAAAGCTTTAACAATTTGCGCTCTTGTTGTGGCAACATTCTCAAAGATTTCCGTTTTTCCTTCCAATATATTTAAAAGATAAGGTACCATTTCTGCTTCTAAAGCCTATAGAAATAAAATATTTTTATTTTTCTTCGAAATAGTAAACACTTTTTAAATTATTAAAAATTTTAACTATTCCCTAAATTAGTAAGAATTTTAAATAAACATTTAATTGTAATAAATAGTTAATTAAATAACTAATAAATAATTAGTATAATTATTTTTTACTTGTTTAATAAGGCGATCCTCGTTTGTTGAAAACAATCTATTTAACGTTTCGCACGCAACAGCAATCATATCCTTTCTAGATTGCATTGCATGTTTCAATGGACTTATGCAATCCGTTTGGCAGATGGATGATATGCAAATCTGAAAAAGTAGAGAAAAAAAAACTTTTACTTTCAAAAATTAATGAATGAAAATAAATTCATTAGACAAAATGTTTTAAACGTAAACAAATGAATTATAATTAGAAAAAAAATGAATAAAAATTTTCAAAAATTCACCTCACTAATTGCTAACTGATGTAATATTAATATTGCAGCTTTATAAACAGAGGGTTGATTATTTCTTGTTGCCATTTGTCGACATAAACGTGGTATGTGACCTAATGAAGGTACTTGGTCCGCTAAGTTCGGTTGCGCTTGCAAAAGATTAACTAAAGCCTGAGTTGTTAATTCTAGCATATCTGACTGTAAATGACAAAAATAAAATTATAATTTGTTTACTAAACGTGATACATACTATTCGATTTTATATACATACGTCAGTCTTTTCTCTGGACATTAAATTTAAGGTTGTATCCATAAGCTCGCTTAAAAATTCTTTTGGTTTTCTTAGAGCCCACGTAGGACTGGCAATAAATAATCTTAGGTAAACGCCACCTACGACAGGTTCATTCGTTGCTGTATCTACATTATTCTGTGCATCAGCCATTTTTAACACTGCATTTGGATTTCGCTTTTGAATGCTGTAATGCCTAAAATAAAAAAAAATTTCATTTAATACAAAAAAATCAATAATTATATTTTAGAAAAATAAATTAAACTTACTCATCTTTCAACTCGGCAACCAATCTGGACACTTTCGTTTTTGAATGATCGTCCCAAATTAATTCTGGATTCTCCTGCTTTGATTCGAACATATGGACACATTGTTTCGGAGCATCGCGAATTGCCTCGCTAAATAATCGAGGCAGGAACTTGGACAAATCTAACTTAACTTTAGGACCTGCTAATTTATCGGAAGACATTTTAGCAAGTAATTCTGCAGCAGCTTCACGGATTTGTGCATTATTTGAATTGCAAAATAAATCAAGAATGTATATAACAGCACCTGTAAAAACCACATTATATAATATCTTTTTTTTTTTTCTTTGGAAAAAGAAAAATGATGTTTTCTTTAATAAATTTCAAATTAAATACCTTTATTCAAAGCATCTTTCACTATTTTTGTCGTACTCATTAGAGCGTATAATACTTCAAGAATTTGAAGCTGTGAATCTTTTAATGTATTTAAACACAAAAGTAAATGTACCACTACATCGTTCGCTGCAATATCATTAACACATTCTTGATTTTTCGTCACGTTACTAATGACTTCTAAGGCACCTTTTTGTATCGCCTTAAAATTATTACAACTTAAAAGTTCAAATAATAATTTAAAATGTCCAATGCATTGTATTTCGACATCGGGATTATTTTTAATAATATTCTTTAAACCCTCAAGTGACATGACAATGTGTCTCAATTTTTCATGATCATTTTTAGATAAAGTAATGCCATCGAGAGAACTTAAATATTCGGAATATTTTGATAAAAACTCCAGTAAATCAATGGCGAAACCTTTTGGATTCTGTAAATATTAATTTTTAATTTAAATTAAAAATTTCAATCCACTCAGTTTCTGATAGAAATTAATTTTCTAAAAAATTAATTACTTACCTCAATTGGAAATGTAGGTTGTTCATTATAAATTTTAACGTATATTTCACCAATGATCAATTCATTTTTATGAGCGCTGTACGCAAGATCACTAAAATCATGTTCAATATTTGTCGTACCACTGAATTTATTTTGCCGTTTATTTTTCAAATATTCAATCAATTCAGCTCTTGTACTATTATCCCAAATCATGTATGGATTATAACAATTTGAATTTAATGTCTTTAATATTTCTTCAGATTTATCGCTTGACAATTGTCTTGATAAATAAGGCGTGAGTAATTTTTCCAATGCCATTACTGTCACTGGATTGACAGGCGTTTCATTTTCTCCTTTCATATAACCACCTAATCGTGCACACGCTCTGACAGCCAATTTTGCAAGATTATTTGAAATTTCTTGTAAATTATCATTTTCATTTCTTTCCACTCCACCCTCTTCCAATGTGTAATCATAATTGAACATAAAGAAAAGAAGATGATACAATGCTCCCGATTGTAATAATTGCATTTGAAGTATACTATCTGTAGCCAAAGAAGAAATACAATCTGTCGCCACTGAACATAATTTTTTCAAGTGCTGCAAAAATTACCACAAATTATTATTTTTCTAAACTTAAAAATTAATTATAAATAAAAACTTACCTTAAATTGTAATATTCTACAAAGATCTTTAACCAATTGTGGTAATTCGATGATTTTATCTCTACATCCTCTGAACGATCCAGCTACGGAAAAACATTTTGTGATATGCATACAAACTTGGACCGCAGCATCAGTAGATTTACTAGATTTATTCAACACCGAAACACATCTTGTATAAGCTTCCAAAAGAACCTCTAAACCACCTTCTCTTCTCAATTCTTCTGCATTTAATTTCGAACAATGAACAGTGTGATAGACAAGTTCACTTGCCGCCGCTAATAAAGGTGTTGATTTCGAAAATAATTGATCGTCAGCAGTTTCCATTTGAATTGTTTTAATGATCTGTCCATAACCAGCATATTTATATGGTTCCAATTCCTCTTTATATCGATGAAATAGAATACTTTGTGTTCTTAAAATAAGAACAATATTATCGGGATTTGGACCATCAGTTGTCCAACAACTTCGACTGCATAGAAATTCATAAGCTTGATTGACAGCTTCAAACTTGTCCTGTAAGAAAAATATTGTTAAAAAAAAGTTTTCTTGAAAATTAATTTTTTTTTATTTTTATTTCTTTTAATAATAAAAACTTACTCGACCCTGTGGATTTTTGTCTGGATGATACATTTGCGCCAATTTATAATATGATTTTCTCACTATAGCTTCATTATGTTGTTTACCATTTTGCAAACCAAGAACTTTGTATGCTTCATCAACTGTCATAATTGGTGGTTTCTTTTCAACTTCTTTTTTCCATGCATCAAGAACATCTTTTAATAACATGACCTGAAGAAAAATTTATATTACTCTTAAATTCATTTGACAAACATTTTATAATAATATAAAAAACTCACAGGTTCAGGAATTGGCCATTGGGGAAATTTAACAGTATCGCAAAGATGTCGTAAATAAAATATTTGACAAAATAATTCTTTTTCTAATTGTGGATATCTAATTGCAGGAATTGCAATATATTGATATCGCGCCATTGTATGACTTCTTAATCTTGGTGAAAAATCAGCAATATGTGCAGCAATTTTTTCAATAAGCATTCGTCGCATTTCTGCATTCCAAATAGCTTCAGGTGTATCAAAATCGCCTAAAAATATTTTAGCAAATTTCTCAGCACCATGATTTTCCAAATAGCTCACCATTGCATCTGGCAAAAGTTGTCCAAGAATACTCTTTTGCATAATATCAGATTGTGTATTCTGAAATAATATTTATTTACTTTTTTTTCTTTCATTATAGAGGAGAAATAAAATGTTGAAATTACTTACGTCATCGCCTCTAAATGCTTGTTTAGTGTGTGTCAATTGTAAAAATCTCGCAATTGGTAAAACATTTGATCCAGTATACATGAGAATAAAATAAAAGACACCGGTTAAGTAAATTTTTGATATTTCAGGATTATCTTTTATAATTTCACACAATAATGTAGCAACTTTTTCAACTAAAACCGGATCAAATGTCAACAAAAGTTGAACTAAATGTGGCAAACATTGTGGATCAGACAATAATCGTTTGACATGAGGCAATGGCCTAATAACTGCATTGTCAACATCTCGACTTGGAAAATATTCACACATTTTTATCAAAATATTTAAAATTAAAGTGGCTAGTTCACTTTCATTTATCACAGGAGTTCCTTTTGCAACTAATGTCCATTTCAATTGTGGTACTTGTGCAATAATTCGCCAACTGTCTAAAGCTTGGGCCCAAACTTTTGTTTTATACGTAATTTTTCCGGAAACATAAAGATCCTTTAAATCCTTTAGACGAAGTGGTCCTTTTCGTTTATCACCATCATTATAGTACCATTCTTTTTCCGTTAGACGTTCTTGATCAGGACCGGCCTCTATTACATTAGTTTGTGTAGGAACGACAGCTCTCGCTGTATGTAAATGAGCCAAAGTTAATAAATCAATAAGAACACGTACACCATTTTGATCCAAAATATCTTTCACATTTCTTCTATGAAGAATAAGTTTGTTTATAAACATTACTAATCGATCACGTTCCATTTTATCCGAACAACGTTCCAACATTCCAACTATATATTTTGTATCGGAAAATGGTCCAATGTCCTCGTAATAACGGCCATATACTATCGCCATTGCTTGCAAACAAAGACATTTCATTTCCACTTTATTCGTCAATAAAAATCTGTGATACAGATCATTGAAAAATTCATACCTAAAAAATACATTTTGTTACAATAAATGAATAAATAAATGTGACGCAAAAAAAATACTCACGATTTTCTAATCGGATTATCAGGACTATCCTTTTCCAACAATAATCTTAAATAATAATCTCCAATTTTCACTTCATCTGACAAACATTGATATTGTACTTCAAATTCACGATGATTCCATGCAATTAACATACCACCAGATAAATCTTTATCAGTCGAAAATGCTCGTATTTCATTTTCTAATGCTGTTCTCAATTCCTCTCGTGTTTTATGATTCCATATAAGATTTGGCAATGAATGATCTTGATTGAATTTATAGTAAAACAATTTCCAATTTGCTTCGGATTTTATTCTCTCCCTACGTTTTCTTAAAACAATTGGCCTCTCCTTCATTTTTTCCCTTCTCTCAATACCAACACGTGTACCCCAATGTTGAAAGACATTTTCCACTTGTTTCTCAAATACACGTACACGTCGTTCAAATGCTATCCACTGTGGACTTTTCATATTTTTTGCTGCATGATCTATTGCAATTTTCAAATTATCACGATTATTCAATCTTTCTTCCTCTAAAAAAGAATCAGGTACTTTTTCATCAGAGTCAAGATAATTTAGTAATCCAATCGGCTGGAAGAAGGAACATTTAATTATTATTAAATTAGAAAAAAAAATTAGAAATTAAATTAAAATTTAAAAAATACCATAATTCTCTTAAGTAAACCCATTGCTATTGGATGTCCAGTGATCCATAAACCAACTAAATGTCTGCAAAGTTGTCTATGCGCCAATAATCGACTGTCACTTCCAACAGTAAATAAACTATTTAAAAGATGTCTTGGTAAAGCTCCTTCAGCGAGAGCTAATTCTTGCATTTTTGCTGCCATTTCTTGAGGTCCTTCTTCAATTATTGCTCTCATAATTAAACCTGCTCCTTTAACAATAGCCAAAGAGGGATGTTGAAATAATTTAAACAACGATCTACCACTTGACGCGACCATTTCCAATAAATTATCAAAATGTTTGCCATCAGTTGTTTCACTGTACGGTACACACAATGCAAATGTCAAAAGATCAAGCATCGCAGATACTACAAGAGCACCTGTTCCATGATTCTGAAATTAAAATTCAATAAGAACAGTAAATAATAATAATAACAATAATAAATAAAAAAAATATATACTTACAACGTGACTAAGCCACATATCCAAAAGACTTTCCAAAAATTTGTTATTACTTAAAAGGCTACTTTTATTCAATTGTTCTTGTCTTAAATCACAATCATCATGCATCGGTTGCATTAGGGCACATATACAATCTATTGCAGCTTGTGTAACTCCACAATCTTGTCTTTTTAAAGCTTTTACCACTCTGCTACCAATTGCCTCTCTGAAACCCGGTAAACTTGTAAATGCTGCAAATCCAACTTTACTCGCTATTAATCGTCTGATTGTGTGAAATTGTGCTTCCATTTCATTAATAGTTTCAACTTCTTTATTAATTACAGAATTTAGAGCACTGAGAATTAATTTATCTTTGTTCTCCGTAAAAAGTCCTCCCTAAAAAATGATGTTCAATTAGAAAAAAAATATATTATTTATTTTTTAAAATATTCTCACCTCTTGCGTTATGTAACGAAGGCCACTGTATGGAATATTTGCATTAAACCTTTCTAAGATTTCAGCAAACGTTCTACCACCTGGTAATTGTTGAAGGAACTTAACATGATTATTTTCAACCTCTTCTTCTACGGGAATATTAAAGGGTCCTAATCTCTTCCCCCGAGCAATGGGAAACATTCTAATGTGAACATCTCGATTGCCTGATGCTCGAACACCATCAAGTAAAGACGCCAATAAGGAATCTCTATCGGTTGCTACATAACAACGTATTTGTCCATTCAAATATTGAATTGTAAATAATTGCGGATTCAATTGATCACGAATTAAAGCAAATACATCTGACAATGGCCTCAATGTACAAATACTATAAGTTTGTGGATCTCTTTCCAAAACACACGTATCCGATAGGCAAAGTGTTCTTCTTTGAAGATCCGAATGTCTTGGTGAATTTTTATGTACAGTAAATTCAGATACACTTGTTATATGTTCATCTCCACTGAATTTGCCAAATCTTTGAGAAATAAAATCGTCTAATTGAATTGCCTCTTTTAATACTTTTATACTTATACCCAAATTATTTAATGAGCTTTCAAGTAATTTTTTTTTAATCTCTTCCATATGTTCGGAAGCAAATAAATGTAAACGTCCAAAACCACCGTAAACTATTACAAATCCATTTGGATAATCTTTCACTGATGCTAATCCTTCGAAATCTTTGTAGCAGTAACTTGCTAAAATCATATTTGTCGCAGGATCTAATTGATCAAGACTGAATGGTGTTACTTCGAGAACAACTGGTAATCTTGTATCCGACCAGTGATGCTTGTAGGCTGAAAATTTCTAAAAGAAATTATTAAATTAAATTTTTAAAAGCAAAAATCAAAAAAAAAAAAAATGATAAAAAATAGGGGATTTATCGTATACTTACCCAAACTTCTTTAGGTTTCTCAGAAAACTGATATCTATACTTAAGAGCTTCTGTTAATAAATGCGATCTCTGATCTGAGCTGAATTTCATTGTTTCCACTTTACGATCTTTGCGGATTGTAATACTGAATTCCAACGAACCAACTTGATTGCGATTTGTAGGTTGAATATTAATAAAATCTGCATATTCCCATTTATTAGTAACTTCTAAATTATTTGGATTATATGTAGTAATTCCCATGGATCCGATTGAGAAAATACGTTTGTACCTTAAATAAATATTCATTACAATTAATAAACATTCAAAATTATTTAGAAATTAAATGTTTAATTCTAAATCAGTGAAGAAAAATTTTACAAATGTCAAAACAAAAATATAAATTGAATAATTTAATAAAGAGATTATAAATTATAAAATACTCACTTTCCCTTCCATGAGTGCTTGGTGACCAGAAAACAGGCCACATCTTGATTATCCTTGATTGGCGTCATTATGACATATCTTAATATTAAGTAGCAAAATTCTGTCAAAATATACAAATTTATATTCAAATTATATATAAAATTACATCAATAATAAATTATCATACAAGAAATATATGAGAAAGCAATCAGTGAACATACATCAATAATAACTGTAATATTTTCCTCAATAAGTAAAATACAAATTAAATAATACTTTAGTACAATTATAAATTTATTATACTTACAAAAAAATGGAATTTTGAACTGTTTTATCTCATTTGACCACGTGCACATTATATTCTATTCCGTCAAAGTGTTTGGGAGCGGCGGCCATAATAACAGTGGGTGTATATAAAAAGCTTATCAGCTGTTGTGAACACTATTTATCAATCGTCCAAAATATATGATGACTTGAGCAGAATGATGATTTGAAATTAAACTTAAAAAGAAAATTTTTACATAAATATTACAGAATAACGTCGAGAACATATCAGTCTGTCCTTTTCTATTATCATTTGATACACAAGGAGGAGGAGTTGACGGACCGTCACACGCCGTCATGTAAATGACAGTTCAAATTTCCAACATGTGGATACGCTCTTTAATTTGAAAATATTTTCATCCACCAATCAGAAATGCAGAAAAATTTGTCCGCCGCCGCCATATTGAATATCATTAAGCTTATCCACATGTGGACAAATTTAAATCGATATGTCATAAACAATTACTTTTGTTAATTACTCCTTATAAAAGTAATAATTGTGTATCAATAAGTGAGAAACATTAGCTTATTTTAATTTTATAAGTATTTTTTTCTTTATATTCTTTAACTACCACAAGTGTTCTAATTATTGGTCCATTGTAAATTTATACAACAAACGTAATATTTATAATAACTATATTTTCCTTTAGTTAATTGCATTATTAACTGATATAAGTAATTAAAAGTTCGTCAAACCTTTGTAAAAATATTAAAACAAAAAATTTTTCAGATTATTTTATATTTTGAAATAGTATAAACAATGAATACAAGAGGACGCTTTAAAAAAAATGTCATTTACACATAGAGAATTGTGATGTTTCCACATTCAAAATATTGTATATGTGCATGCAAATGGATCGATAAAAGAGACTAATCATCGAATCCGTGGAGATGGTGGTGTGGTTTCACTGGTGGTGTTTAAAGATGGGCCGCGGGTGAAACTAAAGAGGATGGAATAATATTTAGTGTGAGCGTCCTTTCGCCGCTTTAATACCGGCGATATACCCACTATGTAGTTATGCCGAAAAAAAGTACGAAACATGTGAAAGACTCAGGAATTGCAAAAAAATATCATAAGGGTGATTCAACGAATTCAGATATCAAAACGAAACATTTTCGGAATATTCATATAGGTGTTACTAATGGAAAGCGATGGCTTTCGCTCAAGAAGCGTTTAGGATTGTTGACGGACGAAGATCTTGTTGTTTATCTTCTAGATTTGGCAGAATCAATTGTCAGGTATGTTTACTATATAAAAATAGCAATTGTTTGAAAAAAAAAGAAATTCATTTTAGGGGAGACAATTGTCAAAGTAGTCGCGGGAAATACCCTTTTTTGTCATCACAGAAATTCTTTATCAAGTGTTTTGTTTGAAGAGCAATTCGCCATCTTGCGGTTTATTATAACCCACCCTTGGGGGTTGAGGGTGAAAGATCAATTTTTCTCGCGAAAACACAGAATTGTATATATATATATATATACACACAAAATAAAATTTCGTTTAAATTTTTTTTTCTTTTGTATTTTTGATTAATTTGCATAAACTTGGTTTGAAAAATATTATTTATTAATAAAAATAAAATAATAACTGGAAAAGATTTGAATTTTTTGATCACAGAAATTAATTATTTTTTGTAAAAAAAAATTATTTCATTGATTTTTTTCCATGTTTAAGACGAGATGGGAAATGCAACGAAGAGAGTTCTTGGAAAACAAACCACGATAAGGAGAATGACTCGAGTGTCTCTAGAAATGATAGTACATTAACACAAGAGGAGGAACCACTACGTCGTAGTCCAAGGAAACAGACAAATGAAGCTACGGATGCTGAGGTGCCTTCTATTGAAACAATACAATCACTTCAGCCAACTGTACTTCTTGATGATGTTTTTAAGTTACATCTGAGACGAAGTTTGAGAACAAAACATCATAAAAGTAAAGATAAACATCATAAGGAAAAGCGTAAAAAGAGAAAACATTCAAAAACACAAGACGATAATGGTACCGAAATAGAAGCTAATGAACAAACTTTAGACATAACACAAAATGAAGAAAATCCTCCAATTCCTACAGAATTAGAGGATACCAATGTTTCCGTTAATAAATCTAATGTAGTTGTAGAAGATGAAAATATCAGTACAAGTGAAAAAGAATCCATAGCACTTAAGACTGAAGAATCAGAATTAAAAGTAGTATTTGTAAAAGATGTAAATATTGAAAATAATTCATCTAATAATATAGAAGAAATCATCGATAATGATGAACAAAAACATAATCACAATTTGGAATCGAATAAGGAGGAAGAGAATAATGTCACAGAAAATACAAATTCCGAGAATTTATATCAAGAAACAATATCTAAAAATATAGAAGAATTAGATGAAAATTATTTGAAATTTGAAAATAAGGAAAGAAATATTCTTCAGTATGGAGGTGATGTTGAGGAAAATTCAGAGATTATTGCAAAAAGTGATTCAAAGGATTTGGATGATAAAAAATTGAAAAAGAAACGAAAGAAACTTAAACACGACAGTGAAACGGAAAAAAATATAATGACTCAATCGCTTGATGATCCCAGTGAAGAATTAATGCACAAACATCGTAAACGAAAGCACAAACACGTGCCAGGTGAGCACAAAAATAAAAAACATCATGACGTTCGAAAAGCACCACAAGATGGAATAATTATTATCGAAGGGACAAAGGAGACAGAATTAATTACAAACGATTCAAATTGCATTCCACCTGAAACACTTGTCAATGAACAAATCGCGGAAAATATTTCAATTGAACCACAAAGATTGGCAATTACCATTAAACTTTGTCAAGATTGTAACAGTAGACATTTACAAGACGCTTGTCCATTAACAATACCACAATACATTATTCACGATTCAATTTCTTATGATGATTGGCTGAATAAGCATCAAGATAATTCTGAAGTTATGAAAAGTGTCAATTCCGATGATCCAATGTCTGAAGGTTATGGAAAAATAACAGACGATGGATTTGATTCAGATGAAGATTCCGTACAATCTGAACAATGTAAATTGAAAGTTAAAGAGGAAACAGAAGAAAAACAATTGCAATTGGATGACGATAAACCGTTATATTCGCGGGAATCAATACCAGATTGTTTTGAATTTAAATCAACAAATTCTGAACATGGACTTGGAGTTTATGCCAAGAGTTCAGTTCCAATTTACGCGCAACTTGGTCCTCTTGTTGGTAAATCGGTGAAGGAAATGGATATACCAGATGATTTTTCAATGCGTCATATTTGGGAGGTAAATTTCTGTTTTTTAAATCACTTTTTTTATTTTAGTTAATGATTCATTGAGAACTTTATATTTCCAGATTGAAAATGGTGGCAAAACTTCTTATATTAGTACCACAAATCCACTGAAAAGTAATTGGATTCGTTATATTAGACCAGCAGAATCTAAAGAAGAGAGAAATGTTGCTGTAATTAATAAACACGGTGAATTACATTTAGTTACAACGCAAAATATTACATCGGGAATGGAGCTAACTTACTGGGCTGATTCACAATCAACCGCTTGGACGAGGAAGAACAAAATAGACAAAACGAGTAAATATTTTAAACAAAATTTTAAATTTAAATTAATGTTAAAATATAAAGTATTTTATATCGAATTTATAAAAATTTTTTCAGATTGTGGTGGATGTAATTTAAATTTTGCACATCCAATTTATTATCGTCTTCATTGTTGTATTTTCCATGATACAAATTACAGTCTTACCATTAGGAAATATCATTGCAAAGTAAGTGTCTCTAACAAAATATTCGTACAATAAATTATTAAATGAATTTGAATTAAAATATAATTTTTCAAATCTAAAGGTTTGCGGTGCTGCTGTTTTGGGCAAAGATAATATAATGAAACATGCAGCTGAACTTCATGCAGGTCGTGGTGCTTATCAATGTCAGTATTGTAAGAAGTTTTTCTTAAGATTAAATTATCTTGAAATGCACAGGACATATGGATGTTCTCAAAATCCACAACGTTCACGACCATTGTGTGATTTTTGTGGTCGTAAATTTTGTCAACCTCAAAAATTGAAAGTACACATCAAAAGAATGCACAGCGGTAGTATAAATTTTTATTTCATTTCAAATTATTAATTTTCAAATAATTATTTTCATTAATTTTCAATAATTAATATTTTAGACATGTCCGAAGTACTTAGAGAATTTCAGTGCAAAATATGTTTAAAATTACTTGGATCTCGTGCTGCTCTTCAACGTCACATGAAAGAAGTTCATCATAAAGATGTTGTTGGTGCAGCAACTTGTGATCGATGTGGAAAAATGTTTCAAAATAAAAGTAACTTGAAAATTCACATGCTCACTCACAGTGGAGTAAAACCATTTAAGTGAGTAAATTTATTAATATTATAATTCACATGTAAAGTAAACAGAAAAATTAAATTTTCTGATTATTCTGCAGATGTAAAGAAAATGGTTGTAAAGCTGCCTTCACTACAAAACAGTGCCTACAATTTCACTACAAGAAGGTACATGGTCTTACAGAAGAAATGATGCCTAAAATTGAACGATCGGTTGCATATACTTTTGATGCATACAGTGGTGGTATAATTGAAGAAAATGAAAGAGGAAAATCGCCAAGAATAACAAGAACAAGTTCACAGGTAAAAAAATTAAATAAATTTCAAATTAAAACTTAATACTAAAATAAAATTTTTCTAAATTTCAGGATAATAGCAATAGTTTACCTTCATTAGACGAGTGTACTTCAGAGAATAGTTTAAAAATGGAAACTCAAAATATCTCTCAATCAACTGTAGTCGAATTTTCAAATGAAAATAGTGCAATTAAATTAAAAGTAGATCGTGAAATAACAGCATCACCTCAACAATCAGTGCCAATGCCAAATCCCGTGGAATCATCATTGGAGAATATTCGAACGGAAATTGATCTCTATGGAACATCAAGAATGCAAAGTAAAGGCAGTAAAAAATGGATGGGCGAATTTAATCCACCAATTACAATAGACATGCCTAATACCCATTTATCCGAATCGTCTGTCACTCATGATGTTTATGAATTTGAAGACAGTAGAAAAGAAGACGACGAAGACGAGGAGGATGAAGTGATTTCACCAACACAAAATATAATGAATGGCAATAAATTAGGAATGGGAATGTATAGACGTACCGAGAGTGCAAGTCTATTAGTTGAAGCAGCATTGGACGCCGCTGAACGTGATATTGGCGCAGTTTCAAGTCCAATTCTCGATGACAATGATCGTGATACAAATTTATATTCAATATCAAATCATTTACAATCGCCAATGCCACAAAGATCACCCGAACCACATCTCGATTCTTATATTCAACATCAAGATGATCTTATATCACCATCGCCAACATCGGATAATAGACACACATCACCAAATCATTTACACGTTGATTATCATCTTCATCGTCCCATTGAATATATGACAACAACTAGATCTCACAATATCGAACAATATCTTCATCATGAAGATTTACCTCGTGTCAATTCGCCAAATGCTTATATTCACGTGCAACAAGACGATTTAATTTCACCATCGGCAACTCCAAATTCTCGTTATCAAGACATGCATCATCATCAACATCATCATCACCATCATCATCATCAAGTGCCAACTGATAATTTATCGAGTGACGAAGGAGATTCCGTTGCACAAAATTTAAGTTTATCTGTTAAAGAAAAAGCATTGCAATTAGATTTATCAACCTCCTATAAATATGATACACTTGATTCAGATTTTGGTAGAGAGCGAACAAATTTTGAGCCTATTGTCCTCAATAGCGGTGAATTACAGGGTTTGGATATGTCGGCGAGAGGATTTCATCATAGTTTTGGTTCACAGGTGCAAAATGCAAGATATCATCATCATCATTTATATGATATTTCAGAGCGTCAAAGTGTTGATCTCAGTCGAACGGGAAATTATTCATTATCACCACCACCGCCGCCTCCACCTCCACCTCCTTATCCTCATAGTGATGTATTGAGGGTAGTGAGTTTAGATTTAACACCAGGAGGTAGACACAGCGTTGATTTGAGTCTTTCACGAAATCATCATTTACATGGACCCGGTTCACGTTTAATAACAAGTCCACAACCACCTGGTTCGTCAACACCACACGTGGTACCTGACGCTGTTGAAAGTCGAATTCTCTCCCCGCCTCCTCCTCCATTGCCTGGATATAATTCAACGTATCCCGTAAGTCCTGCACCTTATCATCCACCACGATCCGGCTATCATCATTATTCTGGGTACTACTAATTAACGTAAGCATTTTTATGTTTCATTATAGAAAAAAATTTTGTTCTTGAATTCAGGGCTGGAAAATTTATTTCGAAATTCAAATTAAAAAATTATTTTATAAAAAAGTTTTACGATTTCCATCTCTTTTTAAATGTTTCTATTTGGTTTCTAATAATATATTATTGAAACGTATGATTATTTTCAAAAAATTTTTTTAAATTTTTTTGCTTCATAAACTGATTTGTTGCATTAAATTTTAATTAATTTTTAAAAAATACGTTAAATAGTTATTAGAATACTAAAATTATAAACATGAGAATTTTGGACAATCAGTTAAAGTTTATGATACAGTGATAAAAACTCGAAGCATTTTTGGAAAATAATCATACGACTCATTATTAAATATATTATATTATTTCAATATTATAATATATTTTGTGGATAATTAAAGAATTAATTTTTACAAATTAAAAAAGGAAACATAAAATGAAAAATGATTGCCATATCTACATTTTTCATTAATTTACAATTTCCAATATTGTATTATTTTCCAATATCTTTATTATAGATTAAAAAATTATTTTTATTTTTTAATGTTTTTTACGACTTTTTCTTAGATTAATTTTTTAATCTATATATAATAATATGTATATCTATTGATTTTGAGCTAAAAAACAAAATTTTTCTAGAAGTAATTTTTAATACGATGTAATACTCCTTTATTATTTATTAATAATGTAGATTTATTCGTATGATAATATAAAATGATAATATTAAATGAAAGGAGGAAAAAAAAGCATTTTGCTGATGGTATACGCTATAGTAATAAAAAAAGCTTGTGCCATTCAATGAAATTTCAAATTCTAAGTCAAAAAATGTGCAAAAATATTTGTTACTCATTTTAATTTCTCAAACTTATTATTTGTAATGAATTTCATTGCCGAAATTATGAAATCAGTATTTTTTCGGAAGAATATTATTAAAGTTATTGTTTAGAAATTATTTTTTAAGTCAGCCATATATTATGCATTAAGAAAGAAAATTCTTTTATAAAGAATAAACTAATTAGAAGAAACTTACTGAAATTTCTTCCTATAAGGAATTTTTTTTTCTATATTTTTGCTGGTAAAATTATTATAATTGTAAAACTTACCGAAAAAAAGAATTATATTTTCATCTAATTTTAAAAAAAAAAAATTGAATCAAAATTATTAAAATGATCACAAAGTTTTATTACTTACGCTATTAATTATTTAAAGTGAAAAATTATGAAAATGAGAAGCAAAAATCTAAAGTGGCCCATAAGCTGTGATCTTTTTTCGATACAAATGAAAAAAAAATTTTCTACGTCCATTATTTTGGTATTATTCAGTGTGTATTGAATACTGAAAAAAAAAATGGAAAATCTCGTCTTGTATATATTTAATTTTACTCGAAAAATGAATTCTAATAGTATTCTATAAATTAAAAAGAAGTTATATCTTCTTGAGAAGTTTTAGTCGATTCAGTATGGAAAATATTTTTTGTATTTCATTTTAGGAGTAAATGAAAATCATTGTTAAAATAAAGTTGCTAGACGATAGAAGAATCCGAGAGTAGTAAAAAAAAATTTTTTTTAATATAACGTCCGTGATAAAATGTGTGTTTGTCAAAAAAAAACAAAACAAATTGTTATTTAATATTCTGACCTATTCTTCTATTTAGGGACTACGGTCCCATTATATGTGACTTTCGTAATTTACTTCATCTATAACTAATTATAAATGTAGTCCTGGATACCAAAATATTAAAAAAAAAAAAAAAAAAAAAAAAACAGCGTTTGTTAATTAATTGACAACATTTAAAAATTATTGAAAATCAACTACCAATTGAAATTCAAAACTATATTGTATACAAATTTTGTAGGACAAAAAAAATGTGACAATACTGTTTTTATTTTATTGTACATAGATACATAAAAGAAACGATCTCTTTATAAAAAGGAAAAAAAATTGTGAAAACGACTTCCTAGACATAAAAAATTGTATTGTAATCACCGATTGGTTATCCAGGACTGTATAGCCATTTAATTACTTAAATCAGAACGCCTAACAGTAGTATTAAGTGTATATGCATGGTGATAAAGGTTTATAATAATATTATTACTTCCTTCATTCTAGTCACTATAGGTACGCACAATCTTGTACATATTGGATATGCAAGATCGTAATTTTAAGATATCTTACAATTATATAGATTTTTAAAAAAAAGTGATTGTCGCATTGAAAATCAGGAAAATATTCCAAAAATATTTTCTCGATTAGTATGTTTAATACCAAGACATAAAAAAATGGATCACCTTAATCAATGTTGTGTTCTATTTTTTAAACAGTTTAATTAAAAAATATAACGTTTTTAATATTATCGTCGTTATAAATTTCAATTTTTTTTGTTAATTACCATTCAATTTTTTATCAAATTTTTGTTATTTTATTAAAATTTAATTTAATCCGGAGAAATATTAAAAAAAAAAAAAAAAAAATTCTGACCATCAATACAATTATTACACTAATTAATGAAATTAATAATAATTTATCCAGTTTTTAATAAATATTTTTACAAGTTTATTGCCTTTAATTTTTATTTTTTCAAATTTCCATTATATCCATTATAACCTAAATTAAGTTATTTTGGGTTAATTAATTTTTAATTTCTTAATAGATCCTAATTAATAATTTTGTGAATGCAGAATTTTTAATTTGATATAAAATAAATTATCGCATATAATAAATATCAGAAACATGATTAGTATATGTAAAATTTACTTTTAATTATGTTTTAATTTATAATTTGAATATCACACTTTTGTTTTGCCATTTATACTAAAATTGATAAATATTTTATAAGTTTTGTGCCAAATTATCAGATTTTTATTTAACTTTCTTATTCAAAATTTTGGTAAAAGTGCAAATGTTGAAATTTAATAATTTTGAATCTTAGGGATGGATAAAAAAAATATTTTATTTTCATAGATATGACGTATACTGAAATGAATGCAATCAACTTTTACAGAACATTTTGTAAATAATTCATTTCACAAAATTTCTATTTCCTAGATAAAAAATGTATTGTAAAAAAACAAATTGTATGGGAATTTTTATTAAAATGGCTATATAGATCTCCAATTTTACGAATTGTAATAATAGTTGCTAAGATAAAATGCGAAAATTATTTTTTTTTTTTAAATTCATTTGGTTTAATTTTTGTTCTTTTTTAATATAACGAATTCTAGAATTTTTTTTAGCCTATTGTTATAATTTTTGTAGCTGAACAAACTTTAATGGCGTATTGTTAATAATAAATTATTCTAGTTGTTAGGTAATGAGTAATTTAAAAAAAAATAATTTTAAATTACTTTCAGTTAACTTCCATGTGATATCATGAAATTCTCCCTCTCATGTATAATGCTCAAATGCATTGTTAACAACGTGTATATTACCTTATAAAAATATAGATTATGAATAAGTTTAGATATAATTTTTTCAATATATGTATTATTATTATTATTATTACTGCGATTCCTAAATGTATTGAAATCCATTTATACAACTAAGTGTGATATTATGATATTAATTTATTTTAAATTATGTACTAAGTGTATAAAAATTTCATTTTAATCAATTTTATTACAATATTATTATAGGCATGAAACTTTCAAGTGTAATGTTTCATTGTATTTTTTTTTCAAGGATCTGCAACATTACTATTACATTCTATATTAAAGAAATAATGTAAAAAAATTCTATTGTAATTATAATATTATATTTTGTTTATTTTCAATTTTTATCATTGGCTTATTGTGTATCTATTTCATATATATACATATATGTAAGAGGGAAAACCGCAATGAAAAATAGTAAAATTGTTGGTCCTTGTTCAAAAAGGATAGCCAGAATTTTCGATAAGACAAAAAAATGAACAAAACTTATTAAAAAAAAAAAAAAAAGAATAATAAAATATTTACGAGTACAAAATGCGGCACAGGATATATTTGTATCAGGTTTATTATAATATTGTAAGTATTGCCACATAGAAAGCAGCATTAAGTAAAGAGACCAAAATAATATTCTCTCCCTAAAATAATTGTGTTTTTATTTAATTCACCTTAGAATAAAATAAATCATTTATTAATAATAGTTATTTAATTTAAAAAAAAAATAAAACAAATTTATTAATTATTTTAATAATAATAAAATGTTTATCTTTTTTTAATTTTTGAAAATATATCCAATTTTTTATATTTACCTATTGTTCAAATTCCTGTATTTTGTAAATATTAGATTTCTTTTTTTTCAATGTATTGTTAATTTAAATATTTAAATTTTTAAATAAATGTCAAAAATGAAAACGATTTCAGAGACATCTGGCGGATTCTTGATCTTTTTCTTTCGATTTCGTGGAGACATTTTTTCACAAGTGTCTTGGTGATATTTAAAGGACTAAAAATATGGCTTGTTCAGCAGTGCGGAGTCCTATTTTACGAAATTCTTCGGTGAGAAAAGTATTTAATAACAGTTTTATTTCTATTCCAGTTTTGTTGACAGTTTTTTCAAGTGCTTTAAACAATTTATTTCCATGATTTGTGCATCTCGCCAAGTGTTATGTAAAACCTTGCTCTGTAAATTTGAAATTTACTTCAAAATGTATAATATAGAATATAAATAATTATAATAATCGTTAAGTGAAAATATAAATTTACAAATATCTTTTTTATTTATCTCGAATTTATAAAACTTGATTAATTGAAGATAGTGATTTAAATTTGTTAGAATTTCGTGAGTTACGATCGTATCGTATTTAATTGTTCACAGTGTCAAAAAATCAGTAAATAGATTAAATTTTAATTTATTTGTTCATTTGATATTTAAATATTCCAAGTATTTTACTCTTCTTTTATGTTTTGTACAGTGTTAATGATTTCAAACGAAAAAAAAAAACAATTTGTATTTCTAACCTCAATTGTGTGTATGTATGTATGTTCCTTTTCTTGCATGTATTTGATTTTTTTCTATAATTATAAAAGACATGTAGAGTATATTTAGAATATTACTTTTATTAAAATTATTCTTTATATGATTTTAGGTTCGTCATTATGCACTTGCAGCAACTGCTCAAGCTTCATTACCATCTCCTGACGTTCAAGTTTTAGGAAATAAAATTACTGTTGCTGCTGTTGATTCCAACAGCCCCGTAACACAAGTATCTATTGTTTTCAAGTAAGTATAAATTGTTAACGGCGTTATCTTTAACAAAAAAAATTTGATTTATTTTAATTTAAACAAAACAATAAAACTTTTAAGACTTTATATAATTTAAAATTCCTTTTTTTTAGAGCTGGTTCTCGAAATGAAACTTACGACACACAAGGAATGTCTCATCTTCTTAGAATAGCAGCAGGATTGACAACAAGTCGATCCACTACTTTTGGAATAACAAGAAATATTCAGCAGATGGGAGCTAATATAACAGCGAGTGCTGATCGTGAAACTATTGCTTATACAGTACAAGTTCTTCGTGATAAAGTGTAAGTCATCGAAATAATTGTATATTCTATAAAAAAAAAATAATGTTTACAAAAAATTAATTTAACTCGTTTATTTTTTAAATATTTAGAAATCAAGCTTTGCCTTTCTTGGAGGATGTGGCAACTCGTCAGGTATTTAAACCTTGGGAAATTTCTGATTCTTCTCCCAGATTACGATATGAAATTTCAACTGTACCTGAGGAATGTCGAATAGTAGAACTTTTGCATAAGGCAGCTTATCGTACTGGTTTAGGTTTCTCGCTGTACTCACCAAAAAGACAAATTGGAGAGATTAGTACAGAAACTGTAAGTCCAAAAAAATTTTCAAATTTAATTTCAATGTTCTAATGAGTATTTATTTTTTTAGCTTCAACATTATGTTTCCACTTGGTTCTCGGGCTCAAGATGCGCAGTTGTAGGCACTGGAATTTCTGCCACAGAATTAAGTGATTTCGCTTCGAAATTGCATGTTAGTTCAAACGACTGTAAAACAGAAGCTGCAAAGTATTATGGAGGTGATGCACGTAAGGAACGTAATTCACCGATAGCAAGTGTTGCAGTGGCTTTTGAATCTGCTGGATTAGAGAAAGGAAATGAAGCCATTGCATTTGCAATTTTAAAAGCTGCTGCAGGCTCAGGACCTTGTGTAAAATGGGGAAATGGTGCATCTCCTTTAATAAAGGCAATTACTTCAGCAACTGGTAACGAGCCAGTTGCTGCCACTGCATTTAATGCAAGTTACGCTGACTCTGGTTTGTTTGGTTGTATCTTACAAACAACTCCTGAGGTTGCAGGACAGGTAAAAAAAAAAAAAAAAATTTTAGTTTCATCAGTGAAAGAATTATAAATTAGGATTCAAAATTACTTATTTCTTTAAAGTAATAAAATAATGATGTACTGAATTTAATTTTAGGCTACGAAAGCTGCTTTCAAATGGTTACGAACTGCAAATATATCCGATACTGATGTTGCTCGTGGTAAAGCAGCACTAAAAGCAGCTGTTTTGGGTGCAACTGAATGTGGAGAAACACAATTGGAAAATCTTAGTCAACAAGTTTTGTTGAGAGGAAAAGTACTTTCACCATTAGAACTTGCGGCTGAAGTAGATAAAGTTTCAGCCGCCGATGTTAAAAACGTAAGTAATAAATTAATTTAAAAAAAAACATACGGTTTCATATCGTGTCACACATTTTTTTACAAATAGCACATAAAAAAAGTAATAATTTAAAAATTGTATTTCAATTTTATGATCAACAGGCAGCCAAAAAACTCAGCAGTGCACGGCCCACGGTAGCAGCAATTGGAAATATTAAAACAGTTCCCTATTCTGATCAACTATAAAAAAATTAGATTTCAAACAAAAAAAATCAACACAGTAATTAAACAATTTACAATCCGTTATTTATATAAAATATGAAAAACATGTTCTATTGTTATATCAATAAAATATGATAAAGGGTCGTGTTTTTCAGCAATTCACGTAATTGTGTAAATAATATAATAAAAATATTAAAAGATTTATATCGCAAATTATTTTTATTTTGCGTAAACAAATATTTAACTTGAAAATAGTTTTTTTGTTTTTATGTTAAAATTAATATTTACCGTTATTTGATCCAATATGTGTAGAAAAAAATAGTAAAATATTGAAACAGTCTTATTTATTTAAAAAATATTTGATTTTTTATACGAAAAGTCAATAAACTTCATTTTACAACTTAATATAGCTTCACTTCTTCTATTGAGTAAAATTTATTAAAATCTTGAGTTGTTGGTTTCACGGGTTTTCCACTTAAAATTCTAACCAACATTGGCCTTAAATTCTCCAGATCTTTAAGTAACTGAAACTAAAATAATACTGCTATCATATGTGTAAAATTTATATAATATTTAATAATTTAATTATAACTTACGTGTTTATCGAGAATAATTTGAAGATTTTGAAGTTTATTCAATATTTGAGGATCTCGAGCCAAAAGATAATTCTGATAATGAGAGTCTAATAACAAATTGGTCCATTGATATAATTGTAGAAAATCAGGTTCCTCTGATTGTTGATCCAAATTTTCTTCAATATCTAATCGTTCAACAAGATTTTTTAAGACTTTCAATATTTCTTCAAAACTTAAACTCGTTTTTAGATGCATTAATAAATAAATATCAGTGTAAGTGGAACTAAAAATTTTGTTTAAAAATTTGTCTTGAATATTCGAGACAATTTTCGTTGGTTCCTTGTCAATGTCTCCATTTCTTAATGACTTCACATTATCTGATGTTCGTAAAGAAAACGATAATAAGTCTACTAATAATTTTTCTGGTAAATCACGAAAATTATCAAGACACCATAATATCGACGTGATGTCTTTTGATTCAATTAATTCGGGAATAATTACCTCAGGTATGGCAGAATTACGAAATCCCTCATTCGTTAAAGCAGAGATTTGTTTGAAAATTGAATTTGTCGATTTATTCATTTTTAATTTAACTGGACTTGACGTTTGTTCTTCCCATTTTGAAATTACACCTTCGCTATTTTTAATCACTGCAACATCACTTGTCTCATCAAAATCATTATTTTTATGATTTAAAGAAGAACCGACCATTGGTTCCAATCTTTGTGGTGCCAAACGAAATGGAGCAACTGACAAATGTCGATTTGCAGCTAATAATAATTTGTCCTCGACTTTCCAAAGTTTTGCATCGTTTGTATATAATTTCAATTTTTGAACAGCTTGCACCAATTTGAATTGTACATTGTAAACACATAATACGGCGCCTTCTTCCAAAGAATCGGCTCCATACATGGCAATTGTCGTTTCGTTTAAGGGAATCATTACCACTGGATATTTTGTATTTACAATTGTTATTTTACTAAGTAATTCGCCTGGACTACTTATCAATGATGAATTAATTAAAGAGTAACTGTACAATCTACCATCAGACCCTAAAATATAAATGAAGACATTTAAAAAATATAATTGCAAAATAAAAACAAACACAACTTTTATAACAAAATTGGTGTTTACTTACACAGTGTTAATAAATAGGCATTTTTTTTGTCTTGCATAACGACATGTCCAACTAAAGTTTCAAGATCCCGCTTTAATTCAATTCGTATAATTTTTTCTGCTTCTCCTAGGAAAATGTCATTTTCAAGTGGCATTAAAATGTAATTATATACATTGTCTAGTTTAGTCAGAGTACAAAGATATGATTTATAATTAACATTAACTAATTGTGATTTTAATAAAGTTTCTTTTGACTTTAAAATTTCTTTACAAGACCAATTTTTTCTGTTTTTAAGAGCCCATTTCAATGATGCTGTATTTCCATTTTGTAATAATACCACCGGTGGAAATCCTTCCAATGTAAGAATACTATGAAGTGGAAGAGTAAATTTATTTTTCTTCACTTTATCAAGTTCCGTTTCTTCTTCTAGCCAAACTCTTATATATTTTTCATTAAATACCGCAGAATATGATTTTGTTGTTTCATCGTAAATAACTTGACTTGTAAGTCTTTCTTTTGTCGACCAACTACTTACTTGTTTTACATCTTGTAACTGAAAGAAAATATATTTTTATGCTCATTTAATAATTGTACCGGGAGTACACACATAACCTAAAAAATAATTTTTCTAAAATAGATATAATGTATGCTTTTTAAATAATTGGAAATTATAAACAAAATTTGTATTATTTAAATAAAAAAAAGGTCGATTTTATGTTATTTTTGTTTTATTTGAAAGTAAATTACTAAATTGAAAGTAAATTGAAAGGAAACCTAACCTTGTAACGAATTACGATGTTCCTTCCGAGTGTTATTATTGCACATCCAGGGTTTGAATCTTTTTCAACACCAAGTAAATTTTGTTGATCAATTAAAGGTGATAATGTATAATACGAGCAAAGTTTAGCCATTGTTGAATTTTGAAGTTTACAAATTTGTGCACAACAAAGCCATCACAGGACACGTGCTCTGTGTATATATGTGTTTTGACAAAAGGTGAGCGCCATTTTTAATTTTACAATCACGTGATCGTATTGTGAGCGACGCGCTAAATTCAAATACTGAAATTTCTATTTTTTTAGTTAAAAATAAAAATTTAATTATTTTAAAATAACTTTTTACTAAAAAATTAGTTTGCTTTTTTTAAACTATTAGTTTTTTTGCTTTTATAGAAATAAAAGAAAATAAACTTTTTATAAACTGTACCCAATATAGAACAAATTTTTTTCTTTCGATACTTTTTTTGGAGTCAATATAAAATTGTTATATTTTTTTGTAGATCATTAAGTCATCAATCTATGTATTATCTGTGTGAACTTTTTTTTTTTTTTTTTTGAAAAGGAAAAAATCTTCGAATTGCGGTTTTGAAGAGACGACGTCACACTGTGTTCATCTCACTATGATGTAATAATGTTTGGGTTCGATTTTCTATAAGATGCAGATGCACCAATACCGTGTGTGTTTGATCTGCCAAAGTTTAAAGAATAATAATAATTTTTGAGTGAATAAGATGCAACCATGAAAGTCACATAATAATATATCCCATTATGAACGGGGCGTATCCCAGGGGCCTAATCAATTTTTACTAAAGAGACCGTTAAATTTTGCGGGGAGTGCAGATGTTTTTTTTTATATGCTTTGCGACCACCCAAAAGTTAAAGAAGATTTCTCAATCCATCCACGCGTCACAAATCTTCATGGCCATGGAGTCAAACCTTGAGGAAAAAAGGAACAATAACAGCGGGGACCTCACGCACAAAAGATGAAGCTGGTGATTCTTGAATAAAGATGTCATCCAGCTGATACATTGTGCATCGACCAATTCTACAATAAAAATACATTTGATTTTTGGGGAAAAATTTTCATTCATATGCGTTTTGGCATATTTTTTTTTTTTTTTTTTGAATTTCATCAGAAAACATTGAATGTTTTCAGAAAAAATGCACACATATTTTTTGACAGAAGAAAATAAAGTTGCCAAGGAAAAAAAAGGATCCCTTAAGGAAAAAAATAGTAAGTTCGATCTATTTTATGAACTTTACAATATTATATTGATTTTTCACAAAAAGTGTCAAAAATACTTTTTTGAAAAGGAAGAAAATATGTCAAAATAATAAATAGATTTTCAAGATATACAAATTGAGATAAAAAAAAAATAAAAATACGTTTCAATTGTGTTATAGAATTAAATGTAAATTTTTTTAAATCTGCAAAGAAATATTTTATTGGCATTTATATGTGAGATAACTAAAATTTATTTAAAGCAAACAATTATATTTTTGAAGGAGAAAAAAATATATTTGAAGAGAACAAAAATATATTTATCTCAGAGCCTAATAACATATTATTTGTTTTTAAATTTTTTAAATTTAATTTGAGCACAAATGAAATTTTATTTAGCGCAAATACTATTTTATTTAGCACAAATTAAATTTTATTTGGGCTAAATATTTTTTTTTTAAATTTAAAACAAATAAAAAGTTCTTAAGCTCTGAGGCAAATACATATATTTTCGTTTGCTTCAAATAAATTTTAGTTATCACAAATCAATGCCAATAAAATATTTCTCTGGATTTCGATAAAATAAATTTTAATTTAATTCATTAAAAATTACACCTGAAATAGTAGAGTTTACTCCGAAAGTAGTATTGTTTTTTTTACTATTTTTCGTAGCAAAAGTTGACGAAAATTTCGGAATGTTTAGAATTTAAATTTTTAATCAAAGAAATAATTACTTGAACCAAATAATTAAATTAAATAAACTGTATTTGAATCAATAATCTTTGTATTTGATACAAATAAATATTTTGATAATAGTCAAGTAATCAATTATTTGAATCAAATAAATTTTTTTTTTCAGTGTAGCAATAATAGTAATTAAAAAATGGACAATTTTCCTTAAGAAACTGTATATATTTTAAATAAGAATTCACGCTGAAAAAAAAAATTTATTTGATTCAAATAATCGGTTACTTGACTATTTTATCAAATAAATATTTACTTGAACCAAATGATAATTTTTGAAGCCAAATAATTATTCCAGCCAAATAATTTTTGAAACTAAATAATTGAATTAAATAAACTGTATTTGAAATAATTTCTCTTTGCAAAAAAATACTATTTAATTGACTCAACCAAAAAATTATTTAATACAAATAAATATTTACTTGAACCAAATAATTTTTGAAACCAAATAATTGAATTAAATAAACTGCATCTCTTTGAATAAATAATTTCTGTATTTGAAACAAATATACCATTTAATTGACTCAACCAAAAAATTATTTAATACAAATAAATATTTATTTGAACCAAATAATTTTTGGAGCCAAAAAATTTTTGAAACCAAATAATTGAATTAAATAAATTGTATTTGAAATAATTTCTCTCTTTGAAAAAAAATACTATTTAATTGACTCAACCAAAAAATTATTTAATACAAATAAATATTTACTTGAACCAAATAATTTTTGAAACCAAATAATTGAATTAAATAAACTGCATCTCTTTGAATAAATAATTTCTGTATTTGAAACAAATATACCATTTAATTGGCTCAACCAAAAAATTATTTAATACAAATAAATATTTACTTGAACCAAATAATTTTTGAAACCAAATAATTGAATTAAATAAACTGTATCTCTTTGAATAAATAATTTCTGTATTTGAAACAAATATACCATTTAATTGACTCAACCAAAAAATTATTTAATACAAATAAATATTTATTTGAACCAAATAATTTTTGGAGCCAAAAAATTTTTGAAACCAAATAAATTAAATAAATTGTATTTGAAATAATTTCTCTCTTTGAAAAAAAATACTATTTAATTGACTCAACCAAAAAATTATTTAATACAAATAAATATTTACTTGAACCAAATAATTTTTGAAACCAAATAATTGAATTAAATAAACTGTATTTGAAATAATTTCTCTCTTTGCACCCAGAGAAATGATTTATTTGAACCAAATAAAATATATTTGAGTTAAATAAACCTATATTTGTCTCAGAGCCTACTAACTTATTTATTTGGGGTAAATAAAAATTTTATTTGTCAGAAATAAATTTTTCTTTGACTCAAATAAATTTTTTATTTCAATGAAATGAAATATATTTGCAACAAATAAATGAGTTAGTAGGCTCGGAGACAAATATACCATTTCTCTGAGTGTGCAAAAAAATACTATTTAATTGACTCAACTAAAAAATTATTTAATACAAATAAATATTGATTTGATAATCGATTATTTGAATAAAATTTTTTTTTCTCCTTGCAGATATAATTTTAAATTATCTTTCTGAATTGAAAAAAAAAATTCTTTATTTTTATACATTAAAAAGAAAATAGTCGCGAAACAGAGATTTAATTTTCATTTTCTTAAAAAAAGGATTTATATTTTTTCCCAAAAAAGAAAAATATTCCAAGAATTTTTGGGAAAGTTCTTTTTTATTTTTTTTTTATCAGTTTATTCACTTCCGTTATGTATAGAGAACTTTTTTGTCTCTGAAAATGTTTGTCCTTCCACAAGGTAAAATTCTTGCCTCCGACTGAGAGGAGCTAAGTCATATTCCTTTAAAAACGCACGTCCAATTTTAAAAACTTTATATACACTCGCCAAACTCTATGGTGTGGTAACGATGTCTTCGACTCTCTCATACATATATTTCGAAAAGGTCCAAAGAACCCTCGCACAGCAGGAATCGAATCTATATAGGATGCGGAAAAGAAAAACTTTCAATTTTTGGGGTCCACAAGAGGTTCTTCTCGCGTCTATATTCGAAATAGAAGAAATGATGCTGTGTATTTGCCACTGAGTGGGGATGAGTCTATATAGGTTTGGGGTAGGTTGCTCAAGGGACGAGTATAGTTCAAGAGTCACGAGTGTTCCAGACTCCAATGATCATTCGAATAGTGAAGTGAACATGTGCGTTTTCGTGTTTTATTATTGTTCATTTTTTTTAAATAAATAAACAAACAAACAAATAAACATTTCAATTTTAATGGAATAAAGTGTATTCAGTGTTTGTTAAATACAATTTAAAAAAAAAAATGGATCTTTCTTTCATCTTTTACACTTTTTTGATTGGTAAGAAAAATTTTATTTTATATAGAAATATTTTTTATATTCTTTTATCATATATTTTCATACATGTAAAATTTTCCTTTCCAAAAAATTAATTTACATTTAATTATAAATTAATTTTTTTTTTTACAAAAAATTCAATTTGAATTTTTAATTATTAATTATTGAATTATTGAATTTTTAATATTAAAAATATATTAGAATTTACTGTTTTGATCATTCGTTCAAAGAGTAAATATATGACGTATTGTAATTTACAATTTCCTTCTAGCGTGGTAATTAAAGAAATCATATTTATCGCATCATACGAGAACATTTTATTGTCAATGAAGATAATTTTTTTACCCTCTGTTATTTCTCATCCTCGACCTATCTCTCTTCTCGAGAATATTGTTGACAAAATTAAATGTCTTTCAAGTCTTTATCTTCTTTAGATATAATATATTTAAATCACAATAGAGATTTTTTTTCAACTCTTATTTCTTCAATTTAAATTTTTTGACAAAAAAAATTCATTTTTTTGTAAAACGAAACCTTTTTCAATAAAGGCAAATTAATTTTTCATATTTGATTCGATCTTTCTTCTTTTGTATAATATTGGACAATTTTTCAATAAAAAAAAAAAAAAAGAAAAATATCCCTTATTTTATGGGTTTTGAATATAAGAGAGTAAACATAAGGGTAGAATTTTTTTTTTTTGTTGTTTAATTCCTTTTATCTTCATTGCGACCTTTGAAAGTAAACCCCAAGATATGGAGGGACAGTTTTATCGTTCCCTGCATAAGTTAATAGTCTCTTTCAAATTTTTCTCTTTCAATTCATTGTCCTGTCCAAAGAATGAGAATAAATTTCCTCCAATTTACTGCTGTAAAAGTAAATTCTTTATTTTCAAAAAAAAAAAATATATATATGCAATTTTATCTCCCCTCAAAAAAAAAATAAATCGAATTTAAATTTACTATCAATTTTTGTAAAATTAATTTTTAATAAATTACAAAATAGAATTTTTATTTTTTTTTAAATACTTGATAAATTCACGGAACTGAAAAAATTGAAAATGAGCCCGCAAGGAAACTGATAACGGTTTTGAAGACCGACCATAAGATCAAAGACGCCGACTACTTCAAAAGTCTTTGACCAATTTCCTGCTCACCGCAACATTTGAAATGAACGTTTCACCCAGTCACTATTTTCAATCAGCTCCCTTTCATTGTGAAACCTCTTTTTCTTTTTTATTCTTCTTCTTCATCATTTTTTTTTCTTTCTTTCATTCGAAAAATATTCGAAATTATTAAATGACTTGAAAAATTCACCTTAAAAATGTGATTATATCAAAGAGAATCTGCGCGATACAAAATTGTCAATCACATCATGATTACTGAAATCTCTCGCAAGATGCGCATAGCTTCGCGTGCAATGTTTGTCGCCTTAAGCGCTAATCTTATTCAGAATACAAAGTGCTACGTGTAAAAGAGATGAGATAGAGAGAAAAATACATAGGACAAAAATTTTTTTTTTTTTTACTATTTCTCTATTATTATTTTAATTTTATATTTTTAATTTTATTATTATTATATTATTATTATTTTAATTTTATTATTATTACTGTCCGCCATTGGAAAAATATCGCTGAGAAAAATTTGTTTGTAACAACTTAAAAAAAAATTTATTTGATTCAAATAATCGGTTACTTGACTATTGAAAAATATTTATTTGCATATTATTTCAAGACTAATAATTATTTTTTGAAGCAATTAATTTGTATTTATTTCAAATACAGATTTTTTTTTTGGATCAAATATACAATTTATTTAATTCAATTATTTGGTTTTAAAAATTATTTAGTTCAAGTAAATATATTTATTTAATAGTAACCAATTATTTCAATCAACTAAATTTTTTTATAGTCTGAGTTAAACCAACATTAAAAAAAATGTACTTGAAATACTCGATTACCTATTATCAAAAAAAAAAAATATATATTTGTATCAATTAATTATTATTTGAGTCAATTAAATGGTATTTGTTTCAAATATAGAAATTATTGATTCAAATTTAATTCAAATAAAAATTATTTGGTTCAGTTGAAAATTGTATTTTTATTTAAATTAAATAAAATTTTTTTTTAGTGTAGAAAAAAAAGGAAATAAAAATCGAAAATAGAAAAGAAATAGAAAAAGCGAGAGTTAAATAATAAAGAGAAGGGAACTGATATAAAATTAAAAGATCGTTCAAAGGGAATAACAAGCAGTCGACGGAATAGAATACTAATTTCTCAGCGGTGGTTAAAGAAAAATTTCAAATTTTTCTAGAAGAAGATACTAAAAAAATATTTATCGAAAATAATTAAAATAACTTCGATTTCTTAAATTTTATCTAAAATATTCACTCGACCATTTTTCTTCTCTGTTATATATACTCATCAATTTTCTGGCCTTTTTTTCTCAAAATTTTCCCATGGGTTTAATTTTCCTTCTCCTTTTTTCTCATTTGTTCAAAAATTTTTCTACATAATCGACATCGCAAATGATTTAGGGGACATGAGAGCGTTTAATGTTTGGTTTAGGTTTTATTTCATAGAGAAAGAGAGAGAGAGAGACTTTTGAGGGTGTGCTTGTTGGGTTTTTTGGTGTCGACCCCTCTCTTAATTCTTGAAACGAGAAGCAAAAGTCATCAATCCTCGACACACCAGTCGTGTGTTTAGCGCATTCACAAATATATATTATAAATATATACATATATACAAATACAGATGCAGGAATGAATATATATATATATACAGTGAACGTTGGTCTGGACTGAGTGAAGAGGTTTTCGTTAGAAATTCCCAAAGTCACTTGAAACACCATATGCTCTCATGTTTGTGAGTGAGAGCAGGATACTCCCACAATATTCTCATGATGCGGGACGAATGTCACAGCCACTGCATTCGCACTCCAAATCATGCGCGTCCCCCCTCAATTTTTAAAACTTCTCAATTTAGTTTTTACCCAGGGCCAGTTATTATATTCTGCTTTTCGTCTCAATTATTCCTGTCGTTAAAGTTATTAGGATAGAAAATATTGGTTGTTTTTTTTATGAAAAATCACTTTTTTTGATTGTTGAAAAAAAAATTATTTACATTTTTTTCGAATTTATTTCCGGTACTTATTATTATATTTTTATTTATTTATTTATTAATAAAATAATAATAATTTATTTATTATTCTATAATAATATAAATAATAATTTATTTATTAATAAATAAAAATTTTATTTGCGCTAAATAAAATTTTATTTATGCTATAAATAATTCTTTTTTTCTATTTTAAAATAAATCAAAAAAAAAATTATTAGGCTCTGGAGACAAATATATTTTTGTTTGCTTCAAATATATTTTATTTGTTTCAAATATAAACGTCAATAAAATATTTCTCTTGGCAAATTTTCTTGCATTTTCCATTTTTTTTTTTTTGGCGGGATTTTAATTTCAATTTTTCGAAGAGAAAATTCGTTTAATTCTATTTTTACTGTAAACAAATTTTATAAATTATTTTTATTGGTTTAAAGTCAAAAACAAAAGTTCACATTGTCAAAGATGTCTCAAATTATTTATTGTATTGAAAACAGTTTTTTTTCTTTAAAAGCAAAAATTTAAGGATTTTTATCTGTATATGACTAGGTAAAAGAGAAAAGCTATAATTTTTTAGATTAAAAATTGATAAAATCGGGCATTCATCAAAACGTCCAACGTCGAGCAAATATATAGAAATTAAGTATAATAAATTTATCGAAAAAAAATTAACAGAAATTAATTTTTTAACATAAATTAATTTATACAGCCAGAGAAATTTTTATTTGAATAATAATATTTGAGTTAATAAACGTTTATTTGTCTCAGAGCCTATACTTATCCCATTTATATTTGGCGTAAATAAATTTTTTATTTAAATCCAAATAAAAAAATTTATCTCTAACAAATAAATATTTATTAAAATAATCTTAAAAAAGTATTTTAATTTTTTTTTATCATTTGAAATATATTTTTGAAACGAAAATTCATACAAAAAAAAAAAATATTTATTTAAAAATCTTTCAAGGTAAACCAAGAAATTAAAAAAATATATATTTCGTTCATATAACTATTTTTTTTTGGAATTATTTTTTTTGGAATTATTTTTTCAGCTGAGAAGTTAACTTCAGCTTTTATCCCTTTCTCATATTGTTTTCTTTCGAAAACTATTTTTTCACGTCATTGTCACGAAAGATAACAATGTAAAAATTCCTAAAGATTATAAATTGACTATATATGATTCAGAAAGAAAGAGATGAACTCTTTTTTTCATCTTGAATCAAAATTTGTGATTGTCACCTATAGGGGAATTATTTTTGACTTTATTTGAGTTTTGCTGGTCCAGGTAATATAACTGGTCCTTGGCAAGAGAGTAAAACTAAGATAATTCCAATACTATATAGTATAGGGTAGAAGTGGGTATATTTTTTCAGATCTGTCATGTCCTAAATCAGCTATAGTGACGCAGCAGGAGTTCGTAAAAATTTTACCTGTTAAAGAATCTCTCATCCTTTTAGATCAAGAAAAGGTGACCCCCATGAGGCAGTATAACTTCCATGGGGAAGTTGTTTCAACGAATATGACACAAAATTATATATTTATCTTTTTACATATCTCACACATATCTTTATAATACATATAATGATGCATGTGATTATTATTCCCAATAGGGATTAAAAAACAATTCTTTTGTTTAAAGGTGCCTGTCATGGAATGATCTGGGGACCAGACAGAGAGGATCAATGTGAAAATGCCATGAGAACATCTTTTCTCGAGGATAGTGCTACCACTGCCGATGAGACACCCTCCAGACTCGAAGCCACTTGGCTATCACAAGAGTGAGTATAATCAATTTTTTTTTCCAAACCTCTTTAAAAATTATTTTTATTAATACTTTTTTTTAAATTCCTTTCTTCAAAAAAAAAAAAAACATTTTATATTTTTTCTAGTGAAAAATTGTTCTTGAAAAATTATTATAGTGATTAAAAATAAAAAATTCCTTTTTGGATACAGAAAACTATTTTATAATAAAGAAACAAAAATTTAGGCAGAAATTCAGGCACATTCGATTACATATTAATTGTTTGATAATAATTTATTATTTTTTCGAAATAATTTAAGTTTCGCGGAAAAAATTTTTTTTTCTGAAACAACGAAAGATTTTATTAAAATAGTGAAAGATTTAACTAATTTTTTTATTCTATTGAAATCTTTCGCTGTTGCAGGTAAATATTTTTTTTTTCCGTGTTGAAAGGGAAATTTTTTTTTTCCCGATATTTATAAATGCAAAATTTTAACATTTTTCTCTATTCAATTTTGATAAATATTTATGTGAGATAAATTGCCATTAGGATTGGTTGGAAAAAAAAAATCAATAATTTTTGATCTACAACAAACTGTATACCTTTTTCTATATCTACGATCGCGTAAAAGTGAGAGAGAGAGAGAGAGGCGCCTGTTTCTTTCTTTCCCTCTTCATCTTTATGTCACTTATAACTTATCTGTTCCTCATATCGAAGAGACTAAAGAATTTTATCAGAATTTAAAGATACTTATCTAACCATCTTAAATGCGCGGGAAGGTTTATGTACCGCACACGCTTATCCTGAAACATCAAAAGAATTTTCTCTTTATATTATATGTTCTCGTAAGTAGGTGGTAAACAATTTTTAAAATGTGTTCCCATAAAGCGTAACAATGGAGAAAAAAAAAACATTACATTAATCAAATATTTCAAAATGACGTTTATAGGCCGAATAACGTCAATTTAATTTCGAAAGAGTTCGAATTTAATATCAAAAACTGATAATATTAGAATCATTTTTTTTTTAATATTTAAAAAAATAGTTTAAAAAATATTTTTATTTTAGGTATAATAAATAATAATTTATTTTTAAAAATTAAAAAATAGAAATTTTACATTTTATCTGTAATAACGATATTGTAAAACAGTAATAAATTTTATTTTTTAAACCCTCTTAAAATATTTTTAATTTGTCACGGTTTTTTTTTTTTTAAATCCATTTTAAGTTCACGAGAATTGTATATATTCTGGAAAAATCACAAAAAAAACGAACTTTACCACAATTTTTTTATGAGTCAATTTCTGGTTTTCTTTTTGGGCGTAACTAGATCCCCTCCTATTTTCAAACCGCTTTGATCTTTTATATCCCTGAAAAAGTAGATTTGTTTCCTCCTCGAAAAAAAAATATAGACCATTCCCGACAAATATCTCAATTTTGTTCAAAAATTGTTTATTTTTTAAATCGCATTTTAATATTTTTCTATATCTGAAAAAAATCATCGAAATAAATACACTGAAAAAAAAAATTTATTTCATTCAAATATTCGATTACTTGATTATTATCAAATAAATATTTACATGAATCAAATATAATTTTTATTTTGAGTCAATTAATTAGTATTTGTTTCAAATACAGAAATTATTATTAGTCCAAATAAAATTTATTTAATTCAAATAAAAATTATTTGGTTCATATAAGTAAATATTTATTTGATATTCAAGTAATCGATTATTTTAGTCCAAATAATTTTTTTTCTCAGTGTACATATTTGAATCGAATAAACTACGTAATAATTATTTATAAAAAAAAATTTATCGACTCAAATTTTTCAGTTCAGATTTTAAATTTCCAAATACAAAGTCAAAGAAAATTAATGTTATTATCATTGTTGCTATTGTTTGGAAAATGTTTCACGGATCATTGAAAAAAAAGACTCCTAAACACCTCTGAAAGAATTGAATCAAAAATCCATAAATAAATTTCTGATTTAGTAAAAGAAGTTTATATATATTATAAAATATAAAATGAGTTTAATAGAATCATTGGAGTGTAACTCTTATTTGATGTCTTGTGGTTATTGAAGTCGAATTCATAAATTTTATAGAAAAAAATTTTTTTTTTTTTTTTTTTTTCTTTTTTTTTCTTGAATGCAATTGAAAAAGCAGCTGGGTTAACGATCGTCGATCAATTTATTAGCTACTCCAAATCGTTGGCTTTGCATTGTATATTTGAAAACCGTGGAGCGAGATAAATGATCCGTGCTGGCAGGACATTGTAAAGGTTTTTGGTCCACGCTCAGGTATATAGAGAGGAACATCCCCGAAAAAGTAAAAGCGGGGGATATAATATGGACAATGCGAGTGTTATTCAGAGGGAGTAAGAGAATATATCCCGGCGTGTCCTAGGATTTTTCACCCCAGTTTTGCTTTTCGTCCCTTTTCTTAGAAAATGCTTTTTAAGTTAAAAGGGCCTTGCATATATAGCAGTTCTAAAATGTGACCCACGTCGCTTTTGCGACCTGTCATTTTAAACTGCATCTCAAAAGGAACTAGTTTAAAAGCTTCAAATTTCAAGCCTGAATGATGTCTGTGGGCGTCGATTTTATTTTATTATTTTTTTTTCGAAAAAAAGACTTTCTATCACCTCGTGGAAATATTTTACATCTTCGAGATATTTTTGTATTTTTTAACAAATGGTCAAAAATTTGGAAGGATTTTTTTTTTTTATTGTTTTCCCTAAGAAAATATTTTTATTTATCGATACGAAAAGGGAATTTTATTTTAAAAAGAGTGTTTCTTAATTTTTGAGTAGAAAAAAAAAATAGTTGAGAAATAAATAAAATTTACTTTCAAAAAAAGTATTTTAAAAAAAATTCTTTTCAACAAGTGGATTATCTACGAATCTTTCAATATTTTTTTTCCATTTCCAAAAATGTCTGGAAAATGTTAAAAGAAAATCTTGATGGAAATCGGAAACTTATCTATAGGGTTTAAAAATTTCGAAGAGAGATTTAAGTTTGCCCCAACTGTATCGTAGAAGATAACTAAAAAGGTACACGAAAGTTGTATGGCATTTGTAAAATCATAAAAGTTTCTATGAGTATTAGGATAAAGAATTTATTTTCCAATGCCTATATATAAGTTTAAATTTCTATTGACTCACCCTCATGTGTCTGTTGTGGGTTATCAATGACGATAACCCGAAAATCTATGTCTATTTTTTTTTTCATAACCATCTGTTTTCAATTTCAAAATTGATTTTCTTTTAATAAAATTTTTTTTAATTATAAATAAACTATATTTTTTTTATGATTTTTAGTAAAGTTTTTCTAATTTTTTTTTATTTACAGATGCGAAGTTCGAGCTGGACCGGAATATCTGATTCGAAAATATCTATTTTTTCCAAATGGAACATTTTTATTGTCAAGATATCATTATGCAGATGAATCCTGTACCATTCCAACTCATACTGTCGTTGCTCATGGAACAATAAAATTACATGCTCCATCAACATTTATACCTGGAGTTACAAAAACAAAATACCTGTTGCATACCGTTCACGTTGTTCCGCTTAATCGACAAGTAAGTTTTATCCAAATTTTACTTAATTTTTAAATTTCTATACATGTAGAAAAAATTATTTCTCTCAGAGCCAATTTTTTTTTAAATTCAAAAATAATTTTTGACTGAAAAATATTTTTTTTTTTTTTTATTTTCGTGGGAAAAAAATTTTGTGGAATTTTCTTCTACGAAAAATTGTTTTTTCTTTTCAAAATATTTTTATTTTTTTTTTTGTTTTGTTTACAGGTCGCCCATAAATTTGAGCACAGGGTCAACGTCACGTGCAGTCCACAACCAAAATGGAGACCCTATGTTGCGCAATTAGTTTACCAAGTAAATCAAAGATTTTCAAATATCCATTGGGACGAGGGTTCAATTTCAAGGTATAATCAACTCGAAGGTCATCAGTCATTGCACATTCATCGTGGAATTGATTGTTTAAGGCCATTGGGAATTGATTTTGGAGAATTAGACCTTGTCAGAGTACAAAAGAAACCTTCAAGTTCTAATGCTTTTGCCCTTGGCTCTAATGGTCAACCCCAAGTTCAACTTTTCCTCGCTGGTTTACCTCCAAATAGAAATTCTCGTTTTTCACATTTTCCATCCTCGCTACAGTCTTCACCTCTCATTCGAAGCGATATGGTAAATATTTCTTTAAAATTTATTTAATTTTCTCTTTCTGATTTTTAAATTTTTTATTTTTATTATTTTATTATTATTATTATTTTATTATTTTTTTAATAAAAATATTTTTATTTCCAGATGTTTGGATGTCCAATTTGCAATGCTGTAATTAGATCAACAGACAGTAGTCCACCATTGCTCAATGAAGGAGTTGCACTTCCGGCTTTATTGGGTGGTTCTTGGCTAAGTGTGAATTGCGAGAGTTTCAAGGGTGGTCTTTGGATTAAACGACAACTACAAGTTTATTCAGGTGATAAACTTTGGACCGGTCGTTGGGATTATTATACAGATCCAAAATGTCTCTCCTACATTTATTCAGTGACTGCTGCCGGAAGTTATGTACAGCGTGCAGGTCGTCAAAGAAGACACGACGAAATTGATAGATACGTTGAGGAAAATCTTTTACCTAATGAAAATAAAAAAGTCGAATCTATCGATTTTGACGATTTTTCAAGAATGAGACGTGAACCATTCAAATCAAAATATCATAAAGATTTTAAAAATTCTTTAATGAAAAAAAGAATTTTAGAAACTAAAGAAGAAATTTTAGAAACACAACTTCCAAAACAAGAGGAAACATCGAGAAAAATTGGCGAGACTATTGAAAAAATATCATTTTCAAATGTTTTACCAAAACCAAATAATGATGAAAGTGCATCGACGGCACAACCAATATTGTCAGTGTCAAAGAAAGTGAAACGAAGCGTCAATGAGGAGGAATCGTATCGTCATCTTTTGAAAAATGCCCAACCATCATTGGCGGAATCATATGCGGCAATGTTGAGAGGAAATCAACGTCAAATTGAAACAACTAGAAAACCAATGCTGTCATCTGTACCAACTGGAACAACAGAATTGGATCTTCATGTGGCGGAGAGTTTTTTGATTCCTGGGGATAATTTTATTGCCATTCGTTGTGGTGGTCATTTAATGACTAATTCAGAATCACAAATGGGCAAAGCTTTGCCCACATGGCCCAATAATTGTGTACCTGATTCTTTAGAAGCACCATCGACACTTCGATTTAAAGCCCGAGTTGGTGTCAATTGGAGTGGTCAATATACATTGAAACTTGGCCTACGTGAAAATAATCTTTGGGATGCACCACTTCATCAATGTGGTCCAACGGAATATCATAATCCATTGTTGAGAGCTCATCTCAGAAGAAGTCTTGGTATCAAATTTGGTCTTTTTTCATCAGCTGCTACCAAATCTACAGTACCTGCGTGTCTCATTGGATTGCAAATTCTCTTTTTTTTGTATCGATTTTGAATTTTCGATTTTTCAATTTTTAAAATAGTAAATTAGTTTATTAAAGAAAAAAATTTAATTTTTATATTGAGAATCTCAAAGAGTATGAATATACGTGTAAATATTATATTTTTATTTATATAAATAATTGTCTGTAAATAATTAGATTATATCAAAGATTGTAAATAATTAATTTTCGAATTAAGTTGTATATATTTTAGATAAGAATATAAAATTTTTTTTTTTTTATTCAAATAATTAACTTCAAATAAATATTTAGCAAATATTTTTGAAACTAAATATTCTAAAAAAAAAATTTGATTCAAATACTCGATTACTTGATTATTATCAAATAAATATTTATTTGTATCAAATAATTATTATTTGACACAATTAAATTGTATTTTGTTTCAAATACAGAAATTATTGGTTCAAATACAATTTATTTAATTTAAATAAAAATTATTTGATACAAATAAATATTTATTTTTATAATAGTCAAGTAATCGAATGTTTGAATGAAATAAAAAATTTTTTTTTTTTCAGTGTAATTGAATTAAAAACAACTATTTCAGACAATAATTTTTGTAATTGAAACAAATACAATTTAACTAACTCAAATAATTAAATAAATTTATATTTGATAGTAGTCGATTATTTGAATGAAATAAATTTTTTTTTCAGTTTACTATAAAAAGAAATGTAAATAATTGTACAGTTTATATTTAAGTGTTTAGCAATTAAGTTCGGGAGTATTTTTATAATACTACGTGAGACGAACGCCAGCCAGTGATCATTTTCTTTTTAATATTAAAAATTGTAAAATTAAATTAGGATATTAATATGTACGTTGACATTGCAAATCAATTGCGGTCAAGGGATGCATACCCCAGTGATTGTTTTTATATTATACATGTTTTATACATGTATTTTATTGCAAAATTTTTGTAAAATTTTTTGTAAAATTGCAAAAATTATAAAATTTTGTCGATTTTGATCTAAGTATAAATTTATATATTAAGAAATTACTATAAGGAGGCTTAATAATTATAGCCAGGGATGAAACCCCAGTGACTGTTTATTATACATTTCAATACATTTAAAATATGTATTTGAAATTAAATACTAAAATTTTGTATATATTTTATAAATAAGATTCTTTTTTATGTATAGTTTAGATTTAAATAGGTATCACCTATAAATGAAGACTGTTTTCTAATGATTTTTTTAAAAATGTGTGTGTATATAAAAATATAATTGAAAAAATATGTAAAAATTTTATAAAAAGAAATTTATTTTGTAAATCTCAATCAAAGAGAGCATATAGAATAAATATCACTTTATTATCAAATTTGTATACTTTTAATTACTGTGTTCCCGTTTTTTTTTTAATTTTAATTTACAAGACGGATCTAAAATTTGCAATTTTGACAAAATTTATCTACAATTTACTTTCAGAATTTTAGATAGAATTTTTTTTGTAAAAAAAAAAATGATTTTTTAATAAAATTTATTAAAAATATGTAAATAAATATTTTGATCTTAAAAGATTTAAAAATTAGAAATTTATTTTATTACAAAAATAAAAATGAGAAATAATTTGAATAAAAAAAAAAAAAAAAAAACAGAAATGTCATCTCCACGGTATTCCCTTAACAACTTTTATTGATTTGGATACGCATGCGCAAATTGAAAGATATAGTTGTTGGTGTCGGAGGATTTCCGGTGTGACGGTTGTGTATAGGGATATTCGGGATAACCGCAAAGAAATAGGGTTGAAAGGACCGCGCCTATACACGTGGAGACGTCCATTTATTTCCTCCATACATATGATCAACAAGTATAAACAGAATCAACTTTTTCAAATATTTTCATCATCAAACATATATTATTATTTCCCTCAGTCCACGTGAGTACATTCTCACTTTTTTAGAAAAAAAATTTAGTAATTTTTAATTTGTTTATTGAAATTAAATTCTTACTATATATATATTATAGTATTAGCAATAAAATAAATATAAGATTTACATAAATTCATTTTTTTATGTTTCATAAAATTATTAAAAATTCAAATAAAAAGAAAATTTTAAAAATGCTATTATAAATCAAATTTATATGATTTTCATCGATTATTTATTGTTATTTTAAAATTAGACAATAAAATAAAAAAAAAAACGTAAATTATGACAAAATGTAATTTTCTTATTCAATTTCTAGAAATTATTGATTTATTATATTTCAATGTTAAACTTAAAATCAATTCAAAACGGCAAAGTAAAATCATAATTTAAATACTTCAAAGAATTTTTTAATATTTCTAATAAATTCAGAATATTATTTAATAATTATTTTTAAAAAAATTCAATCATTCAATACTTTTAGATAAAAAAAAAACCGTTCATGAACGTGCAAGAATCATTAAAGTTTATCAATAAAAATTCAAGGAAACTCCATTTGAAAAAAATTTCTAAAAAAGGATAGCACAATCTTTTCGAATTATGAGACATAAAAAGAATATTTCAACTAAAGTAATGCGCCACGGAATTTTAGTTCGCAATTCTTTTAAAATATTACAAAAGAAACAAATATTGTTATATCGAAGAAAAAATGTGAAAACGTCAAGTATTTATTATCAGAACAAGTAAGTTTGTTTTTTTCTTAAATAAATTACTTTCAAATATCAAATAAAAGTTTAATAATTTTTTTTTTTACAAGGCTAAAGAAACGACAAATTGAAAAATTATTGAAAGAATATAATTCCTTGAAGAAGATTCAGCTAACGAATAATAAAGTAACTAATAATAATGGAACATCAAAAGATGTCTTAAAAATTGATAATCACTTTTTAAATTAATTTCAAGAGTATTTTTAGTGTACCTGAAAAAATTTATGATTATATAGAAATAGTACCCGTGTAAATTCTAAATTTTCGACCAAAATAGATTTAAGACATCCTATCAATTAAACCAATAGTGTTCATTAATTTATAACATATACGAATTTTGTATTAAGAAAATATTCTTAAAAAAAAAAAAAAATGTCTAAGAAAGAAAAATCGATATTAACTACATAAATCTTTGTACTGAAAAAAAATGAGTGTTTTTTAAAATTGAAAAAACAAATTATAAAATGCACAAAATAAAATATATTGAGAATTGTTTGATAAAAAAAAAAATGTCGCACATTCCAAAAATTCTCATATGTGTGTCAATTTTTGTAATTCTTGGCTTAGTAGTTTTTCTAACTAAAAAAAAATTAGAATTTGAATCGCGAACAAATTCATTATTTTTAAAAATGATTGCCAATTTTAGTAGCACTCTTGATAAAATAGATAGTGATTTTGATAACATTTTTTCCAACATAAGAAATGCAAAAAATAAATTGAATCAATTGCCTCTTGGTCAACGGGAGAAATTGACAATTTGTGATTATTTGCGTAATAAATATAATAAGCAAATTTTGAGAAAAAATGTAACAAAGGAATCTACTTAAAAAAAAAAATGCTAGATTTTTTTTAGTTCTTCGTTTTTCGTAAATTTTCAAAATGGTCCTTCTTTAATTAATCAAATTCTGAAATTTTTTTCTACTTTCTCTAATCGTATTATATATTAACTAATAATTATTTCTTTTAATTAAATTATTTTAAATTAATAAAAGATTTTTTTTTTAATTTTGTTTGCCTAAAATTATACGTGACGTATCATTTAATATATATAAAAAAATATAAATATATGCTAAAAAAAATTAATTGTATTTTTCCTACTGTTGCTCTTTCACACCACATATAGAATAAGTATAATTATTGTATATATATAAAATGTTTTGATATTGCACAGAATTATTCAATTTGTTATTTTAGTAAAAACAATGTAATAATATATATCTACGACTGTTTTGTGCGGCACAAAAGAATTGTTAATTTTTTTACGGCACATATGAATATTCCATAAAATTAGAATTTTTTTTTTTTTTTTTTAGTTAAATTATTATTAATCAATTTTATAGGATATTCAATTGGCCTTTTTTTTTGACAAAAGCCTCTAGTTTAGACAATCAAAAACATAAATAAATGTTTAAAATACTTGTAATTAATAATAAAAAACGACATTAGAATAAGAAACATGAGACGAATATACAATATAATATTAAAGTATGTCAATATCGGTAATTTAAAAAGCAATTTAATGTGGGGCCAAAATTAAATATATATATATAGAATTATGGGAAAGTAAATTTTATTTTAAAAAAATTTTATTGTTATATTTGCTAATCTTTATATTATTAAATATTTAATAAATATAATTTAATAAATTAATTCAAATTAATTTTATTAAATTTAATTAATTTCAATTGAATTGGATTTATTTTAATTTAATTTAATAAATAAATAATTAAATAGATTGACATATTGACTGAAAAAAATACAAGGTCATAAAAAAGGTATCAATTATTAAAAACAGATTTCGGGAATAAGACCTTCATTTATTTTTACAACAATAAAGGTACCTGAAATCTGCTCTAAATTGATATTATAAATTCTCTTATTGTAAAATGACATTTGTATTTTTACATATTATAATACGGATCGAATTTTATGTAACGAGAAAACGAAAGTATTATTTATGTGTATACATATAGTATATATAAATATTAACATAATATACAGTATAATATACAGTATAGTATATATTAATATAATATTATCAACCTTTCTTATTATTTCTTTATACACTGAAAAAGAAATTTATTTCATTCAAAAATAATCGATTACTTGACTATTATCAAATAAATATTTACTTGAGCAAAACAATTTTTATTTCAATTAAATAAATTGTATTTGTAACAATAATTTTTTTGTATTTGAAACAAATACCATTGATTAAATAATTATTTAATACAAATAAATATATATTTGATAATAAAGTAAACAAATTATTTGAATCAAATAATTTTTTTCAATCTACATATAATTCTTCATATATAAAATATTGGAATTGAATTTTTTTTATTAATTCTCATACTATTTTATATAATTATCAATATTGATAAAAAAATATTTTTTATATATTTTATTTTCTACTATTATTCTTTAAAAAATATATATATATATTTAGTATATTTAATATTTGCTAGTTTTAATATTGTTGAAAAAATTGTGTAATATTGAGTTTTTAAATAATGCAAATGTTTGGCGACAATATTGTGTGTTATAAAATATGTAATTGTTATTTACTTTTATAAAAATTAATAAAAAGTTGCTTGCAAATACACTTTTTGTAATAAAGATTATTTTAAATTTATAAAGTTAAGTTGAATGCACTTATGTTCTGAAATAATTATCAAAATAAAAAAAAAAATATATAATATTTTAACTTCAAGATAAAAAAGTATTTTTTTTGCAAATGATTTGAATTTAGAATTCATAAATAAAAAAATGGTAAATGATCATGTGATGATAGCGTTGGTTGGTTATCAAGGTCAAGTGAGAAAAGAAGGGGAGACGGATCTCACAAAATGACTGATTATTCCTGTCAGATGTGTTTAACTCTTCACAAAGTGCAAATGAAAATTGCGAATTGAAAATTAATATTTGTTTTTTTTTTGTTTTTTTTTTGTTTAATTTTCCTCATCCATTTGTAGAAAATTAAATTTTCAAAATGGCAAAAGTGGCAAGTAAGTTGATAAATTAAAAAAAGATTTAATTTTCTTATTAAATATTTTTCCGAATATTGATTAATTAATTTTTTGATTATTTTACATAATAAATGTTAATTATAAATAAACAGAATGTCAGCCATGTGGTCCAGGATATAGGTCTCCGAAAGCAGCAATGATGGAGGGTCCTAGAGAAAAATTAATGTACACTGTTTGCATACATACGAATCCAGCTAAAGAAGACGTACTTTGCACAGTTGACATAGATCCAGAGAGTCCTACTTTTTGCCAAGTTTGTATACAACAAATTTTTCTCTATTTCAATATTTGAAATTTTGAAATTAAAATTTTTAAAAATCTAAAATATCCTTATTTAGAAAAATTTTGAAATATTCTATTTATCTGAAGTACTTTGAAGTGTTCGGAATTATCTTGAAACATTCTGAAGTATTTTGAAGTATTTTGAAGTATTTTGAAGTACTTTTAATTAACCGAGGTATTCTGAATTAACATTGTAGAGCTACAAGCAGTTAATTTGTAATTATAATTATAATTTTTATCATTAATTTTATCGAATGTCGAAATTACAGTCGAGCAAAAAAATTAAACTTATCTTATACAGAGTGATAACACAGAAAATTAAAAGGCATTAAAATAAGCTGCAACGCTTCTTATTTTTATCCAATTTTGCTTATTTTAATCCATTTTGGTATTAAAATAAGCAAAATTGGATTAAAATAAGAAGCGTTGCAGCTTATTTTAATGCCTTTAAATTTTCTGTGAATGATAAAAAGATACTGGCCATTATTAACATAAAAAAATTAAAAAAGAATCATAAAAATTTTTAATATACTATATATTGTATACTAAAAATTTTACAATATATACCTATATTTGATTATTTGACAAAATTTATAACTGATAAAAAATTAAAATTTTTTTGAAAAACAGTTTCTTTGAGAATATAAAAATAAAAATACAATATATTTTTTCTAGATAATACATAAGCTAAGAATGAAATATGTTGGTGATGAAATTCATCATTGTGGATGGAATATTTGCAGCAGTTGCCATGATGTACCGAAAAAACGTGACACATTGGTCCTTCCATGTTTAAATTCAGATCGTATTTATTTTGTTGACGTTTCTAATGAAAGGGAACCAAAAATGAAAAAAGTAAAATATTTTTAAAATTTTACGATTCTAAATAATTTTTTTTGGGTCATTCCGTAACAAATTTGCATTTTTTTTTTCCTAAATTTGTATCTTTCTGCAGTGAAACAATGGCATTTATCGTAAAGAACACAATTACTAAATTTCATAACAATCCGTTAATTTCTTTAGAAGTTATAACCGTTTTTTGGATTTTTTTTGGGGTCATTCCGTATAAAATATACGTTTTTTTTTGAAATTTGTATAATAATAATTATTTTTTTTTCTTGTTACTATAATGGATATTAATTATTAAAGATTTTGGAGCCAGAAGAAATGCATAAATTTGGAGCAGCATCCCCTCATACTTCGCATTGTTCTCCAACTGGAGAAATAATGATCTCAGTAATGGGTACACCAAATGGTGATGCTCAGGGTGATTTTCTTTCCATTGACAGCAATAGTCTTGAGATCAAAGGAATGTGGACAAAAGGAGATAAAGCAAAATTTGGTTATGATTTTTGGTATCAACCCTATCATGATGTTCTTGTAGCTTCCGAGTGGGCGATTCCACGTGTTTTTAAAAGAGGATATCAACTCACTGACGGAACTGATCCCAGTAAATTTTAATATGAATTTATTATTATCTTTTTCTTTTTTTTTATAAGAAACTAATTAAAATTCATGTTCAAAATTTTGATCTTTGGATGATAATTTAAAATTTATGAGCGGGGCGAGTAATTATTAATATATTCATCTTTACAGCACTTTATGGACAAAGTTTAAACGTTTATTCTTGGAAGGATAAGAAACTTCTTCAGGTAATTGATCTTGGTAAAGACGGAGTTGCTCCGCTCGAAACAAGATTCCTTCACGAGCCAACATCATGCGAGGGATATGTTGGCTGTGCAGTGAATTCGAGCATTTTTAGATTTTTCAAAAATGACACTGGAACATGGTCTGCCGAAAAAGTTATTCAAATTCCACCAAAGAAAGTTGAGGGTTGGCTAGATCAATATGTTTCAGGTATTTTAAAAAAAAAATCAATTTTTTGCAATGAAGGAGAAATAAAATAGAAATATTTTTTTTTAGGCATGATAACGGATATTTTAATCAGTCTTGATGATAAGTATCTTTATTTTTCAAATTGGTTACACGGGGACATTAGACAGTATGACATCACAGATCGAAGAAATCCAAAATTAACGGGTCAAGTATTCTTGGGAGGAGTTATTCTTTCGGACTCAAATGTTCGGGTTGTTGATGATAAAGAATTAAAAAAACAACCTGATCCTGTTTACGTGAAAGAACGTCGTCTTTATGGTTCACCACAAATGTTACAATTGAGTTTGGATGGTCGTCGACTTTACGTTACAACGGCCCTTTACAAACCATGGGACAAACAATTTTATCCTGAACATGTCAAGTTAATATTTCATATAAAATTATAATTTTTTAAATTATTTATATTAAATTTAATATTTAATGAATAAAAATAAAATTAATTAAATTTTATCTATTTCTCAGGCATGGTTCAACAATGTTGAAATTGGACGTGGATGTGGAGAATGGAGGCATGAAGCTTGACAAAAACTTTTTAGTTGATTTTGGAGCTGATAAAGATGACATTTTACTGGCTCATGAAACCAGGTATTTAATTAATTAATTAAACATGTAATTTTGTACTAGATAGATAATAATAATTAATATTCGTAATAAGTAATAATTCAATAATTTTATATTGTAAAAAAATAAATTTTGTTAATTGTTAATTTTTACAGGTATCCAGGTGGGGATTGTACATCTGATATTTGGCTTGCGGAATAATAAAATATGTATCCACGAGAAAAAATATATAATAAAAATTTTTATTCTCTAAACTGCATATAGTTTATTTAATTAAAATAAAATTTATTTGGTTCAAGTAAATATTTATTTGATAATAGTCAACGATTATTTGAATCAAGTAAATTTTTTTCCCCAGTGTAGAATTCTATAATTTATTTTTATTATAAAAGGAATGTTAATAAAAAAAGAAAGGAAATAACTCTTTTAAATCTCATAACTATAAAAAAAGTCTAAATCGCTAAAATTTAATTGTTATTTATATCTAGATGTACCGCATTCGCATATATTTTCACCTAGCTATTTGCTCTTCATGTCGAAAACAATGAGCGGAAATGTGTGAAAGTGACTCTCATGAAATTACCTTTCGATATGGTACTTTCTTCTTCTGTGTTAGTATGTCTATAAAAAGTGAAGGCTTAGATCATATAACTTTTACATTTTTAATATAAAATTTAAAAAATTTTTACGTACTTTAACTTCTATATTTTTTCTCATGGAACTTTAAATTTTTTTAATAATTTTTTTATTTCTACTATAGGAAAATTTTAATTATTCAAATTTGAGAGTTAAATTAATTTAATAGTCAGTTTTTTTAATTACAATCTATTTTTTTTTTAATTTTGTCAGTGAGTTGAATATTTAATCAAGGAATTATGGGAGATGAGATAAGATAATTACGCTGCTAATAAATTCATCTTGAGGCCTCTTAATTATTGTCGGAAATTCTAACTCTGTACCACTTCCATATTTAGAGTTAATTTCTCTAAAATTATGCATTTAAGCCAATTTATTACATTTTTTTTCATCATTGCTGTGTATTTTCTTTTAATGCAAATTTCTTTAATTCCATCAACTTAAAATAATACATTTTTTAAAATGTAGGAATTATTGTAGATGTAATAATTATTATAAAATTTTAATTAAAAAATTGTTTTAAAAATTTAAATATTTACAAAAGATTAAAATAATACTATTCAGTATACATTCGAGCGTAAAAAAAAGATCTTATGCAGGGGAAATATTTTATGTACCAACCGAGGGGTAAAGAAATCAAAAATTGGGGGTACTTTAAAATATTTCGAGATAATTCAAAGTACTTCTAAGTACTTTAGATAATTCAGGATACTTTAAATTACTTCAGATAATTCACAATACTTCAAGATATTTCAAGTTATTTCAGAAAAATTCACAATACTTTAAGGTACTTTAGATAATTTAGAATACTAAAAAATATTTGAAAATAATTCACAGTACTTGAAAGTACTTTAGGATGCTAATACTTCAGATGATTTAGAATAACTTCATCTACTTCAAAGTACTTTGAGGTACTTTAGGATATATTTTACGAAACTTCGGATAATTTAAGATACTTTAGATAATTCACAGAACTTTAAGATACTTCAGGATACTTCACAACACTTCAAATAATTCACGGTACTTTAAGATACTTCAGATAAGTCAAAATGGTATTCTTTTTTGTTAAAATTTTTTGAAAATTTATTTCTGTAAAATAAATTTAAAACAATTTTTCGAAAAATTTCTTTTCTGTGAGGAAAGAAGGTAAAAAGTCGGTAAGTCCGAGAGGTGGCGCCTAAAGTGTGAATTTACAGAAACAGAATGAACATTTTCATCGAAGAGAATGTAGGAAAGAGGCATTGGCAGGAGCTTCAGATTCAGTGTAATGCCAACATCGTTGGGTATGAGGTACTTTCAGAGAAGTATTATGCATTTTCCGTATGCTTAGGCCTAGTACTTAATGTAAATATTGCATGCGCGATTAAAAGTGTCAAGAAAATGGTGATTATAAATCAATTAATGCAAATTTTAAGTGCTACAATAAAGTGAAAACAAGTGCTTATTATGTACCGGTTCATATAACAACCAAGTGTGTTAAGTGTGTGATTTTGATCCTTAGAATTCTGTGTGTGCCTTTCCCTTTTTTGGATATATATTCGGCGCCAAAATGGTAAGGATCAAAAATAATTTGCATACATATTACACATATTTAAGAAAATATTTTTCATGAGTAAAAATTTTTTTCCCCAAAATATTTTGGATCATCGTAATACATATATATTTTGTATAGTGAATTCGTTTATCGCGTTTCCATGACAATATGAGGGACAGTCTATTTTCATTTGGACATGTTTTACGTATTTTTTTTTTTTTTTAAATTATGAAATTTACATTTGTCATTTGACAATTTCCACTTTTTTTGATCAATGTAGGAGAGACAGATAAACTATACAAATGTTTACATTGCTTTTTCTCTTAACCCCTTCGTTACATAATCAACAACGTGTCAGTGTCAAGCTCTAAGCTCATTTTCGATTTGTTGTACTTGACCATTTGCCCGAATTACATATATAAAACACAAGACTGATAACATAAAAGTACAAGGAAACTTTAAAGCTTTGCAAATTTTTCAGATCCGCTATTTTCAAATACTGTTGGAAATAGCAAATACTTTTGTTTGACTTTAAAATTGATTTGAGTTCAAAAAGCTTCCATTATTCACTCACTCAACATTATCCGAATTTCATTACCTTTAATTAAAAATACTATGTTCCTTTCACAAATTCGGCTTTTTTGAAAAGTTAATTTTCTCAAACTTTATACGCACTAAAAATTTCATTCAAAATTTTCATTCCATCATGGAGAAAAATGTTACTATGGAAGCTAATTATTAGCTGTATTAGCTAACAATAATTGCTATCCATATAATATCAATTGGGGTTAGTAACTAATTTTTAGCTAATATAGCTAACTATTTTTCTTCGTGCAATTTCATTAAGGGTGCTCCGAAAATGGATAAATTTCTCATAAAATCATAAACCTTAAAGTGTTTTTATATCAGAATTACATATTAATTTACATATTGTTAAACATTAAATCATTAAACCTTATATGTAAAATTGTCTTCAACACGTGCCTATAAATTTTCAATGGACTTTACAATTAGAAAAAAGAACAGGCGCCCACGAGCGGAACAAAGTGAAACACATATACATGTTTATATCCATATATTTTCATGTAATCTATAAATGGAAATATGTATTATATTATTTCATAGGTACTGTATATATATTCATTCTTGCAAAGAAAAAAAGGAACCCTTTATATAGTAAATGTATAGCAATAATTTTAAAAATTGACAATTTTTCCAAAAAAGTATAAAATAAATTAATTTGAAAATAAACGTGTTTTCAAATATACATTTATTATATTGATTAAATACAGTTTCAGATATACGTGAGATCAGAAATAGAATTATAATTATATTATCATTTCGGAGACTTTAAAAAATTACCAATTCAATTTCAACTCTAAAATGTCAAATTAATTATTATTTAGTAGGTATAAAAAAACTGTAAATTATTTTATATCCTATTATTTAATCCAAATTCTTAGTTTCGTGGCACGTATCTTTTTGAAAATGAAAGTTAATTCAAATTCCTATTAAAGTGAAATTTAGATAATTTTCTACACGGAGAAAAATGGAAAAACGAATAAAGTAACTTTTACTACTTTAAAAGTAAAATTGGACCTGTCTGAAGTTTCTGCGCATCTCTGGCAACTTTTACTCGAAAAATAGTAAAATTGACTATTTCTGTAGTAAATTTTACTGTTTCCGTAGTAATTTTTACTATTTCTGAAGTAAATTTTACTATTTTTGGAGTAAAAGTTGCCAGAGATGCGCAGAAACTTCGGACAGGTCCAATTTTACTTTTAAAGTAGTAAAAGTTACTTTTTCTTTTTTTCCGTGTAGATATAAATCGTGAATGTGATCAAGATATATGTTAAATTTTTCCATAAAATGTTTTTCCCTTTTTTAGACTATTGACTAAATTCTCGTTTCGTGGGGCTTAAATAACTTTAAATTTTAACGGATTTACATAATCCTTGGCTTCCTAAATTTTTAGTTTTGAGTTACTGAATACGAATCTCAACTATACAGAATTTAAAAACTACAGAATTTCAAATTTTATTTTACTCTACTAAATTTTGATCAGTGAAATTCAATGTTGAAACAGAAAAAATTTAGCAACTGATTTCAATAAGTAAGATTTTCACTGATCAGTGAAATATATTATTCATTAATCTTTTTGATAATTATATGTATTTTTTGTTTGAATCAATAATACTTCTAATTACTATGATAATGATTTTTGAATATATTTTTCCCTCCGTGGAGTAATTAATTACTTGATGGATTATCTTATTCCTTGATCATCAGTAGAAATATTCTACTTTGATTAAATAGAAATATTAATTCATCTCGAATCATCTAACTATAAATCAGTGCATCATAAAATTTAAACATCTTTCTGATTAGTTTAATAATTCCAATGGTGCAAATAAAACAACAGTAAATATTTCTTTGCCGATTTTCTAATTGCGAAACAATATTGGCATATATTTTCTAGCATCAAAAGAAACAATATATAAGGTTCCAGAATTTCTTTATTTCTCTTCGAATTTTCTCTTTGTTCATAAAGGAATTTCTTGTTTTTATCTATAATACAATTCTAGAGACATATTTTTCTATCATTTATTCTTGTTGCATATAGAAATTTCCCTTTTGAATTCAGTAGCAGCTGATCGCAAAATCGAAACCACGTGGCAAGTCTCTCTCTGTTGCTAGCAGGGTTCAAATAAAGTCAAGATTTCAAGAGGATAGCATTGCTGCAGTACCTTGACTTTTCCATATCACATTTACATACTATTGCGCATTCGCGAGATGTTTTTATTTTTTGTTTTTTTTTTAATTTTTCACAAATATTGTCATATTAAATTAATTTTCTAAAATACCCTCTCGGGATAAAGGATATAAATTTATTTAGTGATTTTTTTTTTAAATACGTTTCTGAAGTGAGCTCGCAAAATTGTTGGAGGATGTAGGAGCATGCGCTTCTTTATAAGTCGATATCTCTCTCTTCACAAATACCAATAGCCGTTGCCAACCAGAAGCACATTGCACGCGAATCAACATTGGTAACTGTTAACGTCAGCACACGCAATAGTATAGTGGTATAGGTCGTTCTTATATGTACCTTTCTCGCAAAATTCGATTAAATTTATATATATATATTGGCTAGGTACGCCTTGTCTGACATTCTCTCAATTCAATCACTTAGACAGGAATCAGATTTTACTGAAAACTGACTAATTGGTACATTGCCTTTTGCCTATCCCAATACTGGGTACAGGCATAGCTATTCTTGTGCAATATTACAGTAAATGTTGACTTATTTCCAAGTCTTAGAAATAGATTTCAATAAAACTTTTGCACCCAGAACTTTTATGAAATTTTTAGGTCTTAGCAACGGTTCTAATTTTAGTAATTTTTTACTATGAATTTCTAAAATACTAACAAAGGAATTACGCAGAATTGGAATCAATAATTAAAATCTCTTACAACAAGAAAAACCAGAAACAGAAGTAGCTATCCTCTAAAAAATCTCTATAAAGAATCATTAAAAAATAACTAATTCGAAAGCACAAAATCAGTACTAAATCATTTAGAAAAGGAAAATATTTGTTTACCTTAACTATGTATATAACTTAGTGTTAAATATAGTAAAACAAGAATAAAAAAATTTTTTGTTTGTTTTTCCGAAAATACCATTTTTATGAAATAAATCCTCCTTTTTTAACATTTTGAATAATTTATAGCTTTGGGATTACTCTTTTTTTTTTTTTTTGACTATCTATATTTGATGAACGCCTTTTTTCCGTCTGTTTGATAAACCAACAAAAATAAAATACCCTATCGGCTGAGAAAAAAACATTGATGATATAATACTAGATAAAAACGTTGCGGATTCAATCCGCTTTATATAGATGAAAAATTGATTCTGCTTGTTCGGCGGTGTATGATTCGTTCTACCAAAATTAACGGATTTTATTTAATTTTTTTATGGATTTTATAATTGTTTTAAACAAAATTGTAATCTAAAATTTTTTTTTAATACAACTACAGTTGTGATAAATTTTAAGTTATTATTTTAGTCACTGGCTGCGTATATTCAGCAATTTTACAATTAGAATACTGAACAAATTTCCTGTTATTTAGAATTTTCTAAACAATAGGCATTAGTTCTTTTTGCTGTTATAGATAATTAAAGAATGACAATAATGTCATAAAAGGAAGAAAAAAATTAATTTTGTATGCAAACTAAAAAAAAAAAAAATAAACACTTGATGCTAATTATTTTAATAAAGGTCAATAATGTATAATAGAGTATAATTTAAAGGACAATTACTTAAGTTAGGCTAACTTTAAAATAATAGACTCATTCACTAAAGTGCGGTATATATTGCTTGCAATTATGTGAATCGAGTATTGTCATCCTACAACGATTATTGGTTTTGTTAGAGTGATATACTCTCAACCTTGTTTCCGAAACTCATTGTCAGTAATTATATTACTTTAAAAATCATTATAGAGAGAATTTAAAATTATTTCTATAGGAAAAGTAAAATAGCGCATCAGAAATTAAGAAATCGATTAGCAAATCTAATTTTTATTATTATGTGAGCATTTTAAATAAAAATGTAAATTCTACAGCAATTTTTTTCTATTAATATTTCCGCAATTTTTTTTCTTTATCAGAAATTAGTAGTAAATTAAATCGTTCGATTTTAAATTCCATTTAAGGTAACAGCTGCTGGTATAATGAGAAATAAAATTAATTTTATAATTAAGTATTTTTAATTATGAACGAAAAATAATTTAAAAAATGAAAAATATATTTTTGATTAATAAAATCTGTGCTTTATAATCTATATGTTTTAAAAAATGTTTTTAAATGACATTAAAGTTAAAAGAAATTTTCGTGAGTTAAAAGGTCTATATATATATCAAGCAACACACTCAGAGACTTTTTAAAGCTTGGAATTAATTTCTTCTTGGCTGCTACTTATAATTCAATTGAAACACGCAATACTAACGGAGGGCACTGTTCGTAACAATTATTGGAGCACGATATGGTACTAAGTTCACAAAACCAGAACAAGGAACTTATTTCTTTACCATAGTATAAAAAAAATATATAAGGATTTATTTCATTCGAATTAAAAGAATAAAATAAAAGTCATAAAATATTTATTAATATTACGCAATTAATGAATTATTATTTTAAATTAATTATTAAAAAGTTTTATGTGGCAGCGAACTTATAGGAAACTTTGCTCATTAATATGGGTACAGCGAATTAATTTGCTTTAGACCTCATAGCTAACTTTTTATCAAACAAAAATTTTTAACTGAAATATATTTTTTTTTTTTAAAAAGGGAATAGAAGTTAAAATTAATTCCATAGTCACGAACCGGAACAAGGAACTCATTTCTTGTACCGGCAAAATAAAAAAAAAAATATTCATATTTAATTTATTCCCCAAATGAAAAAAGTAACATAAAATTTAATAAAGCCTATTGTTATTTAAGGAATAGATGTTTGATAATACCTATTATTATGTATTAGTGAATGTATAACCTTCAATAGAAATAAAAAATTATTTATTTTTATTTAATTGCATACTGCTGTGAAATTACTGCTTCGTAAATAATAATTAATATTAATACATAAATAAAAATGCGTGAATGGCATAATTATTTGGTTCGCATGAAAGAAGCGAATGCATAGCTTTATATATACAATACAAAGGGAAAGTTATAGTCATTGAACGCCTCTAAACCTTCGATCATTGACACATACATAATTGAAGCACATAACTGTTATTTTGTAATCCAAATGTTGCAATAAATACTTTTTATATTATTCTAGTTTCTGATAAATAATACATTTCTACAGCTTCCAATTTAAATTATGGAATGTGTCTTTGTTATATTTTATAAATATAAATTCCTCAAAATTGATTTTCATAAAAAAAAAACAATTGACAACATATATTTTTCTTTATATAAAAAATAAAAATCGAAAGTTTGACGTCAAAAAAAAAAAAAAAGAAAGCTAAATGAATGAGAATAATTTAGAAAAATCTATTGTATATAGAAAATATCGATGAGGCAATATGGTGTCTTCTTAAGTAGGTAAATCGAAAATTGGAGAGATGTTATATCCGTGTAGGCGCCGAGAAACCTTATACTCATATATATGTTTAAATTGCTTATTAACTAAATGTCATTATTCGTTCAAAGATCCTATCAATTTTATTCTTTTTAATTAATTGATTGACTATAAATTGAATCAGTTTATATTTCTCTAAATTATTATTCTTTATAAGATTGTACTTGATATACCACCAAATGACCTATTAATTTAAAGAATAGTTCAAGGCTTTCACAATATTTATTTTTTCAAAATAGAAAAATAATAATTATTGATGATGTTATCATAATTTATACATCAATAATTATTTGTCATTGATTTCTAAATCATTTTACAATTAGATGACTATATCGAATCATTTCCGACAATATAATTCCTTTAATTATATATAATTACTAATCAAGTGCGGTTGTGTAATAAATTATACATAATTTAAAAATATTTCAAGATAATTCTAAATACTTCGCAGATATTTCAAATTTTATTTTTGAATCAAGTTATATCCGACTTTTCTTCCAACCTTCTAAAAAGAAATTGTTAGCGAAAATAATGAAAATCAAATTGCATCCTCAGCAATAAATGAGCTAAACAATAATCATAAAACTGTAAAGTTGGATGTGTATATACCTATATATCTAAAAGTAAATCGGCACACCCATCAGTTATAGTAGGGTATTCTATTACTTCTGACTCATTTTTCGCGTGTTTGCACACAGTGATTAGAGATCGACGTGATCATTTACGAGTAAATACCGTTACAACCTATTCAAGAACACACAGCGAGTGTATAATTCAGTTTGAAATGAAAAAAAAAAAGAAAGAAAAATTAGCGCGTGTATTTGGTGTAACCGTTTGGCTGCTCGCCTGCAGGTCCATGGCATGTGCCATTGAGACCACTGCCAGGTATAAAAGAGAATGAGTGAAAATGGAATTGGAAAAAATTGGCGTGTGCATGCCATTAATGGTATGGTGCTGGTGCCAGTCTGGCAGTATATGTGTTGGGAACATGTACAACCACACATATACTCATGCTCAGTGAATATATACTTTAAGAGAATATATACATTCTTACGAAATGTGTGTAAGAATGAAACACACGCAGTGGGTCATTTGTTATCCTTCTTGGTTTCACTAGCACCTTAGCACTCTTTCTTGAGACTACCTGTCTCTCTGGCAGATGCTGCATACCGGTCCTTACACTCTCGTCTCTCCTTGGAGCTTCTTTATATTGTCCATTGACGCACACCGAGAGCAACCTTTCCTCTCTATCTCTGCTCTTCCATCTCGTCCAGACTCTCTTTCTCTCTACTATAGTGGTCCACTAAAAGCAAACAGTTATGTCTGCAGTTTGTACACTCCAAACAACTTGTTCCTGCGCGCTATGTGTGTGTATATATATATATGTATTCAGAAAAGTTGTTTTGCGGCAAAAACAAAATGAATCACTTTTTAAAGAATTTATTTAAGTTTATAAATGAATTCTAATTAAATTCGTCTAATAGAAACAAATTCAAACTATCCCTTCTCGCACAGAAAGCCAAATTTTCACTCCTAATTCTAATGAAGAGTTGAAATCAAACATGGAAGCAATAACGACTAGACCAAGTACCTAAAAATAAGATTGAGATTATATTTGACCAATTGAAAGTAGATTCAAACTCCTTCTCGCAGGAGGTAAAAATTTATTCCGGAGCCTTCAAAATGGAGAAAAAAATCCAAACATTCAAAAAAAATAATGAGAATACCCAACTCTCAAAAACGCCCCCTAACCACAGAAAGCAAAATTTACATTCGTACAAATACAGAAATTTCGTAACCCTGATGGAATCGTTCAAACTACGTAACGAATTCTGCAAAATTAGATCACGTATTCCGCGAAACTAAGTCGCGGAATTCGCAAAATTAGATCACGGATTCGTAAAACTAATTCGCGGAATTCGCGAAAATAGATCACGGATTCCGTGAAACTAGGTCGTGGTTTTCGCAAAATAGATCTCGGATTTCGCGAAATTCGGGAAATTAGATAACAAATTCCGTGAAACTAGTTCGCGGAATTCACAAAATTAAATCACGCATTCGTAAAACTAGATCACGGTTTTCGCGTAAAATTAGATCACGGCTTTCGCAAAATTAAATCACGTTAAAATTTTGTTTTTGTTTGTTAATTTCTTAAAAAATTTTACGCAGTTTTTAATATTTTCTATCTACTATTTTTTTCTCATGTTTTGTATGATATTTTAAAGAGTTAAAATTTTAGCTTTGTCTGAAATGTACGACCACGCTATACACCTCTTAATATGCTCGTAAAATACAATCCTGTTTTATCCCACCTCCAACAAAACTGACAGTGATGGTAAATTAGCTATAGATTCTCACTATACAAATCCAAGCGTATATCATATTCAATAACATTACAGTGTAAGTGATATAAAAATTTATATAGAAAGTTAAATTGATGCTGGTTTATATATATATATATATAAATTCAATATTATATTGTTCAGCATTTGTTAACTAATAGTTCAATAAAAGTAATTATTATTACAGTTTTATAAGGACAAATTTCTCTTTCAGGATGTTTCATTTAACTCTCAATTAAATGTAGTGACCTAGAAATAACATGTCGTTTATAAAAATGAAATAAAATATATAGTCAAAGTATCAGTTCTATGTTTAAAATCATAGTGCATGAAGTTGAAAGTCGTTCTATTTTCGCATAATCATATATTCAATACTAAAATCAGGAATAAGTATTTTTGTGTACTATTTTTGTAATTACAAATTTATGAATGTCATGTGATCATAAATTACATGCAGATCGAGTTAGGAACAAAATTACTGGTAGTAATTGACATAGTTTTTTTTTTAAAATAAAATATAAGTTGTTTCAGAACATTCCAGGATAAAATATTAATTTTTGTTAAAAATATAATGTACTTCAAAAAATATAATTCAATTCTCTTATATTCAATATGGTAATATTCTTAGAAATGATTGAGGAAATTTTCTTATCAGTTAAATGTGTAAACACAAGTGTGAAATTATTAATCAAACTTTTTTGTCATATTTATCAGAAATGTAATGTTTTACATTAATGGAGAATTCTACATCAGATTTTTATACAAAATTTTTTGTTACTGAAACATTTTTTTGACCTTATGAAAATAAGTATTTGGAAATAAGTCTAAAAAATATTTTTAACTGCGGACAAATCGAACAGATTTTTATTTTAAAAAAACTAATAACGCAGGGTCAGTGTGTGGCCTTATATTATGAATGAGGAATAAAAAAAAACTATTTTTAACAATATATGAAGTCACTACACGTAATATAATAGAATTCACACTAATATTGTGAAAGAACTGGAGAGTAGCCATTTGGCTTGAAACCAGGGCCAAATTTTTTTCTCTAATTTCATGGTCTTTTTATACATTAAAAGCGCCTTTTATCGTGTCTTACAAAAATATTATTGATAAGACGCATAATATCTAGGTATATTTGTATCGATGATAAAAGACAAAAGAATTTCATTTTTCAAATGAAAAACTATGAGTCATTAAAATGACATTAAAAAAAATATGAAAGATTGAATTTTTCTAAATTAGTATTATATTTTATGTTTCAGGTGGTGCGACAGTGAACCAATTAGCAATATGCGAATAAAAGTGAAAATGATGGAAAAAGTTTGAAAAAAAAGAAAAATAGAAAGAAAAAAAAAAATGTGGAAGATTGATTTATAAATGTTGGGGTATAGAGTTGGGTGAAAATTGGGTGGTGGTATAGTTGAAGGAATGGGTGCTGGGTTGGGTAGAACTGGCACGAGCGGCGGTGGCCTGCTCGAGGCTTTTCCTACGGGAACATTATTTCATGTGGCTATGTTGGGTTTAGATAGTGCCGGTAAAACGACGGCACTATATCGTCTCAAGTTCGATCAGTACCTCAATACTGTTCCCACTATTGGCTTCAATTGCGAGAGGATCCGGGGTAGCATTGGCAAGGCAAAAGGTGAGAAATTATTCATAAAATCGTTTTTTTATAGACCCATCTCAGAGAAGTGTTTTTTCAAATCAAACTAAAAATAACCAGAATCTTAAGTTTTTATACGAAATTGAATTTGATTTTTTAAATAAAATAATCATTTCTGATAAGTTTATAAGATTGTTTATAAATAAAATTTTTTGGATGAATTAGCAGAAACACAGGAAAAACGAAGTGTTATTTTAACACCAGAATTGGTGTTAAAATAACACGCAACAAATTTTACCCTAAATCTGGGTTAAATCTTATGGGTTTTAGCATTGGAGAAAATTACTCGCAACAAAAATAACACCAGCTTTTTTCTGTGAATTTAATTGTGACATAAATATGTTTTGCTGTCGCATAAGTAAAATATTTTTATATATTTAAAATTTATAGGGTGTAAGTAGATTTTCAAAAAGGATACTTATGGCTTTCCGTGTAAGATTATAGGGGGATTTAACACAATAAATAACTATCAAAAACAATTTCATCCCCTTAGGAAGTGTGCAAGTCAGACCCTAAAGTGAACAAATCTGGGGTGGGAATGAGGTCATTATTGAATGAAATATATCGATGAAACTTTTTTCTGACAACTTTTTCTCATTAATATAACTTTATCATTTATCATATTTTGTTTATAATGAGGCTATTTTGTTTAAGTCGGAATTTTCCAAATCTTTCTTGTTTGTTGCAATTTTTAAAAATGACAAAATAATAAATTAATCTTTATTAATGGTGTATTTAGTGTACTTTGTAGTTTCTTAAAAAAGAATATCAATTTTTTTTCGATTTAATAAAAACAAGCTGAAATAGCGAATATAATTAGCAAAAAAATGGTTTTAATGCTTGCTAGGCATTCTAAAGATATTACGCTTCATTTGCCACGTGCTATTAAGATGTTTCATTTATCGTCTCTCTGATGACTCGTGTAAAACAAGAAAAGTAAGAATAGTTGTGCGTTAATGTTTGAATGTTTGCATTTAATGATAACAAACTCTCTACATTTCAGGGTTGCCATAAAGCAGTCTAACATTTCTCTCAATTTGTCAAGTCAAAATGCTAATTAGAATTTAAATGTTTATTCCTTTATGGAGTTACAATAATTTCTATACACACCCAGAGAAATGATATATTTATATCTGAGCCAAATAAATATTTATTTGTTGTAAATAAATTTTTATTTCATTTATGAAAATTAAATAAGAGGGATTTTAACTTCTTTTCGTTTGGCTATAAATTCAATTTTTAGAAAAAATGGAGCATAATGAAATAGTAAGAACTGAGGAATAAAAAAAACCTTTAAATAATCTGCTTACGTAAACACTAAAGTATGCTAATGTAATACTTATATGACCCTTTACCGCAAACCTTCTGACAAATAAAAATTTTAAAAGAAATTTTTAATAGAATAGTTTTTAATAAAAATCTAATCATATATAGAATACGAGAGAAACTATAGGATGAGTTTTTGTTGCTGTGGATAATTTTCACTTTTGCATTTTATCTGCTCTACCTCCAATTGGAACGTAAATTTTAGCCTGAAGCGAATTGCTACATGAAAACTATCTCTCTCAGTATAATATTCCGTACCCTCGTTCATATCATATGTCTTATATATATATATAGCAAAAACTTCATGAAGGAGAAAAATGTTACATGTAATAATCTTCAAAGCTTCATTAATGTTCTTTCGGACGATAATGGTTACAATAAATGACTTCTAGTTCTAAGTAAATCATTAAGAATGGTGTTAAAAATTTTATTTAATACTGTTTTTACTACACTATTTAAGTTTACTCTTTTTTTTTCCTATAAAAGTGAATTTTTACGATCTTTTTATATAAAGCAGTCTAATTAAATCTGACATATATGTGTATATTATAATATTGAAACCTATAATTATTTTATGTTTTAAAATATAAAATAATTTTAAAGTATTTAATATAGAATATTATAATCACTATAATTATACTGTGAGTGGGTTTATTTTTTTTTTACTAATCGAGGGGCAGCCGCACAAGTTAGGGAAATTTAAAAATTGATTCCTCTTTTGTTTAAAAGTATTAAAAAAAATGTTTATTTTTTGTTTGTTTCAGGAGTTGGTTTTTTGGTGTGGGACGTTGGCGGTCAAGAAAAATTACGTCCACTATGGAAATCATACACAAGATGTACGGATGGTATAATTTTTGTAGTCGACTCTTGTGACGTTGAAAGATTAGAAGAGGCTAAAATGGAACTTACCAGAACGGCGAGAAGTCCTGACAATGCTGGTGTTCCAATTCTAATTCTTGCTAACAAGCAGGATCTACCTGGTGAGTGAAAAAGTTGAATTTTAATTAAAATGTATATATTGACAAACTTGCATGTTAAAATTAATTAAAACTATATAAGCATAATGGTACGCGACTTTTTTTTGACATCGCACAAACAGTTTGTTCAACATTGTAATCAGAAAAATATTCATGAAACTTTTGAGTGGCGTGTGATTTACATTATACTTATAAAGTTTAAAACTTTTTAATTATATTATTAGTACCGAGACTTTGAAAGTTTATTCTTCTGAATACATTATTCGTTTTATATTATTTAATTTAATTATTATAAATATATAATAGTTTTCAACAAGGTTCAAATTACGGCAGGTACTATTTGTTTAAATAATTGTCTTAAATAATTATTACTTGTTCATTTATATAATATGTAGATGATTAAAAAATTAACAAGATGGTAAAAAAATGTTCAAAAATAAAATATATAAAAATTTACCGACATAGAAATCTACCATACCGACTGATGGTAAAACAGTTCTTAGGAAAATAAAAATATAAAAATTTACCGACATAGAAATCTACCTTACCGACTGATGGTAACACAAAATCCCTTTAAAAATCATCTCAAATTTTTTACCATCCGTCGGTAAGGTAGATTCCTATGTCGGTAATTTATATATTTTCATTTTTAAAAAACTGTTTTACCAGCAGTAGGCAAGGTAAATTCCTATGTCGGTAATTTAATATATTTTTATTTTTCGAAAAACTGCTTTACCATCAGTCGGTAAGGTAGATTCCTATGTCGGCAATTTAATTTATTTTTATTTTTCGAAAAACTGCTTTACCATCAGTCGGTAAGGTAGATTTCTATGTCGGTAATTTAATATATTTTTATTTTCCTAATTTTATTTTGTAAAATTTCTACAGATTTGAACATTAAGTTTCTAGAAGGTTCCATGGAGTTTCTAGATTTTATGAAATATCGAAAAACTTGAATAAAGTTTCTAAAAGAAAACTTGGATATTCTTGTAGGTTACATTAACTTTTCACAAAGGTGTATGAAATTTTTAGTCATCTCCATTAAGTATAAATATACTTCGATGACAGAATGGATGACAAACCATAACAATAAGTATTCTAATAAAAAAGTGATATTGGGATTCTTCTAGATAACAGTCTTTTTTTGGTCACTTTAGATGACATATTAAATAAAAACTTTTGAGTATAGCACTATATGTAACAACTTTCCTAAGAATAACTGAATATAAATTTTTGGTTTATTTGTATTGTTCACAGGCGCCAAGGAAGTGGGCGAGTTAGAGAAGCATCTCGGAGTTTTAGAGTTGGCAGGAACTCCAGGGAGTTCGTGCATAAGAGTCCAGCCAGCGTGTGCAATCACAGGCGAGGGTCTTCATGAAGGACTTGATACACTCTACCAGTTGATTCTGAAGCGACGGAAGCTTGCCAAGTTGAATCGAAAACGAGCCAGGTAGGGCCGGAGTTCAGAGGACTGCACTTGCGTCTTCTGATATTGCTCACAAAATGTCTCGCCTCTCACGAAGCACACCCCATCTCTCATCTTGTCTTCCAGTTCAGATGAAGACAGTACATAAAAATCCTATATAGAGATTTTCTCGACTGATGTCGTCAAGACGATCGTCTTTTCCGAGAATATTTTGCTCCATCTGTTGTGATATATATCATTCACTCTCTTTGACTCTCTCTCATTTTGCTATAAACTTGCAGTTCGTGTAATTACACGACTTGAAGGCAAATTTTAGACACATTTTTTTTGTGACAATTGATGAGAGAGAGATCATCTTCAAGTTCTGTTTCTCTTTTAAACAAAGAGTCTCTTTGAACTGATGGAAATGTTTTTCTTCAGATGACAAAATCTTCAGAAATTTTATAATCTGGTCCCAACGCTCAAATATAAAATAATTATCGTCGAATTAGATGTAATTTTTAATAACTAACGAGCGTTACATAATAATGTGTTAGAGACGATGTTGATTTTTCAAACTATTTGATATACAGTCACGAAAACGACAAATTAATTGCAAGTGTGGAAATTAAAAAAACGAGCTGTGAGTGATTAGAAACTTTTGAAACAGGGCCTATTTATAGAAAATTTGGGAAAGTTATGTTAAAAAGGTTTTTCCAACAATGGTGCAATATTTCACAAAATTTTGAAAATCACTCCCTTTTAAGAAAAAAAAAAACAATATTGTGTACTTGTGCCTATCCACTTTTACACCTTTATACCTCCAGAGATTCAAACCATGAATCGTTGTCACATAATTTTTTTCCAAAAAAATACACTTGTGTTAATTTGCATGAAAAATTTTTTTTTAATAATACGCTTATTATTATAAATTTTGTGTGCTTTTGAAATTTTTTCAAATATTCTATAGTGTTTTATTTTTCCAGCAATTTTTTGGTGTATATTGATAAAAATTTCTCGAGAAAATTACAAAATTTCTGATTGTATATAGGTATAATTTATGTTTGACAAGTTTTCTGGTTATTTTTTTTATTGTGAAAGAATTTGTGTTTGAAAATATCTAATTGGAAAATGTTAAAAACCTATGAATTGGGCATATCTGATTTATTTCGGAAAATTTATTATAAATGGGAAAAACATATCAAGTTTCTTTATCTCAAGTATAAAATGTTTATAATTTTGTAATTTGGTTGCAATGATAAAGCTCGCTTGGAAATATTTTCATATGTGTGATATCCTGTTTATTAATAGAGACACGAGTCTTTTGGTATTTGCAAAGAGAGAGAAAGAGAGAGTAGTAATTTAACATAAGGTCAACTTTAAGTTTAAAAAAGGCGTCTTGAGATCTTATCTCTCTATATATATATATGAATGTTTCTTAACTTTAAGAAGGAATAAATTCAATTATAGCTCCAATGTCGTTTGTATACAGGTTGTATATATACAGAAGAGAGTCTGGCACTATTCCAGACTCGAAGAGAGTTAAGGCCAGTGTTCTGATAATGTCAGTTTGATTTCATAAGCGAAAGGGAAAATAATTAATACTTTGATTTTTTACCTCTTTTAAATGTTATAAAGCCCCTCCTGCTTTTTTGAATATATCCAATACAAGCACAAACAAAATATTTTTTTATCAATCGATCTCAAATAGTTTCTTTAAATCAATTATATTATTGGGACAATTTTTAATTTCTTTTATATTCCAAATTATTTTTTTATTGTTTTTAATTTTTACAAGTGGACCAAAAATAATTATAAGAGACAAACATTCTTCTTTCAGTTAGTTTTTTAATTAAGATATTTTTAAATTGTTTCTTTACTAAGAATTTTTAATCCTTTTGTCTTTAAGAAATCACTGCCATAAATATTTCATAAATAAAACATGTTAGTATTTTTTTTTTACAAATTGCAGTAAATAAAAAAAATACTAAACATTAAAAAAAAAATTATTACACATACTTCTTTACCAGCAATAAAGCTGCAATACTGCCAATTTTTGAAAAAAAAATTGATTAATAAATTTAATTGAATATAAATTTTCCCAGCGAGCTTTAAATTCAATGAAAAACAAAAATGCAATATGTATATTTTTTTTGTGAATGATTTTTTAAAAAATGACTGTAATGAGTGACAATGCTAGTCGATTTAAGAATAATAATAATAATAATAATAATAAAATTAGAATTAAATATATAAGTTGATGAAAGGTGTAACGTGGAATTTCTGTAAATATATAAAGTCTGAAGACGCGAAAGTGCGTTTACTGTAATTTAACAGGTGCTCTGCCATTATAAATCAGAAAACTGCCCGAGGCGAAATTTGAATCCTCTTTAGCTTCCCTTAGAACCTAAATAGGCCCTCTTTACGATCTTGTAGACTCCCGTAGGCCCTCCTTTGAATCCAAACGTGGAAGAAAGGTAAATTTGCGACTGGTTGAGGAAGCTAAAGAGGGTCTAGTTCGATTAAAAAAGTACAAAAAAATGCAAAAAAAAAACTCTTTTAATTATTTTGATTAAAGCAAAATGAATTTTTTCTTCACACAATATTTCTTTAATTACCCTTTAAAAACTGGAATTAACATATTTTGAAGCGTTTTCAAAAAATTAATAGAATTAGAGCAATTTCAAAATTTTCAATATTTTAATCAATTTTTATACCCTACTTTGAATCCAAACGTGGAAGAAAGGGAAATTTGCGACTAGTTGAGGAAGCTAAAGAGGGTCTGTTTAACCCTACTTTACTCCTTGTAAATTAGGGCTTAAATTTCGCCTCGGGTGGAAGTTGGGTATCGAAAATTTGTTATTGTTGTTCTATTGTATAAAATAAATACCGTTTTCCTAATGTTTAAATAAAAGAAAAATGAAAGTCCTTTCAAACGTAGATTGTTAATAACAATTTTCAGTTTGAATAGTTAATTATTTATGATACTTAAATGTATCATTGTATAATACTAATGATTTTGTAAAAATTATTATATTAAAATTATTTTCATTTACATATTATGTATAAGAGATTATGAAAATAAATAAAAATTTAATTTGATTAACGGATTATTTTCTACGATTTGAAAGAAAATTAAGAAAAGGTTGCTGTGAATTGCATTGACAATGATTATTACTAATAATGATTGCCACAAATTTTGCATTTTAAAATTGGATAACAGATTTAATTTTAAATAAATTTCTCGTATTCATCGAATCTTCAGTAGGAATTTTTTTTTATTGTTATTTGATAGAATTCTTAAAATGAAATTCGAAATGGCCGAACAAAATAGAAAAATTTCGGCGCTATTTTTAAAATCATTAATAAATAAGTGCAAGATTTTGGCAATCTTTTGTGTTGCTAAAAAGGCAAACACTGGTTTTCTGTTTTGTATGGCACACAACCTATTTGACTTATTAGAAATAATGCCTAATAAATATGGTTGTTGTTTTTATATTGACCGTCATTCAAAATTCTATGGTACACTATACATACTTGCCCTTGTTGTGTTTATTATTATTCGATATTTTATCATACGCTTTGATCAATCGATATAGATAACCTATTTATGTATAAATGCATACCGATATATATAGTATATAAGTATAAACTAGAATGATAAAATGATAATGGGGACAAAAAAAAAAAAAAAAACAAAAGTCCATACAGCAAAGGAACCGAAAAAAAATATGATGAAACGTCTAATCGTCGGTGTCAGTGTGTCTTTTTATAAATGAGCTTTTCTAGTTTTCACATACACATACATATATTTCATTGAAAAGCTCCAGATTAATATATATTGTAAATTACATCATGATAGATTAATGTAAATATGCAAATTTGATCTTCTTTTAGGCAAATATGATTTTTTTTATCTATTTATATAAGATTGATATTAAAAAAAAAAAAATTTGGACATTCGTAGCCGACGGTGATAATGTATATTTATAGAGCTTATCACTTCCTTTCTGTGTACCCCCTAATAGCTGTATATGCAAAAATAATCTGCCTACAGCAATGCTAAAACGATCTTTTCGTTTACTGACGACGAATTTGCAAAAATAAATTTCATGACTCTGCTAAAAATTGGATTTTATTCTCACATCCCCGAAACTATATACTTTTTCAAATAAAAACAAATGTTGCTTTTAATTTACTAATTTTATTTAATTAAAATTTTTTATAAATTGATAAATTGTTTTTTGAGAATAAAAAAAAAAAAACAAATGAAAAATTTGAAACAATGTAAACTGAATATAATTTATATACAAATGTCGTTAAACTTTATAATAAAATTTAACAACCCATCTCAAACTATGGAATCATTAAATCACAACAATGTTCCGGCTTTATTAGCATTATTCGCTTAATCCCAATCCCTCTCTCTCTCGTCATCATTCATGCACATAACTTAACTTATAGGCCTCATTTTCTGAACACTTCCTTTTCCTGTGAAATTAGTCAGGGTATTATTTATTCATGCGTATGATGGAGACATAAAAGTATATTTAAAAAAAGGGTTAAAGCAACAAAAAAGGAATATGAAATATTCCAAGGATGTACTTTAGGGTTACTGTACTGTAATCACTGTTTTTACTCAAAGGGTCATGGCACGTGTTGCGAATGCAATCATTATGTACCTATTTACAGTTTGTGCTCATTTAAGTTATACGCACTGTTTATATACTTCAGTTATCATTCAGAAAAAATTTTTTATTTATTTTTTTGTACAATTTAATAAATTATATTTAATTCAAATAATCCGTTACTTGACTATATTGGAAAATAAATATTGATTTGAACCAAACAATTTTTATTTCAATTAAATAAATTAAATTTATATTAAATAATAATTTTTGAATCAATAATAATTTCTCTATTTGAAACAAATCACAATTTTCTTGATAATTTCTAATTGGTCAATTTTTATTTCAATTTGGTTAAAATCGCTCCAAAATCTTTCTATCGATTGTTTGTCGACTATTTGAAATTTTGAAACAAAAGAAAATTCGCGGGATTTTAAAAATTCTATCAAATAACAATTCGTGTAAATAAAAATTTGGACAAATTACAATTCGGTGAATTGGAAATTCTGTCATTTAAAAATTCGAATCACTTCAAATTCTGTTGAATGAAAATTTGGCTCTAATTTAATATTCGGTTACATTAAATTTTTTTCGAATAAAAGTTGGGTATAAATAGTTGGCCAAATAAAAATTCGGTACTTAAAAATTTTGTTAAATAAATGAGGAAATTCTTTCAAATGCTAATTCGAAAATAATTTTTTTTTAAATTCCACAACAAATTTTTCTGCATATATATATGAGAAATAACAAAAAATACCTATATACCTTTAAGTAGATAAAAGTCAAATATTGTGAGAAGAATGAAGTGAAGCCATACGCTAACGCAATTGTCAGATAATAATCAAGTTTTTTTAGACTTGTGTGTGAAAATAATTTTGTTCAATGTATATAAAATTTAAACAAAAACCATTTCTACGAAGCAATTTATTTTAGTGAATGCCAGTTCAGTTAAGTGGTGCATAAGATCACGTTCCCGTTCTTTCAAATACAGTGAGCTGCACATGTGACACATTGGTGTTTGTCATGTGAAAGAGATATGATACTGAAAAGTTTCTTTCATCAGTTCGTTCGTCAGACAGCGAGGCTGTAAGTGTACGTGAGAGTTTAATTAATGAAGCCTGGTACATAAACGCAAGAAGAGTATATATTGTGGAGGGAATTACGAAACTCCTATATATATATAAATGTTATAGGGAAAAATTCCACAAACACCATTATAAATCCAATTTTACACTTGTTAGCGTTCCACTTTCAAATCAACTGAAGAATATTACCAATATGGGAGGGTCACGGGTGCTACCAAAAAAAAAAAATTTTTAGATTTATATCAGAGAAATAAATAACACTGGATGATTTCACATTTTTATAAATGTGATGTGTCGCCCCTTAGAGGCCCCTTTAAATATACTCGCCCCTGATTCTTTAAGCCGAATTTTTATTTATTCGAATTATTTTTTGACCGAATTTCCATTAAATTTGATATTTTCTCTATTAAAGAATTTCTATTTAATAGAATTTTCATATTTTGTTCGAATCAACTTCCGTCCAAAAGTTTTGGGCGCGAATTTTTAAATTTAAAAATTAAAACAGAAATTACACAAAAATTTTTGATTATAGTTAATTTTTAAATTCGCGCCAAATAAAATGAAATTTTAAATGAATTTTCTGTTAAGTGAAAATTCTTAAATATGAAAAATCGGTTTAATGGAAAATCTATCAGAAAATAATTCGAATAAATAAAAATAAAAAAACCCATATAGTTAATTGAGAATTTTTCGAAGTTTTTTCTTTTTTAAACGAAATTTTTCTTTAATTTATACAAATAAAGTATATATATTTATTGAGAAAAATATTTTGAAAATTGTTTGTCACCAGTTTTGCACTAATATATGTGTAGGCATGGTCATACTGTTGTCTATATACTGGAAATAGAACGGTATATTAAACCCGCGCACACACTTTTTCCGGTTATTCCTCTTCAGCAGTTATAAGACAGGCTTTTTAAAACGCCTTTTAGAAAACAAAAGGGAATATAAAGAGGAATAAAAAGACATGTCTGAATATAAGAATCATGAAATAATTTTTTTTCATTATTTATAAATGAAATTTTTTCTAAATTCTATAGAATTCTTTATAATGTATACAGTATATTATAATTGATATGAGATTTTTTAAAAATATATTTCTATGAAGAAAACTTTACGAAATATAATGAAAAAAAAACTGAGTTAAAAGAATACCATTAAAGTTGGAGAGAAAAAAAAACCGGATTAAAAGAAATTTAAGAGGAATAATGAATTTTAATTAATTGAAAATTAAATTATATATAACAATTTCAATTATAATTGGAACAAATTAAAAACACTCAAAATAATAATAATAATAATAATACTGAATTAAAATTTATTTGTAACAAATATAATTATTTGAGTTAATTTAATCGTATGTTTTTTAAATAAAAAAAAATTATTGGTTGAAATAAAAATTTTTTATTCAAATATTTATTTGTTAATAGTCAATTAAGCAATAATTTGAATAATTTTTTCAGGGAATTAAAAATAATAATTTCGTAATTATTAGTATTAATTATTATTATAATTATTAGTACTAATATATTTTCGACCATTTTGGTTCTTTCACTTATTTAATTTCATCATTTAATTATGTAAATAATTATATCCATGCGGTAAAAAATTCACGGTAATTTAGTTACGTAACTAATTAGACAAATTAAAGTATTAGTCTGTTCAAAAATTTTACACCCAGATATTATATGATTAAAATTTAATTAAGATTATTCTCAATGTGCGAGAGGCGTTAAGATATTTTAATTTTGAGTCAAATACTTTTTCAGTGTACGAAATATATGTCTTTAATCTTAAAAAATCTCCTTAATTTTTTTTAAATGTTTTACCCCTTTTTTTTGTGGACTTTATTCTTGTTCTGAAAGACCGAAAATTTATGTAGCACTAGTGTTTATGCAGCACATGGAGGGTACATTTATGCTTATATTTAGAAATCTTGCTCGAGTCTTCTACGCTTCTATTTGAGAAAATATATATGCAGTTTACATGTTTATAAATTAATTATTCTTTGAATTTATTAATCAAAAAATTGCATTTAATAATTAGGAATATTATTTATAAAGAAAATAATTTTGAAAAAATATTAAGAGAAAATAATAATATAAAAACAATTATTAAAAGGACTAATATTTTTTGGTAAGATAAATTTTTCTTTTGTCAATTAGAACAAAAAAAAAAGTCTCCATATTGAAGCAATCTTACAATTATTAGAAATATAAATTTAAAAATCAATAATTAACATATTGATTTTTACACTCTTAGTAATAATATCTATATGTTTAAAAATTGGTAAAACATCAAAAAATTGGAAATCATTAAAAATGTAATCAGTATAGACGTTTTCTCTATATGCATGCAAATGCGTGAGCGATTCTTCTATAGGTATATAGCTCGGACGGGTTTTATTATGAAGGTTCAATCGACCCCATATTTTTCATGATCCACTTCCGGTCAGTGACTTCCGGCGTTTTGCATAAGCGGAAACAGAGTGAATCGAAATGAATCGCGAAAGAAGAATATATATATATATTATTTATAATTCGTGTTAATATATGTTTCTAAATTTTATAGTCTCTGTATGGACATTATAGATTTTGTTCTATTCGTTTCTCTAACTTTATACTGAAATATCACTTTGAAAGGTTTTTTTCTAAATTTTCCCTCTACCGGGATAAATTTCCGCTGGACCCAGTCTTTAACCATAAATCTGTCAGAATCAATAATTAAATTGAAACAAATGTACGAAACATTCCCTATAACGGAAATTAAAGCTTTTGAAAAAGTGATCTGAGAATAAAATTGATTCTATATCAGAAAATATAATGAAAAAATTTTTTTTCCCTAAAGAGAATAATAAAATAATATTCTTTTCCGTATTAAACATTTTTATAAAAAAAAAATGTAATATTTTTTATTTTGAAAATAAGTCATGACGCATAGAATGTGTCATATATGTATATATATCTAGTACACCTAATAGTGGTATATATGTCAAGAATCTTTAAAAGAAAAATAACTCGGAATTTTCTTTCTCTCATATACAAGCCAAAAGAAAAATATATCTTTTTTCTATTCATGTAGAGAACCATAAGCGCGCGACTACACTTTGAGATTATACTGCTGGCTTTTTAATTTAAAAGAAACATCATACTATAGTAGAGGGAAAAGATACAAATGGAAATTTTAAAATTAACTGCTCTTTTGCCTTTTTTTATTTTTACCAACTTTTTTTGTTCATTTAAAAATTCAGTCATCTTATAATTAGATCTATTTTTGCAATATATTAATTTATTTGTAAAAATTGATGAAAATAATTCGTTACAGTAAAATATTAAAGTAAAAATTTATTTAAATAAATAAAAAAAATAAATAAATAGAAAAAGTAAAAATTTTATACCAATAGAAATTTATTAGATATGTAATTTTTAATTTATTTGAATTAATAAATTTTAGCAGATGTGTTGATATAGAGTTATGGTGAAAAGTAATTGCCATGATTTACGTAAGCCATCTTAACTATAAGATCGGGGAAGTTTCTTGATGATTTCTTAGAATGAAAGAATTTAATTCGCAAGATAAACTGTTTTTACTGCCGAGTTCGTCTCAACCATATGGACACTTGTTCGGACAACGAACGTTTATATGTATATATGTACATACGAGGACCTCCTGTCACTGACCTCAGTTTCACATCTACAGTGTCCTTATTACTTTAGAAAACTTAAATATCAATCCATTAATTTTTTAATTATTAATTATTAGTTATTAATTATTAATAATTAATAATTAAATTTTTATACTTTTATTTTAACCATACACTGAAATGTTTTAAAACCTATTATAATTATAATTAAAAAAAAAAAAATTTTTAGTATCTCAGATAAATATTTATTATGTTTTAAATAAAAAAAATTTGTTTCCCCCAAATAAAATTTATTTAAAACAACTTTATTTAAAATAAATAATTATCTCGATTTTATTTTTCATCTGGGTGTAGAATTTTTAAACAAGTCGAAAGGTTCAATTTTTTTTATGTTTTTTCAAAGTGCGAAGTAAAGTACATCAAAGTGTGCCTGAGGAGATTTTTTTTTATATTAAAGAAAAAGAGAGAGGGAGAGAAAGTTTGTTATTTTACTTTTCGTATTTTTTTTGCGGTTATTTTTATTTTATTATTATTGTTGTAATAAATTACTAATTTTTAATTATAAAAATTAATTTAACTTTATTGTTGTATATTAAACGAAAATTTTTATAATTTTAGATAAAATTATTCATTTAAATATATAATAGTAATTATTTTTTTTTAAAATAATTGTTCGGATTTAATTATTATTATTATTATTACTATTATTATTATTATTATTAAGAAAGTGTTTTATATCTCGTGTCAAAAAAAAAATTGAATATTCACGATTTTTGAAAGCCTAGACGACTACGTCGAAAGTGAAAGTGCGAAGAATATAATTATTTTTCTTATCGGAGACGTATCTTCCTATATCACAAGTATATCCTTTCATTCTGTGAAAATGATTATCACACCGTGACATCTTATTGTTCGATTTTTGTCAGATATATATTTATTTTTTTTTTAGATTAAAATTATTATATGGAAAAGTTTCAGGTTTCATAAATGCGGAGAGAAAATTCCTCACACAACCTGGTTCAGAAAATAAAATTTATTCCAAAAGTTTGATAATATTATCATTATTATATTTTAGAATTTGAGAATTATGATAATAATTTCCAAAAAAAAAAAAAAACACTTTACAGTTTTATTAATTATTCAAAAGAACACCACGTCATTTTGCAGAAAATAAAAACAAGATTAGCTCATCAGATAACGTGCATTAAAAAAAAGTATAATTTAACGCCCACGCTTGATCCATGAACAATGGTCAGGGACTCAACAGAAATTGTCAATTAGACAATTAGCATTACAATTGTTGTTTATACAATTATAATTGTCTTTTTTTTTTTAGAAAAAATAAAACGAGAAAATTTTTTTTTTAATAAATTCTAAGGAAAATTGTATTTTAGAAGATAAATTATAATATCGCCAGTATCTAGAGTCACGTATATGCATAAATTGAATAAATGACTTAACTATATTTATGAAAGAACACCGTACAGCATCAAATTACAGATTCTTCTGAACACCCTTTATCAGGATCATCTTGTCAACGCTTGGTTACGCACGTATGTACTTTACGGTACTTTACGGTGCAAGGCACAGAGAAACAAGTCGAGGACGTAACGGATTTGCTGCGATCTTGTTCATTGCTCGAGATCGACCGTATCACGTAACTTGTAACTAGTATTCAATACTTTGGTCCATAGTTGGACTTTTCTGTACAGTCATCAATTTTGTACCGTTGAAGGTATATCCTTATTTAAACTCACACATTACTAAATCATTCACTATTTTTTTTCTGTTTTTTTTTTTTTTAATTTCATTCATGAAAAAATTATTCTAAATTGAAATATCGGTATTTTGAAATAATTTAATTTTTGTGATGACACGAAACTAAATTCAAGACTTTCGGGTCAAATGAAAAGAAAGTGATTTTTATAGTCTAGGTCCCTATTAATAATTTATTAAAAAAAAAAAAAAAAATCCGCCAGAAGAATTTATTAAGAATTTAAAAAGACTACTCTGAGTCTTGTGAAAAGACATAATAATAAGCTATAAGTATATATAGGCACATGTTTTTTTTTTATTAAAAGGATTGATTCATACATATCTGCCGATCGGTGAATCGCGAATGGAAAGTACCTTCACTTACACATTTATGTGACGGGTAGGTTAAGGTTATCCGGAGCACATTGTAAGATATGTAATCCATTCACTTTGAATGTCTACATATATATATTTAACAACTGATAAAGTGTAATTAAACAAATTAACTGCTTTTTTCCCATGTGCTAACAATATACAATTTTTTTTAACCTCTTTTGAAAACTATGCACAATACACGAAATATTTTTTCACCTATTTTTTCTATTGTCTCAAAAGTGTGCCAAGTCTATAGGAACAATTATATTTTAACTTTCTTATATTCTCGGGTGAAAAAGATGTTTTTTTAAAAGTAAGCAAAAATTAACTTTACACAAGATCTGCCTAATTTATTAAATTTTGGGCTAGGAAAATAATGATAATAATGCTATGGGGTTATGGTATTTTTAAAAAAATTATTTTTCTATCGTATGTATTAACATGTACCTGAAGAATATTCTGGATGTCTTCTTATATTCGCCATGAACAATGTGGTCCAAACTTAGGTTATGTCTCGCATTCGAAAGAATTCACGCGCACAATTGAATTGAAAATGGAAATTACTCACAAATTATCAAAAAAAGAACTATGTGATCAAACAAATTTCAAACTTTGGATATGTTTTACACTCGAAAAGAATTCACGCACGCACAATTGAATCGAATTACTCACGAAGTTATCAAAAAAGAACAATTTCAAACTTAGGTTTTTACACTGGAAAAGAATTACCGCGCACAATTTAACCGAATATGTAAATTACTTACAGTTATCAAAAAAGATCAATATGTGATCCAAATTTAGGTTATGTTTTACACTCGAAAAGAATTCACGCGCACAATTGAATCGAATATAGAAATTACGGAAATTACTCACAAAGTCAAAAAAGAACAATGTAACGATCCGACATTAGGTTATGTTTTACACTCGTAAAGAATTCACGCGCACAATTGAATCGAATATGCAAATTACTCACAAGTTATCAAAAATAGACTATTAAAAATCACTTTTTATAATTACTCAATATATTCAATAGATGATTCTATATTTTTTCACTGTTTATAAAAGAACTATATAATAAATTCCTAACAATTAACGAAGTTCACGAATGGCACCATAAAGCTGTGTCTACATTGCAATGAACGTTCTGAACGTAGCTGCGCTTGCGCCACTACTGCTCTCTCATTGGCATGAAAAGGCGCGCTTTTATGAAATGCTTTTTTTTTTAAAAAAAAATGTTAATAATGTTTATAATTTAAATAATTATTTTTATTATTATTACTATATTATCATTATTTCCATTAAATTATTATATATTAATTAATTGTTTTACTACTAATTACTAATTGTTATTATTAATATAAAAATAAAAATAATAAAAAATAAATTTAATACATACACATATGATGAGAATGTAATAAATATAATAAAATTATTATTATTATTATTATTATTATTACATACAATTAAAAGAAAAATTAGTATTTAGCGGTTAAAAAGGATAATTTTAATAATTATTGTGTTGAATATTTGAATTACTTGCTAACTTGGGATCAAAATAAACATATGGCAAACTTTTCTCACATCTCAAACTACTTCAGGGGGTGTGCAGCTGGTTTCCGAAGTACATCGTGGGAATTGGTAACTTAGATTTAAATTTCCGTAAAAGATCACCTTTTCAGTGGGAAAGATGGGTCAAGGAAAAAAGCCTATAGCCCTATATGTTGGTATATATACACATATTCGTTTTATGTAGGGGCGTAATATATATATATATAGGCTTTAGTATATTGTTCACTTTGAACGATGGACCCTTTCAGTATTCACAATTCAAGCCCCCATGCAGGTCTCTTTTTTCGTATTATTATTATTTTTTTTTTTCTTCTCAACTTGTAGAATTATTATAATGGTACAAAATTCACAAAGCAGTGCTTTTTATTCATAAAAATTTATTGGACAAGTCTTATCGTTTTTTTTTTTGTCGCACAAAACATTTGTGCATTTAATTTTTAATTAAAATTATATTTATTTTGAATTTAAAGAAAATTTTGTTTTTTTCAAAACTGTTGAAGAATTTCTATAGTTATAGTAAATTTTTAATTCACTGAATAACTGAAATATTTTGGAATATTAAATAATAATTTTGCACAGATGAATTAGTGTTAAAGAAAATAGTTTGAATCAAAAATGTATTTTTTTTTTTTTTTTTTTGATAAAATCTAGTTTTTGAGAACAGTAAATCAGGACTCCAAAAGAAGAATCGGGTCCATTTCGCAATGTCAGCACCTGTCCATTTGGAGATTCGTTTTTACCTGCGGCAATCCTAATCTTCCCAAAATTCAATGTGATTTAGGTCGAAGGGCCATAAACTCTCGTTTCGAAGACTATTAAAAATCACTGTAGCGAATCTTTATATTCAACTTTGAAGACAATACAAAATGTTTCTTGAAGAAGTGTTTATTCTCTTTCACCTGATATTTAAACTTTCCAAGAATATAAGCAAAGCTTGACTGTACACATTATGAGAGTTGCGAATGTAAGGCGTATATATATATTCTTTACATGCAAATAGCAATAACTATACGTGTGTAAATTTCTGAAAATAAAAGCTGCACAAGACAAAAGACAAGTTCTATTCAAGCAAGTTTGCGCTATACGCATTGAAAAGCGAATAAACGAAAAAAAACGATTTAGAATAAAGTTTACTCAAAAAATTGAGTAAATTAAATTTTTTTTTTTTTTTTTTTTAAACAAAAAATTATTAAGCTCTGAGACAAAATTTTTAATTTATATATAACGAGAACAGAAGCATGTGGAATAATAATAAAATATTAATATGCAGTAAATCTAATTTTGTTCGTAAAATATTATTTGTGAAATTTCTCTTGTATTTTCCAAAGTTAAAAGAGGATGAAAATGAAAATATCTAACACTTCCTGGTTTAAATAGCTTCCTAGTAGTGATCAGGCGCAGAAAGTGGGTTAAAAACCCTGAATATTATCAATAGAGCACGCGATCTTTCGTTTCTTCAGTTATATACACCGGTTAATGTAACACACAATAGATGGATCATTGCAGCGATTGTATTTGAATACATACAAAAATATTGCATGCCATTTTTCTATTCTTTTTTTTTTTTTTTTTTATTTGAATACATAGAATCACGGAAGAACAATAATAATCGTATAGAAAAAATTGAAAACGAATTTTTACCACTTCCAAACTAAATTCTAAAATATATGTCAGTTTCTGACTTTTGCTCCGGAAATAAAATAAAAATACTATTTCCAAAGTTTTACTATTTCAAAAGTAATTTTTTCTATTTTCGTATTGAAAAATTTGCAAGAGATGCGCAGAAGTTTCAGTTTTTTTTTTTTTTTAATTTTAGGAGGTATTTATTTTTTGAAACTACATATTCAGCATACCAACTTACCGCTCATTATAGCGTCCTCCTTTCCCTTTGAAGATTATAATGAAAACTGTGAAATAAATTAATTAATAAATATTACTTTTCGTCAATTTATTAAGCACAATGTCATAGGAATATACATTATATTTTTCTCATTACCTTTCGCTGACTCAAATGCTCATCTAAATTTATTGATTTTGAAGATTAGAATTTTCACTGCATCAACATAAATATGTCACTTGTCGTGTAAACGGGCCAACCATTACTTTGAAATTCGGTTTTATATACGAAGAGTAGGGATTAAACGTCACTCATAGAGGTCATTGACACACTTATTTCGTTGGAAGCGTAAATTTGACTGTAATTACATACAAACACACACACACATAGATAATCAAATGAAAAACGAACACTCTTCGGTCTCTTTGTTGTCTCCAATTATACCCGAATCATTGCACTGTTTGTTTTTCAGAAGACGATTTAAATCGTCTGAAAATTGAGCTCTAAAAGAATTGTGATCATCTTGCGGGCAATAATTTGTAAAGAAATTTAAAAATTGCTTCTCATCTTCTGTTGGTGGTTGTAAGGGAGTATCAATTTTCGATTTTTGTTGTTTAGGTGCCGATCTTCTCATCAATTGTCGTTTCTTTGGCTTTGGCGGTTCCATAACTCGTTTTAAAGCTCCCAACAGTCGGTGCATGAGTTCAAACTAAATTGAAACAGAAATAGGGGAATTATCACAACTCAGGGTCAAAAAATAAAACTCTTTACTGAAAGAAGTGTTATTTATAATGAAAAACATAAAAATAAGGTTAGATTTACTGTTTATTGTCCCAATCAAATTCCATTGGTTCCAATCGAATTCCATCCGTTCCGATCGTTCCAGTTCCAATTAAACAGTATTTCCGGTACTAGCAGAAATCTTAACCTTACTTTTATGTTTGTTTACAAAAATGACAATAATAAAATACATAAATGTATAAAATAAATAAAATACTTTACACAGGTAAGAAATGTATTTAAATAATGTAAATGGTTTGGCACAAGATTTATATCATTGAGACTTTTTTCTCGAATTTTTCTTTTATAAAGAAAAGTTTCTTAAAATATTTTAATACACATAGACATGATAAAAATGTCAAGTTTCTCTTTTGCTGTAGAAAATAGGATCTTTCTTTTTTTTTTTGGCAAGAGAGAGAACGCTTTTGTGAAAAATTACCTTTCTCGTGGCATCCTCAGCTTCTTTCATAAGCTTCATTTCATCCCGGAAGCCCTTTTTCTCGCAAGCGACAACCACCTTGTGGGGCAAACTGTCTAGCTCAAGACTTAAGTCTTCATATGTTTTCTCAATCGACCGCATCATTGTGAAACTATCAAGATTAGCGTCGTTTGGCGCAACACAAGCCTCATATGCGTCTTCAATGAAGACACGCAAATATAAAACTTGCTCGGAACATACCAAGTCACGAAAAACACCATGTAATAGGTAATTTGCATATCGTTCTAAACTAGCTGCACGATCTTCCGCCGCTTTAATAGAGTCCTAAAAATAAATATTGTTGATTTTACTTTCACTGACGACTGAATGGAGAAAAAAAAATAACAGTTCTTTATTTAGAAATTTAATATTGGGGAATCCCCTCCCCCCCATAGGGGAATCTCCCATAATTTAAAGTAAACAGTTTGTTATCTTATTTCTTAAATAGAATTTCAAAAATAGTTTTAGAAAAACCAAATAAAGATTACTATGTTTTTATTAATTGAAAAATGATTCAAGTAAATTAGTTGATGTAATTATTTAAATTAAATAAATTTTTTTTTTCAGTTCAATTGGAATTATTTTAATTTACCCCTGAATAAGGAATTGTCAATTTACCTCAAGATCCTTGATTCCTTCGGCAATTTCATTGATCTCAGATTTAATTTGATCTTCAGTCGCTGCTATGGTCATAGCCATATCGGACATCGGTCCCGCTAATGATTCCAGATGAATCAGGGCATTAAGATTTTGCAATTCAATCGTCCTGAAGACACGAATGAGATCAAGTGGATCATCAAAGTAGAGTTCAGGTGGTTTTGCATTCTCTATATCTTGTTCAAACATATCTGTAAGTATATAATACCAAACAATACTCTTATAAAAAGTATCTCTTCTCTCAATAGCTCTTAACTTTCTCTATATTGAGTTTTCAATTATTATTCATTGAATTATTAAAACTGTTTTAAAAGAAATTTTATAATTCTCATTCAACAGAATAATAATTAAATAAATAATTAAAATTAAAGGATTTTTTTTTTCAGTACCGATAAGCGATAATATTGATGTCGATTCGTCAATATCTTGAGTGGAACTAAAAATATCTTTAGCTTGTCCTGTAATTGAATTAAAGAAAGGATATTTATTTTTATTAATCCAATCGTGTTTCTCTCGCCAAGAAATTGGAGAAATCTGGTAAAGAAACTTTTGGCATTGTTTAACCATTCTCCATGCTTCTTCCCAAAAATAGACCTCTAATCTGACTTGCCCATAGGCACTTGAAAGTTGATTCTTTTCGGCAGTCATTTCTCCTGTTCTTTTTTCCGCCTCGGATGCTTCATTTAAAATCCTCATACTCTCATCGTGATCTTTGGATAAAAATTCTTCGAAGGATTTTGCGTACATCCGACACTCTTTCTGATTCATGGAACATACAAAAATAATAAAAGTTTTTTCAATATTTTTTAATTTATAAACTTTTTTAATTATAAAATAATACATCTGCTCTATTTAATTAATTTTAATTGAATGAATTTGTTTACTAGTTTCGTTAAAAACTTTCTAAACTAAAGGAGCCTGATACCTTTATATTGTTTAACACTTTTTGCTCTTCGGCAAATTGTTGATCGATTCGTATACAGTCATCACGTTCTTGACCTGCTAAAAGTCTGGTAGCTAAAACTTCTCTTATATCGTCAATGTATTGGCGAGTTGAAAATCGTTTTCTTAAGCCACGTCCCTTCAATTCTTTAAAGTAATTTTTATCTAAATCTATCATAGATGTTGCCTTATTTGAATCTTTACATTCTTCTTCTTTTTCTAATTCCAATTCTACCTGTATTAATTTAAAATTTTAATTTTTAAAATTTTTTCTACAGATTTTACAAAAAAAAAAAAAAAAAAATAATTATTGTTTCTTATTATCTGTAGTGGAAGTTTACTTGCAAGTTCGGCAGGATACTTTTGGGCTTTTGAAAGCTTCTGTAGCCAAATTTCCGTTTCTTCTGAGACGTGAGTGTTTTCTTAGTCTTCCAACGATGGAAATATGCCAACAAATGTTTGCCTTGCGGTAAAGTAAACGGTAATTGTTCTTCATCAGAATTTGTTGGTTTTTCCAAGTGTTCATGACCACTGGTAAAATAGTACTGCGATCTGATTAATTAAAAATTTTCTAAATAAATTTTTCATTAGAAAATGACTAAAATTATCATAAATTCAATATTTGTATTTTGCTAATTAAAGGATTTATTTTTATTAAAATAAATTGTTTATATTTGATCGTATCACTAAAATTCATAATTAAGAGAAACGTTTCTTTTTAAATTAAAACGTTAATATTATAAAACTTTTAACATATTTTGCAAATAGAAAACTGCATATATTTTGCATTACCTTCGTCCATTACGTTGATGAAAAATGATGTCAATAAAGCTTGGCGGCTCGATTGGAGATTTTCGAGGAAAATGAGGTCGAGATTCCTGACCTTTTGCACACATTTTTCAGAAATCGTTTCTTATCGTAACAAATTTTCAATATTAAACATCAACTAAGGAAAAATAACAATTTTAATTATTATTTCATATTTTCTCTTAAATAACAATTTTCAAATTTTTGAAATTATATTTCTCTGAAAAATAATAATTGTAATGTCATTATGATTCATAGCAATAATATAATTTATATATAATATATAAGAATATAATGTGGGATAAATATATAATGTTATTGAGTGTAAAGAAGGGTGAAACAGTGAATACTATAAATGGCTGACACTGTGCAAGTCTAGCAGACTCGTTCAGTGTGGACTAATTTAGTTGGAGTTTCCCCGTTAGTAATTCGAATCCTCAGCGTCTTCTTTTGTCTACAACAGTCTGCTGTGCAATGAACGTATCCAGTATCTGAATTGAACATTATATGTGTGGGTTAGTCTCTCTTAAAAGTAGACGTAATTAAAGACAAAATTATAATTTCTCAACATAAAAACGTTTATCATTTTTATTATATTATAAAATTTGATTTAAAAAAAATAATATTTTTTTTATTATCAAATTTTCATCTGTAATCAAATTTTGTTTCTAATTTATTTTCTTTGATTTAAATTTCAGAATTTTTTACGCATTTTTGAAAAAAACTATATAGTGGTTTTCTATATGGATCAATGCACCAGTCTTTGACACTTGCGAGAAAATTGAAGATGCATAATTCAGCAGAAGTAACATCACGTCAGCAACCGGAACATAAAACAGAATAAGTTACAGTATACCAAAATATTTTCTCAATGTCGCAAATAATATTTTCACTGAATACTTAAATATTGAAAATTATTTGTTCTCTAGAAGAAAGATTTTCTAAATAAAAAAATATATATGTTTTTGAAAATCAAAAAATTTTTCCAAGAATGAAAATTTCTACAAACATTTAAAAATTTCAAAAAAATAACGAAATTATATATATATATATATATATTTTTTTATTAAGAAATATTTGTGTTGAGTATATTCTTTATATGATCATGAATGAGGCACAATTTCCTTATTTGTTTCTCTTTAAATACAGCGCCTTAAATGTCCATTGAAAGTACTTCCCACGGACTTGAAACCGAGAAGAAAATAAAATAAGTCTAAAAATTCGGTTAACACCTTATCAAGGAATCACATCATTCATTGCGTGGGTACGAATATCGGCCAATGTGAAAGGAAGTCACGCTTAGACATATATCTATATAGTTACCAAGAACAGGTGATTATGGATCCAACATTTCCCCGCCTCGAGCAATATATCTATATATACATATAGGTATATATATATATATACGTGACTTTATTGTTGGACTATTGATTTTGGATTCATATTGACATTACATTCACAAATTTAAAATTTAAAATATTCTATTCGATTTCACAAAAAAAAATTAGTTTCCAACAAAAGCGATATTTGAAACTGAATATTGCCAATATTTTGTATTCTGTCATCCGAGAAAATAATAATTATTTATAATTATTATTATTATTCAAATTTGATGAAATAAAAAAATAATTTTAATAATTGAAAAGAAATTAATTTCTACATTTAAAAATATAAAAATTATTCTTTATAGAAAGCAATAGTAAAATAATAATTATAATAACCTTGATAAAAAATAGGGACTAAAAATAAAAGTACGATCTATATTTAATCTTCACCACCAGGGTAAATAAGGGACAATTTCTGTGAACTTACCCTGATTCCGAAATGTGAATCTGGTCCTTGAGTGAACTCAATCTTCCCTCGAGGTGTAGGAGGTGGGAAACGTTTGTCGATGCCAATGACACGTTTGACTTTTTTTTCCCCGTCGATATTTGACTTCCGGCTGAAAATCTTGAAGGGAAATCGTGTGAAAAAGATGATATGGTGTCCTTTTACTGATGATCATCCTTTCTGTTTAGTCACTTTTCAATTGTCAATACTTTTTTTTTTTTTTTTAATTACATATTAAAGATTAAATTATTTTCGATTGTTTATCAATATAAATAATCTGTCATTTATATTTTACAAAAAAAATTTTCTGTTATTACACTGAAGTTAGTTTTTTAATAAATTAAAACAAAAAATATATTTGAATTATTATTATTTTTTTCATTTTATTTAATTATCCAAATTGTAATTAGTTTATTATATTATTTATTTAATTTTTCACAAGCAATTAAATAATTCATATTTGTTTTTTTTTTAAATTATTAATATTGTTTTATTCTCTTAATGCACTTTTTATTATAAAAAAGTTTTGTTCGTATTATTGCAAATAATTCCATTTATTTCAATAATTAAAAATTAGTATTGACTGCAAATTTTGTAAATGTTTAATTTGCTTAGCAACGAAATTTCCAAACGTTTTTATTACGTCAGCAATTGTTTGTCATGCGCTTCGCTGTTGTGAAAAATAATATACTTTTGATAAAACTCAGATATTTTATTGATTTGTTTATTTATAGTAATCTTAATTATTTATTTATTGTTATTTTTTTTTCTATATAGTTATTTATTTCTATTCTATTTCAATTTATCAAAAGTTTATGAATATTTTATCAAAATCGTTTTTCAAAAAAATATTTTAAAATATTTTTTTAACATTATTTAAAATTTTTTTTTTGTGTAATAGTTATTACATTCAAAATTACTCCTGTGAAAGATCTATTTTATTGCAGAGATGTAAATATATATCTCACATTAATTTGAGAATTCATTTAATTTCTGTAAATGTTTAAATTAAAATTAAAATAAAATTTTGTCTTGTATTTACATTAAAAATTTCTTTTCAGAAATTGTTAATATTAAAATTATTTTAAAAATCAAAAATTTATTTAATGACTAATTTTACACTGTGATGCTAAAGCGGTTGCTATGAGTCAGGCGTTAACGATAAATAGTTATATTTCAAATACTCAATTAAATTGATTTTTACAATAATTCAAATTATTTGAAGTTTACAAATAAAAAATTATAAATAAAAGTTAATTAAATTTTTCTCTGAATAATAAAAAAATTAATTTTTTTCTATTTATATTATAAACCCATAGATGGTGCTGGTAGGTGCTAAATTTAATTCTATTCAAATTGAATGGAAAAAAAATAATTGTAAATAAAAATTTAGAATTATTTTAACTGTTATTTAAAATTATATAAGCAAAATTTAGATTTAAAGAATTATTTAACATTTTTTTTATGAAATACTCTTTGTATTGCGCTAATCGAATTATTTAAAGTTACTTACGAGTTTAATTTTATATTTAAATAATTAAAATTTATTTTTCTCTATATTCTTCGGGGATTCCCAGAGGATTATGCAACCAATTATACAGAGTTGTAAGAAATTTTCCTAATTCTCCACATGGGAATCCCCCATTGATAGTGTTATCAAGGGAATCCCATGAAAAATTTTCAAAATTCAGTTATAGCGGGAAAATTTAAATTTTCACCAAATTTAAATTTACATTAATATTGTATAATACATTATTTTCGTAATTGTATTGTAAACTCTATTATTCTAATTACTTTTATTTTGAAATAATATTTTAATTATTGAGAAAATTTCAAAAATATAAATTCTAATTTGATAAATCTATTTTTTAATAAAGAAATTTTGTATTTACATTTATATTAGAGACAAATAAAATTTAATTGAATTAAAAAATTTAATTTAGTACCTTATTTACGTATGCTGTATATGTAAACTAAAGATAGGAGACACAATGTATATTACGTTATGTCAGAATTTTAGGAACTCTGCAATCCGGTTCCATTCTACATATACCAGTGTTCTAGATTCAATCTGATCGTAAAGGCTCCTACTAGCGTCTTCCATGAAATCACAGAAAGAAAGGAAGACGGTTTGGTACAACTTGCTTCAAGAACCATACAACTTGAGTTGGCACTTTCATTGTTGTTTGATCTCTTGTGTCTGTAAGTTGCAAGTAAAATAGAAAAGAAAAAATAAAAAAATAAATATAAATTCAATTTTATAGGTACAAATTCTTGCATATATAGATTCAATTTAAATTAAATTTAAAATTAATATTTTACAATTTCAAAAATAATTTTTTTTTTTTAGAAACAGTAATTGTTTGTTTAAAAAAAAAAACATGAAAGTGACAGGTGAATCGTAAGAAATTTAAAAGGATAAAAATTTGCAAACGTGGAAATTTTTTTACTTTTTTAAAGTGAGTGAAATTTTATTTTCCAATTAAATTATATGACACTTTTTTGTGCACTTTTTAAAAATAAATTTTAATCTGAATTTATTATTTATTCATTTTCTGCACTTTCTTACTTTCTCTATACAAATTCACATACTCGTAATACAATACTCATTTCCGTACTAGTTCATTAACGCGTGAATCTTCATTTTTTTATATTTATTTATGTGAATCGAGAGAATTTATATTTAAATCTCTTTTCATTATCATAATAATTATTATTATTTTCTATTCATTCAATAAATTATTCGAAAAAAAAAATTAGTTTGAAAAAAAAACATTAAGTTCTTTAAACACGCTATAATTTTCTAAACATTTTAAATTTATTAATTTTATTTTTTAGTTTATTAATTTTTGTATACCATTATTATTGCAATAGTTATTAATAATTTCTATTATTTAAATTATATTTTTTCATTTAAATAAAAAATTATCAGAGAAATAAATAGAAAATCACAAAGTTTTGTCCTTAATTATTAAAAATTCGTTTTTTCAGGATTCACTTTGAAGTATGATCCAATTAATGACATTTTTGGGTAGAAGAATTGTAAAAATTTTCTGGGGTTCACTTCATTCACGTGGGACCAATTAAAATTCAAATTGGCAATTATAACGAAATAGTGACTCAATAAAAAAATTCCTGGTAAGTTATGTTAAAAGTTTTACAATAATTACAAAAATAATTCCTAAGTAAAAAAAATTAATAAAAATATATCCTTTATAACTGTTTTAAAGAAATAAATAATTAAAGTTAATAAAAATATAGAAAAATTAATTGAAAGAACAAACAAAAATTAAACAAAGCATACATTTAAATCAAAAATTAATTTTTTTTTAAATTGAAAAAAATGAAATCATAATTGTAAATTTTTAATTTCTATTTTTTAATTTACTTTAAAATTGTCTAAATTGTTTAATAATTTTAAATTATGTTTTAATTTTTCCTCGCTTTGAAGTTTGAATTAATCTCTGAAGATTAATTTGTCTGATGAATGAAGCAAATTAAGTTTCTAATTTGTGGAAATAAATTTTTATAATAATTTTAATATAAAGTAAAATTAAATAAATAAATCCCGTTTTTCGGCATTTTTTAAATTAAAAAATTCATGCGTATGGCGTCAACGAAGCACAAAAAAAAAGTCGAGAGCAAACTCCGTATATTGAACATTAGCATATAAGAACGCGTCTCGTTCTGCTCTTGGAACACTTAAGTGCAATATGTATTTGCATTTATGTACGTGCGTAACAATTTGATGCATATTTGCCATTTTTAAGGTATATTCGGAAGTTTAAAGTCAATATAATAGTTTGATCTCGATTACGTGTAATAGGAAATTGAGAAATCATCGATTTTAGATTGACTTCATCATTAGCATACAACCGCTTTTTGTTACAAAACAGGAGATTCAGATAAGAGGGAGATTCGCAATTTTGATTTAGTTCAATGACACTTATTAGATAATACGTTCAATAAACTTTATAATGATTTTAAAATATAGATAAATGTCTTCTTAAGAAATATTTTATTTTTTACTATTTTATTACTTTATTATTTCCAATTTTTTCATAATATTCTTTTATGTTATGAATTATCAAAAAAATCTGGAGACGCGGAAAATGATGACATACAAGTACAGACTCAATATGTCGTCATTCTTATATTGTCTCAATTGTCTTAAAAGTTGTGAAAATATCAGTCCTTTAAATCTCTTAACGCTACAACGTAATATCCTTTATAACAATTATAAATTTTTTTCCAAGACATTTTCAATTTTTACATTAAAAATTAATTTCAATGTATAATTTTTAATTTTCAGTTGATTTTCATTTGGCTTTAGTTATCAGTCAAATATTTAGACTTTTTCGAATTATTATTTAAAATTGAAATTATTTGGAAATAATTTCAATGATTTGATTTTAAAAAAAAATTTAAGATAATTTTAATTATTTGTATAATTAAAATTAATAATAATAATTATAAACTAAAAATAATTTAAGTCTTGTAAGATTTGTTTACTAGGTCACTTTTGTCGCTTGAGGCATTTTTTTTTACTATATATACGCTCACGAGAGTAGACTGCTCCAAGATCTTGACAAGTGTATGTGATTTCTGAATGTTGTCTATTTAAAATTGAATATTGCCCACTATCAAAATTATTCTTTCCTAGTTTCACCATTCTGTCGTTGAAGGAAGAAAGACACGTTCATGCTCTGTTTCAGCGGGCTCGAATTCACCGAGTTTCTACAGGATATGCCTGCGGAGATATTTTAATGACGCAGGGACGTCAGGTTCATAGCACGATAAGCTCTCTTATGGATATAACAAAATATCAACGCTTTATTTATTTATTTTTTCCAGAGTGAGAGAGAGAGAGAAATGAATTTTTCACTCTCTTTGAAATTATTTTGCCTTTTTCTATTAAATCACAATGATCTGACAATAATAAAGAATTATTAAAAAGGATATTACGTTCCAGCTTTAAAATCTTTCTACCGAAAAGATTCCATTTCAAATTTTGGTTCCTCTAATTTGGACCAGTTTTAAAAATAAAATTTTCCGCTAATTTAATATCAAGTAATTAGAGGAAACGAGATAAAAATGTTTTTCAGAAAACAAAAAAAAAAAAAATAATCACCAAAACAAAATTACTTAATTTACAAACTTAATGAAATATAATAGACAAAATTAAAATAATAGAAAAAATAAAATACAAAAATGAAGACAAATCAAACAAGTTCATAGTGTGGAAAATAATAATTTTTTTCAAAAAAAAAAAAAAAATGTGTAAAACTTTTTCTTACTTGCGTGAAGCACGTGCACAACAGAAAGTAAATTATGCAATATATGAAAATAATAACTTCCTTTTTTTTCAACTTTCAAAAGGAAATGCCTCTCCGATTGCCAGTGATATTGTTCCTGACGATGACACCGATAAATTCGGTGCCACTAACCGGCGGAATTTATGACGGATGTGGAATCAGATTGGAGCGGGCTTTAGATGCTCTTCATCGAGAATCGATCAGAAGAAATAGACTCGATGACGATGACAGTAGTGTTGCATATCACCAACAACTTCAAACGGCACCTCTTGAAATGACAGTATCTCGAGTTGCTGTAAAGGTATTGGAAAATAAAATTTTTTATTAAAAAAATTTTTAATTTAAAAATTTGTTTTCAAAAAATCATAAGTAAAACTTTTAAAATAAATTCAAATTAATATTTTGAGGTAATTTTTAATCGATAAAATTTATAAAATTGAATTTACCTGCAGCTGCCGCTAGATGCAAATACTCGTGGTGGACCTTGGGCTCAAGTTGAAAAATGTTCCTATGAGCCAAATGATAATTCAATTCAAACGCGAGTTCTATTTAATGATTTATCAGTTTCTGGTTTGGTATCATTGGTTCCACGTGATTATCGAGCTCATTTTCCTTCAGAATCCTGTCGAATGACCTTGAGACTTCGACGAGCCGGTATTGAATTTTATACAAGTCCCATTGCTCGAGGACGAGGAACTATGCGAATTCGGACGGAATCTAGTTTCATGGAACCCAGATTTGCCTCCATCTATGCGTACGGTTGTCGTCCAAATGCCAGAATTGAGAAACAAATTAAGAGACAGGATAAATGGCCACCACATCATAGACCTGATGATGAGGTAACCAATTTTTTTTTTTTTTTTTTAAATAAAATATATAAATTAGTAAATTTGGTTAAAAAATTTTAATTATTATAATTTTATTTAACAATCATAATTAAAAAAATTTACAGCTAAAGGTAATTCCAATATCTCCTCAAATGAATTACGAGGCAGCCGAACCACGTGAATTAGTTGGTGTCGCTAACGAAGAAGATGTTGCTATTGTTAACGAAAGTCGACAATCTCGAGAATTATATGCGCCAGATGCCCGTTTAGGAATATGGCGTAAAAGTAACTGGATCACGAGGTCGGATAATCGTAAAAGAAGATCACTGGAAAATTTTGCTCATAATTTAAAATTACCTAACAGTAAAATAAATAATACTGGCATTCGCAATGATACTAAAACTCAGAGGCGAATAAGACCATTTCAAATTGTTGGAAAAAACCGCAAATACGAGAAATTTCGTAATCAGTCAAAAAATTTATCACACATAAATGAAACTAAAATCACAACTGAAAGAATAAATCCAAAAGATTTTGCAGCAGCTTTAGCAAAATGGGTGGCAAGAAATAGTTCAATAACTATTGGTAATGTCACACTAGTTCCAAAATGGAAATTAAATGAAGAGAAAATAATTACAAATTATTCTAATAATGAGGATATTAATATTATGAAAAATGAAGCACCACGTGAAACAAGGGAAATTCTTATCGATGAAAAATTGCCTGATGATTTTGAGGGGATTAATAGAGATTGGCAATCGAGAGAAAATGTTGCTAGAGAAATGGAAGATGTATTTTTAAAAGGAGCGAGTCAAGCATTAACGCAATATATTGAAAGACAACTACATCCAGCTATAAAAGAAACACTAATGCTTTCTATGGGTTATACGATAAGTTATGGATAGCAAGTTTCATTATAAATCATTTTCTTGGCTGTAAGCGAAACCAAGGCCAGTGACTAATAATAAGTATTTGTCTTAAGGGCCAAGTTCGTTTTATTTCGAGTCGAAATGTTGTGACCTAATTTTTAAATGATACGTATTTTATACGTTTATTTTACGTTATACATTTCAGAAATAATTTTATGGTTTCCAATTTTTTTCAAAAAAAGTTTCTTAACTTGAAAATTTTTAAATATAAAAACAATTTTTTTCATTATATTTTCAAATATTTATCATCATGCAAATTATTTTCTGTAAAAAAACACAAAGAATGACATTTCTATTCAAAATAAAATAAACTGATCCTTAAGAATTATTGTAAATGAAATGTCAATTTTAAAGTCTACTTACAAGGAGATTTCTATTTAATTTTGAAAAATCTTTTATCGTCGATAGACAACTAATAATATATAATTGTATTCTTCTCTATTTATTAAAAGTGTATTCATGTACATAGCTAGAAACTGAAAGATCTTTATTTAAAGTGAAAATCTAAATTTGATTAAATTACAAATGTAAATGTGAATAATAAAATTAAATTTTCACATGCTCAACAAACAATTTGATTATAAATAACTGTTTTTTGTTTTATATTTGCAATTACTTCTGATTTCATTAAATATTTGAATTTAATCACTGCTTTATTTAACATTTCAATATTTTATCACTATTTTGTTTAATACATTTAGTTTTCATTATTATTTTGGTTAATCTTTAATTTTAATCACGTTTTAAATAAATAATTATCCTCCAACTTTTGAGGGTTTGATTAATTTATGCTTTGAATACTATATATAATATTTTAATAATAAATACTGTGTATTCGAGTATCTTGCAAATTTAAACATATGCCATACTATTTATAACTATTTTCTTTGAAAAATCATTTTTTTTATCCTTTAATTAAAAATTTCTTCACAGATTGGGTTCAAGTTCCTTAAATCAGAAATGATAAAAATTAGTCTGATTTTTCAAATTTCATATAGAAAATTTCTAATTTTATATAGTTAACTATATATAATTTTTAGTGTATCAAAAATCTATAATAGTTACTTATATATACATTACTAGAAATATTTAGAAATTAAAGTTGTATAATTTAATTAATTTTGATATGATTTTAATATAATTGTTAACTTATTTTTAAATTTAATTTAAAAATAATTACAATTAAGTACACAAAGGTTTTATAGTATTATTATCATCAGCATTTTTTTTGAATTATTTTTTTTTACTCAGTTCTAATGTCAAGAACTTCAGCTCAATTCCTTTTCAAAAATTTCCTATTCTCTTTGAAAAATACTAAACTAAAAAAATAAACTAACTAAACTAAAAAAATATGTAAATTGTCTCTAAAACTGTAAAACACAATGTGGCTTCTGTAAATTCTCATATCGAAAAAAAGGAGCTAATATTTTTCTTTCAAAATTTGCATAATAACTAAAGTTTGTTCATAAATTGTAAAATGTAAAGCAGTAGTTACTACAGCCTTCACCTGACTCGGCACCAAACCTTTGAAAAGTCCATTAACACCTTCTCGTTTAATTGTTATTATAACACAATCTTTCATTCCAGTGCAGTGAAAGAAAACTCCAAATCCTTTTCTTCCATGTTGAAAGCCTTGAATTTGAAGTCGTTTTCTTATCAAATCAAATGGATATATAATCGTCTTTGCTGCGAGTCCGGCAAGACTTCCTGCTGTCATAGTACCTGCTATGCTAGTACTGGAATCATCGGTAATCTTAACATAAAGGTCCTTAAATATTCCAAAGAAATAAAATTGAAAGGCAGTGTGAGGAGCAATTTGTAAAATTGTTGGTAGTAAGCCGCGGAAAAAAGCTTTTGAAGATTCTTCCCGAAAAATGGATCTAGAATGGAAAAAAAAAGAATTATAAACGTGTTCATCAGAATTTAAAAATAATGTACCTTATAAAAAAAAAAAAAAAATTCTCTTAAATATTGAATATTCTAATAGCAAATGGAATATTCCAGAAATGTAAAACTTTAATATCACGGGTTTTTTTTTAAAGGTAAATAAACTATTTTTGGATATTTACAAACAAGAATGAAATAATCCATGATAAACTTTGTGCTTTGTTGATTGAGCAATTAATCTTGTTCTTATCGTATCAAATGGAAACGTTAACGTTGTGCTCACAGCTCCAGCAATTGCACCTTCAGCAAAATGTAATGTATTTCTCCATTCATGAACAATTTGATATCGATTTAAATGTTGTGTTATTAAATTGTAGGAATAAAACTGTAAACAATAGAAATTATTTATTTAAACCGATGTCAAGTTTTTAATTAAAAAAAAAAAAAAAATTATTTGAAAAATTGTGAGTTACGCAAATAATAATTTTATTCAAAAAGAATTTATTTCCAATTTGTACCATATTCCCTTTATATGTCTAGAATACTTCTTTGCAATTTTTGGAGATATTTCTAAAAAAATAAAAATCCATATTTCAGAAATAAATTTAGAAACTATTTTCTAATTTCTATGTAAAGAATAATTATTCTAAACAAATTTTTAATAATTCTTTTTCATTATTATAAAATATTCTATAAATCTAAATGAAATATGGCTTAATATTAAATAACAATTAAATTGTTTTAAGCTTTTAAGAAACATTTGTGAGAACTATTATAACATTAAAAAATGAAGATATCTACATGTTAATTAACCCTTAAAGACCTACGGTCTTTAAAAAATTCAAGTCTTAAAGAGGTCATTAAATCATAAATAAAACTAATTTTGAGAAAAGCAAAGCTCGCATTGTGTCACTTGCATAATCACAATTCATAATTATTTATCAGAAGCAACAAAATGAAATAATGAATTATTCGCAGCTATTATTAGCATAATGTATAATTCTTATCAAATGATGCAAGCAAAATATTTTTAATTCATGTATTTTCAAATAATTTTAATCTAAATTTTTGTATATATATATATAAGCTTAAAATCATGAACTAAATAATTAACTGCTTTTATTAAGCATATTAAAAACCCTTGATTAAATTATTTTGACCAACCTGGCTCATACCGTAAACAATAGATAATAATTGCGCTGGCACGTGTCCTTTCCATAATGCACTTACACCTTCTTCCTTGACAATTAATGCAAATGCTTGTGGCAACGAACGATATTTACTTACAGAATGGTGTTTTATTGGTTCAACTTGAAGCTAAAAAAAAAAACGTAAATATCAATGTTTTGAATTGGTTTCATAAGATAATCAATTTTTCATTTATATGTATAGCGAACATAAAAAATTCAAGACTCAAAAAGTGAAAAACTTAAAAATAGGTCATTGTAGAAATAACCAATCAAAACATTAACTTAAACGATAAGTTACATGATGTTATTATTAAAAAAAAAAATCAAATACTTGAAGCAATTAAAAAGAATGTAATATTTACTTGAAATCTTGTCTTCACTACATCTAATGGTTGAAATAATAGTCTCGTTATACATCCACTAACAGCACCTGCAAAGGCTGCAGATGATGGTTCTGCAAGTTTTAGGGATTCATCCATGTTCTATCCTGTCTCAATAACTTCATTGACTGTGTTGAAACGTTAAAAAATTGTTATTTTTAATCATAGAAATGTGGTCGCGCACACAAAGAATAAAACATGTGCTTCAATTGGAGATCAATACAAAATATAGAATTATTATTAAAAATTTACTCAAAATAACAATTTATTGCACATGATAATAATATTTTTAATATAATAAATATTAAATTTACAAAACATACCAATTAATATTTATTATAAACAATAAAATAAGATATACTCATGACAAATAAATTCTAACCTCAAAATTTTCTTTCCTTCATCCGGTAGTGTTTTCTAACTTTTTCTCTACACAAATTTTCACTAATTATAAATTGCTTATGTCAATTAAAATCTTATTTTACTTTAAATATCAAAAATTAACTCAATAAATTCTTGAAATGCACAAGAAAAAATGTAAACAAACATTTTTGTTGTTCTACGCATCAAAGTTGTGTCACTTATGTCCATGATCCAACGACTACGTGATCCATTGGCGTGTTGATCTTATTTTAAAAATAATATAACTTACGTAATAATTAAAATAATAAAAGAAAATAATGATTGACCTAATTTTCTAAAATCCTTTTTAATTATCATTAATTTTATTTAACAAATTAAAAATTCGAATAAATTTATTATAGAATTGGCGCGAATATGAATAACTTGTATAACAAGTTTTCATTCAACAATAAAATAAAAACAAATTTATTAATTAATAATATATGTATCTAAATCAAGTTTATTTTTTATTGCTTGACATATTTTCACACTGACCTTCATTTCACTAGATCGGAGGTCTATATATTAGTTGTTAATAATTCTGTATCAGGTAGTAGATAGTCGAGAAGCTTTAACTTCTGTATAAATATAAAATATAATTATGTTTATTTTATTTATATTACCTTATTGTTTTTTCGTGAGTGCACTCCCACAAGATGAGTTTATATTTGAAGTTCCAAATGAAATACATCCTGTTGTTCCTGATATAGGTATAAAATTGTACAAAACAACAATTGTTCTATACACATTACCTTCTATTGCTTAATTAATTCTATATAGTAATTAAATTTTGCATATAACAAAGTGGTGTCATCTATTGTAATTTTTAATAATATAATTAAAAATTTTATAGCAAAAATATCATCGGAAGATTTAAAGATTCTTCAAAATTCAGATCAGGATCCGGAAGTGCGTCCTGGACTATTTGAAGGGGATATAGCCATGTCCAATGAAGTAAGAATTTTTAAAAATTTGAATTATAGAAAATTTATAATTTGATTTCTTCTAATTAATTAAAATCTACCTATATTGCAAAAGAAAGTAATCCTTTTTCTTTAAATAAATAATTTTATATTTCTAGTATTACAATCACTGGCGAATTGGTTTACGATGGGACGTTTTTCCAGAAAAAATATGGGAAAAAAGAACAGTACCCTATGTAATTAGTCCACTTTACAGTATGTTTTCAACATGTAATTATATTAAAAACCTTAAATATTAATTATTAAAATTTATTTATATAACATTATTTTTTTTAGAGCCATCTGATTATGTTACTATTTATAAAGCGTTAACGTATTTGAATTACATGACATGTGTAAAATTTATTCCATGGAATGGAGAAGCTAAAGATTTTGTTGTAATATGGCCAATAAAATATCCACAAGGGTTTGTATAATATATAAATATTTGTAACAAATATCAATATCATATAAAATAATTGAATTGCATTTTTTTCAAAGTTGTTGGTCATATGTGGGAAAAACTGGAGGCGTACAAATTTTGTCATTACAACCGCCTGATGAAAAAGGTCCCAATTGCTTAGGAACTGAGGGGAAAGCAGTTCACGAATTAATGCATGCTTTGGGAATTTTTCACGAGCAAAGTAGAGCTGATCGCGATAAATTTGTGAAAGTCAATTTCAATAATATTATATCAAGTAAGTAATTTGGGTTAAATTTAAATTAAAATATTAAAATTGGTTTCTTAAAATTCAAATTTACAGGATTTAAAGGAAACTTCGCAAAACACAGTGCAACTAATACAACTTACAATTACGAATATGATTATGATAGTATAATGCATTATGGAAGTCATTATTTTAGTAAAAGCAAACGAAAGCCAACCCTTGAACCGCTAAGGTCAGGTGTAAAATTAACAGGTCAACGAAAAGCAATGACGAAAACCGATTGTCTAAAGGTTAACGAACTTTACGGCTGTTTGCAAAAGCCATCATTAGCTCGTAGATATCATCATCTTTGTCAAACATTAGGTATATAAAACACTATTTAATTTTTTCAAGTTAAACCTTATCAATTAATTAAAAAAATATATATATAATTATTTTTACAAGGAAAACACAAATATAACTTTTTTTTATAAGAAAAACTCAAAAATGTTTTCTCTTTTTTTTATTCCATATCTAAAACATGACATTGATGTGCAATAATTTACCAAATGATATTACATGTATTGTAAGTTATTTTTAACACAGTTTGTCGATGGTAAAGTTCTTTTTCTAATGATCAAGATAAAAAAAAAAAGTTATAATGAATAGTCTTAACAATGCTCAGACTACTCTGAGACGTTGGAATGAATACTGAAGATTTCGTTCTAAACCGAGATTAAATTTAATCTTTGGACTAACAGTGATCGCAAACGTTATTTTTTTTAAATTTACCGTAATTGCTATCAAAAGTTTTATTCATTTTTTTCATTAATTTTACTTGTAACCTGCTACAAGTTAATGAAAATTTATAAACAAACGTCTGTTTGCTTTTGTCAAAAATAATTAAAAAAAAATAAAAAAAATAATAACTTTCAGACGTTTGACTCAATAAAATAAAATTAACGAAAAATTATTTTTTAATTGTATTACTATTTTTTTTTTTAGTTTATTATCTCGGTAAAGAAACGATCTTTCATTAACTGGAACGTCTGAAAAATTAGACAAAAGCAAACAGACGTTTATACTGAGAAAATTTTCGCGTCAATAAATGATAAAAATGTATCCAAGCTTTAGAATACTAATTCTTTTTTTTTTTTTTTTTTTTTTTTTAGAAAAAAGGGCAAAGAATTTTTATTTTAAATTTAAAATAAAAATTCTGATTTTTAATAAATATATATATATATATGAAAGTAAGAAAAGTAATTTCCTAAAAGATCGTTTGTTGCCCCACCTGGTGTTTCGAAATAGGGCTCACAAATCAACTGTAATTGTTATAGTTTCTAGAAGAGTCGAATCTCTTGTGCGATCCAGAGAATGTGTTTTCCCTTCCTCTTCCTCCTCCATAACCCCATCGATCTAAAAAAAGGAACATTATTAAATAAAAAATGTAAAATAAAACTTAAAAAAAAATAGTAAATTTTACCCAAAAATGATTAAGTAAAAATAACTTTGAAACTTGTTAAAAATTATCAAAAATTGTTTTGAATTCATTTTTCTCGATACTATATAAAATTGTAGAAAGTAACTGAAATTAATTTAACTAAAAATATTGCAAAATACTTACTTTTATTTCCATAAGAACTACCACCACCGCCTCCTCGCGATGCGAGTTCATTGAGCTTTGGATTGATGATCTGATTAGCTTCTTTAAGAACACTTATGAGGTCCTTTGCCTGTTTACAATTTTGTGGTGTGAAAAAGGCATAACTTGTGCCCGTGCTTTGACTACGACCCGTCCTTCCAATCCTATGGATATAGTCTTCTGACGATTGTGGATAATCGAAGTTTATTACGTATTTAACGTCATCAACGTCTACAGAGAAAAAACTCGTTAGAAAAAATAGTTTCACATCTTATTAGAAACAAGTTAATTTACAATGTAAGTTATAGCCAATTGAATTTTCATTTTTACAAAAAAACTAGCGGTATTCAGCTCAAAAAACCCCCACTTTATGAAATTGTTTTTTTTTTTTTTTTTTTTTTCAAAAAATCGTACATTTTGGTACTTTGTTATAAGTTTTTTTTTTTTATTGCAAATATACAATTGAATTTGGAAAAAAGCAATGAGCAGCCTAAATCATTTTCATACACTATACAGACATAACACTTAAGATTTTGCAGTATCAAATAAAATCATTGTCAAATTGAAGGCAAATTTGATCTTTGATAAAATAAAACTTTTTTTTTTTTTTAAATATTATTATTCCAAATAATTTTCATTTATAACATTCTTCCACTATATATTATAAAAAAAATATCAAATAAAATTGTGTGCAAATTTAAAATGTGCAAATATTTATTTCGAAAAATGAAAAAAAAAATTAGTTGAAATTAAATAATACGAAAAGAAATTTTAAAATTGTAATTGTTAAATTGTATTTAGCAAAATTAAGAATTCAAGATTGTCTTTAATTTGACAATGACGGAATCTTGTAATTAAAAAACACTTGGTGTAATTTGTGAAAGCTAATTTCATGTTATAAAAATTATTTGAATAAAAAGTGAATTAATTTTCCAAGGAAATACCTGATCAGTTGGACAGTCCAAGATGATATTCCATACTACATTTTGGTTATAACTGCAATGCTTATTTTTCGACAAGGCTCAAGCGTGTATGAATGTATTGTTAGCTGCACCATAGTTTATACAAACCCATTTTTTTTTTTTTATATTTTTTTTTATTTTTTAAATATTATTTTGCTCCATTGAACTTAGCATTCCATCATCACGAACGAGGATGTGCCATTCTTGAATGCAAGTTCAGTGTACGCAATGTCTTGTCTCCTATATACCACACATTCCCATCAAGTAGCGATTGTAGCAAAATCAATAGATTGTTGTCTCGCACGGGCTGAATGTCGGTGTGATGGTTGTAATTGTTATATGCAAAAATCAGTCATAGCCAGCCAGCCAACCAGCGCGAGTAAAAAATACCCGGGCACCACCATATTTATTTACTTTTTTTTTTTTTTTTTTTTTAACTTCGTGGTACACAGGCAAAAGTACACAGAGGCACATTGAGTACACATTTAACACGCCTGCTACAGGCGCATGTATAACTTCTATATATCACTTGGCATATATAGCTTTTTCAAAGGAACACAGACACTGAGTGAGCCATGGGGATGAATTTCGCTCATCGCACACTCAACGCATACTGTGCACCATGTGCCTCTGAAACAAAGGACAACCAGACTGATTAAAATAAAATCTAAGATGCCCACTTATATAATTAGATTCTAGATTTTAAATGTTTTCTTCTCAATTTCTTGACACAAGCCTATGCTTTCGATTGATATCAAACTCACCAATTTACAGAAATTAAACTCATGACAATTTTTTTTTTCCATTTTTAACGAAACATATTTTCAAAATATTAATAAAAATTATCTTACCTTACAAATACAGAAATATTCCCTATTTTAATTTATAAATTTGAAGGTAGATATCAAACGACAAACACTTTCGACATTCTTTTAAACGTCGAATAGATTGCATTAGCGCCCCCTTTCAAAGAGTGTCTACCATTTATTGCAATGACTAATCAATTATAAAAAAGTAAATTATTATCAAAATTTGAAAACTGGATTTTTGAAATTACAGTGGACACCCTTTTTTGTTAATTAAACTATAAACAAATATTTAAAAAATGTTTATACACTAAAAGAGAAATTATATTAAAAAAAAGGGTTTCGTTATTTAAAAAACTAGAACTCTATACATCTATGAAAGAATAATTACCTTTAAAATCCTAATACGAATTTAAATTTACGAAAAAATAGAAAATAAATTTTTTAACTGTCTAATGCCCTCTATCGTATCCTTCAGCTTATGTTAAGTTTGAGAAATTGCAAAAAAAGTATATAAGTCTTGAAGCCAATGTGTAAAAAATTTATCTTCCGATTAAAAATTAGCTTTCCTTTTTCTATAAAATAATGTCAATCAAAACTATTATAAAAAATATTCCCTTTTTTTAATAGAATTGTAAGATATAGTGTTATAGAAAAATATCTAACTTTACCACGAGTAAGGCATCACTTCATATAACCAGTCTGTGCTACATCGCCACCTCCCTGAATCTTTCTAATTTTTTTTTTTTCTATCTTAAAACGCGAAACCGAAATCCTCTGACTTAAGTTAAGAAGAAATTAATTAAAAACTCACCTAGACCACGGGCAGCAACATCTGTTGCTACAAGAATTCCACCTCTTTTATTTCTAAATTCTGAAATGAAGACGATAAAATTAAAAAAAAATGTACAAAATTATATTTCAATTCAAAATTAGATGAAAAAAAATACCTTTGAGAACATAATCACGTTCTTGTTGTGATTTATCGCCATGCATGCAAACAGCAGGCCATCCATAACGACGAATGTTTCTTGTGATGTTCTCAACTTTTTTCTTAGTTTCGACAAAAATAATAGTTTTTCCTCCGTCATCATTGGCATTGCCAATTTCTTGAAGTAAAGTTCCTAATCTGAAAATTAAAAAAAAAAAAATTATAAATATCATCGTCATTATGAAAATATTTCAAACTTAAAATTTTTTAATTATTAATCAGTTCTTCTCAGAGGTAAAAAGTTGATAAAATCATAACTTTTCATTTATATCATTTCATCATTTAACAATTTTAAAAAATTTGATTTAAAATTTTTTTCTTTATAAAATTGTTTTCTTTTGAAAAAAAAAGAACTTACTTTGTCTCCTTCTCGTGTTCCTGGCAAACATCAACAATTTGAAGGATATTATGATTAGCAGCCAAAGTAAGTGAACCGATGTTAAGTTGAATATAATCAGTAAGATATTCTTCAGCGAGATTGCGTACTTCCTTTGGCCATGTAGCAGACCACATAAGAACCTGCCTATCGGGTCTGATTTGTTCAATGATTTTTCTAATTTGTGGCTCAAATCCCATGTCCAACATGCGATCAGCTTCGTCAAGAACAAGATACGTGCATCTTCGTAAATTGGTCGTGCCACGTTCTAAAAAGTCAATCAAACGTCCCGGTGTGGCGATACAAATTTCAACACCACGCTCAAGATCACGAGCCTGTGGTCCTTTTGGCGCACCGCCAAAAATACATGTGTTTCTAACATATGACAATGAGCCAAAATCATTTGCCACTGATTGAATTTGTTGTGCAAGTTCACGTGTTGGTGCAAGCACCAATGCAATAGGACCATCACCACGATTTAATGGTTGTTGACTGTTAATATGAACAATCGCAGGTAAAATGTAGCCAAGGGTCTTTCCAGAGCCAGTTTGGGCAATTCCAACCATATTTTGTCCAGACATAGCAATGGGCCAGCCCTGTGCTTGTACTGGTGTTGGTTCATTGAAACCTTGTTTTCTAATTTCTTGCATTACATAATCGGGAAAATTACCTTCCTCAAAATATTTTATTGGATTTGGAACTCTTGTTCCTTTTAATGTTATTTTATTTTCATCTCTAAATTGTTCAATTTCACGAACATGACGCGATTGAACATTGTCATGGGGAATGTAAAAGTCTTTTTTGAAAGGTTTCAAATTTTCATAATCCCAATTTGGTTTTCTCAAACTGCCTCCAGAAAGTTTTGGATTATTAACATTTCGTGTATTTCCACCGTAGCTGTTGCCACCGCCACCTCCTCCGCGTCCACCAAATCGTGAACCACCTCCACTACCATGATATCCATTCCTTTGTCCTCCACTTCCTCCGCCACCGCCTCCCATGCGATTGTTTGTTGATGCACCATTACGGTATCCTCCGTAAGTCCTGTTAAAAAAAAAAAAATAAAAATAATTAAAATACAAATTCCAAAAATAGAAAAATGGTCTTTTTCAATTTTTATAAATAAAATTGTAGTGAACATTGAGAAACGGTTCCAGACATAATGTGTGGACTCCGAAGGCATAGCTCACAAATTAATCTCCCTTCCACAAGCATTCATGCTCCATTGAAGTGACAAAATGAAGGCATGCCAAAATGGAAGGGCTTTTTTTTTTGTTAGTAAAATTCAATTTATCCAAACTAAAAACTTTACTGAAAATATAATCGTCAATATTCATTCCCTTTTTTTTTTTTTTTTTTTTTTTTTTTTTTTTTTTTTTTTTTTTTTTTTTAATAAAAATTATAATAAGGGTCGATTGTCACTAAGTAATAATTTTTTCATTAACTCCAAAAATGTTTACAGGGTGCCTAACAAATTATAAAAGTTCAATTCTGATTCAGAAAATTTCCTTGACATGAATAAAAAAGCGTTACATATCGGTAAAAATTCATCAAGCGTGTCTACCTCGAAAAATCAATAAATGCGCTACTTTTGAACCTCACTAACATGTTAGACACCCTAATTCAACTAAGCAATTTTCTTTTCAATAACGAAAATTAGTGACTTTTTACACTAATTATAATAAAACACATTTTAGTACATATTAATTCATTATTTTTTTTTTAAATATCGATATTTTCAGATACATAATTTCAATTTCAATTATTTAATTTCTGCCTAAGTAGATACAATTTTCAAATAAATTTCACATGGACAACGGGATTCATATCAGCAAAACTTGATATGAAATATTTTTAAAATTAAATACTAACCGGCGTAAAACTCCAAGTACACCACTAAACGTGCGTATCCTTGAAAAACAGAAATAGTTTTAGCTTCGCTCTTGAAAAGAAAAACATAGATATACTAAATTTTTCAGATTAGACTATGTACTTCAACTTGACAAGTCTTCTGGCTCATTTTTTTTTTTTTTTTAAAAAAAAGGAAAAAAGAACGCCGAATTACGCGAATTAACATTTTAAAAAAATAATATTTAGCAAGCATACGTCACATAAAACCGAAACTGGTTATATAAATCAATAAAGCATAATGTTTCATCATAGATAAGCATCCCGGAAGTAACACTCCACGTGCTAAGTGAAATTTGTATCCGAAAATTTTTAATTTCAAATTTTAACATTAATTGCTAAATTGCACATTAAAAAATAGACCCTAAATTTTTTTATTCCATAGAATGCTGAAAAATGGCTGTAAAAACAGTGAATTCACCTTTCAAGCCGCCATTACTCTTTTGAGATGACAAATCACTCATCATCCATTATTGAGCTCGTAAAAAAAATGAATATTTCAACAATGACTGTTTACACAAAATTGAGAAATATGAATTTTAAATCATTCAAATAATATGAATTATGGTATATATTTATAAGCACAATGAAGTTATAATGTACAAACTTGAAATATCAAATGGTACATTCATATAGCGCATCACGTTATAAAACGTTCACGACGAACATAAGTTAAATAATAATCAAATTGTTCTATAAGCAAATTTTACTTACATGTTTGATGTTATTGTCCTCTGCTTTTCAAATCCCCACAAAAAAAAACAATTGTTGTTGATGAATAACGTGTGTAATTACGGCAAAGATTTCTGTAGACAATTAAAAATAAACAGGTATTTTAATTATTAAAATAACGTGACAGAATGAAATTAATTTTTCAAAATTTAATAAAGTAAACGATAAATAAGAAATTTAAACGTAATATTTACGTTAAATGTTATATAACATAAAGAACATATCTCACCCGTGCCGTTGATGGGGACAGAAAGAACAACTGGAGAAGAAACAGGAAATAATTATTAAAATGAGTGGGAGAAGTCCTTCACTTATGCGCAAATCTTTAAAAATCAGGTTCTGCGCATTCACATGCAATTATGGATTTTCCAAATAACCAATCAGAATCATACAAGTTCCATAGAAACTACCATGTTGATCAAATTAGATATTGATTTAACATTTTATATTGTTATTGCGGCGTTTGTTCTAATTAAAATATAAATAGAAAATAACAAATGTATTAATATTTTTAATTGTTGTTAATAAACAATATAACTTGAGAAATATAGTTCATAAAGTACACGCCGTACAGTGATTTTGACTAGCTAGCAGTTCAGGGCTGTAATATTAACTTCCTGTGCCACTTAAATATAAATTTAACATAAAGTCCTTTTTAAATTGTAAAACAATTGTTACTTGTAAATACTTTAAATTAAAAACAAAAGATTGTTTAAAACTATTAAAATTGCCCTTCGAACACAGAATTGACAATTAATATATTTTGTTAAAAAATAAATTCAAAAAATATTCAAAGAATTATTTAATAAAAATTTTATTTTGTTTTTAAAACTATTAGAAAATAACTGAATATGAAAAATATTAAAACTAATTGTTTTCTATTTATTTTTGTTATATAAGTGTTTAATTTTAGTTTCTTTTAAAATTTTTCATTTAAAGGAAAATATATACTTGTATTATTAAAATTTTATATCAACAGTTTTAGTATCTAAAAACGCTTATTTACAACTTTATCAATTAAAAAGTAAATAATGATTTTTAAAAGTATTTTAAGTTACGATTTGTATTTATGCTGATAAGAGTTGAGATTGCATCTTTTATTTTTTAAATCTACATTTAGATTTTTATTGAAATTACAATGATAGGCGAAAGTCAAAGAAAAATGATTTTTTTTTTAAAATTTTCAAAGACAATTTTTTGTACTTTCAAATTTCTTTATTTTCTAACATTTTCAAATACAATTTCATGTAAATATTTTATAACATTCTTCTTGTAGAGAGTTTTATCAACTTCTCATTTAGATTATATTATAATGTATGTTATGTGTGAAGTAGGATAAGGATTAAGGATTATAAGTAGTTTGATAAAAGAGTAAATTTGAAAATTTGTAATTGCAATGTGTTTATTTTATTTTCTATTATAATACTGTATAACATACAAGAAATGCACTTTAGTGAAACCTACAGAACTGGAGCAGTTATCATAAAATCTTTTATTTTTTCTTATCGTTTTTTTTTTTTTTTTTTTTTTGTCGAACTGTCTTTCTTCCTGTGGTCTTAAAATAACGATTGAGTTTTGTCTCTCCGCCTGTTTAGCTCAAAAATAATAAATGTTCACGAGCACTGCAGAGGGCATTTGGTGCTTTATTTTTAATTTATATTTAAAGGACGTTACTTTTTATTCTTTTTCCAGCAAGGTTCGTTTAGTAATATATTTCGTATTTCATATACGTGCACTACTAATTATCACTTTGCTCCCCCAAAATTATGTCATGGTCAAAAAATAAATACGCCTCTTCACAATAATTATTATCTCTTTCTCTCTTTGTAAAAACTAACGCCAGGGAATATAATCATTCGGCTAACGTCCAGGGAACAGTTTTCATAGTATTTCCTTTTCCTCTTTTCATTTTCATTTTACTATCATAAACTAGTATCAAATATAAAAACTTATATATGCCCGTCAAGTTCGCTCAATTTACACGATATAATACCTCTTTTTATATTTATAATATCACTTCGTAACAGTTTGATTGTATTGAGCAAAATAGTAGGTTGCTCAAAATATATAATGAAGGCCTCCACAAAAACACCCTTCATCCTTTCGTTTATTTTTTTTTTTCCTTTTTTTTATGAGAAAACTTTTTTTTGTTTTACTGAATAATTAAACATCGTAGATATTTTGAGATTAAGTGCGACAATTATTATTATCATTATTATTATTATTAAAAAAAATATAAATATAAAAGATTTTTTTTTTTTTCTTTTTTTTTTGACGGATGAAACTCAAAAACGAGTGTTTCAACTCCGCAGGACTTAGTGATATTATAATAATTTTGACTAGATTCTGGTATAGTTTGTTCTCTGGAACATGAAATATACATGCGCAGATAATTGAAAAATTATAAATAAAAATACGTTCCCAACAGGCCTTTGCGAACTAGGTAATGATTTCTATATAATTGTGGAATTTAATAACGAGAGACGATACAAAATAAGTAGACAATTAACACTAACGCAGAGACGCATGAGGTGCTGCACGAAGTAGATCAATACTTTTTTTTTTTTTTTTTTTTAAGAGCATTAGTTCAATGAAATAGGGGCGATGCCGATTCTTTGTGCACACGGTGGTGCGTCTATATTTTTTTTTTTTTTATTGTGTGTGTTTGTGTGTCATACACGTACGAGAAAGGTAGGAGTTAAGCAGTACCATTTTTAACTTCATACACAATCAGGACACTGCAATATGCAATATTCGTATATGTGACAATTACTCTACGCTGTAAAGTGTAAAATACAGACGACACCAAAAAATATACTTTTTTTTTTTTTATTTAACCCTTCCCCTTGACATACTGGTGTGGGTTCTATTTTAATTTATTTTCTTTTATTCAATCGAGAGGACGAATCGTTGCCTTCTTGATTTTAAGGAAAATTTTTTCTTTTTTTTTTAAACTCAAGTTAAAACACAACTTGGAGTGATTTTAAAATATTTCTATATACAAATTTTGAATAAATTGAGTTCATTTTTAATTCGATTATGTACGTATAAAAGAAATGTTTCTCCTTTTAGTTATAGATGCACTATAAAAGAGATTCTATATTATTATTTTTTGCGATTCTTTTTTAACGTAGAAAATACTGGAACCCACAAGATAAATTGTGTTTGATAACTTTGCAAAAATTATTCTAGATGTACATTTAACGTACATCCACCCACTATCGAACTAACGTAATAGTTACAGCCGCGTCCAACAAGGACGGCGTCATCCAAATATATAAAATATAGTAATAATATACAAATAGGTATTTATAGCGTACAGTATGTGAACGTGTACTTGCGGCTGCTAAACTCGTATATAAATTGGCGAGAGATTCAGTCTTCATATTAAAGGAGATAATATTCGTTAACATTACAATATGCGTATTTATCCTTTATTAATAATAAAAAGTTTATGTACGTGATATCACAGCGCTCAGCATTAGTTGCGAAGGTACTTTTTTTTTTTTTTTTCTTCATTTTCTCAGTAATTGTCGATCTCTCTTTTTTTCAATATGAGTCAACTATCACCGGCGTACTGAGGTGCGACATTCACGCATACTAATTATGTTTCATTGACGAAAATAATAATAATATAGAAAAAAAATAAATTAAAAAAAAAAATACATTTTTGAGTAACGCAAGATCAAAAATCTCACACGTATTTCAGTGATTAATAAATTAATGATTTCATATTATATCGTTGTCGAGAAATCTTTGTCAATCACATTTAAGAATATTAGTAATAATAATAATAATAATAATTAATCATAAAAATTAAAATCCTATTTGATTAATGTAGGTACACGAAATTAATGAAAAAATATTAACAAAATTAATATATATTTATATATATATATATAGTAATATTTACGAAATAGACATAAATAGACATATGATAACAAAGAAATTTTTTTTTTTCTATGATTTTTGATCAGACGTACTCGTTTCAATGGGGGTTTTGTTTCTTCTCTTTTTTTTTTTTTTAAAAAAAAGCACGCCTATCTTTCTCATCAGTTGGCGACACAGCGGCAGCGCATTTTTGCACTTTTTATGTGTATTTAAGAGTGTGAGGTGCGACCACCACAGACAGTTTTTTTTTACTTTATTTTTTAATTAACGCTTCTTTTTTTGTTATTATAAATTTTTAGAAAATAATTTCAAACAGCTGTTATATATATTTAACAGTCGCTGTTACGATAAGAGTACAAGTTGCGTCGTACCTATAGCCCCATTATTATAACTTTTTTTAATTCTTATTATTTTTTTTCCCCTCGATATCGACCTATTCTTGGGAGACTCGCAAAAAGACTTTTATCTTCTTCATCATCATCATCATCATCATCATCATCATCTTCTTCTTCTTTTTTTTCCTTTTAATAATCATTTGAATTCTTTTTTTTCTAAGTCGACAGTACATTTCGCAAATACCATCGAGATTAATATGATATGATATACCACATATAAAACTGATGAGATACGTTTCCTATTTTAATCATGATGTATAATAGAACAGTGGGTCTATTAATACGCTACATCATACATATCACAGAACTACGCGTACAGCCTCTATCAATTTTGAAAAAATTTTCTGCTCCATAAATATTGTTTTCAAGGACATTTTAATAATATATCTTCTTTTTGTTTTAGAATTTGCTTCTAGAAAATGGATTTTTTCTTTCTCAAAATGAAATTTCAATAATTTTTTCTTTTTTTAGTGACTTTATTCGATAAGGGGCGTACGCAATGTGCGGGAGCCTCCAGTTTGACTCTCGTTATCTGTAATTTGTTTCATCTAATTCAAAATTAAAAAAATGTTTCAACTTTTATATCCAATAGATTTGTTTTCTTTTCTAAAATAAGGAAGAAAAAAGAATGATTAATTAATTTCTAAAAATAAATGAATAGAAATTTTTAAAATAGACTTTCGATTTTTTCTTTAGAAAAGAAATATTTTTTCATGGCAATTCTTTATGAAATCTATTGTACATAAAAGCGAGTAAAAAAAAAAATGGTACAAGTGTTTGAGAAAAGTCGATGTGCGTTTTGAAATGCATAGACTGAAAAGAAATTTAGGCTTCACAAGGTGCCGTTTGTTAGACGATATTATCGCAAAATAAAAAAACTTTGAACCAAATTCTAGAGAGTTAAAACGACTTGATTTTATTTTTTTAATTTTTGGATCTGGAGGCTCGCAAAAATTAACACGGAGTTGGTAGATCGTGTCGATCATAATTACCAATTTAAACAACATGTTTAATCGCGTTCAAAAAAAATTTTTCTTTTTTTTTTTTTTTAGACGCGTATGGAACACAGTTGTTAGCCTCGCGTGTTGGTAGTGTAGTTTAATATTTTTTTTATGCAGCCTATTAAACATTTATGTATTATATAACAACCTAGACTTTTTACTGTTCGCTAAATTAAAATTGTGGTCAGAATTTTGACGCGAGAAACTAATAAAAGAACACAGGTACGATTCAAGTTTATTTTTTTTTTATTTTTCTTTTTAGCTCGCGACCAGTCTGCGCGCACTTTTTCCCGTCGCAATCTGTGTGTGATGTAAAGCAAGGCCACTCGGTGGCCAATTGCATAAACAACAATCGATACTGTTTCTGTTATATCGTTATTCGTTCTAACAACAAATTACTTTCGATACAAAAATAAGATACAAAGAGCTTTGCTCCGAGAATGCACAGCCATATGACTACGCGCCCGAATTTGTAGCCTCTTTCCCTAAACTTCGGTTCGACCATTCATTCGATTGTCGGGACAGCTTGGAAGATCGTATTTTTTCTTTTTCGCACGATATTTGTCATCTTTTATTTTTTTCCCGTATACGAAAGATCTCTCCAATCGGACTGCAGTTTGTTTTGTTTTTTTTTTTTCTATAGCGGAAAGAAACCTTACATTTATATTATAAAGACGCATTTGGTCTCGTCGCGGATTTCTCTAGAACATGGTCGTTTTCAATTGGGCGCACAGCTAAATTTTTTTTATGCAAAAGGCCTTCGTGTTTCCTTTGTTAAAGCGTCTTCTGTCCATACCCGAGATATAAATAAATTATAAATTATTAATCCTAACCCACCCCCCTTCTATATGTTTCGTGCATTTCAGAAAAGCATACAGGTAGTTTACATAGTTATCGCAAAAAGATTACTATTTAATTACCGTAGGGTCGTCCATCATAATTATATTCGTGGTTCCGACCAAATATTCAATATTAATATATCGATATACCATTTCTACTAACTATCTCTACACCAACTAACCTGGAATGTGCAATTATTGTGAATTCAATTTTTCCCAATCAATTATTATCAGAAATTTTATTTATTTTTTTACTAAATCCTATTTTTGGATTCTTTGAAAGTTTGTGCTTTAAACCTCGCCAAGTTAAGCTTGTTTTTTTATTTTTCTTTTTTCAAATTACAAGCATCATTCCAGAAAAGTATGAATAAAGGGGAAAAAAAAATTAAAACAAAATACCAAGTATTATATTAAGAACATAGCGAAAAAATCTACTATTCCACGCAAATCACAAAAACTTTCATCTGTACGAGAGAATAGGATTTAAAAATTCGAGTATTTGAGTTTCAATTGGCTCGAATCTCGGAAATTTTACCTCTTGGAAGGCGTCACTGTTGAACGGGTGTTGGTGGATAGGGATATCCATAAGGTGGAACAGCTTGGAATTGACCGTAGCCCATTGATTGATAAGCGCAAGCATTGGGACCAGGCGGTGGTCGATTGGTCGGTTGGAAGAACTTGTTGTTAACTAGACTTTGAATGCTGCTATCAGTGGGTCCAGCGGAAGGCATCATAAATGGAGGTGGCATTGAATACATGCATTGTCCATTTTGCCCTCCGTTGAATGTATTTTGTCGATTATTGAAACGACTACCTTGATAGCCAACACGATTTTGATATCTAGGAGCAGATGTTGCTTGATAAGTATTTTGAATACCATTACCATTCGCCTGATATCCTCCAGTGTGATGATAGCCATTGGGTTGCCGTTGTTGTTGCTGCTGCTGCTGTTGTTGTTGTTGTTGTTGTTGTTGTTGTTGCGACTGTTGTTGCTGTTGTTGTTGCTGCTGATGATGTTGCGTTTGCGCTACAGTTGTTTGCTGTTGCTGTTGATAATTATTTTGATATCCATTTTGTCGATTATTCTGATAAGTATTTTGTGGCCGCATCATTTGTCTCTCGTGACCACCACCATTCATTTGGCTTGGTTGAATGATATTATGCTGATTTTGCCAACCATTTGTATTTGGACTGTGATTGTTCCTTGGACTACCACCCATTGAATTATTATCCTTTGAATTGCGATTGTTACTCCAGCGTTGCCTTCCCTTTCCATACTGATGTCTTTGTGAATTTGACATTTCCGCGAGTTGAGGATTGATCACCTGACCAGCTTCTTCAAGAACGGAAATCAATTCTTTCGCTTGACGAGCGTTGTTGGGTGTGAAGAATGCGTAAGCAGTGCCAGCGCTTTGACAACGTCCCGTTCTACCTATCCTGTAAAATAAATTCAAAATTAGCATTAATTCCATTTTTTTTTTTTTTTTTTAATATTCAGAGTGTTATTCATAGCTGATAAGTCTCTAAATATTAATTTTAAAAGAATATATAAAACGATCTATAAATTTGATTAATCTACGATCAATTATAGCTCTCCAAATAAGTGTATGAATTGCAACCATTTCTCTTAAAAACTGAAAGAAAATAATTAACGAATTTAATAAAATCGAAATAAATTATAATTGTTGAAAAAAAATGTTACTAGTACAAAAAAAGAAACTTTTCAAAAAAGTAAAATAAGATATTTAATTTACCTATGAATGTAGTCTTCTGAACTATTAGGATAATCAAAATTAACGACGTATTTCACATCCTCCACATCCAAACCTCGAGCTGCCACGTCGGTTGCCACTAGAATGGCAGTTTTTCCCGTTCTAAATTCAGATAGAACATAATCACGTTCAGGTTGTGATTTATCACCATGAATTGCAATTGCTGACCATCCTTCACGTTTAATTGTTTTAGTAATATCATCAACCTTTTTCTTAGTTTCAACAAAAATAATTGTTTTATTTCCGCGTTCGCATCCCAATTCCCGCAATAATTTCGATAATTTAGCTTCCTTTTCATGCTCTTGACATATATCAATGATTTGTCGAATATTATGATTAGCGGCTAACATTAGTGAACCAATATTAACTTGAATATAATCATTAAGAAAATCTTCAGCTAGTGCTTGTACTTCCTTGGGCCAAGTGGCAGACCACATAAGCACTTGTCGATCTGGTCTTATTTGTTCAATAATTTTTCTAATCTGAGGCTCAAAGCCCATGTCCAGCATTCTATCGGCTTCATCGAGTACAAGATAAGTGCATCTTCGTAAATTGGTCGTGCCTTTTTCTAAAAAGTCGATCAATCTTCCTGGAGTTGCAATGCAAATTTCAACACCACGCTCCAAATCTCGTGCTTGAGGTCCTTTTGGTGAACCACCAAAAATACAAGTGTTACGGATTTCTAACGATGTTCCAAAATCACGTGCAACCGTTTGAATCTGTTGTGCCAATTCTCTTGTTGGTGCAAGAACCAACACAAGTGGACCCTCTCCTTGTTTCAATTTTAGTTGACATTGAATGTGAATGATTGCTGGTAATATATACTAAAAAAAAAAAAACGAATTTGGTTAATTTTAAAGTAACACAAAATATTTTATTTTAAATAATAAGGTGCTTACGGCTAAAGTTTTTCCAGATCCAGTTTGTGCAATTCCAACCATGTCTCTGCCGCTTTGCGCAATTGGCCAACCTTGAGCTTGAATAGCGGTTGGTTCTTTAAAGCCCTGCTTTAAGATTTTGTCCATAACATAATAAGGAAAATTGCTTTCCTCAAATGCCTGTATTGGAAAGGGGATATTTTTTCCTTTAACGGTGATTTCCTTTTCTACTCGATATTTGTTGACTTCTTCCAGAGAACGTTTAACTACATAGGGATTTGGTGTGTATAAATTTTTATTAATATAAGGTAAATCACCCAAAGTCCAATTTGGTTTCTTTAACAAATCACCTGGCATCTTTTTCAAATTTGATTTCTTTGAACTATAATCAGTTTGTTGAGTTTGTTGTTGGCTGTTCCAATAAGTTCCACCCCCTTTCCGGTTGCCAAACTCTCTGTTCCCCCTGGGTCTGAAACTTTATTTTTTTACAAAGTTTATTATACACTTGACAATAAACATCTTAAATTATTGTGCTACAAAATTATATTTTTCATTACATTTTATCACAATAATTTAAGATTATAATTTTAATTATTTTAATTTTATTATCATTTAAATGTCAAAATCAATATTGTGTTAATTTCATAAAATCATTCGTTTAAGAATCCGAATATCAAGTGAAAAAAGCAATATAAAGCATTTTCTAGCATTCCTTAAATAATTTGATGTTTCAAATAAAACATTTACGATATGAATCATTAAAAATATAGAAAACATTTATTATTTCTGTGAAACATATTTTATTCTAAAAATTCTGAATGGTTTGTATGAAAAGAATTTTATCGATTTTCTAGTAACCCCTAAAAACGTTATTAAAATATACTAAAAGAATTCTTAATAAAATTTGATAAAATTGTCTTTTTTAAATGCGGACGTGCAAAATATTTAATTTACAACTGTACCACAGATTTGTTAACATTACAGTTATAATCATTTGCAATTACGTTGTCAAAGAACTTGCATAATTTAACACAGAAAAATTTTTGGAGTCAATAATAATTTAGAAATGATTCTCTAGAAATTTATAGGATAAATAACAAACTCAAATAAAAAAAACTATTACTATTTATTATAAATAATTGTCAAAAAAAAAATTTGATAGGTAAAAATAGTTGAAATATTTTATATATGTAAAATATAACTCGGTTATTGTTAATTGATTATAAAAAGCAATTAATATTCTGGATTCTTAGACAAAGAATGTCATTCTCGTATTTGACATGAATAAATCTTGGAAAAATTTTGCAAAGTATCGACGTTTGCACAAAATGGCCGCAATAGAATCATTACGGCTGCGGACTCCAATTGTAAGCTACCCAGCCATTATCGATCGCAAGCAGAATCCTTTCTTTTCGAGAATCAAGAAAACCCATGGGATACAAAATTTATATCTACATATAAAGTACTTACGAGGTTTGATTGGAATATCCGTTGCTGTACATGTTGCACGGATCTTTTTTTTAACTTTTTCGAGGATTCACGATCTTTTTTTTCCTCGATGTTTCCTAGAAAAATTGTGTTCGTCCGTGCCAATCAAACCTGTGAACAGAGTAAAAATTCACATCTGATGAAATGTTCTCACGGGAAATTCTTCTTTTTTTTTTTTTTTTTTATTTATTACTGGAAATTCTATTATGTAATATTTTCGTGTATCTAAAGTAAAACGTGTTAAATAAAGAGTGAAAAAATGCTGATGAAACTTACCAACAGAGCCCGGCGAACAGAGCGTCAATGGCTAACAGGCACTGAGCGCTGGGAAGACGGAAACACGAAACGGGCACCGACGGGCAACTGTGGGCATCGTCTGGTTTTCTTCATCACGTGAACATTTGCAGATTTCACGTGATCATCACCGACCAATCACAGCTCTTGTTCATCTGACATAGATTCTCTCCGCCAATCGGTAACCTCCATACAAAATCGATTATTTCTTTTTCCCTTTTCCCAACTGAGTTTCCTATTTACCCCTTCCATTTTTAATCTTTCACTTTATAAAGATTAATTATTGAATTGTAAATAATAATTCCGAAATTAATAATATATTAGTAAATATTAATCTATGTTTTTGGCTCGTAATTTTTATTTTATTTTATTGCATTTTAAAGTTAATTTGGATCTTCACTGACTTACGTAGTATGATTTTAATTTTTATAGTTTCTACCTATATTTAAAAAAAAATTTTAATTATGAAACTGCACAAAACAAAATGATAGCTACCGTATCGTGACAAAAACTTTAGCTCTGTGAAATTTCTGATTAAAAATATGTCGTATTTTGTGATTTTTAAAAATAACATTTGTATAAATATAAATTTTGTGTATATTTAAATATTATGCGCCAAGAGACCACTAGCGCATCTACAGTTATTGAGAAGAAGTTCACTTTTTTATTTATAAATGAAGATAATTTACTTTATTATATTTAAACTACTCCAATTTTTTAAAACATTATTTTTTTTATTAATTATTAATAATTTAATTATAAAATATTAAATTTTTATTCTTATATTCCTATCCTAGTTAATAAAATATACACAGGGTGATCATTAAATTATTCACCCTACTCCAAAATTTCTTTTATCATTTTCTAAATATAAAAAAAAACTTTTTAAGGCTCTAAAATATGATTACTCAGTATTAATACCATTAAAATACATTTACAAATTAAATTTACATTTTCTATTATTAAATATACTATTAAAAATTTAATAAAGTAGAAGAATTTTGAAGACTACAAAAAAATAATAATTAAACAATTAGAATGGGTTAATAAATAAAACATCAATAAATATTCTACTTAAATTTTTTTTATTATGACAGAAAAACGTCAAAAGACGAAAATTTATTAATTGTCACTATTCTTTGCACTTAATTACACATTTAATCACAAAAGTTTTATATAAATGAGAAATAAGGAAATTAGTGGTCACGTATTTGACACAGTTTGAACTAATAAAAAAAAATTATATAAATACAAATAAAAAATTTAACTAAAAAAAATCTTTTGTCATGTCAATTTAATTATTATGAAATTCTTCAATACTGTACAATAATGGTTTCTACTTTTCTAAATACAGAAAAATCTGTATCTCTGTATAAAAAAAGGAATGAATATTACAATATAATCGTTGAATTAAAAATTATTCTATTATTGAAGAGCTTCATATTAAACCTATTATTCAATTGAAGCTAATTTTAATATACAAATTATTTGAAAAATCCAAGATTTCACGTCATGGTATGTAAAATTTTGATGAAAAATTACAATTTTTAAATATTATTTTTTTTTTACAATTGTTTTGCGAATAACATTAATACGTTTGAAAATGTTATCGACGTTATCATATTGTGGTAATTTATCACAATATTTTCATCGTCCACATGATGATGATGATCATCTTTCACTGCTCCAATAGCTTTTGCCAATAATTTCTGTAAATATTAAATTTCATGAATTATATAAATATTCCGAAAATTACATCCTATCTATTCATTAACGCATTGTATTAACTTATTTGTAATTATATTTTGTTATTGAAATTGCGAATTTTTAAATAAGGAAAATTTAATTATTTAATTTTTATAGGTATTTAAATTTTTTTTTTTATCTAAATTGATAATAATAGTTTATAAAGGCAAAATAGTTTTTTTTTTTTTTTATTAAAAATTCTTTTAAAAAGGATAAATAAGTTTAATGGAATAATGCAAAAGCACGAGAGCTTTTCTATTTTAAGAAAAGACGCACTTGTTACTGTTAGCAACAATATTTAAATAAATATTTTATTATTGCACATAATAAATAAATAAATATAAATTATTTGTAAAAAATGTAACTTACATAAAATTACTTCTTAACTCTAATTTTTGCAAACTGTTCATGCACTACAAAATTTTACATGCAACAAAAAATAAAATAAAAGATCTCTAAAAATACAAAAAAGGAATTTAATGCAGGAAAAAGTAAAATGGAGTGGAGAAAAAATACAATTTGAAAACCCTCAAGTACGTCAACCCTTAAAATAAAATGGTTTTTGAGGAATGGAATGGATAAAGGGAAATTATTCAATTTTAATTTGGTTGATAATTAAAATTTCGACAATCTCCTCTCCTGATTTCTGCAATTGAGAAAAATTTGTGAGATTATAAAAAAAAGCATTTTTACTTTCATTGGTCAAAATTTCTTTATTTTTTTTTTGTATTAATTAAATTAAAGGAAAAATTCAATTCATATGATTATATTTGAAAAAATGTATTATTTACTATTTCATTTAAATTGTTCATTATATGAATAAAAAATTTATAATATTAGTAAGTATATATAAAATAAAGGATTTACCGAATAATCAAGTCAAAACTAAATTTCATTTAAATTTTATTGCAACTGACATGAAAAAATAGATACAAAACTAAGTTTTTTAATAGAAAAATTAAATAAAAATTCCATTATTTACAATTTCTGATAAATTAAAGAAAATATTTTTAAAAAATAGGTAGGTACTGTTTTATGATAATAGACATCGATGAATTTGTTCTTTTAAAAATATAAAAAAATAACTGTTCACGTAAAAATTAAAAACAAAGTTTAATCAAATAACTAAACTATTTAAAAATATATTTAACAACCTACTACGATTTAAATAAAATTATACGTTACAGTGCAAATATTAATTAAGGGGGCCACCCATAAATTACGTAAAACTTTTTTTACTTTTGAAAATTTAGTTCCCTCCTTTTGATTTGATTTTGAATACAAATATTCACAATAAAAATTATCTGTTATGTAATTTACAGATATTGTCCATTAAGGAGAAGCCTAGTTTAGAAAAATCATATTTGGTTCAAATTTAAAAAATAATAAGAAAGTAATTGTTTGTATAGTTCCTAAGGAATTTTAAATTAAGAATATTTCGTCTTCACAATAAAAATAAAAATTATATATTATTTAAAAATATTTATATAGAAAAATAATATAATTAATCTTCTCTCTTGTCAGTGTGGAAAATTTCTTCAAAAAAAAAAAAAATATTTATAATAATGTAAAATTATAAAACTAAATATTTTACAGTAAGTAAACATTATTTACAAAAAGAATATATTTATAAATAAATAAAATTTTTTAAAAATTTAGAGTAGAAAATAATGTATACTTTTTTTTTTAGAGTTTTTGAATTTTCGAAACAGGCTCCCCTTTTAATAAAAAAAAAGGATAATAAACATGTTTTTAGATTTTGCTTCTTTGCATCATGTAACTTATTGCATCGATGTCTTAAAAACATGGCCCCCCTCCCATTACACGATTTTAATCGCCAAGTCAATTTTGACTTTTATTTCACAAAGACTGAAAGTATTAAAGATTATTAACAACATTAATGTTATAATATTATATTATATATATTATAATTTTGTTGTAAATTAGTTTGATTTCTAATAAAAGGGGATGAAAAAAAGTGTCGAGAACAAGTCTAAATAGACTTGGCGATAAAAATCAGGAATATCTAGACAAACCTTGAGAGCACATGGCAGTGCAGGAGTAGCGCTGCTAATGATGAATGCCATTGATGGGGTGCATGGGTGGCGGAGGCGGCTGGTAGTACGTCGAGGTAGGCAACGCGTTCTGGTAGCCACCCCCGCCTATGGGGGGCGGAGAGGCCATGTTCATATTAGGCCCACCCCCGAGATGACGATAAGGTCCACCCAAGTTCACTCTCGGTAGAGGGGGAAGTACCCCAGTAAAGTTTGATCGAGGACCCGTAGCACAACCCAAAATATTGATAGGATGGGAGATTGTTTGTATTGAGGCGGAAGTTGGTCCGCCACCCATTGGAGGAAGCGGAGGTGGCGGTTGTTGTGGAAGTGGAGGTTGTTGAGGAAGAGGAGGTTGAAGGGGAAGTGGCGGTTGTGTTGGCTGTGAGTATCGTGGTAAGGGAGGTGGCTGTCGGAGATTTGGAGGAAGTTGACAGAAAGTTTGTTGTGGTTGCATTTGAGTTAATGTGGATTTATCGTTTGGAGGAGGTGGCGGTGGAGGTGGAGGAAGAGAAGGTGGCAAGGGTGGTTGTATGTTTATGTGAATATTTTGTTGTTTTGGAGATGGCGTTGATGATGGTGGTGGTGGATGAATTGTATTGGAAATTGGAGTTGCCATTAAATGAGGAATTGCAGGACGATTGGAAACTGGAGGTGGAGTTTCAACTGAAGAGCCTTCACCACGAGGACTGTCTGACGACTTGCCTGTGCGATTAACAGGACTGCGACTGCGAGAATAACTTCTGCTGTAACTTCGTCGACTTCTTCCATTTCGTTCCCTACTGTAGCTACGACTTCTACTTCGTGAATAACTGCGTTCTCTGTCGCCACGTCCGCCTTTCATTCGCCACCGATTTCTACCACCTGCAATAATTTATTTAGAATCATCAATTGTTTTCGAAATAAAAAGATAGTTTCAAATTACCTCTGTGTCTAATAAAACCACTGCCTCTGCCATCGGCGAGTTCTAGAAGCTTTGGATTGATCACTTGATTAGCTTCTTTTAATACTTGTATAAGATCGTTTGCTTTATTGGAATTATTGGGCGTAAAGAATGTGTATGCTGTTCCTGTTTTTTGTCGACGTCCAGTCCTTCCAATACGATGTACGTAATCTTCCGAGCAAGATGGATAATCGAAGTTGATTACAAACTTGACGTCTTCAACGTCTGAAATTAATATAATAATATTAGAAGCAGATATATTCAATTAAATATTTTATGATCTTTTGACAGACTTATGATTATTCGTATATAAAAAAAATGTTACAATTTATAACACAATAGTAAGTTTTTTAAAAGTAAATATTAGTTTGTTTTTTTAATAATAAAAAATTTTTATCTCCAAGAAAGTTTCTTTTCATTTTTTTTTAGAAATAAATTTTTCGAAATACCGAATTCTATAATGTTTGTGAAATTAAAGAAAATTTCTTGGAGAATATTTTTTTTTTATTTTTAGTTTTAATCTACATTTTATAGTTTTAATAAAAACACAAACTATTGCGCTTGTGGCTATAGTTCCTTTCGATTAAGAAAAAAAGTGAAATTTTTTTTTTAAATATCTGATAAAGTTAAAATTCTGTTTTGTAAATATTTTATAACAAAAAAATGAAATGAGAAAAATTTAAAAGGAACTAAAGCCAATTGTAGTAATGCTTATTCGTATTGAAAGAGATTAGTAGAATGAAATGAATTTGAAAATGATAAGTGTTGAGGAGATAAGGATTGAGAATAAGGAAAAGGATATTTATATATATTTAAATGTAAATATATATTTGAGAAGAAGAAAACAGAGTGTATAATAATGAATGAATGTACAGGTGTTATATATCGATTAACTTGATTGGAACTATGTATTCATACTAAAATAAAGCAGTGGGCGAGTGTCGCTAGCAACGTACGGGCTGAGCCTGGCTGTTTGCGCTTCGCTCCAGCTACAGCCTCCGCCGCTGTTGCTTTAGGGCTCGCAAGAGGCTCTGGCATCAGCAATCATGCCACCGCCTCTCATTTTGAACCGCTGTCAGGTCTGATAAGCTCGAGTGGCCACAGTGTGGTGGAAGGGAGATTCTGACTTTTTCTGGCGCAACACCGACTTGGGCCAGAGACCAGGTCTGCGATTTGGTGAAGTGTGGGACCAACGTCCGGTACGTAGGTAGATAAAGTAGGGGCCCGAGATTAGGCCCAGATTTTGGCCCGTGTTCACATTACAATTGACGATTAGAGGCACGCGCAGCAGCCAGCGCAGACAATGCAAACCAGTGTACACCACCGAATAATAAAGAGGCAGCGGAGCACACCACCCCCGTTTGCCATTTGCTTTGCATTACCCGGCGTGGGCCTGCGCGCAATGTGCCTCTGCAATCCAAACAAACATGCAGCCTCTTTAGTTACCTTCACATTGATTCATTTTTCAGTTTCTCTTATTTTACATACTCTAAATTTTATAGTACTATTACATCTTTATCTACAATACACTTTTTTCACTTTCAAAAATTTATCTCATCATCATGCATTTATACAACACAGAGAAATCAAAATTAAGGGAGAATTTTACTTTTTTAAATTCTTTATGGTTTTTAATATATGCAAATTTTTGTTATGTTATTTTTAATTTTGATGAAATTTAACCATAAGTGTATTGTAGTTATAGATATATGTTTGTTAACTTAATTCCATTTTTTTCACAAAATTTTAAATAAACATTATTTATTGTATATATGGTGGATCCACGCCATTTAAACATATTGTCGACTGTGGACCCCCCATATATAAAAAACTAAATTTAAATCCTTTTTTAAAAATTCGTAATTAAGTTAACAAAACTTTCTGCACACTATTATAACTTTTCAACTGATTTTCAATATAAGCATTTACATCTAAACAATTTGTATTAACATATTAAAATTTATATATATACAATATCTAAAAATTTTTTCAAGAAACGAAGCAATTTTAACTCTTGGAAAATTACACAAGAATTTAAAACTACATTTTCTCGACATATAATTTATTTATCGTAACTTAGAACATTCACGATAAAATTATTTAAATTTTTAACAAATATTTTAATTTAATTAAATTTTTAATGAAATTATTTTTACTCACCAAGTCCACGAGCTGCAACGTCTGTAGCCACTAGGATTGGTGCTTTACCGGACCTAAAATCTTATTTAAAAGAAAGAAATTTAAAAGTTAATATAAAAAAGAGAAAATAATTTATATATAATAAGAAAAATTAAATTTTTCATTCAATTTCTTTTACCTTGTAAAACCCAATCTCTTTCTTGTTGTGTTTTATCACCATGTATACAAACAGCTGGCCATCCTTCACGTTTCATTTTTCTAGTAATTTCATCTACCCTACGTTTCGTTTCAATAAATACTATAGTTTTATTCTCCTTTTCTGCCATGATTTCTTTTAAAAGAGTGCTTAGTCTGAAAGAAACAATTAATAAAAAAAATCAAGTACACAAAATATATTTAAAAAAATTTCTCAAAAAAAAAACTCACTTTGACTCTTTTTCATAATCCTGACAAACGTCAATAATTTGTAAAATATTATGATTTGCTGCCAACTGCAAAGAACCAACATTAATTTGTGCATAATCCTTAAGGAAATCCTCAGCCAAATTTTTCACTTCTTTTGGCCATGTAGCGGACCACATTAATGTTTGTCTATCCGGCCTTATTTGTTCAATTATTTTTCTAATTTGCGGTTCAAAACCCATATCTAACATTCGATCAGCTTCATCCAAAACTAAATAAGTGCATCGTTTTAAATTTGTTTTCCCCGATTCGAGGAAATCTAATAATCTACCCGGTGTTGCAATTACTATTTCAACACCACCTTCTAAATCACGAATCTGAGCATTTTTCGGTGCTCCACCGTACAAACATGTATTTCTAATTGCAGACGATCGTCCAAAATCCTCAGCAACTTGTTGAATTTGCTGTGCCAATTCTCGTGTTGGAGCTAAAACAAGAGCTATAGGTCCATCCTTACGAGAAAGTTTTGGCTGACTATTAATGTGAACAATTGCAGGAAGTACATATGACAAAGTTTTGCCAGATCCTGTTGAAGCAATTCCCACCATATCTCTTCCGCTTAAAGCTATCGGCCATCCTTGCGCCTGAATAGAAGTTGGTTCTTTGAACCCTTGTTTCCTAAAATAAAAATCAAAAATATTATAAAAATTTTAATATCAAATTCGGTAAAAAAAAAATTTCAAAATTAGAACAAATGAAAAAATTCAACGTACTTAATTTCTTTGATAACGTATTCGGGAAATCCTGCTTCCTCGAAATAAAATACAGGATTAGGAATACTACGCCCACGTAGTGTAATTTCTTTATCACTCCTGTATTGTTCAATAATACGTGGATCTCGATTTTGAACCACGTCACTTGGAATATAAAAGTCTTTTTTAAATGGTTCAAGACGGCTTAGATCCCACTTGGGCTTCTTTAAATTTGCACCTGGCTGATTTCGTCCTCCTCGACTATTTCCTCCCCTATCACGATCACGACCACCCCCCCAATTTCTTCGGTCTCGTGGTGAACGACTTCTGGAACGAGTGCGTGACCTGCGTCTTCTATCCCTATCTCTGCTGCGGCTGAGATAAAAATAATTATTCAAAATTATAAAACTAAATTCAAATAATCAAAGTAGCATTGCAGCAATATTTTTTAATTAAATTTTTATCTATAAAATTAGATTAAATTAATATTTTTAACTTTTTTAAAAAAAAATACAAAAATTGTTTTTATTAAATTTTAATTAATTCTAATAAATTATATTAAAATTTAAAAAACTAATAAATAAAAATAACTGAAAATTTTTTTAATATAAAGTTTAAATTATAACTGCTTTTTTCGTTTCACATAATTAAATAAAATTAAATATATTGCATTACAACAGAAAAGGTTTAATATAAAAAAAAAAAAAAAAAAAAAAAAAAAAATGCAAGTAATCATTTTAAACGCATAATTTCTAGGAATTTATTTCATGCTCCATTATACACTTAATATCGCTAAATTACATTCACTCTAAAATGCTATAAATAAATATATTGTTGGAATTGTTATAAAACAGAATGAGTTCATTTGTCTTCTGTTACTATTGTTTAGATTGAAAAAAAATTATCAAGACGACGAAACAATTTTTTATAATAATTACACCGAGATAATTATATTGAAACAATATCTCCTTTCTCTTCTCAGAAAAAAAAGAGAAATAATATTATGTACTACCTTAACAAATGATATAACTTTCAAAATCTTTAATGCAAAAAGAGTGATTAACAGTTCCATAAAATTTTTTTTTTTTGATGAAAGGTATGTAATTATTTTTAGAAGTAATATAATAGATAATAAGATGCATTTTGGAGTAAATTGAACGAACAAAAGAGAACATAAACATGACTTGAATTTAAGGTTATGTTTATCATTATCATATTATTTTTAAAAAAGTACAAATTAAACAATTGTTTTCATTAGATTTTGTTTTACTAATAAATAATAGAAAGTAACTTTTATCTTTGAGGTTAAACAAATGCAACAATGTATAAATTTTGATCAATTGTAGTCACTTAGTTTTTAAAATACAAGCGATTCAGAGTAATTTAAAGAGACAACATTCTCATTTAAATTTTTTACAGTGTTTAATTATTATATGTTAAGATAACCCATTAATCTATTAATAATTTGGAAAATATAAGTAGAGGACGGTCAGTAAAGCATTGATTTTTCGCAGACGCGAGAAATGAAGATGGTTGCATTCTTACCTTCTATAACGTCCCATTGTAATTTACTTTACAGATACCTCCACACGTAATGTATAACAATAAATTTAATTCAACATAAATTCCACACACAATAATTGTAACTATTCGCACTAAATTAACATTTTTTAACAATATTACGCGAATATAAACGAGCTAAAAGAAATAAACCCGCACTCTTGTGCAGCCATCGGCGCTATAGAACGACAAGCGCGTCGCCACCAGGGCCGTCTAATAGGGGGAGAAATTTTTATTTCTCAAATAATTAAAAAATTTCCCAAAATAATAAATACCTGTATAATATAATTCCAAATAATTTAATTATTATATAGATAGAATAGTTTTTAATTTAATTTATTTATGTTATTGTGAAAATTAAACATTTTAATAATTTTTTTAAACTGTATATACACAGGTGTATGAAGGGTTGCATCCTCTCACGATGAGGAATATTCGTAAAAGTACGTTAGACCATACATAATGTGTTCAACGAAAAATCCACACTTTATTGTTAAAACTTTGTTCATTTTAAGTTGTATAATTTGATAATCTCTATCAAATATGATATAGATTAGTGAATCAAAAAACCAGTGACATCAACGTTAAATTCATATTCAATGTGTGGCTTAATTTACGCTTGTATCAATATGAGTCAAAAGGAGAAAAAAGTTCACGAAGTTTACTTTAATATATTTGTTAAAAGCGATGTTTAATGATCCTCCGAAGTTTAATGTAAGTATAAACACAAAAAAATAAAATAATTTATCATATTAGAGCATATAGAGTAATGAATATATCATACATTTAACAATTATATATATATTTTTTGTATTGAGGTTATGGCGTCATAACGAATTTGTACGTTATAGCAAATTTTCTAATTGGCTGAATTAAGTGATAATTTTTCAGCAATTTATAATTAATTTATAACTAAATATTTATTAAATTCTGTTTTCATTTACATCCATTTCATTAAAAAGTTTTAAACGGAAATTTATATTAAAAATTTTAATTCATTTTTAAATAGATATTTTGAATCAATTCCGGCACATCGAATTTACGGAAAGAATGACTGACGTGTAAAATTCCCTGTAGCAGAAGTAAAATCAAGTAAGTTTTAAAATAATTTTGGTCTACCTTTTTAAACAGTTATATATTATATAATAAATAATAATAATAATATTTCAAAAACTACAGTTCATCCCTGGGTAAGGGGTGAAATTGATTAATCTCGCAATTACCCAAAATTTTTTAGTGCAGCAAATGTCATAGCTGCTTTTGATAGGTTATTTTATGCTGATTACGAATCCGCAAGTGAAAAATGTCTATCAATTATAGTTTTTGAGAAAAATATCCTCGTTTTGAAAGTAAAATTTAAATTATATTAAAATCGATTTTATCAAAGCCCACCTGGGAAATAGCAATTTGCAGAGGAAATAGCAATTTTTAATTATTGCTCTAGTGAAAGTAGTCCCCATTAGATCTAAAATGATTGAGAAATTTTTTGCGAAATACCAGTAAAGGACAGCTTTCGCTGACAAGATAATGTATAGCATACAATCTCTCTCTATCAGCTGCGCAAGAAACTGTTGCTGGCTGGGTAAATCGATTTTTAAAAGATTTCAAGTCTCTAGACTCCAGAAATTGGATTATGTCTATCCAGCGAATCGTAGAATGCACGAAAGAAATTTCCTGTAACTTTGTTGAAAGTTTTTTTTTTTTTTTTTTTTTTTTTTTGCAAGCTTCTGTTGTTTTTAAGTTAATGAAATTATCCATATTAAAAAAATTACTGCAAGTTCTAAGTGCTTCCTTACTTTCAAAGAATAGTAAATCGCATGTCTCATTCCACCAAGAAGCACTGATTTAATGATATTTTATCATTAAATATCATCCATTTTCCAATGGCTGATATTAGAAATAAAAGTTTTTGTTTTAGACTGGAGGAAAACTTTAATCATTCATATCTTTTTTACAAATTAAAATTAGTAATAAAGAACGGTGGGCATGATTATAAATCAAAAATCAATAGTTAGCATTATTATTTTAAAACATTTTATTATATATATTTAATTTTTTGAAAAATTTTCATTTTTCGAATTAGCATTTCACACCTTTATTTATTATATCACCTATTTATTATACAAAGAAATTTTTACTTCGCGGAATTTTAGGTACCAACTTTGTATTTTTTTATTTTAATAAATAATTTTTTCTTTAGTAGTGGTTGATCAAAATGATGCCAATATAGTTTTGAAATCATTAGTAATTTCTTGCTTGTAGTGCTTAGTATTAGTAACTGAGAATGGTTGTAGAAACAATTGGTAATTTATTGCATGTAGTTTTTAGTTAGTTGTTACCAATGGTTGTAGAAATCATTGATAACTTTTGATTGTAGCTTTAGTTGTTATCAATGGTTGTAGAAATCATTGGTAACATTTGCTAGTAGTTTTGTTGTTACCAATGGTTGTAGAAATCATTGGTAATTTTTGCTTGTAGTTTTAGTTGTATAGTTAGTTGTTATCAATGGTTGTAGAAATCATTGATAACATTTGCTTGTAGTTTTAGTTGTTATCAATGGTTGTAGAAATCATTGGTAACATTTGCTTGTAGTTTTAGTTGTTGTCAATGGTTGTAGAAATCATTGGTACCATTTGCTTGTAGTTTTAGTTGTTATCAATGGTTGTAGAAATCATTGGTAACATTTGCTTGTAGTTTTGTTGTTATCAATGGTTGTTAAAATCATTGGTAACTTTTGCTTGTAGTTTTAGTTGTAGTTAGTTGTTATCAATGGTTGTAGAAATCATTGGTAACTGTTGCTTGTAGTTTAATTGTTATCAATGGTTGTAGAAATCATTGGTAATTTTTGCTTGTAGTTTTAGTTGTATAGTTAGTTGTTATCAATGGTTGTAGAAATCATTGGTAACTGTTGCTTGTAGTTTAGTTGTTATCAATGGTTGTAGAAATCATTGATAACTTTTGCTTGTAGTTTTAGTTGTTATCAATGGTTGTAGAAATCATTGGTAACATTTGCTAGTAGTTTTGTTGTTACCAATGGTTGTAGAAATCATTGGTAATTTTTGCTTGTAGTTTTAGTTGTATAGTTAGTTGTTATCAATGGTTGTAGAAATCATTGATAACTTTTGCTTGTAGTTTTAGTTGTTATCAATGGTTGTAGAAATCATTGGTAACTTTTGCTTGTAGATTAGTTGTTATCAATGGTTGTAAAAATCATTGGTAACTGTTGCTTGTAGTATAGTTGTTATCAATGGTTGTAAAAATCATTGATAACTTTTGCTTGTAGTCTTAGTTGTAGTTAGTTGTTATCAATGGTTGTAGAAATCATTGGTAACATTTGCTTGTAGTTTTGTTGTTACCAATGGTTGTAGAAATCATTGGTAATTTTTGCTTGTAGTTTCAGTTGTATAGTTAGTTGTTATCAATGGTTGTAGAAATCATTGGTAACTGTTGCTTGTAGTTTAGTTGTTATCAATGGTTGTAGAAATCATTGGTAATTTTTGCTTGTAGTTTTAGTTGTATAGTTAGTTGTTATCAATGGTTGTAGAAATCATTGGTAACTGTTGCTTGTAGTTTAGTTGTTATCAATGGTTGTAGAAATCATTGGTAATTTTTGCTTGTAGTTTTAGTTGTATAGTTAGTTGTTATCAATGGTTGTAGAAATCATTGGTAACTGTTGCTTGTAGTTTAGTTGTTATCAATGGTTGTAGAAATCATTGGTAATTTTTGCTTGTAGTTTTAGTTGTATAGTTAGTTGTTATCAATGGTTGTAGAAATCATTGGTAACTGTTGCTTGTAGTTTAGTTGTTATCAATGGTTGTAGAAATCATTGGTAATTTTTGCTTGTAGTTTTAGTTGTATAGTTAGTTGTTATCAATGGTTGTAGAAATCATTGGTAACTTTTGCTTGTAGTTTAGTTGTTATCAATGGTTGTATAAATCATTGGTAACTGTTGCTTGTAGTTTAGTTGTTATCAATGGTTGTAAAAATCATTGATAACTTTTGCTTGTAGTTTTAGTAGTTATCAATGATTGTAGAAATCATTGGTAATTTTTGCTTGTAGTTTTAGTTGTATAGTTAGTTGTTATCAATGGTTGTAGAAATCATTGGTAACTTTTGCTTGTAGTTTAGTTGTTATCAATGGTTGTAAAAATCATTGGTAACTGTTGCTTGTAGTTTAGTTGTTATCAATGGTTGTAAAAATCATTGATAACTTTTGCTTGTAGTTTTAGTAGTTATCAATGGTTGTAGAAATCATTGGTAATTTTTGCTTGTAGTTTTAGTTGTATAGTTAGTTGTTATCAATGGTTGTAGAAATCATTGGTAACTTTTGCTTGTAGTTTAGTTGTTATCAATGGTTGTAAAAATCATTGGTAACTGTTGCTTGTAGTTTAGTTGTTATCAATGGTTGTAAAAATCATTGATAACTTTTGCTTGTAGTTTTAGTAGTTATCAATGGTTGTAGAAATCATTGGTAATTTTTGCTTGTAGTTTTAGTTGTATAGTTAGTTGTTATCAATGGTTGTAGAAATCATTGGTAACTTTTGCTTGTAGTTTAGTTGTTACTAATGGTTGTAGAAATCATTGGTAACATTTGCTTGTAGTTTTGTTGTTACCAATGGTTGTAGAAATCATTGATAACTTTTGCTTGTAGTTTTAGTTGTATATTTAGTTGTTATCAATGGTTGTAGAAATCATTGGTAACTTTTGCTTGTAGTTTAGTTGTTACCAATGGTAGTTTTTAGTTAGTTGTTACTAATGTTTGTGAAATTGGTAACTTTTGCTTGTTGTGCTTAGGTGTAGGTGTTGCTAATGATTTCGAAATAATTGGTAATTCTTTTCTTTAGAACTTACCAGTTATTATTAATTCACTTCTAACATATATTTCTATAAAAACTACTCTGTGTAATCTTTATTTCTATTTTTTATTAAGTTTACGTTGTTGGTACCTAATTTGTAAATTGTATTCTGAAAGAATAAGTGTGAAATTTAATAGGACATATTTATTTTTATATGAAATAAAACGCAATAATAAAGTGTTTATTTTGAGGTGACTTGTGATCACTTTCTTTTTATTGAAACTACCATTTCCATGTAAATTTCTGAATACATAATTTATTGAAGTTACAGGCTGTTACTGCGCACTTAAGAGATATAATATTATTTTAAGTAAAAAAAATTAATTACAGTAATTTCGCAACTTATAGCTTGCAAACGGGGACTAATGTTTTTCTCTATACAGCAGTGATCAGTTTTTTTGAATTCATTTGATTCACATTCCCTTATCATTATTATTATATATTAATTAATTATTATTATTTACGCGTTTTTATTTGCATTGATTGAGATTGTCGCCAGTAGAATACACGTAAGATCGCAATAATTTAAACTTTTATTGCAAATTTTGTTATTTAAGAAAAAATCCGGTAGGTTATACTTTGCGTAAGTGTTTAATTCATTTGATAATTATATTTAAAAACAGAAATAAGTACAATTGTTGCAGTTATAGCAGCATCATCATCGTCATTAATATTAATATTATTATTACTATTTTTTATTATTATTATTAATTATTATGATTATTCTTAGTATTACTGTTATTATTTCTGGAATTGTCGAAAATTATAAAATTAAACCCAAAAAGAATAATTATACGTATTAATTGTTGAATTCAAATAGAATCTGATTTTTTTGTAGATTCGTTGAGTTGAAAATACATACGTTTACATTTTTATTTAAGAGAATTAGGCCTGTTTTCTCCTGTTGCTTTTAATCGATGTTACAAAAATTAGTAGAAATGTTTCTTTTTTTAATATTCAACTTTGCTTGATAAATTTTGAAATTCTTAAATAATAATTTAAAAAAGTATGTGGTTTTTATATATTGAAAAAAAATGCTTATTGTTTTGTCTTCGATTTTTTGAATTTTACATTTATACATATATAATATGTATAGAGTTGGGAATCCAATTATGATATAATATTATTTTTTTTTTCTTATACATTTTTCCTACGACCACAAATTATTGTTACAACAAGTAAACTTTCAAATTCTATTTCAAAGATAACATTTTATTTCGATGATTATTTTATTAATTTTATTAAATAGCTGAGTGTAAATTTATTAACGATATATAAAATTTAGTTTTCACAAAATGTTTATGAATGAATTTAACAATAATAATATTTGAAATTTGTAATTAAATAACAATTGTTTTCATTCAAATAAAGAATTATAATTTAAATTTAATTTAAATTCTCATTTAACCATCGTGTATGCAAGTCATATGCATTGCATATATTTTTTCAGCGTGAATGCTATTTATTTAGTAAAAATAAAATGTTATCTCTGAATATGTTTTTAGAGTTCAATTAATATCATTTTATAGATGTGCTACACAAGCTTTTTACATTTGCATTTTACGTTATTAATAATGGTAATTTTATTTACAATATATGCATACATTTATGAGTAATACTGAAGGATTTTGTATATTATAATTGAATATTGTGCATGGCACGAAGTGTAATCCATCACAGGTTAATATTACAAAATTAATTTTTTAAAACATTTCATGTACAAAAAAATTGAAGAAATGTTTTATAGATAATTAAATTATGGTACATATCTTAAATGCGTGAAAATTGAAATTCGATATTATAAATTATATAAACCGTTTACATCATAATACTGTTATATCACTTATTAATTTATTTGTGGACTGCAGGTACTTAAGAAAGATTAAATTGATTTTAATCCAATGTTGAATCTATTTAATCGAACATATTTTGTTATATTTATTTATATATAGCATAAATTAATTTTTTTTTTTAAATCATTTTCACATTTTAAATAGAAGTCCATTTCCATGAAACTTATTGTATCTTGACAATATTTCAGTCATTCATTTATATACCATGAAAACGTTTTTGATTTTCTTTGACAATATATGACATTTATTTTTTATATAACATTTTTTTTTGTGAAATAATTATAGAATATTTAGAAAATTAGGAATTTTTCTTGCTTTTTAGAAAGAATTGTTAAATAATAAATGTAAAATAGAATCTATCAATCTTTAACGTCGAAACGTTAAATATTTGTGTTTTTAAATTTCACCTTTGGCTCGGAAAGATTGGTAGATTCTATTTTATAATTATTAACCGAGTGACAATTTCATTATATGTTAAATAGTAAAAATATTTTTGGTTGAAAAAAATAGTTCATGAATATGATTTTAAATATTAATTTATGAAAAAATGAAAATAAATTAATAAAAATTTATTTAAAAAAAAAATGTCTGTTGTCAAATACAAAAATTAAAACGTTTTGCATGGCATTGAAGCTCATATATTTATAAATCTATTAATCTAATTGATAATAGTATAATCGAACACTGCGAGGGTTAAACCGATAAAGGGGCTCAGAAATCGATTCAGCTCCCCAGCAGAGTCGTTTTTCAGATATACCCTTCTCATTAATATATCATTTATTTTTCACATTTTCATGTAATAAACATGAACAACATTAACTGTTTTTTTTTCTAAACTCACGCATTTATATACAATCATTTTACAAAATTATTTACGCGCGAATCATATACATATATTTATATTTATTAAATATATACTAAATATGGTTCCGCACTAGTAACTATATAAATGTACTCATACATTTTTGATCCTAACTGACTTCACACACAGATCTACTTTTAATATCGAAAAGGCTTCCACATTCTAATTTAATATTAGATGTATGTAAAGAGTTCATTAATTAATAACGTTTTTATTTTAAATTTTAATAATAAATAAAATATAACATTTTAATTCGTATATTTTTATTTTCTTTTTTTTTATTTCAATTTTTCTAATTTTCCATATGTAATGTGAATATCCCAAATTGAATTTTTGAAGATATAATTGAAAAGGAGCGAGTGAAAAAAATTGATAAAATCTTACGAATTTTATTGTGGAAATTTTTCAATAAGAAAAAAATTTATAATAATATAGTTTTGAATTATTTATTTCTATCGGAAAATAAAAATTTATAATTATTATAAAAAAGTAAACAAATTTATTCATTGAAATATATTTTATTTTGGTCCCAAAGATATTTGCATAAAGACAAAATTATTTTGTTATTTTATCAGCAGCTATTTAAATCAATAATATTACTTTTGATATACCACGCATATTAATATTATTATTTCTCTCAGATTTCATTAAATTTTTTCATTCACTCCTCTCTTCATTATTATTTTTATTAAAAAAAATTTATTCTAAATTAATGCAGTGACAATAATAAAATATGAATAAATAATATAATTTCAATTTCAATGATATTGTGTTCTATAACGGACAAAGGCATTAAAATTTGTTTAAATAAAAATAAGTTATTTGATTTGTGAATTTTTTATATAAATTATGTAACATTCACAAATTTTTATAACTATAAATATGACAATTATGACTTATTATGATTTTTTAAAGTTCATTAATTGGAAGAATTTCAGAAAGAACTTTTAATCAAATTTTTATTTCTTCAATTTATATGAATGCGCGTAATAAATAAAAAATATTTTATAAATACATTATCCATTAAATAAATTTTTAATAATATTAATTTTGTAAATGATAAAATTTTTAAGTAAAAAAATTTTTATGAAATATGAATTTTAATTAAACATAAATTATACTTCAAAGAGAAATAATATTTGAATGCATTTTCGTTTAACAAAATTATATTTTAACATAAATTTTAATAAATATTTTAGAAGACAAATTTTTCATTAAAATGAATTTTCATTATTTCCATTTCAATAAAATCTCATTTTGACGGAATTTATATTTAATTGAACTTTAATTTTTACGAAATATAATTTAGATTAATTTATATTTAAAAGTTTGTTGACAATTTGCAAAATGGCAAAATGAATCAAATTTTTGTTTGTTGGAATGTTGAGTTTTATAAAATTATTTCTGAAAATTCTAGATAAATTTTAGAGAATCATAATGTGCGTCACAATTATGGAAGGACATTTTCATATACAAGTATTATGTAACAATTAAACAAAATCCATTCTGGTTTGCTGGGTCCACTTTTGAATTACAATTGTTATACACTTCGATTATCTTTCAATTTTCAAAAATTTTAAGTTATACATATATGTACATTTTTTTTTTATTTCACTTTGAACCTTTAATTTTTATTTGTTTAAAACATTTCTGTAATGAAAATTATAAAAATCGAAATATATATATTTATAATAAATATTAATTACATAAGAATGTAATTTGAAAATTAATATTAAAAAATTATTTTTTGGATTACATTTAATGTAAGATTAGAAACAATTAAAAAAATTTATGCAAATAGTTAAGATGCTCTTTTTATAGCAGCACAGCCAAGGGCAGTAGGATCTTTTCTTAATAAGCATAATAAGCATTCAATCATTTTGTATGTATATTATTTAACAAATTTTATTTGTCTTTGACTAACGCTCAATAAGATATATACTTTGAGATTAGTTGTCAATTTTGGAAGACGGCAACTTTATTCTCTCAAGTATTCTCTGGTAAATTTTTAAGAAGCGTTTTTTTTTAAATATATTTTATTATCTCCGATTTATTAATAATTTTCTACATTTTTTTTTAAACTAAATTTTTTTTCCAACATTTTTTGTTGTTTCAAAGTACGCACTAAATCTAAAGCATTATAGCTGCGTCATATTTGTGATTTTATTTGCTAGCACATCTTTTTTAAAGACACACATTACTAATGAAAGTTATTATTTTTTGTATACGAGTTTCTAAAAAAAAAAAAAAAATTTTTGCAACTGCTCAGAAAAATGTTGTTTAAAACGCTTCCAAAGTACTTCACTTTTTTTTTTTATCTCAATTGTAAATAATTCTTCAATAATGTGTATTTACAAATCAGTAACAATTATGTATGTTTTACATTTGCAAAATCTTATAAAGAATTAATTTCTTTTTATATAGTATATTTTTTAGTCTTAATCAGACAATGTACTGAAAGATGTTGATTGTTTTGATATTATTTTTATACACGTTCAAATATTATTTTCTTAATTGTACATTGGCCCACATTTTCGTGTTGCTAAACATTTACAATATGGACTATTATTATTTTTTTTTTTTTTATTATAATGTAAAAAGAAATATTTCTAATTTTTAATTTAAATAATATATATATTTTCATTGGGGAAAAAAACTAATATTGGAAGACAAATGAAATAATTTTTTTTTTATCCTTTCGTGCATGGCATACATTTTTTTACCTAATATTAAAGTTGTTTGATTTTTTTTTTAAATTTTGATTTTTTAAAAATTTTCATTACAGTAGGTTTTATTTTTACATTTTCTCGTTTAAAAAGTTTTTTTAAAATAAACATTACATTTTGATATTTTGCTTTTAATATTTTTGATTTTATTAATGTGTAATTTTAATACGAGCACAAAAGGATAAAAAAAATAAAATTTTAATTACCATTCAAATTAAGGAAAAATGTAAAAACTTAGTAATTAGTTACTTAAATAATAAAATAATAATGTGAAATTAGAATATTTGCAAAAATAACAGCAACTTTTTTTTTATACAAGTGGAAGATCGTACTGATAATTATGGAGTTTCTGTATCCGTAATTAAAAATATTTCTATCGTTATAATTAACACTTATCATCTATTGTTCTCCGTATATAATATTTTTTTATTTACACTGACATTGGATTTTGCCCAAAATTTAATGCCAAAAAAAAAACCGCAATATTGAATATTTTGATGAGAGAATAATTCTTTAAGTCATATGCAAATCACCTCTTAAAATTCTCATAAAAGTTTTTTTAAATTGTTGATTTGCTAAAGCATAGCAAAAAGGATTTAATGGACTGTTTGCATAGCATAGAAAGTATGCAAACATAAAGACATGTTTATTGGTACACGGTGGCATAGAACAGAAGCCCTCTACCAACGCCAGTACGTGATATGGTGTCCAGCATACAACGAATGCACCGAGAATAAAAGATATAGTTCTAAATGCTTTTCGTGCTCTATTTTCTGTTCTTGATTTTTGCCGACCCATAGCTGGATCTCTTTTTTGTGTTTTTGTTTTAATACGTTTTCCAATACTTTTGACAAAATCCTTTTTACTTCCTTCATCGTTGTTGCGTTCTTTAAATTTTTTCGATTGTTTTTTACCACCTTGTTCACTTGTGGTGCCTGATATGGTGGGTAGCATACTGCTTGACGATGAATTTTGAAGAGGTACATTTGGCTTTGTTAATTGATCTGAAAATCGTTCAGTTGTACTATTTGAGGATTCAACTGGCGTGGCACAAATAACTGTTGTAACTGGTTGTGGTTTTGTATCCTCGGCTTTAACAGTGACTTCTGTCTGAACTTTACTGACAATGGGCGATGTTTGCGAGGCAGCGTTTACTTGAGGAGTGACAAAAACACGTGGAGGATGTGTTTGACATGAGGCATTCGATGTTGCAATGCATTGGGACATTGCGTTTGTTGGTTGTGTACAACCTGCCTGTTGAGCTGTGGCTCTAATCAAAGCGGCCTGCAGGAGACTTGTATTTGCAACTGTCATTCCGGTTGTATTATTTAAAATTGGTGACGATGGCGCTGTTGATAGGGGATTCGCGAGACTACATGAAAACGATGACGGTGGACTTTCGAATGATGGACTTGGTACTATGACGGAACTTTCGTCCATATAGCGAAGATCTGCCCCGTCTAGACCGGTGAGAATATCATAGGTACCCTGACCGTGTATAGAGACTGTTAGGGACTTTTGTCTGTCCGTTGATGGTGAAGACGTTGAGGTGCTTTCGGAAATATTAGGACTACCTCGAAATTGTGATGGTGGAGGGATGATGTTTGTTTGTGAGGAAATTGTTCCGTGTTTGGTTTGAAAAGTGGGTGTATCTTCAGCTGAATTAATTGCGTCATTAGATCGTAGGGATTGTTCGGGAGTTAGTGTTTGACTACTTGATTTATCCGGTTCGATGGGGTTATCGGTGTCCAGGAGACTCAGTTCCTGAATTTTTGGCAGTGTTTGGGCTTTTTGCACAGCTTCACGCATGGGACTTGTTGGTGAGAGTTTCTTAACTGTTACATTCATTTCGACTTTAACGGGTAGCATTCCATTCAGTCTTCCATTGGGTGCAAACACTTGTAGAGCACCCGACTGAGCCACTAAACCAGCTAGGGATGATCTTTTTCTGAAACTCGGTTGTTGAGATGGTCCAACTGTACTATCATCATCCGAATCAAAAGCAGGACTGCTGGATCTCTCCGACTTTTCGGTTTCCGTAGGCATTGCTCCCGATTGTTTAAACGATGACTCATCGGAGGCTACTTGTTTCTTTGATGATTTATTATCGTCTTCACCTGCTGTACCATCGGTTCCTGATGTTTTTGAATTGACAGTTCCTCCACCCGTTGGTTTGGGTTTGTCCTGACTTAAGAGAGTACTTTGTGTTTTGGAAATACCAATACCCGCTGCTCGACCAGCCATTCCTGACATTGCTCCTGCACTTAGTGCCACCATTGATTGCATTTTTCTTTGTTTCGCTTCACTTTTTTTCTGCATATCATAAGCGGTTTTATAAATACCACCATAAAGAATAAAGAGAACGATCAATGTTGTCCAATAGTAACCGATAATCAGTGCTGTATTAAAAACAGGATCCTTTAGGAACTGTACGACACATTCATTTGGTGCCAGATCCCTGTAGCCTATAAAGTGCTCCCATCCAAAAATACTAATAAAAAATAGCAAGGCCGGGATGATCCAGGTTATGGTCACCATCCAAATGACACGATTTTTCGTTCGCCAACTACGATATTGTGCAGCAATTTTCACTGAGCAAAATCGATCGATTGTTATCAGCAAGACGGTGTATTGTGATACTAAACAAACCGTGTAATCTACAGAGAGCCATAAATCACATAGCAAAGGTCCCAGATCCCAGGATCCCATGAGAACATATACGGTGTAAAATGGCATGGACACGGTACCTGAAAAGAAAAAAAAAAAATTCTTTAAAATATTTTCTCTTTCATATCCATTTTGTTTTCATTCATAAAATTTTATCGTTTACCAATAAGCATGTCGGTTGCAGCTAAAGATGCAATAAAGTAGTTGCTCGGCTGTCTAATGGTTCTGTCCACAATGAATGCCAACAGTACGAGAATATTGCCTCCTATGGTCAAAACTATACAGATCGCTAGACAAATGGCAATCAGGATCGTTTGCCATAGCTCAAAAGGTGGCAGAACTGTTTCAACAAAAAACAAATAAAAGTTCGTTCAACTGATGATTTTTAAATTTAAAAAATATTTTGACTTGATCTCAATTTTTCTTTATATAAACACGAAAAGTAAAAGAAAATTGTCAACGTTAGATGGATATTATAAAACTACAGACTAATATCCTGACGTGTTAAAACTTTCTTTTAAAAAACTTCTGAAATTAAGACTTATGCCTTGTACTTTACTTCTACAGTTTTCAAAGTTAAAGCACAATTACGTAACGCAATCTTGAATTTATCGTTCAATCATGACTACACATTGGATTTGAAAGTTTTAAATTGAACTGCATTAAACTTTTCCAGAATTAAAATTTCTATTTTTCTTTATAATTGTCAAAGTGTACAAAACAAAGAGAAAAAATAAATTTGTATATTTTTTTTAACAGATTGTAAAAGTATTTTGAATCTATTGTACCTAACATTAATTAAAACTTCATTGATTGAAAAATAATATAAATTTTAAAATTGAATTCTTGAGATATTCTTGAGATAATTAATGAAATTTTCTCCTTTAGTTAAAATATTTTTATTAAGTGGATTATGTTAAAAAAAAAAAAAAAAAAAAAAAATGACTAACCTTCGTCAGCAAGTGTAGTGGAATTTTCATAAAGCGTAAAGTTAGTTCCATTTGTCAAGTACCAATCCTGAAATAGATCAGGGTATTCTGCACTATTCCAAGAAGGGTTATCAAGTCCACTCCAACTTCCATTCAGTTGAGTACATTCCGCCGTCAAGACATATCGGCAAAGCATCTCGCGGTGTTTTTTTAGCTTCCTGAAAATAATGTTATTTTTATAAAATTGACAATTCTTTCGATTCGAATTTTTATTAGTCAATATCAAAAAAAAAGGGGAAAAAACCCCAAAAAGATCGAGGGAAAAGCATAATCTTAAAAATTGCAGAAACTTTGCCAAGGCCCTGATTGGGGCCGGATCAGGCTGCCCTATTAGAGAATACACTGAAAAAAAAAAATTTATTTGATTCAAATACTCGATTACTTGACTATTATCAAATAAATATTTATTTGTATCAAATAATTATTATTTGAGTCAATTAAATATTATTTGTTTCAAATAAAAAAATTATTGATTCAAATACAATTTATTTAGTTCAAATAAAAATTATTTAGTTCAAGTAAATATTTATTTGATAATACTCAAGTAATCGAGTATTTGAATGAAATAAATTTTTTTTTTCAGTGTAGGCCCGCCTGATGGGGCCCCGATTAGGAAATACATTTTCGCCCTAATTTTGCCCTGATCAGCGTTTCATTCCTTACTAGGGCTCTAATGAGGCAATTTCTACACACGGGTAATCTTAAAGCCCCTTAAAATTTGGCCAAAGATAATTTAAAAAATAGGTCAAAGATATTGAGAGTCAAACAAACCTCATTAATCTTAATTTTCTAAAAATGAATCATTTTTTTTTCATTAAAATTTAATTTAAAATTTAAAAAAAAAAACTATTTTTTTTTTAATTTAATAAAATGTTGTTTTCCATGATAGTTTTTGAGTCTCTTCAGTGGAAAAAAAATATGTCCATTTTTGTTCTATACACAGTGGCAACGTGAGATGCAAGGCAAAAGCTGAATACATTGAGGGTTACAATGAGCCTGAAATAAGTATGAATGGAACCCACATCCCTTCCTCTCGAGTCACGGCCCCCATCATATAGTCAGGCTGGGATGGCGAAAAGCTCAAGCTTTAAAGAGGGAAAAGCCGCTTTTTGAATAATTTAGTCTGTCGATCACGTCTACATTGCGCGCTACCACAATTTCACTTCGAAATAATTCAGATTTACTGGCTATTGTTAAACGATTATTGTATACACGACATTGTGACACAGGGCTCTTTTTTTTAAAATTCGATAACAATTTCAATTTAATGAAACATTTAATAGGTAATCATGCTTTTGAAATTGAAATGCTGATTGTAATATAGGAGATTCATCACATTGTTTTTGAAAAAAATTCTTTCAAAAATGAGAAAACACTTTTTTTTTTTTTTTTTTTTTTTAAATAAAACCATTGTTTCTTTTGATATTATTTGGTTTTGAATTAAAAAAATGTTTTCTCTTTATAGGTATAGATAACTGCATTTGTAGGAAAATTTTTTATTAAAAAATTGAAATAATTAAAAATAGTTTATTTCTTAAAAGGTACTTTTACAGTAGGTTATTAAAAGGTGAATTAATTCCTAGATCAGTTTGATCATTTTACTTTTTGATATGAAAAGGTGCTGATGGCATTGTGTTGAAAATCGATTTCCGCTTTTTAAACGAATTTCGATGTTTTGAGATCTGATTAAAAAGAAAAAAAAAAAAATGATTTTCGTTGTGACTTTGTTCACTGTTATATAGTTCTGTTTATCTCACAATGTGAGATCTTCGGATTTTTAAATTTCTATTAAAAAAAAAAAAAAAAAAAATTTATCTCCTACAGTCGATAAATATATACTCAAACATGGAAAAATAATTGAACGAAAATTTTACAAGTTTAAAGTTAAATACGAATCCTTTGATTGAATTTTTATTTTTAATGCTAATATAATTTGAAATTTGTTTTTTAACAATATTATACGAATAAAAATAAAAATCATTGAAGATGTATGGGATCGAACCCGGATTCGTCGGACACAAATTGAGAACCTAATCAATCTATTGCAAAAATAATTTTCTAATAAATTATTTTCCTTTCTTTAGGCAGAAAATTTAATTTACTCAGAAAATATTTGTGTATTTTTCTTACTTTAAATAGAAAAAAAAAAGATTGTGGGCTTAAATTTCTGTGCTGTCGAAAAAAAAAATCTCTTGTCAAGAAAGATGTTTCATTAACTTAATGTAAAAACTAAGTTTTACATCATCGTTGATTTTGCCACACCTTTTATTGAATTAGATGAGAATAGAAGCACCTACTTTAATTTCGCAAGTCTTGCAAATCGATTGAAATCATTTTGACGTTATCACAATAGAATATATAAGATACGTTGACGTGTGAGGAAGCGATACGAATAAAGAATAGAGAGAAAGGAGACTATTGTTTCATCGTTCTCGAGGGTAAATACGAGTCTGTGATCCACCTTGTCGCGTAATGCAAGGTATATTTTCCATGTAAACTTGGTGTCTGGCTTTGCAAATCAGTTCTTCTGTTTGTATATATATATATATTATATATATATTACACGCTATTCGTCAAAGACTGGGATATTTCTCAGTTGGAATATTGAGGTTCGCGAAAAAAACAAGACTAACAAATCGATATTTATGCATCTCATTCATGTGAACTGGGTCAAACATCAGCGCAAATAAACCTACTACATGGAAAATAGAAAATATTATTCTATACTCATGCATTGACGTTACATTATTTACTAATCAACTCCGAGTTGATCCACTGAATCATCTATTTTAAGTGTTGTTCTTTCAATAAAGGAATATAGAGGATCAGAAAAAATTTTTTTTTTTTTAAATATTTATAAAAGGAGAAATAATTGTTATTTTTGGGAGAAAATATTTACTTTTCTTTAGAGAGAGAATTAAGTTAATTTTGCAAATATTTCCCTATTGGGATAATTCATAATTTGAAAATCAGATCTGCTCCAAATGTTAAAATTAGGAAAAAATAAATTTTAAATTACAAAAATATTTTCTATTTATATTTTAGAATATATTTTCTAAAATCTTAATCACCTTTCAAAATTTTTATTTTCTTGTATCAAATATAAAAAAAATTGTATCGAGTGCCCTTAGGTATATTTCAAAGTCAGTTATTAAACGTGTTTCTGCAATTCCCTTCTGGGCATAAAAGGTTTTCTTTCCTCTCACAGACATTCTGTACAGAAGTCATATAGTTTTATTATCAAAAATAAAAGTAATTTCTAAAAAATTAAAAAAAAATATATAAACTAAAATATTGGAAGTTTTCTGGAAAAAAAAAATAAATTCGTTTCGACAAAAAAAAAAATTCGTGATTTTTTATTTATATTTTTCAAAAAATTAAAAATAGACTTTTTTTTTTAAATTAATCGTGATTCGTTTATAACTAACAGTTTATGCGTTCAATTTTTTTTAGAATTAAATTATTTTTTCTGAAAGTAGATAATTTTATTTCATTTGTAAGAGTAAAGTTGCAATATTAGGTATATATAACCCATTTTCTATTTAGATTGAATTATCGTCGTTTTCTCATCGTCTTCGGAGCTTAGCAATTTAATACTATTAGGTTCAAAATTAGATATGCATTTAATTTAAATGTCCGTAAGTAATTTCAGTTTTATTGTTCAACATATAATTAAATCCTTTGTCATATATTGATTTCTTAATTTGTCAATAATTACATAATAAAGTGTCAAATAAAAATTGATTTTTGGGGCTTTTCAATTTTTTTTTTCTATTTCCAAATATGTCTTTTTCATTGGCAATAGTAATATATTCACGAAAATTTTTTCCAAACTCCTATATATAAAGTTTTCACTGAAAGTTTTTTAAAGAAAACTTTTCAATTGATTTTACAAGTTTTCTTTTTCCAAACTATATTTTGTATACTATATATATATATATCTATCTAACCAAACTAATTTCCTTTTCCTATTTTTACCAAATGGTGATAAAGTGGTACCTTTTAGTTTCTCATAAATTTCTAGAACTGTAAGAGTTCTTTGCATTCCAGTTTCATTTACTTTAATGAATGGCAGAAATACTGAAAACTTCTATCTCGCTATATATATATAGATGTATAGCGAGTTGAATAAACATCGGTAGGGAAAATACAAAACTAGAGACACAGGAAGTGCTTCTTGTGCCAATTTCACGTTCAATCTATTTTATATAGAATATCAAAAAATATTGACTCGAAAATAAATCAAACAATCGAGTTTTCTATTTATTTTTATAGATTTTGAAATATATTTCTTTCTCTTTGAGAAATAAATTTTCTAAGATTTGAAAGCTTTATGGTTAAAAAAAATTGTGCCAAATCCAAAACTGAATTTCAATTTTGAGATAAACTTTTTTTTTTAGGACTTTAATAAAAAATTAATTTCTCTTATTGCAAAAGAATTGATCAATTAAAATTTTTTTTTTGCCAAGTTTCTTTTACGATTGAAAAAATATTTCCCTATAAAAATTTTTTTTAACAACTTTTGTTGAAAATTTGAAACTACTTTATCAGGCTTCCTTCCACAATATATATATATATATATGCATTTTGTCCCTCCATATACTCGAATATTCGTCCACAGATGTGCCTAAGGATATCTACTGGTTTAAGGAAATGACGTAGTCTAAGGGGGTGAGGGGACTATGATGGGGGCGAGAGGACGACCTGGATATCAGCCTCAAGCTATAGGTTATGTATTTCACGCGCGACAGTGGAACAGGACGAAACCTTTTCAAAGTAACTTGTAACACTTTCCCAAAAAAGGAAAAATATCTCCCGGGACAAGTATATACCGAGAGGGGAAATAGGGTTCTTTTTTCGTCAATATATAAAGAAGTCGGCATTCATATCACACTTGATATTCAAATGTGATTTCATTATTACGTGCGATAAAAATGAAAATGACATTTTAAACTCGTATACACATTTTTCCAATATGGAAATATTTGAAAGAAACGCTTATCATTTTTTTTTTATTGATTAATTTAAATCATATTTTCCAAAAAAAAAAAAAAAAACCTTTTATGATAGAATAGAAACGCCACCCGTGCAAGAAATTTTGCCAGGGCCCAGATCGGGGCCGGATCAGTCTGCCCTATTAGAGAATAGGCGCGCCTGATGTGGCCCTGATTAGAAAATCCACATTTGGCCCTGATCAGGTGTTCATTCCCTACTAGGGCCCTGGTAGGGCAATTTCTACACGGGCACTTTGATTTTTAATTTTTACTTTCACAAAATTTGCGTCAAAAGTAGTTGCAAAATTGATATATTTTTCATACATATAAGAACGTGCGGCATCGAATTAAACTAAAATGTGATAAAAACGAAACGCGAATACAAATTGAAAGTTTTATAAAGAGATTCTTTGATTGGAATTTGAATGGATTTACAAAAAAAAAAAAAAAAAAAAAAATCTCATTCATTTTTCTGCATTCTGAATTGAGTGAAGGAATATTGTAAAGTGTAGATTTTCGATTTCATTGAGCGCAAGAACTGCAATTTTCTTTCACAGAGAGAAGAGAGAGAGAGAGAAAATATTTAAACCGTTTCTCGAATACGTCAGTTGAAAAACTAGATGGAACGGAAAATGCAGGTGAAATAAATTTAAAACCCAGTATTTCGAAATTTTAAAGCCTATAACTGCATCGAAGAAACAGAGAGACACTATCAATTTTGTTTAATGATTTGTAATTCACTCGTTCAATTTGTTGAACCGTGTTTTGAATTTTCTGATCGCTAAACTGTCCAACATAGACAGTTAGCTTTTTTTTTTTATTTTAAATTCATCTCGTCAAAAACTTTGTAAATTATCAGAAAATATGGAGAATTTTTTTTTTAACGCACAAATTGCGTCATTGAGGTCAATTCTTTCTTTATATGCTTCTATTTTAACTGTACATTTTGTGTGCTATTGTTATCCTTAATGTCCCTTCACATCATAACAGAAATTGCTTTCCATTATTGTAATAAAGAGCCTTGGATAAATGTGGTCTAAAAACAGAAACTTGTTATCAATTGAAACGATATAACAAGGGATATAATTTACATGTTAATTGCACACTCATTTATGTTCAAACTAAAACAAAAAAAAAAGAGACATTTTTATTAGGCATTATTATAATGAAGAGAGAATTTTATAAGGGAAAACACTTTTAAGGACATGTGACTGTCACATGATTCCGCATATGTAAATATTTTCTTTTCAAAAGCTTTAAGAACCCGTGCAGAAATTTTGCCAGAGTCCAGATCGGGGGCGGATAAGGTTGCCCTATTAGGAAATAGGCGCGCCTGATGTGGCCCTGGTTAGGAAACCCACATTTTCTGCTCGCCCTGATTTGGTCCTGTTCAGCGTTTCATTCCCTACTAGGGCTCTGATAGGGCAATTTCTACACGGGAAGAGGCGTAAAATACCTGTTTGGATATTTTTAACGTTAATTACAGTACAGTTTTACTATTTTCTACGTAGGCAATGTATAGTTTCAGTATACCGAAACTAGCCAGAAATGTAACGCTACGATTAATAAGCTTCTGGATATTTAAACTATATGGAAATTATGTCTTGTATTTAGATTATTCAGACAGGTCAGGAAAGTTGTACTATCTAGTTTCTAGATACTTAAACTATTTTGAAACTATCTAGTACATCTATAGATTGTTTAGAATAGGTTTAGAATAAGTTTTCTAGACAGAAGCTATCTAGTTTTTTAATGGAAAACAGTTAATCGCTATCCAGTGTCTAAATAGTTGACTATGTAGAAACTGTGTACTACATCTACATTATTTAAAAGATCAGGACTTATACTATCTAATTTCTAGATACTTAAACTATTTTGAAACTATAGTGCGTCTGTAGATTATTTAGAATAGATTTAGAATAAGTTTTCTGGACAGAATCTATTAAGTTTTTCAATGAAAAAAGGTAATTTCCATCTAGTTCCTAGAAAGTTAACTCGATAAAAACTGTCTACCCCAACTACGTTATTTAAAACGTCAGAACAGTGTAACTATCCAGTTTATAGATATTAAAACTAGATGGAAACTATCTAGTACAACTATAGATTATTTAGAATAGTTTTAGAATAATTTTCCTTGAAAGAATCAGTTTCTTAATAAAAAAAGTTAATAGTCTATTTTCTAGGTTCTTAAACTATTTTGAAACTATGTGGTACATCTATAGATTATTTAGAATAGGTTTGGAATCAGTTTCCTACAGAGAAACTATCTAGTTTTTTAACGAAAAGAAATTAATGACTATTTAGTTTGTAGATAGTTCACTAAATAGAAACTGTTTACTGTATATAGATTATTTCAAACGTTAGGACAGTTATACTATCTAGTTTCTAGATGCTTCAACTATGTGTAAACTATCCAGATTATTTAGAAAGGGCAGGACAGTTCTACTATCTAGTTTCTAGAAAGTTAACTATACATAAACTGTCTACTGTATTTATAGATTATTTAGAATAAGTTTTCTACACAGAAATTAAATAGTTTTTTAATGAAAGAAATGACTCTAGTTTCTGGATAGTTAACTATATAGAAACTGTACTGCATTAACATTATTTAAATTGTCAGGACAGTCATACTGTCTAGTTTATAGATATTTAAACCATATGGAAACTATTTAGTACACATATAGAATATTTAGAATAGGTTTAGAATAATTTTCCTAGACAGAATCAATTTCTCAATAAAAAAAGTTAATTATCTAGTTTCTATATACTGAAACTGTATTGAAACCGTTTAGTACATTTATAGATTATTTAGAATAGGTCTAGAATAAGTTTCCTAGACAGAAACTATCTGGTTTCACAATGAAAAAAATTTACTGACATTTATATACTGAAAAAATCTCAGCCAAAGTAGTATTTGTTTTTTAAAATTGAATGTATTACTGGCAAAAATAATTCTTATTTCTCGAGTATACAGTAAATAATCTCCAACTTTTTTAATTGATACCCTTAAAGTATATTTCTCACAGTGATTGTTTTTTTTTAATAAACAGTGATGTTTATTTTTACACGCACATATGTCAATAAAATCTTTGCGTATACGTGTAAATATGGAATTTTTTTTTTTTGTGAGTATTGGTGGATATTCTATACATTTTCTCTGTATATATAGAATCCCCAAGCCTCAATGAGCAGAGGATCATCGTGGTGGAATAGCACGATCATACGGGCGGAAAAAGAGGTAGGGAGGGTAAGAGAAGAAATGTGAGACATATGGAGCAACCGAGAGAAAGAGTAGATATGATGAGAGACAAAGGTAGAGTGTATGCAAGAGACAGCGTGGAAAGAAGAGAAAAATTGCAGCAAACCGCGTTCAGGTTCATATATGGGAACTCAAAAGAGGCAACAAGTATCTATCTCGACATTATTCCAATATTTTATAGATTTTACGCCCAGTTTCTATTGAGGAAATAAAAGATTAATTGCTTTTGCTTAAAAATCTTTAATTGTATTTAATATTAAAAAAAAAGTTTTTTTTTAATATTTCAAACATGTGATTATAAATATTAAAAAAAAAAAGATAAATAATAATTATTATTTATCATTTTTTTTTTTAATATTTATTAGTTTTTATTATTTAAATATAAAAAATATAGTAATAAAGAAAAATTTTATGTTTTTTCCTTTGAATTTATATAACTAATTATGGAAAATATTGGTTATTTTATTCGTTTGAATCAAACGAACGTTCTGTGTATTCCTCAGACTGGAACTAAAATATTTTGTGCACTCAAATGAATATGCGTTTATTTAAAGGAATTTTTTTTTTTTTTCATCAAATTACAAATACATTTTATTGACGCTATTATAATCTTCTTCTATATATGGTTGTAAAAAAGTTGCTTTACTGAATTATAACTCATTTTGTTGGAAATGCGCAAGTACTTTGATAATTATCACATGCTTTATTAATCATGGTTTGAAATATAAATATTCAAATATGTATATACATTTGAAGTGAAGAGACATTTAATATTTTTTCAGTTATAAAGAATCATTTTTCCCTGTGTAACTGGATATTTTTTTTCCTCTTAAATTAATATTTTCTTATTCAAAGAATAAAAAAAAAATTAATTTTATTGTTAAAATAATTTTTATTAAGCATGTTTAGCTGTGTAATGAAAAATAAATTGTAATGACTTCTTCAGTCACCTTCTATCAAAGTAAGGGCACTTTACTTTCTGGAGTTGAAAAAAGTATACAAAAAAAAGTTGTGTGCAAACTAATAAATTTTCCATTAAACTTTTTCCTAATAAGATTACTAAAAATATTAAAAAAATTTTGTAATGTTTACAAAAAACTGTAATATTCTAAATACATTTTTTTTGGGGTTTTTCATTTTGCAAAAATGAAACTAAATTTCAGAGCGGAAAAGTCGTTCGATTAATGCATCTTTGATCGATTCAATTAACATTGTGTCAACAGAGTTGCTTCCTTTTTTTGTTGTAACAAAACTTCATTGCTACAGTGGAAGCTGACAAGTAATCATATTACTGTAGAAGTTTCTGTTCTTTCTCAACTCAAGATGAATAACAACTTTTTTTTTAAGTTACAGTTCTTTGTACCTATATTTCGTCTAAAATTTATTTAATGCAATATTGTGATAATTGTTTAATTATTATTTGTATTTATACAAAATCTCTTTTTTTTTCACGACTGATTCAGAAGAATTATTCCTTTGATGTGAAAAAAAGATAGTAGTTCCAATATAGGTTCGAAGTAGGTCTAATATAGGTTCGAAGTAGGTCTAATATAGGTTCAAAGAAGGTCAAAAATATAGGTTTAAAGTCAGCGCTTATTTTTAATTCTAAATAATTGTTGGAAAAAAAAAAACAATTTTTTGCCGTTTAATTATTGGATTAATTCAGTTACTACAATTGTGTATAAGAACCAATTATCTTCAGGAACTTAATTACAAGAATAGCAATTCTAGCGAGACAAGAGAACAAGGAATGTCTAGCAGTAGGGAAGGTGTCAAGTGGTCAGAGAATGAAACACAAGTATACAAAACAATTCTTGATTTTAATAAATTTTTTTAAAAATAACTTTTTTTCTTCTTTTTTTTTATGTTATATACACAAAAAAACCAAAATTACTATTGATTGGTAACTAAATTGTTGGTAATTATTGATCACTTCTAAAAAAAAGCCAAAAAAGTTAATAAGAATGTAAATTTAAAAAAAAAGATAATTATTCATCGGAGGAGCAAAATTGCATATGTAATGTACATGATTGCAAACATCAATTAATAAAGTTGCACCTGTGCCTCGAGCTTTGACAAGTATAAGTGGAAAATTGAGCTACGCAGAGTTAATGTCATGTGACACGCACTCGCACGTGCCACCATGTTTCAACCGAAAGAGCTGAGCTATTGGAGAACATGCAATTAGCAGGAATTGATATGAACACTATATACAGTATACATCAATATAGGGAAAACTTGCTCTAGATATATATTCTATATATATATATATATATATATATATACAATACATATGTGAGCATCTATCAGCTCTATATAGTTGAGATTGATGGTTACATGACCGACTAATGCCAGACATGCTTTTGCGTCATTCATCAGTAATACACAATTTACACCTTGATTTTCAATTGGCTAAAATTCCCTCCACCTCTATAATAACTTCAATTATTCCCGATATATGTAAAAAAAATTATTTCCAAAACAATATTTAATGATGATATTGTCAATTCAGATAAAAGAACACATGATGGTTCTAATTCACATGATGATTTTAATTAAATTATAAAAATTGATTTCTTTTTTAGAAATTTTGCCAGGGCCCCAGATCGAGGGCGGATAAGATTGCCCTATTAGCGAATGAAACGCCGTGCCTGATGTGGCCCTGGTTAGGAAACCCACATTTTCTGCTCGCCCTGATTTGGTCCTGTTCAGCGTTTCATTCCCTACTAGGGCTCTGATAGGGCAATTTCTACACGGGAAGAGGCGTAATACCTGTTTCGAAATTTTTAACGTTAGTTACAGTGCAGTTTTACTATTTTCTACGTAGGCAATGTATAGTTTCAGTATACCGAAACTAGCCAGAAATGTAACGCTACGATTAACAAGCTTCTTGATATTTTAACTATATGGAAATTATGTCTTGTATTTAGATTATTCAGAAAGGTCAGGAAAGTTGTACTATCTAGTTTCTAGATACTTAAACTATTTTGAAACTATCTAGTACATCTATAGATTGTTTAGAATAGGTTTAGAATAAGTTTTCTGGACAGGAGCTATCTAGTTTTTAATGGAAAACAGTTAATCGCTATCTAGTGTCTAAATAGTTGACTATGTAGAAACTGTGTACTACATCTACATTATTTAAAAGGTCAGTACTTATACTATCTAATTTCTAGATACTTAAACTATTTTGAAACTATAGTGCATCTGTCGATTGTTTAGAATAGGTTTAAAATAAGTTCTCTAGAAAGAATCTATTAAGTTTTTCAACGAAAAAAAGGTAATTTCTATCTAGTTCCTAGAAAGTTAACTCTATGGAAACTGGTTACTGCAACTACGTTATTTAAAATGTCAGGACAGTGTTACTATCTAGTTTATAGATACTAAAACTATATGGAAACTATCTAGTACATCTATAGATTATTTAGAATAGATTTAGAATAATTTTTTTAGACAGAATCTATCTAGTTTTTTAATGGAAAACAGTTAATCGCTATCTAGTGTCTAAATAGTTGGCTATGTAGAAACTGTGTACTACATCTACATTATTTAAAAGGTCAGGACTTATATACTATCTAATTTCTAGATACTTAAACTATTTTGAAACTATAGTGCATCTGTAGATTGTTTAGAATAGGTTCAAAATAAGTTCTCTAGAAAGAATCTATTAATTTTTTCAACGAAAAAAAGGTAATTTCTATCTAGTTCCTAGAAAGTTAACTCTATAGAAACTGGTTATTGCAACTACATTATTTAAAACGTCAGGATAGTGTTACTATCTAGTTTATAGATACTAAAACTATATGGAAACTATCTAGTACATTTATAGATTATTTAGAATAGGTTTAGAATAAGTGTTCTAGACAGAAACTATCTAGTTTTTTAATGGAAAATAGTTAATGGTTATCTAGTTTCTAGATAGTTAACTATGTAGTAACTGTATACAACATTTACTTAATTTAAAACATCAGGCGTTATACTGTCCAGTTTCTAGATAGTTAAACTATATTGAAACTATATAGAAAAGGTACACTAAAAAATCGTGGCTCCATTTTTTGTTTCAGCAATTAGTGAAAAATAATTATTAATCAAAAAATAACTGAATAAATAGTAAAATTTGTTATAATTTACGGAAATATCACCACTTTTATTTGAAAGGATCGGAAGATAATTGTTTTCAAAAAATATTGATAAATATTCCCCCTTCGAAAATTGTATGACGATTTTGCGACAAAACTGGTCCCACATGGCCAATTTGGATTTTGTATTGGTCAGTTAAGATGAAAATCTGAAATAGATTTAGACTCATATTTACTCAAGGGAGAGATAATATTGGTACATATATACATATATATAAACATTGACGTTTTGCATATATATATATAGATTTGGTTTGCAGTGAAATACTTGGAATATCCGGCTTATATTAGTTCTCTCTCACATACACTGTGATAAGTTCACATTTTCAGGTAAAATTGCATTGCGCGACGGTCGATTGTATGAAGTTTAATGTATATCGTTGAGTAGTTTCTCCATGTATATCGGAGAGCCTGTTGCAAGCTTCCATACTTGTCATAAAGCAGAAAATCTATTGCCAGCCATGAGCGCACTTCTCAAACAAATCTCCCATGAATCCGGTACTTTATGATTTGCTTTCAAATATTACTAGTAATATTTCTATAAAAGGATTTTTTTTACTATATTAAATTGACAAACATAAAATATTAAAACCGATTCGACATTTTTTTTTTTTTTGCAGATAAATATTGTCAGTGAAAAAAAAAATTTATTTGATTCAAATAATAATCGATTACTTGACTTAATTAAATTATTAATTTGTAAATAATTTTTTTTTTCAATAATTATTATTTGAAATAATTAAATTGTATTTGTTTCAAATATCGAAATTATTGGTTTAAATATAGTTTATGTAATTTATATTTGGTTTTGAAAAAATTATTTGGTTCAAGTAAATATTTATTTGATAATACACTGGAAAAAAAAAATTATTACTTAAGAGAATTTCAGTGTAAAAATTTAAATAACGATTTAAATTTATGAGTTATGTATATGAATAGTGTTCTATAAACAATACATTACAGCAATGTACAGTAAAACGTACAAATGCCTTCCACTTGAAGTTGCTGCTACAAATTGAATATTTTCGGTAAGACTTGTAACTCTGTGATCCTTGTTCAAAGAGCTGTCATAATAAAGAATGTCATCACTAGTCATCGTTGGAAAAATGTGGCTATGATCGGTTACGTGTTCAGTTAACAGTTTTATAAATTGACAAATTATTTAGAAGTAATTCTGAATGTTCAAATTGTGAAATGTTTTCGAAAAATTATATGTTTCAAGTGACGCAAAAAAGAAGTGTGCAGTTAATTGCAGATAAATAACATTTTAAAACTATATGAATCACAAAATAACCTTAAATTTATCTAAACGCTTATAATAATTATAATTAATTATTTAATTTAATATTATTATATTAATTTAAAAAAAATCATAATATATTTAATTTTCTTACTTTCAATAATTGTAAACATTGAAATTTATAAATTATATTATATCTAAATTTCAAAGAAAATACATTATTTATATTTTTCTTGAAAAGAAATTAATTTTTTAATATAATTTTTTTTATTTAATCGTTAATTCAATAGTAATAAACTAATTTCCCATTTTTATAAAACTTGTATATTTCTTTTAAATTAATATTTAAAGATATTCAACCAATTGCAATCGGTTGCAAAGTTTCTAAATATTTTTAAAAATATTAAAAAGAAATTTACGTTTTACAGATTTGAAATAAAGTGATTTTTTATGCTTATTTTTCGCAAGTTTTAGTTAATTTTTATTAAATGTTTCAAAAAAATAATTCTACGATTCCGGAACTGGAATAAAAGAAATTTTGGTGCTCATGGTTCAAAAATTGTAGGCAACATTCAAAAAATTTTCAAAAAATTATTTCGCCCAGAGAAATAAAAAAAACTGAATTTTCGTGCCCATAGTTCTGAAGTTTTTGGCAACATTGATAAAATATATTTAAAAAATTAATTTTACGCCTCGAAGAAGCAAAGAATAATAATATTTATATTAATTGGTAGCAAGTTTCTGGTAATTTAAAAAAAGGTTTAAATAAAAAGTTTTACGTTTCAGATAATCGAAATGAAGTGATTTTTCATCCTCATGCAACCCAAGTTTCTGTCAATTTTTACTAAATGTTTCAAAATCTAAATTTTACGCCTCAAGGACTAGAAAAAAATAGAATTTTTTATGTCCATCGTTTGAAAACTTTTAGGAATTTTTATAAATGATCAGAAAAATTTATTTTACACCTCGGAGAATAAAGAAAAATGGAATTTTGGTGCCCATGTTAGTGTAGTTTTTGTCAACATTTAAAAAGTGTTTTAAAAAAATTAAACTTTACGCCTCGAAGATTCAAAAGGAGAAGAGTATTTATATCAAACGGTTGCAAGTTTCTGGTACTTTAAAAAAATGTTTACGTTTCAGAAAATCGAATTAATGTGATTTTTCATGATTATGCTTTGCAAGTTTTTTGCAATTTTTAAAAAAAGTTCCAAAAAATAAATGTTACGCCTCGGAGAATAGAAAAAATGTAATTTTGGTACCCACGGTTCTAAAGTTTTCGGCAACATTCAAAAAATGTTAAAAAAAAAAATTTACGCCTATGGGATTATGAAAGTAAAAAAAGATTATTGGTATCCATTGTTTGGAAGCTTTTCGAAATTTTTATAAATATTAAAAAATTAATTTCACGCCTCGTGGAATTGAAAAAAATATAATTTTCGTTCTCAAAAAATACTCAAGAAAATAAACAATAAGCCACGGAAAATCGATAAAAAAAATAAATGTTTGGATATCATTGTTTGTAAGTTTATAACAATTTTTAATTAATGTTTAAAAAAAATTAATTTTACGCCTTAGGGCCTCAAGGGAAAGAATGATATTTATTTACAGAAAAAAATAGCAAAGGTGACGTTGAAATTTAAAAGAATATATGGTAAACAAGTATTATTTCTAGTAAGAATTAATTATTTAATTTTTAACGACAATTTATTTATTTGTTTTTTACCTGTTAAACAATTTCATTTTATTAATATGAATTAAAGTAGTAATTAAATTTATTTTGTTTCGTAAAAATAATTTTGTGCTAAATGACAGTATAATTAAGATAAAATTTAAAAAATAAAAATGAATTAAATTAATTGTTTCTTAAATTGTTACAAAATTTAGTAACACATTTTTTGAAATCAGCTGTTGTTAATTTCTCTTCTTCCATAGAATTGTCAAATACGAATTCTGAAAATATTAAAAATATATTATCTTAAGAACCATTATAATTTTAGTTAATTTTTATTTGAATATTCAAAAAATTGCATTAATTGAAATTTTTAGAGTATTTCAATTCAAAATATTGAAAAGCGTTTAATTTTGCTGAAATTGTTAATGAATTTACATTTTTAATTAAAGTTTAATAGAAATTTCTCAAAAATAATTGAATCTTAAAGTATTTCAATTTTAGTTTTTTAAAATAATTTAATTTTTAAAGAATTTTAGTTTAAGAATTTTAAATTATAATATTTTTCAAGGATTTTAATGAAAATTTTTGAAGATTATTGAATTCATGATAGTTTCAATGAAAATGTTAGAAATAATTGAATTTTCAAAGAATTTTAATTGCAATTTTTGAAGCGAGTGTTTAATATTTTGTTAAAAAAATTATAATTTAAAAGGTTACTTTCTACAGCCTCCAACAGATCAGAAGAAAATGCTTCTTGTTCCCCTTTTCCCGATAATGACATTAACTTTAATTTTTCTTTTCCTAATATAATTGTTAATAATTTGGTTGTCATTTTTTTCGGTTTATGTTTTAAACTTTTCAAATTGATTTCCTCCATTTTTGTTACAAATATGCCACATCCTGTGACAATTTCAACTTTATCGTCACTAACTGACAAACAAGTTTCTTTTTTTAAAGTATTTTCATTTTTCTTTATAATAGTTGGAAATTCTTGTGCGTCGTTTTGAGTTTCTTTAAAATCCGTTGGTGTTTCTTTTACAGCTGTGGTAAAAATTGAAAAGTTAGATTGACGAAATGATGCGTTTGACTAAAAAAAGAAAACATTTTTAAAGATATTTACTATTTTGCACCGTTTGTCCAAAAATTATCCCGGCTTCGTTCACCTCGAATGATTCAAGCCATTGCTTGTCATCTAAAAATAAATAAAATAAATTAACTTTAAAAAAGTGGAAATTAGTTAATATAATAAATTAACGAAGCATCAGTAAAATTTCAATTGAAATAAAAATTCAGATAACATTATATTTATTCCGATATTTTTTTCAAAATTTACAAATCAGAAATTAACAATAAAATAATAAATCAATTTGCTCTAAAATGTTTCTGATGAAGAGTAAAAATTTAGTATAAACAAGAATTATGAAAAATGTAACTTACCATTAACCGCTATTACTTTAGCTTTATACACTTTTTCGTCCCATAAAATTTGCGCAACATCATTTTGTCTTTTGACAATATCCTCTTCTTTTACAATGCTAATTGATTTTTGTAAAAGCCACTGCACTAAATAAAACATTTTGTTGTCTTTTCCTTTTCAAGTTGTATTTTCACGGCAATAGATGTCAATTTCTTGTTGTCAAAATACAGAAACAAAATATTCAACTATTGATCACTTCATATTACATAGCTCGACGTATTGAAGATCTACGGTACAATTCAAAAGTTATTGGTTAAGAGCTTTCGAAATGCGTACATTTGCAGTAAATTGGTAAATAATATATGTGAATTGGTATTTGCCATAAAATTAAAAAATATTAATAATTCTATTAGTAATAAACAATTAACACAGAAATTACCAATTTAATGAAAATTGACAATATTCTGGCTTCTACCTTAACGTTTTAATTGTGCCGAATAGCGTTATTTAACAGAGCTTTTCATATGTTTATATAAATTTAAATTGAGGAAAAATTATTTCTTTATATATTTTTAATAAAAAAATTTCACTTCAAATAAAGTACTAAGAAATTAATTTTTAATAGATTAATTAATAAAAAATACCTTTTTATTTGTACGACGATTATCTGCTTAATTGTCAAGAGAATAACTTTTGGAAAACTCAAATTAACAGAAAATTATATTATCTTTTATTTTTCAAAATTTTAAGTTTTCTAATTAAAAAATAATATAAATTTAATAGGAAGAGAGTTGGATCAATCCAATATCCTCCAAAGCAAACTTAAATTTTTTTTGGTATGAAAAAGTAATGAAAAAAAGATTAAATAATTAAAATGTTGTGCAACATAAAACGCTGTTAAAGTTTAAAATAAAAATAAATTCAATTTTTTTATTTCACCCCTTCACTGTAAAAGAAAAAATTAATAATGTGCATATTCCTAAATATTTAATTAGAAACAGCATGCTACGGAAAAAATTAAATTTGACCATAAAATTGATGGTCCTAAAACACATCCTTAAGTTAATATAAAATTTAACCTTAAAAGTAATCCTAAAACAAATGTTAAATTCTAAAATTGAACCTCACTTTAGTCCATAAACTAATCCTAAAACACATCCTCAATTTAAACTTAAATTTAGTACTTAAACTAGTACAAAAACACACCTTACGTACTCAAACTAGTCTTGAAACAAATCCTAAAATTGATCCTAAAACTAGTTCCAAAAATCATACTAAATTTAATCCTACATTTAGTCCTAAAAAACATTCTACATTTGGTCCTCAAACTATTTTTAAAACACATCCTAAAATTAAACCTACATTTAGTCCTAAAACACATCCTACATTTGATTCTCAAACTAGTCTTGAACCAAATCCTAAATTTGATCCTAAAATTGATCCTAACAAAAGTCCTAAAAAACGTCCTAAATTTGATCCTGAATTTAGTCCTAACACATCCTACATAGGGTCCTAAATTTGAACTTAATATTAGTCCTAAAACACATCCTACATTTGAACCTAAATTTGGTCCTAAAACACATCCTACATTGGGTCTTTAAACGAGTCTTTAAAAAAATCCTCAATTTAATCCTAAAATTAATCCTATAACTAGTCCCAAAAATCGTCCTCAATTTGATCCTGAATTTAGTCCGAACACAAATCCTACATTGGGTCCTCAAACCAGTCTTGGAGAAAATGCTAAATTTGATCCTAAAATTGATCCTAAAATTAGTCCTAAAACACATCCTAAAATTGAACCTAAAACTAGTCCTAAAACACATCCTACATTTGAAGCTAAATTTGGTCCTAAAACACATCCTACATTGGGTCTTTAAACGAGTCTTTAAAAAAATCCTCAATTTGATCCTAAAATTAATCCTATAACTAGTCCCAAAAATCGTCATCAATTTGATCCTGAATTTAGTCCTAACACACATCCTGCATTGGGTCCTCCAACCAGTCTTGGAGAAAATGCTAAATTTAATCCTAAAATTGATCTTAAACTAGTCCTAAAACACATCCTAAAATTGAACCTAAATAAAGTCCTAAAACACATCCTACATTTGACCCTAAATTTGGTCCTAAAACACATCCTTCATTGGGTCCTCAAACCAGTCTTGGAGAAAATTCTAAATTTAATCATAAAATTGATCCTAAAACAAGTCCTAAAACATATCCTATATTTGATCCTAAAATTGATCCTATAACTAGTCCTAAAACGCATCCTAAAATTGAACCTAAAACTAGTCCTAAAACACATCCTACATTTAAACCTAAATTTGGTCCTAACACACATCCTGCATTGGGTCCTCAAACCAGTCTTGGAGAAAATGCTAAATTTGATCCTAAAATTGATCCTAAAACTAGTCCTAAAACACATCCTAAAATTGAAACTAAATCAAGTTCTAAAACACATCCTACATTTGACCCTAAATTTGGTCCTAAAATACATCCTACATTGGGTCTTTAAACGAGTCTTTAAAAAAATCCTAAATTTGATCCTAAAATTAATCCTATAACTAGTCCCAAAAATTGTCCTCAATTTGATCCTGAATTTAGTCCTAACACAAATCCTTCATTGGGTCCTCAAACCAGTCTTGGAGAAAATGCTAAATTTTATCCTAAAATTGATTCTAAAACTAGTCCTAAATGCATCCTAAAATTAAACCTAAAACTAGTCCTAAAACGCATCCTAAAATTGAACCTAAAACTAGTCCTAAAACACATCCTACATTTAAACCTAAATTTGGTCCTAACACACATCCTGCATTGGGTCCTCAAACCAGTCTTGGAGAAAATGCTAAATTTTATCCTAAAATTGATTCTAAAACTAGTCCTAAATGCATCCTAAAATTAAACCTAAAACTAGTCCTAAAACGCATCCTAAAATTGAACCTAAAACTAGTCCTAAAACACATCCTACATTTAAACCTAAATTTGGTCCTAACACACATCCTGCATTGGGTCCTCAAACCAGTCTTGGAGAAAATGCTAAATTTGATCCTAAAATTGATCCTAAAATTAGTCCTAAAACACATCCTAAAATTGATCCTAAAATTAGTCCTAAAACACATCCTAAAATTGAACCTAAAACTAGTCCTAAAACGCATCCTACATTTGACCCTAAATTTGGTCCTAAAATACATCCTACATTAGGTCTTTAAACGAGTCTTTAAAAAAATCCTAAATTTGATCCTAAAATTAATCCTATAACTAGTCCCAAAAATCGTCCTCAATTTGATCCTGAATTTAGTCCGAACACAAATCCTACATTGGGTCCTCAAACCAGTCTTGGAGAAAATGCTAAATTTGATCCTAAAATTGATCCTAAAATTAGTCCTAAAACACATCCTAAAATTAATCCTAAAACTAGTCCTAAAACGCATCCTAAAATTGAACCTAAAACTAGTCCTAAAACACATCCTACATTTAAACCTAAATTTGGTCCTAACACACATCCTGCATTGGGTCCTCAAACCAGTCTTGGAGAAAATGCTAAATTTAATCCTAAAATTGATCCTAAAACTAGTCCCAAAAATCGTCATCAATTTGATCCTGAATTTAGTCCTAACACACATCCTGCATTGGGTCCTCCTACCAGTCTTGGAGAAAATGCTAAATTTGATCCTAAAATTGATCTTAAACTAGTCCTAAAACACATCCTAAAATTGAACCTAAATCAAGTCCTAAAACACATCCTACATTTAAACCTAAATTTGGTCTTAAAACACATCCTTCATTGGGTCCTCAAACCAGTCTTGGAGAAAATGCTAAATTTAATCATAAATTTGATCCTAAAACTAGTCCTAAAACGCATCCTAAAATTGAACCTAAAACTAGTACTAAAACACATCCTACATTTGATCCTAAAATTGATCCTATAACTACTCCCAAAAATCGTCCTCAATTTGATCCTGAATTTAGTCCTAACACACATCCTACATTGGGTCCTGAAACCAGTCTTAGAGAAATTGCTAAATTTTATCCTAAAATTGATCCTAAAACTAGTCCTAAATGCATCCTAAAATTGAACCTAAAACTAGTCCTAAAACACATCCTACATTTAAACCTAAATTTGGTCTTAAAACACATCCTTCATTGGGTCCTCAAACCAGTCTTGGAGAAAATGCTAAATTTAATCATAAAATTGATCCTAAAACTAGTCCTAAAACGCATCCTAAAATTGAACCTAAAACTAGTACTAAAACACATCCTACATTTGAACCTAACTTTGGTCCTAAAACACATCCTAAATTGGGTCCTCAAACCAGTCTTGGAGAAAATGTTAAATTTAATCATAAAATTGATCCTAAAACAAGTCCTAAAACATATCCTACATTTCATCCTAAAATTGATCCTATAACTACTCCCAAAAATCGTCCTCAATTTAATCCTGAATTTAGTCCGAACACAAATCCTACATTGGGTCCTCAAACCAGTCTTGGAGAAAATGCTAAATTTGATCCTAAAATTGATCCTAAAACTAGTCCTAAAACACATCCTAAAATTGAACCTAAAACTAGTCCTAAAACACATCCTACATTTGAACCTAAATTTGGTCCTAAAACACATCCTACATTGGGTCCTCAAACCAGTCTTGGAGAAAATGTTAAATTTAATCATAAAATTGATCCTAAAACAAGTCCTAAAACATATCCTACATTTCATCCTAAAATTGATCCTATAACTACTCCCAAAAATCGTCCTCAATTTGATCCTGAATTTAGTCCTAACACACATCCTACATTGGGTCCTCAAACCAGTCTTAGAGAAATTGCTAAATTTTATCCTAAAATTGATCCTAAAACTAGTCCTAAAACGCATCCTAAAATTGAACCTAAAACTAGTCCTAAAACACATCCTACATTTAAACCTAAATTTGGTCCTAAAATACATCCTACATTGGGTCTTTAAACGAGTCTTTAAAAAAATCCTAAATTTGATCCTAAAATTTATCCTATAACTAGTCCCAAAAATCGTCCTTAATTTGATCCTGAATTTAGTCCTAACACAAATCCTACATTGGGTCCTCAAACCAGTCTTGGAGAAAATGCTAAATTTATCAAAAATTGATCCTAAAACTAGTCCTAAAACGCATCCTAAAATTGAACCTAAAACTAGTCCCAAAACACATCCTACATTTGAACCTAAATTTGGACCTAAAACACATCCTACATTGGGTCCTCGAACCAGTCTTGGAGAAAATGCTAAATTTGATCCAAAAATTGATCTTAAACTAGTCCTAAAACACATCCTAAAATTGAACCTAAATCAAGTCCTAAAACACAACCTACATTTGACCCTAAATTTGGTCCTAAAACACATCCTTCATTGGGTCCTTAAACCAGTCTTGGAGAAAATGCTAAATTTAATCATAAAATTGATCCTAAAACAAGTCCTAAAACATATCCTACATTTGATCCTATAACTACTCCCAAAAATCTTCCTCAATTTGATCCTGAATTTAGTCCTAACACACATCCTACATTGGGTCCTCAAACCAGTCTTAGAGAAATTGCTAAATTTTATCCTAAAATTGATCCTAAAACTAGTCCTAAAACGCATCCTAAAATTGAACCTAAAACTAGTCCTAAAACACATCCTTCATTTAAACCTAAATTTGGTCCTAACACACATCCTGCATTGGGTCCTCAAACCAGTCTTGCAGAAAATGCTAAATTTGATCCTAAAATTGATCCTAAAACTAGTCCTAAAACACATCCTAAAATTGAACCTAAATCAAGTCCTAAAACACATCCTACATTTGACCCTAAATTTGGTCCTAAAATACATCCTACATTGGGTCTTTAAACGAGTTTTTAAAAAAATCCTAAATTTGATCCTAAAATTAATCCTATAACTAGTCCCAAAAATCGTCCTCAATTTTATCCTGAATTTAGTCCTAACACACATCCTACATTGGGTCCTCAAACCAGTCTTAGAGAAATTGCTAAATTTTATCCTAAAATTGATCCTAAAACTATTCCTAAAACGCATCCTAAAATTGAACCTAAAACTAGTCCTAAAACACATCCTACATTTGACCCAAAATTTGGTCCTAAAATACATCCTTCATTGGGTCTTCAAACCTGTCTTGGAGAAAATGCTAAATTTAATCCTAAAATTGATTCTAAAACTAGTCCTAAAACGCATCCTAATATTGAACCTAAAACTAGTCCTAAAACACATCCTACATTTGAACCTAAATTTGGTCCTTAATCACATCCTACATTGGGTCCTCAAACCAGTCTTTTAGAAAATGCTAAATTTGATCCTAAAATTAATCCTATAACTAGTCCCAAAAATCGTCCTCAATTTGATCCTGAATTTAGTCCGAACTCAAATCCTACATTGGGTCCTCAAACCAGTCTTGGAGAAAATGCTAAATTTGATCCTAAAATTGATGCTAAAACTAGTCCTAAAACACATCCTAAAATTGAACCTAAAACTAGTCCTAAAACACATCCTACATATAAACCTAAATTTGGTCCTAAAACACATCCTACATTGGGTCTTTAAACGAGTCTTGGAGAAAATGCTAAATTTGATCCTAAAATTAATCCTATAACTAGTACCAAAAATCGTCCTCAGTTTGATCCTAAATTTAGTCCTAACACACATCCTGCATTGGATCCTCAAACCAGTCTTGGAGAAAATGCTAAATTTGATCCTAAAATTGATCCTAAAACTAGTCTTAAAACACATCCTGAAATTGAACCTAAAACTAGTCCTAAAACACATCCTACATTTGAACCTAAATTTGGTCCTAAAACACATCCTGCATTAAATCCTCAAACCAGTCTTGGAGAAAATGCTAAATTTGATCCTAAAATTGATCCTAAAACTAGTCTTAAAACACATCCTAAAATTGATCCTAAAACTATTCCTAAAACGCATCCTAAAATTGAACCTAAACTAGTCCTAAAACGCATCCTACATTTGAACCTAAATTTAGTCCTAAAACACATCCTACATTGGGTCTTTAAACGAGTCTGTAAAAAAATCCTAAATTTGATTCTAAAATTGATCATATAATTAGTCCCAAAAATCGTCCTCAATTTGATCCTGAATTTAGTCCTAACACACATCCTACATTGGGTCCTCAAACCAGTCTTAGAGAAATTGCTAAATCTAATCCTAAAATTGATCCTAAAACTAGTCCTAAAACGCATCCTAAAATTGAACCTAAAACTAGTCCTAAAACGCATCCTACATTTGAACCTAAATTTAGTCCTAAAACACATCCTACATTGGGTCTTTAAACGAGTCTTTAAAAAAATCCTAAATTTGATCCTAAAATTAATCCTTTAACTAGTCCCAAAAATCGTCCTCAATTTGATCCTGAATTTAGTCCTAACACACATCCTACATTGGGTCATCAAACCAGTCTTGGAGAAAATGCTAAATTTGATCCTAAAATTGATCCTAAAACTAGTCCTAAAACACATCCTAAAATTGAACCTAAAACTAGTCCTAAAACACATCCTTCATTTGAACCTAAATTTGGTCCTAAAACACATCCTTCATTGGGTCCTCAAACCAGTCTTGGAGAAAATGCTAAATTTGATCCTAAAATTGATCCTAAAACTAGTCCTAAAACACATCCTAAAATTGAACCTAAAACTAGTCCTAAAACACATCCTACATTTAAACCTAAATTTGGTCCTAAAACACATCCTACATTGGGTCCTCAAACCAGTCTTAGAGAAATTGCTAAATTTAATCCTAAAATTGATCCTAAAACTAGTCTTGAAACACAATCTAAAATTGATCCTAAATATTGTCCTATCACTAGTTCTAAAGCGTTGCTGGACGTTATTGATTTTTTTTAATATAATTTTTCTTGTATTATTTCTTTAAATAACATCAGAAATTGTTTTTACTTTTGCCTCTTGGTTCTGAAATTCCTGCTTATGATTGTAAACTGAAAATTAAACGTATCACGTACTCAATTTGTGTTGATTATTCAAAAACTTGTATGTTTTGGTCAACTCAGCTCCCTTTAACATTTTATTTTTACAATTCAAAAGCTCAAAAATTAATTTAAAAACATAATTAATAATTTAAAGTTAAGTAATTTGGTGTTCTTAAAAATTTTAACTGCCACACTGAGATCAATAGCATTTCTGCCAAAGGTATAAAATGTATTGATTCAAAAGCATATGCTGTAAAATTTGTAAAATATTTTATAGATTCTATTGCATATGCATTTGAATCAATACTTTTTATACCTTTGGCAGAAATGCTGTTGATTCAATAGCATATTTTTTTCAGTGCATGTATTTTCAATAAGTAACCTTCGAAAAGTTTTCGCATAAAAATTTGTACAAGCCAAAAATAATATAGTTAAATTTTAAATAAATAATATAATAATTTTTTTAGTCCAACAGACGAATTAATACCAGCTCAAAATGTTAGCTTGTGTATTTTTAAAAATAAACAGTTAGATCAAAAAATCGTATAAATATTTAAGAAAGAATCGGAACAAAAGTTAATGTAACTGTGTATTTTTGTATTTTAAAAAAATATGATTTAAATTTTAAATGATTAAATTAAAAATTTTTATAATATAAGAAACTACATTTAATCACATCAAAATTAAAAGTTTTTGGTCTTCTTCGAACTTAAAAAAGATGTTAAGGAATTTTTTATTGTAAGATAAAAAATAAATTTCGTATTTTGAGAATATTTACTAAATGTTTAAAAGAAATATTTCTATTCTTAACATTAATGTTTTTAAATATTCGTTTAAAAATGTTCTTTTATAAAGTTTTTCTTATGTAAATAAAATCAAAAATTATAATTTTAATGTTTTAATTAATAAAACAATTAAAAATTTACTTTTAACAAATTTATTGATATTGTAGTAAAACAGTAATGTATTTTACAAAATCTTTAGTTCTAAATAAAATTTCACAAGTTTTGATTATAAATTAAAAATATTAATTAAGAAGATTAAATGATAGAAAAATAAATTGGAATTTATTTTTGAAAAGTATTTCGAACTGGAATTAAACAATTAAAAAAAACAGACAATTATCACTCCAAATAATAGATTAAAATATTAATTTAATGTTTTTTTTAATAAAATGGTTCAAAGTTTTATTTTTGAAAATGTACTGAAAATTAAAATAAATCTTTTTACAACAGTTTTGTATTTTGCAAAACTGTTTTTTCTAATTAAAAACTCTTGATAAATTTCATCTGTAAAAAATAATTAATTACAAATTATTAATTGAATATTAAATAACTTATTAATAAATTTATAAATATTTTATTTTTGACGAAGTCATTGAAATTTCAATACTATTCATATGTAAACCAATAAGTAACCTTAAAATTAAGAAATCGCTTTATTGAAAAAAAAAGTTTCTGAAAAATATTAATTCTAAATAATACAATTGTTATCAAATTTAATTAATTAAATTTTTTTTAAAAATCTATTACAAATTTTTAATTATGTAACAACAACATAATCTAAACGTATTTTATTTTTTTACTTAATATTCTTTTACAGCTAAAAATTTTCTCAAGCTTTAACCATTTCGCACATTTTTAATTTTTTTATTTCCTTTTTATTACTTCTCACGATATTATTTTTAAATTTTCAAAGATTAAACAGTTTATTTGTTTACATGTGTCAAAACACATTTAACGAGAAGTTGGCTTCCCGACAAGAGGTCACAAATTATTTTTTCATTTTTTTTGTGATTAGCTCATCAGCCCACAATTATAGCTGCTCTCTCATTGGTCCAAAAACTTTAACTTTTAATCTCATCCCATTTACAAATTATCGACCCAATTTAAAAAGTAAATTATACATTTTGTTCAGAATTCCACGATCTGTCAAGACTTAAATTGGCGGACACTTTTTTCGAATCGCCCTGTATACACTATTTCTTATAAGATTCCATTTTTTACAAATTTTTTTTTAATTGAACCGCCGGCGACCAAAATGGCTTACGCGTGACTTTCGTTGGCCCGCGATCAACGAGTTTCCAGCTATTCTAGGGGCCAATGAAAACCTCGTGAAGTCCTTTTGGTCGCCGGCGGTTCAATTTTATAACCATATTCTTGATTGTTTCAATAAACAGAAAAAGCTAATTTCTTTAAAAAAGAAAAATGACATAATAAAGTTATTTTGCGTTAAATATGAACATTCTAGCTATAAAATAATTTTGGGTACAAAAGTCTCAAATTTTTTTAATTTTGTAAATACTGCCGTAAACTTTGAACTATGTGCTCCAAAAAATAATTTTTTCTTTCAAAAAATTGAGAAGTAATATGTTTTTTGAACTGGAAAGAAAAAACTAAAAGAATTATAATAAAGGTTGAGTTTTAAATTTATTTGATGTGTTTCACAAGAGGAATCAATTATAATCTTCCAATAATAAATTTTAATGTAAAATATGAGAAGTAGAATTAATTTAAATATACAAAGTATTACATGTGCACAAGATTAAAAGACGTTTTCTTGTCAGTTCGAAACCTAACAAAGAAAGTTAAATGAAAAAAATTCTTTAAAAAAAGGCACACAGAAACACACCTAATACTTCGTCCACCCGCCGTTGCAGTCTATTACAGTCTGAAGGCGCCTTGGCATCGATAAAATCGCGTTGGAGACGACTTCCGGTGTATCACCTATTTCCTCCCAGCTTCTGAAGGTGTGGTCAATCAAAGCCTGTAAATTGCGATCGGCTCCAGATTCCCACTTTTTGACTACCAGCGCCCACAGATTTTCAATTGGGTTTAGGTCCGGTGAGTAGGGTGGATGAGGAAGCAAAGTTATACGGGGTTGCGTTTCGAACCAATGCATAGTTCGGTTGGCTCGATGAATTCGGCTACCATCCTGTATAAGTTTTATTTCCTCATACACATCCGCCGGAAATATCCGGTCCAGATAGGGAAGAAAGTCGTTTTGTAGCAATTCTACATAGGCCACAGAATTAAATCTGGGGCCTACCTCGCGCAAAACACCCACTCCATAAATGGAGGAGCAACCCCAAAAGTTGCACGATATTCGTCCGCTGCGTTGCTTCGGGACCACACAATTTTCTTTTAGACGGCTCCCTTTGCTTCTCCAAACACGAACGCGTCCATCTTCGGATGTGGAGAAGCACTTTTCATCGACGCAGATGGTGTTCATCCAAAATTCTTCCGGTTGTTGCACGTATTGTTCTGCGTAGGCTACACGCTGGACTCGATGGACATCGGTAAGCTGAAATTTGTACGCTGGACGACGGCTCCAAATGCCCATTTCGTTCAATCGTCGTCGGATTGTGTCGCTGCAGATTTCCGCATTAACCATATTTCTAAAACGTGCTGTTGTAGAAAATGGTTCGTGATCGGTATAAAATTCATTTATAACTTCATCCTGCGCTGCAGATGTTTTTCGCGGCGGATGGTTGTACTTCCGATGATCGGCTAACGCATGGAGTCCTCCTCGCGCATGTCGATTAATCCATAGACGAACCGTCTTTGTAGAGCATCTGACATCATTTGCAATTTCAACAATGTTCCTCCCTGCACGATGCATCCCAATAATGACACTACGCGTTGCTTCTAAAAATTTTAATAAAAAAATTAAAATTTTTATTCATAAATAAAAATAAATTAAATAAAAAATTTCCTTGAAACGAAGATAATTTGTTTTAAAACAAATAAATTTTCTTCGTATCAAAGAAAAAGTTGTCAAAAAAAATGAAAATATTTTGAGCCAATCGTTATTAAACAAAATAATTAAATAAATTTTAAACTTACCGCTTAAATTTGCGAAAACATGTCGGTCCATTTTTAATTTATAACGTCAATTTTATAAATATTATTTTAATAAATGAAAGTTTTACTTGCTTTTCAATTAGACAATTAAATAACATTCAAGTGCATGAGATAAAAAATGTCAAACGATGATATCAAAGAAAATGAAACAAGAGAATTATTGTTTAGTTCTGAACTTTGTCACTCAACATTAAAAGAGAAGGCACTTTTTTTTGATAAAAGGTTAATTATTTATTTATTTCTTATGTTATTTATGTATGCAATTGTTAATTAAAATTTTTAGTAGATAAATTATTATTTTTATTAAAAATAAGTATATTTTTTTGCAGCCGGTAAAGTAGAGGAATTCTAAGAGGAAAACAGGAAGTAATAGGAGCCTTGTATTTATTAATAATTCAGCGATTATGTTATTGTCTCACATTTCTTTATTTTTCCAAAAATTTCTGGTTATTCTGAATTTTAATTGATATTGTCGAATCGAAATTATTTAATGTTTTTGAAGATCAAGTAAGCTGTCGCTCTAAAATGAAAGATTATTTATCTATTTCTTTTTAATAATTCCTTTAAGTAATGAATGTAAGATGATATTTTAATAAAAATAATTGTAAAATTAAGTATTATTTTTTAAATAGAAATATTCCGGGTAAACTGAATGAATGACATTTGAGTCCAAGTTAAAAATTCTTAATTTATTTGGCTATTTTTGACGTATTCACAATTTGTCAACTTAAATTATTAAAAATATGTTTTATACATATCAATACATATGTTTTAATATGAGAATCGAAATGCTTATGGTAATTATTGCATTTTTTAATAAATTGATATTTATAATTTTAAAAACACACGAATCACTTTTATTTTATTCCTCTTTGTTGAATATGATTTCTCAGATAGGAAAATATTAATAAGAATGTCTCCTCATCTTTTGATTTTACGAATTTCCTTGAAATTTTATTGTATTTATTTCTAATTTTGGCCCATAATTCTTCTATTTTCCCCGCTGTAATTAATTTTTATTATTTTAATTATTTTTTATAATGTTAATTGTCATTATTAATGTAAATAAAAAAATAAAAAAAAGTAAAAGTCATACAAGAACATAAATTTTTCTCACAATATGATTATTTTTTTAGTGTATTAAACATTTTAGCTTACGCTGTAACGGTATTTATTGTAAGATGTAAAAATGTATTTCAGTTGAATAGTAAACTTTTTGTAAATAATTTGTAAACATTTTCAATTTTACGTGACATGAATTTTTAGGAAACAGTATTGTTTTATTTTCACAAAGCTTTTTTAAATAAAAAATAACAAAATTTGTTATTTAAAAAATTGTTTGTTACATAATTTGAATTTTGGGCATATTTGATTCAGGTTACTAATTTTTTTTCACTTAATATTGCGACTTAAAATTATACATTTATTTTTAGTCGAGATATTTATATCGAAGTTTATATCGAGATACTTCCATTTCCGAATATTCTGCTCTTTCTGCTCTCTCAATTATAGGTTCAGGTTCATATTAATAAGATTTTGGCCTTCTAGCTTTTCTTATTCTTTAATTTAAATAATAATTAAAACTGCGATAGCAATCTTGGATCATACATAGCCTTTAAAAACTCTTCAAATTATAGTAAGAATTTTTAACAATCTTTTTTAGAAATTACCTGAAAACAGTTCAAATCAAAAATAAATAAACATTATTAGAAATTTTCAACAATTTAAATTAGTGAACAACTTTTCAATAATTCACATTTTCTGATAATAATTTTATTAACTAAAATATAAATTTAAACTTTTTGAAAATTTAATTAAAAAATAAATTACTGAAATAAATTAAATTTTTAATTAACAAACCAAAAGGAAAGTGATATTAAATTAAATAATAAAATGTAGGTAAATATTCATCTGTAGCAAAATAAAATTTAGTTAATGTTAAAATTATAATAACGCACACGTGAAAAAAAAAATTTCTGCAAAAGTTAGGTTAATATATCTATCTACTGTATTGTCAATTTCTAGTAAATATTAAATAATATATTACTCCTTTAGAAAATTAAATAAAAACTTTTATATTGCTTTTACAAAATTAATATTATTTTAAGACATCTATTTTTTTTATTTTTTAAATATGAAAACAAAACTTCTTAGTTATTGTTTTCATATTTTTAACCTATATTTTGATTAAAAGTGTTATTTACCTGCACAGTTCTGCTTTGCAGCACTTGAAACGTTTAATTGTTTAGACATGTTTAATTATTTTAACACTCGGAATTATTTCTCAATAATTCATTACTACACAAAAGCTACTCACGAAAAATTTAACCGATCAAAACAATCTTTTTCCAACGATGACCAGTGATGACATTCTTTATTATGACAGCTCTTTGAACAAGGATCACAGAGTTACAAGTCTTACCGAAAATATTCAATTTGTAGCAGCAACTTCAAGTGGAAGGCATTTGTACGTTTTACTGTACCTTTGTGATATTCCTAGAGCATTCTAATGGAATATTATCAAATAGTGGTTCAAGTAATGATGTACCTCAGAGTAAATCAAGGTCAATAAGACTAATCAATTACTTGGATCTCTTTTGACCTTTGAGGCATCAAAAGCCTTATTATATTTATGAATACAATGAATATCAAATCTATCGAATAATAGATACAATAAGATTACTGATAAAGTAACTGTATTATTGAAGGGACTATTTCGGATAATTAGAAAGTGAAAAGTTTTCTTAAATTTTGTAATTAGAATTTTTTTTTTAAATACAAAATAATGCACGTTTTAAATATGTATAAATTAATTATTTTCATTGAATAATATTAATTAATTGAATAAACTTTCTGGTCCAAGTGACAGAAATAAATGAAGTTTTCATTCAAGTAATAACTTTTTGATAAGAAGTTTAGTGTTTAGTCATTACCAAGACAAAGAAATTAGTAAAGATGAGTTGTGCGGGTCAAAAGGAAGCATACATATATTTATAACACTGATTTAAACAATAATAGTAATAATAGATAAAGATCACTCTTTTCCGAGTAAAAACATTACATAAAATTATAAAAATTATTATAATTTATAAAAATTATAATAAATAATATTTATTGAAATTGTAAATAAATAATCATAAGTATTTCTTGCTAAAAGAATTTATTTATTTTTAATATATTTTTAAATTAAAAAATATTTATTTATTTAATAATGTTTTATTAAAGAAAAGAAGGTTAAATTTATTAATAGATTTTTTTCTTTATTATATAAGAGAGAAAATATTATTCTTGTGCAACATGATTGTTGGGATTTATGTTTATAAAATACAATATTAAAAAAAAAAATTTTTTTCAATTAATCGGTATTATTAATTTACAAAGTGTTATTAAAGTGAAAGGAACAGTGAATCTTCTCGGGTTTCCTTTATGGAGTTAAAGGATCGCGGGTAGTAGGCTATAAATTATCATATGCTGAAGTTAACTCGACAAGCACTGCAAAACACTGGAAAATTTTATTACCCGGTTCGTTATTTATGTACCTTGATATACACACAAAACAACATAAACAATAAAACATACAAATGTTTTATACAATTTAAAGGGGGATGGTATATACATATTTCTATAACAAAAGTGATAATAATATTATTTTCATTTGACTAAAATTTATGTAATATTATTTATACAATTTCTATATTATATCTCATTTAAATTATTTTTAAATTATTTATTATATTATTAAATTATTTTTATATTAATTTACATTTTTTTTACGAATAGCTTATTTTGTATACCTGATGCTCAAATTGACCCAATTTCATGTATATTAAAATTATCATTTCTTTTATGATGAATATAATTTTTATCTTTTGGAGAAAAAAAAAAAAAAAAAAATCTTCTATGAATGGGTAAAATTTATTTCTTAGAACGATATGCATCGATTGGCCTATTTTAAAGTCTTATTTCAAGTTATTCTCTATATAATGAAACTTTATTAGATTTACAATCTTCATGAAATAAGTACAAATAGAATCAATTTAATAATAAGATCATCTAAAGGACTTGGCAGAAGTTTATATTTATTTTCTTCAAAATTTATCCCTGACATATTTTTAACAGTTTCAAACTTTTCTGCGCGCAGATTATTATAGATAATATAGCCAATTATATATTTACGTTTTATAAAAAAAAAAATATAGATACTCAATAACCCTTGTAATTTAAAAAAAAATTATTCGAAATGTCTTTTGTGGATGAAAACGTAAATATAATTTTTTCTTTACAACTCAGTTCTCTAAATTGTAAGTAGAAGAAGTAAGGAATAGTCAGACGTTGACCTATACTACTTACTTCCTGAAAAGAATTGAATTGCAAAATTTATGTAACGGAATTACAAATATTATTATATTATATTATATTTTTATTATTATTATTTATTATTGTTATAGTTATATTTTATTATGTATTATATCTATTTAATTTTTTTTTTATTTTCGATTTTAGAAATAGAGTTCTAAATTCATTTGGACTTTTATTCTACATTTTTGATGCAGAAGATATTATTTTTTTATTTAATTATATTCGTTTTGTTTAATTGCATTTAAGAAAAATGAATTGATAAATTTAATGTTGTATGATATAGGAGAGTTAAAACTTTATTTTGCAAATAACATTTTCCATGTCATTTAATATAGTATATAATACACCTTACATTAAAGTTTGCAAACTTTTTAATGAAGAACTACTGACTGTGAATTAAAAGTATAAAAATATAATTTCATACTATATTTATTTTTATAATTTGCAATAACCAAGTTTTCTCTTCATCTATATCTTATATTTTATAATAATAATTATTATTTTTTCCGTTTTCGTTTGACTATGAAAGTTTTTTTTTTTTAATTTATTTTTCATGCAGCAATTAATTAAATAAAAAAAAAAAATATGATAATCAATTGTGTTCTAATATAAGTCAAACATTATTCATACATATGACACGTTTCGAAACAGAATTCTGCTTTTTTTTTTTTTTATTCAATTATTTATTACTGGTTATATATTACGCTTATATTACCATTATATTGCGTTAAAATACCTCAAGATCACTGTAATATATATATCATCATCAATAAAAAATTAAATAATACTATTCAGAAAAAAAATTTATCAAATATGCCATTTTATTTTATTAATCCAAATGTTTTGGTTATTTCAAATAATATTTATTTGATTCAAACAAAATTTATTTGATTCAAACAAAATTTATTTGATCTAAATAAACGTTTGGTTTATTTTAATAAATTTTTTTGAATGAAGAAAGAATTTAATTGATCCTAATAAACTTTTTTTTGATTCAACTAAAAGTATAAGCAAATTTTTTTCCGAGTCTTTTTTTTCGATTAATTGTAGATTTTTTTTCATATTATATATATATATATTTGAAATCGTTATTGTTTAAAGAAAAAGGCTGACGTTCGATAAATTTAAAATATATTGATTCATTGAAAAACTTGATTGCTCGGTTCTTATGGAAGGATTATTTTATATATATATATATATTCATCAAAAAGAAAATTCAAAGCATATCCGCCTCTTTAAATGAATCCTCTTCAAAACTATAAGGAATATTTTAATTTGCCAAGAAGAAATTCATTCGTTTTAAAACGGAAAATTATATATTCTTTACCTATATTCCTTCAAATAAAATATTTTTAAAATACATTTTGAATGCTATATATATATAACGTATTTTATCCAAGTTCAATTTAAAAATAGAACTGTGATATGACGAGAAGAAAATGAGAAGATGCTGTAGATTAAAGTAGAATATATATATATATATTCTTATTCTCAGGGTTCTCGGAGAGAGGAAAATATTCTGTTTTTATCTCTGTAACGATAATCCTCATATGGTTTAAGGTTGCTCGTCGGCAGTTCTCTATATATCCCAACATAAAAACAGCTCAGATCAATTATTTTCCTGTCGTGGCCGTACTTTGTGTCACAGTTTATTAAACTTGATTTTTCCATTTAATTGAATGAAAGATAGAAAAAAAAATTTATATAATTTTTGGAAATATTCATTGAATATATAAAAATAATTGTATCAAAATATGTGTGTAATGTATTTTCTAAAATATTCGTTACACTGTTTTATAGTCTCCATGCCTAGCTTGTATAGCGTGAAACAAGCTCGAATGACCTACATTTTCTCCTTTCTCGACTATTCTATCTTTTCAAAGACGTAACTTATTAGACACCGTTCAGAAGGTACGTCGACGGAAGCATGTCTCAAGAAAATCGAAAGATGAACATACTTTTTTTACAGTTTTACCGCACAAGTCGAATCTTTAAAAATTCTTTAATTGTATTTTATTTTTTTAAATGTTAAAAATTACAATTTTCAAAAATTTGCCAGCAGAAAAAAAATAATTTAATTGGAAAAATTAAATTAATTTTTTATATTTTTTAATAATTTAAAAAATTGATTCTATAATCAATAATACCTTAACTTTTATATGGAGGGCAGAATATGATAATAAAAATAAAAATGAGGCATACTTTTTTTTTTCTCGAAATTATCAGATTCGCAAATTTAATGAATGTGAAAATTATTTGAAAGAAGGAGAGTGTGATGTTTTGTCATAGAAGAGAACAGTAGACTTGATTAAAGATTCACATTCAGCTTTAGTAAGTCGCAAAGATAGTTGAACCATTACACTCAGAAAATACGATTTTTCTTTTTCTGTTTTCTATTATAGATATACATTCTTTTCTCGTACTTTTCTAAAAAATATATATATTACAACCAAAACTTTTTAAAAAGTAAACACAACGTGAGATAACCTACTTTACACAACTGACTTTAGAATTCTACAGGTGGTTTTCAACGTTTATCAATGTTGTAGTTGCATTATTTTTATAAATAAAATAACAATTTAAGTAGACAACAAAATTTCAATAGTTTCCATTATTTGGTGTACTCTATTTGATTTTTCAAATTATACGAATTAAGAAAAAAAATACGTCAAATTTTTTTGGTTTTTCAATATTGCTTTTATTGAATTTGGCTTTTTTCAAAATTTTTTCTCCAAATAGTATTTTTTTTATTTTTATCAGACACTTTTTTTTCTTAATGAAATGAAAGTACTTGTGTCCAATAAAAAAATAATTATATTTGAACCAAATAAATAAAATAACCGATTATAAAAAAAAAAAAAAATAGAATTTAGAAATAAACTTTGAAAAATACCTAAAGTATGATTTAATTTTTTACTTTTTTCTGTTGTTTATATTATTAATATTGTGCATTTTCTGTTTTCCACTATTCCAGAGTTCATATCTAAATATTTACATCATGTGCGACATAAATATTTTAAACACACGAAAATGGTAAAATTATCTAGTAATGGTGAAAATTGTAAATATATATCTTGAGGAAAAATTAAATTATTTTTCAGTTTGATCAATTTTGGTATTTTTTTAAATTTTTTATCACTCTGTTATATTTATAATAAATTCCAAATTAGAAAATTTTTTAATCAATTTCGTTATTTTTACGTTCAAAAAAAAAAAAAAAAAAAAAATGATAATGATAATTACAATAATTCAAAATATTATTTTCCCATCAGAATCTAAATGTACATACATTAAAACAGATATGTGACGACTAATTGCATATCGTTTCTAATTAATTAACCATTTAGTTTGCTTTTAGAATTTTAATTCTTGTTAATTTATGCTGTCATTTATTTATAATGTTTAAATACAGATGAACTTATGAAATATTTCTCTAGAATATGAAAAAATATTTCTCCTACATTATTTTTTATTAGTAGAAAAAAATAAGTGATTTTAATGAAAAAATTTCAATTTTCCAATTGCATAATTGGTTATCATGTTTTTTTTTGGGAGAAGAAGAACTTCCATTATACGAGGGAAAATGGACACTGTTACTTTTTTTTTTTTTTAAACAAAAGCATTTATTTAAAAAAAAAATTTCATTCATGTTTCATATATATATGTAATATAGTTACATGTTTGTCAATATTGACACACATGATGCTTACATTCTCTTCGGACACACATGGTTCCTCTGTTCCCTTTTACTTGCAGATCGAAACCACGAACCATCAATCACGTTCTGGTAAGCGTGATGTTATCCTGTGAAACAGGATTTAATCAATGTGCAGGTCTTATATCCCTCTACCTAAAGCAAAACGCTAAATTACGTGAAGGTTCGCAAACCATTCATGTAAATCAAGAAGTGAATATTCCGCGATAATTAAAAAGATTATTTTATTGTTTCCAATTTTTGTTCTTTTCATTTTATTATATTTTCAAATTATTTAATTATTTAATATTTTCATATTTTAATATTTGATAATATTTTAATATTATTTAATATATTTATTTCAATATTATTTGTGTTTTAATAAATTTTTCCAAGAAAAAAATTTGAACCAATTTTGATTCAATCAAAAAGGTTTTAAATTCTTTTTGATAAAAGCAGATTTTATTTAAACCTTATTATTATTTTTTTTTTTTAAAGAAGAGAGTAAAGTTGCAATTTCAGGAATTATTAAATTTACCCGATTTTTCCATAAGTTTTCGCAAATCACATGGAAATCATAAAAGCACTTTTTTTTTATTTATGTAATAATAGGATTGAATAGTACATATATATATAACTTCTTGGTAAAATGTATCGGTTATTTGCATGAATGCAATTCATTGCACGACATTTTCTGCAAAAGAAATAATATTTTTTTTTCTTTTCCTAAACAACCACAAACCACGAAGACTTGTATATATATTGTTAATATGCCTATATATATATATACTTAACTTTTCAAACAGTCTCGACTATATAAACTTAAATGTTCACCTACTTGATCGTTATTTTCAGTAAGTTAGGTCAAGGGTGCAATTTCGTCCGAATCAGTTTATATAGGGGTTTTAATTTATTATACAATCGTCACACCCATTTGTGTACACAGTCACGCGTTTCACAATTGTGTGATTCTAATCAGATTTTACCTCGTTTGATATATAGATATATATAAACTATTTTCTATCATGAAATCATCGAGATGTATTTTGCGCTGAAATTTAAATTGAATTATTTTTTGACATAATGTTTGTATCAAGTTTCAAAAAGACACAACCTTTTTTGAAATATGGTCGATTCTCCAAAAAAAAAAAAAAAAAAAAAAAAATGGCTGTTTTATAACATTAAGACATCACAGTTTTCCTAAAAGTACCAAATTGAGACCAAAAATTGCATCAAATCTTTGCAACGTTTTGATGCACATAAGTTATATCAAAAAGAGATCGTTTTGTGTATCATTTTTAGAAATGATACACGAAACGGTCTCATTTTTTGATGCAAAAAATTTAATCAATTTATATCAATCATGGCCGAATTGAATCGACTCAAAATTAAACGAATTTTTTTCAGATATTTTGGTAATAGTACAATTGCGGAGATCATTTCACTATTTAATTTGAAAATGAAAATAACAGAAAATCAAAGACAATGTGCAATTCGATAATTAAAAAGTGACTAGCTTATAAACATAACCTAAAATGCATGAGAAAAAATTTGTCGATAAAATCAATATAGCCGAGCTTTTTAGAAGGTAGATGGCAGCACTCATCTATTTTCTTTCTTTAAATTGTTTCTGAATTGTTTTTATAAAAGGAAAAACTGCCATCTACCTTCTAAAAAGCTCGGCTATATTGATTTTATCGACAAATTTTTCTCATGCATTTTAGGTTATGTTTATATAAGCTGTCAGTTTTTAATTATCGAATTGCACATTGTCTTTGATTTTCTGTTATTTTTATTTTCAAATTAAATAGTGAAATGGTCTCCGCAATTGTACTATTACCAAAATATCTGAAAAAAATTCGTTTAATTTTGAGTTGATTCAATTCGGCCATGATTGATATAAATTGATTAAATTTTTTGCATCAAAAAATGAGACCATTTCGTGTATCATTTCTAAAAATGATACACAAAACGATCTCTTTTTGATATAACTTATGTGCATCAAAACGTTGCAATAGAAAAAGATACAACCAAGTTTACTGTGTATGAATAAATTTACTTTTTTTTTTGATGTAACTATGACAACTTATAAAAAATTTATTAATGTTTCAAAATTAACAAATTAACACTGAAACAAAAATCTCACTCTCTATTTGAATTTATAAAATTTTTAACTACTTTGAATTAGTGACTAATTTTTTCTTTTAAACCCGTGCAAAAATTTTGTCAGGGCTTAGATCGGGGCCGGATCAGGTTGCCTTATTAGGGAATAGGCGCGCCTGATGTGACCCTAATTACTCTCTAAATCTGAATTAGTAAAAATGTGTACTAATTTGAATTAGTGACTCACTTTTTGCTTTATAATTAGTTAACTTTTACTAATGGTTAGTAAAAGTTACTATTAATTAGTAAAATTTCACTAATTCAGAAGGAAAAAGTGAGTCATTAATTCAAATTAGTAAACATTTTTACTAATTCAGATTTAGAGACTAGGAAATCCACATTTTCTGGTTGCCCTGATTAGCGTTTCATTCCCTAATAGAGCCATGGTAGGGCAATTTCTACAAGGGAATTAGTTAAATTTTACTAATTCGATATTAAAGAAAAAGAATTTTCCCACTATTAATTCAAATAATTTTGCTTCTAAATATTTTAGAGTTATTTTTCCAATTATATAAACATTAATTATTTTTAGTACGTACGAATTTAAAGTAAAATTATGAAAATAAAAAATGAGGACATATTTAGTGAAAAATATAAAAGGACAGAAATATAGTAAAGCATTCTGTGAATAGCATATACATATATATACAAGCTTTTGCCCATGATTATATACTGTGTATATAACGTTTAAGAAACATGTTTTGCACGGAAATAAGCTACCAGTCAAATTGTTATTGAAGTTTTCTCTGAATTTTCACAGAAATTTTTTATATTAAGAAAAAAAAATTAATTTTTTCCCGCAACTTTGAAATTTTATTTATTATTATTATTATTATTATGCAAATAACATAATAATTTTTTTTTTTTTGGACCTTAATTTTCAAATAAAGAAGTATCAAATTTTGCTGCCTTTGGTCCAATAAGTATATAGTAATTAAAAAAATTTCAAATAAAAAAAAATCCAAATAAAAAAAAATACATAGAATTAATTTCAGAACAAAATTATAAATAAATTAACATAAATTATAAAATTCACAAAATAATATATGAAATTATTTATAATCTGGCATATTAAATCTATTATAGAAAATTTTGAAATTTATATATCATTTTCAATATGTAGTACTCAATTTTGAAAACAATTTAAGGATGTCAAAAGAGACTGCTTGAGAATTTTTTTGTTTTGTTGTTGTTTTTTTTTTTTTCTAATGGAAAATAATTGGATTGAATTCTCGTTTGAGCAGTGGAATAAAAGCAATAAAGGCTCTTTCTAACAATCATCTCAAAATGAAGTGATTCTTGATTATTATTCCAATCGACACGACTCTCGATATGAAACTAATATAATTATTTTTGTATTGTGTGTGTGTTCCCGTTCAAAGTATAGAAGTGAAGTGAAATTTAATTTTGATCTAATTGCTTTGTCGATCATTTATTTTTCGGTACACTTTTTTTTCGTTTATTCTATTTTCAAAAAAAAAAAAAACACTCGTTCACTCGCCAACCGTTTCAAAAATTTTATTTTCAATTTTCATAAATGTCTAAATTTTTTTTGTTGCAAATAAATATTTGTTCGTTAAAAAAATATTAAAAATTTGATGATTTAAAAATAAATTTTAATTAAAACTTATGTAAAAAAAAAAGTCTTGTAATTATTTTTTTTCCATTTTTTAAAATTCCTTCTTCTTTTGTGTTTGGTTTATTAATTATTTACAGTAAAAAATAATATTTTTATCTAAGAGCATGCAATAAATAAATTTGGTTTCAAGTGAAACTCGGTCACTGTAAAGGAATGTTTATATATAAAAAGTAGATGGAATTTAAATTGTACTTTGTACTCACTTCGTTGCTTTTACAATATTTGTATATAAATATACAGTTTCAAAAAAAAAAAAAAGAAACTTACCTTTTTTATTACATGTACATTTTTTCCACTTTATTACTAAATCTTTGCAATATCAAAAATATTCTGACAAGAATTTTTGATGAAAATTTTAAGAAATGTTTCTTGTTCAACGATGTAGAATATATGTAAAGGAATTAATATTACAATGGAAATTATTGGAAAAAATTTCAAAAAAAAAAAAAATAATTATTTAAATTTCTTTATAATGAAACTTACCATTGTTCGATGTAAGCCTTGTCAACAGTAAAAATTGGTACAAATGTTCGATTGGTATCTGTGCCATTGAGGCTGCTTTCGGTATCGTTCATTTCCATTCCCGCATTTGAGCTTTCCAAATGGTGGAAGCAATATTCGAACTTGTTCCACCTTCGCCTTTAGCATTCAGTCATCTCTGATACATTCTGAAAACGCATTATTTATTAAAATTTATTATTTCATGAATCTTAAATGAAAATTATTTCAATTTACAAAAAAAAAAAAAAAAATTTCATATTAAAAGATTTTTAATATTAGGATAATATTACCTAGGGTAGGTTTAATTTAGTAAAAAGAACAATTAAACAATTTTTTTTATAGAATCGTGGGAAAATAAGAAAAAATTTAATCTATCTAATTGAAATGAATTTTTTTCATTTCTATAAAGGTAAAAGAAAAAGAAGTAGATTAGAAGTAATAATGCGAGAAGATAGTATGAGCTTCCGGGGACATTATAATTAATCAATAAAATCAGGTAAAGTAATGGGGTTGCATGGAGTTGATAAAATAAAAGGATATGTTAAGTCCTTCGATATCATTAAAGGAAAAAAAAAAAAAAAAAAAAAATACGATAAGAATGGGAGACACGAACATTTTCAACTGTAAGTAGTTTGAATCGCTCTTAACCTTGAGAACGACCACGCTGGTAATAATGAAGCTGCACGAAAGGAGAAAGAGAGATATTGGTGAATTTACATAAGAGGTTGACATCGACGTGGTATATAAGTAGAGAACTGACATTAACCTGGAAAACCCTACTAAATTCGCCCCTTAAAATTCAATCCAATTCTCTCTTTATAAAATATTCTATTAGCCATTTTTTTAATGGCATATTTAATTTTCCACAATTTTTAATATTCTCCTGCTGCCTTTAAATCGCTTCATTTTTATAATAAAATTTTGAGTTATGTGAGAAAAATATTTTTATAGCTACAATTCCGTTTTTTCAATTTTAATTTAACATACAAAAAAAAAGAATATGAATTAGATTTTGATGAGAAATTATCCAATTATTCGGAAGTTTATAAATCAAAATTAAAAAATATAAATTAAAAATATTGTGGACATTTTTTTATAAAAATTATTTCAATTTATAAAATTTAACTGGCAAATAAATATTTCATATTATTTTATTTCCAAGTGGTACGTCAATTTTTTTTTTTTTTTTTTTGAATCTGCTATTTTCTGATAGTTCAGTGAGTCGCAACAAAGGTTTTATATATTATTTAATTTTAATCTCTATATAGATTAAAATATTTTTTCGATACGATAATTCATTATAAATATTGAGAAATGAAGTCAAGGGAATTTATCATGTTTTGTCCGTTTAATCTCTCCAATTGTCAATGAACATTATTTCCACGTATTTTTCTTGTCATTTTCGCAACACTGAATATTTATTGATGTATGTTAATCAATAATTTTTTATTTCTATTTGTCGTATTTATGTGACCAACGCACTTTTTTTTCACACAATTTCACATCTTGAACTTGCACCTAAAAGTTTTTAAAAAATGGTTTTTCCCCACAGTTTCCGTTTTGTTATCGTCACATAAATCCTTTTGAAAGGATTGATGGATCAGATTGAATCTGAATACATTTTGTATTTTGATTATTAACCATTTTCATTGTTTTAAAATATTGTGGAGAAATTTTCCTCTTTTTTTTTTTTATTTTGCATACTAAATATTTTTTATGACGATTATTTTTATTGCATAATTATTATAAAATTCAAATTGAATTTCGCAAAATGTGAAAATAAAAATAGTTGAGAGATATAATTTAAAAATTGCCTCTTTTTACACCTCTTTTTAATGTCAGGAATTTTTAGAAAATTAAAATTCTTATACACTTATAAAAATTTTATTTTGAAAAAAATTTTAATTCAAGAAACACATTTATTAAACCATAAGGTAATATATATTTCAGAATTTTCGTAATTAGAACAAACAAAAGATATTTCTTTGAACGCTGATTATATATCTATTAATTACAGATACATTTTTTACTAATGTCATTAAATTCCTATGAATCAAATATATTTGATTTTTAATTATTATCGAATATCCATTACGTCCTTTAGATTTTCATTTATCAAGAGGAACAATTTATTTCGATTAAAAAGTCTATATTTCAAAGAACTGCAAAAGTCATTAACGCTCTTTTTCAAAAGTATACTCTATAAAATGTGTATATTATGCAAAATGAAGTTTAATTGTAGGAAAAATTAAAAATTGATTCAAGAGACTGACTTTTTAATGCAAAAAAATTCAATACATTTAAAATTAGTAAAAAAATAGCGGTCTGTCAGACCGAGAAGAGTAGTAACGTAATGTTTTTTTTAATATTTTTTTTTTTTTATAAAAAACACTAATATATAATTGAAATACAATTTTTCAATAAATTTAGGTAATTTGACATGATGAATTTGAGAAAATTACTATTTAATCGATCGTGTCACGTGTTCGCGTAGTTTGTCGATTTCCGTGATAATAATGTTCTGCGATGGGTTAAATGCGGTACCTAGGAGTTAATTATTAAACCTCCGCAGAGTAAATTCAAAGCGGTAACTGAATTCGAGCATCTGCTAGAAAATCTTGTTGATTTCGATCTCCTTCTCCTATACCTACTTTTTTATCGCCAAGAAAAAAAAAAAAAAGTATATAAACTTTCCCCTTCATACAGTCGATTACCTTAATTAAAAATAATTTAATGTTCAATAGTGCAGACAATTTTTTTTTTATTTATTTTTTATGACGCTTGCAGCTTCAGTTTCAACATTAATATTTTCAATCACAAAATTTACATTCGCTGAGAAAAAAACAAACACCACACAATTCTAATAAGTCAAGTGTAAAAATTTGTTGAAAAACATATTTGCGTCTATGTTTCTGAGAATAAAAAATAAAAATTTTGTTTGCATTTTTAAAAAAAAAATTTATAAATTTTTTTTTTTGATGTAGTTGAAAAATTATACCCCGGTATCAATATTTGAAAATACTTTATCACAAAATGCATTTATCAATATCCATGACAGTAAATTTGTCTAGATAATTATTTTTTGTGAAACGAAAATGTGTGGAGAAGACGTGAGCAATTTCATACGTAATATTTGTTTTAAATTGAATTATTTTACAAAACGAAATATGTTTTCGCCTGTAGCAAAAAATAAATAGAAAAAAAAAACAGTCAGATTTATTTTGTGTACGTGTATTTCAGTCTGTCAAGTTATTTTATCTGTTATTAAGTTGAAAAATGTAAATCATTTACAAATTGTGCAAATTTTCATAATTTTAATATAATGAATTTTTTTATTGTAATGTAAAAAATAAAACTTTTTTATCAACTTATTTTTTGCTTGTAAAAAAATATTTTAATTTAACTGTCAGTCAGTTATATATGTGTTTTAAATATTTTTTTTATAAATATTTGAATTATTGTTGCTTTTTTTGTAAAATAAATTTTCAAATGCGGTTATATTATTGTTAGAAAAAACCTTCTTGGGGTTCTTGTACATAGTAAAAGCGTAACTATATTTGCGAGTAAACCGTCGTTTTTATCAGAAAGAGATTTTGTTTTTCATGGTCTCAAACTAAAGCTGAAAACAGACTTTGAACGTTTGTAGTTTCAGAAAGTGTATCTGGCAGTGGTTTATGCGGTTACCATTGCCGTATATAATACGCTTTGGAAATCAAAAATTTCCCCAATTATATATATTTGTTAATTTTCCACTATAAAATTAAAAACTTCTTTTCCATTTTATAGAAACTTTTATTCTCTAACTTTTTGTGGCTTTGCGGTCAATCAGAATAAAGTGCAATAAATCAAATATATCTCCTTATTTTTAAATTCATTGCCAATTCGTTTAAAATTCATTACTCATTTGTTGTTTTTTTTTTTTAAATTATTATTAATATGCCAGGCATTAAATTAATAATCACCGACCTCGAAAATCTTTAACCAATTCCCGTGTTGAAATTTGTTTCTAGTTTCTGTAACTAACTTAAGACTTTATTGTTTCTAGAAAGTTTTCTATTTTGTTTCTGTGGTCAAATTTAACTCTTCAATCAATAGGTTTCTAGACAGTAAAGTTAATAAAGTTTAAAAATATAATAATTAAAATAACATTTTTATTTTCTGAAATGTTTTTTTTTTTTTTTTTGATATGAAAGAACTAAAACCAAAAATTTAAGTACATTTTAAAAAATCAGAAATAACTTTGGATGATGCAAGATTAAGAAAGTTATTAAAAGAAAATCGATTTTTTATTGCCTAAATAGATAAACTATTAAAGAATATATTGATAAAATTATACGAAGGTCAATTTGAAGTATTTTTAAAAATATACTCGTGCGTGTTTCTTTCCCTCGATATTGTTTTTATAATAGCATGCATGGAAAATGTTCAAAAACATTTGAATTCGTAATAATGCTCTCTAAAGAATTAAAAAAAAAAAAAAATTGTAACAAAATCTAATTTATATCTTTTTTTTTTATTAAAAACTATTATTAACTAAAAAAAAAATGTTTTTACAAAAATGTGTTTGAAAAAATATTTTTTTTTTTTAATTTTTTCTTTTCAAACGAAAAATAAACTTTCTATTTTCCACATTTTTTGTTTAGTTTATATGAAAAAAAAGAGGGGAAAAAAAAAACAATTTAGTTTTTTCATTTCAGACAAAAAATTACAGGCTGCATATTATTCACGCAAATTGAAAACTACAATGGCGAGATTCACGAATCTGAAATATATAAAACCGTCTTATTGAAATATTTTTTATTAACATTATTTTTCCTATACCTTTCGTATATTTTATATAACTGAAAAAGAAAATTTAATTCAAATAATCGGTTACTTGACTATTACTAATATTATTCATTTGTATTAATAAATTTATTATTTAAATCAATTAAATCGTATTTGTTTCAAAGAGAAAACTTATTGATTAAAATACAATTTATATAATTTAAATAGAAATTATTTGGTTCAAGTAAATATTTTCAGTATAAATTTATACATTATTATTATTACTATTACTTTATTATTATATATTTATATAATTTTTATTATTATTATTATTATTATTATTATTATTATTATTATTATTATATTGTTGTTACTATTATTATTATATATTTATTATTATAATTTTTACTATTGTGATTATTATTATTATTGTTATCATTATTACTTTTTCGTGAAACGCGGAATAGGTCTTTCAGACTTTTTCGTGCTTCTTATCAACCTCTTCGCAAAATACGTCGGTCAAGATATCAAAGTAGGTGTAATTATTTCTCGGGACTTTTAACAGCAAACGTTATTGCGGAACGGATCCGACGGGTTGGTAGATCGATAAACCTCTACTCGTGACACGCCTAATCATTATTTTCAAAGCGCAATAAAAGCTCGAAGGATTTCTTAAAGTAGGCACCTTAATAAAGCTTTTTTTTTTCTTCTTTTTTTTCATTCGTCAGATAAATGAAACTTTTGTTGAATTTTCAACACTATATATTGGATTTAAATTATGATTAAATTCTCTTCTATAAAGAATATAGTGTGAGAGATAATGATTATCTGTCTCTTAGAGAAGTAGATTAACTTTAGTTAGGTATATAGCTATTACATAAACTGACACGAAACTCCAAGTTTCACTTAAGGTTATTATCAACATTGAGTGGTTTAGAGTGAATGACCGATAAATTTCAATTCAGTATAATTTTCTAATTTGTTTTTGTATTTAATTGAGGTTTTGAAAAAAAAAAATTTTTTTTTATATCTAATATTAAAAAAAAAAAAATTTTCTTTTTATTAATCCATTATAAACTTCACAGTCAACATTGACTGAAATATGAGAATCGTGAACAATTCTAAAATAAGACCTATAATGGATTCATATTCTCTAGAGATTAAAAACGTCTGAAATGGATAGAAAAAAAAGGCGAATTTATGATTTAACGTTTTGAAAGTGGAAAAACGTTTGTTTTAATTGCCTCTGGTTATATAGAATTTTAATGTTAAATTTAAGGAAATGTGTTAAAATGAATATAATAAATATTCGTTTTTTTTTCCTATAGTGTAATGTGAATATATATATATATATTTTTTAAATAATCGTTATTGCAAGGATATAATTTTTTTTTATAACTTTTTATTTTTCTTTCTCTTTGAGAAAACGAAATAATTTTTTCATCGTTCAATAATTTTTTTAAATTAATGTAAAATAAATAAAAATTTATTAAATTAACTTTTTTAGATAGAATTTAAAAATATAGTTACGAGTTTTAAGCAAAATTTAAAAATTCCTTCTACATATTGTATCCGCCATTTTGAATTTTGTAAAACTATTCTAGTGTACTTTTTTCTATTAAAAATGATTTAAAAAAAAATCAAGTTTTTTTCAGACAATATTTATATCTATTTCGTTAAGTGTAGCTTTAAATGTATACCTATTGGGAAAAAAAAAATATTTCTCGTTGTATGTCACTATATCCGAGTCTATGACGTGTTAATATATGAATATATTTTACAATACACATGCGTTGTAAAAAGTACAAACGGATCCATATTTATCGATCGCATAAAAGTTTTTTTTATATATATATATATAAATATAGAAAAAAGGACGAGTAAATAGGATTCTTATATACAATATATATACTTTAACAGGAAGTCAACATTGACCATTATTATAGAAAAATCTGAATATCGAAATAATTATTATTGAGGCAATCAATTCGAGGACATTGATTCGAATCAAAGAGGATTGTTAAGAAGAAATTCTCAAGAAGTTGATGATTGATTATTATTGCTCGTTCTCAAGAAAAAAAATCACAAGAGAGAAAAAAGTAAAGGGGGAAAAAAAAACTAAAAAAAACTGTTTAAGGCATGGAATAGAAAAAAATACATAATACAAAAAAAAAATATATAATATTACATGTTACGATTCTTTTCAACTTTGGGAACAATAATAATTGAATAGAAAAAAATATTTTAAAAAACTTCAAATAAGAAATAAAAAGTGAATGTAAAAAAAATTTATGTTTCCTGCCAGAAAAAAAAAATTGGTTAATTTTCGCTGATGAATCCGAGTTTATCAAAGAACTGTATACAGTACTTTTTTTTTAACTTATAGAGTATATTTGCTTTTAATGTATTTTATGTCATACGAGTATTATATGTTTCCTTTTTTCAATTCTCTCTCTCTCTCTGTTTCTTTTTTTTTTATCGAATATATAATACAGATATTTTGAATAAAAATGATTTTTTTTTTTGTTCATTTCAATAGAGTTTTGTATTTCGAAAACGTTATTTGATATAAGATGTTGTGAAAGTGCAATCAGAAAATATAAAGACCATGGTACACAGTGCGGTGGGCCCTCGAGGGATATAACTAACTGTGAATACTGATGATATTGGACGGATCTCGTGTCCGTGTATCATCAGATATTAAGCGAGGAATGACTCTCAAGCCCCAGAGAAATCGCACTCTCTACCCTCAAGATCTTAATCACGACGGATGTGATATAAAGTTTCAACCTGTGGGGAAAGTGATAACACTTTCTGCAAAATATAATTTATTCAATATTATATTCCTTTGCAATTAAAATTATCAATTTTGTAAACATTAATAGATATTAAATTTTATTTTATGTCATCCTATAGTAAAACAATTTAATTATTAATTAAAAATATTGTCATTGATAATAGAAATTTCTTTTTAAAATAAAAATTATCTTAATCTAAAATTATCTTTTAAAAAAAATCGAGTTTTTTTTTGGTCAATTTTTTTCAGACAAGATTGATATCTATTTTGTTGAGTGTAGCTTTAAATGTTTCTATTGGGGGAAAAAAAATATATTTCTCGTTTTTTAAAATAAAATTTATGTGAAATAAAAATTATCTGGCAAATAAAGAAAAATGGAAAAACTGACAAGGGACTGACCAGTTTCGCTGACGAGAACCACATTTTACTTTCTGATATAAATTGAAAAAAATTTCTTTTTTTTTTACATTGAGAGGAAAAAATAAGATTTTTTTTTTCAAGATTTCTTTTCGTGATTTAATTTTGGATGGAGAAAATAGATTTATTTTCTTCTAGTTCACAATTGTATGTGACCTTTTGTTGGTAGAGACTTTAATAGTTATATATAAGGGATAAAATATCCGATAGTTATACGCAATCTCAACCCTACGAAAGCAAAACATCTTGTTTCAGTTCACTTGACTCGTTTTCGGTTCCTTGTTTCCTTAATCTGGAATGCGGACGTCAATATTATCACTTGGATATCAAAAATAATCAATCAATCTTCTTGTCTGGGGTTCGATAATTGACAAAAGTTAAACAGGGTGAAAAAAAAGTCCAGTTTTAGAATGACCGATAATAAGTATATAGTTCTACGTGTTTTCGACATACAATCTTGATTTATGATCGAACAACAAAGACACCCTTATGTCAAGATATATTTAACAAAAAAAATTTTTTTCTCCTAATATTAAACATTGCCGGATTTTTTTTCTTAAAACGATGAGAAATTTATATTTATATCAATATATTTTGTAGGTACAATTTATAAAAGTATTAAAGGATTTTTTTTATCATTAAAATATAGTTATAAAAATTATCATTTTTTATTATCAAGAAAATTTATCAACTTTTTTTTTAAAATGATTTAATATAAAAATTTGTAAATGCTAAATAAATAATAAATTTATTTAAATTTGAATTATTTTTTCGATTAATAAAAATAATAAAATTATTGTTTTTCAGTTTAGTTATGTTTTTTTTTAATTAAAATTAATTTTTATCAACTTTGAGATTTTCAGTGGAAATAATTTTGCTTATTTATGAATAATTATAGTAATGTAAATATATTTGTTTTGTTAAGACTTTTAAAATTATTTGCACTTAATAATGTTAAAATAATTTGTAAAAATTAAAGTTTTTTTAAAAAAACACTATAACTAAATATGAAATAAAATTTAACACTTAAAAATTGTTTTTTAAATATTTTCTTATATTAAATCATTTTAAATAAGAGCGGCTTTTTTTAATGAAAGAATTTATAGCAGCGCAAGCGCAATTACGTTCAGTGATAGTCTGTATATGTACAGATGAAGCCGTCTGACTTAAATTGGCTTCGACTACTGAAACTTTGAACTGAACTGTATAATACCTTTTTTTCTTATTATTTAAATGAATAATATTATTATTAATATTATTAAATATTATATTGTATTAAATATCATATTATAATACATTATATTATTCAAATTATAAAAATTTTCCATTAATAATAATATTTGAATAGTTATTTGTTATTTTGTATTTCCTATTCACTAAACAGAAAATTTGTGGTTAAAAAAACATTTTTCTAAATTATTTATTTTTTTTTTTTAAAGTGATCCAAAAGGTTTATTTATACGTTTATTGATGTATAAAACTTTTTATGTGAATGAATCAGTAGCAATGTGTCGTAATTTCTTTAAATCCCAGTTTAAACGATTTGTCAAAAAAAAAGTTGTTTTCAGTACCATCAAAACCATTACAAGTACTTTTAGAGAAAAAAAATAAAATAGATATCCTCTTTGATAAATTTCCAAGAGTGTGAGAGATATCGTCAATTTAGTGAGGGCAGTTCCCTTGTGGTACAATAATGACGTATAATTACCCGCTTTCATGTAGCTTTACGCTTTGTCAAATGCACCGATCAGTCCCTTTGACCTATTGAGAAAAAAAAAAAAAAAAAAAAAAAAAAAACCTCTTAATTGCATAACTATTATGACAAGCTTCTATATGATGCTTTATGAATTTAATCAATTGTAAAAAAAAAAAAAGAAAATTTCATTATAAATTTTTTTTGCAAATGCGAAAATTGAAAATTATGTATATATATTAAAATTTATTGCCGCCTTTTAAAAAAGTATTTAAAGATAAAAATTTCTATATGCAAAGAAAAAATGCAAATTTTCAAAAGTAATGTAATTTTTTTTTTTTTTTTTTTTACGAATACGCAGATCATGTACATTTAATACTCGATTCATGACTAAACAATTGTTACCAAATTAAATTTTAAAATTGAACAAAAGAGGCAGAAAAAAATCCATATTTTCAGAAAAAAATCTTTTGTCAGAGACTTGAAATATTAAAAGTAAGAATAATCCCTATTCAGATATTTGAAAACGTTTTAAATCATATAATGAAGGTAAAAAAAATGTGATATCATTTCACATAAAAGCCATAATTATTGTTTGCGAAAAATTAACACAAAAAATTATTATTGACTTTTTTTTATTGTTTCGCATGCAAAAATTATTAACTTTTTGTACTATATTATTATTATTTATTATTATTATTATTATTATTATTATTATTATTATTATTATTATTATTATTATTATATATTATATATTGTATTAATAATTTAAGAATTGAATAAAAATTGGTTCCAGGAATTATTTAAAATCATTTTCGTTTTAATTAAAAAAAATCCCGATTTTTATATTCTTATAGTATCAAAAAACGCAAATATATCTGCGCATTCAACAAATATATGTATATATATATATTTAAGAAGTAATAAAAATAAAAGAAAAATTTTCAATAATATCTATGGATTGAATATTTTTTTTTTTTAAATTCATTGGAGATTTACTAGTTTCTTCCGTATATAGATTATTGAGATTTCTAAACTTTTAGGTATAGTAAAATATATTTTTTATTTGCGCGCCATATCAGTTAAATTTCCATGAAGGTTCTTTCCAGATTTATGATATTGGATAACACAGAATTGAACTTCATAGGTGTAGGGTAATGTAAAGTTAAATCCTTAGAGTAATATCAGCTCCCAGCTGTTATAAATATAGCATCATAAGTACAAGTGTGAGAGTACTTTTAGCTAACTTTTACAAAGTATACGTCTTATATATATATATATATATATATATATATATATATATATATATATATATATATATATAATGACGAATTTCTATTTTAGTGTGAAAATGAAGAGAATTATATTCGCACCACGATTGTTTACCGTATAAACATTTAATAATACATATTTTCTAATATTTCTTTTCTTCATAGACCGGAAAATATTTTTTTCCGTTTCCTAATTTTCTTATAACTTTAATTTACTAATAATAATAATTATTATTTATATTACATTGAAAAAAGGGTTTGGTATTGACAACCAAACGTTTGATTGGTATTTAAGTAATCAAAATTTTTTTATTGAATCAACAAAATTTTAATTGTCTCAACCAAAATTTGTTTGCAACAACCAAAATTAGAAAAAAAAACGATTTTTGTTGTCCTAACTAAAGTTTAATTGGGGACAACCAAAAATTTTGTTGATTCAACAAAAAAATGTTGGTTGCTTATAAATACCAACCAAACGTTTGGTTGTCAATACCAAACCTTTTTTTCAGTGTAGAAAACACGCAAATTTCGAAAATTTATTTTCCTACTCAGAAAAAAGTTTATTTGAAACAATCGAAAAATTTTGTTATTATAAAAAATTGTATATTTAATTCAAACAAAATTTCTGATTATATTTACTTAACTTCGAATAATTGATTTTTATATTATATTTATGATTTATTCACAAGAAATTTAATTATTATATTTATATTCATTTTTTTGTAATTATAATTATTATTATCAAAAAAAAAAACAAATTACAATAGAAAAAAGTGAATGAAAGTTAATTTAATTGAAATTAAATTTCATTTTATCAAAATTTAAAAATTTTCAATAAATAAGTTTAGGTTAATGTAAATTTTTTTATTCAAATTGAAAATAAAATTTACCTTGTGCGTGCAGTGTAGTTTTCGAACTTGTTGAAGTAGGCCAGTTGGGCTTCAAAACTCTATAGCTTCAATGTTTCATTTTGCACGTGAGTTCGCACTTATTTTCTTTAATCTCACGAATTCAAATATCGACTTGAAGGTCCATCACACTTTTTTCGATACCGGAAATCGTTATAAAGGAAAACTCAATTATTTTCAAATTTTTTTTTTGAATTATAAAATTTGTTTAAAGAAAAAATTGTCAAATTTTGAAAATTATAAAATAAACTAAATTTTTCTTGAGATCAAAAAGATATGAGAAAACAAAAATCTTTCTTATAAATTACAAGTAATTTAAAAGGTTATTTAAGATTGTTATAAAAAAGAAATGGTAGATTAAAATTTTTGAAAATTATTTTCATTATTATCCTGAAGGGATAATAATAGTTTGAGAGATTTGAAGAAACAAAAAGAATCTCTTGAGCTTCTCATTATTAAAGTAATTTTGATATTTTGACCGTTTCTTTTGCATCTTATTACCACTATATATATATATATATATATATATATATATATAGACCGGGATGAAGGAATTGTGAAATATAAAATAAATATATGTTAAACACTTTTAAATCAATGACGAATTAAAAACAAAAATAAAACAAGATGACGGAAGTTAAAAAAAAAATTTTCTTTTTTTTTTTTAGCAGTTATGTATTTCCGACATGCCTGCCATTTATTTTTGTACTCACTTTCGGTCCGAATCCATCGACGGACACGCGGCGAAGATTGAAGTGAGCGCCGTCATCGTTGCGATGCCGTGATGGTCGTTCCTTTTTTGCAGGTAGCGCAAGCGCAAAATGTTTAGATATTGGCTTTATATATATACAAAAGTTTCTCATTATAATTTATAGAATTTCTATTGACTCTAAATATTATGTTTATTAATCCATAAATAAACATAAATTGTCATATCGAGAATTTTCATATAACAATTTTTCGCTTTAATTGAAAATGAAATCGATTGCCAACGCAATTGCGGGGATAAATGTGAGACCACCTGTTCATCAGAGGCAGAATATTCGCCAATTTTCAAAAAAAAAAAAAAAAAATTATTTTACTGATCTTTTTTATTATTATTTACTTCATAGAATTTTTTTTATAAAGATAATATAATTTTTTGTTTTCTTTTATTTTGATAGGGCAAAATATATTACCTGGCAAAATTGAATAGCAATCATACATGAATCAATATTCTGTCAATATGTTGCTTCATATACTATTGAATGATATTTGCCTGTAAAAGAGTGAAAAAAATAAAAAAAATTTATGTTAGTTTGAAAATACTGCGATAAAATTTAGTACACAGTAAATATTGTTTATCAACTTTTTACAGCGCAGTGTTGTTATCCATAAAAGTAGAAATTTAGTCTAGATTGGGTGAATTTTTTTTTCAAATTATTAATTCACGCAAAAAAAAAATCTTTATCTGAAACAGCGAAAGGTTTCACTAGAATAGCAAAAGATTTAACTGAAACAAGTAAAACTTTTGCTAGTACAGTGAAACGTTTCGTTGTTTCAGGTAAATATTTTTTTTTCGGGATACTGATTAGTGATTTTTTTTTTAGTATAAATAAGAACACAAAACCAATATGAAAAGTATAAATTTTTGCGGAGATTAATAAAGTGTGTACTATAAATAAAGTTTACTATAGTTAATTACGAGATTTAAAAAGTTTCCAGAAAGAAATAAAAATGTTAGTTGCAATATAATTAAAAAGTTTGTTTCAAACTTTTACAATCTTTCAAATTAGTAATAGTAACCTTTATAAAATCTATATAAACTATAAATTATTTATAAAAAATATTTAACGTTTCAATGAAGAATTTTGTGGCTATTAGTACTATCTTAAACCTACATTGGTCCTTTATTGAACCTAAATTGGTCCTTTATTGGACCTAAATTGATTCTAAATTGGTTCTACTTTGAACCTATATTAAGCCTACATTAATCCTACATTGGATCTACTTTAATCGATATCTATCAAATGGTAATATTTACAAATCAAATCCAATTTTAAGATATAAAATTAAAATAAAATTAAATTGTACATTTAAGAAAATTAATTTTATATGAATTTTCAAATCTTTACTTGGATTAATGCAAGCATTGAAACTTTTTGACCTCAGTATATAGTTTAGTTTATTAATTATTATCCATTGTATGTTTTCATAATACAAAAGGTTTCCTTTTATTGAATAATTATTCACAATATTGTTAATATTGCCATAAAAATTTGTAGGTCTGCAACATTGATTATTTTTGTCCGTTTTTAGGGACTGTTGCCCGGCAATAATTAGGTAATATTGTTTCCGATGTTGTGCTATTTGAAATATTATTGCTATTATTCCAGGTATTATTTTCTCTTTTTTTTTTCTTTTTTTTTTTTTTTTTTTATTCATACATTATGAATATTGCTGTTTATTCATTTTTATTAGCAAGAAAATGATATATAATATGATTAAAAGAGTGAGTTCTGTTTGTTATTCTTATTTTTTTATATAAATTTACTGTTTCCGCGAAATGTAATAGACAAAAGTTCGCACAAAGGCATAAAAATTGTTATCACTGTGAGTTTCAATTAGATTTTTATTTTTCTATCAACGTGAAAAACAATAAAACACAATCAAGTATTTTGCAATTTAATTAAACGTTTGACGAAGAAAAAAGCAAATTAAAAAAATTTTTTTTTTTTCTATTTTTCAATATAAAAAATCAATTATATTTATCTATTTAAAATAATATTTTTAAAAATTTTAATATAATGTAGAATCTAAATCAATTAAGAATAGAAAATTTTATTTTCCATAAAACAATTCATATTCGGGCAGTGAGATAATGAAATTTTTGGTAAACAAAGTTTGTTTTATAATGCAATTGTTTTGAATGTATTATGTGTTTTCTTTGTAGAAACAGAGACTTTGTTAGAGGCTGAAGCCTTCACAAGTACACTTGATGCATTTTCTGAGCATATGTGGAGGAATACAATCTTAAATTTTACCTACTAGTTTGAAATATACACGAAATGAAAACTGAAGAAAAGAATTCTAGATATTTAGTTTTAAAAAACTGGTACGAATAAAATTTTTTGATAATAAAATTTTCTATTTTTATATAAAAAGAAAATTTTTTCAAAATATTTTTTTTTTATTTCAAATTTTTCTTTTCAAATTCAGTCTCTCTCTCCCTCTCCCTCCCCCCCCCCCCTCTCTCTCTCTCTCTCTCTCTCTCTCTCTCTCTCTCTCTCTCTCTCTCTCTCTCTCTCTCTCTCTCTCTCTCTCTCTCTCTCTCTCTCTCTCTCTCTCTCTCTCTCTCTCTCTAATATGGACATTGTCAAGGATTCAAAGGACCACAGGCAATGATTAAATGATAAGATGCATATATTTAAAAATTAACGGTCTCTTTATATAGTGTGACGTCACAGTGACGTAGAAATATAACTCCTTCCTTTGAATTGATGATGAGCTCAGTGGATTGAAGATCACGATATCCTAGTTTTGAAAAAGTATGCTAAAATAGAAATGAAAATAATATTATTTGAATAAAAAAAAAAAAAAAAATTTTGAATTTTAGTTTTTTGTAACTATTTATTTTTGTAATATGTAAATACTGGAAGAAAAATGAGATTCAAAAATAATTATAAATTCTACTGTTCTTTGATTCAATTTTTTTTCATTTTTTTTTTTTTTTTTATTATTTCTTTTTATTATTCATAACTATATCCGTTTAGCTTTTTATCATTAACCAACTGGTTTTAGTCGTTTTCAGAAAAAAATAATTGCATTTATTTTTTGCTCCTACAAATTACCTTATTATTTCTTTTCAATTTACCAGTGGAATTATTTGAACAAAGGAAATAAATTACTTTGGCATAAAGTCCTTTGGATGTATAAGAAATGCAATTTTAATTTACCTTTTTATATGCTAAATAATTGAAATTGCAACAAAATATTATTTTTCAATATTAGAAATTTAGAATATTGAGAGCGATTTTTTAAATCGAGAGCGTCTATTTGTTATTTACTGCTTGAAATTTACTTAAAACTTTTATGTACTTCCTTTTTAACAAAAAAAAAAAAAATTCTAGTTTTGTAATCAAATGCCAAAGTAAACCTTTCGGAAAGCAAAGGCAATGAAAAGCGTCGAAATGAAAGTTTGGCAAGCTGTTGAAAATAATAAATAGAAAAATACACATCTAATTGTAGGCTTTGACTGCGCGAAAGAATTTTTCTTCAACCATTACTGTAATAAAATTGTTTTAAATAATAAGAACTATTTTTTTATATAGCAATTACAATCTATCCGGGAAAAGTTAATATTAAAAAAAAAACCTTCTTAATTTTCATTTAACAAATGAAAAAAAAAAAAATTTGATTTGATCTAAATTTTGTTTTTGATTTTTAGTGCTAAAAAAATATTTCACTCGCATCAAGATAGATATATGAAATTATTAATTTTCTTAAATTGTTTGCATTGTTCTAGAAAAGTGTTAAATTGTTGTTTTTTTTTCTATAGTTACGATTCTTAAAGTGAATCCTGCATTTTCAAGTTATCAGTAGAAACATTTTAAATTGCACGTCATTCTTAATTTTTTGAAAGTAATTTCAAGAAAAGCTCTTGAGAAAGAAAACCGATTACATTACGACGTTTGAAAATTGCATTTGCGCTCTACAACGCAAATAAGTACAATAAATTGAATGAAATGAAGACAAGCAAACGAGAAAGTTGAAATTATAAGATTCTCAAGATTTTCTGATAACCAAAAGAATTACAGCGATTAAAAGTGAAATTCCATAATAATGAGGACAAAAATTCTATAAAGTTATATTTTTTTTATTTTCGAGGAAGAATTTTTTTTTTTAACTAGGAATTTGAAAAAATAAAAAAAAATCCATATTGATTTTTTTAAAACTGTCATCAAATTCGTCATCAGAGACCACAAAAACTTCCGAGTAATCAATTTCAAGTGAATTCGTTAAATAAAAAAAAACCGCCATATTGGATCCGCCATTTTGTATTTTTCAAAACCAACATCGGATTTGTAATCCAAATACTATTTTTCAGATGTTAAGTATTTTTTTACTAAATTGTTATTACTATCATTATTATATTATTATTATTTTTATCGTTTATTGTTGTTATTATTATTGATTATAATTAATTTACGTTCCATTTTTGAGAAAACGATTTAAAGAGAAGGTGGGTAAATTGTTTGGTGGGGAGAAAGAGTTTTTTAAAAAAAAATGTGTCTTGATGTTTAAAAGATTTGAGAGGTACAGAGAAAGAGAGCGATGTGGTCGCGGTTCCCAAGAATGAAGAGTGCAAAGAAAGAAGGAGATGGACGGAAGCTCTCATCATCCTCCGCTAATATTTACTATGTGGACACAAAGACAAAGTACCCACGTTTCCAAAGACTTGTGCCCAGTTTTTTTTTTTTTTTTTTTTTTTTATATATAAAAAGAAGTTGAAAGTCGTTCAAGTCATGTTGTTGAAGAAAATTGATGGAAATTATTTTTTCTTTCCACTTAATATTTTTTCTTCCCCTTATATATTTTCATTGAATTTTTTGGCTGTTTAATTAGAAAAAAAAATAGAATTTTTCATGTAATTTATATTTAGATTTTTACTTGGCTTAAATATTTAATTAATAAAATAAATAATTTTTAAATATTTTATCTTCTAATTGACGACCAAAAGTGGCTTACGCGTGATTTTTGTTAGCCCCGCGATCAGTGAGTTTCCAGCTATTCCAGGGGTCAATGAAAATCTCGCCTATAAGCTCGTTTGGTCCCCGGCGGTTCAATTATTATTCTTGTTACAAATTTTTCAAAAAATGTAACTACCCATGTGGAAAATAGTCATGGCACTATAACGATACTCTCTAGTTTTTCTTGATACTATACTGGCGCGACATAGATAATCTGTACAGAAACTATCTAAAAGTGTAACGATTTGATAGGCTAGTTACTATGTAGTTTTAATATATAGTTAAACTAGATAGAAACTATATCGTAAATCTAGAATTATCTAGCAGACAGGAGAAATCGATTTCTATTATTGGTCCTCAGCAAGTAATGGACAAACAAGAAATGGAAAAACCAATGAGAAGCTTCATTTATTAAAAAGTGTAGAGGGAAAGAATATTTTATTTAAAAAATAATTATAATAATGATATAAATATAATAAAATTATTATTATTATTGTTATTATATACTTAAGTATATTAAGGAAATTAGTATTTTTTTATTTGGAAGCAATATAATTAACAAAAAAAATTCAATAGTAAAAATATTTTTATATTGCTTTATTAAAGTTTTCTTATTATTAAGCATTTTATATAAGCGCGATTTTTTCGACCTATAAGAGAGTTGTCGTAACGCAAGCGCAGTAGCGTTTAGGTAGGGTCATTGGCAACTCTGAGTCCGTGACGCAAGCGATATTTTAGGTTATGATGATTGTTTTTGTTAGCAGTGTTGGAAGAAAGTTAATATCAATAAATCACTTTTCAGAAGAGTTACTAAAATAAAAGTAAAATTGTTGACAAGTTTATATGAATAAATTATATTTTATTGAATTATTTGTGTTATTATTTGTCGTTCAAAAAGTATTGGTCAGAGCATCAACATTGCCTAAGAAAATAGTAATTAATTTTAAAAATACAAAATTTAATATAATATCAACTGTCTCAACCTGCATACATCTCCCCTATAAAATAATTAAATAATAATAATTTATATTACATAGTTGTATATAGTTTACGAATTTATAAAATTAATTAAATATATATGCTAAAGTAATAATAATTATAATTTTATATGTATTTCATGTATATATTTTAAATAATAATTTATTAATTATTCTAACATATAATATTTATAATATAATATATTCTTAATATTGAAATTCTGTACAGTTTCTATACAGTTAACTACAAGCAAAAAGGTTATGTTAATTCTGTTTAAACTAGGACTTTTCTAGATAGTGTTGTCACAATTTAACTAGACAGTGAAACTAGATAGTTTCACTGTACAGATTCATGATAATATCTGTATAGTTGTACGTTTCTTGTTAAACGTTACAAAAACTTTATAGATAATATGTCGCACCCAGTCTTCCATGATTATTTTCTACATGGGTAGATATATGAAAAATAATTTCATTAATTCTGTATTAAATTTTTAAAGTTAAAAATAAATTCCTTATGTAAAAAAAACTTTATTTATTGGATAAAAAAAAGAGGGAAAAATTTTTTTTCCAGTTTCGGAACACGTGTATCAAATATGAAAAATTGTATCTGAATTGCTTTAAAGGCTTTAAGACTTCATGGCATAAACGGGAAATGTATAAAATAACGAACGAGTAAGTCACTTGGTGTTAGTCGTGGTGATTTTCCGGTTTGCAGGATGGTGCAGCAGGAGGTCGAAGCTTTCAAACGGGCTAATCAAATTATGGCGTCGATGCAAACCGTGCTCCAAGCAGTTCGCAAAGGCCTCAGGTAAAATGCTTCTGCATGGTTACATTAGAGGTCCATTAGTATTACTTCCATGTTTCTCTATAAGTATGCTTTTAAATTTCAATTTTTTTATATCACAATTATATTTAACTTATTATTTTTTTTTTAGAGTACAATAATAATTAATAAAAAGTTAAAAAAAAAAAAAAAAATTAAGGGTATTTCATTATTATTTTTAACTGTTCTGAAAAACATCTTGAAGTTACAGAAAGTGTTTTAAGGTGTTCCTATGTGACTGTGAATATGAGGATCGTTAAATGAGGTCGTTGCACTCTTGCCAGAGATTTTTCTTGATGACACGGGTGGTCATCGTAGATGCTTATTGTCCGATGCGACGCGACGCTTGCCAACCCTTAGGGCATTTCATATGAAAGCGTCGAAAAATCTCAAGCCACAAACTCTTTATTTAAAAAGTAGCCATTAAGAAAAACTCAAATTATTTCAAAGAAATATGTGAAAACTAAATTGTTTTTTTTTCAGTATAATAAATTTTTATATTAAAAATTTATTTATTTATTTATAATAGAGAAAATAATATATTTTCGCCGTATACAAAATATTTTTGCCAAGTGTGCTTGAGGCATTAGTATCACATGACCTCACTGTCAAAAAGTTCCATTAGAGAAAAGAAAATCAAAAACAGCGTACTTATATACCTTCAGGGAATTGTCGGGCCATCCTTGTCATCCTATCATCTTTGGTCTCATAAAGAAACCAGCATAAAGGATTTCTGGTGCAAGTGAAAGGGTTCATTGAAATATTTTAAGAATCATTGTTAAAAACTACTACATTTTCACAAAACAGCCTTTGAATCATAAGAATTGTAAACTTAATTAAAATCTATAATTAATTTAGCGAGAGAAAAAAAAAATTTCACTCATTTTCTAATTGATCTGTAATCTTCGAAAATTCATTAATAAAAATATAGAATGTGAAAAGTGGGTTAAAAGATGTTGAAAAATTTATAAACCCGCACGGGTTGATTAAAGTACCTACAAACCCTGTAATTTATGAAAACCTGCTATTAGGACTATTTTAATTTTCTTGAAATTAATTTTCTTTCAAAAATTACGATATGACATACTAATTTTAGAAATACTCTACAAGTTCAACATGGTTAAATCTTGAAAGGAACAAACCCCGAAGGCCATATACAATCATTAGAAGAGAATTCATCGATATTAAAAATAAATCACAAACCAATTATTATTATTAAACAGTATACCTCACAGTAATGGATATAAAAAAATTAGGAAAAAAAAGCAGGCGCAAAACACCTACATCTAGGGTTTCATGGCTTTCTAAATTCAGATCAAAAGTTATTTAAATGTAATAAATCATTTATAATTACATTATTTGTGAATTGCTATGGTTGCTATCGAAACGGTTGCTCTAGAAATCAACTATTGCCATAGTAACTGTTGCCATAGTACCAATTGTTGCCATAGTAACTATTGCCATAGTACCAACTGTTGCCCTAGTAAGTGTTGCCATAGTACCAACTGTTGCCATAATACCAACTATTGCCCTAGTAAATGTTGCCATAGTAACTGCTGCCATAGTAACTGTTGCCATAATACCAACTGTTGCCCTAGTAATTGTTGCCATAGTACCAACTGTTGCCCTAGTAACTGTTGCCATAATACCAACGCTTGCCCTAGTAAATGTTGCCATAGTACCAACTGTTGCTCTAGTAACTGTTGCCATAGTAACTGTTGCCCTAGTAACTGTTGCCCTAGTAACTGTTGTCATAATACCAATTGTTGCTCTGGTAACTGTTGCCCTAGTAACTGTTGTCATAATACCAATTGTTGCTCTGGTAACTGTTGCCCTAGTAACTGTTGCCATAGTACCAACTGTTGCCCTAGTAACTGTTGTCATAATACCAATTGTTGCTCTAGTAACTGTTGCCCTAGTAACTGTTGTCATAATACCAATTGTTGCTCTGGTAACTGTTGCCCTAGTAACTGTTGCCATAGTACCAACTGTTGCCCTAGTAACTGTTGTCATAATACCAATTGTTGCTATAGTAACTGTTGCCATAGTACCAATTGTTGCCATAGTAACTGTTGCCATAGTACCAACTGTTGCCCTAGTAAGTGTTGCCATAGTACCAACTGTTGCCCTAGTAAGTGTTGCCATAGTAAATGTTGCCATAGTAACTGCTGCCATAGTAACTGTTGCCCTAGTAATTGTTGCCATAGTACCAACTGTTGCCCTAGTAACTGTTGCCATAGTAACTGTTGCCCTAGTAACTGTTGTCATAATACCAATTGTTGCTCTAGTAACTGTTGCCCTAGTAACTGTTGCCATAATACCAACTATTGCCACAGTAGCTGTTGCCATAGTAACTGTTGACATAGTAAGTAACTGTTGCCATAGTAACTGTTGCTGTAGTAACTTTTGCCATAGTAACTTTTGCCATAGTAAGTAACTGTTGCCATGGAAACGGTTACCATGTACGACGGACGGACGCTAAACCGAAACTATAAGGCTTTCGGCCCTGCGCCACGAAACCCTAAAAAAGAAATTTGATTCTTGATTCAAGAAAATTTTTACTAGTTTGAAGTACATTTTTGATGTATTAAGAAAATTAGTAAATCAAGTACATATTTTTTTTGTATGGATTTTTGAATTTTAATCACGTAAATTTTAGAGCAATTAAAAAAAAATTGACAATTCTAGATTTTGTACCAATTTTTATCAAGTTGGAAAATGGAAACTTTGGTTTTACCTTAAAGCTTATAATCGCAACTTGCTTTTGTTAATTATGCAAGCCAATCAGAGTTGTAGCTTCCGCGCCACAAGTCGTCTGTCGCGACGGGCCTTTCAATTATGTAACCAGGAAAGTTGACGTGCTTGACTCATTCGCTTGGGATTAGACAATAAATACATTATATCTTAAATAATTTTTCATTTTATTTTCTATTTTGTTTCAAAGTTGGAATTTTAAAATTAAATCATATATATATGATAGGAAATTGTATGAGAAATTAACAGTAAAATAAAAAATAAATAATAAAAAAAAAAGAATGAGGAATAGTTTAATAATGTAAAAGCACGTTGCAAGCCATTAAGTGGTTGTAGCAGAGCTCGTTAAATTTGTGTAATTATTCATCTTAAGCTTCGAAACATTGTTCAAATCCGCGAAGGATTCTATTGTTCTTCAAGAGCGTTACTATCGTCATTCTCAGAGACTATTTCCCATCAAAGATCGTCCACTGTCTATATTGAGTTAACGGTGTATACCAACAATGCGCTAAACTTTATACGAGGTAGACCTAGAATTTCTCTTTGATGTCAGTTATTTCAATTTCAATTCAGTGTTTTATTTTAATTAAACTTGTTTCAATATTTCATTTCAATATGTAGTATAAGTATATTAATATGCTCTCATTATATTTATAACTTTTTAATTTTTTTTTTTATACATTTATATTATAGACAAAAGTGCTGCATCCCTTTGAAACAATAATAACAATTGGAAATGATCAAAGGAAAATAATAAGTTAATTATAATTAATCAACCTACTGAGAATGAAGGGAATGGGTAAAACCGTGTATGGTTCATATGTGATCCATATATGATATCCCATTTGAAATCTCAGGTATGGTACATAGGATTCGAAATAAAATTAAATGAGGGAAAAAAAATTATTTGATTCAAATAATCGGTTATACTACTATCAAATAAATATTTCTTTGAACCAAATAATTTTTTTGTTTGAAACATTTTATTTGTTTCAATTACAGAAAGTATTGTTTAAATACAGTATATTTGATTCAAATAAAAATTATTTGAATACAAGTAAATATTTATTTGTATCAAATATTTATTTGATCAAGTAACCAATTATTGGAATTAAATAAATTTATTTTTTCACTGTAGGTATATGGATATCAACTTTAATAAATAATAATAATAATTATCATTTTATTTCTATTTTTTAAATGATAAGAATTGATATAAATAATAAAATAGTGTAAAAAATGAAAAATAATACGTATCGATTAAATTTAAGTTTACCAAATGAGTTCAGTTTACTTTTACGAAAACATTTATCGGCAGATTGCAGCACTACCTTGTACTTTTAGAAAATAAATTCTTTTAATTATGTTTTCATTTTGAAAAAAAAACATTTGTAATTTTAATTATTTTTAAATTTATAACTTATTTATAAAAAAATAAATTCGTAATTTTGATTCTGGTTTAAAATTGATTTTATCAATAAAATTTTTCTATACATATTAACACCTGCATGACCTGTAGACAGTAAATATATATTTATCCATTGAAAAAATTAATGGTAAATTTAATTGTTTATTAAATGTTAACTATATAATATTAAATGTGTTTCTCTATTATATTTTAATGGTTTTTAATAAAATTTTAAATTGATTCACCAATTTTACCTGTGTATTATAATGATAAGATTTTATATCTTATTTGATAAGTTATTTTTCCGCGTTGACTGGACATTTTCATAAATTTTTGTAATTTATATTATCAATTTTTTCATGTAGCTGAAAATAATAAAAGGAAAAATATATTTAAATTAAAAATTATAATAAGATTGAAATAAAATCAAGTTTAAAAATTAAATTTATAAAAGCAATTATAATAAGTCTTTAAATATAGTTAAAATTAATTGTTTAAATTATTAATTATATCTAATTTAACACTTATAAGTATTATATATAAATAATTTAATAAACTAATAAAGAAAATTTTTAATTAATTTATAAAAATTCCAAAAAAATTTTTAATTTATTTAAATTTTCTGGATTTTCAAAAAATTATTGTAAAATTAAAAAATATAATGGAACTTTTAAGTTAAAGACTCGATAGTAATATTAAAACTCATTTTGTAATACTGAAATCTGTATTGTTAAATTGATATTTCATCAACGATAAATGATAATACCTTCGTTAAACAAAATAAATCAAATAAAAATGTACTTTTTATCTAGGACAGACAATATCTTATATTTTATTGTAACAATTTGATGAACATGAATTTGTTTAAATTTTTTATCAAAATTATGAATCATTTAAAATGATGTTCGATCATTTATAAATGATTAATTTCTTAAAATATATTTTTCGATTTTAATATACGGAAATATATAATTATTATTTAAATGCGTTTTAATAGAAGTTGAATTTTTTCTAATATAAAATTTTGTGTAAACATTTTTATTTGAAAAATAACCTTGAAACTGAAAATAATGACTTTTAATGTAGAAAGATTAAATTTGTTTCTATTTCCAAAGAAATTAAAATTCAATTTGATAAGATTGCCAAACACTTTTATCTTAAATGCTATACATTCCGAAAATACTAAAAAAATATATGTATATTTATTTTTTTTATATTACTATGATAAAAAAAAATTTCACAAGCTTTTTTTTTTAATATATAAATCAATTTGTTAATAAAATTTTGAGGGTAATAATAAAAACTTGGATATGTACATAATTGGGAAATTATATTTTCCAAACGATACTAAAGTTTACAACTTTTATAATCAAATGATTTTTAAAGAATTATTTTTTTTTTTGTATGGAAGATTTAAAAATTTTCTATAAAAAAATAATTTGTTTTCTAAACGTTGAATTTTAGCATTGTTATTTTTAGTTTTATTTTGATGTAGTTTATTTTTGTAATTTAGAAAGCAAAATTTTATTATAAATTTTACCGCTTTTATACATGAAATTTCTTATATTTTATGATTTTCTCATTTTTGAGAAATTTTTTTAAACGGAATTTTCACAATCTTATCTATTTAATCAGAAAAAAATGAGATAGTTAAAAATAATTTTAAAAAATCCGATTTTGAGATAAACGTAAATTAACATTTTGACCTTGAATTTCAAGGTCAAATGTTATTTAAAAAAAAAAATTTTTATTAACAGCGTGTAGCTCGTCAAAAAAGCTTTAAAAATCATTATATATATGTTAACTTTTATGCATTCTACTTATAAATATTGTACATAGAAAAAAATTTTTTTTTTCAAAAGTCAAAAATTAAAAACGTTGTAATTCAAAAACTATTTTATTAAATTAAATAATAATTGATTTTTAGACTTTCACCAACAATAACAACATTTTAGAAAAGTATGGATTAAATTCGAGAACTTTTAATTTTTTGTTCGGACATTTCAGGAATTTTGCCTCATATATATATATATATATATATATATATATATATATATATATATATATATATATATATATAATTGTATGTATAATAAAAAACAGCTGTGAAATTTTATCAAATATTTATTTGAAGTGCGTAATTGTTTTTATTTTCACATTGTTTCCTTATAGGAGTTATAGACATTACTTCATTTTTAGAGATTACAGTGTCCAACAGTTGTACACCACTTATCGGTCAATGTAGGTTTGGTAACAATTTCTTTAAATTGAATAAAAATATTTTTTTCTCAAATGTTAAATAAATTTTTATTTATCTTTATAAATGTTGTCGCCGTAAGAAACAACTAATAATATTATTTTTGTGAGTTGGTTACTCAACTGAGAACAAACTCTACTTTATTTATTTAACAAGCAAAGTACAAAAACTTGGAGATAATCAATCCTTCCAAAGCTTCACTGAGTCTTTTTGGAAGACAATTTACTAACCGTGCTATCACTTTGAGTAGCGACTAATTAATCTGACCACACCTGCTTATGCATTAGTTTTAAAGGACTGTGCAATAGTCCCCACTCTTTACAATACACACTCATACTTCATACTGTCGACACCTCCCCCCTTTAAACTATCGATGATTTTCAAATTAACATTTATTTAAAAATTCGATGCAGGTTTCCTTCTAGGAGGTTTCGAATGTAATTCAAAATTTAATCCTGGTAGATTTTTCTCAGTAGCTACAAACTGCGTTGGACCTGTATTGTTAAAACTACGATTTGTATAACAGTTCCCAATACAATATCTTATTAAATTTAAAATACACTGTATAATTCCCGTTTTAAACATTATATAGAAGATTATAATTACAATACTTGCATATCCTATGTACTCTAAATACGTCAAAGACTTTTCTGTCCAACTCTTAAATCTTTCATGTGTCTTTAATTTATCTAGCATCGCTTCGGTATCTTCCATACTAATTTTCGCTTCTTTTATTCTATCTAAATTAAGAAATCTTGGTAATTTTGGTAATTTATCATTAATTAATTTTAAATCGTCTTTCTCAAAATCTAATTCTATTGTGATTTTATCCTCAAAGTATCTACTTATATTTTTCATCGGTTTATTAAGATCTAGCTTTATTTCATTCGTATATAGCTTACATCTATTCCCTGTTATTAGATAAGTACCCAATTTTTTACCATTATAATTATTATTTTCGCATACTATATCTATAACTGTTTCTTTTACAAATATACATATATAACCTGTTTCTGTTTTCATAAATGTTTCATCGCTGAGTAGTAATGGAGATTTTAGACAATTTCTGTTAGACATTTTTATTAAATCCGCGTCACAATTTTCTGTTTGATATATTAAATAATTCGGTTGATTTCTCTTACAAATTTTATAGTCTTCTATATTACTACATTTTTCTAAATCTGTCTTGTCAATCGGTACGTATTCAGTTTTCGTTTGCAAAATATATTCGTGGTTTGGTAAAAACACCATAGCTTGACCATTAATTATTCGTTCTGGAATTGGTAAACTTCTTACTATTGTCATTTCTTTTTCATCTAAAATCGGAATTTTAATTATGTATACTAAGTGATGATTTTTTATAATTGTAGTAATTTCACTAATGTCTATAATATGTTGATAGTTTCTTTCATCGCTTTCGATGTGATATTTAGTCCTAAATTCCTTTTCAAATCCATCAATTGTTTCATGCAACATTCTAGGCGTTAAAATTTGGGGGTTTATAATTCCATGCTTCCCTAAATTAATTGAACTTATTGCTAAATCTATGTCGTCGTTCATTTCTTCTATTAACGTTTCAGCTATTAATAATTTTTGTTGAATAAACAAACTCTTTTTGTTATTATTTATTTCTGCTTTCATTTGGTTTAGTATATCGTAGTCTGCTACAAGTTTATTTTCTAAGAACTTATAATCTTGAGATGATGAATCTAAGATCATTTTTATTACTTTAGTATTGTTTTTAATTGCTTCATTTAAGACCTTATTATCATTATATAATTGATCGAATTCTTTATTAATTATATTTAAATCTGAATCGCTTAATGTGCCAAATAATATTTTTGATGCGTCTCCTATTACATTTAAAAGTCCTCTTTTAACTCTTTGTTTACCCATTATGTTATACAATAGTGATTCCTTTTTTCTTAAACGACTAAATCTAGAAGAGATAGTTTTAATTTCGTAATTTTCTTGACATTTAGTCATGCAAAGATGACTAACCTGCGTTAACACTTTTTGAATAACAACTATTCTATCTTCGGTTCTTGTAATGTTTATCATAATCATCAATTTCCATTCCTCTGAATATAAATACACTTTTCCTATTTCTTCTTTATATATATTGCCTTTTAATTCCGTTATATTATAATCAGTTTCTGCTACAACCAGCCCGAGGCTCATTATCAAAATCTTCATCAAGATCGCCATTATTGTCGTCATCCAAATCGTCTTCTTCACTATCTAAAACAAAATATTTCTTAATATCTTCCCTATGAACCTTTCGATTATTTTCTATTGTATATGTATTTCCAATTTTATGTAAAACTATAAATGGTCCTAACCACAAAGGGTCTCCCTTTTTTCTCATATGATTTCTTATCAATATTTGCTCCCCAACTGAAATTGTCTTTTTATCAGTCAGTATTTGTTTTCTTTGAGATTCATTGATTTTTCTTCTTGCAACATGTAATTTGTTTTCGTGTTCTAATTGTTTTAATTCGTTTTTCTTTACGAGATTTGTTATTTTGTTTAATGTTTCAAATGCTTCTCTTGCTTTTCTGCCATTTTGTAGTTCAAATGGAGAAAATCCTGTAATCCTATTTATTGTCATATTGTATGTTAACATTGCTTTAGGTAACTCTTTATCCCATTCATCTTTTTGCGCATAAATACTTAAATATTCATTAATCTTCTTGTGTGATCTTTCATTCTTTCCATTACTTTGTGGGTGATAAACTGAAGTCTTTACATGTTTTATTTTTAATTCGGTCATTAGATCTGAAAATTCGTTATTAATAAATTCTTTCCCATTGTCTGTTAGTATTTCTAAAGGTTTACCGTTCGTTTTTAAATATCCTTTCCACATAGCATCTATGACTAAAGTTGCTGATTTGTCCTTCAATGATTCTAAATGCACATATCTAGTTAAAAAATCTTGAATCACCAAAATATATTTATTTCCGCTGGTAGTTTCATTTAATGGTCCCACTATATCTATTGATATTTTATCATTTGGTCCTTCTGGTATGTCTGATTCTTCATAATATTCTTGTTTTCTTTCATTTTGTTTAAATCGTTGACATAAATCACATGTTTTGATGAAGTCTTCAACATCTTTTGTAATGTTGGGCCAGTTTGTCATATTTCTTATCTTTTGTACTGTAATATCTTTAGAATAGTGTCCTCCTAATATTCCTTCATGTGCTTCTGCTATAATTTTTCTTCTATTCGTTTCAATGTGTTTCTTTATTAAATATATTTCCTTGTCACCTCCTTTCCATATTTTAAAAAGAATCCTCGATATTTTCCTTTCATCTATATCCTCGTAAATAATTCTTAATCTTTCTTCTTTAGTTTCTTTTTCTAAAAATTCTGATAATTGATCATCTGTCACCTGAGGACTAATTTTTATTTTGTCATTTTCTTCTGTTTCTTCGTTAGTGATCCAAATTTCTTTTATCCTTGTCGGTCCAAATTCTCGTTTTATAATTAACTGTCCTGTTTGTTCTATTTTGTTTCTTTTTAATCGTATTTTATTCGCGTCATCATTATCTATTTGAGGTATATCTCTGATCCATTGTACTTCTGTTTCCTCGTTAAAATCTCTTACTACTTTGTATATAGCTCTTTCTTTAGGTATTGTTTTTCTTCCATAAACTAATATTTTCCAAATATAATTTGTGTCTCTTATAGGTTTAAGTATATCTCTCAAGTTACTTATCGGTTCCAAAAGAGAATAATTTGCATACCCTTGCCTTTTTTCTTTAGTACCTGTAATCAATTTTATAGTTTTTATTACCTTGAATTCGTCTTTAATTATTGATTGATCACTTTCTTCTGTCTGTGAATCTATTTCCATATTTTCGTATTTATTTTCGTCATCAATGATTGAGTTGTCGTCTTCTGTTTGCGTATCTACTTCCATGTTCTCATTTTCCTCGTTTACACCTGTAGTACGCGCGTTCTGCTGTTGTAACGTATCATATGTACCGTCTGTTGTCATCTGAACCCTTGGAATGCGCGATAAGGCGTCAGCGTTTGTGTTGGCAATTCCTTTTTTGTAAATAATTTCATAATCGTATTCTTCTAATTTTAGTCTCCATCTCATTAATCTGCTTGTCGGATCTTTTACATTAAATAACCAAACTAAGGGTTTGTGATCTGTTACAATTTTAAATCTTCGTCCAAAAAGATGGTGTCTAAAATGTTTAACTGCCCATACTATTGCTAATAATTCTTTTTCAGTAGTCGTGTAATTTATTTCTGCCTTATTTAAAGTTCTTGAAGCAAATGCTATTGGTTTATCTTCTCCGATGTGTCCTTGTGATAAAATTGCTCCTAATCCTTCATTTGATGCATCAGTTGTTAGAACAAAAACTTGATTCCAATTTGGAAATTGTAGTATCGGTGCTGTTATTAATTTATCTCTTAATTCGGAAAACGCGTTTTCTTCTTTCTGTGTCCACTCAAATGTAGTTTCCTTTCGTAGTAATTTAGTTAGTGGATTTGCTATTTTAGAGAAGTTTTTTATGAACTTCCTGTAATAACCAATAAGTCCTAAGAATTGCTTAATCTGTTTTTGAGTTTTTGGTCTTGGATAATTTTTTACTTTGTCAATTCTATCTGGGTTTGGCTTTATACCTTCTTTTGTAATAACATGCCCTAAATATTCCAGTTCTGGACGCAGATATTCGCATTTATCTGGCTGTAATTTGAGTCCAACTTGTCGTAGTCTTATAAATAAATTCTTCAAATTTTTATTATGTTCTTCCAACGTTCTTCCGTAAACAATAATATCGTCTATATATGCAAAACATCCATTACCTATTAGTCCTTTTAATCCATTATTTATCATTCTTTGAAATGTTGGAGGGGCATTTTTTAAACCAAAAGGCATTCTATTATATTCATAATGACCTTCGTTTGTGCTAAAAGCTGTTTTTTCTTTGTCCTTGGGATTCATTCCTATTTGATGAAATCCGGAAGCAAGATCAAAACAAGAAAAGAATTTAGAATTTCCTAACTGCTGAATTATCTCATCAATACACGGTAAAGGATATTTGTCTAAAATGGTTTTTTCATTTAGTTTTCGATAATCTATAACAATTCGCCATTTTAATTTGCCTGAAGCGTCTTTCTTTTTTGGGACTATCCATAACGGTGAATTGAAAGGAGACATACTTTCTCGAAGTATATTTTTCTTTAACATTTCTTTAATTTGTTGGTAAACTTCTTCTTGTAACATAGGTGGATATCTATATTGTTTTGTATTTACAGGTTGATCGTCTGTTGTTCTAATTGTATGCTCAGTTAATTTAGTTAAAGGTAAAGGATCGTTTCCTAATGGGAAAATGTCGTGAAATTCTGTTATGATTCTTAGTAAGTCTTCTTTTCCTTCTTTGATATGGTCTAGTCGTGTTTTAGATAATAATTCTTTAATTCTTTCATTATTGCTGAATTGGTACATTTTTTCGTCAGTCAGTTTTTTTATAGAATCTATCCATAAGTCTTCATAAGCATCATACATACTTTCAATTTTTGCTGTATTAGGTGGTAAAATTGGATTTCCTTGATAATCATATTTTGTGACTGCTGAATATCCTCCTTCAAAGTTAATAAAACAGATTTTATCTTTCTTATCTGCACTAGGTTGTGGATGAAGTATTTTAGGTCCTAAGTTTAAAATACCTTTTTCTAAGTCAATTTTAAAATTTTGATCGTAAAGTAAATTCATTCCAATTAAACCATTTTCTCTAAATGCATTTTCATCTTTCGTAACTTGAAAAACTGATTCTTTACCATAAAGTTTTAAACAAATAGAATATTCAAATGTTACGGGATTGTTTCCTATTGTTAAAACGTTATGAGGTGCGTATTTTTTAAAGTTTTTTCCTTCTAACATACTGTTTTTTATGATTGATATATTCGATCCTGTATCAACTACAAATTTTCCCGATTTTAATTTATCAAATTTTAAAGCCACAATAGGTGTGTCGTGTCTTCTTCGTTCTCTCGGGATCGGTGGAAGGTTGTGCTTAGCGGGTTCTCCGATAAAGAAAATTCTTCGTTTAGCTGCACTCGGTCTGGTGGTTTGCTGTTGATCGATCGTGACTGAAAATTTTGAGTTTTCTCTTGACGTGGTGGTAAACCTCTCAATTTTCCTCTACAGACATCTTCTGTATGTCCTACATTTTTGCAATGGTTGCATTTTTCTATATTTGTCTGTTTACTAAATCTTGGTTTTGGAACTGGGTTCTCATTTCTTGGGTTTCTTGTAAAATTTTCTATTCTTCTTTTATCTTTTATATTCACGTTAATTTCTGAGGCAATATTAAAACATTCATTCAGAGTTTTCGGTTTCTGAGGACGGATTCTAATTTCAAATTCTTCACGTATATTTCTTAAGAATGTGCTGACGCTTGCACTTGTTTCTATTTCCTGTCTTACGAAAGTTTCTTCAGGTGTTATATTCATACTATCTATAGACTGCCTGATTTTATCCTGACACTGCATAAATCTTGAGGTGAATGACTCTAAACCTTCATTTTTGCCCATTATACATGAATCGCGAGCCCTTTGAAGTGATTCTAAACTATCCTTTTCTCCAAATAAAATTCGTAATCTTTCAAAAAAATCAGCAAATGTTTTAACTGCATCGGCTCTAATTGTGTTTGCCGCTTTTCCTACTAATTTTTGTGCAATTATTGCATGAAGTAATGTTAGTCTTTCATTTCTTTTTGTTTTCTTTTTGGACAATCTTATTAAATGAATGAAGTTTTCTAAACCGCTCCCGTTAAATTCTGGTATTAATTTTATACTTTTTCCAAAATCATATTCTGTAACTTCTTCTAATTCTTCATGATCGCTGTTTAATTCATTCTCATTTAAGGGTAAACCTAACTCTCTTCTAACTGGTTGTTCCATAGCTAACAATCTTGTTTCAAATCTTTCCAATTTTGCAAGAATTGTTTGAAAAAGGTCATTTGAACTTGTTGATGTTTCTGGCATGATTTTTAGAATATTGTCTAATTTAAGTCTGTCAGTCAGTGATATTGAAGGGGATGAACTGTCTGTGTCTATAGTTTCGTTTTCCCTACTTTCTCTAAATGAATTTAAATCCAGTTTGATTTAATAAATTTCCTATATCGTTTCGTACAATTTTATTTTATAACCGTTCGCGTTTTCTAATTTAAAATTTCATTTCTTGCAATCCTGCTACAAGGAGTACACAAGAATATGAAATTTGTTTTTTTTTGTTTATTGACGATGGAAATACTGATAAAATCACGGAGTATACCAACGCTTTAAAACAAACTTAGCCACACCCTATGAAGGTCGCCGTTCAACGTACGTAAAGTGGACTTATACTCTTGTTCTAAAGATTCGTAGTTTTGTTTTATATACCTTACTTCAATGTTGCTTTTGAATGTTGGTCTGGATCGTAGTACTGGAAAATCTCGAATTCTGTTTCGTATACTTGGATAACTCTCTGGATACCTCTCTGTAGACCTGGATATCTGTATCGCTGCTTGGCTAACACTCTGGATAACACTTCGTAGATATGGATATCTGGATCGCTGCTTGGTTAACACTCTGGATAACACTTCGTAGAACTGGATAACTCTCTGGATACGTCTTTGTAGATCTGGATAACTCTCTGGATATCTCTTTTGTTGATTCTCTCGTTCACTTTGAATTATCACTTTGTTTATCTGGAACTAGTTCTTGGTTCTGGATATTTAAAACTTGGATGAACTTCCAAATAATTTTAAATATTTCACCGCTGCCACCAATTATGTTGTCGCCGTAAGAAACAACTAATAATATTATTTTTGTGAGTTGGTTACTCAACTGAGAACAAACTCTACTTTATTTATTTAACAAGCAAAGTACAAAAACTTGGAGATAATCAATCCTTCCAAAGCTTCACTGAGTCTTTTTGGAAGACAATTTACTAACCGTGCTATCACTTTGAGTAGCGACTAATTAATCTGACCACACCTGCTTATGCATTAGTTTTAAAGGACTGTGCAATAGTCCCCACTCTTTACAATACACACTCATACTTCATACTGTCGACATAAATACAAATAAAATTTTTATTTAAACACGAATATGTAATAAATATTTAACTCTAAGAAAAATTAATTTTTTTTTCCGAGTACAAAATGGAAAATTTTCCTCTAAATCGAATGAAATTAAAAAATTATAAAAAATAAATATGTATCCAAAAAGTCTACTAAAAAATTAGTTTTCAATTTGTATTATTAGTATGGGGGGGAGGTATTTATGATTATCTTTAAACTTTTATTGTCGATTGGCTGAATTTTCATATATATAATTATAAAGATAAGAATATATGAGAATATATTGACGGTAAGAAATGGTAAAAAAAAAAAAATTATTGAATAATGAAATAACCCACTTATTACTAGAGGACACCATCATTTTATAGATTACATTTGCTAAAGGCGATAAGATTAGATGAGATTGTACATTTTTTATCTTTTCTGTTGAATACAGGTACTTTATATAAGTAAGCTAATTTTTCATTTTGAGCTTTAGACCGTCAACTAAAGTTGCTCGGTAAATGTGATAATAGTTATATCTTAGTTCAATTGTGTAGTAGTTAGATAAAACATTATTTCTGGATTTTAAATACATATTTTTTTTTTTTTTTTTTTAAATTTTATTTTTAACATCGATAAAAGTGTGAAAAAAATGTTTCGATATTTTTTGCCATTAGCATTGCTATTGGCTGTGTCACTAGCTGAGGATACACCATCAAATACAATTAATTATCGTCTTGATGGCAATATTGAACCAATAAGTTATAAAATCACATTGACACCGACACTTAATGGAGGTTTTGGATACACGGGAATATCTATTATAATTGTTAAAGTAAAGAATGCAACAAAAATTATTACTATGCATTCAAAAGATCTTGTATATCCTCTAGATCTCCCTATAGTGGAAAATAATAAAAATTCTAATAAAACATACAAAGTTAAATCACTTGAATTAGATTTAGAGAAAGAAGAAGAAAAGAAAACAGATTTTTTAAAATTGAATTTTGAAGAAGATATTCCTGCAAATGAGGAAATAAAAATTACTTTTAATTATAATGGAGTATTAAATGATGAATTACGTGGATTTTATAGAAGTTCGTACATTAATGAAGATGGAAAAAAAAGGTACGTTTGTGATAAATGGAATTTTTTTTTTTTATATGAAAAATAATTTTATTAATTTTTTTAAATTCTTTACTGTTGTACATATTTATAAATGTTTAAAGTAATGTAAAAATTTTGTCTAACATTACGGAAGTAATAATTAAGTTTAGTTGATAAATATTTATATTTAACAACTTCTTTTCTTGTTAATTTTTTCCTACATTGTTTTTTTTTTTTTTTTTTTTTTTTGTTTAATTGCTGATTTAAATTAAATCAATTATTTTGTATATTTATCTTTACTTTTGTTCGTTCTAAAGAGCATTAATGAATTGATATAAAATTTAAAGGTGGTTAGCTACAACACACTTTGAACCAACCAGTGCACGTCGAGCTTTTCCATGCTTTGATGAACCCGCTTTAAAAGCTAAATTTCAAATAAATATAGATTTAAGTGAAATTGAAAAGTATAATACTGATTATCATGCTATTTCTAATACGCGTGGAACAAAAAGTGGAAATATTTATACTTTTGAAGAGACACGAAAAATGTCGTCATATTTGGTAGCATTTGTCATTTCTGATTTTAAACATATAGACAGTAGTTATAAATCAGTTGACTATAAAGTTTATACTCAACCAGCTTTATTGAAATATGCAAATTATCCATTGGAAACAGGCAAAAAAATTATAGAAGAAATGACAAATTATGTTAATACTGGATATGAAATGAAAAAAATGGATCAAATTGGAATTCCTGATTTTTCAGCTGGAGCAATGGAAAATTGGGGTCTTGTAACATACAGGTTAATTAAATTCAATAATAAAAATTATTAATTATATTATTATTAAATGTTTTTTATTTTTTTTTTTATTTTTAAAGACAACATTTCTTGACTTTAAATGAGAATGCACTTACCGCTGAGAAAAAACAAGCTGTCGCTAGTATAATTGCACATGAATTTGCTCATCAATGGTTTGGAAATCATGTTGGTCCAGCATGGTGGAAATTTATATGGTTAAACGAAGGATTTGCCACATTCTTTCAACATCACATGCCTGGCCCAGTACATATATTTTTTTCAATAATAAAATAATAATTAATAAATAATAAACTAATAAAATTAATATAAAAACAATTTTTCATAGTACAAAAAATGAAAATAAGAATAATTTCATTACTTTGCTAAATTCCTAAGTATTTTAATATTAAATTATTATTTTTTTTTTATAGATTCAAACAGAATTTAAAATGCCCGATCAATTTGTTGTTAAAAATCTTCAAGATTCAGCATTTGCCTTTGATGTAACGGAAAAATCACAGCCAATGAATGTTCAAGTTGAAAGTCCAAAACAGATTGCTGAGGTTTTTAATACAATTGCTTATGACAAATGTACGTATATAAAAATATAGGTATTTTTTTTTGAAATCGAAAAAAAATTATCTCATCTCAATTTTTTGTTTGTCTTTGCGACAATGCACTTTATTCTGCTTATCATTTATACTTTATCAGAAGAAAACAATCTTTTCTCTAAAGTTGAATATATATTTCAACATAAATTTTTTATGCCTTCAATTATATTACATTTACGTAAAATATACATCGCACATAAATCTGAAATATTTACACAAAATAAACGAAATAGATTAACAAATATATTACCTAATTATATGAGAAATGATTTTATCAAAAAAAAAAAAAAAACTTTTTTCATTTTTAGCCGCCTCTGTTATTCGAATGATGAAACATTTCTTAAGCGAAACTGTATTTGTTAATGGATTAACACAATATCTTAAAACTTAGTAAGTAATAAATTCATAAATTTTTAAATGTTATTTTGTAATACTGATTATAGATAACGGGGGGTTTATTTTTTTATAAGTTTCTTTAAAATTATTTTTAATATTATGTTTTTTTCTCTGATAATACAAATTTTGATATTATTTTCCTCACAGCACTGGATGTTTAAGGATATCCATTTGTTTCTGGCAGTTTGGATATCCCTAGGATATTCTGAGGATGTCCTAGGATATCCTAAGTACATCCCAGGGATATCAAAACTGTTTATTATTATGAACACAGAAAATTAAAAGGCATTAAAATAAACTGCAACGCTTACTATTTTAATCCAATTTTTCTTATTTTAATACCAAAATGAATTAAAATAAGCAAAATTGAATAAAAATAATAAGCGTTGCAGCTTATTTTAATGCTTTTTTAATTTTCTGTAAAAGCTTTAAAAAAAATTTATAATTATAAATAAATGTAAAAAAATTTTGATTTATTTTTAAAGCAAAGACAGTAATGCAGATTCTGACAAACTGTTTGCAAAATTAGGTGAAATTTGGGGAAAAGATTTGAAAAAAATTATGGATACATGGGTGACACAATCTGGATATCCAATAATTACTGTCACAAGAAATTATGATAAAAAAACAGCAGAAATTAAACAACAACGATTCTTTATAAAAAAACAAAAAGAAGAAAGTAAAGAAAAATATATGATTCCAATTAATTTTGCATCAGAAGGACAAGAATTTAACGATACAAAAGCAACTCATTGGCTTGAATCTGACAAATTAGATATTACTGATTTAAATGTAGAAGCAAAAAAATGGGTTATTTTTAATAAGCAACAAACTGGTATGTCCTTTTTTTAAATAATCAATTTTTTTTTTTTTAAATTGAGACTCAAAAAATTTAATTAAAAAAAAATTTTTTTTTTTTTAAAATCTTTTTACAGGCTACTATCGTGTTAATTATGATAAAACAAATTGGAATCTTATTATTAAATATCTATCATCAAAAGAGGAGGATATGAAAAAAATTCACTATTTGAATCGAGCACAACTTGTCGATGATGCTTGGACTTTAGCTAAAGCTGGTCTTTTAGAATACAATATTGCTTTTGATTTGTCATCTTATTTGAGTTTAGAAACTGATTATTTTGCATGGGTTTCGGCATTGCGACACTTAAGCAATATGAGAAATCAATTTTTGCACACTGAACATTACGAAAATTTTAAAGTAACTTTTTTTACAATATTATTTTTGCATTTTTTTGTGAATTAAAATTTTTTTTAATGTAAACTTGGTATAAAAATTTATAAATTTCGTTTTTTTTTTAGAAATTCGCATTGAAAATTTCTGAAAAATTAATAAAAGACGTAGGAGTTGAAGAGATTTCACAAGATGAGCATATAACAAAATTAAAAAGAGGTTTAGCTCTAAAATGGGCTTGCAGTTTGGGACATGAAAATTGTACAAAATTAAAGGATAAATTTGACGCTTGGATTAAAGAACCACCTACTGCGTAAATAATTTTTTTTTATTTCTTTTTTTTTTTATTTATAAATTTATTGTTTTTTTTCTTCATTATAATTTTTTTTTAAAATATATTTTTCAGTATTCCTGAAAATTTAAAAGCTCTTATATTGTGTGAGGGTTTAAAAACAGCAAATCAAACAGTTTGGGATTCAGTTTATAAGAGATATCAAGCAAAAAAAATAACTGAGGACAATTTGGAAAAAAATGCGATTTTAACATCTCTAGGTTGTTCTAGAGATGAAATGATTTTATTTAACTTTTTAAACAAAACTATCAATGATGAAAATGAACATCAATTTCTTTCGAAGGTAATTCAATCTGTATACGGTATCAACGAAATTGGATTGAATGTTTCTCTAAAATTCATTTCTCATAATGTGGCACACATTTTGAAAATGTAAGTATTTGAAAAAAAAAATTTTCGAAAATTGTATTTCAAAAATTATTCAATAAAATGTTTTACCGTATTTTTTATTTTAATTCAGTGACAAAGGCAAAGACGGAAACTTATTGAAATACATAAATGACATTGGCAAGAGAATTACAAGGAATGAAGAATTGAAATTAGTAAGTGAAATTTTTATTCTGCGAACTGATAAATAATAATATCAATAATTTTTTTTTTTCAACAGTTGGAGAACTTCATCGAAAGTGAAACACTTGATAGAACTAAATTAAAAATTGGAATTGATTCGGCTAAAGAAAATATTGAATGGCTAAAAGAACACAAAGATACCATTGGAAATATTCTGGTTAAAAAAAATAGCAGCGGTAGTGCGTCTTCTTTGAAGTTTGCAACAATTTTCTGTTTAATTCCAGTTGTTATCGCCTTATTAATTTAGATTAATAATTAAAATCTATTTTTACATTGTATTTTAATACAAATAATTTGAACACTATACATACTTAAAATTTATTTAATAGTATTATAATCTTTTTAATTATCAGTCGCATTTATACATTGTCATTAATTTGTATATTCTAGATAAAGAAGTATTTTTTACTATACATGTTGATTATAATTTAAAAAAAAAATTGACAAATTTTACTAAAATATTTTTACGATTCAAGAAAATAGTTTCAAAAAAAAAAGTTGTGAAAAAATGTACACTACGAATTTTAAAAATACTTCAGTAAAATCTAATTGTGAATAACTTTCAATTCGAAAATTTGTTTGTAATCATATACATGTTAAATTGTAAAATATTTCAATTGTAAATATCAATATATTTTCTTGCAAGATATTTTTCAATAAAAATAAAAAATCTATATTTTGAGTTTTAATTAATTTAATGAACATGATTCCACTTGTAAATATTCAATATAAGTTTTCTCGTAAATTTTTTTTTTATGATTTTAGAAATTAAAAAAAATATGTAGTATTCTTATAAAATAATGTTAATTCAAGTGATACAATTTTAAGAGTAAATAATCTTATTTATATAAAAGTAAGATACTACAAAAAGTAGTTTATTATTACGGAATAAAATTTTTTTTAATAGTTTATAAGAAACTTTATTTTATTTCGATAAATGATCTAAACAAATATAAAAATTATATTTATTTATCACATGATGTAAATTATTTTTTTGTCACCCTAGAAAAAAATAGATAAAAAGTTTTGTATTTTTTTTTTGAGTGTATAAGGAAAATCTTGTTTTCTTGTACTTTACCCAGAAGATTGATAATTTTCTAATTATATTTAGAAAAGGGAATTTTATCAATTTTATCCTAATTACCAGATTATTCTTATGAATAGTTTGACTCATTGGAGTGCAATGTTTTCTTGATAAAATGCAATCACAGTTTTCATCAAGGCTCAAACTTAATAATTAAGTTATCTAAAGGTCTACTGGGAAAAATATAACGTCATTTATTATCGGATTTTTAGGGCGAATACGAGGTATCTAGAGCAATCGTTTAGTTTTCTAAAGTTATTTATAAGTAATCATTAAGAGTAAAAGCTGATCCTGTAGTCAGTAACGTTTAATAATAATTAAGGTGAGCAGTATTTTTAATTAAATTTTTTTTTAAATATAATTTTAAAATATAATTTTAAAATAATTATTTTCTCTCTAGGAAACGTTTGTTTCAAAAATGGAGGCTTGGCAGATTTTTGGTTTTCTATTTTTTGTTATTTTTAAAAGTGGTGCTTCCTTTCCTGTTGCTTCCAAATTGCAAGAAAATTCTTTAGACACTCATCAAAATAGTGATTTGAATACGAATGTTGCAGATATTGAAAAACGTCTTTCGGTTATAAGAGTTTCAATCAATTACAATAGTAGCAACAATAATGATGTTTCAATTACTCGCTCAAATCCTTTAAAAAAATCAAATAATGATGAAAATACAAGTGTTTTTGGTGTGTCAAATGATCCTGTTGCGAAAATTATAAATAGAACATTGTCTCAATTATTAGAATCGTCTAGTAGACAGTCAATGATGAGGGGATTTGCTACGTCTGGGCAGATTGCAATAAATTGTCCTTCAAAAACTAGTGGAATGACAACATCGACTGTATTACCAATAATAACTGATGTTCCAACCATTGTTAACAATACGACAACAACAATAGAAGAGGAATCATCAACTTCTAATGACAATTCAACAACAAATTTTACAACAGAAGAGGAATCATCAACTTCTGATGACAATACAAGTGATTTTACAACAGCAGGAGAAGAATCAACAACTATTGATGACAATTCAACAAGTGATTTTACAACAACAGAAGAGGAATCATCAACTTCTGATGAATATTCAACAACAAGCGATCTGCCAATAACAGATGACAATACAACAACAAGTGATTTTACAACAGCAGAAGAAGAATCAACAACTATTGATGACAATTCAACAAGTGATTTCACAACAACAGAAGAGGAATACACAACTACTGATGACAATTCAACAACAGATTTTACAACAACAGAAGAGGAATCATCAACTTCTGATGACAATTCAACAAGTGATTTCACAACAACAGAAGAGGAATACACAACTACTGATGACAATTCAACAACAGATTTTACAACAACAGAAGAGGAATCATCAACTTCTGATGACAATTCAACAAATGATTTTACAACAACTGAAGGGGAATCATCAACTTCTGATGACAATTCAAGTGATTTCAAAACAACAGAAGAGGAATACATAACTACTGATGACAATTCAACAACAGATTTTACAACAACAGAAGAGGAATCATCAACTTCTGATGACAATTCAACAAGTGATTTCACAACAACAGAAGAGGAATACACAACTACTGATGACAATTCAACAACAGATTTTACAACAACAGAAGAGGAATCATCAACTTCTGATGACAATTCAACAAATGATTTTACAACAGAAAAGGAATCATCAACTTCTGATGACAATTCAAGTGATTTTACAACAGCAGGAGAGGAAACAACAACTATTGATGACAATTCAACAAATGATTTTACAACAACTGAAAGGGAATCATCAACTTCTGATGACAATTCAAGTGATTTTACAACAACAGAAAAGGAATCAACAACTATTGATGACAATTCAACCAGTAATTTTACAACAACAGAAGAGGAATCAGCAACTACTAGTGACTATTCAACAACAACTGATTTGCCTATAATAAATCAAACAACTGATCACCCAACAACTGAAAACAATACAACAATAACCGATTCACCAACATCTGACTCTACAATAATTGAACCCGGTTCATTAATTCCAAGTGTCAGCAATATATCAATAATTGAAATTAACATTAATTATATTAAAAGTAATAACAATAGTGTAATTATTGACGTTTAGATCCATTAATTGATTTTTAGAATTGGACAAATAAAAATGTAAAATATAAAAATTGACTACTATTCCAAATATTTTTGTGAATTCCATTAATTTAAAATGAATTTTAACAATCCAACATAACAGAAATTTAGATCAATAATAAAAAATTATGAAAACTAATTGAAAATTCAATTAAACCGCTGGCAACCAAAAGCAATTTTCATTGGCCCCTGCAATAGCTGGAAATTTGCTGAACTTGCTGAATTTAATAAATTAATTATATTATCCTTCGTGTTAAAGAGAATTCGTATTTAATTAAAATTTTACTTTTTTAAAGTGAACAAAATGACAATTGTTTGCAAAGCATTTAAGATTAGAAAATTATCTAATTTTTGAATTATTTTACTAAAATATTGTATTCTATTATCATTTAACTTTGTACTTCAACTTTAAAATATAATCTCCAAAAAAGTATAATATAAATTTGAAAACGTTGGACAAAAAAAAGGCAATATTGGTCATTTTAATGTTACGATAAGATATTGTTCCTACTTATAAATTAAGCCACTGATAATCGAAAAAAATCATTTTCTTAAAATTTCAAGTCGCCTAAACAGTTTTTTTTTTTTTTTTTTTGTATCAATGAAAATTTTTAACTAGTGGGAAAATTTTTGGTGCAAAACTATGTGAATTGAAAAAAAAAAGTGAAACACGTGAGTGATTAGCCTCGAATTAACGAATTTTCACTAATTATTCGGATAATCGATAGCTGAAAGTTAACAAGGTAACTGACAAATTAATTATTTCTCTTATCTTTGCTATACTCGGAGAGACCTTTTCCTTACAAAATATTCAATAGTTTCGAACAATGTCGGGATATATCCACTTATTTTTGCTTTAAGTGCATTAAAAATATATATATTATAATTTTTATAAATTTGTATTGATAAAAAATAGTTATAAAGGAAATTAGAATTTTTTTTTATAAATTCAACGAACAAAAAACAAATAAGAGTGAATTCAATTATTAGTTAAAAATATGGTAGATAAAATAAAAGAAAACAAAATCAATGCTAATTAGGAATTTTTGTTAAAAAATTTATATTTATTAAAATTAGAAAATTAAAAAAAAAAAAAAAATTCAAAACAAAGTCTCCCTGTGTAATTGGACTTGTCGGCGATCAAAAAGGGCTTAACGCGTGACTTTCGTTGGCCCCGCATTCAACGAGTTTCCAACTATTCCAGAGGCCAATGAAAATCTCGCCTAAACCCTTTTGGTCACTGGCGGTTCAATTAAAAAGTAATTTTATTTATTAAACGAAAATTATATCTGAATTTAAAGGAATAAAATTTTAACTCTCATGATTTTATTCCTTAAATTTGAAAAGCGACAGCAAAAGCCAATTTTTTTTTTAAATAACATACTGCTTTTTTAAAAATTAAAAAAAGCTAAATAGTTCAATATTAAATATATATATAAATAGATTCCATATTCAGCAAACATATATAATGTTTGTTTAAATGGTTCAAGAATCTTTGGTAATAAAATACATATTTCTTAACAGTTATTAAATTGATAAAAAAAAAAAAAAAAAAAAAATATCGATGCCACTGATAATAAAAAAAAAAAATAATTTTAATTCCCGTGAATCGAGGAATAGCGGACACTGTCCTCTTAAAAATTCTTCAATCATTTGATGTTACGGTACTTTTATAATATTGAAAACTGTACCAGCAAGTTTTTCGAATACCCAATTAGTTTTGCACTTTATTTCAGTTTAAAATTAAGTTTTGTGTGTGTTTTTAAAATTAAATATTTATATTCTGTACGTTCATCGTATATATTTACTCGAGATATTCTAATTTCTGTATACATATATGTTTTTTATAAATATATGTGTGAATACTAGACAAAGTTACTCATTCACAATAGTTTATCATGTGTATATATACCTCGGAAAGTCAGAATCTAAACTAGTTTATTTCCGAGTGATAAGTTAGAAAAGAAACTGGTGAAAGTGTTCGAATAATTGTCAAAAAAAAGATTTCGATTACAATTTTTGAAGAAAAAAAAATTAAAATGATTTAAAAAATTCTAAGTGATTATAAATTCTACAAAGGCGGTTAAAAAAAAAATCAGGTAGGTTTCTGTGTGAAATAATTTATGTTATAAAAATAGAAACTAAATTATAAATTTTTATTAACAAAGTTTCTATATGAATTAATTAATTAAGGAAGAAGTAGATCTTCTTTTCTTAATTTTGATTAAATAGGACCATTTTTAACTACTTTCTAAATCTGAATTAGTAAAAATGTTTATTGATTTGAATTAGTGACTCACTTTTTGCTTCTGAATTAGTAAAATTTAACTAATTCAGAAGCAAAAAGTAAGTTACTAATTCAAATTAGTAAACATTTTTACTAATTCAGATTTAGAGAGTAACAATAAATTATATTCAATAATCTAAAAATTGTTACTCGGTCTCCTCTAGAAAAAAATTAAATTAACTCAGTTTTTAAAAAAAATTTTATATTGTGAAATTCAAGTGTTTTAATCCGTAAAGTTTACTTAAGATTTAAAAATTCCATTTTGTTGCAATATATGATGAATTTTGTATTATTATCAATTACGCTACTTCAGAATCAACATTGTCAATATCCATTATTGATTAGTAGATATAGATAGATAAAAATATATCACACTTTATCTTTATCAAATACGTAATATTTTTTATTTTTACTCAATTTTCTGTTAACTAATCGAATATTTTGTACAAGAAAATAAGGTACCTAATAAAAGAAATATTGAAAAAAAATTATTCCTTCTTTACATTCATTACATTTTCAAAAAAAATACATATTTTTATTTTTAAATTTAAATTCCAGTAAAATTTAAAAACATATATTTTCGTTTACATAAATTAATTTGCAATTATAAAATTTATTATAATAAGTTTATAAAGAAAATTTTTCTAACAGGATGCATCCACGAATTGTGATAACGTTGATAACGTTATTTATCGTTACAAAATTAGAAGCAAATAATAATATTCATCATAATAGTCCAATAAGTGAAGAATTTTTTGATAATGAAAATTATTTATTTAAAAATTTAAATGAATCAAAAGATGGGAATAATAAAAAAGAAGATTATCGTTTGCCAAATAATGTATTACCGTATTCGTATGATCTCATGATACAAATGGAAGAGAATTATACTTATTATGGAATGACAAAAATTAATGTAAAAATACATGAAGAAACTGATAAAATTGTATTACATCATGGTAAAATAAATTTAAAAACAATTAGAATTTTGGATGTTAAAAAAAATCCACGGGATATAATTGGTCAATATTATAATAATGTCACTGAAAAACTAACAATTGAACTTAAAAATAAGTTAGAAAAGGATCATGAATTTCTTATTGTTATTGACTATAATGGAGTGATTAGCAATAGTATGATTGGATTCTATAAAAGTTCTTATTTTGATAAAAATGATCGCATAAAGTAAGTAATTGACTAAAATAATAATAGCCATAATTTGTATTTAGATAATTTATGAAAATTTTAAAAATTGTTGACACTTCTCGGTTGTTTAGTTTTTTTGTAAATAATTTTTTTTTTTTTTTTAGATATTTAGCAGCAACTCAATTTCAAGCTGTACATGCCAGACAGGCGTTTCCTTGTTTCGATGAACCTTCTTTTAAAGCAAAATTTACAGTTCGCATTGCAATGCCAAAAGAATATAAATGTCTAAGTAATATGCCAGTAGAAAAAACAATGGAAACGTGAGTAAATAAAAAAAAAAAAGGTTTTAAACAAAATTTTTAGATCAATAATATTTTAAATTGTTACTTTCACTATTTGTAAATTTTGATTTAATTTTTTAAATTGGTATAGTGTCAGCCGGGGTAAAATCGAACGCGGGGTAAATCCGAACGCTAATTATTTCAGCTTAATTAAAATTTAAAAAAATAAGTTAGACATGAGAATTTTTCCCTCACAGCACCAGATATCCTAGGATATTCCAAAAACATCCCTTGGATATCCTAGGGATACCCCAGGGATATCCTAAGGATACTTTAAGGATATCTAAAGTAGCGGCGGTTAGGATATCTTAGGGATGTCTAAGGATGTCCCTAGGACGTCCCAGGGATATCCTAATCATTTCCCCGGATATTATTAAGATATCCTCAGGACGTCCTAAGGATATCCCAAGGATATCCCCGGAATAATTAGGGATGTCCTTAGGACGTCCTAAGGATATCCACAGTATGTCTATATTATCTTAAGGGTTAGAATATCCTTGAGTCGTTCTAAAAATGTCCCTAAGGTATCCATAAAACGACCCTAACATACAAATTAATTTAATAAAAATGGAAAACATATTTTTTGGATGTATTTATAATGTATTTCCAAGATATCTAAAATGATTTACCTTGTCTACAAGAATTCTTTTTTATACTTTTTCTTTAAAAAATCTCTTGAAACCAATTTAAGCGCTAACTATTTTGTATCAAAAAATCGCTATCTCAAATATTTAAAATTTGAATCATAATGATATCCTAGGGAGATCTTAGCGATATTTCTAAAATATTTTAACGATATACCAAGTTTATCCCAAGAATATCCCCACGATATCACTAGGATATCCTTGGAATAACCCAGGGATATCCCTAGAATATCCTCAGGATATCCCAAAAATATCCTACGTAACAGCGGTTTAGATGTTCTGAGGATATCCTACATTAGTTTAGGATATCCTGAGGATATCCTTTTGTTGTGAGGGTCCAATATGGCGGACGAGAATTAAAAAATTCATTGGATTCGCTCGAAAATTGTTACTTGGGGGGGGGGGGGGGTTTCAGGGTAGCTGATTACGAATTTGAACTTAGCAAATTTGATCATTTTTAAAAATAAGTTTTAGGAAAGTCCGCCATTTTGAATTTAAAAAATTTGACTTTTATTTTTGTATTTACATTCAATCACTCCAAAATACTTTCTGTACCAAGTTTTGCAAAAATTCGTTATGATTTGATAAAGTTATTGAAGGTTTTAATTGTGTAATGCATTTTAATTTTTAACCTGTTTGATTTTTGTATTTATATATGATGCATTATTACATAATAGGTTTATTATCGTATTTTTTTTTTTGAGTTTTTATATAAGTATAACAATTGCAATACTTTAAATTGATTTTCCCTAAGATTTTTCTGAAATACAGTGGCATTCGTATTTACCCCGGTATTTTAGGAAAGTTGCAAAATATCGAGGTAAATACGAACGCTAAGTTTCCTGCGATTGTAATTTATCAAAAATTTTTGCTACCCCATAAAATTGTTCTATGGAAGTTAAAGTAACAACTTCATGCACCAGAATACAGAAAGTATTGTCTTTTAAAAGAAAAAACTTATGTTATTGTTGAAACTTACTAAAAGCGTTCGGATTTACCCCGGCTGATCCTAATTTGAAATTTATTAATATTAAAAGTAACACAGATATCTAATTATTAGCGAAGTTATGTAAATGAATTTCCCATAATGGGATATTAAAATTTCAGGCAAAATCTATCAAGAGTGATTTTCAAAAAAAGTTTACCAATGTCAACTTATTTGGTAGCCTTTGTTATATCGAATTTAAAATCAAAAAGTGATGGAAATTTTACAGTTTGGTCAAGAGAAGAATTAATTGATCAAGGAGATTATGCTTTAAAAATTGGCAAAAGAAGTTTAACATTTTTTGAAGAGACATTTAATCAAAAATATCAAATTGAAAAAATGGATATGGTTGCTGTACCTGATTTTTCAGCTGGTGCTATGGAAAATTGGGGACTTATAACTTATAGGGAAACAGCAATGCTTTACAGTAATGAAGAATCTTCTGATATTGCTCAACAAAATGTTGCAGCAACAATTGTTCATGAATGTACACATATGTGGTTTGGAAATTTAGTTACACCTAATTGGTGGGGTGTTCTTTGGCTTAGTGAAGGTTTTGCCAGATATTTTCAATACATGGCTACAGCTAAGGTAATTTTTTCATCAGTTCAATTAATTTAATGATGATAAAATTTTTTAATTTTAAAAATTTACACTCATTCGATCTAGATTGAACCAGCTTGGAATATGGATTTACAATTTATTGTTGCTCAACATCAAGTTGCTCTTTCTGTTGATGGATTAAATTCTTCGTCACCATTGTCACGAAATGTTGCTAGTCAAGGTGAAATTGGAAAATCTGGTGACACTATTACCTACAATAAAGGTGCCAGTGTTATTAGAATGATGGAAAAATCTTTTGGATCAAAAATTTTCAATACAGCATTGCAAAATTATCTTGAATCGAGGTAATAAATTTCGAGTACTAAAAATGTAAAATATTTTTCTCTGTTATAAAAACAAAAAAATTTTTTTTTAAGAAAATATGAGAACGCTGTACCCGAAGATTTGTGGAAAGAATTGCAAAAAGAGATTGACTTAAAGGATTTTAAGCTTAAAACAAAAGTAGAAACAATTATGAATAGTTGGACTAAACAACCGGGATTTCCAGTTGTGTCAGTAATTGTGAAAGATGATAAAGTAATTATGACACAAAATCGATTTTTATTACGTAATCCCGATTCAGCGTTAACAAATTATACATGGTGGATTCCAATTACATGGACTGTGAAAAGTAAATCTGATTTTGATACAACTGTCACTCAACAATGGATAGGAAAAAATAATTTCACTATCGATGTTCAAATGAAAAAGGACGATTGGATTATATTTAATTTACAATCAGCTGGTGATAAATTATTTATAAAAATGTTTAATTAAATTTAAAAATTATAGTAAAAATTATTTTTTGAAAAATATTTAAAAGGAAATTTGTTTTACATTTTCAGGATATTATCGAGTCAATTATGATAAGGAGTCCTGGTACAGGATAATAAACACTTTAAACAGCAAAAAAACTCTTTCTCAAATACATGTACTTAATAGAGCAGCTATTATTGATGATCTGATGAATTTAGCTAGAGCTGATTATATTGATTATAGTGTTGCTTTAGATGGTCTTAAGTATCTTGTTGAAGAAACTCATTATGTCCCATATAAAGCTGCTTTAAATGCATTAGCATATTTGACTAAACGATTTACAAGCCAACATGATGAGGGCTTTTATAAAGTAAATATCAATAAAAATTTATTTTTAAAAATTCTTCAAAAATTAAACTATTCATTTTATTATCATATTTATTTTATTTATTTATTTATTTATTATAAAATAGCAATAATTTAATATGAATAAATATATATAAATGATTATTTTAAACAATTAATCCTATTTTAGAATTTAATTCTGAATCTTATCAACAAGACATATCGAAAATTAAGTTACGATGATAAGGATGGAGATAATCGACTTGATATTTTATTGCGTATGGAACTAAATGATTTAGCTTGTCGATTTAATCAGGAAAAATGTATTAAAAAATCTTTAGAATACTTTAAAAGATGGAAATCAGGGGACTTGAAAATGTAAAAACAATTAAAAAAAATTTGATAACATATATTCCAAATTTTTAATCATAAAAATGTTTATAGAAATAAATTGATACGTAAATATTTTACAGAATTCCAAAAAATCAAAAATTTACTGTATTCTCAACTGCTATGATAAATGCCACTGAAACTGATTGGGATACATTATGGAGTCAATATGTTCGTTCAAAAGTTCCATCAGAACAAATTGAAATACTAAGAGCTCTTGGTTGCAGTAATAATTATTCTATTATTGAAAAGTAAGTCTAATTTTTTTTTTTTTTTTTTGAATTTAAAGCACAAATTTTTTATTATTATAAATTTTATTATTTATTTAGATATTTGTTACGAGCTGTATCAAGTTACGAAGAAAATAGAATTCGAAAACAAGACAGTAATACTGTTTTTAATTCCGTTATTTCTTGTTCACCAAATGGAGCTAAATTTATCATTAATTTTATTGACACGCACTACAAGAAAATAATAGACTAGTAAATATACATTGTCTAAAAAATAATTTTTATTTAAAAAAAAAATTCTATTTTTTTATAGAAAAAATAAATTTTATTGGAATTTTTTTTTTATCTTTCAGCAATGAAGGAAGCATTGATAGTATATCAACAATTTTATCATCAGCATCAAACTATTTTTCGACACAAGAATTAATTGATGATTTCAAAAATCTTATCAATTCACATAAAATGAAATTCAAATCAATAATCTCATCCTTAGAATCAAGTTTAAAATTAGCGAAATATGAACTTGATTGGTATAAAAATCACTCACAAACAATCGTTAAGTGGATAAAGAATTTTAATCAAAAGGAAAATACAAGTAATACAACTGATTATTTTTTACCTGGTGATTTAGTTCCTTCAAAATATTATATACATGTATTTCCTCATTTGATTGAAAATAATTTTACATTTGATGGATTTGTTAAAATCGATGCAACAGTAAAAGATGTTACTGATAAAATTGTTTTGCACGCTTACAATATTAGTCACAATGATGTGAATATTTTTGCCAATGATGTGATAAAGAAGGTTCATCATGTAAATTACACGGAGAATACATTTAATTCATATAATTTTATGACAATTTTTCTTGATGATGATTTAACAGAAGGAACACGAGTTCAAATAAAAATTAACTACACGGGTTATTTGAATACGGATAACCGTGGATTTTACCGCAGTTCCTATGAAGATGACAAGGGAAAAAGACAGTAGGTTATTTTTATATGCTTTTTGCACATTTTTTTAAGGTTCAATTTAGGTTCAATATGGGTTCAATGTAGAGCAGATGAGAGTACAATTGAGGTTCAATATAGGTTTCATGTATGGGTTCAATGCAGTACAATGAAGTTTATTTTAGGTTCAAAGTTCAAAGGACTAAGTTAGGTTCAATATAGGATCAATGTAGGGCCAAATTAGGTTCAATGTAGAGTAAAATCAGGTCCAATATAAATACAATGTAGGTCAAAGAAGGTTTAAATTAAAATCAATGTAGTTTCAGTTTACTTGTAGGTTTAGTTGTATGTTTATTTGTAGATTTAGTTGTACGTTTAATTGCAGGTTTAGTTGTAGTTTTAGTTGTAGGTTAAGTTTTAGGTTAAGTTGTAGGTTGAGTTTCAGTTGAAGGTTAAGTTGTAGGTTTAGTTGTACGATTATTTGTAGATTTAGTTGTACGTTTAATTGCAGGTTTAGTTTTAGGTTTAGTTTTAGGTTTAGTTGTAGGTTTAGTTTCAGTTGAAAGTTAAGTTGTATGTTGAGTTGTACAATTATTTGTAGATTTAGTTGTACGTTTAATTGCAGGTTTAGTTGTAGTTTTAGTTGTAGGTTAAGTTTTAGGTTAAGTTGTAGGTTGAGTTTCAGTTGAAGGTTAAGTTGTAGGTTTAGTTGTACGATTATTTGTAGATTTAGTTGTACGTTTAATTGCAGGTTTAGTTTTAGGTTTAGTTTTAGGTTTAGTTGTAGGTTTAGTTTCAGTTGAAAGTTAAGTTGTATGTTGAGTTGTACAATTATTTGTAGATTTAGTTGTACGTTTAATTGCAGGTTTAGTTGTAGGATTAGTTGTAGGTTAAGTTTTAGGTTAAGTTGTAGGTTTAGTTTGAGGTTTAGGTTTAGTTGTAGGTTTAGTTTTAGTTGAAGGTTAAGTTGTAAGTTTAGTTGTACGATTATTTTTAGAATTAGTCGCACGTTTAATGGTAGGTTTAGTTTTAGGTTTAGTTAAAAGTTTAGTTTGTTTAGTTAGTTTAGTACGATTATTTGTAGACTTAGTTGTACGTTTAATTGCATGTTTAGTTTTAGGTTTAGTTTTAGGTTTAGTTGTAGGTCAAGTTGTAGATTTAGTTGTACGATTATTTGTAGATGAAGTTGTACGATTAATTGCAGGTTTAGTTGTAGGTTTAGTTTTAGGTTTAGGTTTAGTTGTAGGTTTAGTTTTAGGTTTAGGTTTAGTTGTAGGTTTAGTTTTAGTTGAAGGTTAAGTTGTAAGTTTAGTTGTATGATTATTTTTAGAATTAGTTGCACGTTTAATTGTAGGTTTAGTTTTAGGTTTAGTTAAAAGTTTAGTTTGTTTAGTTAGTTTAGTACGATTTTTTGTAGATTTAGTTGTACGTTTAATTGCAGGTTTAGTTGTAGGTTTAGTTGTAGGTTTAGTTGTAGGTTAAATGAACGACAAACAAAAAATCAATAAAACTTGACAAATAAGATTGAATTTTTTTTAACACCTGCAGATGGTTAGCAGCTACTCAGATGGAACCAGTGGGCGCAAGAAAAATGTTTCCATGTTTTGATGAACCTGCAATGAAGGCACTTTTCACATTAAGTGTTACTCGACCGCAACATTATCATGCTATCAGCAATATGCCATTGAAACTGACGGAACGTATTTCGTTAGTATTTTGAAAATGATAAAAATTTTTTAAACAGAATTTCTAAAAATTAATGACAAATTTTCATTCGCAGAGATGATATGTTAAAAGATACATTTGCTGAGACTCCATTAATGTCAACTTATTTGGTTGCATTGGTAGTGTCACAATTTTCATACAAGAGCCATGAAAATTATAAAGTCTATTCAAGACCAGAGGCTATTTCTCAAGTACAATATGGAATTTCTCTAATGTCACCTTTCATGAAATTTTATGAAAATAAATTAAAATATGAATATGAATTACCAAAATTGGATATGATTGCATTACCTGATTTTGCATCAGCGGCAATGGAAAATTGGGGACTTATCACATACAAAGAAGGAAAATTACTTTATAATGAAGAGAAGTCAACTCTATTTGACAAACAGGATATTAGCAATGTGATTAGTCATGAATTTGCACATCAATGGTTTGGAGATCTCGTCACTCCTTTGTGGTGGAAATATTTGTGGCTAAACGAAGGATTTGCAAGATATTTGCAGTATTTTGCAATTGATAGTGTGAATATTGTTTATTTTTGTTTTGTGTAGACAAATTTTTGTTATATTATCCAAAATTGTTTATAAATTTTATCCATTTATGATAGGTGGAAAAATCATGGAAAATTCCAGAACAATTTGTTGTAAATCATTTACAGACTTCATTTGACATTGATGCATATGTAGGAAGTCATGCAATAACACACGATGTTTATAGTCCTTTGGAAATAAGAGAGAGGTTCAGTAAAATTTCGTATGACAAGGCTGCTAGTATTTTACGAATGACGGAAAAAATAATAGGCTCTAATCTCTTTTATGATGGTTTATATATTTATTTAAAAAATCGGTAAAGTTATTCAAAATTAGTTTCTAATTAAAATTAGGCTTTTATTTCTAAAGAAATTATTCTCTTTTTAGAAATCACAATGTAGCGACACCGGAGGATCTTTATAAAGGACTACAGGAGAAAATTGATTCTGTTAATTTTGAATTAGATGTTAAAGAATTTTTAGATTCTTGGACTCTTAAACCAGGTTTTCCAGTGGTTAATGTAAAAATTGAAGATGAAAAAGTGATGTTTGCGCAAGAACGATTTTTATCATCGAATAGTAAAAATTATCCAATTAATCAAACTTGGTGGGTTCCAATTACTTGGACCACTCAAAGGGAAAATAATTTTAATAATACTGTTCCAAAATATTGGTTAAAAGATGAAAAAAATCAAATTTCCATTAAAAAAGAAAACGATGAATGGATAATATTTAATATTCAACAAGCAGGTTTGACAAATATATTCAGCAAAAATATATATATATATATATATATATATATATATACAAAGAAATTAAAATTAGTAAATTTTTTTTAATTAAATTAAATAATATCGGTAATTTTTTTAGGATATTATCGCGTGAATTATGATGAAGAAAATTGGATGAGAATTATTACTACCCTTAAAAGTTTAGAATATTTTCAAATTCATGAAATAAATCGTGCATCATTGATCGATGATCTATTTAATTTGGGTAAAACTGGATACGTCAGTTATGATAAAGTTTTATCAGCTACTCAATATTTAGAACAGGAAACAAATTATTTACCATGGAAAGCTGCTTTTAAAGGACTATCTGAATTAAATATGATTTTGAAAGATCTTGATGTTTATGATTTATACAAGGTATGAATAAAATAAAAAAAAAATTTTTGTTTTCGATTTTTGGAAATTTACAAATTGATTGAAAATATATTTATTTTCTATGCATATTGTTGTAGACACATATTCGTACACTCTTGACACCTATTTTTAATAAATTGGGTCCCTCAGAAATTAAAGATGAAGATCATTATGATAAGCTTCTCAGGATATTAGTTAACAAATGGGCATGTGATTTCAAAATTCCTGAATGTATTAATCATGCAATGGAAACATTTGCCAAATTCAAGAACGACTCTTCATTCAAGTAATAAATTACTATTTTATTTTATAATACAATTTATTATTGAAAATAATTTATTTATTACCGGTACCACAACTTATGGTACCATTAAATGCTGGTACCATTAAGTATTGGTACCAGCAACTAATGGTACCATTGGTACCATTTAATACTGGTACCAGCAACTAATTGTACCATTGGTACTTGTGGTACCATTAAATACTGGTACCATAAAATATTGTTACAATCAACAACTGGTATCATAAGCTATTGGTACCACAATTAATAGTACCATTGGTACCTTTTGGTACCATTAAATAATGGTACCAGAAACTAATGGTAGCATTCGTACCATTTAATACTGGTACCAGCAACTAATTGTACCATTGGTGCTTGTGGTACCATTAAATACTGGTACCATAAACTATTAGTACCACAATTAATAGTACCATTGGTACCTTTTGGTACCATTAAATAATGGTACCTTTTGGTACTATTAAATAATGGTACCAGAAACTAATGGTAGCATTTTATCATAAACTATTGGTACCACAATAAATGGTACCACTGGTACTATTTACTACTCGTACCATCAACTACTGGTATCATAGAGTATTAGTACTACTAATTAATGGTACCATCAAATAATCGTGTCGTTGATACTTATTGATACAATTAAATACTGGTACAATTAAGTATTGGTACTACAGGTACCATTATTATTAAAAAGAATTTATTTATTACTTTCTCTTTTTAAAATTAAATTTAAATAATAAATAATTCTTTTTTTGTAACTAGCAAACATATTTAAATTTTTTTTTTTTAATAATGATAAAGAAGTAGAAAAAAGTAGGTTTATGTGGACACTTCTCAAATTTGCAATTTTAAAAAAATTAAGTGCAGTTAACTTTTTTTACATTTTCATTATAATTTTTTCTTTTATGTTATACATATATCCGCAAATTAGTTGAAGAATTAAATGGTCGAGAATTTTTAATATTGCGTCAGTGACGTTATAAAATGTCACATGCACCTTTGTAAAAACAGTTCATAATGTAGCAATATAAAAAAGTTCTTATTAAAAAATAAAAAAAAAAAATTTTAATTTTTTATTTTGCAGAATTTCAGGAAATCTTCGTAGTACACTATTTTGTACAGCTATAAAACATGGTTCGAAGGACGATTTTCATTTTCTTAAAGAAAAATATTTATCTGAAAAGTTATTGAATGAGCGTATGACCTTATATGATGCTCTACTCTGTTCAGAGAATGAAGAACAAATTTCAAAGTAAATATTTAACTTAAGGATTTATTTTTCTTAATATTCTAATTTAGTGATGCAAATTATCACGAGTTCCTTGTAGCATCATGTAATTTTAATTATTTTGTTTTGTAATTAGTTTATTTGAGAAAGCCGTTAAAAAAGCACCCACAATGAATTTGAAAGAAAAATTCAAGATTTTTTCAAAAACGTATAAGGCGAACTTAAAGGGAATGGAAACTGTTTTAAATTATCTTGAAAATAATTATGATAACATATATAAATAGTAAGTAGTAAATTTAAAAAAATAAATATTTCTTATTAAAAATTAATTTTTTTGTTAAATATTCAAACAGCGTTGAGGACGAGGCAGCATTAAAAACAATTCTAAAGAGTATAAGTAAAAGAATATCATCCAAAAAAATTTTGAAAAAGGTACAACTTTTTTTAAAAAAATTATTATTTATTGACAAAATATTTTATTTAATTCAGCTTTATTCATTATTAATAACAATTTTATAGGCTTTTGTAAAATTAGATAAATATTCATCAATTTTGAATTCTACCAATATTTCTAAATATTCGCGAATTAAAAAGACACATACATGGTTTGATAAATATTTACCAAAAATTTGGGAATGGTTGGAAACAACTTATCCAAGTGAAAATTATCGTTTGCCAATATTAATGAAACCAATTTTATATGATATTCATTTGAAAACGTATTTTGAGGAAAAAAATTTTACATTCGAAGGAGAAGTAAAAATAATTATGAAAACAGTTGAAAGAACATCAAGAATTATTTTAAATGCAAATGATTTGAAATTTAAGGAAATTCAAGTTTTTGATGAATTTGAACAGAAAATTAACATTTCTCACACATTGAATACAACTACAGAAAAACTTTCAATTTATTTGAATTCAATTATCAATGTGGATACTGAATTGAAAATGTATTTCAAATATGATGGTATTTTAAATGAAAATTTACAGGGATTTTATCGTAGCTCTTATATTGATGATAAAAATCAGACAAGGTAAATCAAAAATATTTTGATTTCAACATTAATTGATGTAAATTTTTTTAAAAAATTATTTATCGTTAAAACTATGTATTTTTTAGAGCTGTGCAATGTTCGAATCGAATCGAGTTTTGTTCGCTTTTTAATGACCCTGACTCGAATTTCGAACTTTCGACATTCAAACTGGTCTGAATCGGATGTCGGATTTTCGACATTTGAACTGGATGGACTCGAATGTCGGATTTCGACATTCGAACAGGGCTGACTCGAATGCCGAATTTTCGACATTCGAACTCGGGGAAAAATTCGAACAGTTCGGTTCGATTTATTTTGCACAGGTCTAGATTTTTTCATTTTCCAGGAAAACATTCTATCTAAAAAAATCGAAAAAAATTGATTATTTTTATTCTATTGCAATTAGGGTTCAATTGGTAGGTTTTTTGCAGGTAATTAGTGTTGTTTTAAGGTAGAAAAATAATAGAAACATGCTAATTAATTTTATTTGACTTTGAAAGGCATATTTTCATTTTCCAGGAAAACATTCTATCTAAAAAAAACGAAAAAAATTGATTATTCTTATTCTATTGCAATTTAGGTTTAATTGGTAGGTTTTTTTAAAGGTAATTCGTGTTGTTTTAAGGTAAAACAATAATAGAAACATGCTGATTAATTTTATTTGACTTTGAAAGGGATTTTTTCATTTTCCAGGAAAACATTCTATCTAAAAAAATCGAAAAAAATTGATTATTTTTATTCTATTGCAATTAGGGTTCAATTGGTAGGTTTTTTGCAGGTAATTAGTGTTGTTTTAAGGTAGAAAAATAATAGAAACATGCTGATTAATTTTATTTGACTTTGAAAGGGATTTTTTCATTTTCCAGGAAAACATTCTATCTAAAAAAATCGAAAAAATTGATTATTTTTATTCTATTGCAATTAGGGTTCAATTGGTAGGTTTTTTGAAGGTAATTCGTGTTGTTTTAAGGTAGAAACATAATAGAAACATGCTGATTAATTTTATTTGACTTTGAAAGGGATTTTTTCATTTTCCAGGAAAACATTCTATCTAAAAAAAAAACGAAAAAAATTGATTATTCTTATTCTATTGCAATTTAGTTTCAATTAGTAGGTTTTTTTAAGGTAATACATGTTGTTTTAAGGTAAAAAAATAATGGAAACATGCTGATTAATTTTATTTGACTTTGAAAGGGATTTTTTTAGAGCTGTGCAATGTTTGAATCGAATCGAATTTTGTTCGGTTTTTAATGACCCCGACTCGAATTTCTAACTTTTGACATTCGAACTGGACTGACTTGGATGTCGGATTTTCGACATTCAAACTGGACGGACTCGAATGTCGGATTTCGACATTCGAACTGGGCTGACTCGAATGTCGAATTTTCGACATTCGAACTCGGCACAAAAATTCGAACTGTTCGGTTCGATTTATTTTACACATGTCTAGTATTTTTAAAGGGTAAAAAATTTTTTAAAAATTTACATCTTTTTAATCAGAAGTTTTTGAAACTTTGTGTTATTAATTTTGATAAATAGATGGTTAGCGACTACTTATTTTCAACCAACAAGTGCCAGAAGAGCTTTTCCATGTTTCGACGAACCAGCATTCAAAGCAAAATTCATCATTCGAATTGAAAGACCAAATTTTTATCATTCTTTAAGTAATATGCCATTAAAATCATCAACAGCGTTAAAGTATGCATTATTATTAATAATTAAATAATAATTATTAAATTAATCAATATTTATTATTTGTACTATATTTTTTCTTATATTTAAATTATTTATTGTTTACAATTTGATAAATATTTTAGAGACGAGAATCGAACCTTAGATGTTTTCGAGGAGACTCCCTTAATGTCAACCTATTTAGTAGCTTTTATTGTATCCGACTTTAAGAATATTTCAATTAAAAATTTATCAATTTGGAGTCGATCAAATGCTATTGATGATACTCATGATTCTTTAATAATTGCAACAAAATCTTTGGAACAAATGGAAAAAATTTTTGGATTAAATTATACACTACCAAAAATGGATTTGATTGCTGTTCCTGATTGTGAAATTGGAGGAATGGAAAATTGGGGTCTTATTACTTTTAAGTTAGTTTTTTTTTTATTTGCCTCATTTTAATTATGGAAAAATATTTTTTTAAATGATTTTTTTTTTTTTTTAGGGAAAAGGGTCTTCTTTATAGGAAAAAAGAAACACCAGGTAGTTACAAAAAAGGAATTAATACTGTAATAGCACATGAACTTGTTCACATGTGGTTTGGAAATTTAGTAACTTGTGATTGGTGGGATTATTCATGGTTAAATGAAGGCTTTGCTCAATATCTTCAAGATGTTATAATTAATATAGTATGTCTATTAGTTTTAAAAAAGATTTATTTAATCTTATTAATTTATGCAAAAAATCATACTCTTTTCAACGAAATTCCTTTTTTTTCAGTTGAATCCAAATTGGAAACTTTTGAAACAATTCACAGTTACAACTATGCACGTTGCATTGTCAAAAGATCCCTATTTAGTGACCCGTCCTATGAATAATAAAGTCTTTAATCCAACAGAAATTCGTTCTAGTTTTGACGACATTGCGTACAGTAAAAGTAAGAACGTAAATTTTAATTAGCCATTTGTTTTTTTTCAGGGGAAGTGCAGTTTTTTTTTTTTTTTTTGTTTAAATAAAGATATATATATTTCCATTTTTTAAATATTAGTAATTATTCTATTTTCAATTTTTTTAAATTTAAAATTTATTTTAACTAGGTGCTAGTGTAATTCGCATGTTCCATAATAGTTTTGGCAATAAAGTTTGCATCGATGCTGTTCGGGATTATCTTCAAAAACTTCAACATCTTACTGCAACACCTGAACAACTTTATGATTCATTACAGGCTCAAGTTAATAAAACACATATTTTAGAAAATGTGAATGTCACGATAAAAGATATTATGAATAGTTGGGTCAATCAATCTGGATATCCTGTTGTTAATGTCACATTAATTAATGGCACAATGACTCTTACTCAAGTAAATATTAATTTAATTTTAATATTAAATATTACTTATCTATTAGTTAAGTAATTTCTGAATTACAGGAACGATATTTATTAGAGAATTTGACAAATGAACAAATTTATTGGATACCAATAACATATGTGAGTGAATCAAATAAAAATTTTGAGAATACAATGCCATTATTTTGGTTTGGTAAAAAATCAATGACAATTAATGTTAACAATACAAATGAATGGTATATTTTAAATGTACAACGATCAGGCTATTATCGAGTTAATTACGATACTGATTCATGGTATCGATTAGCAAACATTTTACACAGTAATAAGTTTACAGAGATTGATGATGTGAATAGAGCTCAAATTGTTGAAGATATTCTTAATCTTGCAAGAGCTAATTATGTAACATACACTCTAGCATTAAATGCAACGGAATATTTAGTACAAGAAGAAAATTATCTTCCCTGGAAAGGATTTTTTAACGAGATTTTCTATCTTAGTCAACGTTTTGAAGGACATGAGATAAATAATCTCTTTGGTCGTCATATTCGAACACTTGTTAATGAAATTTATAATAAACTTGGATTTCATGATGTTAAAGAAGAAAATATGTTGGAGGAACTTCAACGTCAATTAATAACAAATTGGGCATGCAAATATCAACATTTGAATTGTGTTGCAAAATCAAAACTTCTATTTTTGACTTGGCAAAAGAATTATTTGAAACAGTATGTAAAATGCAGTATTTTATAAATAATTTTGTTAATTTAAATTCATTGAATCAGGGCAATTAATTAAATTTTATTTTATAGAATTCCATCGAATTTAAAGACAACAGTTTATTGTACAGCTTTAAAATATGGTACCTATGAAGATTGGGTGTTTCTTTGGAATAAATATCTCAGCTCTAATTTTTCGATAGAGAAGGAAATTATTTTGGAATCTTTAGGTTGTACTCAAAATACAACAACGCTTCTTTCGTAAGTTAAATTATTTTAATTTAGAATCTAATTGAAAGTGATTCATTTTAAAAAATTAAATATTTAATTATAGATATCTTCAACTTGCTATATCCTCTAAAGAAATTCGCCGTCACCATGTAAATCTTGTCTTTCGATCTGTTAACAATGCTGGAAAAATTGGAGTCAATACCTTATTACAATTTTTAATTAATAATTATCATAATGTATATTCTTAGTAAGTAACAAGATTCCTTTTATATTAATCAAAACAAATATATATTTTTTTATAAATTCTAATTATTTTAGTTTTGGAAACTGGGGAAACATTGCCAGTTTGTTTTCAAATGTAGCTGAATTTATATCAACAACAGAGCAAATTAATCAGGTAATCATTTTTGATCTAATTTTTAAATTTATTTCTATTTTTTAATATTTAAAAATAAAAATAAAATAATTTGTTTATAGTACGAAACATTCATAAAAGAAAATTCAGAAAATCTTGCAAAAATATTAAAGAGACTGCAAGATTCATTGAAGATAGCTAAAAATAATATGCAGTGGTTTGAGACTCATTCACAAGAAATATACGATTATCTGGGAAAATATTATACAACTACAACAACTACTGGTAATTAAATAAAAAAAAAAAAAATATTTTAAAAAATTAGTCGCATTGTTTATGATTAAATATACTCTGTAAAAACAATTCTGTCTATAATAAATTTTGTTTTCATAATATAAATATATATTTTATAAAAATTAAATTTATTTATCTGTAAATCCTTCATTAAGTACCCTGAATAGTCTCTTTTTTAAATTCAAAATATGTATTCCTATTTTTATTGAATTATAAAATAAAATTTCTTTCCGGTTATAAATTTAAAGGTACCTATGTTTACATGGAATCATAAAAGAAAAATAAAATGTTTGATTGTAAATAATATATTATATTGTTATTTCTTTCCTTATCGCTCCCACATAGCACAACTTCTTATACATAAAGCTCACAATAAAAGTAAAATAAAAATTCTCTTCTTCAATATATTCTGGTAAGTTCTCTATTCTATTAAAATGATTGCTATTTCTATTTTTTTAAACTTCAAATTACGAATAACGCATCTAATTTTTTTTTAAAAACAGTTATTTAATATGAAATAAATAATAAATAATATTTTAAATACTATACAGAAACATTAAAAATAACATAGTGTATTTAATAAGAAATTTTGCTATGTGGTGTAAGTTCAGTACTGGTACCACAAATATTAGTACTATTGGTATCTTTTGGTACCACTAAATACTGGTACCATAGAGTATTAGTACTATTTACTACTGGTACCATCAACTACTGGTATCATAAATTATTGGTACTACACTTAATAGTATCATTGGTACCTTCTGGTACCATAAAGTATTAGTCTTGTTAACTGCTGGTACCAGCAGCTAATGGTACCATAAACATCTGGTACCAGAAACTAATTTTACCATTGGTACTTGTTGGTACCATTAAATACTGGTAGTATTAATTACTGGTACCATCAACTACTGGTATCATAAATTATTGGTACTACACTTAATAGTACCATTGATATCTTCTGGTACCATATAGTATTAGTCTTGTTAACTGCTGGTACCAGCAGCTAATGGTACCATCAATTACTGGTATTATAAACTATCGGTACCCCACTTAATGGTCCCCTTTGATATTATTAAATATTGGTACCATAGAGTATTAGTACTATTATTTACTGGTACCATCAACTAATTGTATCGTTGATACTTATTGATACAATTAAATACTGGTACCATTAAGTATTGGTACCAGCAGCGAATGGTACCAAATATTAATGGTACCATTGGTACCTTTTGATATCATGAAATGCTGGTACCATAAAGTATTCATACTATTAACTGCTGGTACCATCAATTACTGGTATCATAAACTATTGGTACCACAATTAATGGTATAACTGGTACCCTTTGGTATCATGAAATATTGGTACCATAGAGTATTAGTACTATTAATTACAGGTACCATCAACTAATGGTATCTTTGATACTTATTGATAGAATTTGATACTGGTACCATTATTTATTGGTACCAGCAGCTAATGGTACCATAAACATCTGGTACCAGAAACTAATTTTACCATTGGTATTTGTTGGTACCATTAAATACTGGTATCATAAACTATTGGTACTACAATTAATGGTATAACTGGTACCCTTTGGTATCATGAAATATTGGTACCATAGAGTATTAGTACTATTAATTACAGGTACCAGCTGCTAATGGTACCGTAAACATCTGGTACCAGAAACTAATTTTACCATTGGTATTTGTTGGTACCATTTAATACTGGTATCATAAACTATTGGTACCACAATTAATGGTATAACTGGTACCCTTTGGTATCATGAAATATTGGTACCATAGAGTATTAGTACTATTAATTACTGGTACCATCAAGTAATGGTATCTTTGATACTTATTGATAGAATTTGATACTGGTACCATTATTTATTGGTACCAGCAGCTAATGGTACCATAAACATCTGGTACCAGAAACTAATTTTACCATTGGTATTTGTTGGTACCATTAAATACTGGTATCATAAACTATTGGTACCACAATTAATTGTACCATTAATATCATAAAATTCTGACTTATAATTTGCTAACTCAGAGTCCCCTGCATGTACTCTAAAATATTTTATCTGTAAAATTCAAAAAACTCCAATTTAAGGTGAAAATTATTTTATTTTAGAAATTATAACGTCATCAAGCACGGAGGATGTAAATTTACCAGAAGTAAGCACACCTAAATCTTCAACTACCACTTCTTCACCACCAGTTGATTTAAATGAAAGCGGTTTAGGTATTTCTTATCTCATGTTGATTTTCCTTGGTATATCTGTATTTGCTTTTGCATTATTTAATTGTTGTTAGTATAAGTTTTTTCTATCATTTTGTAAAATATGTATAGTTGTAAAATTGTTATGTTTTTTTCTACACAAATATAATTTTATAATTTTTAATTAGTTAGTCTCTCCGATAGTTGTAAGTTTATGAAATTCGAAAATTGACGAATTATAATGAAATTAATACAAAAAAATTACAATACGCTTAATAAATATAGGATAATATGTCTTTAATAATTTATAAAATAATTTTAATAAAATTATAAATTATTTTATACCTGTTAGTGAATTTTAATTTACATTCATTTATTATTAATTAATATTAATTGATTAATTTATTCAATGAAAATTTTTTTTTCCACAATTGTAGAAATTCTTTTTCAATAGATTGGTATAAATGTAATAAAACTCAAATTACACATCAATGCAGTTTTATTTATTCAGTACCGACAATGGCATCCTTGATTTAAAATAATAATTTTTTTTTTTTAATTTTTATATTTATAAGATATAAGATTCTTTAAAATATTTTTAATTATATAGTTTACAGAATATGTATACTATAATTGGACGACTGTAATCACATCGATGATTTTCACAAGTGGAATGATTGTTATAAATACTTTCTTGTTTCTATATAAGATATAGTGTATCTAATGAAAAGTTACAAGATTGTGCGCTGCTTCAATGATTGTAATGATTTTCTTATAAAAAATTATGAAAAACGTTCATAAAAGAGTTCATTACTTAAAAGCGATTCATTGTCAGTATAAAAAAAAGTTTTTTTTTCTCTTTTAAAAAAATTTTGAGCTTGAAAATGATTGATAATGATAATGTTAATTATTATAAAATATTTTAATCTCAGAAAATGGAAATTATGTGCAATAAGAAAATTTCATCTTAAGATATGTTTAATATTAAATTGAAATTAAATTTTATAAAGATTTATCTTAAATTCAGATCCTGCTTTTGGCAGATAATTAAAAATATACAAAGTACTGGCATAAGAAATTCGTTTAAAAAATTAATAAAAACATTTTTAAAAATATTATAAGTTCAAATAAAAATTTTCTTAATATAAAATTTTCTTTTTACTGTTAGAGATTAGTGTTTTCTTACTAGTGATTTTTTTAAAATGAGATTTTTTAAATCTGTTTTGACACTTTCTGATACATTTGATAACACTGAGAGTAAAATTGTTGTTTCTCAGATAGAAATAAAAAAATTGATGCTCTCATCATTTCAATTATAAACTAATGTTTTCCTTAAAAATAATATTACGTATAATTTATATGCACATATATTAAGATCACGCAATGTATATATTTACAATTACCTACAGAAAGGATTTTTTTTTCTCCATATTCCGAGAATATTTGTTTTTTTTTTATGAAAATAAAAATGTAAATTTTGGGCACAATGACAGAAGGCATTTTTCTTTGTTGCCTATATATAATAATTATTCTCGCGAATATAATTTGTGCGATTTTTAATTACGCAATATTACCTTGTAACCAATTACGAATAGAATCATGATTTTGTTCTAACCATCTGATATTGGCTTCCGCTTGTTCCACTGATTGTTGTACAGCTCTTGTTGCACTTGCAAGTTGTTCGCCATGCTCTTTTGCAAAATCCAATAACTGTAAAAAATTATAATTGTTAATAAAAATTGATACTATTGGTACCCTTGGTACCATTAAATACTGGTACCATCAACTACTGGTATCATAAACTATTGGTACCACAATTAATGGTACCACTGGTACCTTTTTGGTACCACAATTAATGATACCACTGGTACATTTTGGTACCACTAAATACTGGTACCAACAATTAATGGTATCCTTGGTATTAATTGATACCATTTAATTCTGGTACCATTACGTATTGTTACTAGCAACTACAGGTACCAGTAACTAGTGGTACCATTGATACCTTCTGCTACCATCAACTACTGGTATCATAAACTATTGGTACCACAATTAATGATACCATTGGTACATTTTGGTACCACTAAATACTGGTACCATCAACTAATGGTATCCTTAATACCTATTAGTACCATTAATTTTTAGTACCATTAAGTATTGGTACCATCAACAACTGGTACCATTAAGTATTGGTACTATTGGTACCTGTTGGTACCATTAAATACTGGTACCATTAACTACTGGTATCATAAACTATTGGTACCACAATTAATTGTACCATTGGTACCTTCTGGTACCAGCAACTAATGGTACCATTGGTACTTGTTGGTACCATTAACTACTGATACCATTAAAAAAGTAACTCACGTCTTTTAATTCGTATTTAGTGTTGATTCTCTTTGTTGAAGCTTTTACAATTGTACTAATGGTCATTATAGAAGTTCCAATGCTGAAAAAATAAATAACTTGTGAAATATAAACGATTTACTATTGGAAAATTTAAATTAAATACTTTATGAAGTATTGTTAAAATTAAGAGATTAGAATTTTGGTTTATTTAACTGATTTTCTTTAGCATTAATTTTTTCTTTTTAGCTGATACAAAAATCCATATCATGTTTCTATTTGTCGAAGGTGTGTCAAATGATGCTTATTTACCACGCCTTTCTTTTGTTACGGTATATTAATTTAAAAAATTGGTTCGACCTTTTTTTGATGTACTTACTATTCTCGAATGCGAGTCCATTTATTTCTGAAATAGTTAAAAACCAATGGTTGACCAATTATATTGTTAGCAACCGATGCAAATACTCGTGTGACATCTTGTTTTCTTATTCCTGAATTTTCAGTCAATGCCCAATCAAGATATCTGCTTAACAGCCATGTTTCCCTTGTGCATCCAAGTGCAACAAGAAGAAGATCTCTTTCTGTTCCAACATTAGTTGACAAATAACGTTGCCATGCAAATTCCCATTCTGCTTGACCTCCAACTCGAATTGCTGTACAGTACACAACACTCTTTAAATTTGGTGCAATCCTTAAAACAAAATAATAAATAAATAAATTAAAAAATTCTTAGCAATGATTTTAAGATAAAATTTAGTTTCTTACGGATTATCTTCATCTGGATTCGGTGAATTTCGCCAATTGATAAATTGTTTAACAGCATTTCGCACACAATCCTCATGGCCAAAATTACAAGCCCAATTTAAAACATCAAAACGAGTGAAAACCGTTAATTGTGGATCATCATAGGAATCTTTAAAACCAGTTTGTTTATAAATATTATCCAAAAGTTTTGTAGCATACACCTGAAAAGTTGGAAACATTCGCATCTAATGAAAAGAATCTTTTCAAAAGAATAAAAAAAAAAGAAAGAAAGAAAGAATAAACCTAAAAGAAAACAGAATAAAATCTTCCTAAGAATTGTATGAATATAAAACAAAATTTTTTAAAAAAGAATAAAACAGAATATCTGATTGAATCTTTATTGAAATATATGAGAGAAGTAAAATTAGAATGGAAAGTGGAGAAGATTAACGCGAATTATTAATGATGTGGAATAAGTCATTATAAAATCTGCAATATAGTGAAATTTATAACTTACTCTAAATTTATCGTAGCCTTGGAATTTAATTAGCATACTGTTTAAGTAGCTCATGGCAGTTAAAGCCGCTTTCCAGGGAAGATATTCTGTTTCACGTACTAAATAGGAAGTAACATCTAAGGCAGTGGAATAGTTCAATTTTCCAGTTCTTGCCAAGTTTAATGCATCGTCTATCAATTGTGCACGGTTTATCGTTGAGATGTCTTTAAAATTCCCTTGATTTAATTGCTTAATTAGCTTTTGCCAATTTTCTTGATCATAATTTACGCGATAGTATCCTGCAAAAAAAATTTTTTCATCTAAATAATAATTTTTAAACTTTTGGCGAACGATAAATATTGCATTTTTTTTTCCAAGTGTAGTTAAAAGTTAAGCCATTTTAAAAGTTTTCAGTCTTTAATAAAGTTACAGTAATTTAAAAAAAGTACTTTTTTACTCATATTTCTTTTTGATAAAAGTTTAGAACTTTGAAAAAATAACTTTTCCAAAAAAATTGTATTCTAAGAAATAAGAATCAGACATTTAAAAAAAAAAAAAGATTTGATAATAGTAAATTATAATTTTGAAGAGAAATTCCATTTAGTAACGGATTATGAGATTGTATTAAGCATAAAAGGTTAAAAGTTTAATGCAAATTTTTATGCAAATTTCTGAAATGAATATAAAGTTTAGGTGTAAATTTCCTTTTTTTTAATTTTATTTTTTATTAAATACATTCTTTCTCTTTTTAAACTAATTTTGCACTTTTTTTTTTTTTGTTTAATAAAAAGTAAAATGTTAAAATTAGAAAAATATGTTGATATGTGGGTAAAAAGAGAAATAAAATACCTGTTTCTTGAATATTGAATATAACCCATTCAGAGGAACTAGCATCAAGGTCAGGGATGATGAGCGATTTTTCAGCTTTCATCCAATGTGACGGTTGTGTTTTATTGAAATTCAGTTTACTTTTGGACGTATAGGTAATTGGAATCCACCAACGTGGCATCGATTCGCCTGAATTGGATGAAGTACTATTTTGCAACATGAAACGTTCCTGGAATGAGAAAAAAAATTTTCATTTTACGATGGCTTTAACTTTTTTTTCCATTAAAAAATTGCTTGCAAATGTATTTTTCATGATAGTCTAAACAAAATTTTTTATTGGAAAAAATACAAAATTTTACTTCATTTTTTTTTTTTGTAGAAAAATATTAATTAAGTTCTATAAAAAATAATTTCATAAAATTTACCTGAGTTATGGAAGCACCACCATTTTTATAATCACGAATAACAGTGACTAGTGGAAAACCTGTTTGAAGTGTCCAGGTATCCATTATTTTCTTTACAGTTACATCTCGATCGAGAACTTTATCTTTGTGTGCTTGTTTCGTTAAAGCTGCCCACAAATCATTTTGCTCTGCGCTTTTGTAAGCTCTGTATTCAAATAATGAAATGGAATTCGACTTTTAAAAATTAATTTATATTGAAATAATTAAATAATTAAAAAAAATTTAACTTTTTGGAAAAATTAAATTACTAAAGAAAATAAAATTGACCTTTCGCTAAGATAGTTGTATAGTCCCTGTTTGAAAACTTCAGTTGTGAGAAAGTGATCCATCATGCGAATTATTGAAGCACCTTTGTCGTAGGATATTTTATCGAAAATTTCATTTATTTCATCTGGATGTCCCACTTCCACTGAAATTGGATGAGAACTTTCCAAAGCATCTAATCCAAAAACATTTTGTAATTCGTGAACTACAAATTGTTCCAGGACCATCCATTCAGGTTCCACCTTTTTCAAATATTGAAAATTTTTTCTTTTTTGTATTTTTAACTGATTATTTAAACAAATTTGTGACTAATTTTGAAAAATTTATTAAATTGTTTTTTTTTGGTAAATTTTTTAAAAAAACATTTATAAATGATTAAAAATTAATTCTTACGGCATTCATTCCAATATATTCCACGTAACTGGCGAAACCTTCATTAAGCCAGAGATCCGACCACCAACTTGGAGTAACCAAATTACCAAACCATTGATGAGCTAACTCGTGAGCAACCACAGCAGCAACCCTTTGCTGATTGTTGCTAGTGGATACGCCCTCTTGAAAAAGCATTGCTGTTTCTCTAAATTAAATAATAATTTTTATTTTTTTACGCGTATCGAAAAATCATTTCAAAAAATTATAGAATTTAAATATAAAATATAAAACTACCTATAAGTAATAAGACCCCAATTTTCCATTGCACCAGCTGAAAAATCAGGTAACGCAACCATATCCATTTTTGGTAATGGAAATTTAATTTGAAAATAATCCTCATAGTGCCTTAAAATCTTTGGTCCTATTTTTAAACTATAATGTGACTGATTAATAGCCTCACTTCGTGCCCATACACCAAATTTGTCCTCTTCTGATTTTAGAACCTTAAAATCAGAGACAATAAATGCTACCAAATATGTTGACATTGGTACTGAAGGTTCATAGTGGTCCCATTCATAAGTAGGCAGGCCAGAACTGAAAATATTTCATTAAAATTTTCTATTAATACACTGAGAAAAATATGCTATTAAATCTATAAAAATCTATAAAATATTTAAAAAAATTTTATAGCATATATGCTTTTGAATTAATAATTTTTATACATTTGACAGAAATGCTGTTAATTCAATAAGCAAATTTTTCTCAGTGTATCATAGCAAAATGTCTTATTTTAAGACATTCAGTAAATGTCTTAAAATTGTCTTAACTTTATTCAAAAAATGTCTAAAACGTTCCGTCATTGGTCAAAATCTGACACCATAAAATGTCTTGTAAATCAGAACAAAGTGTCTTAAACACAGTAAAAAGAAAGTTTTTATTTTAAGACAGAAAAGATGTCTTATTTTAAGAGGCAACATTTTTAAGACAGCCCTTACTGAATCTAAGCAATTGATTTACGTATGTAATTTGAATTTAAATACATTATTGCTAATACTGCTAAAGTTTTAAGACTCATTTTAAAATAAGATTTATTTTTTACTGTGAAATAAGACACCAGTTTTTTCAGTGAAAGATGAAAATTAAACTAATTTTATATAAAACTACTATTTTTTTCTATTATTTTGAAACAAAAAATTTTCCGCCATATTGGATCCGCCATTTTGAATTTTGAAAATTAGACATTACTCAATTGATAAATAATTTTTCGGTTTTTTTTAAGGATTTGTATTTTTCTAGTAAACTTACACTGGAACTGGTTCCCCTTTTAGAGGCATGTTTGAAACGGAAGTCATATTCTTTGGTCTTGCAATACTAATTTGAAATTTGGCTTTGAGTGCTGGTTCATCAAAGCAGGGAAAAGCGCGACGAGCGTCGGTTGGTTGAAACTGCGTCGTCGCTATCCATCTATAATGCAGAATCATCAAACGTTCAGTTAGATGAACCCAGTTTGCTTTGTAACAACATATATATATATGTGTATATAAAGAGCTGGGTTACTTGTTAAACTTGCTATATTTCCCTCTATGGAAACTTGACTTTCAAGTTTAACAACTTTCTCAGGAATAATTATTTATAATTAATTCTTCTAAATAATTTCACTTTATTATTGATAAATTTCGATATAAAAATTTTAAGAGATTATTGTAATAAATAAGTATTATTGTCCCTTAAACGATATATATATATATATATATATATATATATATACAATTAAAAATATTTATCCTACGCAAAAAAAATCTTCACCTCGAACAGCGATAAGTATATCTGAAACAACTATATATATGTATATATTTCTCTAGAATAGGGAAAACTTTCTCTATTTTAGTGAAAAATATTGTTGATCTTGGTAAAGGTTTTTTTTTTAGTGTAATTAAATTAATTATTAATTTAAATAATATTTAAAAGTTAATAAGAAATTGATATAAAATAATAATTATTTAATTATAGTATAAAAAATTTGTATTGATTAAAAATTAAAATCAAACCTTGTTTGATTATCTACTTTATAAGAACTTCTATAGAATCCTTGAAGATAATCATTGAGATTGCCTTTAAATTTCAGGTACACTGTATATTGTTTTCCAGGTTTTAAATATTCTGTTGTTTTTATTATAAAAAATTGTCGGGCAGTGTCATTTTGTTGATTTTCAACTTTTAAAAATTTCGATTTATTATTCTGACTATATTCATTGACACTTGTGACTTTTTCATCGATTTTCAAATCAACTGCATGGAGTGTTATATTTTTCGTCTTCTCCGTGACGTTAACTAATATTTTCACCTGAAATATCAACAAATATTTAATAAAATATAACTTTTTTAAAAAAAAAAAATAAAAATTTATTTTCTAATAAGCAATTTTTACTAAAATTTCGAAATTTTGATTTTAAATATTTAATTTTTAATTATTAATTATCCTACGAATGATTTGTTATAATATTTTTATTTTATTATAAAAAAAAAGAATTAATTTAAAAAATAGAGAAAATTAAACTAATGTGACTTGAAATTTATTCAAAATAGACTAATCGCGGAGAAATTCACCTAAATTTTTAATTAGAAGGAAAGAATCACCTCGCCGTTGAAAGTGAAGTTACCCTCCCAAATGAAGGGTGTTAATTTCAGCTCATAGAAATCAGGTAAAACAGATCTTGGAAGTCTGACATCAATTTTATTTTTATTTCCTAATGCTTTTATTGTTTGAAGATTTGAATTGCCAAAAAAATCTTCATATGATCTTATTTTTTTCCCCTCTAAACATGGAGCAAAGTGGAAGACTAGAAGTCCCGTTGTAACAAGGCCCAAGAGGAAAGCCGATCCTAATAAAAAACCTCCGCATCTTGAAACTGTACAACCCCTTTTTCGACCAAACGTCGTATGTGTGTCCATCATAGCGAGGATCTCTCGAGACTGGGTCATATCATGGATAGACCTGAAAAAAATTACATTTATTATTTTCAACATTAATTAATAAATTAAAAATTAATTTCCCCATAAAAATTTACATTATTTAGAAGTAAAATTTTCTTTTGTCATTTCTTGGAATGTAAAACTATTTTTTTTTTTTTTTTTTAATTAAAGAAAATTGAAAAATTACCTAATTTATTAATTTAAATAAAAAAATATATTACAAATTATATAGGGAATAAAAAGGTCGTATAAAATTTTAAGACATGAAATAGAAATTTGATATTGTGGATGTTTAGTTCCACCTTTTTTTCTTATTGTTGTAAATCAGGTGAAGGTAGTGATCATTACAAATAATTTCACGTTTTGCACGCGCAGCATGTCAAGGAATCACAATGTCACGAGACACAAATGAAGAATTAATACTACCTGTACTACAATAGATTTCACTTAAAAATTTAATTGTTAATCAACAAAAGAATTTTAAATAATTTTACAATTAATTAAAAATAATTATCCATAATCATATTTTTTATAGCATCGTTTTTTTTATAGTAATTTATTTAATAAATTATATTTAATATATTTTTGTTGAATATTAAAATATTTAAAAAAAAAAAATTAAATTAAAAAGTTTTGTTTTCTTTTGTTTGCCTTGACTCGGAGTGATCGTTATCTTCATGTTTTTTTATTTAAAAAAAATTGCTGAGAATATAATAAATATAAAATAAATTGAATAAATATAATATAGAATTTCAAAATATGAAAACGAAGCATAAAAAAATAAAACAATGAGAGAAATATTTTCAAAATAATTTCATATTTTTTAAAACAAATTTATATTACAGCAATCTTTATTAATTGAAGCTCATTTATTTCGAATTCAATATAAATATGAAATTAGAATTTGTTTTATTCAAATCATGTAAATGTATAATAGAATCAATGACTGTTTATTATCTGTGATTATATGAACGTTTCCCGTGTACGTAATCAATGAGAATCCGGTATATATTTCGAAGAATTTGAAATATTTATAATATTTAAAAATTTTCAATTAATATCAAATTTTTTTTATTTCATATTTAAAATTACATTAAAAATTTTAAATCTTGATAAATATTTAGTTTGCAGCTTTGGAAAAAATAAACACAGTTGTTATTTAAATTTTATAAATTTTTCTCGAAAAAGACATTCAAATAATATTTTGAATATTTATAACATCAATATTATTTTTTTTTGATATTTTTAAAAATTTTTAATAATTAATATACCTTTTCTTTTTTTTTTGGTATAATGTTATTAATAAATAAAATATTAATTTTCTTAGCATATGATATTAATATCTTTATTAATTATTTTTTGTATTTGTTTATTAATACTTTAAAAGATAAAATATTATTTTAACAAAATTATAAATAAAACGAGATGAGATGTCACGTATTACGGTGTCCGAAACGTGTGCGATATGAGTGCGCTTTAACCAAAGGTTAAAAATATTTTCAAGAAACATTGATTGCCTGAAATCAATAGGTCATACGAAATATTTCATTAAAGTTTAAATTATATAATCTCTAACTGCATTGGTTTTATTTTAATTTTACGCACTATTGCTTTAATAAATTATTGTTGAATTACAAGCATGCTTTCACTTTACTATGCGAAAAATCATATACTACATAAAAAGTGAATATTGGAATTTTTCTTATATTAAAATGTTAATTGGTAATCATTATAATTTATTAATTAATGTAGTTAATAAAATTATTAATCTATTTGATAAATCAATTAGAATTATTTTAATAAGTCTACCTTCGAGTAATAATATGCCATTAAATGGCAAACAGTAAGAGTAGTAATGAAGATGTTACAAATGTTTACACTGAACTTAATGTGGCGCGAAACTCTTATTTCCGGTATACAATTATTCAAATAATTAGAAGTTTACAATTTATTTATGACAGTAAAAAATAAAACTAAAAAATTAATTTTAGAAAGTTTGTTTCACACTTTTCTTTTTAAAAAAACAAATTTAAAAATGAATTAATTTATTGAATAAAGTGGAAATATTAAGTGGAATACGTTGAACCGGAAAACCGTTCCACTCCCTTAGACGGTCACCGCACAACTGTGATGTGGGGCACCTTATACCTTACAGCATCGCTCCTTCTGATTTTGCCATGCCTCATATGCCGTACCCTCTTCTTTTTCCTTTTTTTTTTTTTTTTGTTTCTACCTGATCTGATCATGATATGCTTTACAAATCAAAGGAGATTTCAGCATTTATTGATTATAAAGTCGATATACTTTTAAAGGGACGTGAATAAAATTATACTTTTATCCGGGTTGAAGTTACATTAGTGTCACGCATATTATATACGTTTTAGGTGTAATATAATTTTGCCATAGACGTTGGTAGTAAAAAATTTCTAAATATAAATATTTTTAAAATTTATTTAAAAGATCCGAAATTAGTAATTAATTAGTAATTAGTATTAAAATATACAGTAAACATTTCCCATGTGAATTTATTATAAAAATTTAAAAATTATCATCGAATTTAATAGATTGTATAATACAAGGAAAAAAATCTTTATTTGGAACAGCGATATGTTTCTTTAGAATAGAGGAAACTTTCGTTGTTTTAGTGAAATATATTTATGTTTTCCAGTGAAACTTATCGCTGTTCCAGTTAAAGGTTTTTTTTTCCATGTATTCAATTTATTGTAATTACGTATACTTTATATTAAATTGTAATTTTTTATATTCTGATAAGTGAAAGTTTTACATTAACGCACATCTAGTAATGCTAGCACATCTAAAATTTGCAATTTCCATTCAATGACACACTGACACCATTGCTGACATTTCACATACGAATTTGTATAATTCAACGATTTTTATGTTCATGATCATTGGAGAACATGTAATTATCGACAGACAACTTTTAATTATACAATTTTGCCTGTGTCCTGAAGAAGAAATTGGATATATTTGCAGTTTAATTCAAATACCAGTTCTCGTCAATTTATGTACGGGAAATTGTGTATACATGTTCAGCACAAGAAATAATTCAATAATTATGAGAAAATAATTCCATTTCTGTATAATTCTTTTATATTCATTTGAATTTATTGAAAATTCTACGATCAACAAGTTTTTAGATTATTTATAAAGAGGTTTAAACAGTTCTGCTATCTAGTTTCTGCATAGTTCTATATAGTTCTATACAGTTCTATACAGTTCTATACAGTTCTATACAGTTCTATACAGTTCTATACAGTTCTATACAGTTCTATACAGTTCTATACAGTTCTATACAGTTCTATACAGTTCTATACAGTTCTATATAGTTCTATCTAGTTAACTATATATAAACTATTTACTGCCTCTACATTATTTAGAATGGTTAGGACAGTTCTGCTATCTAGTTTCCACATAGTTCTATATAGTTCTATACAGTTCTATACAGTTCTATATAGTTATATCTAGTTAACTACATAGAAACTATTTACTGCCTCTACATTATTTAGAACGGTTAGGACAGTTATGCTATCTAGTTTCCACATAGTTATATATAGTTCTATTAAGTTCTAAATAGTTTTTAACTATAATTACTATCCAGTTTTTAGATAGTTAACTAAATAGGAATTCTTTTCTGCATCTAGGTGTAGATAGTTATACTATTTACTTTGTAGATATTTAAATTTTGCAGAAACTATTTAGTGCATTTAGATTATTTGTAGAATAGGTTTAGAATAATTTTTCAGTGTAGAATCTATCTAATTTCTGAATGAATAAAAGTTAATTACTGTCTAGTTTCTGAATAGTTGACTATATAGAAACTGTCTAGATTGTGTAGAAAAATCCTCACAGTTATACTATCTAGTTTCTGCATAGTTCTATATAGTTTCTACATAGTTTCTACATAGTTTCTACATAGTTTCTACATAGTTTTTACATAGTTTCTACAAAGTTTCTACATAGTTTCTACATAGTTTCTACATAGTTTCTACATAGTTTCTACATAGTTTCTACATAGTTTCTAGTTAACTATATAGAAATTATCTACTGCGGCGATATCTCGATGATTTGGCATTGTTACCTCCTTTTTGCCTGTTTAAGAATGTCTTTTGCCATGAAACTACAATTTCCTGTACAAAGGTATATATTTAAAGTATGTTTTTCATCTTTCTAATACCAGTTAATTCATCCAAAAAGTATATTAATTTTAAGGTCAAAGACTAAAAAGATTATGTGATCTAAGCCATAAACACAGTATTTCTTTAGCAATTACGCTATAAGGGACTCTTAATCTCACCAATTAATCAAACTAAGTCTCTCGATAACGTGACTTGACGGCAATGAGGACAGATTCAAATTTGAATTTTTATTGCACTTATAGAAATAAATTCTACATATATATATTTATCCATAGAAAAACAAGCTCATAAAATTCCTAAATGTTCTTATATGTAATTTTATCAATATTTTATTTTTTTTACATTTATTTCTGAATCAATGAAAATGTAATTAAGATTTTATAGAATTAATATAAAAAAATATATATGATTATCTATATATGATTTTGAAAATATATTTAATTTCCTCGAGTGAATTTATGTAGGAGAAAAACAAGAAAGGAGAGCCAAGGCTGTAAAAGTGACATTATATGTACAAAGGCTCGGGTCATTACCATATTAAAGTCACACACTCGTCTATTTTGTAGAGGGAATCATATCACTGACAGTCACTAGTGCTATAAGAATGATTTCAATCAATTAGGGACACGCGCACATTTGACTCAATTATATATGAGCTTGCCAATAGTACGCACATTTGAAAATGAATCATTCTGTCATCGAATTTCATGTTTAATGATTTGTTTTAAATGCTTCTTTGTATAAATTGAAAACAAATATTGTTCTTTAATTAACTTTTCTTGTTTTCATCATTACAAAAAATGTTTCCTTTTCCTTCAAAGATGTTGCTGAAAACTTTTATGTATATAGCGCTAAATATTCTAAATTTACTTTTTGATTAAATTTTTTTTGTTAAATTAAATAAATTAAATTAAATTATTAAACACATTTATGAAATTGATACTACTTTAGTTTCAGAAAGTGCCAACGGCACAAAACATAATTTTATAATTAAAGTAATTTGCAGCCTAATTACTTAGTCCATTAATTAATTCTAATATGATATGAGTGTATAGTGGAGGATGTAAATTTCATGATATAATAGAAATTTAGGAAGGCGATACTAATCGATAAAGTGCATTATGTATTGAATTGTACATAGGTATATAACGCAAAAATAATAAAATTTATTAAATTTTTTTTTGTGATTAAAAGTAATTATATTTAATTTCAATTATTTCCTTTAAATTTTTTACCCCTTTTTTTATTTAAAATAAATACAGTTTTTTTTTTTTTTTGAATTTTTTGGAAACTACCGGATTTCATTTACCCTCTAGAATGTATAACTATTCTCGTAAAAAAAACTTTATAGTACAATAAATTTTTTATTTTTAAAATAAGTTTCGCACAATAAAAATATAAGCGTTAGTTTTAGAGTCAGGGAACAAATCAATCTACCCAGTTTTCTGGAGTTATAGCTTTTGAGCGTTAAAAAAAATAATATATCACAGTAAAATGATAAAAGTATTTTTTTTTTTCGTACATTAAATTCTAAAATTCTATCAAAATAATTGTATAATTTAAATTGTATTATATATTTTAAACAATGAAAAAAGTAAAAAAAAAATTAATAAAATAGTGAATTGTATATATGTAAATATGTAGAATTTTCAAGAATATAATGAGAGGAAATGTTTTATTTTCCGTCGGAAGAAGCCTCTAAATTTTTATGATGAGACTCGACCTTCAGGTCCTATATGGCAATCGCGCGCATAATAAAGAATGAAGGTGTCCTGTTCCGGAAAAGGAACAAGATACTTTAAAGACGAAACTAAAGCCCTTCAAGAAGTGCGTACATCCTGTACACGATCGAATAACCAACATTCGACAGATTTTCAAGTTGCCCGTATATTGCAATTGTCAAGAGCGAAAAGAAATTTGATGTTTAGTGTTTTCAAATTAAGTCTTCTTGGATGTTTCTTCAATTCAGTTTTTATATTTCTAAAAAATAAAAATTGCTTAATCGTGAAAGGAAAGGACGAAATTAAATTGTTTTCGTGTAAATTCACTATTTCAAAATTTTATATTAAACGTGCAATTTTTTTTTTCATTTTAATCTAATTACAATGTTGAGATATATAATAAAAATTTGAAAATATATAGATTATGCGAGCAAGTAATAGTGAAAAAAATTGTGTAATAACCCCTATTTATGAAACTATGATTTTAATCAACATATATATATAAGTTTGTTAAAATATATTGCTGATAAACAGGCTAACGCTACAAGTGAATTTATAATATACAGTTTATAAGGAAGTTAACTTTTATAGATTAAACTTCTTTTCAGAAAATTACTTTTCCATATATATATATATATAGTGAAAAAAAATTGATTACAAAAAAATATTAAAGGGGAAATACTTTCAAAACTATAAGTATAATAAAGAAAGCAAAAATATTAAAAAAATTTAATTTTTCCAAATAATCTTGACTATTATAAAATACTAGAAAAATTAAACCAAGCGCGCGAAATTGTATCTGACATTGTTTATTATAAAAAAAAAAATTTAAAGTAAACCAATTCCAAAATTTAAAAACACAATTATACAACTAAAATAAGAAAAAGAATTTTCAAAATGTGACACAAATTTGATACGTCATAACATTACAATTCGAAAAACATGTGAAATCAGTAAAGACCAACTTGAAGTTAGGACAGAAGGACAGACCAAGCATTTTATTATTATATAATTATTTCTGTATAATTTTTATTTGAATCAAATAAATAATAATTTTATATTTTTTAATTTTGTATGCTTACAGTAATAAATTTCTGCTTTTTTTTTCTTTTCCATTCAAATTAATTAACAATGTTTTTTTTTTATTTTTTAATTAATTTCACTAATTAACTGTATAAAATTAAAGTCACAGTGTTTTCAAGTATACGGTAGTAATCAGCTGACTAGAAAATCAGTGGGAAGTCTCGTTTTTCGCCACGAGGAATGACGAGCTATAAAATCCATTTAAACTTATTGGATCATTCACGTGGAATTAGCGTATACAACCGATCTCGTAAAAAAAAAACAATATTTCTTCAATCATTCTTTGCACTGTAACGACAAGCATTTACAAATTCATTAGCAAACTTTATTAATTCTTAGTGTGCGTGTATAGTTATTAATCATTCAAAGACAACAATCGCTCTAATTTGCTTATAGAAAGTGTTCCCTATTTTTTTTTATCGTTAAAATGGTAGGTAATTTACTCTCTATATATATTTACTATATACAATATATATATATTTTTTTCTTACTTTATTTTGTTCTTGATTTCCACCCCAATTTCTTTTAGTATTGAATATTATTTGTGCAGTTTCTTATATGATAAAATTTAAAACTTTCTATCATGTGTAAAGATCACTTGAGTTAACATTAATTAAATACTGTGTGTTCAGTGAGTAAATTATAAAAATGAGATTAACTCGTGATTATTTTTAAAAACAAATTATGCAAAATAAAAAGTTGATATCAATAACAAAAAAAAAAAAAAACTTCAACAAAATATATTTTTATCATCTTTTCTATATTTAATACTTTTTTTGAAAAAAAAGAATATTTAAATTTTGTAAAATTAATTTAAAAATTACAGATTCTTGCATTATTGTTTCCTCCGCACTCTCTCAATAGGTGGTAAGTAATTTTAATCTCATTTTAGTGATTTTAATGAAACTGCTTTAAGTTATTAAATAACATTTAAAATTTAAATTAAATTAAAAACTACAAACATAAAATAAATAAATAAAAATAAATAATAATAATAATAATAAATAATTTAATTTTGTGATTAATCAAAGTAAAAATTAGGGCAATATTAATTTAATATAAAATATATTGTACGAAAATTGATAAACAAGATAAAGGTGAAAGAATTACCTATATAATGTACAGAAACAAAAATGCTGAATCAGTTATTAAGGAAATTGTGTAATTAAAAGATTCTTGCATCATTTATGACATTATAATTATAATATCACAAGACTTTTAATATTCTAGTTTTTTTTTTTTTTAATTTTTTTCTCCTCAATTTCTGGAGTAAAATACTGAGTATTAAGTTTATCTTTCAAATACGGAATTTATTATATATTTTGAAAATTAGAATAATTAAAATTAAACATTAAATTTTTAGAGAAAGAAAATATATATTTTTTTTTTAAATTTGACGTAAATTATTTTATTTTCTTAATTTTTTTTCAAATTTTATAAATTATTATATTAGATATATTTATGTGAAACGTGAATAAATAAGCAAAATAGTAGGTCAAATGTCAATTACTCTAATAGAGGGACTGATAACGACAAATAATGTACAAAAATTTCAGCCTGCTATAGAAAACAAAAAAAAATTGTTATCATAGTTTGTTTTAAGAAACAATTACTAACAATTTTAAAGAAAATCAGCGATTGTAAAATATAAACAATATAATTGATCAATTACTATATTTTTTGACAAAAAATTGATTTTCCAAGATTAAACAATTGATTATACAAATTATATACAAGATTTAAAAAACTTCAAAATGGCGGATCCAATATGGCGGACGAAAAAAAATCGAAAATTTTTGAATTGAAAAAAATTTATTTTTCTATTTTAAATAACAGAAATATGTAGATTCAAAAAAAAAAAAAAAAACAATTAAGCAATTTGTAGCACCAACAATTTGCATTCGAGATCAGATTTGAAAAATCATTGAAGTTATTTTCTGTAAATGTATGTATATATATTGAGTATTTTTTTTTATCCACAGTCGATAAATAATGGATAATTCTTGAAAAGTGTGCGCATATATAAAATACATTCTGTATATATCTATTTCCACTACTTGAGTACAACTCCGCTAATATATAGTTGCGTTATATTTGGGACCAATGGAAAACGCTTAGATCGTTTCATTTCCACTTGCGTATCCGAGTTCATTGGCATCGGACGTTTATTGTTAAATCGCGTTAAGAAAGTTTACAGATATTCATATTTCTAAAAAATTTTTCACATCCCGTGAAAATCTTTCAAAATTTTTAGAAAAATTCTTTTTTTTTTTTATTACATTAAAATGTATCTATTATAATTTGACTTCTCGTTTTGAATCAGTGTCGAAGAATTGATAAAAGTAAGTCCTCAAATTATTTATTAGATTAAAATTTATGCAAATGAAATTTTTTTTAAAATTATACAAAAAGAGGTGAGAAAAATTTTAATTGATTATTTTTTCAGTAAAGTCATGGTAAAATTAGGTAACAAATAAAAAAAAATCGTATTTATAAAAATTAAACTGGTACATAATTAATTTTAACAAAAATTTTCTTTTACTGATTTATTATAATTATAATAAATAAGTTTTTTTTTAAATTTTTAATTAAATAAAAATGTAAAATAATTTTTTTTCAATATATTTTGAATATTGACTTGTTACCTTCCGTAAAAAAAAAAAAAAAAAATACTATAGAAAAGTGAGTTTTATGCGTGGAACAATCTTTTGCATAAATATTAACATTTTTAACTTTAAGCTACGCAGCTAAATAAAAAGAAATGATAATGTATTAAAATTAAACTGATAGCGCACTTTTAAAAATTTATACATTCTTACACGAGAGAATTATTTCTCAGAGAAAAAAAAAAGTATCTTTTATTATTGAGTTATCTTTTTTCCACAATAACGAAAGAATGTTTATCTATTTTGAAATTTTTTTATTTGGTTTACATAGATTTCTTCCCTGGCAAGATATATTCTAATGCCAAGAATATGGGTCGCGTTGTAAACCAAAAATAAATTTCACCAAACAAAAGTTATGTAAAAGTTATTGTTATATTACCACCTTTTCATGAAATAAATTTGTATAAATTTTCATACACCAACAAAATAAATATTGAGTAAATAAATAATCTAAAAATAAAATGTATGATAAAAAATAAATATAAAATAATAAATTTAGTAATAAAATATCAAATATAATGAGAAAATTATTAAAATTAATTAATTAATTAATTAACAAAATATTAATATAAAAAGCAGTAAATTTTTTTTTTTTAACTAAGTTTTCTATATCTCAACAAATATATTTCTTAGTTCTATAGAATGAAGAAATCTGTGATGAAGGCGAATAATTCTATGATTGTCTATGATATATTTCCTTGATAAAATAAAATAAATGAAGAAACTTGCTTTTCAACTTTATGTTATGAATTCATTCATAAATGTGTCAATGGCTTAAAATTATTTTCACTTTGCGTGTATTTAATAAGTATAGTTAGGGAATGTGGAAATATAATAAAATGTTCTCACAAGTAACCTAAATAATATCAAGTATAGGTCTCATGTCGAGAATTTTATTTATCAAAGTTATTTGATTTATCATCAAAAGGCGATTGATTAAAAATACATATTGTTTAAATACAAACAACAATTTTTATTATTTTCAATAATTATGATTTTTGTAAAAATATTAGGCTAGAAAAAATTCTAAAAAAAAATAATTCTAAACAAATTCTAAACATAAAAAAAAATTATCAGTTATTTGAGTAAGCACACATAATTGCCTTTATATATTGCCTTTTACAAAAACAAAAACAAAAAAAAAAAAAAAAAATTCTAAAAGTGTGTTTATATTTCTAATGACATCAATATTTCTTTAACTCAACTATATTCCTTGATGATTTATGACGATAGTGAGCTTAGTTTTAAAAGGACAAAGTCTTTTTAAAATGCGTAACATTTAAATGTTCTTGAACACATTGTTTCAATTGAAAGAAGCAGTGTAGGTTAATCGGTTAACAATTATTGTTACACTTGTTCGACTTATATATATATATTTTTTTTTTAATATTTTCTTTTCGCGGTCAGTGGAACACATATGACTTGCTAATTAAATTTTAAAACAGGTTTCCAATCAATTTTATATAAAAATTATAAAACTAACATTTTTTTCACTTCGAAAAAAATGTACAAAAGAAATAAACACATTAAAATATGTAAATAAATAAAAAAAAAAAACTATTTATAATTACAAGGGATGTTTCCACATTTCAAGAAATTCCAAACTAATTTGTAATATATCGTCAGCCATATTGGATCCGACATTTTGAATTATGAAATTCTGATGTTGGGTTTTCGATTAGCGACTCATAAAACACATAAAATAAATTAAACTATTAGTAAATGAATAGCAAACAATAAAAAAAAATCTAAATCTACCATGAAAATCCAATTTATATTTTATACTGTAATTCTAAGTTGTAAAACTTCAATATCTCCTTTTTATCATTGAAGAGAAAGGCGATTACATTAAACTCACACGTCCACTTTTTTTTTAATACCCATAAAGTTAACATTTTTCTAACATTGCTTTCAAATCCTAATTTTATTTTATCCATTTCAGCCGTTCATTATCGGGATGGATACAAAATGAAATGAAACATTTTAGAATATATGATCTTTATCAACTAAAAACACTCTGGACCGAATGACGCACCTTTTTTTGTGGAAAGAAATATTTGAAAGCAACGAGCGCATCGAAAGTATTTATCATCTTAAAATAATCGAATCCATTCTCCATTCTCCTGTGATCAATCCTTCAAAGAGGAAGGTTACTATCGTTCGTATATATTCAACTCGCTTTCCATAATAATGTTTCTCGTGACGTGAGACTGATATTCATATATCAGACACAATTGGAATCTAGAAGAAAATTATTCCTCCGAAAAACAAAAAGTGCACCTACCTACTCAATCAAGTGTAAGTTACAGAAAAAAAAAAACAGAATAGTGTCAAGTAAAATAGTTTGATGAAAAAGTTTTCGGTACTGGATTTATTTTCTCTTAATTTAAAGGTATATAATGCATTTTAATGTCATAGTAGTTTCACGGTTATTCAATGTTTATACTAGCAATAACATTAAATTGAAACATAAAAAGCGTTCAATGCTAATGGTAATTTAGATGTAACCTTTTAAAGTCTATAAATTTAGTACAATGAAAAAAGATTCTGCTATGAAAAATGCACGTTTTATTATTTGAAACTTTGGAATCTGGTTAACGTCAATATTGATGAAAATTGAACTTTTGAACTTTTTTATATTGAACAAATTTATTTTTATATATTATACTTTAATTTAAAGTGTCTTTCAAACTATTAACTACAAAACATTTAGTTTAAAAGTAACATGTATTTGAAGATAACCAACCTTTTATGACAGGTTTTTATTTTTTTTTAAACTGAAGTTAGCGGTTAAAAGATTATAATATATAATTATTATGTGAGGAATTAAGTATGATTAAGTGTCATTATTATCTGTTATATACCTTTAAATTAAAAAAAGTTTTTGAAAAAAAGGTAACAATAATATATAATAATATTAATTACTATTAATATAATAGTAATAATTTAATACAAATCATTCTTCACACACAATTTTGAAATTATATTGAACCTACATTAAAAGTACTGTGAACCTTCATAAAACCTGTATTTAACCTACATTTAACCAAAATTTAACCTATATTTAACCTAAATTTGACCTTGTTAAACTTGGATCTAATTTGTACGTACATTTGACCTACTTTGAACGTACAATAGATCTATATTGAACCTACATTTGGCTCACATTTAACCTGCATTGAACCCATATTAAACTTTCTTTGAACCTACATTGAACCTTTGATTCTACCTTGAACCTATATTTTTATTTGAACTTTCATTGAACCTACTTTCATTCTAAGTTGAAACTATATTGAACCTTCAATTAACCAACTATGAACCTACTATGAACTTAAATTCAACCTGTATCAGACTTAAATTGTATCCACATATTTGACCTACTTTAAACGGATCTGAATCTACATTACCTACTTTAACTTTACCTTGAACCCATATTTTTCTTTGAACCTGCTTTACTTCTACCTTCAACTTATATTGAGCCTTCAATGAACCAACTATGAACCTACTTTAAAGCTAAATTCAACCAGTATTAGACCTTAATTGTACATAGATTTGACCTCTAATGAACGCACAATGGATCTACATTGAACCTACATTTGACTCACATTTAACCTACATTGGACCTATATTAAACTTTCTTTAAATCTGCATTGAACCTACTTTGACTTTACCTTGAACCTATATTTAATTTTCTTTTAACTTAAATTGAACCTACTTTAACTCTACCTTGAACCTATATTGAACCTACAATGAACTAACTATGAACCTCCTTTGAAGTTTAATTCAACCTGAGTTAGACCTCAATCGTACCTACATTTGACCTATTATGAACGCACAATGGATCTACATTGAACCTAAATTTGATTCACATTTAACCTACATTGGACCTATATTAAACTTTCTTTAAACCTGCATTGAACCTACTTTGACTTTACCTTGAACCTATATTTAATTTTCTTTTAACTTACATTGAACCTACTTTAACTCTACCTTGAACCTATATTGAACCTACTTTAACTTTACCTTGAACCTATATTGAACCTACAATGAACTAACTATGAACCTCCTTTGAAGTTTAATTCAACCTGAGTTAGACCTAAATCGTACCTACATTTGACCTATTATGAACGCACAATGGATCTACATTGAACCTAAATTTGATTCACATTTAACCTACATTGGACCTATATTAAACTTTCTTTAAACCTGCATTGAACCTACTTTGACTTTACCTTGAACCTATATTTAATTTTCTTTTAACTTACATTGAACCTACTTTAACTCTACCTTGAACCTATATTGAACCTACTTTAACTGTACCTTGAACCTATATTGAACCTACAATGAATTAACTATGAACCTCCTTTGAAGTTTAATTCAACCTGAGTTAGACCTAAATTGTACCTACATTTGACCTACTTTGAACTTTTGACCTACATTTAGCCCACATTGGATCTACAATGATCCAACTATGAATCTACTGTAAACCTAAATTTAACCTGCATTATACCTGAACTGTACCTATTTGATCTACTTTGAACATTTGAAGCTAAATTCAACCAGTATTAGAGCTAAATTGTACTTACATTTGACCTATTTTGAACGCACAATGGATCTACATTGAACCTACATTTGATTCACATTTAACCTACATTGGACCTATATTAAACTTTCTTTAAACCTGCATTGAACCTACTTTGACTTTACCTTGAACCTATATTTAATTTTCTTTTAACTTACATTGAACCTACTTTAACTCTACCTTGAACCTATATTGAACCTACTTTAACTGTACCTTGAACCTATATTGAACCTACAATGAATTAACTATGAACCTCCTTTGAAGTTTAATTCAACCTGAGTTAGACCTAAATTGTACCTACATTTGACCTACTTTGAACTTTTGACCTACATTTAGCCCACATTGGATCTACAATGATCCAACTATGAATCTACTGTAAACCTAAATTTAACCTGCATTATACCTGAACTGTACCTATTTGATCTACTTTGAACATTTGAAGCTAAATTCAACCAGTATTAGAGCTAAATTGTACTTACATTTGACCTATTTTGAACGCACAATGGATCTACATTGAACCTACATTTGATTCACATTTAACCTACATTGGACCTATATTAAACTTTCTTTAAACCTGCATTGAACCTACTTTGACTTCACCTTGAACCTATATTTAATTTTCTTTTCACTTACATTGAACTTACTTTAACTTTACCTTGAACCTATATTGAACCTACTTTAACTCTACTTTGAACCTATATTGAACCTACAATGAACTAACTATGAACCTCCTTTGAACTTTAATTCAACCTGAGTTAGACCTAAATTGTACCTACATTTGACCTACTTTGAACTTTTGACCTACATTTAGCCCACATTGGACCTACAATGATCCAATTATGAATCTACTGTAAACCTAAATTCAACCTGCATTATACCTCAACTGTACCTATTTGATCTACTTTGAACATTTGACCTACATTTAGATCATAGTAGACCTAAATTGAATTTTTGTTGTACCTACTTACAATAGAACATACTATAAAAGTTGAAAACCGTTTATAGATTTTTACAATTTCATCATGGACCATCAATCATTGATTAAATTACCCTTTTTCGAAATTTCGATCCTATAATAAAAAATTCTAATAGGATTCTTTTTTGTAACGTCAGTGTTGACAGGATAATCATTCCAAAATGGCGAGTGTGGATACCGATTTGGAGGAGATGATGTCGCATCTTGGGGAATTTGGAAAATATCAAGCCTGGCAATTTGCATTACATATAATAGCTGGATTAACAGCAGGACTTCATATGATGACATTGACAACCGTTGCAGCAGTACCCGATCACAAGTGTTTATTACCTACATTTGACTTAAATGTAACTGATTTTCGACCAATTGATTCAACATTTAAGCTTGATGACAATTCATGGAATGAGTCTCATTTTCATCATGGTCCAAGAGCAGTAGATGACAATAGTTGTATTTATTTTGATGAAAATAATAATACAAAAACATGTGAAGCTTGGACTTATAATACAACGTATTATAAATCTTCACGCGGTATGGAGTGGAATTTTGTTTGCTCACGAAAATGGATGGGAGCAATTGCACAATCAACCTATATGTTTGGTGTATTTGCCGGTGCTGTTATTTTAGGTAGCATGGCTGATAAATATGGAAGGAAAATAATTTTCTATGTTTCATCAGTGGCACAATTGATTTTGGGTGTTTTGGTTGCTCTAGTGCCGGAATATTATACGTTCCTTGTTGTTAGATTTCTGTATGGTGTTTTTGGATCAGCTGGAGCTTATATTACTGGTTTTGTCCTAACAATGGAATTAGTTGGTCCATCGAAAAGAACCATTTGTGGAATAATGTTTCAGGTATGTTTTGCGAGTGGTTTTATGTTGGTGGCTGCTTGGGGCGCTGTTATTAAGGATAGAATGTGGTTGCAAATAATCTATGGCCTACATAGTGTATTATTGGTGGGACATTGGTGGTTAATGGACGAATCTCCAAGATGGTTATGGGCACAGGGACGAGTTCGTGAAGCAGTAGCGATAGTTCAGAAAGGATTGAAGATGAATGGATGCACTGATCAAAGGGATATTGCGTCTCTTGTTACGAAGAATAAAGCTCAACGATCGACACAAGAGGAACGCTCTTATGGAGGATTGGATTTGTTTAAAACACCGAATCTTCGAAAAAAGACATTAAACGTTTGTTTAAATTGGTTCGCGAATTCAATAGCCTATTATGGTCTCTCGTTAAATGCGAAGAATTTAGATGGCAATCCTTATTTGATGTTATTCTTTAGTGGACTTGTTGAAATTCCAAGTTATGCTTTTACAACATGTCTTATGGATCGTACTGGACGAAGAAGTTTGTTGAGTACGTTTATGCTTGTTGGTGGAATATGCTGCATCAGTGCAACACAGGTGCCTGAGGATGAAAAGGGAGCAATCACATTTATCAGCCTGTTGGGTAAATCGTGCATCGCAGGATCGTTTGCTATAATTTACAATTACACGGCTGAATTGTTCCCGACGGTAGTAAGGAATACGGCACTTGGAATTGGATCAATGTGCGCACGTTTAAGTGGTGCTCTAACACCAATGATTATGTTATTGGATTCCTTTAATCCAAAAGTACCACCAATTGTTTTTGGATTTATAGCAATTGTCTCGGGATTTTTGGCACTCTATTTACCTGAGACGGTTAATCAACCTATGCCAGAATCATTGGAGGATGGTGAAAATTTTGGACTTGGGGATACATGTTTTGCAAGTTGCTCGGGTAGAAAGAGAAAGGCCGCTTATGAAATTGCCATGCAGAAAGTGAATGATGTTGATAAAGATGAGAAGAACGTGACAAAACCTGTTGATGCGTAAAATTAATGTGATTCCAAATTTTTTTTAGTGCACAAAAAGAAAAAACAGTATAAATAATTTTTATTAAATGATTCTTTATTTCTATTTATTAATAGAGCTAAAGGATCATTTTATTAATCTTTTCAAAAATTGTTTAAAAATACTTTCTATGATGATTATGAATGGAGTTATCGTCTTTTAATGACGGTGTATTAAAACGAATTAAAAGAGCATTTGATTCATTAGGTAAAAAAATGTGATTTAAATATTATGAGGTGACTATAAATATTAAGTTTAATTATATTCATATTCTTATTTGTAAAGGACGTTCTAAAAAATAATATTGATCGTTTTTTTTTTATAGATAATACATATATTTTTTCTACATTAGAATGAACAGGCCGAATTATGACCGAATATTGACCGAATATTGTTTCAATAATTTATTTCAAAATTTTTTCTCTATACTGTATAACAGTTGTAAAACAATTTATTTTTTGATTGAAAAAGTAATTTTTTCGTTTAAAACTTTATAATTTGTTTTTGCTCAAGTTTATTTTAATTTATGAAAAGTGGAACTTTGAAATATGAAAATTGTTTTTTCTTCTTCGTATTGATTAAAATTAATTTATAAGTTAGCGGTAGGTAATGTAAATAAGAAAATAGATAATGAAATTAAATATAATATGTCTACTGTAATTTAATAAATTATGCTTTCATGTGAATTATATTTTTGTACAGAACTATCAAAATTGACTCAAATGTCTTTTTTTTAAAAAAAAAAAACATGTAGACATAAAAATATAGCAAACTGTTCTAAACATATTTATACAAATTATTGCAAATCAATGAAATATATTTTTCAAATGTAAAAATAAATGAAAAATAGTTGAATTATTTAATAAGCCTTGTATTTTTATTCTCTTTTTAATTAGTTGTCTTGAAAAACAAAAGTCTAAAGAAAATTATATATATAGTGTAAAAAAAAAAAAATGTCTAATTCTATCTTACAATACCTTTATGGCTAATTATTTTCTCGTAACATTCTTTTTTCCCGCCCGCGTGCAGTAAAATGTATGTAATGGAAAAAGTTATTCGCTTAAACTACAACCACAATTTTTTCCAATCGCACAAACTTAGACGAGCAAAGTAAATAAACGTGAAATTGCTTTTTAAATTTTTTATTACTTATTTGATTGAAATTTTATTTTCAATTCAATAAATATATTTTTAATGAAATTTTTTTTTTTTTAAAGTGTTAATTAATTCAATTAAAAAATAATATGTCAAGGAAATTTCACATCTATTTAAATTTAAATGAATCACAAAAGTTGAATATATATGCGTGTTTCGCACAAATCACATGCTTATTTTTTCGATTTCGTTGCATACATAATATAAACCTATTTTCCGCTATTAGACTATGAGAGCAAAATCGAGTTGCAGTTAAGTGAGGCCACTACCCCACTTAACTATACACTTTACTTTTCTTCATTTTCTTGAAAATTATTGTATGTACTTTGGTATCAGTAATTTTTACAAAAAAAAAAAACATATTTGATTTAAAAAATTTACAATAGATAGTAAAAATAATTATATTTACTAAGAAATAGGAATGTTAAAATAAAAAATAAAATAATAATAAATTATTAATAGATAAAATAAATTTTTAATTTGCAATTTTTTTCTATAGTATAAAAATTGTTTGTAATACACGATTGACAATTTTATTTCTTCTTTTGAAAAATCTCCCTCCAGTTGTGCTATATATCTTTTCAATGTTTCACTGACAGTGAAAAGAACAGCGTGTGCGCATCAGCGCGCTCAATAACGAACTGCCAAGAGAAAAATAGAAGAATACAATAAAAAAAAAAAATAAAAAAAAAAAAACATTTTTGTTTACCATTGAAGTATTCGGATAAAATATATTCGCTCAAAAAATTGTTATTTTTGATCCGGAAAAAGCAGGCGTTTCAACGGCAAAGTTTTCTTGTTCGATGTAGGAGTTTTCGCTATGCAAATTGCAAGAACGACAAAAAAAAAAAAAAAACTTTTTACTCACCCTGGCAATCAAAGAGAATGAGAGGCACAAACGGAACTGTATTTTACATTTTAAAAAATGTCGCATGAGGTTTCGCACATGAAAGCATCAAAAAAATAAAACAAAAAAAAAAGAAATTCATTATTTCATTAAATATTTACACGTAAATAAATTTTGCAGTAAAAATAATTTTAAAATGTACACTCAATTATAAATTAATAAAATAAGTTTTATAGAAATTATAATCAAATAAAGAATCTAAATTAATCTTGAGATATTTCTCTTTTGGTCTTTACTGTTAATAAAATGAACATTTGAAAGTTCATCTGGTTTGCAATTTTTTTTTTTTCGAATGAAAAATTATAATCATTCCTTTATAGTCTTTCAGTAATAAATTATATCTCGAATATTGCTACTCAGAATTATTACATGCAGGTGAAAATAAAGTGACACGCGAATTAGTAATTTCATGAATAAATTATATATGTTCAAATAGGAGCAAAAGAAAAATGTATTCTTAATTGTCTTAATATTTAGTTGCGTGTAATTTTTTTTTCAATTTATAACAAAGGGTAAATATAAAATCTCAATTTATTCTTTACAGACAGAACATATATATTATATTTATTAATTATTGTGATTTATTATATAATTTTTTTTATTCTATAAAATATTTATAATAATATTATTTATATACTTATGTTTTGTATATTTTTATTTATAAGTTTAATATATCTATGAGGGAAATTGCATTTCATTATTGTCAACATTAAAATAAAGCTTATTAGAATAATTTAAAGCTCGCAAATATCACAAAAATATAGAGATAGCTATTCACACATTGGAAAAATTCTTCAGATTTGTATACACACAGAAGAACGTGAATTTGTCTAGAAGTCAAGGAAATATTGAAACGTAAAATGAAAAATGAAAAGTGAAGGAAACTTAAAAAGCATCAAGAAGAAACTAAAATATTATTTTCATGCTGAACAATTTTTCTTCATTATAAACTCGAACAATAATATTTTTACATTAGGTATAATTACCTTTTATCTTGCATCACAATTCAAATAAATTAAAATTTGCATATTTCTTTATATAAAAAGATACAAAAAATAAAATTTACCAGTTCGCTTCAATTTTGCCGCCCTTTAGGTGTTAAAGAAAATTTTAGGATGGATATGGACATACATTTTTAACAAGGAACCAAATTAATTAAATTATGTTTTAGCAAAAAAATAATTTGGTTAATTAAAAAAAATTTCAAAATAAATTTTTCATTGAAGAAACAATTTGAAACGCGACCAAAAGGGCTAAGGTTTTCATTGGCCCTTGGAATAGCTGAAAACTCGTTGAACGCAGGGGCCAACGGTTACGCGTAAGCCTTTTTGATCGCCGGCGGTTCAATTTTGTAAATTTTGAATCTTTTTTTTTTTTTTTCCTGGAAAAATAATCTTTAGTCAATCAAAATTTATTTTACTGTAAATTATTAAATTATCTTCTCAGTGGAATAAAGAAAAAATATTTAATTGAAATTTAAAAAAAATTGTGAAAAAATTGCTTTATGTAAAAGGATTAATTAAAAATTCAAAATAAGAGAGCATTAGCTAGTGAATTTTCAGACGTAGACTGTATGTGCTTGTACGAACATAAACAAGGAAGTGTGCACTCACCTTGCACTCAGCAGTACATGTCATTCAACACGAATCCGGAAGATATGCTCTTACGACGACCGCGCATTGCCTACTGAACTCGAGTTTGGAGTTCATCAGATGCAGCGCCCTTTGAAACATTCAACGCGCAAAAGCTGTCAAATAATAAATTAACAAACCCCCCTTTGAAATTCACACTTGAATATTTTAATATATTAAATATTTTTTTATCGACAAATAAAATTTCTTCTCAAATTTTTAAAGTAATTAATTTAATTATTAATTTGAAAAAATTTTTTGCATAAAATTCCAATTGGAAATTCCAATTGAAAGTCCCATTTCGATAAAAATTATATGATTTTTATTTTTGTAACTTGGGAAAAAATCAGTTATTGGAATTTCCTAGAATTTACATATATGTAGTGGTAAATAATTTGAAAAAAGTTAAAAATTATCTTTAACTAATTTATTTTGATTCTAAAAAAATACAAGTGTTATATATTTTTTTATTTTATTAATATATACGTAATCCCAATGTTGGATATATATTCAATTTTATCTGTATATAATACTTTGGACGAAATTCAATGAAATATCCAGGAAACGCATATTTGAAATACTATTTCAGTTTTTTTTTTTTTTTGGCGGGACTTATTAATATTGTAATTTTTATATTATATTGTATATATATATACTTGTACATATTATGCGTATACTTAATTAAAATTGGAATGAACACACTGCAAAATGATATAATCTTATTCTTAAATACTTTTTTAGCGGTTAAAATAGGTAATTTTATATCTTAATTTCAAAGATTGGACCCTATTTTGCAATTAGTGTAAATTTTTTTCAGCACTTTATTTATAAAAGAATCATTCTAGAAATAATAATTTAGATCGAGTTAGGAAATTTTTTTTTGAAAAAATTAAAATCAATAGTTCAAGTTCCTAACAGCATCCGGATATTCAGGATATCCTAGGGATATCATTTTGATTCTTCACCCTCACAGCATTGGATATTTAATGATATCCCTGGTACAGCCTGTGGATATCCATTTCCTTCCCGCGATTTGAATATCCCTATGATATCCAGATAATATCCTAGGATATCCTAGGGATATCCAAACCAGCGGAATCAAATAGATATCCCTAGGATGTCCCAGGAATATCCTCAAATATCCCGTGCTGTGAGGGTTTACAATTTTATTTTAACAAACAAAAATTTATTTATATAATTATATTAACTTTATGGATTTTCAAAGCGTAACTTGGTCCATATAATTATTTCTAGAATTATTCAAAAGTGTTTCATAACATTGTTGTAAAGAATACAATTTCTTGTGTGAAACTTGAAACACTTTATATAGTAACACTTAAAAATTGCGTCGTTAATAATATGTATATGTAACAGATTAATAAAATTGTGGATTTAATATTTTAATAAATATCAAAATTTACAAGTGACAGTATTTTTTCTATCTGTATTAGATAACAAAGCAACAAATTCATTATAACAAAAAAAAAGAAAACACAAAATTCAAACTTAATTGGAATTTATCATCTGAACAAATTTCATTAAAATTTGACTTATACTGAAAATAGAAATATTTCAGTGTTACAGTGATGATTTAAAATCGATAATAAAAATATCATTCATTTCTATCGCAACCATCAGGCGAAACACAAGAGTAATTGCAAATTAAAAAAAAAAAAATTATACAAACTGACTCACTTTATTTAAAATTATTAGGTGGGGGGTTTTTTTTTACTGACTTTTAATGATAACTTAAAAAACATATTTTGGTGATTTTATGAATATGATTTAGTAAAAATTTTACAAATCATCGCATTGTGGTAAGACATTTTTTTCGCTTAAATTGGACGGTTACGCCTGAAAGAGTGTAAAATAGGATTCAGAGAGAATTTATCTGAATATTATATACTTTCTCTCCCTCCCTCTCTCTCTCTCTTTCTCTCTCTCCCTCTCTCTCTTTCACTCGCACACTAACAACATTCGTGCTGTAATGTTCATCATTTTCGATAAATATTAAAATTAACAATAATTTGTGTTTTTTAAACAATTTCATTATCTATTCTTCAGCGTCTTCTGTATCAAAGATCGTTTTAAAGTAGAAAGGTTGAAAAGGATAGCCATTACCTTCATAAAATTTACTCATAAATTCCACCCTGGAATTTAAATACAAAAAAAAATTTTTAATTTATTCAGTACCGCATTCGTAAAAGATTAAAATCTTTTATTAATTTATTAATTAATATCTGTGCAGAAATTCGCCAACCTGGCCCTGACCTGGTTGAAACAGGGAACCGGGGCCAAACCAGGCCCTGGTCGGGCCCCGGTTATAATCGATTTTAGTCGGGTTGAAGTAGGGCGCTCTTCTTTCTGTGGAAATAGCCCTGCCAGGGCCCTAGTAGGCAATGAAACGCCTCGCCTGATCAGGGCGATCAGATAATGTGGATTTCCTAATCAGGCGCGGCGTTTCATTCTCTAATAGGGCGGCCCGATTTGGGCCATGGTAGAATTTCTACACGGGCAGTGGCTCCCGATCGTGTTCCCTGTTTCCCGTGTAGAAATTGTCCTACCAGGGTCCTAGTAGGGAATGAAACGCCATATCTGATTAGGGCGACAAGAAAATTTGGGTTTCCTAATCAGGGCCACATCAGACGCTACGTTTCATTCCCTAATAGGGCAGACTGATCCGGCCCCGGTTTGGGCCCTGGCAAAATTTCTGCACGTGTATTAATATGAATTATGAATTACCAATGAAGACGAAGTGTATGCAAAAAAGCAGAAAGTCCTTCCATCATGACCAAAATGGCTAAGGTAAATAGGGACCAGGCTCCAAAAGCAATGAATAACATTACAGATTTGACGTAATCTCCTTCATCGGCGCGAAGACCTTTTTGCATCACCATATTCCAAAGAACTTCCGATAATTGAGCATGAGCCAGTGACAGTGCCCAAAGACGTAAATATGACGCCGTATGCGAAATTGTTGACAACACATACTCTATTGTATGAATACCTTGATTGATCATCAGCTCACCAAAACCACCATCATCATGACCGTGTCCTCCTGTTCCATTTCCACCCGAAGTTGTTGGAGTTAATTCATAACCTTCCGGTTGTAATTCAATATCTTGAGATGCAGAGCCATTTGTCTAAAAGAAAATGAAAATTTTTTTTACAAAATTTTTAAAACTGGTCAACATTCATTAGAAACAATTACCATAATCCGGCCTGGTTGTTTCTTGGAAAATTTAATATAAAGTGGTTTTCCAAACAACATCACTGGAATGCAAATCAATGCAAGATAAACACAGACCAACTGAAGAGGTTTTTGACCTTCGAACATGAACTCGGAACAACCTTCTTGAACTGGCGAACTTCCAAAGAGCATCATATTTATAAATGTAATTAATACAGAAGGTGCACAGCCGGGTTTATATTTTAAACCTACAATCAAATGATTGTTTTTTTTTACAAAAGATTTTTTTCTATAATATTGATTTATGTAATTTTTGCTTACTGTCATTTGTAGCCGAGTAAAGAATCCATTTCAAAAACATCAGTGACACCATGTAGAAGAATAAAAGTATCAAGAAAAGAAGTTGAGGTAAGAATTCAAGAAAGAGACTCGCATATTTCTTAAAGTGTCTGGAAAATTTTAAAAAATTGAAGAATACAATTTTTGCTTTTTTTGAATTTAATAATAAAACTTACATAATATTAACAACACTCATACAGACTCCAAAAATCATATGAACAACCCCAAAGATAATCGATAGCTTCATCTTATAAGAATTAAGGAAGATAATTTTATTTTCAGCAACCATCCATACTGGATCGACTCCAATTGGATATGGATATTGACTGTAACCTTCTGTATTTGGATTCAATTGCAAATAGTGATTATCTTTTAACGTTGTATAATTGTAAGATGATTTCCAGCTAGATCCAAATATGTTAACTGATTTTGAGAACAGATCATTGTAGACAATACCAGTGTAGATGGAAAACAAACCCATTAAAAGTATAATGTAGCGGCCTCCAAAGAAAATGTTCCAAATTTCATTGTTTGTCTTTTTTGCTGATAATTTCTTCTCCCATACAACCATGTAGAGTCCAAACAATGTCATTAGCAAACCTATATAGATTGAGATTTTTAGAAAATCTTAAAAGACAATTTGATGAGTGTCAAAAAGATTTATTATTTTGATTCAGATATACATTAATGATTCAATTATGAATAAAATAATTAAAAATATCTTTTAGATATAAAGGTACATGAATTAAATGCACTTTTATAAAAACGTACCATGACCTGCATCACCGAACATAATACTAAAAAGGAACGGAAAAGTAATTATAGTATACAGAGCAGGATTTGCTTCACGATAGGAAGCTACTCCATAGGCATCAATTAAATTTTGGAATCCTCTGGTAAATTTGTTAGTTCTATTAAATGTTGGCGGATCTTCATCCGTGTGAATGACATTCAAGAAAGATGGTATTGAATTTCCACAGAGACGCTAAAAATTAAAAAAAGTGACTAAATGAAGATTAGATTTAAAATCGCAATACACTGAAAGAAATAACAATTAAAAATTAGCATTATATCCCTTACAGCACAGGATATTTAAGGATAACCCAGGGATATCCTAGGGATGTCAATTTGCTTCCGGCGGTTTGGATATCCCTAGGATATCCCAGGGATATCCAATCTGCCGCAAGCAATAACCTTTTTCGAATTGAAGCAAAGGTATTTTGTTACCTTTGGAAAACTTTTAAAAAGGCATATACTAACCGACCCTTCCGTTAAACAATTTTGAACAATTGCTAGATCCGCAACAGGGACCCAACATTCTCCAATGAGGCACTTTTTTGAAACATCCATGTTAAACAAATTCATTGTATGATAAATAGCTTTCATTTTACGAACCATTATACTCCAATTTGGTAATTCTTTAGCTACATTGTGAAGAACACGTTGTCTATGATCCTGAGTTTGGTTTAGAACCTGATTCAAATAATTAATAAACATTCAAATTGTTGATAAGTAGAAAAAAATATATACAATTTTAAACCCTTTTTAAAGAAATATTTATAAATATATATTTTTCTTTTCTTGTCTCACTTACTTGACAGCTGGAACTGTTGTCAAATCTTAAAAAATAGGAATTTTCTGCATTTTAAAATGTTAAATGAGAAAAACGATATTTTGCAACGAGGATTAAAAATCATGTTCTTTTGATGATTGATAAAATAATAAGTGATATGAGGAAGCATTTTTTTTTTCTAATATAATTACCAAATTTAAATCCTCTAAACGTGTACGAACACCCTTGACCATTTCCAATCGCTCTGAATTTGTATTTGGACAGGGATAAAGAGACGCATGAAATCCAGTGCATACTTTCTTAATGCGACTCTTTAGTTGTTCTCCTTGAAAAAAGGCTACGAATGCCGTTTTGTAAATTTCATTACCCTAGAATAAATTAAATAAAAAAAAACACGTTACTACGTTTTTTTAGTTATTTATTTTTAAGTAGAAAATTTAGTTTTTTTTTTAGTAATTTAGTATTTGGTAAATTTACCCAAGTGCGAAAACCAACATGGGCCAATATTGGCCCAGCATTGTCAAATCGGGCACCAAGTCTTGGCAGACAATATTGGGCCAACTCTTGCGGTGTTCACTGCGGTTGGACGTCGGCAGCCAAGTATCAGACGCCATTACTGGGCCAATCTTGGCTGCCATTAGTGGCCCAGTATTGTCAAAGTTTAAAAGAGTTTAAAAAATCATAATAATTAATTAATTAACTAATTAATTCATTATACATTTATAATTCAAGTCCTGACAGAAAGGACAATTGTTTAAACATTTGAAAATTTGTAACGCTCGCGGGAATCGAACTCGCAACCTAACGCACCGAAGTCTAACACGCTAACCACTACACTATACGCGGATATGGGAATCTCAACACAAAAATATTTTGATAAGCTGCATTTGAGGAACATTTCAGCCGTTAATGCGCCATTACTGGGCCAAGATTCGTTCCAACTTTGGAAAAAATGACTTGTCAAAATAAATTCAACATTTCAGCCGTCAATGAGCCAATAATGACCCAGTAATAGGACAGAGTTCGTCTCAATTATGAAAAAGTAGAATTACCAAGTATTGGTGCCAATATTGGCCCAGTAGTGTGACGGAGTTCGGCCCAATTATGGAAAATTGGAGTAACTGAGACGCAGTGCCAATATTGGCCCAGTAATGGGACAGAGAAGACCCAATAATGGCAAATTAGAATAATCAAGAAACGGTGCCAATATTGTCCCAATAATGGGATGGAGTTCGACTCAATTATGGCAATTTGGAGTAACTGAGACGCAGTGCCAATATTGGCCCAGTAATGGGACAGAGTTCGGCCCAATAATGGCAAATAAGAGTAACCGAGAATTGGTGCCAATATTGGCCTAATAATGGGACGAATTGATCGCCAGTACTGGTCCAGTAACGTTTGCCATACTTTGGCAGACATTACTGGGCCAATGTTGGGCCGTATTGTCAGTCTTGGCATTTCGCACATGGGATTCTTATTGGAAGAAAAAGTAAGAAGCCATCATTGAGAGCAAAAAAAAAAAACTCTTACTGTGCTTGGATCTTCCAATGGTTTTTCAAGTTCTGCCTGCCGTAGAAAAACGTTTCCCCTGGATATCCGCCACAGCATCCGCTCGAAGGCTGGAACTCGCTCACGATTGATCACGCCAGCAACGAATCTAAAAGAAAAAAATTATTAATTTCTACAAATTTAACACTAAAATTTAAAAAAAAAATCAATTATTTCTTTATTTAAAACAAATAAGATTTTTTTTTTTTGCCAAAAACCAAAGAGATAAAAATTCAACCATATAAAAGGATTAAAAAAAAAAAAAAAAAAAAAACTCACTCGAGTCGTCCGCGACCCGTAGCGCTCTGATTCTGCGCCTCCTCATTTATCAGTGCCCGGGTGATTGAGTCGTTGGCCTCTTCCTGTTGATACAGAAGAAGAAGCGAACCTTGATTCTTCGACAAAACGTGAACACCGATTACACGAAGGGGGATGGCGCAAAGAGATAAGCTGCCGAACTACTTTTAGGTACCTCCGTGAAAAAAACCTGCGTTTTCTCGAGAACGTGACGCAACTCCGTAAGCTCGAGGTAGTTACTCTTCAGATTCACCGCATTGTGGCTCAGCTCAAGTATCTCGTTCTCCGTCTTTTCTAGGTGTGCCTAAGTTAATAAAATATTGATTAGAAGCTTTTTTTCCAAGCGTTGAAGAAAACAAAAAAAAAAAAAAAAAAAAAACAGAAACTACAAAAATTCTTTTTTTTTCGATTCAAAAAATAGAATTAAAATCTATAAGTTAATATATTTATAATATATTTATTTATTTATTATTACCCTCACAACAAAAGGATATCCTAAACTAATGTAGGATATCCTGAAAACGTCCATAGGATATCCTGAGAATATCCTCAGAACATCCAAACCGCCGTTACGTAGGATATTTTTGGGATATCCTGAGGATATTCAAGGGATATCCCTGGGATATTCCAGGGATATCCCAGTGATATCGTGGGGATATTCTTGGGATAAACTTGGTATATCGTTAAAATATTCTAGAAATATCGCTAAGATCTCCCTAGGATATCATTATGATTCAAATTTTGGCTATTTAAGATAGCGATTTTTTGATACAAATAGGTTTCCCGTGATTGTCAATCATCTTTCAAATCTGGGCTGTTACCTTAGGACGTAATTGGACGTCCTGAGGATATCCTTGGAACGTTCTAAGGATATCCACAGGATATCCTAATAATATCCGGGGAAATAATTAGGATATCCCTGGGACGTCCTAGGGACATCCTTAGATATCCCTGGAATATGCCTAGGATATCCTAACCGCCGCTACTTTGGATATCCTTAAAGTATCCTTAGGATATCCCTGGGGTATCCCTAGGATATCCAAGGGATGTTTTTGGAATATCCTAGAATATCTGGTGGGATTTTTTCTTTTAGCAACTCTTGCTAATCCGTGTAGAAATTGCCCTATCAGGGCCCTACTAGAGAATGAAACGCCACACCTGATCAGTGCCAAATATGTGGATTTCCTAAAATCAGGGACACAAAAGGTGCGGCGTTTTATTCCCTAATTGGGCAGCCTGATCAGGCCCCAATCTGAGCCCTGGCAAAATTTCTTGCACGGAAAGGATGACTTTCAGAATTTTTTTTTTTTTTAATTTATTAAAAAAAAAAAAAATTGCAACAATAGTTGAAAATAAAATACTCTACCTCAAGATCTATAATCTCCCGGGGATTTGGAGCGCGTGGCAATTCAGTAAGATTATCTGCGATGGATACTCCATCCTTTTTCACTTCGGCTTCAATGTAACGAAGTTTGCGCTCCATCTCATCACAGCGACGTACTTCATTTACAAATTTTCTTTGAAAGTAGTTTACATCGCCATTAAGCTGTGATGAAAATAAACGCACTCATGATCTTCATTTTATGTTCTAGCTAATTTTTCAAATAAACTTTCAATCATTATTATTATTATTATTAATTAATTAATTAATTAATTAATTAATAATAAGTAATAAAAATTAGATTAGATTATATATAATATAAGGATTTAAAAGTTTTCAACCTGAACCCGACAACCCAAAATCAACCCGATTGCACAATCGAACCTGAAAAAATTTCAAAAGCATCACTGACAAAAATTTATACCGAAGATCGAAAAAACGATAAATCTCTGGAAGTGACATTTTTTTCGATTTTGTTCAACTTGTTTTCAGATAAGATAATATTAATAATTTTTTAATAGTGGTAATTAATAAATGGGACAAATGTTAATTTACTGGAAAAAAATAGTTCTTAATTGTTTATAAATTAGTGATTTTTGTAAATTATGTTCAAAAAACAGGTAAATTTTTTTGTGGATGAATTTTTTTTTGTGAGAATATATTTAATAGCAATTAATAAATAAAAAAAAAGGGTGAGATAAGGAGAAAAATATTTGATAATTTTTTTTTTTTTCTATTTAAAGGAAAGTTTTTTGCATAATCTCGACAATATTATATGACCCATGCGAAAAATCCAGTGTGCGTATAAAGCTATAATAAAAACATGAAAATATATTTGATTTTTATTTTAAGAATATGTTACTGATGCAACGTTTTTGTGTATTACTATATTTTTTTTTTTTTTGTTCAAAAGAATCACGTGAATCATGGAGCTAGAAATAAAAATACATATCTTACATCACGAAACTGAACTGTTCCAGTTTCACCGAGTTCGGAGACCGAAAGGTAGGCAGCCTCTGGCTGTATGAACAGCTGACAGAGGGCCATATCTTCGCTCCTAAACATCGCCCCCATCTTGACAGCTAACTATCACTTATCCTGAAACATATGTAAACATTTTTTTTTACTTTTTTAAAATTTTATTTATTTTCAAAATTTAGAGGAATTTTTTTCCCTCCTGAAATTGTTAATTAATTAATATTAAAAATTATCTAATTTTTAATTAGCAGAATTTTATAAAATTAAATTTATATTCAGAATGTTTCATTTCTAAAGATTTTTTTCTGTTTTAAAAATGCCGCACTTGAGTGATGTAATATCCTTTTATCATTGTTCAATCACTCTGTAAAGATGAAAAGCCTTTTGTGCTGTTTTAATCGTAATTGCTAAGTCATAAAATAATAAAAAAAAAAAACAGATTTTTAATCTTGAATTTCAGAGTACATATATAAATGTTATTCTTTGCAATAGATTTATTGGCGCGCCGGTCTTTCAATCTGATCACGGCAGGAAACTATGCTGTGAATCAAGATATGAAGATTAAAATGTCTCGGTCAATTATCGCAGTCGGAAAAAGTATATTTCCATTTTTTTTTTTCTTCAATTCACTTGAAAGTTCATAGTTCAAATTTTATGATATATACAAACATTCCTAAACACAATAATTTTGCTACTTTATAATAAAAAGGAAATAATTTTACTTTTACAAATATTAAAAAAAAGAAGAAACTATTTCTTAATAGAAAATTACATATTTATTATAAAACAATAATAAATAAATAATTATTTAAATAATAATGTGTCTGAAAATTCTGTATTGTAAGAAGTTACCTTTAAAAACAAATATTTGCATCTCACATATTTAAAGAATTTTATCTCTGAAATACGTAAATTCTAAGATTCATTTAATATAACTTACATAAGAATGACATTTTACAAACGCTTTAAAAATGGAAATGTTCTTCTTAATAAATTTCTTTCTCAATTATCAGTTATGATAAAAAAAAAGCAGATCGTCTACTGATAAAGTGTAACCTACATTTTTAGGACCGAATAAAGTTGATGGGAACTATTTATATAGAAATCTAGGTGTTTTCATATTAATAAATTTAAGTTTAATTATTAATTTTACTGAATGACGGAAATCAAATATATAATATAATTTATCAATACTTCCTGAATTATCTTTATAAAATATGATCAAAAAGATTATTTTATTAGGTATTAATTGAAATTATATGTAATTAATTAGATTTTTATAATCTAAATATAAATAAAATTTAATTTTTTTTTTTTAGAATATTATTTTTAAACGCCTAAAACTATAAAAATCTATGATGATATTAAAAGTGTGATTCATTCTTAAAATAATATTCAGGCGTATGTATATTATTAAAAAAAAAAATTATCAAAAAATATTTTCAGTTCAAATAAATTTTTTCACATAGAAAAGAAATTTCAATTAAAAAATTCAATTTTACAATTTAAATATTATATAAACACTGACTATGTACTATGTTTCGTAAAAATAACCCAAGTTTTAAAACATAAAACATGTCATCAAAAAAATATATATATATATATACTTAATTATTTATTCGACCGCAAAGAGTTTTTATTGTCATACCTATTTTAAAACCATACGAAAAAATATACTATAATTTTTTTTACGACCCCTGCCTACTGGGTAGTCGCAAACGTATACCGTGAATTATAATTGTTTGCTACCCAAAAACAAAAAAAAATATATGAAAGTAAAAAATTCATTCTATTATTTTTTTTTTTTTTTGCTCCTCCATTAATTATGGTGAATTTTTCAAAAAATATATATTTTCAAAAAGAGCCTTGATATTAATTGTCCAATTTGTTTGAATCTCGCTCCCTTCTTTGCATAGTGCGAGAATCATCGATTCATATATATATATATATATATACGTATATAGCGAGAATATAATAGAAGGGTGGAACCTGTATAACAGTATAATATTGTAATGGATATTGGTTGCGTGCAAAAGAGTGTTAATGCGCTAACACAAAAAAAATAAAATAAAAAGTGTGTACCACGCACTCAAGGTAAAAAAAAATTAATTTTTACATAAACAATTAAATTCACGTAACAAAGATATTATCCGCTTTAAATAGTGTAATGAAACATATTTACGTCAATTGTACTTTAATTACACTTTATTTTCAGTAATTTAATGTAATCCGCACACTGTAGAAATTGAACATCTTTACCTTGTATAACGCACGTGACCACCTCACGAGTCACATATAACCACGTGATTCTTCAGAAAACGGATTTATTCTGCCGCGATAAAAGATTTCACAATAGTGAAAGAAACAAATTTTAATTTTTTTTTTTTAAAAAGAAGAAAAAATATTTATAATTTTACTATTTATTAAAAATCAATTAATAAAAAATTAATTTCTTTTCTCCCAAGAAAAAAAAAATTTAACAAAAAATTGAAAATAAATAAAATTAAAAAAAGGTTTATTAAAACATGTAATAGTTTTTTTTTTTTTTAATTGAAATTAAATAACTTACTAATGTCACAGCACTTTAAAAGAAGGATTTAATTCAGCTTGAAGAGTAGTCACGTACAACGATCACTCTCGAACTGAATGTATATCTCGAATGACGCGACGACTACCTTCTGATTTATGCGGGGTAAGGAGGTACTTAGGTACGTAACACGATTCAAGATTACAAATAACAGTCAAGTTATTTATCAAACTAGAAGTAATCAATTATTTTTATTAAAACAAAACGATTTTCAATCAGGTATTTAGAATTTAATGCGCGATTTAATTTATATTTTATAAAAAAATTCTCCATTAAAATAAAAATTATAGAGAATTTTTCATAAATTTATAATTATTCAAAAATTCAATTTTTCAACTCAATTTAATACCCTCACAGCATCCGGATATTCGGGATATTCTAGGGATAACATTTGGTACGAGAAAATTAGGATATCCCTAGGATGTCCTGGGATATTTTGTAGGATATCTTAATTTCTGTACCCTCACAGCACCGGATATTTAAGGATATACAAAGAATATCCATTTAATCCAGGCGGTTTACAAATCCCTAGGATATCCTAGGGTCCCTAGGGATATCCAAACTGCCGCAAATAAATGATTATCCTTAAATATCCGGTTTTGTGAAGGTATATTTCTAGGATATCCGTAGGATATTCTTAAATTTACGCCAAGATATTCTTAAATTTAGTTTCCGTTTCTTCGGTGTACAAAAAAAGTTTTTTTAAAATTATTTCCCCCCCCCCCCCCGTATGTTATAAAAACGCAGAATAAAATGGTAATGTGGAAAAATCTTTTTTATAAATTCAATTTAAAACATTATTTTGTCTCCATTTTAAATGTTCATTTATTTTATCGACATTTTACATAATATGTTATTTAACAAAATCCAGCTCTGTGTACTACTATTTTTATTTTTCTGTTCTTCTTAGTTTACATATGTACGCAATTACCTGTTGAAAAGTTACGTAAATTTCATATATTTATAATGTAATATTTAATTTTAGTTACGAGAGTATATTATGGTCATCATCATAGCAATGTTATGAAAAAAAAGAACAAATGAAAACAATGAAAAAAAAGAACTGGCAACAAAAGAAAAAATAATTAAGTTAATTATATATATATATATATATATATTCAAACTATTTTGTTAAAGTATGTCAACTTAGATAACCTTATTTTCTCATTTAGCCTGCAATAAGTAGAAACAGTTTTTTTTTTAGTTCTTTAAGAACAAATTAATTTAATTAACTACTTGGAATTTGGAAACTGCATAATAATTATAAAAAAATGCCTCACGGTATTCGGATATTCTAGGGATATCATTTGGTGTGGGGAAATTAGGATATCCCTAGAATGTCCTAGGAAATTATAAATTCGGATGTCCCTATGATGTTCTAGGGAAATTAGAATTTAGGATATTCCTAAGATGTTCTAGGGAAATTAGAAATTCGAATATCCCTAGGTTGTTCTAGGAATGCTCTAGGGAAATTAGAAATTAAGATATCCAAGGATATCTTAGGGAAATCGTAAGAATATCCTAATTTCTTTTGATCAAATGATATCCCTAAACCATTGTGAATATCCGGATGATTATAAGGGGATAAAGCAGATTAATGTTCCAATATAAACAGATAATGATAATTTTTATTTTTATTCTTATTTTTATAATCTTTAAATTATAATATATATTACAATAACAATTATGGAAATGTAAAAATGTGTGCTACTCTTGTAAAAAAAAAATATTTTTAAATGTGGAAAAATTTTAAAAACGGCTAGTACACATTAAGAGAGAACATTTGCTTTTGAGATAAAAAACAACTGATAAACTTGAAGTTTATCTTTGAATCCCAGGTACAAAAAAACTTTGTAACAAACTTTCTAAACAAAATAAATCTAAATCAAAAATGTTTTTTTTTTTTTTTTATTAAACATTGTTATTTTTTTATCAAATTTTTTTAATAATTTATTTATTGTAATAATAAATATTTTATAATAAATAACGGTAATTAATAAATTAATAATAAATTAATAATTAATAATTTATAATTTATAATTAATTATTATAAATAAATTAATTAGTACTTTATAATTAATATTGTATTAATTAACAAAAATATAATAATTATAATTAATTTTAAAAATATTTATACAAAAGGATTTATTAGAATTAAAATATAATTGTTTATAATGGTAGAATGAAATTTTTGCGCATTAGTGTGTCTAAAGGCCAACAGATGGCATACGTTCTCACAGGTGAAATGTTGCGCTGAGTCTATATAAGGAACCGTTCGACCAGAGACCACCATCCTTGTCTTTGGGGAGCATAGTATTCAGTGATCGTTTAGTGAGGGTACTGATGCTGAAACCCATTTTATTTTATACCCGCATCCATTTACACTATACGTGTAAGAGATGCAATTTTTGTAAGCCTCTTTACTTCACAAGAGGCTAAATTTCTTATGCAAAATTTAATTATACGATTAATTATTAATTCGAGCGAATTAATTATGTAATCTAAATGTCTTTATATTGACTTTATTAAATTTTCGTTTACTAATAATAATTCATTTTTTTTTATTAATTACATTTGTAATTGAATTTGTAATTAAATTATTATTATTTATTAATTAAACAATTCTAAATTTTGCAAAATAAATAAAAAATTCATTTCCTATTTAGAACTTAAAGAGAAAATTACTAATCATAGAAAAAGAAATTAATTAACTTTCTTCAAAATTATCTCCACCATATATATATATATATATATATATATATATATATATATATATATATATTATTCTTGTTATTAAAAAGAAATTCTTGAATGTATTGGTTATCGATCTCAATGGTGGTTGTTGCGCAAAAATTTTATTGCATAACTGTGCGTAACGTATATACGTAAAACTATAATTTGTTCACTAGAATGTTGGTCACTAGACTTGTTTCTAATTTTTCATCAAACGTACAATTTACCTTATATGTGCGTTTATAAACAATTTTTTTTGCAAATTAAAAAACGCATTTTTATGAGAAAGTGTTTTTTTTTTTTTTTTTTTTTTTTTTGGGGGGGGGGTTTAAAAAATATGTAAAAATTAAACTAGTGCCGAAAATAAAATTTTATTTTTAACTATTTGTGTCAAGAATAATGTATAAAATAATTTATTAAAATTAATATGCACTGAAATAGGGGTCAAAGCTGACTTTAAATATGTTTTCACCTTGAATTTAATGTTTATCGAAGAGTCTATACGAATATTAAAATTTTATCGATATTTTTAAATTATTTATTTTTGTAATTTTAAAAATTTTCATAAAAAAATTAAATTAAATATATAATATAAAATACTATTTTTCAATACTGCGTGAATAATTATATTTGATAATATAATAATTGAAACATAATAGTCATTTAATTGTATCCTAAAAATAAGTATTAGATATTGAGCACATTATTAAAAAATCCTGTTGTTAATACGCATGAACATATTTCTCATTAAATTGATTTGTCATTTGTTTACATAATTCAAAAGTCAATTTTTTTTTTTTTACTGGAATTAGAAAGGAAAAAATCATTTTTTTGGTATTTGTAAAAATTTATTTTATGTTTGACGCCTTAAAATAATTTTTAATACTTATCAATATTATCATTATTATTATTATTATTTATATTTTTTCTAATAAAATAAAAATATTTTATATTTTTCAATCACGCGAAACAAATATTTATTTAGCTCTGAAATAAATTTTTTTTTTCATTTGAGTGTATTTACACATTTTTTGCCCTAGATTTTTTAAGGGATTAAGAAAAAATTTTATATTGGAAAAATAAGTACGCATAAATAAACAAAATTGAACTAAAATTGAAAACAAAAAAGTACATAAAATTCCCTACAGACGCTAGTTAAATTAAAGGTAAATTTAAAGTTAAAAAAATTTTTAGAGAAAAAAAAAATAAAAGAAATTAAATGATAAAAATCAGTTTATTATATAATAATACACGGAAGTTATATAAATTTTTGCACTATTGTAGATTTATTTTTTGATGACTTCTATAAGTGCCAGTTGAACATCATTTTATTGACATATGTTAGAAAATGTACAATTAATTTTAAAGTATCGTGTGAAAGTGAATCACGTGCAATGATATCAATCGCGTGGTCAACTATACGAGAAGGTCTTTTACGAATTTTTTCACGTCATTTTCCACATGATTATATATATAACTGATGAGTGAAGAAAAGTTTCGATTTTTATTACAAACCATAAACAATAGAGTAATTAATATCTCACTGACAAATTCGAATTTTATGTTTAAACAGAAAAATTTATATATTAGATGAATTTCAACTATACTATTGATCTTCATTGATTAATAAATATTTATCATATTAAAGAATTTTTTTTTTTTTTAATTAAAATTTGAAAACCTGTTTTTTTTACAAGTGTCAATAAATAAAATTTGCAAATTTTCCTATAATGAAAAAGAATTTTAATGAATTCTGTTTTTCTAATTTTATCGCTTTCACTTTTTGGAGCTTGCAAGCATTAAATTGAGCTATAGAAGTTGATTGGTGACCAACCCACGCTGGTTACTCGTACGAAATGTCTAAACAGTAACAACCTTGGAAAGCAATCAACGACAGAGAGTGACCCTAATAACCATTCCCAGCTGCTACGATTATTGTCTCTCTATCTCACTATATATACAAAGACAACAGATTCTCTTCAGCTCTGCAAGTTTATATATTTCACAAACATTCCCTGTCAATGACATTATATCTTATGTCATTGCAGGTCGTCTCCTTTGCTCATTAGGTACTATTTACCATATCAATGTGACAATGACACGGCGACACTATCAATACAAGTCAAGTTCTTTGATATCAGTGACTCATATTACTATAGTTTATTCATTTTTATCAATTTGTACAGATTTTTTTTTTTACTATTCAATTAGAAATTTTATTTATTTTTACAAAAATTTGCAATATTTTACGTCAATTCATTATATTTCATCCAAAAATCGTTTCTATACCCTAATGGTATCCGGATATTCAAGATGTCCTATGGAGGGGATATCATTTTGTCTGAGGAAATCAAGATATCCGTAGGATGTTCAAGGATATCCCGGACATCTTAGGGATATCCTAATTTCCCCCGAGGTAATGATAATTCTAGGACATCTGTAGGATATCCTAATTTTCTCAGAGTTAATGATATTTCTAGGACATCCGTAGAATATCCTAATTTCCCCCAGAGTAAATGATATTTCTAGGAAATCCATAGGATATTCTGAAATATCCATTACTGTAATGACCCATTGTGATCAAAAATTTATTTTATTCATTAAGTTTCCTATTTTTTATTATTATTTCCTTGCAGCAAGGGATATTTCAGGATATCCTATAGACGTCCTAGAAATATCATTTAGTCAAGGAAAATTATATCCCTAAGTGGTCCCAAGGTTATTTTTGAACATCCTACGGAAATCTTACGGATATCCTAATTTTCCCAGACAAAATGATATCCCCAGGATATCCTACGTTCGTAGGACATCCAGAATATCCGAATGCTGTTATAATTTACGACATTTTCGTTATTATAAATGATTTGTTGATCATGAACTTGGATGGAATTCAAGTTTCTCCTCTGGGTTGTGTCAAAGTTCATCAATTGAATTCTATTAAGCATTTTAAATATAAATACATTGGTATTTTGTTGTGATGGTTTCAAATTTTCAATTTTCTTTAACACATTCTATTTGTCGCAATAGTTTTAATAAAATTCGAGGAAAATTTTTTAATAATTACTCTAATGAAATTAGCAAATAACAAAATATAAAAAAAATTAAGATTTAAAAAAAAAAAATAATTTTTTGGTACATTCTCTAGGCATTAAAAAAGTGTAAAACATTATTCTCATGCATTTTAAGTGTCGAAATAAAACTTTGGATGATAAAAATTTTTGTACATTCCGCTCTTTTAATGCGTTTATCTCGAAACCACTTTTTTCCGGTTCAGTGGGAAGCAGAATTAAAATTCTATTTATCGGACTAAAATTTTCAAACATTAATCTACAATATAAAAACGTTATTTTTTTTAAAAATACGAAGATGTGTTTTTTTAAATTTATTCTTTCGGTGAGAAATAATTTATGTGAAAAATTTTATATTGAAAGAAAAACAATTGAAATACATAAAAATAACATACCGAGAAATATTCACATATAAATACTAAATATTTGTACAGAGTAATATTGTACGATTATGTAAATTCTTTAACAATTGTCATAAACTTATATTGACATTAAAATATGTGTTACAGTAAAATATAGAGTTGATGAAATAAATTTTTATGTTGATAACATTGAGCTAATTTCGTTAAAAAAAAAAAAAAACTTTACGACTTGAAAATTCTTGTCACGATCATCTTGCTCATACTGTGACTACACTTTAAAAAGTAAAACTTGATCAAGGAATACAGATTACACAAACTCTTGGTAAAGAATTTTTTTTTAAACTGCAAGATATAGATTTACTTCATTCCAATGGAGAAACATTTTTTTTTTGCACTTAAAATAAATTGTATATATTTAATTTTTATAAAATTATGTTTACTACTTACAGTTAAAAATATAAAAATTAATTTTTTTTTTTTTGAATAATTTAGCCTATTTGTTGAATTTCAGCTCTCAAAAAATTTTTTCCTTTTACACCACAAAAGCTCAAATCTTAGGCTTATAATAAAAAAAAACTTTCAATTAAGATTTTAATTTCAAAATTAAAAATTTGAAAACAGTACAATTTTTGACACTAAAAAAAAAAACCAGATGTTTCATAAGGACATTATAAAACGAAGTGCAACCTGCGATCGATGTATGAATCATCACGTGGTTTCCTGTGTACCGGAAGTCCGGCCTACATATCCATGAAATGTTTTTTTTTATGCATCAAATAGTTGTCACAAGAATTTTTTTTTGAAATATATGTATTAGAAAAATAAAAGGATAAAATTAGTTATAAATTTTGGTTATAAAATTGATGAAATAGAACAAAAAAAAAAGAAAAAATAATATATAATTGTATTTCGATACGTATATATGAGAATTGATGTTTTAATGAAAGTTTTATATTTATTTACAAGTTTTATAGGTTACTAATGAAAGCAAATACAGAAAATTATCACACACATGCATTTTTAAATATATAATTTACAACTTGTCACTATATCAAACCGTGACGTCATTTTGTAATCAATTATTTATAAATATAGGCATTTTCGATTAAAATTTCATTTCGAATCAATCCTGGGAACGAATTTATTCAGAATAAAATTTTAATAATTTAAAATGATTAAATTCGAAATGAAATTTTAGATTCAAAAGTATTAAAATCCCGTGCAGAAATTTTGAAAGGGCCCTGGTTGGGCCCACGTCGGGAAGCTTCAAATCTGCATGAACCCAATTGGGACCACAGAATAGCGCCCTACTTCAATCCTATTAAAATCGATTAAAACCAGGGCCCGATCAGGGCCTAGTTTGGCCTCGATTCCCTATTTCAACCAGGTCAGGACCAGATTGGCCAATTTCTGCACGGGATATAACTTTCCGTGTACAAAATTACCCTATCAGGGCCCTAGTAGGGAATGAAACGCCATACCTGATTAGGGCCACATCAGGGCGACCAGAAAATTAGGATTTCCTAATCAGGGCGACATCAGACGCGGTGTTTCATTCCCTAATAGGGAAGCCTAATCCGATCCCGATCTGGGCCCTGGCGAAAATTTCTACTCGGATAAGAATTGATTCATATTAAAAAATAGATTAGTTAATATTATTTTTATCTCATGTTTATAAAGAAGCAGATGTTTAGTAAAGTTATTGATCTCACGGATAATTGGAAAATAAAATTTTTGCTATATGTTTGATATGAAAATGCATTTGTATGTTTTCAGTGAATGAACAGATGAAGCTTGTAAACAGTAAATAATCATTTTTTTTTTTTTTTTTTTTTTTTTTTTATAATGTGTGTGAGGAAAGTAGGTGCGGTGAGAGTAACGCCCCGTTGGTATATATAATTGCTGGTTTCAATGCCCGCCAACATCTGTTTGGTGTATTTTAACCCTTATTTGTCTTGAAGCTATCTATACACTTCAACAAAAAACATTCCATGTATATCTATATTCTTTACATATTGCATGTTGAAAAAAAACCTTTCAAAAATTAAATTTTCACTAAAACCTATAAGTAGAAAATATAAATGAAATATTAATATTTTACTATATAGGAGTAAACGAATTCCTAATTCAGAGAGTACTATCTACCGAAATTATCATTGTTTTAACTATTTAAAAACAATTATTAATTATTTATAACAATAATTTTTTTAATATGATTTTAATAATTAATAATAATTAAAATTATTTTGATTTCTTTTATCATTTAAATCATATAGGGCTAAAATAAGTTTTATTAATCAATAATATTCGTTGGTTCCCAATATAATGTAATATTATTTATAAATATTGTCAACTCACTCTGAATTGCCAGAACGTAACGATTGTAATGAAATTGATTCTTTTTGGTTTTTTTCTCCTTTACAAAATTTTTATAAAAATTTAGTAGAGCATTTCTTCACTGTCAATCGGCTAAACTATATTTGTCGCCAACCTGCGATTTGAGATCGGAAGTCATAGTGGGAAGTGCTTCCTGGGACACATAATCGTCACCCACACCCCTTCCCCCTAACAAAGTAACGCTGCCATTAACTAAAATCTGAAATAAAGTTCTGTTTAAATTTTTGAAAAATAAATTGTTCGATAAAATTTTTATCTTCTAGAACAGAAAATACTTAGTATTCCTTTTTTTTTTTTTTATTCAATCGCCAACTTGGCTCTGACCTGTTTGAAACAGGGAACCGGGGCCAAACTAGGCCCTGGTCGGGCCCCGGTTTTAATCAGGCTGTAATAGGGCTTATTCTATGGCCTCGATCGAGTTTCATGCGATTTTGGAGCTTCCCGGCGTGGGCCCTGCCAGGGCCCTTTCAAAATTTCTGCACGGGAAGAAAAACTTTTCTTTTAATCGAGGAAATAATTTTTTATTAATAAACGCTCAAATAATTAATATTCTTTTATGAAACTGCTTATTGCAATAAATTTGTTATAAAATATATAAATTCATTTCAAAATTATAAACGCTTGCCAAAAGAGTATGAATATTTATTATAAATGCCATAAATTAAAAAGTAATAAAACTAGATAAAAATATAATAAAATAATTATATGAATGCGTAATTTTTGAAATTTTACATAGTATATTGCAAATGATAACAAAAATTATAGTAGAAAAAAAATTAATTGAATGAATTTGAACTTGATTTCATTGAAGTTTATTTATAAATAGACACTTAATTACTTCTATAATTAAAGAAACGGTATATATATGAATAAAATTTTCACTATCGATTATTGTAGTGGATCTTGAGTCATTCATGATCTTTAGCTTATAATCTATATAGGCCTTGTCGCGCTAATAATAGTTTTCTGTCTTTTTGACCCTCGTTTCAGACGTTTTATTTCTTTCAAAAAAAAAAAAAAAATTGCCAAATTATTCCGTTGATACAATGTAATATTTCTTTAATTTAACTATATATTCTATAACTTTTGCTAAATTAAAAAAAAATTTACCTTTCTCACTGAGATTAAAAAAAAAAAACTGGTTAGTGATACAATTAATTTCGACTAATAAATTAGTAGCGGTATAAATTCTTTTACATTATTATATTTTTTTGATTTAATTTATTAAAAAATAAATTCTTTTTATAATAATGAAAATGTTTTGCAATTTTTTTCTTATAATTTATTGTTTCATTGTTTTTAATCAATTTGAAAATTGTTCAATATAGGAAGTGTGTATTTCAATCATATATATATATGATTCATAAGCTAATAGACAGGAGAATTTTTATCATACATTATATACGCGTCAACATTCGCAGATTCTTAAGATGTTAATTGCATCAATTTGCATATAAATCATACTGTATTTTTTCATCGTTGTTTAATAAATTCATTGATATTCATCAATGGATTATATACTTCGCATATGTGTTATCTGAGCTAATTATAATTTTAACATATTCACGTGTCTTTCACTCAGCTGTCAAACTATAATACATTTAAGATTATTTCGCGGATTTTTTTTTTCGTTTAAGACAATATTTTATTTATGTAAAATTTTCTTCAAAATTAAAAATTAAAAATTTGTTAAATTATTTTGTTTAATTTTAGTAAAATTTATTTAAATATTTATACTTTTTTTTAAAAGAAGAAAAAAAAGGTAAGAAAATTTATTAGAACTTGAGGAAATAACAGTTTAAAGTATCATAACAAAAGATGAGATAATCGAAAGTCCCGTGATTGTCTGTGTCACGGGACACTATAAATGTAATGGAATAATCACTGATGAAAGTCATGAGGGAAGATGAGGCAAATAGTTAATTGAATGTCGTGAAAATTCTTCGGAACTTTCAAAGAGTGAGATATAAGTGTCAATTAGATAATTGTCTATAAAAATTTGTTTTCAAAAGAGACAAATTTAATTTTTTTTTTCCATTTTTATTTATCATTATAATCATTCGCTCGAAGTGAATCGATAATATTACTGTCTTATTTATACCGACACGTTTGTAAATGTCGAGTTCCCTGAGCTAAAAGCATCGCTTAGAAAAGCTCATCGCTGCTCAGCCTATTTTCAAAAATAATTTTAAACCATTATGCATTGATCTTTCAATCTTTCATCTTTAAAACTAGTTTTTCATGAAGCATAAATAAAAATTAAATCATTTAAAATAAAATATTAAAATTTAATAAAATATATTTTAAAAAAATGAACTTTTACATAGTTTTAAATTCATTTTTTCAAAAATAGAAAATTATTATAATATTAAAAATAATTTTTTTTTTTAAATTATATAAGGGCAAAAAATGGATATAAATATTTGTAAAGTAAAATATAATGTACTTATATATCAGTTGTATATTTAGTATTCTATAGAAGACATTTACTGACCCTTTGATCCGGAATTACTTTCCCACGATGAAAGTCATCGATTAAACTAAAATCGATAATTACACTTTTAATTTATTTTTTTATTTTGTACATTAACGCGGCTTTTTGATTAACATGTTAATAATTATTTAACAACAACAAAAAAAAAAAAAAAAAAACTCAAAAATTAAGTAGTCCACAACAGTTCGACGCGGCGAGCCGCTAAAGACTGGCCGTTGGTCTGAACCCCACCATATGTTTCGTCACTATATACAGAGACCATGTGTAAACAGGGCAACAGCTGATCGACACTTCTCTAATAATTTAATGATAATGCCTCCATTTTTTCTGATTTTTATGGTAATTTTTATATTTATTTTATATTCAATTCCATTGAAAAGAAATTAAAATTCAAAATAATATATATTTAAAACTTTTTGAAATTTTTATTTTTATTTCCAAATAAATTGTTGCTAAATTAAAATTGAATCTAAAGAATTGGAACCGACATTTTGAATTTTGAAAATCTGTCCAGATTCTTAATCAGCGACTCCGAGAACCCCTAGATACCAAAAATTAAACGTAGAAATAGAAAAAAAAATTGTACGCCATATTGGATCCGCCATTTTGAATTTTAAAATTCTCTTCAGATTCGTAAGCGAACATGAAAACCCATAAAGTTCAAAGCGAATCTGATTTTTAAAAATTCTTATTGAATTTTAAAAATCTGGTACCAAATTTCTAATCCATTTTCTTTTTGAACATTAAAATGGAGTAATTTATAAAATCTATATTTGTAATTTCAATTTTGCAAAATTTGAAAAGATTAGAAATATTATCTGATTTAACAGCAGATTATTATACTATAAGAAAATTGTAAGAAATGTTTTAGAAACAAATTTTTACTTTTGTTCTCTAAGTTGACATTCTACTGTTTACTTATTGATTGTAGAGTTTGCACAGAAAATAAGGTTAGTGGGATATACGATAAAAGTTATTGAAATCATTAAGTTTTACCCATACTTTACAAAAAAAATTACATCTATAAAATTGTATTTGGCTTAAAATTTGGAGGAATGTTTAAAATAAATAGATATTTTTTAAAAAAAATATATTAAACTTGAAAAATTATTAAAATTTGGTTTTATTCACATAAATAAAATAATTCAGATCATGAAAATTCTATAAAAATTTAGATAAGCTTTCGAGTTTTTAACAATAAAATAAATTTACTAACATTTAATAATTTTTCTTTACCGAAAGGTAAGGTACACATGATCATTGGAAGCATATATTTATATATATATATATAATTTCATTAATATAACAATAAGTGTAAAAATTTTAATGACTATTTTTGAGGTAGGTGCAGCATTCTTTACATTGGACTATGTGTCATTCGTATTACTAAAATTCATTAATTTTAACATTTTTCTATAGAAATAATTTTTGTGCATATTTCATATATTGTTTTAATTTCATTTTCGCTATCTTTTATTATTATTTAATAATGGTTTGATGCCCATTGACCATATTATTGGAGTGTCTATATTTATCGTTACACAAGGTTCATCAGAATATGTGTTGGATGAACTGACTAAACCACCTACTTCCAAACAATTATTATCTGAAAAATATTATAAGAAAATTTATATGGAAAACCAGATTTAAATTTGATTAATTAACAGAAAAAATGTTAGTTCTAATCAGTTATACCTAAATTCCATTTTAAGCCAGTTGTTGAAACACTCTTTGCCGGAAAGCCAACGGGTAAAAGACTACACCATGTTTTGCTATTTCTTAAAATATTCGGTATCATTATTTTATGCTCACCTGGTTGCAATAACCATGTGAGCGAACCTTTTGCTATCTGTATGACCTGAAAGCACACATTAAGAAAATGTTTATCAAAAGTATTTGGAAAATTTTTCTTGAAAAATAAATACTAATTGTAATAATAATATACCGGAATGTTAGGTAAAATTTTTTGGCTTTTATGAAGAGTATTAATTCCAGCAATTATTTGGTCCATTCTTCCACTTACTTCGTTAAATACATATACGCACTTTATCTGTTAACAATAAAGATATTAGTGGTATCTTTTGTTTAAATAAAGACTCTAGTAATTCAAAAATTATTCTACTGAAATAATTACTTTGAGATTTTTTTCTTTGCAGTAGACATTAAGTTTTCTCAATGATTTAGTATAATCTGTTTCATCTTGATCTATGGTACAAATGATTTTAACTCCTAGAGATTCTAATATTTTAAGTGTGTCTTCACGTACACTATCCATATCGCCAGTAACAATATCTGGTAAATATTCCTTATGAAGTCCATTTAATACTTTATCTTTATCATCTCCAAGAAATGTTAACCATCTATCAGTTCCAGCATCAACAGTGATTCTAACTTGTGCTGAAAATTCATTAGTATTTATCAAATTCATCAGTCGTTTACATAGTTTCCAAACGCAAATTTAATGTCAGATTTGTAACTCTTAAAACCCTGTATAAAATAAATTCCGCCATTTTGAATTTTGAAAAATTGTCATCGGATTTGCAATCAGTGATTCTGAAAAACTCCGAATTACAAGTTTTAAGGCATAATTTAATACATTTTTTTTTAAATTCCGCCATATTGAATTTCGAAAAATTGTCATTGGATTCGTTATCAGCGAACCTAAAAATCCTCCAATTAATAAGTTTTACGTAAATCTAACGGAGTTTTAAAAATTTATCCGCCATTTTGAATTTTGAAAAACTGAGAACGAATACATGATCAACAACTGCAATAACCTTCGAGTAAGAATTCTCATAAAATTCCATAACAGTCATTGACTAAATTAACAATTTGTTTATATAATTTGTTTATAACAATTTTAGTAAAATATTAACAATTTTGCTACTCAGAAAAAAATCACTAATAATATTTTTCTTAGTTATTATGTTAGTAACTATAGATTTTAAAAATTTATTTTCATTTTTTTATACCTTTTTTCCATAAATTTCTTACAAAATTCGATTCACATTCAATAGGCCTGTTAAGTACAATAACTGCATAACTATTATCTGGGGAAGAATTAAATATTTCTGCAACATCCCATAATTGGAATTTTTTTACATTATTTTCCATTATACTTCTGAAGTTAATTTTTAATTTTTCGTCCTGAAAAGATATAAATGTGTTTTAATTTTATAATTGCAAATTTAATTAAAAAATTTTAATGCTTTTACACTCATTTACGTTGCAAAATTTAGCAAAAGAAGCTAAGAAATACCTATGATATATCTATATAATGAATGTGAAATTTAATAAATATGAATTGTTAATAAATTAGAAAAAAAAATTAAAATTTACTAGAAGATACTTTTCTAAATGGTATATTAAAATTTAAATATCTAACAAATGAACTGAAGTTTAATACTAAAAAGTGAGGTTATCTTTCAGAAATAAGCATGTTCACATTATTCCTGAATGAAATCTCATTTATAATAATACATTGTAATGCTGTATGCTATGTTTACTAATGCTGATGATATAATAATTTACCTTTTGTTTACAAAAATGATGTGCTCGAAAAGTATTTTTGTTATAAACATATAACACCTTATTTGCGTTGTTAGAATGTTTTGTTATGTACACTAATGACCTCATTTTGTTCTTGACATTCATTTCATCACTGTAAAAATATAGTTAAAATAATATAATACATTTCCTCACGAACTATTCGCATGACCTTAGATTTACAATAATTATTCGAATAGGCAAAATTCTATTTCGACCATGCTCACAGTTTCAGTACTTACGCAATACAAAATGAAATAGTAATCAATACCATAAAAATCTGCAGAACACCCTTAATTAATAATTTAGCTTCAATGATGATAATAATTTTTTTCTAATTCCATTATTTTTTGTCAAAAAGTTTCAAACATATTTCAATTAAAAATAATTTTGTTGAAAATGCAAAAATAATTGCAAAATGGAAATTATTTATTATTGAAAATACAGAAATTTTCTGTTTCATAATGCAATAAATTTACAAGGTATGATAAAAATGTACTCTATAATTATGGTTACCATATGTTGAAAATAATACCTACAGATGTTAAATTCTCTTCCTATTCAATGGATGGAAAGTTAGGAAATGATAAGTAGAATTAGGCTTAAAGCGTTTACTGCAGTACCGGTCTATGCTAAACATACGGATGCTGTTAGATTTTACCTAATTCCCATAGTTCCATTTTGCTTTGCAAATAAGTTACTTATTAAAATAATTAAATTCTCTTGTCTCTAACGGACATAACATTAAAATTAAAAAAAAATTAAATTAAACCAGAATACTGTAATTATTCCCTCACCAGATATTTAAGAACATCCCTAGGATATCTTTTTGATTCCGGCGGTTTGTACATCCCTAGTATATCCTGGAGATGTCCCAGGATATCATCTGGATATCTTAGGGATATCAAAACCGCCGGAAGCAAATGAATGTCCCAGGGATATCCTTAAATATCCGGTGAGGGTTGTTAATACTTTTTTTTTACAGTGACTCCAAAAAACAAATACAATAAAATCAACTTACAAACTAAACCCTAACATCAACGGACATTTCAGAATATAGACGTTCTATCCGTATCCGGAAAAGGATACAAATGTCTAGGATATCTATGGATATTTCTAAGACATCCTATGAATATTGTACTTTCCGGTTATCCCTTTGACATCTGTATATCTTGAATATCCGGATGCTGTTACACCCAGAGAAATGATTTATTTGAATTAAATAAAACTTATTTGACTTAAATAAAAAAAGATATTTGTCTCAGAGCCTACTAAACCTTTATTTGTTTCAAATAAAATATTTTATTTAAATTCATATATTTAAATTAAATATATTTTTTATTTGATTCAAATAAATTTCTTATTTGTTACAAATATATTTATATTTAGGACAAATAAAAAAAATTGTTAATGTCAATAAATAATGGTAATGCCTCCTGCAGTACGCAGGCGCGTACTGGTATTTTCATTCCATATGCAAATTACACTTTTGAGGTTATGTTCTTCGACAAACTAAATAAAAACTTTTTCAAAAAAGATAATATATATGATTAATATTCAATTAATTTTTCTATTAAATTTAAAAAATTGTTAACCAAGTTTCTATTGTGTTTATCAATTTAAAAATATAAAAAATACTGAATGTTACGAATGCCTTGTGTTAAAATCGTGTTTGAACAGACGACTGCACGATAAATTCACATACCATCGCGGCGGAGATCTGTAGACGATATACAGTGAAGTGAGTTGCGCAGGCGTGTATTTTTACACCAAATATACTTATATTTGAATCAAATATTCATTTATTTCTTACAAATAAACATTTTGTATTAAATGCAAATAATTTTATATATTTCTGAGAATAAACCACAAATATTTCGATTAAGTATATCAGTTTATTTCTTTTAAATAAAAAATTTATTTGTAACAAATAAAAAAATTTTAAATATACATTTTTAGTTAAAATAAATAAATCATTTCTCTGGGCGTAGGGAATCACATAAAGCAAATTTTTTTTATTCAAATTAAATAATAATAATTAAATAAAGAGTACATGAGGGATTAATTAAATGAAAGCAGCTGCAATTATTAATAGGAAATAATGTTTATTATACAGTGTACATATTTATTAACTTCATTTTATTTTATTTCTGTTATAAATTTTATATTAATAATTATATTATGTCTTGCCGAGCGACAAATGCCTTGATCAGTGTGCGCTTAGACTATAACAATCTCAAAAAGTATAGAAACTTTTGGGTTTTAAAATTTTTTTAACTCCCCTTAACGCGATCACCATTTGATCTATGTCTTAATAAATCAAGGAATCGCCAAAATAGGTTTTGTCGCGCTGAAAACGGCATAATCGTTCGGCACTCACAAATAATAGTACTGTCGAAGTTAAAGTAATTGGCGGTTTATATTTTTCTCTTCATTTTTTTTTCATTTTTTTTTCTTTTTTTTTTTTTTTTTTTTTTTTTTTTTTTTTTATTCCCACTCTCATAACCACTTTGAATTATGACGCACCGCGACCACCACGCCACCATTAATTAGAGCGAATTTTTTCAAAAAAATTGTTTTTTTTTTTTTTCGCGCAATATTCTCACCTCTACGGTTAGTATCCGTTATCATTATTTATATAATATGTGTAATAATATAATATATAAATAATGTCATAATATATATTCATGTATTTATATATATATTTATCTATATATGTATAATGATTACCGCTTCTTATTTTTTTTTTTTTTTTTTTTTTTTTTTTTTTTTTTTTTTTAATGATAAACTATCCGAATGGTACTTTTTTTTCTCCTAGTGGCCATATGTTCGTAATAGGTAATGTTACGTATAGTCCGAATGCGAGTTTTCTAAGTGGGATAAGGAACGTCGTAAAGAGATTTTTTTTAAATTCAAAAAAGAAATCTCCATTTTTTTATACGTTCAAAAAAAAAAAAAAAAATGAGTCGGGAATTATTTGCGCCTTTATATTTATATATTTATATATGATCTTTCTTTTTGAAAATCTGTTTTTCTTAAAATCCTGCATATTTTCTTATTAATTATACAAACTTTAAATTTGCTTATAATGATTCGAGACAATAACTCTTCTTAAAATGTAAAAAATATTTTATATCTGTGCCAAAATTGGAAAAAAAAAATTGTAATTTAAAAAAAAAAGAAGAAAATAGCTCATCACCCACAGAATCACGCTATTAGAGTTTTATAAGGCTTTGAAATTTTTTTTGGCACAGCAGAGTGTTCCGTTTCGTAGGCAAAAATAAAGGATTTAAAAAAAGAAGATGATGTTCTTGTCTCGAGATTTATTTATTTATTTATTTTTTTATTCGTCAGCGAAGATCCCGACAAGCCTGAGTGATTATCTCAAGCAATGCAGGAGGAACAATATATTTTCAACGAAGAAAACATATTTTCTTCGTCCCATTACGACGTTCTTTTCTCTCATATTATTATATATGTCACTCAGACTTTCCTTGGATTTTCCGCAAAAATTTTAATAATCGTATGTTATCTAGCCTGCTAACTTAAGTGATGTTAATTATTATTTCTTATTTTGTATATTTTTTTTATTTTTTATTTATAATATAAACGACACAGTTATCCTGTGTAACTTATAGATAATATATAACCAGAAAATGTTAATAAGAATATAATAATATAATTGCAATAATAAGAACGATTATCATTCATCGTTATTATATATATACCATAATCACCATTTTCGTCACTGATAGTCGTCGTCATATAATCGTCGCAATGATCGCAAGGTTTTACAAATATTTTTCATTTAAAGACGGAGAAAATAAAATTAGAAATGATCATTTTTGCACATGTGCCCTGCGCTCGCGTTCGTTTCTCTCTTCGCCTCTATTAATATCAACAATCTAATCTAATACAGTTTTTTTTTTTCTTACACATTATAGAAAAAATCCATCATTCAAAAAATTTCTTTCAGTGGATTCAAATTTGTGCCGAGATCGAGGGTTTTTTTTTTTCTTTTTTTATCGACTGCAATGTTTTTTCATATAAGCCATTCTAAGCTCACCGTACTGATATGCTAAGATCTCTTCTTCATTCATTCTCTATTTTTCACTTGCAACGCGCCCATTTCGATTTTTTTTTTATTTCTTTTTGTTTGTACTTCCTAGTACATTAATTTTCTTAACATTAATTTTTTGAATTATAAAGATCTTAATATCAAAAACCAGATATCTTTTAGAAATTTATTTTTTACGAATTTTCTGAAATTCTTAAAATTAGTTTATCTGGTATTTGATATTGGGACGCATTTTACTTGAGTAATAATTTAAATAATTGATTCGTCCCTTGTTCATATATTTTATTTATTTTTTTTTATCGTTATTAAAGATTAATACTGTTGTACTTATTTTATAATTATAGTTATACAATTGTAGTTTTCCTTTCCATTATCATACTCTCTCCGCGATCTAATTTTTTTTTTTTTTTTTTTAATATAGAAAGAATTGTGTTTTTATAATCAGAAAAAATTGCTTTTGTATTTTACAAAGTGCTTTCAATCAGAGTGTCAGTAATTCTTACTGGAATATTCAGGGATATATATAGAAAATAGCAATAATTGTCTCAAATTTGGACTTGCGAGCAGTGATTCAAATTTCAGTTTCTCATTGATTTTTTGCAAAATTTTACCATTTTTTGGATTTTAATACAAATTTTATTTTATTTGCAGAAATTAAAAAAAAATGACTGCTTTTTATATTATTTTTTGAAATATAAAATTTAATCAACGAAATTATGAAATTTAAAATCACTTTTTGATAGAGAAATAGGTACAGACAGTTGTTTTTAGAGATAGCGACGATTGTTTATAAAAAAAAGTAACAATTGCAAAATGTGTCGTAATGGGTGCAAAATTTTTTTTTTTTTTTTTTTTGCATTACCCATTTACGGTTTTTTTAGCACCTTTCTTTGAAAAAAGCACGAAGCTTTCAGCCACGCAGCCTAATCGTTACACTGAAAGAAAACAAAATGCAAATTATCTACAATTTTCATAAACTTTAACCTGGTAAAAATTCGCTGAAATTTCTTTTATTTATTATTTTTTCTTTTAATAATAATTTTTTTCTTTTTTTTTCAGCAAATTTTATTCGGCGAAAGTAGAATGCAAAAAAGTAGATTTAAATATTAGCTTCTTTTTTTATGTGTGTCTCATTTGTTTAAATATGTATAATAATATTTTTTTTTTTACTAAGTAGGACATTATGTGTGCATTGGCATAATAGTTAAATATTATCTGTATAATGTTACAGGTTCATCTTATACTATATACAAATTCACTCGACTTCTAGATAGATAAAATTATTTAATTTAGTGAATTCAATAAATTAATTAAATTCATGAAATTAAATAATTGAATTTCAAATATGAATTAATCCATCCGGAAGTCAAGATGAATCTTGCCATGCATCAGTGGTTTGATTATACTACGCAACGTCTGCAGCCCGAGCGTGAAATACGCCCAAGGACCCAAGATTAAAAAATTTATTATACTTGACTTTTTTTTTTTGAAATCAACAATAAAACTGATTTCAACTCGATTAATTATTATTTGCTTTACTCATCAAAAGGCTCAGGGAATCTTTTTCACAACGCTTCGCTTTCTCTCTCTCTCTCTCTCTCTCTCTCTCTCGCTTTCATCATTAGCCTTTCGCGTTCACTCATTCTCGTTTATTCTTCTATTATATTATTTTATATAATTATGTAAAAATATACAGATTAGACTTTATTTTTTAGCCTTGCGATTTTTCTGTGCTTTTTTTTTGTTCAACACCTGCGATCTTATATGTTTAAAGTAGCGGAGAAAGAAAGGAAACGCGAGTCTGCTGGTTTCTTTTCAATATTTATAATAGATAATATATATAAGAAAAACGTCAAACGAGAGACAGAAAATTTTTTCAGTTCTGTTTTTAGATCTTTTTAATTTTAATCAACAATTAACCAATAACTTGAGTAATATAAACAATAGGATGGTCCAAAAAAGATTTGAAATTCAGTGACAAAAATTTTTTCTTTTTCTCTAAGTAACTAATTTAAAAAAAATTAGTCTTTTGGATCATCCTAATAAACAATTTTGTCTCTCGTTTGCGTTGTACAATAAAAAGGATTGAATAGCGCCGAGACTTATTTTTTTAATTACACTTGTAATTTATAATTAAAATGTTCATTTTTAAAGTATATAAATTTAATAGTAAAGGTATAAATATTTAGGATTGTAGGTACATTAGCAAACGGATACAAGAAAGACTGATTACAGACCTGCTTTTGCCTGTTATTTTTTTTTTTTTATTATTATTATTATTTTTTTTTTTATTACTGAGACTATAAATTGCGGACTTAATGTCAAATTGCACTGTTTTTTTGTCTCTCTCTCTTTTTTTTTTAAAAAAAAGAAAATTATTGCTTCAGTCTCAGTTTTAGATTGCATACACCGTTTTGCACCTTCCAAAAAAAAAACTCAATTTAAAAATGGCAGCAAGGTGATCCCACTTATTTTAATTAATCGCACTCATTCGGATTCGAGTTAACTAGAAAAATAATTCATTTCCTAGTTAATGAAAAATGGTATCTTTTTTTTTTTTTTTTTAAGTAAAAATGGTATTTATATCAAAAACGTAAGCGTAATAATACCGAGTGTCTTTAAAAGGCAGCTCAAAATTTTAATCATTGACTACTTGTTTTGCTAAACAGTAGAAAAAAAAAATCTATAATTAGAAAATTTGTAAACTATACCCAATTAGGGAAAAAAAACAACAACTACAAAATTGATTAATTATTTAATTAAAAAAATTACAGAAATTTACTAATTAAATAACTAATTGTTCAAATATCAATAATTCTCTACTTATAGAGAATTTCAAAATTGTTTAAAAAATTTGTGTTTATTGTCGTAAAATACAGTTTATTAAAATATAATTTATAAAAAAGTTTATTTATTTAGGAAAAAATTTAAAATATTTTTTGGCAACATGGTACAAAAATTGAGCAAATAAATTGAAAATCATTTCTTTTTTGAGAAAAAAATTTTTTTAATTTAATTTGTTTAAATAGTTTTAATTAATTATTATAACAATAAGAAGTTATAAGAATGTAAACTGTATTTTTCATATTATTTAAATAATTAATCATTTCTTTTTTTTTATTTTAATGAAATAATAAACAAATTTTATTATTATAATTAAAATTTTTAGTTTTGGAGTAGCATTTTTCAAAAACACTCGGTTAAATTTTAAAAAAGTAAAAAAAAAAAAAAGCTTTGATGTCCCCGCCGACCGTTTTTATTGATATTTCGCGATTAGTCGACTAGAATTGTGATTAAATTAAAAATTAAAAATATATTCTTAGCAATTTATTAATAAAAAATCGTCAGCCCAACGAAATTCAGGATCACAGTATCATACAGCGTTTATAGCATTGACTAGGATCGATGATAAATGTACTGACAAGTTTATATACACGGCACCATTGATTTTCACTTTTTTCTTCTTCTTTTTTTTTTTTTTTTTATTTGCAATTTTTCTATTTTTTTAATTTCTCAATTTTATGCACTTTTGGTTTTTTTTACTTAATTTTTAGTTTTCCTTAAGAACCATCTGCAGAGTTTATAAGTGAACTTGTCTTTTTTTTTAATTATTCTTCATTTATTAAAGTGGAGGAAATTCCACGTCGGAAAATCTCGCATATTTCAAAATTTTGTTTCCGTAACAGAAAAAAGAATTTATTTTCATTTAAGAAAAAAAAAAAAAAAATAGATTGTGAAATATTTGGATGTCTTTTTTTTTGAAGAGTAGTTAGAATTTCAGTTATGAGTAATAGATTTAATTTTATTTTTAAAAAGAATTTTGTATGATTAAATTTTTGGACTAAGGTGTTTTTTTTTTCTTATTATTGTGGGACATTGTATTTTAAGTTTCAGTGCTGTTTTTTGAATAAAAAATTTTGTGATTCATATTATAGGAAAATTATTCGTGAAAAATTTTTTTTTTTTTTAATATTTTAGTTTTTTCATCAATTTTTCATATTGTCTCCTCGGATTTTGAACTCACGTAAGCGTTTTTCGCGAAAGAGCCACTTGTTAGCCAACTGTTGCATCCAAGTGCCGAGGACGACAGCTCGCGTTATAATTTATAAGTTTAAATCCTACCACGATTTTCTCTGGCTTTCACGATAACCAATGAATCGGAAAAAAAAGGAGACGTGAAAATTATATTGTCCGCAAGTCCCATTCGATTATGATTTTCCAAATATTTCAAATTTTTTATTAGAAAAAAAATGTCTTCTTTGTTAATAAAAATGGATCGGAATTTTAAAACAATGTTTTTGATAACACACGGTTAAATGCTAATTACAATTAGCTATATATTTATATATATATATAATTTGGCGCTAATTTAAAAATAAATAGAGAAATGGATCTTAAATATATATATTATTTATTATATATATATATATATATATATATATATATTTGAATTCCAATGGTATCCGTATATAATTCGCTTGAATTAAGTTTAATTTTAGAGTCCACTTTCAATAATTATGTCGTAAAATTACCTATATATCTTACCCACTATACGTGTGAGATAATTTAAAAATTTCCTTTGGCGATTAATTATTTAAAATATGTCTTGTTTATTATTTTTATCGTTTATTATTTATTAAGGTATGGATGAATTTTTCATCGTTATTATTTTCTTAATGTCCACGTAGGTAGGTAAGTGTACTATGTATAATTCTTAAACGATATTTTTTTTTTTTTTTTTTTTTTTAACCGTTATAATCGTTATGTATATCATCTCTTTATACGATTACATGGCTCGCTATATAAAACTATGCTATGCAATTTTTCCTTCTATAACGCCCCCGAATAGAGTTTACCTTTTATTCTTTTAATATGCTCGTTTATGATCTACCTATTCGCTACTGCCTAAAAATCGCGATACTTTTTTTTTTATTTCGCGATGCGCTTGAAAAAAAAAAACTGTCCCCAAGAAAGCTCATTCTTTTATTCTCACACTCACACAATCATTCGCCTCAAGAAGAAAACGAAAAGGTTTTCTTTTTTTTTTATTATTAATTCGGTATGTCTGTACAAGTCGCTAATGCCGTCGACCATTTTTTTTTTCCCGAGAAACTTTTTTTTTCGATGAATGTGCGCACAATGTCCCGTTGGAATTTTTTTTTATAACACCTCGAAGGAATGTATTATCGAGTGTCTTTTTTCATAAAATAAGTTCATATTATCGAATTATTTATATTAGACACTTGGCTCAATATTACTTTCTTCGCGGAGGACATTTTGTTCATTCAAATCCGTATATATAACGAGGAACGGAAAGAAAAAGTACCATCTGATGTCCCTTCTCAATAGCTATATATATATAATATATATATATTTTTTTTTATTCTTACTAACGCGGCATTTTAAGTTTTCTTATTACAATACGATAAGATAGAATATTTTTTTTTTCTCTCCAAACATAAACAATTGTTATATTATATTGGAATTTTTTTTTTTTTTTTTTTCATTTTTAAAAGCAATTTTATTGTAATTTTTTTTTCAACTCGCGAGGGAGAGGAGATAACGTAACTTTGAAAGCCGCGCGCTAACGAAAAAGGAATGATTGCTTGGTCCCGGATTGTCTGATCGAAATATAAGTGGACCGGGTTCTTTTCGCTACCAGTGACGTGTATATAATTTCTCTCAGAAAAAGATGATTCTAAATTATTGATATTTTTGTTTACAAAAAATGAACACTTTTTCTGAGTAGAGATATTTATTTTATTTTAACGCCAAACTAGCATGATAGGACCCTTTCCTTTTAAAGATTTGTGTTTTTGTCAATTAAAAATCAGAGAAATTATTTTTTCTTTAAAAATGTTTCTTTAGAAACTGTCACTTATTATTATTTTTTACTGGCATCTGTCCCAAGATTTTAGAATCACGCGTAAAATTGTTTTTCTCCTTTTTTTTTTTTTTTTCTTTTTTGGGTTTAAAATAAAAAATAATTTTTTTGGCTGTTGGCACGACTTGCACAGAGAGTGGCAATCGCCTAAATGTTATATAACGAACCTAAAATTTATTGGCAATCTAAATTGCGTACACCTCAAAAACTATTTCTACTTCAGCTACGCATCTCGCGGATTCTATCTACGTATAAAGTTTTCTTTTTCTCGGATTATAACGACAAATGTTTATGATTGAAAATGGACGAGAAAAATCGGACCAGTTGTCACAAAAGTTTTATACATTTTTTTTTTTTTTTTTTTTTTTTCAATATACTTCCAAAACGAGGTATTTGAATTATATTGTGACAACTATATTGACGAAAATTTTTATGAGAGAAATGTGTTTATGAATTTCAAAGAGCTAATGACGAGGTATGAATTATAATATAATTGGATTGATAATGAGATGCTAATTATAAAGTGATCTATAATTGGATGATAATATTTTGCAATTGAACATTGTAATCGGATGTTTTATTTAGTTTTTTTGATTGAACTTGAAAATAAATTGAATCTGATTAATAATTATGAAAAATTTAAATTTAAATTCATATTGATAATTATCAATAAAAATTGAGGTAAAAAAAGGAAGATTGTTCTCAGCATGATTGTGATAATTGCAACAAAATTTTGTCAAAAATTAAAAATAGTTAATTTGATGGATAAAATTTTATATTATATGGCACGATGCGAAGTAGAAAAATTATTTTTATAAGATGATTGAAAAATGTATTTTGTATTGATTGAAAAATTGTGATTGAGATGAAAAATGGAGAAAAATGTGATCGCTCGTCGTAAGAAAAACAGACGACGAGTCGATTATTTGTTAATAATTGTTGACAGTCTGTAAAATTTGTTTAGATTAAGATTGTAATAAAATACGCGTTAAAGCCATCACCTGTATCATAGTGAATCGCCCGCTACGTATGTTTATTTTATTATTTTTTTTTTATTTATCTACGTGAAATAGTATTAAAAGTTTCGCAGGTAGATATAGTACAGTAAAGAGTCTTGATAAGAAGAAAGTTTTTTTTTTTTTTTTTTTTTTTCGTACGTCCTTTAGAAGTTACGTTGCAAATAATCTCAAAAACATACCCTGTTTCCTAGAAATCACTGACACTTAAGTCGTGATTTATATCCAATTTATTTTACGTTGTTTTCTTGATTTAAAATTGGCTCTGCTGATACATATGGTGTGTATGAAAGTTTGAAAAAATTGTCTAGCAATTGTACGCGTGTGATGTAAGTGTGTAAAGAGACAATACAACACGTTTTATTCTTCCTCAAAACTCGATCCTCGAAAATAAGTATAATATTTTTTTTTTGTTAAAATTATTTTTAAAAAAATTTTTTTTTCAATACTGAAAAAAAGCTGTATCGAGAGAGTTTAATTTTTTTTTGTTTATATTACTTGTTTTAACGAATGTTACACCTACATTGCTAATTGTAAGCCAAAATCTCAACGGCAAGTACATCCCTCGTCATCTCACGTTATGTAAAAATAAATTCAAAGCTGTCCTCATCGATTACTATTATCATTATTATTTCACGCCTTAGAACTAAGAGTATTTCCCTTAAGTCGATTACTTCATAGCAAGATGCGTTTACTAGTCGGTTGTAGCAAAAACTTTTTTTTGGATAAAATAGTGTATTTTTTTTTTTATATCGTCATTACTTTGTATTTATATGTATATCATTTAGCGTAGGTTGTGGTTGTTTATTACTATTAGTTATATCATTAAACGTACCTTAAAAAGCTTACATCATAGTGATATTATCAATTCGTGCTCGAGAAGAAGCATTTTACACATTATATGATGTGTCGCGTGTTTTTTTTTCATTTTTTTTTTTTTTTTTTTTTTCTTTTAAATTTGTGTCGCTTGTGTGAAACGCAAGTGAGCGTCTCAGTGTATTGGATTGGCCATGTATGTGCTTTTTTATTTATTTATTTGTGAATGAGACGGCGTCGTCGCTTTTGCAGATTCGCGCTTTTTTTTTTGCATCGACATGATTTCTCTCAACTAATGGACGTAGTCCTATTCTAAGATTCTATCTAAAAAAATAATTAAAAGCGTTCCTTCCAGCGCCTATTTCTTTCACAAATCAGCTATTTTCCCAAAAAAAAAAAAAAAAAAATTTTTTTTTGGTTCGAAAATTGAAAAATAAATTATAAATCTATGTAGCGTTAAAAATAGTTTAACAAATTTTTTATTTTTCGCGTTTTTGGTAAACAACGAAAATTGAAAAAGATCTAAAAAATTAAATAACAAAATAAGCTATTTAAAAAAAAAAAAAATTGCCCCCTTCAATGGCTTTTTAAAAAAAAAGAAATACTGAGAGATCTGAAAAAATATTAAAATACTAGACTTAAGCAATTATCATTTTTTTTTTGTTTGACGCTATCAATCCACTTTTTTTTTTTAATTCGGTCTAATTAGCTACTTTCTAAGGATTATAAACAAAACTAATTGCCTCTATGCCGCTTTAAAACGCAACTCGTAAGCGCTTTTTCGTCGTAGTTGTAATAAGACTCTCGTGCACGATCTCCAAATTTTAGATTATTATATCTTTTATTCAGAATCGCAGTTTTTTTTTCAACTATAGTCAACAAAAATAGAAAAAAGTTCCTCCCGGAGATGTTTTTCTATTCTTAAATATGAAATTATTTCCATTATCAAAAAATTATCATAGAAAAATTATTTTAAATTATATTATTTCAAAAATTTATTCTAAAAAAAAGTTATTTCAATATTTATTCTATATAATTATTCTCGAAATAATGTGACGCGAGTCTGAAATTATTATCTAAATTATTCCTACATTTATATTTTATATATATATATATATATATACTTCCTACATTCTAAAATTATTCTAAGAAAATATTTATTCTAGAAATATTATTCTATATATGTTCAAAAGAAAAAAAAAATTGGAGAAAATTGTAAATTAGGTACAAAATATTCAACAGTTCTCACATGGGAGAAACTTTATTTTGTTTAAAAATAACATATTTACAAAAAAATATCGTGCACGATGATATCTTTTATAAACGGTGGCTTACGGTATGCGTACGGTTTTCTTTTTTTTTTTTTTTTTTCTAATATGTTTTTCGGTATTTCAATCGGCTCGGTCTCGCCGTGTCCTGATCTAAAACTTTGCTATACGAAATCCACGCTCATCATTTATCCCCCCCCCCATTAAAATGTAAATTTATGTCTCTAAAAATGACAAGAATATATGTATGTGTGTATAATATTCACGTGTGCATCGTACAGTATATACTTTATTTTGTATATAGCGTTAAATTTCAAAAAAGATCATCAGCATCGCACTGAATTTCGAGTAAATATTTGTTTTTTTTATAATAATAATCATAATAATAGTAATAATAATAATAATAATAATAATAATAAGTGAATTAAATAATTATATTATCTCATATATTTAAAATTAGCACTGCATGATCGAATGGTAACTCAGTACTTACTCCCACTTTTTTTTTTTTATAGTTCCTCGATTTTTTTTCAGTTACTATATTATGTTTGGTATTACGTAACTGGTTATTATTATTATTATTTTTTTTTTACATTAACGTACGCTCACACGTACGCGAAACGAGCAACATACGCGAACGGATTTTTTTTTTTTTTTTAACAAGCGAGGAGCGTTGCTTGCTCGTAACATGATTTTATTATACTTTTTAATCAATATTTTTATTAATATTTATTATTTAAATATATACATATGCATATAAATATATATTCATAGATATTTATATGTGTATGTTTATATTAATATGTATATATATATATATATGTATATACATATTATATATAGCATAATCGTGGTCGCGTTACAAAGCGGCGACTAGTGTTTCATTTTTTTTTTTTTTTTACGTCTCACTAATTCCATTCTCCCTTTCCCCGACCCCCCGTGACTAACCCAACCCCCCCCCCACGTCACTTCAAAACCCGCTTCTAATAATTTATTTCTATGAATTTAGCTAGAACTAGAATAATTTACTAAGTCGCTAGTCGTTTCTCGTTCAATATATTATCAATATTTTATATTTATATATGTATATATATATTATTTATATTTATGTTCATATTTATATATTTATATTTATACGTCTTTCAATTAATAATAATAATAATAATAATAATAATAATTAAATAATGAGTTGGTACTTTGGTTGATTTTTAAGTCCCCTTTTCCCTCCTCCCAATTTTTTTTTCAGACAAATCAGAGCTTTCCTCTCCGTTCCTTCGCTCTCCTCGTCATCGTTCTATTATGAGAGTATTGGTTTTTTACCCCCTTTCCCCCACTCCACGAAAATGATCGTTTTTCGAAAGATCACCGTCCGCGAAACGACCAACGTATTTTTTTTTTTTTTTTTTTTTTTTAATGTCAATCTGTTTTAGAAATTACATGTGTCGTATATAATGGATCGGGAATTAGTTTTTATTTATAGATTGTTTATATATAGTTTTTAATATAATTATATATGTGTATATAATATATATCCATATATTTGGTATATATAAGATTATACAATTATATGATTATAGATTATATATATTATAGATTGACATAACACTGATATAGTTTTATGTGTCGTGCTACTTCTTTTTTTTTTAATGAGAAAAAACGATATATTTTCAATTAAAAAATTATCGTGTTTTCGTATTTTTTTTTATTTTAGAAATTGAGAAATATTTTTCGTTTAATTTTCAGTTGAAATTATTGTATATTTAGAAGTATTGTGTAAATTGGAACTTTAGGGAACATTAAAATTATTTTCAAAATCTGAAATTTTGAAAAAATTTCATGTATTTCTAATTTGGCAATTGTTGTTATATTTGGAATTATATTTTTTGGTGTTTCTGTATATATTAGAAATATATTTGAATATTTTATATTTGAAATGTTATTTTTTTTTTATAATTCAAATTTTAGATTTTCTGTATTTTTTGGAAAATTTTTTTTGTATATTCCATATATGTTTGTATACTTGTATTTGAAATTAATAAATATTTTTTATATTTATTTATTTGGTATTTACCAAATGTATATGTTAATTTGAATTTCAAATTATTTGAAAATATTTTCAAATTAATTTTAACTGAAAATATGCTGCAATTTGAAGATTTTTAAAAATTTAATCGCATTAAGCAATGCTTGTAAAAAAAAAAAAAATGTTCTTCATTGTTATAATTAATAAAAATAATTTTTTGTAGAAAAATAATTAATTAATAAAAATAATAAATAAAAATTCTTAAAAATTAATTGTTAAAAATAATTAAATAAAATACCTGACAGCGGCACGACTAGTTTTTGGTGGAGAAAAAACTGTTCACTCTTGTTTCATTAAATCACAGCCAAGATGGCATTTCGCGGATGAAGCGATCGATTGACAAAACGAAATGGGTTCGGAGTGATTAATCGATATAAATCGATTAATGTCATTTTTTTTTTGGAAATTCTTATATATTTTATACACAGTTTTTTTTTTACTGTGGGAAATTTGTCCACTTAAGTACTTTGAGTATTTGTTCATCTCACCTTTTCTTCTTCTTCCTCTTCCTCTTTTTTTTTTTTTTTTTTTTTTTTTGGTAATAATTCTAAGTCACCAGAATTTATATCCTATTATTTTTTATTATATTTCAGTTTTTGACCCCCTTTTACTTAGTTTTTTTTTTCCATTGCAATTTTAAAAAGCGTAGACTGAATTTATATTCTATTTTATTTTTTATATCATGACAAATAATTGAATTTAAATTCAGTCTCGTTTAATGAAAACTGAAAAAAAACAACCCCGGTGACTATATTGTTCCTATTACATTATAAAACCTACATCTCTTTTAACGATGCAACTTAATCAATTTATGATGTTGATCTTTATATAGTGAAGTTGTTTTGATCAGTCGTGAATAAAAATTTTGCACACAGCATTGACTAGATTTTTCTTTTTGGCATTTTATGACGCCATGTGCATAATAATAATATTTTTTTTTTTTAAAGACCGGAGAAAGAATCTATACTTGAAGAATTCTTGTCTCTTAGACCGAATATTCAGTCTAGTAAATTTGAAATTTGTTATTATCGCGTGAAAGAACCGAGAGTCGGAAAAATTGAGACTTTTAAGTCTTTTGACAATTTATAGCAGAGAAAAGTTGAAAAAAGTTTTTTTTTTCTTTTGGTAATTTAACTGCTTAATTTTTGTTAAAAAGTGACTCTGGTTCTTGTATGATTGTTCCATGACGATGTTTCGAGGAACAAATTATATCGATAACAGAGTAGATTTTTTTTTCTTTTTACAGGAGTAGAAAAAATATCCTTGACATTTTTTTTAAGTCTTGGCTGATCAGAGACAAAATCGTGTACTCCGATTTTTTTCCCATTTTTTTTTTCGTGGATTCTCTCATGAACGACGACGAAGCTCCTCCTCCGGTGACCTCTACTTTTATTTCTAAAGAATTAACTAACTAGAATACTAGGTTGTTACGGTGGAGAGCGTTGTGGCGACGATTCAAACTCTTCAATTCCGATCTTTCAGCTTGTACTGTCGTACGACACCTAAAAAATTTCATAAATTTTTTATTAATTTAAAAAAAAAATATTTTTATGCCCTCATGAAAAGGATCCCACTTTGGTTTTTTTCCAAAAAGTACCATTAATGTTCATACAAAAATATAATTCTTATTGAATTCGATGACAAAATGGTCCTTTTACATGAGGACGTTCAAGTTATTTTTGAATGAAAACGAGTTACTGAAAAATTTTCCTTTTTGAATATAAATAAAAAAATAAAAATTTATTTATATTCTCTCAAAATCTGAATTAGTAAAAATATTTATTAATTTGAATTAGTGACTCACTTTTTGCTTCTGAATTAGTAAAATTTTACTAATTGTTAGTAAAAGTTACTAATAATTAGTGAAATTTTACTAAATAACTCAGAAGCAAAAAGTGAGTCACTAATTCAAAGTAGTAAATATTTTTACTAATTCAGATTTAGAGAGTTACTAAAATTTATTTTTTAAAATTAAATTAAAATATTTTGAATTCGTTTTTGACAAAATGAAACTTACTCTGTAGGTTATAACATAGGGCGCGACCCGGCCAGTTTTTCTAGGCTAGGACGTGGGTTAGTACGGTCTGTTGGCGTCCTTGGGCCTTTTCAGTTGAACTTTTAATCGCTTCATCCCTATTTGGAAGCCGTTCATCGCCTGGATTGCTGCCTGCGCGCTCGACGGATTGTCAAACGACACAAAACCTACAACAATCGCATAATTAATTTATTCAAAATTTCGAAAAAAAATTTCGTAAAAAAAGTAATACCACAAGTGAAATTAGCAATTTGTAGCCAAATTTACGCTCACTAGGTCTAAATGACTGAACAAAAAATAATAATAATAATAATTTTCTAAAATAATTAAATTGTCTCGTTTATCATAATTTTCAATAGATAAGTAGTATAAGCCATTTTAAGTCAGACCAAAGTTAATTCTACCTGGAAAAAAAAGAACAAAAAAAATTGGTTAGTTTTCCTAAAGAACACATAACATGAACGCAAGAATGAAACTTTTTTAACGAGAGGAATATATAGGTAACAATTTTTATGAGCATGCTTACGCTCGAAGGCAACATTCTCTCTGTTTCGTTGAAAACTATAAGCGCTGAAAACTCATCTAAGCGTTGAATATCATAGGACTCTCAATCTAAATGATCACTTATTAGTGAACCAGCTCCAACCACCCGAATTTGCTGGTAGGGAATAAAAAGTTTTAATAAACGGCATTAGCCAAGTTTTGCTTGAAGGGAAACACGATAACGAAGTAGATTCCTGACCGTTAGTAGCTCGAAAAGGTCGTCGGGGATTTCTGGGCTTAAGCCAATTTTGACTATTATCCTCGATCCAATTTTAGTTTTACCATGATGACGGCCTACGGCCAAAGTTTCCCCCATCCCGTACTTCCTCTTTTATAGGATTTCGATAACTTAATAAAATTACCATTTTTTTTTTTTTGTTGTTTTCAAGAAAGATTCTACTTTTTTTTTCTTTTTTATTATTTTTTCTAACAAAATTGTTTTAATACAAAAAAAATTAAATTTAGTTTTATTTCACTATTAAGTTTTAAAAATATCTCTTAAAATTTCAGTTTGGGAAAATTATTAATGTAAGATAAATTTTAATGCCCCAGGCAAAGAATATTGCGTTGGAAAATTGAGAGAATGATTATTTCGTGTGAATTTCTCTTTCCTTTTGGCCTCTCTGTTTGCCTCTTATCTTGAATATTTCCTTCGCACCCCTGAATCAATGGCGAGGGTCGTATCTCGAAAGCCTTGAGGGTGACCAGGGGACCGATATTACTCTTTCGAAAAGGATCTCAGCTATTTTTTCGAGGTGTGTATGCCCCGGGGGTGATACACATGACATTAGATACTTTGAGATAGGTCGAATAAACGAATTCCCCGAGACAGTAACTTCTCAAAATAGATCACGAGCAAACTCTCTCTCTCTATCTCTCTCTCATGCTCGACAAATTTCTGATTCACTTTATAATTAAATAAGCAAATTTGTCTAACATTCGTTGCTCTAAAAAATAGATATTTCTTTAAAAATTATCAATTAAATACTTATATAAAAATTATGCAGTAAAATGTTAATTCAGTATTTTATTTTTATAATTGAATTTTGTTTATTTCAACTCAATTTTAAAGTTATTCTTTAATCTGAAATTATAAATTAAATTGCTAGTTTCAATTTCCAATAAATGAATTCATTTATTAATACTCATTCCAAATAAAAAAAATTTTCTTATTTAGAACATGAGAAAAAAAGAATATATTTTGCACACCACAATAACTAACGAATTGTCCGCTAAAATGTTACTCCCAATTATCAAACCTGCAGAGCAGATACGATTAATCAAAGAGAAGAGAATAAAATTTTTGCTTTTTTTATTATTTCGATCTACGCCGCATTCAATAAAAGAAGAAAAATTTATGTAATTTTAAAATTTCGAGATAAGAGCTCCGAAATACCACCAAAGTCTAAATCCGGGAGTCTCGAACAAAGAATGTATAGGGCATTTTTTGACTCATCCAGCGGATGCTGATCTGGATTCAAAGAAAGTTGAGAAAAAAATTCGAAAAATTAAATTTTCGAGATAATCATTTGGCAATACCCACAAAGCAGTTAGAAGAAAGTTCTAAACAAAAAATGTATGGCACACTTTTTGATTGGTCCAGCGGATGCTGAGCTACACTAGAAAACAAATTTGGAAAAAATTTCGAAAAATTAAATTCTCGACATAATTGTTAGGGAATACCGGCAAACTAGTTAGAAGAAAGTTCTGAACAAAAAATGTATGGCGCACTTTTTGATTGGTCCAGCGGATGCTGAGCTACACTCAAAAATATTTTGGAAAAATTTTCGAAAAATTAAATTCTCGACATAATTGTTCGGGAATACCGCCAAAGTAGTTAGAAGAAAGTTCTGAACAAAAAATGTATGGCGCACTTTTTGATTGGTCCAGCGGATGCTGAGCTACACTCAAAAATATTTTGGAAAAATTTTCGAAAAATTAAATTTACGAGATAATCGTTCGGGAATAACGCCAAAGTCTTTAGCAAAAAGTAGCGAACAAAAAATGTATGGCGCACTTTTTGATTGGTCCAGGGAATGCTGAGCTACACTAGAAAACAAATTTGGAAAAAATTTCGAAAAATGAATTCTCGACATAATTGTTCGGGAATACCGCCAAAGTAGTTAGAAAAAAGTTCTGAACAAAAAATGTATGGCGCACTTTTAGATTGGTCCAGCGGATGCTGAGGTATACTCAGATAAATTTTTTAAAAAATTTCGAAAAATTAAATTTGCGAGATAATTGATCGGGAATACCGCCAAAGTCTTAACCCGGGAGTCTCGAACAATAAATGTATGGCGCACTTTTTGGTTGGTCCAGCGGATGCTAAGCTACACTAGAAAACAAATTTGGAAAAAATTTCGAAAAATGAATTCTCGACATAATTGTTCGGGAATACCGCCAAAGTAGTTAGAAAAAAGTTCTGAACAAAAAATGTATGGCGCACTTTTTGATTGGTCCAGCGGATGCTGAGGTACACTCAGATAAATTTTTTAAAAAATTTCGAAAAATTAAATTTGCGAGATAATCACTTTGGAATACCGCCAAAGTCTTAACCCGGGAGTCTCGAACAAAAAATGTATGGCGCACTTTTTGGTTGGTCCAGCGGATGCTGAGCTACACTCTGATAAATTTTTAAAAAAAATTTTAAAAATTAAATTTTCGAGATAATTGATCGGGAATACAGCCAAAGTCTTAACCCGGGAGTCTCGAACAAAAAATGTATGGCGTACTTTTTGATTGGTCCAGCGGATGCTGAGCTACACTCAGATAAATTTTTTAAAAAATTTCGAAAAATTAAATTTGCGAGATAATCACTCCGGAATACCACAAAAAAAAAGTCAAAAAGTAGCAAACAAAAAATGTATGGCGCACTTTTTGATTGGTCCAGCGGATGCTGAGCTACACTAGAAAACAAATTTGGAAAAAATTTCGAAAAATTAAATTCTCGACATAATTGTTCGGGAATACCGCCAAAGTAGTTAGAAGAAAGTTCTGAACAAAAAATGTATGGCCCACTTTTTGATTGGTCCAACGGATGCTGAGCTACACTAGAAAACAAATTTGAAAAAAATTTCGAAAAATGAATTCTCGACATAATTGTTCGGGAATACCGCCAAAGTAGTTAGAAAAAATTTCTGAACAAGAAATGTATAGCGCACTTTTTGATTGGTTCAGCGGATGCTGAGCTACACTCAAAAATATTTTGGAAAAATTTTCGAAAAATTAAATTTACGCGATAATCGCTCCGGAATACCGCCAATAAAATAGGGAAAAAGTTTCGAACACAAAATGTATGGCGCACTTTTAGATTGGTCCAGCGGATGCTGAGCTACACTCTGATAAATTTTTAAAAAAAATTTAAAAAATTAAATTTTCGAGATAATTGATCGGGAATACAGCCAAAGTCTTAAGCCGGGAGTCTCGAACAAAAAATGTATGGCGTACTTTTTGATTGGTCCAGCGGATGCTGAGCTACACTCAGATAAATTTTTTAAAAAATTTCGAAAAATTAAACTTGCGAGATAATCACTCCGGAATACCACCAAAAAAAAGTCAAAAAGTAGCAAACAAAAAATGTATGGCGCACTTTTTGATTGGTCCAGCGGATGCTGAGCTACACTCTGATAAATTTTAAAAAAAAATTTTAAAAATTAAATTTTCGAGATAATTGATCGGGAATACAGCCAAAGTCTTAACCCGGGAGTCTCGAACAAAAAATGTATGGCGTACTTTTTGATTGGTCCAGCGGATGCTGAGCTACACTCAGATAAATTTTTTAAAAAATTTCGAAAAATTAAATTTGCGAGATAATCACTCCGGAATACCACCAAAAAAAAGTCAAAAAGTAGCAAACCAAAAATGTATGGCGCACTTTTTGATTGGTCCAGCGGATGCTGAGCTACACTAGAAAACAAATTTGGAAAAAATTTCGAAAAATTAAATTCTCGACATAATTGTTCGGGAATACCGCCAAAGTAGTTAGAAGAAAGTTCTGAACAAAAAATGTATGGCGCACTTTTTGATTGGTCCAACGTATGCTGAGCTACACTCAAAAATATTTTGGAAAAATTTTCGAAAAATTAAATTTACGAGATAATCGTTCGGGAATACCGCCAAAGTCTTTAGCAAAAAGTAGCGAACAAAAAATGTATGGCGCACTTTTTGATTGGTCCAGCGGATGCTGAGCTACACTAGAAAACAAATTTGGAAAAAATTTCGAAAAATTAAATTCTAGACATAATTGTTCCGGAATACCGCCAAAGTAGTTAGAAGAAAGTTCTGAACAAAAAATGTATGGCGCACTTTTTGATTGGTCCAACGTATGCTGAGCTACACTCAAAAATATTTTGGAAAAATTTTCGAAAAATTAAATTTACGAGATAATCGTTCGGGAATACCGCCAAAGTCTTTAGCAAAAAGTAGCGAACAAAAAATGTATGGCTCACTTCTTCTAGGGTCCAGCGGATGCTGAGCTACACTCAAAAATATTTTGGAAAAATTTTCGAAAAATTAAATTTACGCGATAATCGCTCCGGAATACCGCAAATAAAATAGGGAAAAAGTTTCGGACAAAAAATGTATGGCGCACTTTTAGATTGGTCCAGCGGATGCTGAGGTACACTCAAATAAATTTATGAAAAATTAAATTTTCGAGATTATCGTTCTGAAATACCGCCAAAGTCTTAACCAGGGAGTCTCGAACAAAAAATGTATGGTGCACTTTTTGATTGGTCCAGCGGATGCTGAGCTACACTCTGATAAATTTTAAAAAAAAATTTAAAAAATTAAATTTTCGAGATAATTGATCGGGAATACAGCCAAAGTCTTAACCCGGGAGTCTCGAACAAAAAATGTATGGCGTACTTTTTGATTGGTCCAGCGGATGCTGAGCTACACTAGAAAACAAATTTGGAAAAAATTTCGAAAAATTAAATTCTCGACATAATAGTTCGGGAATACCGCCAAAGTAGTTAGAAGAAAGTTCTGAACAAAAAATGTATGGCGCACTTTTTGATTGGTCCAGCGGATACTGAGCTACAGTAAAAAACAAATTTGGAAAAAACTAAAAAATAAAATTTGCGAGATAATCGCTCCGGAATACCATAAGTGTCATTAGAAAAAAGTATCGAACAAAAAATGTATGGGGCACTTTTTGATTGGTCCAGCGGATGCCGAGCTACAGTAGAAAACAAATTTGGAAAAAACTAAAAAATTTGAATTTGCGTGATTATCGCTCGGGAATATCACCAAAAAAATAGTCAAAAAGTTTTGATCAAAAAATATATGGGGCACCTGTTCATTGGTTCAGCGGATGCTGCTCTAGATGAAAATAAATTTTGTAATTTTTTTAAATATTCAAGATTATCGCTCAAGAATAATTTTTAGTCTTAACCCGGTAGATGTTTAAAAAAAATGTATGGCTCACTTTTTGATTGGACCAACGGATGCTGCGCTAGATGATAGTAAATTTTGTGATTTTTTTAAAACTTCGAGATAATCGCTCGGGAATAGTTTTAAAGTCTTAATCCGGATGTTGCGAACAAAAAATGTATGACGGAATTTTTAATTTGATTAATAGAGTTTAAGATAGACTCAATTATTATTGTGATAGTAGTAAAAGATAATTATAGGAATTATAATTATAGGAAAATACTTTTCAATATTTTGCACTAAATATAAGAATCAGTACTAAAGGTGGATTATAGTTAGACAAAATCTTTCCAAAGTACTTGCAGTATCAGTAGAATAAGACAGATTTAGTCAGACAAAATGTTTCAAAAAATTGAATTACATGTATCAATACTTTTAAAATGTTGTTTATAAGATTATTTTTTAAAAGAAAAGTTCGTTGTTGTGGTTTTACTAGTCAATCAAAATTTTAGTTTAACATTCATCAAATAATAAATCGATAAAGTCTCTCATAATTAGAACATTTGTGTAATAATTATAAAAAAAAATTACCAAAACATAAAAACTTAATGCAGAGAAATTTCCCAACTAGATTTTCCACGTAATATGGTAAATTTTGAGAGATTAGAGTTTAATATTTTGAAATGAAAATTTTACTTAACTATATAATAAATGTAAAAATGGAGAATAATATTTGACAATAATAAGAATATTTTCCCTCTGTTATATAATTTAATGTTTAAAGTGAATGGGGAAATTAGAATTTGAAATTTTCAATGTTGTTTTACGAGTTAGATACTCACCGAAACATTTGCTCTGGTTAGTGGCACGGTCGATAAAGACTTTGGAGGAGATGACGTTACCAAACGGAATGAACATCTGCATGAGCTCAGCATCACCAAACTCCTGGGGCAGGTGGTAGATAAACAGGTTGCAGCCTTCGGGTCCTGAGATAGAGCATCCTACCATATAAATCAGAGCACATCTAAACATCTAAACTTGAAGTATAATACTCAAGTTAAAATGTTAGTTGATTTTTTTTGATGAACTTTATTTTTTCTTGAATGTTGAATATGCGTGAAAAACTGAATGTTTTATCGTAACATGAAACGCATTTAATGAATCCAATTTTTGACTTTTTGATAAATGACAATGCTAATGAAACATGAGAGTGATCGAACCGCGTGATTCTCGTAGCATAAATTCAATTCGTACAGGGTGGCCGCACAATTTTCATTTGTTAATTTTTGTTTTAATTTCTCTTATTACGTTGATTTTTTTTTCAAAATGGTAATTTATTTTTATGTATTACTCATTAATCATTATAATTCGTGTAATTTTTATGAATTATCAAATAAATTAGTCAAATAATTAGTCAAATAAATTCTAATGTTTTCGAAACAAATTATAAAATAATATAAATTGAAAAATTTATGTTTAAATTTTAATTATAAAATAAATTTTTCTATAAAGAAAATGATTGCTTTGGATATCTGTAAATTCAATTATTAAACTGAATCACTTTAGTAAAATTTCTACTAAAATTCAGTGATATTTCACTGAAAATTAGCAGAATTTTTTTTAATGATTTTCAAAAGTAAAATAATAATATACAGTAAAATAAAAAAAAAATGTTTAGTAAAAATTTGAATCAGTGGGATTTGATGAAATAGTTGGAATTTAGTAATTCAATATTTTCAGTAAAATTTCCAGTGAAATTCAGTCATATTTCACTGAAAATTAGAATTCTTTACTAATTGAAACAATCAGATTTGTTTTTGTGATTAATGATAATGTTGCTTTGATTGTTTAAGTCAGTAATAATTAAAATTGATTTTAAGTGAATTATTACTGAATTTCAGTGAAAATATTACTGAAACATATTTAATTTCCAAATTAAAATGAAGATCTTTTAATTATATTAATTATAGAAATTGTAAACTTTTCAGTAGTATTTAAACAAATATACTATGTAAATATTTTTATAATACAAAACAGATTTAAATAAATTATTTTTCAATAAAAAAAGTGAAGTAAAAGTACTATTTTTTGTTTTAATTTCGCATAAAAAAAAATTAATTAATTCTTTACTGTTATATGTAATAGACAAATAGTAATTTAACAAAATAAAAAAGAATTCTAAAGTATTACAAAAGTAAAACAGTCGCAGACTTTAATCAGACAATTATTTCCAAAAATCATAATGGTTCAAAAAGAATACAAATTTTTACATTCATTTTACCATAAGATTTTTTCCAAAAATTTCTATAGTCCACTGAAAGTCTGTTTTATTTAAAAAAAAAACACATTAATTCGTAAAAATAATTATCTAATACCAAAATTAATAATTAAATGATTCTTTTCATATGAATTATTTTGCGGCCAGCCTGTAAGATGAAATGATGAGATGCAAATGAATGATTTATATGAATCTGATTGTAAAATGAGAACACAAAATAAAGTGATCGATGAAAAAACAAATTAGCGTTTAGCCGGAGCGTCACGACGATTCATAAACGACTCTCATTTTTTTTTTTGAATTTTGAAAAAAGTAACGTTGAGTATATATACTTTCAAATGTATGACACACAACACCGGGATTTACAAGACAATTTAAGGTAAATGAAAGGTCGTAGGTTGAGGATAGTGATATGAGAATAAATGATAGTGACAATGACAATGACAATGATAATGACAATGGTAATGACAATGGTAATGACAATGACGTTAATGACTAATGACATGTAAATGATCGAAGATGCTTATAGTGAACGATTATTATCTCTGGTTAAATTCATGATCGGTATATATCATCGTATAACACACTATCAATGGACACTTATTACATAGGAGACATAGACATCGAGATCAATATATATGTATGTATATATATATATACAGCTAACACCGGCCCAAAGAGCAACGGCAATAAAACGAAAATCTGTATTTTCAAAAATTCTATGATTAAAATATACAAAAAGAAATTTTTTTTCAACTTTTTTTTTTGTTTTTTAAAAAACATTTAGAAAAAAAAATTTTTTTGAATATATTTTAATCATCCTTAAAAATTCGATGTTATCAACATTTTGCTGCGCGGAAATTTCCGCGTAAATAGGGAGAATAGGAGAGGGGGCCTAATTTAAGGATTTTAGTAGCTAATTTTACTAAACTTATATATTATACAATTCCGTTGTCAATTAGTGACGCTTATACGAAGGGGAAACTTTTGCTCAAGCTTTTCGAGTAACGGACACATTTAAGTAATGAGATAGCTGCCATTCGACTTTCATGGGACTACTAATCGCTATTCACTTTCGTTTTCCACCAAGAGAATTGCTTTCAATTTCTTGAGTAAGGACCTAAAAATCCTAAAAATACTTAATCCAAGGCATTTTTCCATATCCTTGTTTACGATTTAATTTTCCAATTTATTATATATATATATATATTAATTACATTTCTTCAAATTAAAGAAAAATCGGCGTATTTAATTTTTATAGGTGAAAAAAATTTATTTGTCTCATGTAAACGCTTTCTTTGAATAAAAAAATATTCTCTTTTGAAGGTATATGTAGTTTTAATATTTCGAAATAATTTTTTTTCCTTTTTTAAATATTTAAAAATAAAAATTTTTTTTTGAGAAAAAATTTTTTGTTTTAAATACTTTGTTTTGAAATTTCTTTCTCCAGTCAAAAGAAACGGAAATTAAATTAAAGCCCGGGATTGGTTGGCTTTTAAAAATTGAAAATAGCTCGTGATGTGGAAAACGAATGAGGAAGTGTATTTTTTTTTTTTTAAACTCGAGTGACAAACCATCAGAGTTTCATTAAAATCGGAGATGCACGTCCCTTGTTAGTAATAAACCCGTGTAATCGACGTCTCTATTCACTGGTACGGAGCGAACCGATGTTTTACAGTTTTGATGGAAAACCATCTCTCTGTTGCTCTCTTTCTCTCTTTTTTTTCTGTCTCTCTCACTCCCTCTCTCTATATATATGTATATATCTCTATTTCTCGTTTTTCTATGAGAATAATACTGGGAACGAAGTTGTCAAGTCGGATTCAAATTAGCGAGTTTGCCGAGGCGCGACACCAGGTTTTCCGGGCACAAACGGGTTGCCGAATTGGCGTATTGTGGATTTAGGGGAAAAATGAATCATAAATCTCAACGCGTCACAGCAAAACAACTACGTGAGCCTCAAAATGAGTTTAGCGAGCGACAAGGGCCATGTTTATCTCGGCTTTTCGATATTGAATTGTTGACGAAGGTTCTTTTTTGAAAAATCAACACTCATATAGTATATATATATATATATATTTATACATATATACACAGGTGTTTCAAAAAATTGATACATTTTTCATCTCATATGGTCACACTAGTCCAATTTTTATTACACTTTTTTAATTAACAGTTTTCATTAAAAGATTTTGTTTATTAAAAATAATCAGATTTTTTTAATTATGATAATTTTATAAGTAGTATAACTTGGTTTTAGTCAGACATAATTACGGAATTAGAAAATTAGTAGTAAAAGTAAGTATTTGGTCTGACTTTTTAATTGTTTGTAAAGTTTTTATTAATAAAAAATATTTATATATATTTACAATATTTTTTATTATTTTCAGTAGTATAAGTCGGTTTACGTCAGACATAATGAAAAAAGAAAATCAGTAGTAAAAGTAAATACTTGGTCAGACCTTCTACTATTTTTGTATATTTTTCAATAGTGAAAAAGTAGATATAACTCTTAATAATTTTTTTTTATTTTCAGTAGTATAAGTCGGTTTCTGTCAGACATAATGACAAAAATAAAGAAAATCAGTAGTAAATGTTAATATTTGATCAGGCTATTTAATGTTTTTGTAAAGTTTTCAGTAATAAATAATATTTTTTATATAATTCTAATATTTTTTATTATTTTCAGTAGTATAAGTCGGTTTACGTCAGACATAATGAGGAAAATAAAGAGAATAAGTAGTAGAAGCAAATATTTAAACAGGCTATAATTTTTTTGTAATTTTTCAATGATAAAAAATATTTTCAGTAGTATAAGTCAGTTTCAGTCAGACATAATGAAAAAAGAAAATCAGTAGTAAAAGTAAATACTTGGTCAGACTTTTTACTATTTTTGTATATTTTGTTTTCAGTAATAAATAATATTTTTTATATAATTCTAATATTTTTTATTATTTTCAGTAGTATAAGTCGGTTTACGTCAGACATAATGAGGAAAATAAAGAGAATAAGTAGTAGAAGCAAATATTTAGACAGGCTATAATTTTTTTGTAATTTTTCAATGATAAAAAATATTTTCAGTAGTATAAGTCAATTTCAGTCAGACATAATGAAAAAAGAAAATCAGTAGTAAAAGTAAATACTTGGTCAGACTTTTTACTATTTTTGTATATTTTTCAATAGTGAAAAATTAGATATAACTCTTAATAATTTTTTCTTATTTTCAGTAGTATAAGTCGGTTTCTGTCAGACATATTGACAAAAATAAAGAAAATCAGTAGTAAATGTTAATATTTGATCAGACTCTTATTTTCTTCTAATTTTTTCAGTAGGAAAAGAATATTTTCAATATTTTCTTTTCTTTTAGTAGTACGAATCGTTTTTCGTCAGACTTATTTTACATTTTCTATAGTAATTATAAGTATACATAAATATTTATAATATGATGATTAGCAAAAATATTATAAAAAAGAATAAATAAAGCAGATCAGTTTTGTATTTATTATGACAAAATGTAAGTATAATAAAGACAAGAAAAACAGTAAAAGAAAAAAAAATACTTGCAGTGCAACACTGACAATAGAACATTGACAAAAAATTTAAGTACAAAAATATTGAGAAAATCATCATTGATAAAAAATTAAAATAACTGTAGCTTATATAATTTATAAATAATTAACAAATTTTATATTAAAAAAAAAAATTCTGCTTTCTTAATAATAAATAATAATAAGAATAATTATCAGTGTATTTTGTAAATTGCACTCTAATTTAAAATTTCTGATTCGCGACCCGTTTTTGCTAAACGCGCGAAGCACATTAATGAAACGAAGAGAGAAAAAGAACAATACAAAGAACACCGAGAAAGTGTAGAAGGAGGAAGAGAGAAAGAAATTCAGAGAGAGAGAGAGAGAGAGAGAGAGAGAGAGAGAGAGAGAGAGAGAGAGACTTCGATAGAGAGACGAAGAGAGAAATGCTGTCGCGGTAAACTTTCCATTATCCTGCGTTGTAACAACGGGTCGCCGCCGGGCGTAGCGGCAAAGTAATTAAAACTTTCGTTTTATTTGCATTATCTCATTGTAAGGCATCGTATATTCTAATAATGGCGAGTTGTTAATTGCAATTAGGCGCTCACTCTGTACCTTCCTTCCCCCACCTACTCTTCAAACCCCCCACCTCTCCTCCACCTCATCATTTTAACGCCTTCGCTTTTGCCTTTAGTATCACCTTGTTTTTTTTTTTTCAAAGTCAATTCAATATTCAATCACTGTGATTTTGAAAAATATTTTTAAAAAATATATTTTTTAAATATGTGATTTGTTGGGTATTCGTAATAATAATAATTTAAAAGCATTTTTTAAAAAAAAACATATATTGAATTACAAGTGTTTTCCAATTCAGTTGAGATAAATTTTGAAAATTTTCACTATGTAATACGTGCGTGTAAAACGATGAAATTTCCAATGCATTTAAGTTTGAAAGTGAAGGATCGATGGAGATTTAATAGAGCCGAAATTGAGTAAATTCAATTGAAAGTTGCAAAATTTGATGTGCATTTTCAAAGTCCTGTGCAATTTCGAGGTTTCAATTTGATTACAGAATTATATATACGTATATGTACGTGTAGAAAATTGATTTTAGATTATTTAAAATAATTTTTTAATTATATATCCTTGATGAAAATTTTTTAGTTAAATTAAAGAAGCGAATTAAAAATTTTTCTATGGGTATAATAATAATGAGGTATATAATTTATTTTCGATTAATATTATAAATGTAATAAAATTTTTTTTTTTTTTAAACTATATTTTAGAAAATTAATTTCTTTTGGGGGTGGATTGCAATTTTATTAAAGGTTACTATTTTATAAAATAGTAACATAATGAAAGTAGAATAGCAGCTTCTCAGTTTATTATTAAATTTTATTTTGTAATAATAAATTGTAATTATTTTAATATTTTTAATGTCAAGATGTCCTAATCAAAATCCGATTGAATTTATAGAAATTATTTATAAGGAAGTTTGACAAAGGGAAATCGATTGTGGACTTGATGGAACCGGATCTACATTAAGGATTACGATAGTCGAGTCAACAATCAACAATTAAACGACAAATGAACATGTGTACTTACCTTCCCTCTGCGTGGGGGCAACAGCAGTCATCGGCTGAGGAATGGCTTGAGGAAACTGGCCGTAGACGGCGGGATAAGCTGCGACAATAACAAATGACAAATACATCATGATCTGTCACATCGAGCTAGACATTGCAAGCATGCCCTTGACAAACTACCCTCTCAAACTTCCGGCACTTCATGTCTTGCCTTCATTTTTAACCCCTCTCAATTTCGAATCTGTATATGCGGAATAAATATATTACGAAAAAAAAAAAAACCTCTTTCATTTCTGATAAAATCACTTTTTTCTGTCATACACATTCAGTTTACATTTTTGTTTTCAATTTCAAAAAAAATTATATTTCTCTTTTTTAACTTTTCTTCTTTTTTGAATATTTTTGAACGAAAATAATAATAAAAATTGCGGCAAATACACAGTTGTCATGTGAGTTTGTCAGCAGCGCCATTGCGAACTAGTGGTAGCTGAATGAACTAGTAAACACTTTACTTTACTATTAACTGATTATTACTCTTTTTTGATTAATTTTTTTGTCATTTTTTTCAAACAGAAAATAAAATCGTATAAATAATCAAAATATAAATACTGTCAATGATCAAAAATAAATCAAAACCTAAATTTAGATTAATTTCTTTCTACTAAAAAAAAAAAAAGTAATTTCATGATACCGAGGATATTTAGTTACAAGGCTTTACAAAGCCACTTCTATATGTTTGTAACTGAATCCTTTTAAAAAAAAGAGTGCTTTATGTGACATTTTTAAATCAAATCAAATTCTCTGCGCAATAGGGAGACTCTTTTTTTTTTTTTTTTATTTTCAGATAAAGGGATTTGCAACTGATACGTGATATCACTTCAAAGTTAGAATACCTGCTATTAAAGTGGATGTCGATAATTGCAATCGAGGGTGTCCGAAAGCAAATGCAGGGTCGCGTTCAATCAGGCGATTAAAATTTTAAAATAAATACTTTTACGTATATATATATATATATATATATATATATGTATTTAGATATGAATATGGAGAAGCGCGATTCGTCAATATATAAAAAAAAAATTTTTTTTTTCGTCGTATACACGAAATACGCAAATGCGCGTTCGAGAGGTGATCAGCAAACATGGTTATAGCGTTATTAATTATATGCCAGTAAATATTAAAATTCGCGCGTGATTGATACTACGCTTGTAGTGGACACATTAATGACTCGATCCTTCTGGGGATTTCCTCCACGTAATTGATTCTGCCGGAGTAAACATCGATTTATAGTATATTCCAAAAATTATGAAACTCGATCTATATATAAGCGGCGAATAAATATTGGCACGTGGCCAAACATATTGATGTGGACTTTCAAAAAGAACTCGATCATATTGGATTTGATGTTTTCCTTTTTATTTATTTATTTATTTTTTTTTATTTTAAAGCACACTTTGAAAGCATGTTATTAAAATTGAAAGAGTAATAAAGTAAAACATTCGAATAATAGAAAAAAAAAATTATAATTCCCAAAAAATGCAACTAAAAATGAAACATTAAAAAAATGCAATTAGGATTAATTAAAAATGTCATTAATTAATTTTCATAATTCATATTATGTTTTCAGTTAATTTATAATTTTTTGTAAAAATATTCTTTTATTAAATTTTGTTAATTAAAACAAAACGAGAAAATTCTAGTATAATTTTATATTTTTAAAAACTACAAAAACGAAATTAAAAAGTATGGAAGGAAAGTTTGGTTTTTTTTTTTAGTTTGTTTTATCAGATATGAGAAGACGTAAGTTCGTGCATAAATATATATATATATATATATATATATTGAAGAATGAATTTTTATATACACAACATCTAGACATTCGATTTGTTTGACAACATAGCAGGAAAGCATATGATAGACTACGTCCAGTCTGTTTGCATGCAAACAAGACCAATATGATCACGTGGTTACGTGAGTGCATGCAAAATCGAATTTTTCGCGGCTAAGTGGTTTAAGCGTACGGTAAAAGCGTGTAATCGCCAATGTTCAATTTCCCTATACTCTCTCACATCACTCACAGACCTACATGGTCGCAAAATATGTTCTTGTATATATATATATATATATGTATATGTAACAAGCGAACAGATAATCGAAAAGGAAGTGCGGATTTTGTAATCATCGATAATCTTAAAAAATCGATAACCATTTGTAATTTCTCTTATATTACGAACAGAAAAAAAAAAGAATCTCGTTTCACACGAAAAGCTTTCACGCTGCTTTATTGATCTTATTAAGTTTTTAATGTAAATGTAGGAAAAATGGTGAACATAAAATATAATAAAAAAAAGTATTTTCTAAATTTCACATTTTTTTTTTTAATAACTAAATTATTTAAAACATAGTGCGTTCCAAAAAGCAATGAAAATGAAAAAATTAATTTAATTTTCTATAATAATCAATAATCGTAATATAATTGTTTAAATGTTGAATAAAGTACTTGATTTGAAAATCTATTTTTATTTTTAAAAAAGAATATTCAAAAATGCAAAAATTTATGAAAATAACTTAAACAATTGGAACGAGGTTAATGTTTCTAAGAAGCTTGGAAATGGAATCAGAATGCAAAATCTAATTAGTTGTTTCAGGTAATTGAGTAAATGAACGCGACATGCTAGCTGTGTATTTATATATTATAATTATATGAAAGTGATGCAGTTAGAGGATTCAAGCATATATCGTTATTTCTATTCCATGTATACAGATCGAGGGCATTTATCGCGAGCATATATATATATTTTTTTTTTTAATCTCCAAATGCGAATTCACTACCTTAAGTTTTATTTTTTTTTTTTTTGATATTAAGATGAAATCTTTTTTTTTTAAAAACCAACTTACCAACTCCAGCGTAGGGCTGCATTCCAGGATACGCGGCATGTTGGAGCGCCGCCTCCCCATTGGGCAAACCTTGTGCTGGAATGGACAGATGGAGGGCATCTACATTTCAGTAAGCTCAGCTCTTATCAGAAACGGGTCAATTTTATGCCCCTGTCGCACCATTTTCAATCTACCTTTATTATCTTCATTTATTTTTATTATATTGACATTTCATTGTAAATTTTTATTTAATTTGATCGACTTTTTTGTAGCTACTGTAATTTTTTTTTATTATCAACTTCTTTTATTACTTACTTCAACATATTTTATTACTTATTTGTATTTATTATTTACTTGAATTTATTATTTAATTCTATTAATTATTTAATTGTATTAATTATTTAATTGCATTAATTATTAATTTGTATTTATTATTTAATTGCATTTATTAGTTTTTTGTATTTATTATTTATTATTTATTAATTATTTGTATTTATTTCTGTTTTTACTATAATTTAATATTGAGAGCATATGTGTTTTTAATTCAGTACTTTTTTGTTGCTAGAAAAAATATTCTAAATTCACTAGGATTCGAACCCTCGAATTTTGGAACTCAAGTCAAGAACGCTAACCACTAGGCTAAGAACATCAATCGAAAAAGTTTTTAATTCATAAACATCCTCTTATTCTTTTTTTTAAATCAGCCAACAAAATAGTTACCTATTGATGAAAATTGAAAAATTAAAAACTAAAGTTCTTTAAACATCGTTACTATAAAAAAAAAATTCAAGAAAATGATCTTCATGTTCCCTTTGACAAGAATGATAAACCTATTTTTTTCCCGAGAATCTAAAATAGATTTGTAGCCCTCGTCATCAAACAATCATGTTTTTTGATGAGATTATAAGTGAAATTGACATGACAAAAACAGTGTCTATGTGTATGTGTCTAACAAACAAAAAACTTGAAAATTGGTTTTCTAAAACTGATATGTTTGTTGCGGGAGCAATCATCGAAGACAGAAGAGGGAGAGAGAGTGAAAACCTCTTGAGGAGTGAAGACAATCTTTACATAGTATCAGTTTTCAGGAAATTCAAGAAGGGTTCATTTTTATCGTAAAACACATCGATATGATGAGTGTATGCATCGTGAAAAGACACAACAAAAATTATATATATATATATATATATAGGAAAATTTTTTTTTTTTTCGGTACCACTTTTTTGTGCTCTACAACAAACTTTTCTACCTGACCAAGTCTACCATGAATATTGTAATCCTATTTGGAAATGTTTTTATTTCATGAAAAAAAAAACCACTATATATATTCTGTAAAAATAAATCCCTTTATTCCCTCTTACGATAAAAACTCGTTGCATTTTGTTGGTTGAAATGAATAACGATTCAACTTTTTGAATTTTCTTTTTGTTTTATCCAGTTTTATATATTTTTTCCCCCTGTGTTTTTTTCGACAAACTCTAAATTTTTACACTTTTTATAAAATATATATATATATATAATTTATATTTTACCAATAACTGGCAAATAAATACATGCTGATTCATAGGTTTTCATTTAAAAAAGTATATTTTGAAAATTAATAACAACCAATAGCTGTCAAATATAACTTTGGATTATTATAGCATTTAGAAAAAAAAGCCGAGTTTCAATTTTCAATGGAATATCAATTTTTATTAACTTCGATCATTAACGTTATCCATTAAGTTTAAATCATTATCCGAAACAATGAAATGATAAATTCAGTAATTTGATAAGCATCAAAACAATAATAACTTCAATTAATATTTGCTGTTTCGAATTACTTCAGTATTAATTAATGTTTAGTAATCAAAACCAAATGTATCTTGTATATCAATTAGTTATTAACATAGTCAGATGTGTGAAAAATTCTGTAATTTAGATTTCAGTAGTGTAGGTTACATTTAGTTAGACAGAGTGTTTCTTGAATTTGATTTTATACAAGTCTCTTTTTGTGTCAAAAAATTGAAAATAAATTAAAAATAATTTTGATGAAAAATTGTATTTAAAAAATTGTAATTTTATTATTGCGATAGTTATCAGTAGTAAAAGGACATTTTAGTCAGACTATATATTTTTTTGGTTTAAGTAGTATAAGTCTTTTTCAGTCAGATATAATAGTGAAAATACCAGTATAATATTTATCAATAGTAAAAGAAAGTTAACGTCAGACGAAATCGAAATTTTTTTTGTTATTTTGTTATCAGTAGTAGAAAAAAATTAAAGTCAGACTATGAATTTTTTTATAAGTAGTATAAGTTAATTTCTGTCAGACAATAAGATGTAAAATCCTATCAATATTTTTTTCAGTAGTATAGGTCAAAATTCAGTCAGAAAATACGTTTCAAAATTTTGTACTATTAGGATCAGTAGTAACAGTTGTTCGTAGTCAGCCAATATCAAATAAAATTATTGTTATTTTGGTATCAGTAGTAAAAGAAAATTTTAGTCAGACAACTTTTTGAATTTTTTCAATTGTATATATCAAATTTAGTCAGAAAATACGTGTAAAAATTTACACTATAAGAATCAGTAATAAAATTTGGTTGTAGTCAGACAAAATCAAAAAAAATTCTTGTTATTTTGGTTTAAGTAGTATAAGTCAGTTTCCATCAGACATTAAAGTATCAGCATAATATCAGTAGTAAAATTGGGTTTTAGTCAGACAAAATCATGTAAATTTTTTTATAATTTTCTACTTTTGTAATTTAGTGATTTTATGTAATTTCTGTATCAGTAGTAGAAGAAAATTTCAGTCAGACAATATACTTTGTTTTAAGTAGTATAAATCAGTTTTTCTCAAACAAAAAAAAACATTTATTATGTTTCCCTTATTCAGCCAAAATCTCTAATTTTTATTTCAGTAGTACAAGCCAAATGTAGTCAGACAAAACATATAATTCCCCCTTATTTTTTTCAAACAATAATAATAATATTTTATCTATTATCCATATATACAAATGTCATTAATAGAATTTTAAGACAAAAACTTTATTAAAAAGTTTAAGTAAAAAGAAATATTAACAATGAATATAAATAAGTGAATGAAATAAATTGTTGGGTTGAAAGTTATATAAAGAGGCTCGCGTGTATAGTATATATATTTTTGATAATGAGCAAGTAAGGTAGATTGGGTGATAGGTGCGCAGGGGCGGTACTATGCGCCAGAGTTGATACTCACGTCCTGGATAAGTCTGAGGAATGCCGTTGGTGTAGACTCCTGGATCCGTTCCAGCGGGCTGTCCATTTGGCGTTTGCGCAGCCATGTTGAAGTTTGGCATTGTCGGCGATGGCAATGAAGGTATCGCTCCATTCACTGGCTGTCCTGTACCGGTACCTACGACCAAACCTGATCAGTAAACATCAATTACACTCATGTTCTTAAACACCGATGCTTGTCTACACTGTTGTTGTAAACAAAAAATACATGCTTTATATATATATATATATATATATATATATATATTATAACATTTCCTGCAATTTTTTCTCTCAGCTCAAAAAAAAAAATCGCATTTAATTAACTGATGAAAGAATAAAAAGAACCTTTGAAAAATTAATTCAGATTATATTTTCAAAAGTAGTGAGACATCGATGATAGGGAAAAAGGAAACTTTGAAATTGAAAAAGATTATTACTTTTCAATGGTAATTTTTATCAAAGACTCGGGATTTTAAAATCATTTTACTATAAGTAGTTAGTGAGACAGATGCCATAGAAATACTTCTTTTACAGAAGGCAACAAATTAATCGTCTTAAAAAAACCCGAATGTAATAATTAAAAAAAATTTCCTGACTTTTTTTAAAGAGCAGTTTTTATTAAAAAAAACAGACTTAAAATATAGAAATTTTAAAGCAATTACAGAAAGGAAAAAAACGAAAAGTATAAAATAAAAAAACAGGTAAAAAATAGGTTAAAAGTATTTAATGGTAAAAAAAAAATTGAAAAGTAATTATAAAAAATGAAAAAAAAAGGTTAAAAGTATTTAAAGGGTAGAACACATATTTAAATGGTTGTTTGTGTGTACACCTGAGACAAGTTCCGTCGTTTCGACGGAAATAAAACTGAGGTAGTAATCTTGGAACGAAATAAAATATTATTTCCCTATCAAACTGTATTACCTTCCGCTTCGACAAAACTCAATACGAGCCAAACCAAGAGCCGATTCTCGCATTTATTTCCTTGTCTTTTTCTCGCCCAAGCTTCATTTTATACATATATATATATATATATATTTTTTTTTTCCTCTTTCTCGTTCGCGGGCATTCGATAAAGTTTTGTGGCCCCGCAGTAATAAGAGCGCTCGAGCCTTGGCATCGTCGAATATCGGCTTGAGGGATTTCGTTTCCGCTGCACTGAGGACTTGAAGAAAAATCACCGAGAAATGCCTGTCGTTTTGAGCGATATTCGCGATACCAAAATGTTTTACATTCCCATGACTTTTGTATATAGACTTTTGAGAGAAACGATTGCAGGAAACGATTTAAGGTTTTCATCTGTTCATCGTTTCAACAGCCATAAAATATTTCAATCTAATTTTTCAATTTATATTACAAAATATATTTTCAACTAATGATCTTAATTTTTCTCCTCCGATTTAATATTATTTTTTTTTTATATCCTTTTATAAAAAAAAAATTTCAGAATTCTATAAGGTTGTGGGACAAACAGATGTTTTATTCTTAATAAGAATTTTAGTGTATTTTAGAAGAGAATTGTTTTCGAATAAACAAAACTTTTTTGTTTTAATGAAATAATGAGAGGCAAATATTTGTTTAATGAATTTTGATGTAAACTTCAATATAATTGGATAAACAAAATCGCAGTTGTATGAAAACAATTCCGCTTCTTGGCATCTTTAAGAATTACGAAACTTTCTTGAAATCACAAAATTTGTTTTGCAGAATGTATAGTTGAATTGAGAAAAATCAAATTTGCAAATATTAAAGAAAGTGACGTTTCTTTTCCTAGGTGGAAATTTGTAACAGAACAAAATTAATATAATTTGTAATTTAATTTTCATTTTAAAAATACAAATGTCGAGTAACTTTTTTCCACCCAGGTAATTTGTTCTCCATTTGTCAATGGGAAACCAGTTGCTGGAAATTGCAAAAGGAAATTTTTTTTTTCCTAATTATTATTAACTAATAAGTATTAACTAATGAAAATTAATTTTGAATTTTTTTTTGCTTTGGTTTCAGTATTTTTTTTCAACGTAAAATTTTATGGAGAAAAATATGAGTATTTTGAAGTATAAGAGAACACATTAAAAATAAGTTTATATTGAAAAAAAAAAATGACAAACTGGTTTCCTGCTTGGACAATACGAGATGGTGAAATAAATTACCGGAAGTAGGTGGGACGACGGGATTCGGCATACCGTTTAACGCGTGAGGAAGTTGTCCAGCTGCCAAGGCAGCAGCCATTGGATTGATGTATGTTCCTTGTGCCGTCGCGGCAGCCATGATTGCCGCCTGCTGCTGTAAAAGCCACAATATCGTTAAGGTGCAGTTAATTCAAGTAATTAAACTTGGATTATAACGTTTAACTATCGCCACCGCAAATAATAGTAGTTACAATTTTTTTTTTTCCATTCTGTTGTAAAATTTTTACAGTTTTCTCTCTTTCTATCATAAATTCAACAGTCCGTAAAAAGAAACAGAGTATTAACATCTGGACACATTTTATTATGTTAATTGTCTTGAATTACGAGAAATTTTTTTTTTTTATTTGTTACAAAAATAACTCATAAATATTCAACTTTAATTTTTGTCATGGAAAAATTTATTTTCTGCCCAAAAAAATTTAATCAGCAAAAAATAAATTGCAAAATAGAAAATGAAATTTCTAATTGAAATTTTAAAAATATTTTCTTTTCACTGTTTTTTTGTTGTGTAGAAAATTATTTTTAAACGATTTTCTTTTAATAGAGGAATTTTTTTCTATACTCACTTGAGCATAAGCGGCGCCATAAGCTCCAAATTGATTGAAAACGAAGGGGTTGATGAGGCCCATATTGGCAGCTGTTTGCTGCATGCGTCTTAATTGTCTTTCTTTTTCAGTATCTGCAAATTTTACCACTAAGCTGGATGACGCACCCTGAAAAAAAGTAACAATTTTTTCACTTAGTGTAAAAAGAAAAATAAGAATTTTAATTTTTTTTTTACATGTAACGCACCCTGAAGAAAGGGACTGTTGAAGCAAACGAATTATAGGTTATGTTTTAAAATTTCTTAGTGAAAATAAAATTAATTTTCAATTTGATATTTAAGTCTTTATTATACATCGAAAATAAAAATTAATTTTTATTTTCTATAAATAAAAAGAAACTTTTAATCAAGGTAAAATTATTCGCAAACATAATCTATAATTCGTTTGCTTTTAAAGTCCCTTTCTTAAAAACGCGTCAGATATTCATATTGTTATTTGTTTAATTTTAAATAAAAAGAAACTTTAGAAATGATAATAAAAATTATTTCCCGTGCAGAAATTTTGAGAGGGCCCAGATCGGGGCAGAATCAGGCTGCCCTATTAGGGAATAAGCGCGCCTGATGTGGCCACATTTTTTGGTCTCCTTGATTTGGCCCTGATAAGCGTTTCATTCCCTAATAGGGCCTTGGTAGGGCAATTTATACACGTGTTATTATTCCCATTCAATTTTTTTTTTGATATTAAAACAAATTTCGAAAATTCAAAAGAAAATTCTTTTCTCCCAGATTAAGGAAATTTGTATTTTATTTGAAAGAAATAAAAAGAATGAAGGAGATTTTTGAAAGAGCAAACAAGAAATTTTGAAGGCAATTTATATGTCTGGAGTGAAGATGAACGCATCACTATTCGCACCACAAGAGAGTAGTGTGCACATCAGATGTCTCGAGAGAGAGGGAGAGAGAGAGAGAGAGAGGAAGCGACGACAGACACAGTGAACGATGTTAGGGTGGATGAAATGGGTTACATAATCAGGTGTCTGCATCTAACACGTAGTCCATGTATTAGATAGATGAGAGGTTAGATGGTTTAATATGGCGAGATTACAGGTGGGCGCCGATCATAATAGAGCAACGGAGCATTACGTTGCTAGCGTATCTAGAATGCGTTTCACTCAACATGCATCCTAATTTACTCCAACCCCTTTTCACAAGCTATCAAAATTATAATTAACGACAAGGAACCCATTATATATATATATATAATAATAAAACGACACTCGAAATTATCAATTTCCTTATCCACCATAAATAATTTTGAATAAGAATAATAATTTTCAAATTTTTACTCTTTTTTTTTATTTGCGAAAAATTAATATTTAAACAAAAAAAAAAAAATGAAATAATTAGGGTGAAATATTTTTGCGTTAAAAATATTACTATTATTGCAACAGGTGGCTAGTAGCTGTTGCAGTTATCGAGAAAGGCTTAGCATTCGATCACAAGGTACGAGCAATATGCACGTCATCAATGCAAATGTTGAGCGTGCCCAAGTTTATAACAGCTGTAATGTCACTTTACTTCCAGTCACGCGAATCTTGCATGACCTCCTGTCAATATACATTCTAAAGATCTTTTTTCATTACCTTCATATATTAAATATAATAATCTACTTTGAAATATTGTAAAATTACACCCTTTTTTTCGATGAGGTTTTTAATTTAGAATTTTAGTATTAAAAAATTGAATTTTTTAAGATATTTTTTTTTGAAGCATTTGATTTTTAAACTGTGATTATGTAATGATAATTAAAGTAATAAATAAATTTCAAATTGTGGGCAATAAAGTAAAGAAAAAAAAAAAAAAACGAGAAAGAAAGTGTGAATTATATTTTTCTTTTTTGCAAGAGTGGCATTTTGTTTGAGGAGTCGCAAATATAAACTATCTTGCACAGAAGCCTATTTGCACTGCCATCACCTTATCCTGTCGGATCATTATGGAATAGGACGACCTCGCCTTGTGCGATTCTTTGTAAGTTTACGACGGTAACGTTAACATCTCTCATTTGCCACTCTGCTACATTTCACCCTCGTATATAGTTCTGACCCCACACTGTACTCTCATCTCTCTCTCTCTTACTCTCTCTTTTACTCTCTCTCTTCCTCGCCGGTAATGGAGCCCTGCCTCTGGTGCATCAACTCCTTTACTGCTCGTTTCATCGAAGTCTATCAAGAAGAGGAAACGCATCCTCTGAGCCTCCATTTGGAACACAATTACAGCATTTCTACCAGCAAAGTAAAAAGCCCAGAATTTTTATCTCAGATATTCTCTCACTTTAATCGAATTTTACTTTATGGAGGTCTTTCATTTTTATTTTCATTACTCAAAAAGCCAACTGGCAAAATATATATTATGGTAAAATTAAAAACGATTGAAAATAAAGTATTATTATTAATAAAAAAACAAACTGAAAAATCAATTTTAATAAAAAAATTTAAAACAAAAATGAAATAAAAAAAAAAAATTAGTTTTATATAAATTTTTCGTAAAAGAAAACGATCTGTGATTAAGAAACCTTTTTCACGTGGAGTAATAAGATAAAAGAAAGTGGAATGAGCGTGAAATAGAATAGTGATAGAACTGGATCGAATTGAATCGAATCTCTCGCTGAAGAAATCGAATTAGGACAAAAGCGAATGAGAACAAAACGTAATGAGAGAATGGTCTGCAAAATCTCGATAAATCCTGTGCATATGAGAAGGGTAAAAAAAAAAAAAATTTCCAATATCAACGAAATTCACATGTATGAAATAATGCGATATTAAAAATAAATAACCATCATTTTACATCAAGTGAATTAGAAAAATAATCATGATTTTTCCAATAAAATAAATAAAAAGAATAAATTTTCCTTAAAATGTTACGTAGGTGACAGCGGTGGGATTTTTCATTAAATTCAAAAATACACTAATTCAAAATCGTGAGAATGTATTGATTTAAAATTAGTCAAAATTTTGTCTGTTTAGGTGACAGCGGTGGGATTTTTCATTAAATTCAAAAATACACTGATTCAAAATCGTGAGAATGCATTGATTTAAAATTAGTCAAAATTTTGTCTGTTTAGGTGACAGCGGTGGGATTAATAATACGGATTTCTCATTAACTACAATGTGTATACAAATTCTAAATTGTTAAAATAACTCCAATTTTCAGTATTCATGAATGTCACAAATCTTATCAAAATAATGAATACATGTACTTATACGAATTTCCGGAGAATTGTACACAAAAAGGGGGTAATGGACGTTCCAGTCGATTTTGTGGCTTTAGACTGTTGTACATATTGAAATTAACAGCAGGTGGATTGGCAAATCCGACTACTAAGGTTGAAGAGAGAGAGAGAGGCTACGATCAGTTAGTAATTGCTTCATTCCAATGGAAGCCTTCCCTCTATATATATATTGTGGTCAATTCCACTGATGATGGAATAGACTCATAAAATCCAAACAATCGAAAAAAATCTAAATTGTTTTATTATCGAATTTCTTTCTATATTTGAATAAGTTTTTTTTTTTGACTTTTGGGATTGATGTAAAAGTTGCAGGTCGACAAAATGAGTAACAGTTGTTCGTGAGATAAAAGCAATGGAATTATACGAGTAACCGGAGAATTACTCAGGGAATGTCTTTAATTAAATGTTGAAAGCAGTTTCCGAGCCTCCGCGTTAATGCAGAGACAATTTCCTTCTATCCACTTTTCGTTTAAGAAGAGAAAGGAACATCCGTTCATAGAGGAGAGGTGAAGCGACATAGAGAGAATAAACCCCCTCGCCACCCCTTTTTCCAAAGAAGCGAGAGCTAAACGTAAGAGGTCTTCTGTGCACTATAACGAAGTTTTAAACTTTAAACGCGTAATCGCTTGTCACTTTTCTCGATCAAATCGCAAAGGGATCGAATTCTCGTTGTCCAGAAACTTGTTCCATTTTGAAACTTGAAAAGACTCGTCTTCTTTTTCCATATTGTATATATATATGATTGAAATTGAATTTTAATATAATACATTTTAGAAATTTTAATTTTTTTTTTTTTTTACAAAAAGAGAAAAAAGCGTGTCTCGTAAATAGGATTTTAAATGCAGATGCCAGCTTTCAGATGAGGGACATTGAGAGTAAATTGTGCAGGAATTAAATTCAACCGTTTCTTTTTAAATGAGGCACAAGGGAGGAAAGGTTGAAGGAGCGTCTTTAAAAATACGAAGGAAGCTCTTGCGATTCGGGTTGAAAAGCTTTGGGAGGATATTCTGCTTTGCACAAGATGAAAAGGTAAGCGACTTGAGGCGTTTAATTTCCGCATTTCCAGAAGGAGGCACAATAAAGGCAAGAGGCTTTAGGGCGGGGGTGGATGGTTTAAGGTGAAAGTGTACCCTCACTTCCATGCTTTGTTAGCCTATTGCAAAACACTTCTGGAGGAGTCTTTGCTTTTATTATGGAACAGTTTAGAGTTGTTGTGCAAAAAAAAAAGAGAGAGAGAGAGAGAGAGAGAGAGAGAGAGAGAATTGGAGGGAAGGGACGACGACGAGAGTTTTAAAGGGTTTTTCCAGGAGTGTCGTCAAGTGTGACAAGAAATGTCACACGCTTCAGAACACGTAACTACATTGGGGGGGGGGTGGCCCCTAAATCGCACATGACACATTCTCTCCAAAAAGGGGTGCTGGCAAAAGATAGAGCTTGAAAAATATGTTTCTCCCCCCCCCCCGCCCTCTCTCGAAATATATATTATTCTTGTCAGAAAGATTTGATAATAAATGGTATTTGTGTAATTTAGAATAATATTTTAAAGTTGTTTCTTGTAAAAAAAAAAATTTGTTAACCCCCCAAAAACAATTGAAATTTTAGCATAGCCTCTAGATTCCATTGTCTTGGTAAAAATTTTTCATAATAATATTGATGCTGACATGCACTGAATATTTGAAATATTTGACTCTCTTGAGACGATCTAATTCTATAGTTTAGGTACTTGACGACCTTGAGAACATACAGGTTAAACGATTAAGTGATGAGAGGATCCCCTCAGTCTTTTGCAACTTCTAGAAGGTAGTATGCCTTCTATCTCTCTCTCTCTCTCTCTTGCTCCACTTGGAGGAAAGCTCTTGTCATGATTAAGGCCTGTTAGAGAGCAAGGGAGTGCACCCCTTCTCAGATATGAGGACTGTGCGAGTATATAGCAAAGGGCCACTTGAAAACTCAACTCTCTCTCTCTCTCTCTCTCGTTCTCTTGCATATAGAAGGGTAACCTCCGTGACTCCTCTTCCGTATATAGACAGACTTTAGTCAAGTGGCCACCCTTCTGACCATGGTTCAAATCCTTCCTTTGATGCAATATACCATCCAGTAAACTGGCGAGCACATATACATATACAATAAGCCCTCTGGCTTCCTTAAAACGCGATTACAGACGATTAAAATGCGCGAACAGGCGATTCATGGCTTTTCAAACTCGCAAAACCTCATTCCCCTTTCTCCATAACGTCTATTATGTGTTGCTTTTTCAAATTCGGATTTCACTGAGAGAGATCCCTTAGTACCCTTTAGAAAATTTATCAATTAACTGTGTTCTGATTTTTTTTTTTTATGGAAAATAAGTGCCACTTTATTGTGAATTAATTTGTACTAATTAATTTAGTTAAGGATAATATTTTAATTAGCAAACTTTACTAAATTAGTAGTTTTCTACTAACAATAAGTAGCTTTCTGCTAACAATTAGTAATTTTCTACTAACATTTAGTAGTTTTCCACGAACAATTAGTAGTTTTTTTACTAACAATGAGTAGAAAATACTAATTATTAGTAGAAAATTACTAATTATTAGTAAAAAATTACTAATTATTAGCAGAAAACTACTAATTGTTTACTTTTGTTAACTATTGTTACTTAATTGTTTTTTTTACTACCAATTAGTAGAAAATACTAATTATTAGTAGAAAATTACTAATTATTAGCAGAAAACTACTAATTGTTAGTAGAAAATTACTAATTTTTAGTAGAAAATGACTAATTATTAGTGGAAAACAACAAATTGTTAGTAGAAAATTATTAATTGTTAGCAGACAACTACTAATTGTAAGTAAAAAATTATTGATTATTAGTAGAAAACCACTAATTCATTTAGTAAGTCTAATATTTCAATTAGTAAACTTTAATAAATCATTAGTTTTCTACAAACAATCAGTAAGTTTTGACTAAAAATTAGTAAAAACCATTCCCTCACAACACAAGGATATTCAGGATATCCCTGGGACGTCCTGGGGATATCCATTTGCTTTTGGCGATTCGGATATCCCTAAGATATCCTCTGGATATCCATGGACATCTCTAAGATATCCCAGGGATATCCAAACCGCCGAAAACAAATCGATATCCCCAGGACGTCCCAAGGATATCCTGAATATCCTTTTGTTGTGAGGGTTACTAATTCCTCGAATAAATAAATTGGTACAGTTGAATTAGTACCCTCTAAATTTTGAATTAGTGACAATTTTATCTAATTTAAATTAGTGACTCACCTTTTGCTTTTGAACTAATTAAATTTTACTAATTCAAAAGCAAAAAACGTGTCTCTAATTCAAATTAGTTAAATTTTTTACTAATTTAGATTTAAAAAGTAATTACTCAAAGGTATATTCAGAGAAAAGGGTTTTTAATCCTTTGTACCCTCACAGCACCGGATATTTAAGGATATCCCTAGAACATCCTGGGGATATCCATTGCCTTGCGGCGGTTTGGATATCCCAGGGATGTCCGAGGGATATCCAAACCGCCATAAGCAAATGGATATCCCCAGGATGTCCCAGGGATATCCTTAAATATCCGGTGCTGTGGGGGTAATTTGTAAAAAGAATTTAATATTTTCTTTTTTCCTTATAAATGTTTCTAGGATTAAAAAGTCTTTAAAGAAGGAAGTTACAAAAATCCTCTTTTTTTTATATTTTACATTGAAATAAAATTATTAAGTAAATAAAAATTGCAAAACACGATATTCCAAAGGGGAGAAAAAAAAGTCCATTAAAAAAAAGAGACAATTTTTTTTTTTTTTCCGCCCAAAGGAAAAGGTAGACTCGCGTCGTGTGTCGTGAACTCTACGTATCGGATTGCAAATCAATATCTCATTTCATAGGTATGAATTGAGATGTCGTGGGCTGTAATGTAGTTTCGTGACCGACGTATAAGGGCGCTTTGGATGGCAGGTTGGACGTTTTGGGATGAGTCGAGTGAACGCTGCCAAATCAAATTACCCTGCGGGCCTTGCATCGTCGCTGAGGGATGAAGAGAGAGAGAGAGAGAGAGAGAGAGAGAGAGAGAGAGAGAGAGAGAGAGAGAGAGAGAGAGAGAGAGAGAGAGAGAGAGAGAGAGAGAGAGAGAGAGAGAGAGAGAGAGAGAGAGAGAGAGAGAAGTGTATATATAGGGCGACATAGGGCGTTGCACGGAAAAGTCTTTCTCTCGGATGGTACATGGAAGGTCTAACTAAACTCGTTATCTGATGTCCCATTCGATCTTTCGGTGGCTTAACGAGCGTCGGGATTGACAAGTCCCATCTCCTCCCAACCCTTCCAACAAAATCCTTTCGACGCTGCGCCTTTTGTCGAAAATTTCATAACATTCATGTCTCGCAGTCTACACATAATTAACAAATCTGCATATTACTTCTATCACAACGACCTCGCGCTTGTTAACCTCTTGTGCAAATATCATGTGGTCCAATCCTGTGAGGATTTTGGCTACCGTTTCCCAACAAATTTCGAGAAGAAATTATTCTTCACTGTAAAAAAAATTTTTTTTTTCCCCCCTTCGTTTTTATTATAATTTCATTTAATTTATTATTGATTATAACACTTTTTTTTTTGCATTTTTTTTTCAAACTTTGCAATCCGTTATTTGATGCTTCTATTTTTTTTTAATTTTGATAACAATTTTTTAAAAATTGTAAAATTTCTATTTAAATGTTTAAAACTTTCAGGACGTGTATTATTTAATTTGAATAATGATTAAAAATTAAATTCAAAAACTTTTTGATGTCAGTATCTAAAAGATTCTAATGAATAAATTAAATTAATGACAATGATATTTAAGTTTAATCACTTTTAAGATTCAAAAAAAGTTTTTATTACCTTTTCTGTCCTAAAATGATTATTAAAGAAAATAAAAAATTACTACTACCTTTCTATTCAAAATATTAATTACCAAATATTTATTTTAAAAAAAGTGTCTAAAAATGCTAAATCTTTAATTATGAATTTATGAAATAAATTTACGTTTTTGAAATTGCTATTAAGCTCTAAAACGTGGTAATACCAATGACAATAATTCTGACTGGTCATATCGGTTAATTTAATATTGAAGGAAGTAATATATAGTCCTTTGGCGAAGGAACTGTCACCTGCCAAAAGTTTAATAATTTCCTCAGTAAATGAGATTAATATTTGATAGAAGTGAAGTTCCTAAGCGTGCGAATAACGGAGCTGGTCAATCAGTAGAAACGATCTAAGGTCAAAGAGAGGGAGTACTCACTGACAATTCAATTATAACTAGAAATTTCTGATCTTACCCTAAGCCGAGGAAGTTCCAAAGCTAGCATTGAGGATAGTCGATGAGAACAAGAAAGGTGAGAGGGGGAAGGGGGCTTTGGAAGTCCTTTGCTTTCAAGTGTTATGCAGATTTGTGTTTGGCGAGTCATTACTAGTGGTATTTGCTGGTGTGACGTGAACTTCTGCATAGACTTGGAAGCTTCAAGCCCTTTCCTATTCCCATGGAGCCTCTGGCCAAGTGCAATGTTCTCTGACTATTCCTTCTGTCCTCGCTTTCGTACCCTCGGTAACCATAACTGCTTCATTGCCCAAGCTCGAGCTACCATTTTCATTTCCCGTCTCATGATGCTCGTTGTTCCCTACAATGTGAATCCAGCGCAAAAAAAAAAAAATCCGTTTGTTTTCCCCTCGAGACTCCTATGAAATCGACTCTTGCTGCTGGAATTGAGGCAGTTTCGTCTAAATGACGCTTTTGCCTTTCAAAGAAACAACTTCCCTTGTTCTCTATATTAGTTGATTCCAAAAGCACTCGCAAACGATTCATTTTAAAATGAAGAAACAAATTTCTGCTTTTATTCTTCAAATTCTTTCTTTTTTCAATAACAATAATAATAATAATCAGAAAATCATTTTTTAAACAAAAAAAATATTTGGATTTGACAAATATTTTCCAAAGGAAAATTTTATAAACTTACCGGCATAGTTTGGCTACCGTGAAGAGAATTAATCGCCGCCTGTGCTTCTTGGTGCGACGAAAATTTAACAAATGCACAGCCTGAAACAGATTAAAGGGATTATTTGTTAGTATCTTTTTTTTTTAGTTATTAAATATAAAAAATTGTGGAAAGATTAATTTTTATGCATTAAATATACCGCGTGTTGAAAATTCATCAAGTGCAAAGATAATTAATTTTGAGGACTTCCTCTATGCCCTTATATTGTTATGACTATTATGGACAAAGACAAAAAAGCTCAGCGGGAGCTTTTTGAAGAATTGACGAGCCAACGGAGCGAAAATTTCACTTAATAATAGATATTTGTGTGTGTGAAGGGAAAAAGTGCTCTTAATTCACCTTTATTCTGAATCTTCTTGCAATAACAATTTCTCTTATATTCATCATTTTTATCTCTTCTTTTCAAACCCCCCACCAAAAAAAATATAATAATAATAATTTACCATTTCTGTTATGTCAAATTTTTGTGCAGATGTATCATCCTCTTATATATATATATATATTTTCCGTGCATTTTCCGTTTTCCGTGCAGAAATTTTAAAAGGGCACTGTCAAGCCCCACGTCGGGAAGCTCCAAATTCGTATGAAACAAGAAATCCAATCGGGGCCACAGAAAAAGCCCTCTTTCGATTAAAATCGAGGCCCGACCATAGCCTGGTTTCGCCCCAGTCAGGTTCACTGTTTCAACCAGGTTGGCGAATTTTTGCACGGGTTTAAATTATTTACAAGTAAAAATAATTTGTTTTTTTGGGTTAATTAATTAATTGTTTCAAATAGTTGATACAAAAAAAAAAATTCATTATTACAAATAAAAATTGTTTGATACAATAATAAAAGTCAGGTACTTGATACAAAATTATAAATTATTTGATAAAAATAAATATTTATTTGATAGTAAACAATTATATTTGAATTAAATAAATTTTTCTTTTAATAAAAGAAATAATTTTTTATTTTCAAAAGTACTTGTAAAAATCACCAATTTAGGAATAAAGCGTTTTTTTTCAAGATTGATAAGAGGATTTTAAACGAGAATTAGGGGGCGAAAGAAATCTTGACTTTTTTCTATATTATGCACATTATAAAATGACATGACTACGATTTGGAACGATGGAATATTTTCTTTATCCCAATTTTTTTTTTTTCGATGGTTTCTATATCTCTAGGGAGCGGAGGGGGGGGGGGAGACGCAAACACTCTTTCGAGTCAGTTGATCGATATTTCGTGTCAAAAAACTTTACGGGGTGATGCTTCCCAAGCAAGAGGGACGATCCTTCGTTATTCATGGCATGCTCGAGAGGATTTGCGTGGTTAGGACTCGCTCGAGTGCGGAACTTTAAAGAATCGAATAACGAGCTTAACAGAAAAGAAACCAACCCCCTTCACCCCCACAAAGTCATCTATAATACACAAGTTATGGGGTTTCGGTTTTAGGCAATTGGTTTCCAAATTATCGATATTGTAATGTTTTTTACAAAAAAATACTCAATTTTTTTTTACACTATTGTCAATTTTTTTTCGAATTAGTAAATATTTACTTGAATCAAATAATTTTTATTTAAATTAAATTTTTGTATTTGAAAAATAAAATTAATTAATTTAAATTTAAAAATTATAAAATGAAGGATAAAAGTTGTTATTTTTATTGACTGTATAAAAATGTGAAAACAATGTAACTTGGGGAGAAGAGTGAAAATTCAATATAGTTGTTTTTTTATGGAGGTTTTCGATTATGAGGTCAAGACCTAATAATAGGATGGAATGATTGCGTTTGGGAAGAATGGGTTCAAACTTTATCGACCCGTTAGGTAAGCAGTTTTAATATAAAAGAACTAAATGCGAAAGTGTGCTGGCGTCGGGGCCGCCACGCGATAAACTTGGACATGTTTGCCGAGTAATCAAATATGAGAGATTCTTTTTCAATCGCCCCAGCCCAAAAAGTCGATGTTCTTGGATTGGCTTTATACTTTGGTAAATTGTTGTCCTATATCACAGTAATAAATCCCCAAAATATAAACTCATTAAAAAAATATTTGTAGAAAGTAGAGGGGGTTGAAGTTTTGACGTTAAGGGTAACATTGTCATTTTCAAATCCGTATAACTATGACAAAAGTTAATGAATTTTAATTTATATATAATGAATTTTAATGCATTTTTCACGTACTTTTCAAAAATGTATACGAAAATTAAAAAAAAAAATTTTTAACCCCTTTTTTTTCAAAATCAACCCTTATTTTTCGATTTTCACCCCTTCGGGTATTTTTTTTTTTTTTTTTTTTATTTTTATTGGAAAGCTGAGGTTTTTTCCTATGAGCTATGTAAATATGAAAATGGGACAACAATAATTTTGTGAGAAACAGAATATTAAAGTAGGCGGTGCACCCGCGCTATCGACGCAAAGATGAGTACCCATCGTTGTACGCACTTATATTATTCCTGTTTACTTCAGTAACAGCTCTCTGCATTCTACAGGGTTGAGACTGTCCATAAAATAATGCCTGCATTACTATTACTGAAAGAAATTTAAATTTTGAAAAATGATAAATTAAAAATTAATAAAAAGAGAACATGTTTTTAATAGGTATGAAATTATTAATTTAAATGAACTATTGGATATAATCTGGTTTAAATATTATTTTGGGATTAATTTAGAAAAAATTATTTTTAATCTGATAAAAGGATGTTTATTATTTGAATTATGTTGAAATGAAGGATATTTGATTACTTTTTAGATTTTTTATTGCTTTTTTTGTTGCTTATTTTTTGTTGAGAAACGCGTGCAGGAATTTTTTTTGTTTTTTTAGTAAAATAATCACACTCCAATGCCGTGGAAAATTTTTTTAATTGTAACTTATTATCTTCTGTGACTGCAAAAGAATGATATTGTAGTGTACCTGGTACGGTTTGAGCATCGTCGAATCTTCTTTTTAAATTTTGAGTAGCCTCAAGATGAGCGTCTTTACTGCTGTAGAAAGTTACGGTTTCTTTGCAATATATTTTTGTATAATCAAAAAGGGCTTTTGCAGTCAAAATTCGATTTTCAGAGGAGCATTGGAGGCTGTATCGTGCAGCATTTCTTTTTATACTTGCTCCAACCCCGTCACAAGGACCCTTGCCATGAGCTGTAGCATGGAAATGCCATTCAGCTACTATTCCAAAATCTGCCAGGTGAGCCAAAAGATTGGCGAAATTATTTTTATTTTTGAAATGTTGCCCAGCACCATCCGTAAAGTAGTACAACTTCTTAGGATGAAAATTAGTTTTTAAATAATCTATTATTATATTTTGATAAACATAAACGGCAGCAGTATCATGAGTCAAATTGTCAGATATTATTACAATACTTTTGTGCTCCAGTTTCTCAAATTCTTTATAATAAATCACCACTGTGAAAATAGTGGCTTGGTCGTTATTCCAATGGAAAGACTGAGCAGAATTTTGTAAAACAAAAGCATAATTCTCTGCAAAGTCACAAGTAATGAGAAATTCATCCTTTTGCAGAGAATTTTTCAAACTTTTCATGAACGATGATTGCTCTTTTGCAATAAAATGGTGTGACTTCAGTTTCATCAATTTTTGGCAAAGTTCGTTTACAAAATCGTCTGTACTTAAAATGATGGTATTTAAAGCACACCTATCTGTTTGCGTCCAGGAATCAAATTTAATTTCGTCAATTTCATTTTCCTCGAAATATTTAATTAAATTTTCTTCAACTTTTGACTCACCAGGACAGAATTCACAGCCTCCTAAATAACAACTACTTGTTGGATGCGAACAGATTAGGAGATTGATGCAATCGCTATAATTTTCAACATTTACCTGTGAATCGTTTATTAAAGCTTGAATGCCAATACTTTCTATCATTAGTCTCACATTTTCATGATACACGCAAACGCATACTGTATGAGTTCCGCTGCTTCCAGCTAAAACGCAATTTGCAGGCCTCAACTGAGCAAATTTTGAAAAGCATATCTCAACTTCTTTATGTTCACTTTTAAAAAGAGAGTACAACTCTTTAAGATTACAGAGTACCAATCTTTTTTGGACATGCTCCCGACTCCCATCACTTTTACGAATCGATACAAAATCCTTCATCCCTGCTAATAAGCGACTATTATCGTCTTGTTGATAAAACTGTTTTACAAGTTTTTCAACGTCAGAATCCAAAGGTTTTCCTTTCCTTGGAGCAGGAAGTGCTAGAATCCCTTGCTCTGAAACCAACTTTTTTGCAATCCTAACGCTGCGTTCGGATGCACCAAACATTGACATAATTTTTTTTCTGCCCAATGACTTTGGTGCAAGTGTGAGAAGTTGAATTCTTTCAGATCTATTAGGAGATATTTTAAATTTCTCAATAATTGCTTCTAAAACTTCAACAGCTGCTTTATGATTTAAGTCATCACATTGGGGTAATGAAGAATTTTGTGGCATAACTGACACAAAATCAACATCTTTATCATCATCCAGCTCGTCAATTTCAGCATCAGAAGATTCAATATTAGAGGCAATAAGATCAGAAAAATCAATATTAGAAACAGAAGAATTTAATTTTGAATTTAAATCATCTTGAGTAGTTTTTAATTTATAAATCTCTTTTCTACACTTAGAACAAATTTTTGAATCTTCCGGTAATGTCGAAAATTTTTCTCTTAAATAATTTGAAACGCGACGTAAATCATTTGATTTGTGTTTTTCTTTTCCTAAAGGATTTACACATTCATTTCTCCAAACAAGTTTGGAGCTTTCTTTGGCTTTTGCCATTTTATCGAAAATAATAATTTTAAGTAAATTATACTTAAAATCTCGAATTGAAAAATAAAACGTTAATTAAACTCTAAAATACTTACCTCGAAAATACTTACCTTGAACACAATATTCTCAAAATAAATTGAGGAAGAAAATTATTTGAATATAGTCAGCCCTTTTATATGTGCAGCGATCAGTCTTAGTTGCGAGTTACTAAAAAGCCGTAAGCCATCTAGCGAAAAGACAGCAAACTAACTAACACGCGGGAAAAATTTGAAAACAAGAGAACATTTGAAAAGAGTAAATTAATAATAATATTTAATAGGCAGCTTGATTAAAGAAATAATTCAAGTGTATAATTATTGATTGATTAATTTACATAATTATTTAATTTAAACAAAAATATAAATATTTTTTAAATAAAAGCATATATGTGACCGGGTCTGAGAAAACGATGTTATCGAACAAAAAATCAATTTTTTTTATAATGGTTTCTTATAGTTTAAGGTCCTAAAAATACAATGCAACTAATCTCGAATGTTAAAAAAAAATTTTTGCATTTGTTTATAACAATTTATAAATTTTTCAAAATTAACGAAAAATTCGACTATATATATTTACTGAAGTAAACAGGAATAATATAAGTGCGTACAACGATGGGTACTCATCTTTGCGTCGATAGCGCGGGTGCACCGCCTACTTTAATATTCTGTTTCTCACAAAATTATTGTTGTCCCATTTTCATATTTACATAGCTCATAGGAAAAAACCTCAGCTTTCCAATAAAAATAAAAAAAAAAAAAAAAAAAAAACCCGAAGGGGTGAAAATCGAAAAATAAGGGTTGATTTTGAAAAAAAAGGGGTTAAAAATTTTTTTTTTTAATTTTCGTATACATTTTTGAAAAGTACGTGAAAAATGCATTAAAATTCATTATATATAAATTAAAATTCATTAACTTTTGTCATAGTTATACGGATTTGAAAATGACAATGTTACCCTTAACGTCAAAACTTCAACCCCCTCTACTTTCTACAAATATTTTTTTAATGAGTTTATATTTTGGGGATTTATTACTGTGATATAGGACAACAATTTACCAAAGTATAAAGCCAATCCAAGAACATCGACTTTTTGGGCTGGGGCGATTGAAAAAGAATCTCTCATATACGAGTGGAAAGTCTCACAGGGTTATCGATCTATTCGTTGGGAGAGAGAGAGAGAGAGAGAGAGAGAGAGAGAGAGAGAGAGAGAGAGAGAGAGAGAGAGAGAGAGAGAGAGAGAGAGAGAGAGAGAGAGAGAGAGGAGAGTAAAGGGACCATCTCTCGGACGAAGCACTCAAAGCCCATCCTTATACTGGAGGGAGTTCCAGCGAGAGCGGTTTGCCCAGTGTTTGTTGTTCGTTGTTGTTCAACGAGCAAACATAGTTTTGGACTTGGAGGGTATGGGCGTTGGGGCTCGGCTATCAAACTTTCGAGAAATTCGAGTCCTTTATTTCCACGACTTGCAGGCTCTTCTCTTACCAACATCTTTCACCCACCCATCTTCTTCTTCTTCTTCTTCTTCTTCTTCTTCTTCTTTCTCAGAACATTTTAGACCCCTTTGATTCCTGAGACTCTTTGAGAAAAATCTCAAGAATTGCCCCAGCTGTTCGGAAGAAAGAACGTTTTAAACATCGGAAAAAGTAATTTGAATCGTCAAAACTTTTTATCAAACTAATTTTTCATTGTTCCCTATTAAAAAAAAAAAAAATACTTTCGAAATTAATTTACTAATATAGTGTGATTATTTTATCATGCTAATGAAGGGAATAGTTTTTTTTTTTTTTTATATCAAACAGTTGACCGGAGAATTTATCGCGTACGTCCTGGGAAATGTAAGCAAGGGTGCGTCCATATGGAGTAGGTCAAAGAGTGTTATAGATACTTCAGCCTTATTGCGTTCAACTTTGAGTATATAATCGCAATTCTTGAGAATGTGGTGATAAATAATTTACCCCTTTTATTCTACGACTGTCTATTAAATTGTTTCAATGTAACTTTGTTTCTCTATTAATATTTAAAATTCAAATACAAAATTGTTGCAAAACACAAAGAAAAATAATTTCATTTTTCGAAATTAAAAATTTTATTTATTAAAGGCTGGTTAAAATATAAGAATTTGGAATTAGAGATAGAGAGAGAAGGTTTAACGATTGCCTATCCGAAAATGTTGCCGGGAGACTCAAAGGCCGTTACCGATTGTAACATCCTGGTCAAATCAATTTCATTAATTAGACTACTAAATCCTAGTGGAGCGCTCTCTTGAATTCCCCTAATTGGTACCGGGGCAACGTTTTACAGAATGCTACTACACAACGATATAGTTGGAACTCGACGTCAGAGAGAGAGAGAGAGAGAGAGAGAGAGAGAGAGATACGAATTAGAATTCTTCCTCTCTGTGTGTGCACTCGCAATTATATGTGTTGCGTCCATGATACCGGCTTTGCGCATGCAAGAGAGATGGGGATTTAAAAAAAACGCTGACAAAGTTACGAAACACACGTACTCAGCCTTTTTTACAACCGGACGAGAGGGAATGAAGGCAAGCCGTCCGAGCGAAAGAATAAAGGATAACACGTGGCTCCGCTGCGTAAAAAAAAGGGGTGAAAGAGAAAAAAGAGAGAGAGGAAGAGAGAAAAAAGATAGAGAAATAGAGAAGGAGAGAAATAAACTAGAGAGAAAAAAGACAGAACAAGAAGGGGTAAAGATTGAATGAACGAGAGCCAGAGAATTACGAGAAGAGTTCGGGATAGGTTAAAAATAAAACCAGAGTGAAAAAATCTTTCTCCTACTCGGGAATATGGAATAAGAGATTTGCCACCGTATTTTAGGATTCCAAATGCAAATCCACCGACAAAATGTTCTTAGTCCTTTCCTTTTGCATCTCTTATCCTTCATAAAGCAAAAATATTTGTCGAAACTAATATTGCCCCATTGAAAATTCATTCAATTTCTCTAATTCGAAAATAAAAATATGCCATTAGAGGAATAAAAAAAAAATTTCAACTCATAATTGTCAGGGTATTAATCAAAAAAATTTTTCCATGAAAAATACAAAAACAGACGTCCAGTGAATATAACGAAAGAAGAACGAGAAAGAAAAGCAGAAAAATATATATATATATATATATAAAGAGAGAGGGAAAAGCTTCGGTCGCGTGGAAATTTATCTTCTCGTAATACGTGAAGCAGAGCCGTTATCCAGACGTCACCACGTTCCTGGCAGTCCTCGTCCTTCAAAACGTGTTCTCCATGACGCAACTACGTTGGATTCAGTCGTGTCCGCATTATAATGGCATTACGTGTTCTCATATTACACCCCTGCTATGTTCCATCCATACTTTTTCCAACAAAATATATAGCCATCTCGCGCAAAACCCATCCTCTACTGTTTTCCCTTTGGGCATGCGGCATAATAAAAGTGATTCTCTTACGTATATGAGTGAAAAAAAATATAACATTTTCAAAAAACAACTGCTATTTTTTTTCGCTTTAAATTACAAACAAAAAAAAAATTACGGTACAAACCATTGTAACATAAAAAAATATTCAGTAAATATTATTCCGGATTTCATATTCATTTCATTCCTCAAAAATGAATTTTTAATCAAATTTGCCATAAACATAATCTAGATTTTTTTTTCAACTATAAGGTCCCTTTCATTTTACTTTGTACTTTTTTAATTTCGAGTCGAGATGATGCAAAAATAATTGTTGTTTCTATAAAATTCGACTTTGGAAAATTATACTATAAAAAAACGGAATTATCACTGTGCAGAAATTTTGTCAGGGCTCAAATCGGGGCCAAATTAGACTGCCCTATTAGGGAATAAGCGCGCCTGATGTGGCCCTTATTAGAAAATCCACATTTTCTGGTCGCCCTGATTAGATGTGGCTATTCCCTACTAGGGCCCTGATAGCGCCCTAGTACACGTAGCTTTTTACACCTCGTGTAAAAATTGCCCTAACAGGGCCCTAGTGGGGAATGAAACGCCACACCTGATCAGACCCCTATCAGGGCTAGCAGAAAATGTGAATTTCCTAATCAGGCACGGTGTTTCATTCCCTAATAGGGCAGTCTAATCCGGCCCCGATCTGGGCCCTGGTAAAATTTTTGCAAAGGCTCCAGTTGCCATTAAAAAATTGTTTAAAGCAAAAAAAAAATTGAATTTCAGTGTAATAAATATAAATAATTTCTAAAGGACTCATAAAGGTCGATGATAGAAATTAAGTGTAACTGTTCTTATTAACAAGGCGGGACTCAACGACGAAAAATCATGTTTATCTATATTTTTCCACTCATTTTTTTTTTCCTGCCCTTGGATAATTGACGGGGCGTACACGTAGTTGAGAGGGTGTGCCGGACTGTCGGCAAATTCATCTAGATTACGGCGCAAAACTACTCCCGCGCTGTATTTACCAGGCATTAAATTACACAAACGGCTGCGTCCGCGAAGGGTCGCGCGCGCAACCGGTTTACTTTCATCACATTCAATATTGATCACCCGTTCAGCATATACGTGCTTTATTTATGCAGCAGAACATTGTTATCGTCGGCTCCGGAAATCCTTCGCGTCAAAAAAAAAAAAACAAAACAAAACCAAAAATAAAATAAAATTGACAAAAAATATCTTCTTGAAATTTTATAAGTCCCGTCATCTTGCGATTATCCAAGAAAAAAATTCTCTTTGTTTTAATTTTTTTTTGGTAAAAAAAAATTACTAAATTAAAATACGATTTAGATCTAGATATATGTGTATAAATTGCCTTGTCAGGGCCCTAATAGGGAATGAAACGCCAAACCTGATCAGGGCCACATCAGGCGCGCCTATTCCCTAATAGGGCAACCTAATTTGGACCCGATATGGGCCTTGGCAAAATTTCTGCACGAGATATGGAAGTTAATACAATTAGCCATAATAATTTATTTCCTCAACTGTTGCGCTTGCGGTAAAAGCTGTAACAAATTTTTTTTTTCGCTGCACTATTTTTTAGGAATAAGAAAAAATTAAATTTGTTAAAAAAAAATTGTGATGAAAAGTAAGGCAAAAGTGAACAATGAAAATCAATGAGAACCGGGGGGGTGGAAAAATCCGAGGATTTTTTTTTTTTCAACTCTCCAACGATGTATATAGTTTTATTTGTATCCGTAAAGGTTTACTTGGTCGTAAATGACCATAGGATTAGAAAGCTCGATAGTATCTGCCGACAAAAGTTACAACTTGCAGCAGCTTCGTTACATATAAAGGGCAGGGGTGTGGTATATAATTTTTAATTGGATTTCGAAACGAAACGAATTTCCCCAGTGGCGATGATATCCCCCCCCCCTCTCTCTCTCTCTCTCTCTCTCTCTCTCTCTCTCTCTCTCTCTCTCTCTCTCTCTCTCTCTCTCTTTCTCCATGAAATGGCGGCACCCAAGTCGTATTACTCGATATATACTCGCGGTTACAATGAAGAAAGATTGCGCAGTTTCAAATCTCAACTCATAAAAAGAAAAGTAAACAAAGCAATTTCAACAGAGTGCCTCTCTCGGAGGATCTAAAAATTATTCGATTCAAGTAGTAAATTTAACATACTTTTAAATAGATTAAATAGATTCAATGAAATGCTTAGTATCGAAAGAGAAAGAGAGTGGGAGAGACAACAAAAGTTATCTATGTATTTAAATTCTAATTACACTTTTTATCAATTAACTTTCAAAGTGGAATTTATTTTTTTTTTTTTTTGTCTACGTGACACCCGTGGAGATGGCCATTGGTAACCTTAATAAAAGGACTTTCGTTCAAATATTGATTCGACGGTTAATTAAGAGTAGTCTTCGGCATCATCCGTCAACATTACCTTCGGTCCTATTTCACTTGCCCTTAATTGTGGGATGTTTGTGTTTCTCAAAATTAAATTCCCTCGCCTGCAAAAGGGAGCGAGAAAGGAGTAGGGTGATTGCAAACGTCGGGTGTAATCTAAACAAATTTACGTCCAACAAAAGAGAGAAAGGGGGGGGGGAGGGGGAAGCCGGATAAAAGAAAAACAGGTCAACTTCTTCTCTATATAGAAAGTCTTCCTTTCTTTAAATCTCTGCTTTTTTTTTTTAAGAAAAAAACTTATTTCACTATAATTAAAAAACCCTAATACTTTTTGCTCATTTTTCAATCACTCTTTTTTTTTTGCAATTATTCTTTTCATTAAAATAAATAAGAAGATTTTTGGAAATTAAAAATAAATTTTTCTAGACTGGCATTTTCGATATATTTTTCTCCAAGTTGTTTTGATTTCCGTGGTTTGTGAGGAATGTAAAAATTTGTTCTCCTTCTCGTAAATTATAAAACTTTAGCGCAGATAGGAAAAGAGTTTTTCAAATATATATATATATATAACTTTTCTTCTCAGATGTGCATTGGAAGAATTAAAATTCTTGAAAAGTTATTTTTTGTTGTTGTAACGGGATAGATACTTTATAAATCGTCCATGCAATAATTAAAACTTTTTTTTAACTTTAAAAAAAAAAAAATTTCGAATTGGAAAAGTAACATCGTAATAAGAAAGTTATTATTGTTGATTAATTATTTTTCCAAGGTTTACGAAATAATCGACATTTTTTTTATTATTTCACAAAACATTTTATTTTGTCAAATAATACAATAATTTTAACTTTTGTTTTTCTGAAAAAATAATTCAATTATAAAAAAAATGAAACACAAAGAAAAGTAATATTTGATTTAGTAAAGTTTAATGAGGGTTAAATTATCACAGTTTGTATCTTGTGAAACTTGATAAGGAAAGTTATAATTTTATTGTGGGTAGTCTACATTTCGAATTTGTCGTGAGAATTATTTTATCTCTGCTTTTGAAAATGAACTCCAGATTGTTCGCACGCGGAAGTCATAAAGGAACTTGGCACCACCACCACCACCACCATGGCTCTAGAGAAGTTTTGTCAGAGACGAAGATGGTGAAGTTGGTCGTTTTGCAGGGGGATGAGATTGCGGAAAAAGAGCCCAAAGAAGAAGAAGAAGAAGAAGAAGAAGAGGGGAGAGGGAGGTTTGAAACTGGGCGGCAGAGAATCTCCGGGCTAATTAAATAACTAGCAAGTCATCAAGCGACTTGCCACCTCGGTCGAGTCCATTCCTGTTCTCCGAGTCTGGGCTTTCTTACCAGCGAAGCTTGTGTTTCTAGCTGTCTCACGTCTCTCACCCACTCGTTATTTAATTAAACTTTCCGAGAAAAGCCAGGCCACTGTTTATACCAAAAAGCTTTTCTACTCGTCACTGTCCATTTTAACCTTCTCTTTTACCTTTAAAAACCGCCTCTAATATTTATTTTTTTTTTGTCAAAAGAAACTCATTTCAAAATTACTTGTTTTTTTTTTTATTTTTTTGTCCTCGAATTATAAAATATTTTTTTTTTTTTGGAAAAAAATTGTTATGTGGAAGCTTTCTAAGGATGGTCATTCTTGAAGGCAAACAAAAGAGGTTGAAAGATAGTTGTGTATATGTGGAACTTGGAAAAGAAAACGAATAGATTCCCCAGGGGAAGGTACCGCCTCCGCGTGCTCATCGCTTGCAGCGAAAAGCTGCTGGAGCTTACGGGAGCTTAAACCGGTGACAGGATGATTGCTGGTATTATTGGAATTACGCGGAAGCGAATTGCATGGCTCCGTAACGAACTCTCGCAATATCGTTGAAAAGCGTGCGGCTGTCTTTATACCTTTTTTTTTTTTTTTTTTTTTTGTTTACCCTCCACACTGTGTGTCAAGCTTCTTAAGAATATCTCTCTTAGGAAAGTACAACTCTATTAATGGCAGAACAATTTTTTTTCCGTTACATAAAAGTTTGGCTGTAACTCATAATTCCATTTTCATTTTCAGTAGAACAAATCAGTCTATAGTCAGACAACTTTCGTTTCACTGATGAATAAAAATTGAAAAAGAAAAAAAAAATTAAAAATTTATTTACCAATATTTATTTATTTTTCTATTCTATTGAAATTTAAAAAAGGAAATTATATAATAGTAATTAGAATCGTAATAAGAAAATTGCGATATAAATATTAAAAATGATAAACTTGGATCTTTCTCTTTCTCTCTCGATGATGGAGCAATGGGCTAAGGTGTGAAACCACGACTGTTGTTTACGCGTGTTTACGAATGCAAAGTGTTTGCGAGCATTGTGTGCTCACCGCGTGCAGTGCGTGTACACGACGCATTGAATGGGACCTACAGCGTATGCGTGTCGCGAGAGGGTGCTTGCATGTGCGGTATGGCGTTAGCACACTTGGCGAGCTGCCATTTAGGGTTGAAACTACCAAGAGGGTAGAAGGCCGCCCTCACACTCATATATACGTATAGCTCGTTCATTTCAGTTCAACTTGAAAAAGACAGGGTACACTTTTCTTTTTCATTTTTTTTTTTTTTTTTCAACAGACCACAATTTTGCCGCCTATACCCGCGTGTACTATATATATATATATATATATATGTGTGTGTGTGTTCTGATTAACATCTTTTTAAAGAACATTCAAAAACCTTACCCTTTAAAATAATTATTTCCTCCCCTTTGCGAATAGAAAAACACCCGTTATTTTATCTCATTAATTTTTTTTTCTGCTAATTTGCGTATAGCTAGTTATTGAAAGTGTTATAATTATTCTTGTATTTAACCACAAACCATTAATAATAAGAAAAAATTGCGTTTAAAGTTTTTAAAAAAAATGTTTACTGTATTTTATTTTAATTTTAATTGGTCACTGATGGCTAATTAGTAATTAGTAACCGTTGTACTGTTAGTAGAAAACTAATAATTGTTTATATATAAAACTACTAATCGTTAGTAGAAAAATATTAATTATTAGTATAAATCTACTAATCGGTAGTACAAAAGTACTAATCGGTATTAGAAAATTAATAAACGTATAAAACTACTAATTGTTAGTATAAAACTAGTAATTGTTACTACAAAACTACTAATAGTTAGTATAAAAATATTAATTATTAGTATCAATCTACTAATCGGTAGTACAAAAGTACTAATCGTTAGAAGAAAAGTACCAACCGTTAGTAGAAAAATACTAATTATTAGTAAAAATCTCCTAATCGGTAGTAGAAAATTACTAAACGTATAAAACTACTAATTGTTAGTATAAAACTACTGATTGTTATTACAAAACTACTAATCGTTAGTAAAAAATACTAATTGTAAGTAGAAAACTACTAATTGTTAGTAGAAAGCTACTAATTGTTAGAATGAAACTAATAATCCTTAGTAAAAAAAGACTAATTGTTAGTAGAAAAGTACTAATTATTAGTATAAATCTACTAATCGGTAGTGCAAAAGTACTAATCGTTAGTAGAAAAGTACCAATCGTGAGTAGAAAAATACTAATTATTAGTAAAAATCTCCTAATCGGTAGTAGAAAATTAATAAACGTATAAAACTACTAATTGTTACTACAAAACTACTAATCGTTAGTAAAAAAATACTAATTGTAAGTAGAAAACTACTAATTGTTAGTAGAAAGCTACTAATTGTTAGAATGAAACTAATAATCCTTAGTAAAAAAGGACTAATTCTTAGTAGAAAACTACTTATTTTCAGTAGAACACTACTATAATCGTAAGTAGGAAACTACTAATTGTTAGTAGAACACTACTAATTGTTAGTAGTTAAGGACTAATGTTAATAGGCAACTATTAATTTTTAGTAGGAAACTACTAATATTTAGTAGAAAACTATTATTATTTTTTTTTTATTGTTATTATATTTATAGTTTTTTTTTATTTTTACATTTTCTTCGTTATTATTTGGAAAAGAAAAATTCAAAATTGCCAGAGAAGAAACATTTTTCCGATAAATATATTATTTCAATTGAAATAATTCAAGTGTTTTGTGGCTGTCGTGGAAAAAAAAAAAAATATATATATATATATATATATATATATATATATATATATATTAGGATGGAGTGACAAGTGTGGCTCCTATAACTAAATGTCCAGACCACACGCTCGGCCGATACCGCGAGCGACAATCAAGTTCAGTCTTATTGATTCGTCAACATTGCGGTTTGTGGTTGACATTGTGAACAAAAGAACAATGCTCACCCTGACAGGAACTCTTGCAAATACGCAATTCCGGCTTTGCAAAAAGCTTATAATATAAAAGTCTATATTTGCCCATATTGTTCGCAAACTACCACAAAATAGACTCTAAATTGTAATCGCTTTTTTTGTTTTAAAATTTCTATCATATTATTATTTTATTCTCTAAAATTACGAAAATTGTTCTTTTTCTTTTTTAGGCAAAGAAAAAAAAATTTTTAGGAAAAAAAAAATTTGCAAAATGTTGAAAAAAAAAAAATGTCCCGTTAATAATTAGAAGGAGGAGGGGGGGAGGGAAATAGGAGCGTGATACTTTGATATTCTGTCTTTTAAAGGTACTCATTTATTAATTCCGCGCTCGGGGAAAATTTTGCAACGCTCAACGAATGATCTTCAAATAAAAGCTGCAAAGAAGTTTTATTTGCGAAAGTGATTGCTTTCGTCTCCATCATGTGCACGCACTCTAAAGCACTTTGAGTCTCGTATAATATTCAGGAAGCCGTTTGCGAAGGCTGGTTACAGTAGCAGGTGATGAAGAATATGGTTACATAGACGAAACTTTCATCGCTTTACGCAAACATACACAGACTCTCTCTCTCTTTCTCTCTCTCTCTCTCTCTCTCTCATTCTCTCGTATATATACGTTGCGCGAGGAAATTTCCGGCGATATATGACCCGCGTCTTGCCCCGAATCATTTTCACCCTCGACGAGCCTGACGTTCTCTGCATCTTAAGGTGACGAAATAACGGAGGTTTATAAATTCATAACGTTACTTGAGACTTGACACTTTGTTGTTGAAACTGTCTCGTAGATAAATTTTACACTACTACTTGTTTCTAAATAAATTTTCACTTAAATTATTTAAACAGCTGGAAAATAATTCAGAAAATGAAATTTTTTAACTCAATTTTTACAAAAAGGAAATTTTTTTTTCTAAATCAGAATAATTTAATAATAAAAATTTTTTTTAGAGAAAAAAAATTTAAGCCGATAAAAAAAAATTGCTGATAGAATAGATCATCATAAATTTTTTCTTGGGGATATTTTTGCAATTTTTCAAAAGGGCAAAATTGAATCTGATTTTCTTGAATAAAATAGATTTTGAAAAAAAAAAATCCAAATTAAATCCCACAAAAGATTTATTAAAGATTAAAGTCTATATATTGAAAAATAAGAAATTGATTTTAGATTTGTTTCTTTTCAAAAGAAAAAAAAAAAAACTACTCATTTTCTTTTAATTTATATAATATAATCACAACAAATATATAACATCAATAGGTATACGGGGAGAAAATTCTTTTATATTCCTCAAATATGATTAGTTCTTGTTATTTTGAATTACGTCAGCAATTTTTTCACGCTAGGAGATCTAGTTTTCAATAGAGCTGAATTGACGTAAGTAATAATAATTGGTTGTCGTTTTACCATTTTTTTTTTTTTTTTTCTCTTTTTTTTGTGAGTCGAGTCCCATTAACTAGCACACCTGCTGTTTGCATGTAACAGGACGCTCCTATTCAAAAGCTAACAAAAAAAAAAGATGCAAGTTTCCTTCGTTATCGTTCTTTTCATATACACACAATATATAAGAGGATAAAAATAATTTCCATACGAAATTTATAAATCATGATATAGAGATAAGAATTTTTTATCCTATGCTTTTTTTTTTTTTGCTACAAATTGGCCTATTATATTTATTCGTTTATAAAAAAGAAATTGAATTTTTCCATGAAAAATATATATTTGATTGAAATTAACTTTTAAAAAATAAAATTTTACTCAATTTTTATAAAAAATCAAATAATTAATTGAATTTTGAGTAAAAATAAAAAAAATAGTTGATATGTAAGAATTTTTCCGTATATATATAAAAAGAATTGAAGTGAATGTTGAGATATATGTGGCACAGAAAAAAAATGGCACATAATTTTTCGAGGGCAATGACACGATCCTGAAGCCGAGTTTGCGGGGGTTAGATCGCTCGGACCCCAAAAGAAAAATCAATGCTGTGAATGGGCTTTGAGCGTAGCCGCCTGTCACACTATCACTATATATATATATATATATATGTATACATATACGTTGGGGGTGAACTAAAAGTAGGGTGAATTCCATGCCACGTAAGCATATACATATACTGGGTGATGAAGAAACTTGAATCGCACCCCACACTTTTCCAAGGCCAGTATATAGCAATGTTAAAGAATTTTCCTTTCGAGCGAGCGGAAATAAATATTCAAGCAGAAGCAAACAAAAGCCTGCATTTTTATCCTTTTCTCGTTCTCATTGTAAAGCGACAAAGAAAATCTTTTTACTCATTTTACACCCTTTCTCTCTCTCTCTCTTTTTTTCAAATTTTTTTTTTTTTTTTTTAACTGCTCATGATCGTTATTTTCTCATGAAGATCGTTTTATTTTTCTCCTGTTTCGCTAAAATATGAATTTATGTTTCATAAATATTAGATATTATATATGAAATTAAAATCATTTTCATTTATAATTTTATATTTGTTATATAGACAGATATGAACCATCATTTTTATATGTGAGATGAAAAAAAAAAAAAAAAAAAATACGCAGTAAGGTGCATTAACTTGTAATGCGACGTAAGTGGCTGTTGAAGAATTTAACGACTGCTTGATAAGAGTTTTCTTGTTTTATATAATATGTATAAAAGTAAAAGGTTTTTTTCTTTGAAAAATAGAAAAGAATTCTCAAGTTGCTTTTACATGACAATATATTTGTTAATTGAAATAAAAATTTTTTTTCCTCCCTCAATAGTAAAAATTAAAATAAAAAATATTAAAATCTAAAATTTTTTTTTTTATAATCTGATTTTCAACTATAATAAAATGCCTCTAAAACTAAATTTAAAAAAAAAGGAGTCATCGATAAATTTGGTAAAAACTGGAGCGAACTGGCTTTCGTTAACGAGCTCGTTAAAATTTGTCATCAGAAACGGGAGTGAAAAGCAGACTATTTGGGATATACGTGTCGCGATTCGTTTTCATATTGGATCGGTGCGTTTAGTCTCTAGAATAACTACATATACTGCAGTGGTTGCATCGTTAGACTGATAGTTTCAACTGACGATAAATCCCTCAAAAAGACATTTCGCTACGATTTTGAATTCTGCAAGTCCACACATTCAGTTTTAAAATTGACATCAAATAAACGCAATGCATATATAGTCGTATAAAAAACAAGGACATCATATTTTCCAACATAAATCACAAAATAATACTCATCATAAAGCTAACCATAAACAATATATATATATCAAAAACTTTAAATCTTTGAAAATTATAATCAAAAATACTCTTTTTTTTTCAGCAAAAATCAAATTTTTATTTTCAAATAGAATTTTTTTTTAATAAAAATAAATATTTCATTAAAAAAATTAATATTTATTCTAAGTAATATTTATATAGCATTAAAATAAATAAAGTAAATCTATAAAAGAGACATTTTTTACAAGTTAATTGATTAATTTAGTGTTTGTATTGTTAAATCCACAAATTTTGTTTACTTATTGGATTTAGATATAATTTGACTCACAGTTGGAAAAAAAAAATAAATTCTCATACTGATTAGAAAAATAATGTAGGGAGAAAAATGATGTTTTATATATAATTATTATGTGACTCCCCGTGGCTTTTATATATATATATATATATATATATATATATATATATATATGGGATAAAGTGGAATACACAACGAGTATAACGAGAGCGGGGTGATTTTTTGTCTTCGTTATTTGGACATGGGGTGCATGTTAATAACAGTGACAAACCGGCTTTCATATCAGATGAATGTCTGTTATCTTGCACGGTTCGTTTAAACATAATAGCATTTTTTTTTTTTTTTACAAAAGTCGATAAATTAAGGATCTATGAAAAAAAATTCTATTTTTATCTTTACACAAAAAGCTTTTATATAATATATACAAAATAATAAATAATAATAATAATAATAATAAAAATACAGAAAAAAATTTTATAAAGTACGAAATTAAATTTCCTCTTTTGTAAATTTTGTATATAATTAAAATGTTTAAAAAAGGGTGTGGTAAAAACATGGTGAATGAAAACAAAAAGTGGTTAAAGGCGATAGGAAATTTTCTCGTTTTACACGCGAGTGGGGTAAACAAAAAAAAAAAAAAAAAAAAGGGAAAAAAGGAAAATAAATAAAAGTGTCGAGGCGGAAAAAGTCTGTCAGAAGCTATTGTAATAGTCGGAACGTCACAATTAAAATCGTTTCTGGCGCGTCCTTTGACGAAGCAACGTCATTTATTTTACACAGCCTCCGGAAAAAGTCAAAATTGGACGGAAATCGACTCGTCGTCGTGAGCAAATAGGGCTTAAGAGAGGAGTCGAAATTTGAACGCGCGTGTTCACGTTTGGCTAGAGTTTCGTTCGCGGCCAAAATGTAGTTGGTAGAGAGAGAGAGAGAAAGGGGGGGGGGATTAACATGCATTTACGAAAATGCGAACGCGCACCAATACCACAGTAAAGTCCATGCCGACTTTGACGATTGAGCCTCTGTCCCCTAACCTTTTCAAGCGATAATCCAATCATCCGTGTCCTGCGATTTGAAGCTAGTAATTCCCTATGTTTGACCATCCGTAGGTCATTTGCCAACGGTCTACTGAAAATTTTCGATTTTCAGTCACATTTCCCTATATATATATATATATGTATATATATGATCATTGGTTCAGTTATAAATAAATTGTTTTTATTATTTAAATAATTTTTTCTAAAAATTAACAAAACTGTTTTTTTTTTCAATGAAATATATATATATATATATATATATATATATATATATATATATATGAAATCGTGTAAAATGAAAATAATTTTTAATTTTTTTGTAAAAATTTGAAAAATAAAATTAATAAAAAAAATACTTGAATTTGAATAGGGCAAGCGCAAAATCTAAATTGCGCTAAATGCAGTAATTGCACGGAACGCCAGTTTCAATTGCGCGTTTAATGGTCATCAAATGGGTTTGTGAGAGGGAAGTCGGTGCACTGCCAAAACCACAAATCTCATGCTCGAAACAGGAACGTAATCGTTACTGTCGGGAGAGTGCGGCAAATTGCAATTTATCGATATTATGTATTATCAAGCTAGATAATAATGAATTTCAAGAGATACGTGATTTTCGAAGTTTTGTCTGAACTAATGAGGAGCACATGTTTCAATTCGCGTTTTCACAATATATATATAGAGGCCATTCAATCACCAATTTTATATCCATACTGAAAAAAAACACAATAATAATAATAATAATAATATGGAAATGTAACCCGATAGACATATTATTTTACTTAATATTAAAAAAATGCTTCATTGTGAAATTTTTTTTTTTTTTTTTTTTGATAGGGATTGAGGTAATAACGAAATATGGGAGATTATAAAAATATAAAAAATTAAATTAAAAACAATTCTGTTTTTTTTTTCTAAGTAGAAAATAGAAGAGTATGTGAAAAATGTTTGACTATTTTCTATATATATATATATATGCATTCTACTCAGGTGAAGTAACTGTACGCAATTTCATAAAAATGGGGAGATTATTTTTGAGCTTTTATCGAAATAGCAGCTATAAATGGACCAAAGGGGATGTATTCGTTGACAATAACATTGCAACTGTATGGCAGTATCGCGTCACATGTCAGGCTAGTTCGTCCAAAACACGATCCGTGGTTTTACGAACGGACTTTATTTGCAATTTTTTTTTCCTCCCCCCCCCCCTTTCTCTTGCATCCATGTCGTTATGGTAGCGCTCGTGCGTGCAGTCTATATATATATATAGGGAACACAAAAACGGACATGTAAACGTAATGATCATGCAAGGCTGAACTCGAGCGAACGATTTTGCAGAGCACTTTAGTGTTACGCGCGTCCATTATGTAATAAACATCGCCAACCCTCCTCGCAACCCCCCCCCTTCCCTCTTTTCATCCCCTGCGTTATACAGTTTGATAGTGTATTACAGCTCTGCTCGTTGGTTACAGCGGAGCCATGTCATCCAAGTATTTCCCTCTATATACCAATACAGAAACAGATATCGCAGTTTGCTATGTAAAATGTCTCGTTACGATTACGACGCGGTCATTGCAGCCACACTCCTAACAGTCGCGAAGCGCTGAAGTGAAGGAAGGATACGGCCGCGATGGATTATTAAATTTCTAATGTCCCACCCTGATATACAACCCAACAGATCCATAATGTTCTCTCTCTCTCTCTCTCTCTCTCTCTCTCTCCATAAGAGAAACTGAGAGAGATTGTTGTTACTATTTTGCTCAATGCCGTATGAGCTCTAAACATCACTCGTCGTTACGCAAAATCTCAATTAGAATGACAGAAGGGTTCACCAAATCTTGCTGCGCGCACGAAATATTCATATATATGATATATAGGAACTTTATATATACGACAGCTTTTCATGTTTCGGTGCGAGCTTTTATCCTCGTCGAAATAGCCAACACAGAATTTGAATGGGAAAAATATCCGGATAAAATATATATATATATGTATAGAACATGTTTTTATATTTCAAGAGCCTTATACTTTTGTCGAAGCTTCCTCTTCAATTTTTATACCGACTTTTATTGGTAAGAGGTGGGGGGGGGGGTTCAGATTTCGTGCGAGAGAAATCGATTCTTATATATCAGGATAACAAATGTGTTTTTTTCGATTTTAACATGGTTATGTTTTTTTGAAAAAATTTTTCATTTCATTTATCACACTAGATAAAATATATTTAGGAATAGTACTTAATAAACGCTGGCGAATAATTTAAATAACAATAACTAATTCTTTTTTTTGAATCAATGAGATTTCATTAACGAAATAATTCGAACCTGTGCAGAAATTTTGCCAGGGCCGGATCAATCCGTATTAGGGAATGAAACGTAGCGCCTGATGTGGCCCTGATTAGGAAACCCACATTTTCTTGTCGCCCTAATTTGGCCCTGATCAGGTATGGCGTTTCATTCCCTGGTAGGACAATTTCTACACGGGAATTTGAATCACTTTAGTAAGATTTCCATTGAAATTCAGTCAATTATAATAGAAACTAAAATCTGTTTTACCGTCAAATCTGTTTTACCGATTAATGATGAAACATACCCTAGTAGAAATTGCTCTATCAGGACCCTAATAGGGACCTGTGCAGAATGATTGAAAGGGCCCACGTCCAGGAAGCTCCAAATTTGCACGAAACAGGGAATCAGGACAACAGGAAAAGCTCTCTTTCGATTAAAATCGAGGCCCGATCAGGGCCTGGTTTGGCCCCGTTCGTATTCCCTGTTTCAACCAAATCAGGGCCAGGTTGGCGAATTTCTGCTTGGAGAATGAAACCCCCCACATCTGATCAGGGCCAAATTAGAGCGAAAATCTATTTTCTAATCAGGGCCACATTAGGCGCGGCGTTTCATTCCCTAATAGGACAACCTGATCCGGCCCCTGTTTGGGCCCTGGGAAAATTTCTGGACTATTTAAGCCAGTTTACAATTCGACTGATTGTCAGTAAAGTGTGACTGAATTTTAGTAAAAATTAAATTGATATTAGTTACTAAAGTACCAGATATTTTATCAGCAAAATCTTATTGAACTAAAAGAAACTATAAAACTAGCTAAGAACTAATTAAATACAAAAATTAGTAACTAAAGCATTGAAATATAGTAACGAATGAAGTTTTTAGTATTGAAATAATTTTAAATTATTGAAACTATATCAAACATTCTCTTTTAATAATCTTTTGTTATATCTAATTTACGTTTGCCGTCCAAATTAAAAAAGCCGTAAACAACAGTGTTTTTATTGTTAATTATATACATTTTTTAGTTTCAAAGGCAATTTTATCATTTTATTAAACATCAATTATCAAATATACAACTATAATTTTCTCATTGCGGAAAAGAAAAAAAAATTCTTATTTAATTTAATGATTGGCTTCTGACCAATATATCCCATGATACATAGAATTTCCTATAGTAGAATAAATATAGATGTCAAATATACATGTATGTAATGGCTACTCTAATGTAATAGTCAATTTCGCATTAATGAGGACTGAAAAGGACGAAGCGTTCATCGCTTAAGTCTAATTACAGTAGTACAAACATAGAGAGGAGAGTGAGAGAGAGAGAGAGAGAGAGAGGAGAGTTTGCGGAATGTGTTTGATTTGCGGTTTTAACACAACATTTTAATTAGAGGATAGTTCAAACGCAGGTAACATGTTTCCATCCAAAATGAGTGTTACGGTGTCAAAGTGGACTTGCTATTACAATTTACGCTGTAGAAAAACAGTTTGACAGTGATTTGAATGACAACGTAATCAATGGAATGATTTTCATTCGTGTGTTAATCATAGATTTAATTATTCAATTTTTGATGGGTTTATTTATTCTTTTGTAAAATTTTTCACTTAATTCAAAAAAAAAAAAAAAAAAAAAAAAAAAATAGTTTAAGTCAGAATTTATTGATTTTAACAGATGTAAGGAAAATTTTTAACGATTTACAAAAAAAGGAGAGGAGAATCGCATTACTATTTAAATGGATATATATATATAAATTCGGGACAGAAAGCAAAATTTCGTGCGCGTTTTTTATACATCAAAAATGTATATATATATATATATCTACCTCCAACTGTGAACGTGAATACATTTCTCGATCGTGGGCTTTGGGAAAGAGAGAGAGAGAGCGCATCAGAGTAGCCTGTTAAGCTGCCTACCGCCGGTTATTCGATAACAGGACGCAGGAAGCGAGGGACGAAGTCGAACGGAGTGGGTAATGCACGAATGTAAAGGTTTATGGCCAATATGGCGTATTTATGGTCGACGGGGAAAAGCTGCTGCTCACCGGATGGGGCGCATAAGCAAGGTATATCCTCCATGGACCTATGGAGTGAAATTCTACGACGCGACTCTGTCTAGATATTGACGACACGATAGAGAAAATGCTCTTTCTCTCTATCTCTCTCTCTCTGACATATATATATATATATATATATATATATATATATATATATATATATATATATATATATATATATATATATATATATATTTATATGTGTGTGTACAACGATGAGAGAAGACTGTCCCCTTGGTACCCCTTTCGGGATCTTTTCTCGAAAGATTCTCGACCGCGACGCTCGACAGTAATCGCATTAATATAAGAACGGTAAATCTCGCGGGTACAATGGTAGCTTATGTTCCTCAACGAGAACTTATTTCAACAATGGCTTCTCGAGTATTTCAAATATTTCTCTACTGGTACTTTTGAGAAAAAAAAAGGATCCACTCAATGAGATCATTCTCCAATTTTTTTTTTTTTTTTTTCTAATTTATTAAAACTCGAAATTTTGCAAGTTAATTTTATGACTAGAGAGTTGATTTTTAAGTACAAAAATTTTACTCCCAAGGTTGCGGTAGGCTAATAAAAGAATAATGGTAACAGATAATGACAACACAGAAAATTAAAAGGCATTAAAATAAGCTGCAACGCTTATTATTTTAATACCTTATAATTTTTTGTGAAATTAATGAATCAAATGTTAACAAAATTAAGAATATCAAATAATGAGATCAAATGCTAACAAAAGAAAAGTTATAACAAGCAATTGATATAAAATCCCAGGTAGAAAAATTAACATTACTAACGTTACTGACATTACTAACGTTACTAATATTACTAACGTTACTAACGTTAGTACCTATAAAAAAATTAAGAAAATGTTTCTAAATTGTATTTTTGCAGAAACTTGTCGAAAATCGACCACCAGGAAGTATTTAATGTTCTTTCTCGCACTTTTTATAATTTTCAATTCTATTATCACTTCCACTTCTTTATTTTCATTACCGTTTCCACTTTCACTTTTTCTAATTCTCATTCGCACTTCCATTCTTACTTCCACTCTTTCTAATTCTCATTTCCACTTTCACTTTCACTTTCACTTTTTTATTTTCATTACCACTTCCACTTTTTCTAATTTTTATTCCCACTTCCCTTTTTCTAATTTTCATTCCCACTTCTACTCCCATTTTTCCCACTTCTAATTCTCATTAGCTGTTGCCATTTTGACTAAAACTATTTCTAATTTCCATTTACGCAACCATTTCCACTTTTTTTAATTACCATAGATGGAAATTAGAAAGAGTGACAGTGATAATGAAAATTTAAAAAATTAGGAATGGAAGTGGGAGTGAAAATATAAAAAAGTTGTAATGAAAATAAAAAAGTGGAAGATGAAATGGGAATGAAAATTGGAACAAGTGGAAGTGAAAGTGTGAATAAGAATTAGAAAAAGTGGTAGTGACAATGAATATAAAAAACTGGAAGTGGAAATAGGAATGGGAATGAAAATTAGAAAAAGTGGAAGTGGAAATGGGAATGAAAATTATAAAAAGTTTAAGTGGAAGTGAAAGTGGTAATGGGAAAGTAGTGGCAAAGTTTCTGTGAAAATATATTTTAAAAACTCTTAATTTTTTTATAGGTACTAACGTTAGTAACATTAGTAATGTTAGTAACATAAGTAACGTTAGTAACGTTAATTTTTTCACCTGGGATTGTAGTATAGTTTGCAGTTTGATGAAAAAATTTTAAATAATCAAGAAACTTCTGTGAAGAGTTCAATAAATCAAAATCTGATTTCACCGGGTAAATGACATCTATTCCAAATGCTAAATATTTTTTTTTAAAAAAAAATTGCAGATTCTGTAAAGTTATGGATTCCTTAATAGATTTGGATATAATTTTCTGTTTCTAAGTTTTTGATAAATTGTTATTATTATTATGGCGTAACGAAGGAAAAGCATAAAATTCAAAAAGATGAAGTCTGCATTATAACTGTAAATCAAAATACCTCATCGTGCGGTTGAATGTTGCGCGAAGCGAAGTATATTTATTAAACGTTTAGCTCCTAAATCCTCAGCACAGCTGGGTTCAAAATGTTTGTACATATTGCAAAGCAAAGTGTCGTGGGAGAGAGAGATGGAACTAAGGTCCTCTGGGAGAGGATTAGGTCGGACATATTGAGAGCTTTTGCCCAAAGCACCCTCTCTCTCACTCTCTACGTTGTACCTTTGTCGGTGCGTTCGATGCAAAGGTAATTCACTGGTTGCAGAGGCATACCTGTATATATATATATATATATATATATACATGGAAGCGCTTCGATACCTACTTAATTACATTGTGTCGCTTGAACCACTTTTCCAGCAATTGAATTTTTTTTTAGTTTATTTTTTCAGTATACCCTCGTGATAGAGAAATCGTAATTTTACAAAGAGTAATAAAATATATCCAAAAGGATTTTAGATGAAAATAATTGTTTCTTCATTTTAGAAGACGTTTCTGAAAATTGATTGCAATTTATAAAACATAAATTACACACAGAATAGTTGTTCAAAAGTTTAGCAAATTGCCATATTGCAGTACAAAAGCTTCCTTTATGAGGAAACAAATGAGCGCGTATTAATTTCCAAGGGTTGCCAAGAAATTGGGAAGGAAAATTTTGAAGAGGCGAGAGAGAGTTTGTAACCCAGAATATTAGGAATCTCAAGAAATGAATTGTTTGCGAAGTTGTATAGAGGATGAAGGAGGGTCGACTACACTGGGGCAACGTTATTACAACTTAATGCTCAGAATTATTTCCACAAGTCCTCCACACTATATTTATATGTCTACTTGAAGGAGAATGGGTTTGAAATTCCTGCGATACTAGTTCATCTACTTTCTCTCTCTCTCTCTCTCTTATATTCTTCCCTTCTTGCGATTCTTCAAGTACTCTCACACGACCCTTACAGCATAATAGTTCCATTATTCATAAACACTTTATAATCTTTTTAGTTTTGATGAATTATTGCCGCATTCATACAATTGAAATGGTGCAAAAGAATTGCAATGTTGAATGTTTTTTTTTTTTTTTTTTTTCGGGTAATGTCTGGACAGGAGACACTCACTGTATATACACACAGAGTGAAAATAAGAGAGATGAGTTAGTTCAAGTGGCGTTGAAATGTTTCAAATCTCGACGAAGCGAGAGAAAAATAATTGGAGGAAGTTTGTCGTTATACGGGAGGAAAAATGTGAAGCGCCGCTTCGTCGACAGTCGACCTCCTTCCTTCCCCAAGGTGAATTGCGAGTTTCTCGTTACGGAGATACTTCGATGGAGTTCCGCCTTTGAATCACTGTCGAATGCAACCTTCTGGGGAAAATTGTGTGGGGATATATATATATATATAAATGTAACTGTACGAGGATGTCGATGCAATAATAATTAGTTGACCTCGTTATTCTGTTATGCCACACGCTTCTTGCGCGACCTTTATATATATATATATATGGTTTACCACAACTGTCTGCAATCACGTGTCATACATCAACTTTTTTCTCAATTTTTATACCTGGAACTTTGTTTTATTAGTCAGTTCTCTATTCAAAATATTTTCTCTACTTTTTTTTATGTTAATTTTTCCCAAAAAAAAATATCCTCGCTTTTTCGAAAATAAATAAAATAATAAATATGATAACGAATGAGAGAAATTAATAAAATATTTTTAAGATAATAGCAACGGTTGCTATGCATTTTTTTTCCTTAGCGACGATTGCTAAGGTTATTTTTTCTTAGTAACGGTTGCTAAGGATTTTTTTTTCCTTAGCAACGGTTGCTAAGAATTTTTTTCCTTAGTAACGAATCCATGCAGAAATTTTGACTAGGCCCAGATCGGGGCCAAATTAGACTGCCCTATTTGGGAATGAAACGCCGCGCCTGATGTGGCCCTGATTAGGAAATCTACATTTGGTCCTGATCAGATGTGGCGTTTCATTCCCTACTAGGGCCCTGATAGGGCAATTTCTACACGGGAAGCCCTGACTTACTGAATTCTACCCTTAAGTAGAACAATCCATTCTTTAGTCAGACAAATTTTCGTCTTTTGTTTACTTGACTATTATCAAACAAAAATACTTGAACCAAATAATTAAATTAAAAAAAAAAAAAAAAAACAGTATTTGAACCAATTCTTTGAAACAAAAAACAAATTTAATTCACCAAAATCCCGTTAATTTCTTAAATAGAAAATTATTCCTATCGCCTACTAAGGCGATATATGTTCCTATAATTTTAGCCCCATATTTTTTATAGCAAAAATTTTATCCTACTTTAACGCTAAATTATAATTTAATACGTTGGCTCGTGTATTTATGCATTTATACATGAAGCTTACGGCGAACAAACTTGAGGAACATTTATTATGTTTATATCCCAAACTTATGTTTATGTAGAAAATGTAATAGAGCACAACTTTGATCGATTACACTTTTCAAAGAAAAATGAAAAACAAAAAAAAAAAAAATGAATAAAAATTGAAAACAAGAATAAGAAAAGAAAGTAGAAAAATAAAAGTAAAAGTTCATAAAGAAAATAGAAATTCTAAATACGTTTCTCCTTATATTCGCTGCAAAATTTTTCCAATTACTCGAATTTTTTCAATTATTCCCATTAGCTGAGATTATAGAAAATCTTTTTCATTTTTTCCCATTCATTTCTGATAACATACAGGCATTATTATTGCAATTTTCATAATCCAAAAATAATGATTATTCATTTGGGAAGATTTTTCTGATTGAAATGGGAATTTTTTTTTTCTTTTTTTTTTATTCAAGAGTTAATTTGACCTAGGTTGTATAAGGGCACGTGTTTCTGAAGAGGAGTATTGCAGCAGGGGTATCGACCAACTTCTCCAGATCTCTCCATTATAGGGCGGATTAGCTAGTTATGAAACTCGCAGTGATGAAACGTGTTTCGAAAGTTTTGGTCGAATGAGCTTAAGACGAGGGATGTATCCCTGAAGGTGTATAGAATGAAAGATAACATTTTATTATATACGCAGACACATCTACATGATATTAAATATTATCTAATAAAACTTGATTTACAATTGCGTCTCTCGAATAATAAATAATATCGAAGAAGTTGATATTATAAGGAATATTTGAATTAAAGGCCTACAATCAAAATCTTATTAAATATCTGAAAGTGAGTTTTAGTTCAAAGTGGAATTTAATTACTTTTGCGCCTTCTTCCCTTTACCTTCCGTTTCTCTTCTTCTTCTTCTTCTTCTTCTTCTTCTTCTTCTTCTTCTTTTATACACTTTATTTCATGCTGAATCACGTAATATTATTTCGCGTCGTCATTAAGATGGAAAATTCAGTCATCAAATTTTTAGAAGCGACACTTTCTTTGCATTTAGTCTTGCATTTTTAAAATTATCTTTTTCTATTATAACCTTTTTATAAAATACGCGCGTATCGGGGACGGAATTATTAATAAAAAAAAAAAAAAAAAAAATGTAAAATGTGACATAGAAAAGATTTTTCTAGAAGAAAACGAAATTCGGGTGAATGAGACATTTTCCTGTTGAGTTCTCCAGAGAGATTCTATATAGTGTGCTTCAAGTCCGGGGGTGCTTTTTTACGGTGCTTGAATAAAAATATTTATGTAAATATCTCTCTCGTCCGGCGGAAATTATTGTTCCTTTTAGCGCATGCAACTGCGCCTAGCACTCACCCAACCTAACTCTATATTTACAGAACTAACAAATATTCAAAAGAAGCAATTATATATATTTCATTTCAATTTTTCTTCACTGATCGCTTTATTTCGCTTTTTGTAAATTGGTTTTACTATTTTATTTCTATTAAGTATTCGAGTCTTTTTCTTTTAGAAAGTAAAAAAAAAATGGAATATATTTTTTTTTTTTTTGGTTTTGGAAATGGAAGAATGTGAGATTTACCTTTACTTGTTCCGTCAGGTCCACGAAGGATGGTGCACTCCTCTATAGTACCAAAGGCAGAAAACAACTGTCGGACATCGTCTTCTGTTTGTTGTTTGCTGAGCATACCCACGAACAGCTTTCTGTCTGCATAGTCGAACAGCCATGTTGAAAGAACAAAGAAAAATGTACTGTTAGCAAAATTCATATGAAATGGAAATTTGAAGCCAGTTCAAGAAAAATAGTCTGGCGACTAACATCAAAAACGACAAAGTTACACGGTTACACCACAGCATCCACCATCCTAAGGGTAAAGGAGGGAGGGTAAATAACACATGAGCGTGTGGATATATATATATATAATAAATATATATTTATAGATATATAGGTACGCATCATTTGTGACGCGTACAGCACTCTCCAATATAAACTATACGGCCAAATGTACATCTAACATCACGGGGCTGTGTGTGTTGTAAAGACAATAATTATAATAATTAAAAAAAAACTAATAATAAAACTAATAAAAATTATATTTATTATACTAATAATAAAATAATAAATTAGTAAATAATAATGAAAATAATAATAACAATAATAATACCCGTGTAGAAATTACCAGGGCCTTAGTAGGGAATGAAACACCACACCTGATCAGGGCGAAAATGTATTTCCTAATCAGGGCCACATTAGGCGCGGTGTTTCATTCCCTAATAGGGCAGTCTGATCCGGCCCCGATCTGGGCCTTGGCAAAATTTCTACACTGGTAAGAATATATAAATAATTTAATGATAAGACTAATAAGAATATAAATAAATTTAATGATAAGACTAATAAGAATATAAATAAGTTTAATGATAATAAGACTAATAAAAATAATGAACAATAATAATAGTAATAATAATAATAATAATAATAATAATAATAGCAATAATGGAAAATATCACAATTACAATAATAAATAACCAATCAATCTGTACGTAAAAACCTACACCATAAGCTGAAGAAACAAGTGGAACGGAATCGCGAAGAATACGGAACGAAAAGCGACTCACACAAACTTCTTCTGGAAATTTTTTTTTTTTTTTTTAAGATTAAAAAATCGAATATATTTAACAATTTTTTTTTATCCAGAAGAAATTTGCGCCATGAGATCACATTTCTTAGGGTCACTGTTTTGCTTAAATCATATTATATTTATATTGCTTTAATGCTTATTTCTTACAGCATTGCAGCTATTTCTAACATATCAAAATTTTGTTTTTTTCTGAATTTTTCAAATTAAATTTGGATTTTGAATTGTTTTTTTATTTTCAACAATCCCTGTTGTTTTTTTTTTATGCCAATTGTTCAAAAATAGAATTTGCGCCAATTATTGTTCCGGGTTTGGAATATATTTTTTTTTTTGTGGACTTATAAATCATGGGTTTAATTGCCAAGCGAAGGCTTCATTTTTTTTTTAGAAATATCTGCACTGGGCATATTTTTTTTTTTTTTAAATTTGTAATTCGTACGTTGGTGTAAGTGTGCGAAAATGTGACCAGCGACAATGATGGGATTTGTAAGGAACAGTAAGTCGCGATGGAAAGTGCCTGGGAAATATGGAAAGTCCATTGTTATATAAGTCAAAGGTACAGCGAGAAATTGTATAACTCACATCATAATTAGAAAAAGATATATATGTACAGAGGTGATAAAAACACAACGACAACGAACGAGACAATACATCCAACGAGCGAGCCACTATGGTCACAGCTGTATAGAGCGGACAATGAACGGATGATACTTTTCGCTGGAGTAGCGAGAAAATTAGGAAGGATAAAGAGATAGAGAAAGAGAGAGAGAGAGTTTGAGAGAGAGAGAGAGAATTCATGGATTTTTTTCAAGGACTATTTTTTTAACTACTGTTAATTATGTACTGGATTTTTTTTGAATATTCCGAAAAAAGGTTTTAGAATTTAAAAATCATTTCTAAATGAATTTTTTCCATTTTACAAAGATTTAAAGAATTTTTACATTGAAAGAATTTTACTACAGTAAAATAATTTTTACACATTTTGAAAAATTGTAGTTACGTGAATTCTTCTTTACTAATAATAATTAATTATTCTTTCTGATATTTCTTCACCTTTTTTTTTATTTATAATTTACTTCTGTATATTTTTTTTAAATTTACTTTTACTTAGTTTTTCAATATTTACTTTTTTTTCTACTTTTAAAAAGAATCCCTTACTACAATTGATGATTTTTTTTCTTCTCTTTTTTTTTTGCTTACTGATAATATTAAACAGATATATATATATATATATATATATATATATATATATATATATATATATATATTTAAGATTGAAATAAAAGCTCGTTCGGATTGAAAGCAGAAGGATAAGAGGGGAAAAAAAGGAGACTTTAAACAAAAATCATGAAAGAAGGTAAAAGGTCTATAACACTAGCGAGCAGCAAAATGAACTTTGCAGCGAACTGTGCTGGCTGAATCAGCGGTGATGGCGTGATAGGAAGAGTTTATCCATTTTAACCTTTTCTCTCTCTCTTTTTTTTTTTTTTATTTTTTTTTATTTTTTTTAATACTGTTACTTTTGTGTAGAAGAAGAATAAAGGTTCTGAAAGGAAGCTAGCTATCTCCTGGAAGTCGAAGTTACCTTCAGCAGCCGCCACCGGTGCCTCCTACTTCCAGAAGATGGCACTGGCGCTCCCGTCGTCCATCATGCACTCTGGAATACAGAACAGAAACAGAGATGGCAATGGGCCAAAGTACGATGGTCAATCAGTGATCAGGTTTTTTTTTTTTCTTGGATGGAATTTTTATAATTAAAAACAAAAAAAAAAAAATTTTTTTTATCCTATATATTACCCTATTTTCGCAGTGCAGGATATTTCTCTTTTTATTTTCAGAGTCTGCAAAAATTTTTCATTTTTATTATTGAAGATATATATTCAAAATTTTTTTTTTTATTTTCTATTTTTAGATATTTTTTTTATACCGATAGAATAGTTTTTAAAAAAAGGAATTTTAGTACCCGTTCTAGTAATTACCCTACCAGGGCCCTAGTAGGGAATGAAACAGCACACCTGATCAGGGCCAAATGTGGATTTCCTAATTAGGGCCACATCAGGCGCGGCGTTTCATTCCCTAATAGGGCAGTCTGATTTCGGCCTCGATCTGGGCCCCCGGCAAAATTTCTGCATAAATAATTTTTGCCAAAACTTTTTTTTTTTTTTTTGACAGAAAATTCCGATAAGATCCTGACGGCTATTATTTTCGTTATAATAAAATGGATCATATTTCAAAGGTATATGGAATCTCTTCGCAGGTTTGCGTGTGTATATATATATATATATATATATAGACAGAAATTTATTATTTTCCTGCTTACGCTCAACGATACGAAAGGAGGCATAAAATAAAGGTGTCTGAGGGTACGTGACGATGTCGGCACCTCATTCCGCGAGGTATAACGCTACCCCCTCTCTGGGCTCTAGGGCACATTTAAGGATTTGTCTCGGGAAATTAGATTCTCGCCTGACTTGCAGCATCGTCTCTCTCTCTCTTCTCTCTATTTCTCTCTTCCAATATATATATATATATATGTAGTTGTCGCACCTCCTTGCAGACACATAGAGTAGAAGCTCTCTTAGCCCCGGGTACTTTTCATTGAACGCCTTCTTGCTCCTCCATTGTACCGTCGAGACTCTGCCACGAGCAAGGAATTGGACCTTTGTTGCTTTGGCAAAAGTATTAACGTGTCCTTTAGGCCCTATAGCCCAGAAAAAAAAAATCCACCCTCGGGAAATTAATGTTCGACAAGTTAAGAAGAAGAGAGGGGTAGGGGTGAAGAAAGATGAAATCGTTTTCTAATTTTCATTTTAATTTAATCGCGTCAAAAAAAAAAAAAAATAAAAACAGGTTCGCGAAGATAAAGAAGAATAATCACGACGCGGGAAATATTGCTAAAGCGTCATAAAATTTTAATTGAATTAACGCACGTCGAATGGTGGGATTTTTTTTTTTTTTTTTTTAATTACGAGCAATCTCCTGCAGCGCGTAATTAATTTCGTTCTGGTTTTCATTTGCGGACTTCTTTTTTATGCTCATTGACAGATAAACTTTTTTTTTTATTACTGTCTTATTCATTCATTTTTTTTTTAATGTAGTTTTATGTTTTTTGTATTAAATCGGAATTTTACTACATATATTCTTATAGATTGTATTATCATTTTATATATTATATATTCTTTCATTAATTGAAATTTTTTTTTTTTATTGAGATAAATCAAAGATCTCATGGTGTGCATTCACTTTTTGCATAATTTTTTTTATTTTCCAGAATACTTTTTTTTTATAGCAATAATTAGGAAAATTAAACTAATTTATAAAATATTTAATAAAATTTTTCATATAATGTATAGAGAGAGAATTTTGTGACGAGAGTTTAATTTTTAAAAAGTTTCCCAAAGAAGAAAACGAAAAAGAAGAAGCTAAGAATGAAAGCACATTAGGCGTTGAAAAATCTATTTGTGACCCAGAAGGACAAAAGGACAATGCGAGTGATGACACTCTGACATTTTTTTTTATGACAGATTCGGTCGACTTTTGTGTTTGGCAAAGGCGTTTTGGGAAAATGCGAATGCAAGCAGAAGATAGGGGATACCAAGGGATCCTTTCTTGATCCTCTGTCAAGTCTTAAGTGTCCTTTCAATCATCGTTGAGACGGAAAGAAATATCCTTTTGCCAAGATCCATTTTGGAAAGAGACGAGAAATGATATTAACAGAAATAAGTTTTTTTTTTTTTTATTTCGAAGAAACTTTCTGAAATGTTTAACAAAGTAAAATAAATATTTTAAGCGCATTTTGAAAAAAAAACTTTATTTCACAAAAAATTTATTCAACCAAGTTTTTGTAAAGAAACATTTACTGTGGGAGAAAAAAATTTATTCAAAAGTCCATTCAGAATTTGGTAAAATAATAATTATTTAATAAATAGAAAATTAAGTGAAGTGTGATTTTGAGCTTTTATACTTCTAATAGGACATTAATTTGTGGAACAAAATCAACGTTAAAGTGTAATCTTGATAGAAGGTGAAGGGGGAGAGGGTTCTGATGTAATTAAGCTGTGTGAGACAGGATGCCAAGATGGCCTATAAAGGGCAGTCATTAACGGTAGAAAAGTCGAGAAATCGCTTCAACAATGAAACCTCTCGTGTGACAAGGTGTTAGGAATGGGGGTTACAAAAAAAACCCTAGGTTCTGCAAATGAAAGCTGAAGTTCTTTTAGCGATCCTGTCATTTCAGGATATAGCCAGCAAAGAGATGAAGAATTGCTTTTGTCTAGGATTCATGGAGCTTTTAAAAAAAGGGGGAAAAAAAAACTTTCCAATTTTTCTCTACTTTGTCATCAGCCAATTTGAATGGATTTTTTTTCAAGAAAAAAAAAAAAAGGGACAAAATAGAAGTGAAAATAGTTATTTGCGATGAATTATCAGGAATAGCCACATCTGATCAGGGCGTTTCATTACCTATTAGGGCAGCCTGAATTTGGGCCCTGGCAAAATTTCCACATTGTGGCGCCACCTACTTGACACTTTTTTGTTGCACTTCATAATGAGTACTTATTTTTTCTTCTATGCTTTAAGAAATGAAGATCCAAATAAAACGAAGTGATTAAAATAATTGCCACTTTGAAAATTTATGGGATGATAAATTTGATGGATAATATATAGAAAATGGGAATAGGTAAATCTAAAAAGGGGAATCGGGATAAGAATGAAGATTGGAAAAAAGGTTTGAGATTAAAAAACATGCTAGGGTAGGCAATAAGGAAATAGATGGAGAGAGTGGGTATTTTTTTCGGAAGACTAGTGAATTTCATCGATTAGATTTGAATATCTTGATTAGACGAAAAGAGCTTTTGAAAAATGTGTTAAGATCAAGGGATCAGAAATGAATTTCGTGATCGTTTTGCATAGATGTGAACCCCCAAAATGGGGAATATGTGTGTGGTTTGGGTGACAGTGTCGCCAAAGTTCAGTAACCTCTGATTGAACTCTCTCTCTCTCTCTCTTCTCCTACGTAGATACAGCATCTACATAGTTATACAGCTTCCGCAGCTCTGGATCACTCAGGCTGCATCCGCGGCAAGGCAAGGCTTTGTGGGCCGTGCCGAAGCGAGCGACCGGAGATTACAATGGCATCTCCTCCAGATTAGCATATGAATTACGTGGCCCCTCTTCTCCTGACTCTAGTCTCTAACCCCATCGTCGTCGTCATCATCCCGCTTCATCTACGTCCAAGCAAACTGTTAAGGACCCACAGGAGGAGAAAAAGGATCTAAATTCTATCTACGCGATGAATGATGTCTCTTTGCTTGGAGGATTAGGAACTTGATCTTTTGCCTTTCATTCGAATCCATCTTTTTTTTGCAAAGAGACTTTCGCTTTTCCAAATTCCTTTTTCTATTTTCCTTTATCCATCAAAAGAAATTGTGTTTTATATATTCTTTTCGTCGAGAGTATAATGTTCCAGAAGAATAATCATGTCAGTTTTTTCTTTTCTGCAGGCGTGAATGCACATCATGTTTTCTTTTCAATGGATTCTAGCATCTAACGATCTGCATTTGTGAGGAAATACGTCCAGTGCTTACGTCATATAAAGCGTATGAAAAGTTAAAAAAAAAAAAAAAAAAACAGAATGATAGATATTTGATAAATAACAATTGGATAAAGATTCTGTGAGAAATTCCTAAATAAATATATATCTATACAAATAGAATAGTTAACGCCATTGTATTTTTTTTTTCATTTGAACAAATTGCATATATGTGAAACATAGAAAAAAGAGGATGACAGTGATTTCTGTTTAAACTAATTTATATAAATATTATGCACACTCTGAGAAACACATCCCGCATACGTACACTCGTTCGTCTGTACTTTACATAGCCCGAATTTGTCTTTTTATTCTCATTAGGGAAAGTAGGAGCCGTATCAGGATCATTCATCGGACCTAAACAAGAAAATGTTTAGGTTAAATCCCTTGGGAAACTCTGAGCGGACATTTATCGAGAAATGTTGCAGTTTTTTTTTTTTTTTTATTTGCTAAAATTATAGTGATGATAATTGCAAAAATTTTAAATTTCGAAAATAATTCACTATTTAAAAAAAAGTTATTTGACTAAAATTATTAATTGAAAATTTTTAGAAACAATTAAATAAGAAATTATGATAATAGACTCGATAGTTAACATTTTTTTATAAACATTGATGACATTGAAAAATGTAAAAAAAAATATTTGCAAAATTATTGTTTTAAACAAAAAATTACTATATATATAATAAATGTACAATGAGCGCGCATTATTTCTAGCACTGGATTCAGATGAAACACGATCGTTCATTATGAGTTTGTTTTTAATTCAATTATTGGCTACGTTTTTAAACGGGGGGGGGGACACGAAAAAATCTCAAGGGATGTACGAATGAGAAAATCTTGAAATGAAAATTTTTGCTTAGTGAAAAAAAAAAAATTTCTCCAGGGAACTTTTTTCTTATTCTCGATAAAAAGTATATATATATATATGAACGATCGTGCCTCTCTAGATTTCAATTTATTTTTTTTTATTCCCAACCGGTCTAAAATAATTATATAGGGTCGAGTTTATAATTATTTGTAAATACTAATGTTATCGTCAACTTTCATCATGTTGACTCACCTCCGCGGTTTTCACTGTCCGCTGGCTTCACTTGAATAGGACGGTTCATCTGAAACAAACAAACGAAAAAAATTAATCATTTTAAAAACTTGAATTAATATTATTCGAAATTTATTATTTATTTTATCAAGAGAATTTGACGATACATTTTCGTTTATTGAAGGGTATTTTCAAAGAAGAAAACACGAAGTGCTGGATTTCGAATGTACGAAGGGTTTTGGAAGTATATAGTAGAACGCTATTTGTTTGGTTGGTAGTGTCCGGTAGATATACGTTCACCCCTCGTCACTTCGGCCTTGCTCAAATACTATTCGCACCAAAGAGAGAGAGAGAGAGAGAGAGAGAGAGAGAGAGAGGACTCTGGTGCTGACAGGGTCGGGTGGCTGACAGGGAACGTGGGGAAAACGGGACAGGAATCCTTGCTTTAGACCAGGAAAGCCATCCACCCTCTCGTCTCGATCTACGGAATATCCCATCGTGTGAGTTCTCCCCGACTGGTTTCCATGATGGGATGGGTCGAGAACAAATAACATTGTTTATTTGTCCGAGGACGAGTTGCTCGTGCCACAACAGAATCCCTCGGTGGATTCAACATGCATGATTCATGACGCTACCTACAGATGTCGCTTTCCTACCACCCCCCCTCCTCTTTCCTTGCCATTCTGAACTAACGTTCCACTTTCTAGTTTCCTCTCACATCATTGCTTCATTTATAACTTCTTTTTCTATTTAATAATTTATTTTAATTTCAAAATAATAATTATAAATAAACATTAAAGTTGTCAATGAATCAGAGTTGATTTAATATTGTGAGTACAAAAAATGGTGTATGCAGTCAACAAGAAAGAGAATTTACAGTAAACGTACAAGCGGATTTTAGACTTCAGTCATAAATGTTTTAATCGCTGTTTCAGAGTTCACTTTATGCAAATGTCATTTCGAGGGATAAAGGGATTACTGCCCATTTCCCCTCCGTGCATACTCTTTATTGTTTCGTTTGGTAAATGCCAGTGCCGCACTTACAGAAATTGTACAAATTCAATTAACAAAAACAAAACTAAATAGAGAGAGAGAGAGAGAGAAAAAGGTTGAAAAAATATTTTAAATTGTTTTATATTGTTTTGAAAAAACTTCCATCAGAAAAATAGTAATAAATATTATTGAATGAAAAATGTTTTCTTGAGAAAAGTTTCAAGATCTATATAATATTCCTCCCCTTGAGGCTTACTTTTTAGTCAATTAAATTATCATTATAGGTGTTATCATTTATAAATGTGGCGCGCACCTGCCGTCGATTGTTTTATATTGAAATTAGAGAGAGAGAGAGAGAGAGAAAAGTCTCATGACGAACACGCAATCGTTGTGACTTTCTGGATGAAATGACAGGGGACAATGTTTCCCAGCAATCAGATGTTTAATATTCCATGGCGGTTATTATACCCGCTGTTCTATATATATATATATATATATATTCACTGTGAATGTGCAAGACACAAATGGCGAAGGAGAGAGATAGAGAAAGAGAAGGACGATGGAAGACTTTGCAAGGATACATAGTATGGATGGAAGTGAGGTCACTTTCAGCATTGTCCGCAGGCCAGGAAATTAAACTTTGAGCCAGGTATTAGCCATTAGGCGTTTGTTGTTACTCCTGTCGTCAGGGAGACCTCGGGTCCGTTAGATACCGGAACTCAGATACGCCACCCCTTTTGCTCTCTCTCACTCACTCTCTCTCCTGGGAAGTTTAACGTCGGGTGTAGAATGCATCGTGTATATGTCTCCAAACACCCAAGGGGACATGTTCCAGCCAATAGCGATTACACTGATCATCGAACACGAAGCTTGACAGAATATTCGAGCTTTCATGGGCTTTGCCCTAATCGATCCTTCGCACACTATTTTTGTCAATTTTATAATTTAATTTTTAACATAATTTATCTTTGCCTTTTCCTATATACATTATCTTAATTTTGTAAAGATTTTTAGAAAATTCGCGGGTAAATAATTGTATTAAATATTTGCCCCACGTCGATAAAAATATATACTCCATGTCGATAAAATGTTACCGACCGCAAAGTATGTCGTAGTACCCGATCGCGCCGCGAGAGTTGTACCGCTGAGCTCTCTCGCAAGCGTTTCGGCCACCGATCGGCTATATAAGCTGCACTCCCGCAAGAAATCGAGGCTCTTGTGGTTCACAGAGTCGGTGAGGGCATTTCCTCAAGTATTAAGGAGCATTACTCCGAAGTAATTTGAAGAGAGCATTTCTCTCGTCTCCACGAGGTTTTACCTGGTGGAGACATCGAAGTAGTTTTACTGCGATCTCGTGATCTCGCGTTCCCGTTTTGTACGTAACCCCTGGCTTAGTTGTTCGTCTTTCGCTTCCGTTCCTCCGACGTAGGGAACGTAACGTAACGTAACGTGGAGTAATGAAATCCGTATTTCGACCATTTCGTATTTAAATTTTAATCGCGTAGTATATTTATTGAGTATGTAATTTGTAGGTTATGTCATCGTTCTTTTTTTTGTTAATAAACGTTATTTTTTGAATTGTGTCTGTAATTTTAATGTAATACCGTCGCTTGAAAATGAACCCTGATCCGGCGAGCTAATCCAACACTTTATTTTATCATTACATTCGTTACAATTTAATAACAAATGAAAATACATTTTTTAATCGTATTTCCCGTGTAGAAATTATCCTAACAGGGCCCTAGTTAGGAATGAAACGCCACATCAGATCAGGGCCACATCAGGCGCGGCGTTTCATTTCCTAATAGGGCAGTCTGATTCGGCCCCGATCTGGGCCACAGGCAAAATTTCTGCACGGGGCATAGAATGGTTTTATAATTCTTTTCTATAATTGTTTTTTTTCAAATGTGTAAAAATATAAATTAGTTTTATAAAAGAATGAAAGAAAGGGATAGTAAATGTTAAGATAAGAAGGGCGGTGGGGGGGGGGGAGAATAATGGAAAAGATAGCGCTACAAAAGAAATAACGAAAATTACACACATATAAAATAATATGATACACGAATTTGCATCTTATCATTCACGCAATTGCGTGTGTGATTGCTTGTTTCTTAGCGACCCCAAGAGTTGTATTAACATGTCCAGATATAAAAAAAAGGTTTTAAATTAACAAATTCAAGACTCCATTATGTTTTTTGAAGGCATTAGAAAAAAATGTTTTCTTTTTATTTTTAGATAATTGGATTTTCAGGTTGTCTATATACGCGCGCAAGGAGAGAAAATCGAGTTATTTCTTTTTATATATAAACTTCATTTCTTCACATGTTGGTATTACGTTTTCGTGTCACGAACAGAGCCTCCTGAGGAGTGATGCTTTCGAACGGAATGTACATTGCCGCGCCTACATATAGTTCTTGCGTTTAACACGATCGAACGTCGACCTCGTCGTGTCTCTCGTGTCATCACCACCACCCCCCCCCAGCACTTTGAAAATCGATTCCCCCTCGGCCCCCTCCAACACAGCGGAGACACCACTCAAGATGGATGGTAATAAGTAAATGTGTTTGCTGAGCCTTGCGCACTTGTCGTGCAATTAATTAAGCTCGATTATCTATGTACATTGTATAAACAATGAGCGCGGCTTTTATCCGCAATAGGAAAATTATGAGTATTCTCAAAAATATTCTTGCAATTTTTTTTTTTTTTTTTTTTCTTTTTTTTTGTCGAGCGGGAAAAGAAAATTTGAAAGTATATTTCTGGTGAAATCCAGATGGTCGTAGACTGATAAACTGTTGAATTGAATGGCGAATAACGCTTCGGAAATTGAGTAAGCTATCATGCTCGGACCGAGCAACGAGTCGATCCCGATATTTGACCTGCCAGGCTGCAATCAATGTACTGATTAAAGATAAGGTCCACCCTGTATAAAGCCCTGGCGTGTCTTCCTATGATTTATAAACGCCCTTCACAGGCGATATATTAATTATACCTAATCACTTGTAGACGAAACCAATTTCTTTTTCTTATAAATATTTTTTGAAAATATATAATAATTGAAAATTAAATTCCATTTCAGAAATTATTCGCAAATTTACAAGGTGAATTATATTTGAGGAATTCTGTCGTCTCTTGCTTTGTGTATATAATATATATATATATTAAATAATTTACGTGGTTTTCATATCATTTGCGCAAACGTTTATACTCAAAGGGAAGATGAGTCGTTTAAGTGTTGTCCTTAATAATGTTTTAAGACTTAAGTGAAAGCAACTATGTTGTCAAATATTTCATGATATATATATATAGATTAATTGAAACAATGCATAACTATGTGATTGATGGTATTAATTTCTCGAATATACCCAAAGCAAACACAAATCGCGCGCAGCTTTCATCCAAAACCACATAGTCAACGTTGAGCTTCCTAGGAGATTAGATCCAAATAGATTGCAAGCAAGCTAATTGGTGAATTAATGGAAACTGAAAATTAATTCCCTAAATTGACAATGCCTTTACTGTTCAACTGATAAAACTCAGTCTGATTAGATCAGTCATTCAGACCTCAAATAACAATAATTAAATATCGCTAACAAATGAGAGAAATTTTTTAAAATTATATATACTTTAAGAAATATCCAAATTTTTTATCGTAATTTTATTTTCAAAAATTATTTAAATAAAAGACATTTGTAGCTCGTTAACGACGTTTCTATATATATACAAAAACTGCAACGCACGGTTGGTTCTTAAAAGGTCAAATTCTCCTATATACGGATTTACAAATAAAAAAATCTCATGGACGTCCGCTGCAGCTTTGGAATTTAAAAAAATAAAAAAAATTGCGCGGGAGTTATCCAGAATGGGGGATTGTTTCTCCTTTTGATACGACGAAAGCACAATGTGCTCGTAGCCGGCGTTAAATCGCATTGAAACTTTAGTTACGAGCAGCATTCATATCAATGAATGCTACACCTGTATTCCACGTGCCGGTGTCCCTATTTCCTGTCCTCGCTTTTACCTGCGTTCGCCTTTACAATTCCAGATGGTATATATATATATATATATATATATATATATATATATAGTTTCCACGTTTTATTATCAAAAGCGATGTACCGCGACATTGGACATTATACCGTAAATGATATTGAATATATAATAAGGAGCTCTGCGCGTTTTTAAAACACGAAGACACGCAAAATGCTTTTTTATCGACCGTAAAAGATTAGACACGCATCGTTGATAAAATTAAAACAATGGACTTTTTAAAAAAAACATTTCTTTCTTTATTTTCTTAACATTCGAGAGAGAGAGAGAGAGAGAGAGAGAGAGATTCAAAATAAAATTTTAAGTAAATTCCCTCATAGTATTTTTGAAACATAATTTTTTTTAAATTTGATTTTAAGACTTCCTCAATTTAGTATTTTACTATTTTTTTTTATTTATAATAAGAGCCCATAAAATTATAAGTAATTTACAAAAAAATCTTTGAGTTTCATTTGCTAAAAAAAATTACGAAAAAGAACAAATATTGGACCAAAATTATCCAATAGATTTCATTTCAATGAAAATGATTAATTTTTAAATATAATGAACTTTGTTGTATATTTAGTCAAGATTACAGAAATACATATTTGGAATATTCTATATATACATATACGGAAAAGGGAGAATTGATAGACATATTCTCAATTGATGGGACTGCGCAGAATGGTTGCATGTGTGGTGTGCTACATTATCGCTCTGTTATGCGCTCTCACATATTCATGTGTGTAACTGCATTAATTGATGCACAGCAAACGTCAACAATATAACATACAGCATCTACTGAGAATATACCATCTGTTCTATTCTTTATATTCAATACAAAATAAAAATGATTTTCAATTTCCCCCTCGATTATTTCAAATAAATCCCGGATATGTCAAAAAAAAAAAAAATCCTTCCAAAGTCTTGTTCCTTCTAATTTATACTCTATTACAGATTTATGTTTTTTTTTCGTGAAAAAAGCAGCCCTTAATTTCGCAACAAAAAAAGGTGCGTCGATAAATCTTTTTTCCAATAATTTTTTTTTTCCTTCCGTGAAGGCTTTTTTCGATATCGGATTTGACAAATTTAAATCTTAATTGAACATAGTTTTAAATAGATTCTTTTCTCCTTGCATTACATTTAAAATTTTTGTATTTTAGAAACAATTTGTTTTATTTATTTTTAAATGAATTATTTAAGGATTATTAATGGATTATTGGTATCAGATGTAGAAATTTAAAAATAATATATCTTACAAACAGAAGGTAATTTTAATATTCAAGAAAAAGTGTTAGATAAAAGAGAAGGTCAACGTAGCTTTATGGTCAGAGTACACGGCTCGCGTCCCAAGGGTTCTGGGTTCGATTCCCCATGCGTACGGTTTTTTTCAAAAGTATTCTAAAGTATTTTTATGTGTATGTAATAATCTCAAATAGAATATAAGAAATAAAAAATTGAAAAAACTTTCATTTATTTAAAATAAATCTAAATTGTATTCGTGTATCTAAATAGTATTGAAATCTCACAGAATAGGGAAATTAAAAGAAAACTAATAAGGCTTTGATGGTTTCCTAAGTAGGATATTGGTCGGGAACATGGTAACAGCGTAGTAGGGCACTAGTCCCCGTGTAGAAATTGCCCTATCAGGGCCCTAGTAGGGAATGAAACGCCACATCTAATCAGGCCCAAATCAGGGCGATCAGAAAATGTGGATTTTCTAATTAGAGCCACATCAGACACGGCGTTTCATTCTCTATTATGACAGTCTGATCTGGCCCCGATTTGGGCCCTGGCAAAATTTGGTTAGTTTCTCTGGGAAATGGACCAACCCATGTAGAAATTGACCTATCAGGGCCCTAGTAGGGTATGATACGCCACACCTGATCAGTACCAAATCAGGGCGATCAGAATATGTGTATTTCCTAATCAGGGCCACATCAGGTGCGGCATTTTATTCCCTAATAGGGCAGCCTGATTCGGGCCCTGGCAAAATTTCTGTACGGGAAATTTTAAATTTTAGCAGTAGTAAATACTTAAAAAAAATATTACAGATATATATTAGCAAAACCCAAAAAAGGGTCCATCAGAATTAAAGAAACGTTGCTTCAAAAAAGAAGAAAAAAAATTGAAGAAAAGAACGATTAAGCAAACACAATGATACAGAGGAGTTCATTATATTTCATGAGCAGCAAATTCAGAAAAGATTAATGGATCTCGTGGTGAAAATTTTAAGTTTGAATGATAAGAAATTTTTTTATTTATTTTTTTTTTTTATACAGAGTTGGATATATAAACGGGGAAAACGTGTCACTGTCAGTATAAACTGCTGACTAAAAGGAGACCGCACGCGCTTGAGTGAACAGCTGCTTTTTCAAAGGAAAAGGGCGGGGACATTATAAAAGCAACGCTTTGATATTCTATATGGAACCCTATATACACATGTTAGATTCTTGGGATATATACATGTGGAAAGCACGCATGCACCGGCGGCAGCGGCGGGCAATATGCAACCGAGTCACGCCAGAAATAAGCACGTGGGAGGTTATGCAAGTCGTGTGAATGGATCTTTACGACGCAGACGCGGATGGTATATATATATATATATATATATATATATATATATGTGTGTGCACGCTACTTCCAAATTGTCAGCAGCCGATCGTAAACTTCTTAAACGAGATTAATTAAGCAAGATTGTAACAGCTAATGATTCCATTTGACACTCGTTACCTGCATAATAATCAGCGTAACGAGCACTCATTGGTATCGATCTTTGCTAACTTGTTATTCTAGTTTCCCCTCATCTTCTTATACGTGAAATGTTTTTTTATTGCATAAGACATTCACTGTAGTATTCTATTCATTTATTCATTCTGTATTATTATTCTATATTGTTGAAAATTTTTTTTTCATATCAATAATATTCATGAAAAACGTGATGGAAAATTGTATATTATATTAAATAACCGTTAGAGGCATTGAAAATTATTAATATTTTCCCTAATTGTAAGTTATTATTATCTGGTTAGTAATGAACTATTTTTATAAAAATAAAATATATAAATTTCATTAGGTAATAAATAATTTTTTTTTTTATTTCTATATTTTACAAAAATTTATATGAACAATATTTAACAAAATGACATTTATACCGGAGAAAGTTGACATTGCCACAATTCACTGGTTAATAATTAATTATTATCTATATTGTTCATGTCAGTTATAAGTGGTTAAATATGAGTTTTTATTAACTACAATCGATTATACACATTGATGTTTTTATTATTAACTTTCGAAAACTTTTATTTATTATTATTTATTTTATAATTTAATAACAAGCGCAATTGAATTAATATAAATTGATAACAAAATTTCAAAAATAGAAAAATTAAAACTGTTTTCATTTGGAATTCTTTTAATTCACTTCAATTTACTCTAATTAAATGAAAGTGCCATTAAAATTTTAGTATAATATTCACGTTATGGAAGTTCAATTGATTCAAAATTTTCAAGTTTCTATTATTAAATAATTAAATTTATTTCAATTATATCTATTCTAATGGATTTTGAAAATGTTTTGTTAAGAATTAAAAAGAATTTATTTTTAATTAATTGAGAAAAATTTATTTGATTCAAATAATCGTTTACTTGTTATCAAATAAATATTTATTTGTATCAAATAATTTTTTTTTTATCTTAGGGGAAAAATTTATAGAAATTTTTATTGAATTTCAATTAATTGACAAAAATTAAAATCACTTAAAAAAACTTCTCGAATGAAAATTAATTTCATAATAAAATTCTCATAAAATACATAGATACAATTTAATTTTTACTTGCAGTAAATAGAAAAAAATATTATAAATTTTTCTTCCATGAAATTCAATATCATTCATTCTTTGAGAACATCTTTAATTAAGAATTCTTAACTTTGGGAAAATTTATTCGGTAACTGAAGGAGGGCCAAAACTGGGTCACAGAAACCTCTTAGCATTTGGAAGATAGGGCGAGAAATTCGAGTCTCCGCGGTATTCTTTTTCTCTCTATATATTTCTCTTTGGTTGAAAATTGAACTTGAAGGGTTGCCCTCCCCCCCCCAAAAAAAAATTTCACTCGCTTCGATTCGTACAGCATTTAGGATAATCCAATGGCGATTTGTATGCAGAAAGCTCTCATTCGGTGAATTTTTGCACCTTTTTCTTCTTTCAATTCAAATGGATATGGAAAATGTGTTGGAAGAAACGAAGAGAGGGTACAGAGGGAATATATACGATGATTTCAACGAGTGGACTCACCATTCGAAAGTCGTTCCGACTCGGCGGAACTAGTTCCACAATATGAACCATTTGTGACAACGTGGTGAACGGTTAAATGAATTTAAACAGCACCAAAAATTGATCGCTTGCACGCGATAAAAAAACACAAAAGAAAACTACAATTGGCACGCGCGCGAAAAAATTAGATCAATAAATGTCACGATCACTTGTTCGAATTTTTTTTTTCTCGATAAAAAATAAATTGCACAATTTTTTTTTTTTTTTTTTTTTTTAAAGTGCGTTAACTACGTCAGGGAAGTTTTTAAGCTCTCTTTTTTTACTTTTCTTTCTTTTCTATTTTTGTCTTGTTCCTTTTGCGCGTGAAGCAAAAGAAGAACGTAGTATATATTCCTATATGATGATAGAAAGAGGTTTTTTTTTTTTTTTTTCGTAAAGAGAAGAGTGCTATAGATAAAACCCCCAACGTAGCTCGTCCGCGACTGATTCCCCAGGCCTATACGCACCCTCGAGTTTTCTCCCCCTTTCTCCCCCCACTCCACTCTTCTTCCATCATGCCACCCTTCGCTGAGTCCTCTTATCCTCAACGAATGTGTCCCCTCTTCGTTCTACGCACCCCCTGCGAGAAAACCCACGCACCCTACGTTCAGCTACTTTCTCCTTCCCTTTAACTGCCAATCCCCCCCCCCGCGCGCGCGCTCCCTTTTCTATAACCCCCCCCCCCACCCCTCCTAAAACTCCCTGAACTACCGATCATTTCACATCCTTTCCATCTTGTCCATTTTACTTTCCCTTTCTTTACTTCGTGTTTCCCTTTCTTTTTGCAGCTTTTCTTTTTTTTTTACTGTTTTTTTTTTTTTTTGTGGTGTGCGTATTTCTGGGCCAATCAACCAGGGACCCACTGATTTAGTATAACTGATCTTCGCCAAAAAAAAAAATTGGAACTTTCTACGAGATGAGCTACGAATCCTTTCTGAATTGAAGGAGGGTGATGTTGGTTTTTATTGGATGGGAAAAATATTTCTTTCAAATATCGGGATTTTTCAGGGATTTCTAAAAATAATGTAGTAAAAGAAAGATGATAATAATAAAAGAAAGAAATTCAATTTTTTGTAATAATGCTTCAAGAATTGATTATTATGATTCGAAATTGTCAATAAGAAATTGAAAAGTATTTTTTAGATAGAAATCAGTTTTCATAAAAGTATCAAATTGATACCAAAATTTATCAAATTGAGACCAAAATTTGTATTAATTTTTATAGTTGATCCAGAAATTTTGCCAGTGCCTAGATAGGGGCCGGATTAGGCTGCCCTATTAGAGAATGAAACGCCGTGCCTGATGTGGCCCTGTACAGGTGTGACGTTTCATTTCCTATTAGGGCCCCGATAGGGCAATTTCATTAAAATTTTAATGAAAGATTTTCAAAGTTTCTTGATGTTAATCGAATGTTAAAATTCAAATTTATAGACGATAAATATTGAGCTATAAATTATAAAAGCTATAAAAAATTCAAATTTACAGAAGATAATTTTTTTTTGTCTCTGATTGTATATAAGTTAAATATTAATATTGATAAAATCAATATTTCAAATATTTGTTTGCAGTGGTTATTTTTTTTAAACGAAATAAAAATTTTGTTCTGAATAATAATTAACTGTTATTATATTTAAAAAAAGTATTTTCTATTTTGTAATTAATATTTTAAACATACAAACAAGAAAGTACGTATATTATTTCCATAGAAAATTTTTCCTAACATTTATATTGTATAAAAAAGTTTCTTTACAAATTTCATATTTTCAAATAAAAAAATATTCGAATTTGACGACTAGTTTCGTATTCCCTGATCATATATCCTTTTCTCCCTTCCTTTCATGTTATCTAAAATTATAGTAAAAATAATGGTTAAAGATTGGGTTAAATAATATATTCGCATGACTTATTTGCCTAATGTTGAAATTATCCTGATGATAAAAGCAGAATTTTATATATATATATATATATATATATATATATATATATATATGTAGTATGTATATTTATATAGGAAATGTCAAGCTTTATCATAGAAAGAAGGTCATGAGTAAACTTTTGAAAGAAGAAGTTAGAAAATATCAGCCATCTATAACAACACACGGAATATACACATTTTTTAACTTGCGCTCAATGTTTTCGGAACACGAAACATGCTCTTCATAGACTTTCAAATATATATATATATGTATTACGTAACGTTGCGTGCTTTTACGTCACAACGACGATCATCACATGTTTTGAATCACGATATGCCTTCCGACAACAATTACAAAATCTTCGGTTAATCTTATTCTAACCATGACCCAAGATAACAATTTTAATAATAGGCGTTTGTTATTTTGGTAATATGTGGAACTTGTGATCGAGGAACCGATATAAATCGAGATTAATTTTTGAAGCGTTATTATTCGAAATTGAAGCTACATTTACGATTTTCTATGCTATTTTGGATACGATTTATTTAAATAATTTACAGAAGTAAATCATGAAAAAAAAATAAAAAAAAAAAAAAATGATCCATTACTCCAAATGTGACGCATTCTGAAGAAGGCCCGTGTAGAAATTTCCTTAACAGGGCCCTAATAGGGAATGAAACGCTAATCAAACGGTTATGTTTCCGTTAATTTTACTTTTAGTTTCTTTTTGTGTACACAGAAAATTAAAAAGCATTAAAATAAGCTGCAACGCTTCTTATTTTAATGCCTTTTAGTTTTCTGTGTATATAAAGTAAAAATCAGTTTTTATTTTGGATGTAATATAGACTTAAATTGAAAATATTTTAACTTCGGAATTTTAAAACATAACCTATTAATTTTTTGCCTCTAAGGTCCCTTATTATTAAAAAAAAAAAAAATTCAGTTTTTTGAAGATAAAAGAATCAAATGTAAATCGAGGGATTGAAAGTATTGTCAAGATTAGAAATATTTTTGTAATAAAAAAAAAAAATATATTTTCTTCACAAGGTGTGAGGAAGGTCTGGAGAAAAAGTGAGTAAAGTAGGTTGCGTTCTTTAATTTATATTCGAAGTAGATAGTATCGATATCGGCCTCAAGCAAAGCGCGTTGAATGTGGGTATCGACTAGTTCACCCTTCTCGGTCAGGGGCTTTACGGGAGAGTATGGCATGGGATTCAGAGAGAGAGAGGAACCCGGATGGTGACCGTGGGTGCTGAGCAACCCTCCATGGCAACCCACAGGACTCCCTTATATTCCCGAGACTCACGATTAGCGACCCTACTTCGTAACTGCGTGCTCGTTCGTCTCCTCTCTCTCTATACCCTCCAGGCGTTTTGCTCTCTTCTTTGGCCTTCTTATTTTGCTCTCTTTCTTTCTCTTGCTCTCTCTCTCTCCATATATAAGTATAGACTTTTTCCACTTCTTTTTCTTTCTTCTTGTTTTCTACTCTTCGAGACACTTGACTTCGAATTCACACTATAGGCACTTGCGCCTCAAGATCTCGACTTCTTTCCCTCAAAGTGCTAAAATAAATTTTCACAGAGGGTAGGCTTTAAAAGCCCGGTTCGCCATCTCTTGGGATACAAATTACAAACTCAGAATTTTTTATCCCAATATCCTTTTTTTTTTTAGAAAAAGTTTTCTCATTTTTTTTTTTTACTTTCGATAGTCATTAACGTTGATACCATATTTATTTTATTTTTTATTTATATTTGTTAGAAATTCAAATATATAAATTTCCAGTTCCCCTATATTTGTATTGTTTTTTTTTTTTTTTTTTTTTATTTTATGTGTGTAAAAATTATTTGCATAATGTTTATTTGCCATTATGCGGGAAATTTAATTTATATTTAAAATTTATAACATAGCTGAAGATGGGATTTTTTGAAGATAAGAAAAAATAATGTTTGCCTATATATATATATGTAGGGGGTCGGAGGTAAATCATCAAGTTGGAAAATCCTTAATAGGCGTTCGCTATGAATTTTGACAGAACGAATTGTGACAGATGCTGGATTCCTACGTCACGAGACACACACAAATAGTGGGTTAGGTTAGAGAAAACAGCTGGCGCTTATTTTTCACTACCCTCCCCTATAACACTACCTGTGTGAATTAATTTTCAAAACTTTTAAAGAACTCTTCCTGTACATTTAATATTATTCCCAACTTTTTTCCTTCGAATTTTTTTTTTTTTTTTTTTTTTTTGTTTGTTCAAAAAATGATTAGAAAATGATTTAGTTAATTAATTTTTAAAAGTTATAAAATTTAAAATACATTTAGTTAGTTAAAAATTATTATAAATAAAAAATTAAATTAAAAAATTCAAATAGTATTTATTAAATTCAATTTAAAAAGTAAATAAGCAAAGAAAAAAATGTAATCAATTTTAAAAACCGCAGAACCGACAGAAAGTGAGAAAAATCTTATTCAACTCATTCGAGTTTTATGAAAAGCCCTCATCAGTGGAAAAATATTTTCACAGAGAGAAAAAAAAAAAAATTACCAATAGGGACATTTTTCCCAGCGCCTATATAGCCTGAATAATATTGTTGATAGTCCGATCGTGAAACGTGCTGGAAGTCCACAGAATCGATCGTTTTTTTTTTTTTTTTTTTTTTTACACCTCTGCTCTCTAGTGCATGTAACTCGTGTCGGCTTTCCGAGTGTGAGGACGAGAGGCAAATGCTAAAAGAGAGAGAGAGAGAGAGACTCTCGACGCTTTCACGAAACGCATAAAGCCTCTCTCGAATACTGGGTCCTAGATTCGCTATTAAATTACTCTCTCTCTCGTCGGTCGATATTGGATTCCAACGTGTGTCGATGTATGCGTCACCAAAGTCGAACGCATCAGAAATATACCACTACTGTTACATCGATGTAATTCATTCAGAGTGACAAGGAAGTTATTTACTCTTTTGACAGATTCGACGTTGAAATCTCGGACGAAATCATTCCGAGCACGTCATCTAGATTTTAGATTTCACGATGCAACCAACTGGCGCGAGTGAGAGAGAGAGAGAGAGAGAGAGAGTACGACACGATCCCATGTAACTTTTACCTATAGTTTTTAGATTAATTTACATGTCTGTAATACTAACGTTGCCGCATCAAACGTGTATATTCAAAGTTATGACTATATATATAGAAAATTCGATGATATAATATCAAACAAACTTTACGTACCTTTTATTATTTTCTTTTTTACTCTCTAAATCTGAATTAGTAAAAATGTTTACTAATTTTGAATTAGTGATTCACTTTTTGCTTCTGAATTAGTAAAATTTTTACTAATTATTAGTAACTTTTACTAACAATTAGTAAAATTTAACTAATTCAGAAGCAAAAAGTGAGTCACTAATTCAAATTAGTAAACATTTTTACTAATTCAGATTTAGAGAGTACGAAAGTAATAGTAAAAAATTACTAATTTATACTAGAAAACAACTAAATATATTTTTTCAAATTTACTAATTGAAATAGTAGCATTACTAAATTAGTAGTTTTCTACAAAGAATTAGTAACTTTTGACTAAGAATTAGTAAAAACTAGTAATTTATTTAATGAACGAATCAGTGCATTTAAATTAACCACAAATGACTATTTTTTATTATAATAATAATTATGTGATTAATTTGACACATTTACTCTCTAAATTTGAATTAATAAAAACTGAGCTAGTAATTTAAATTAGTAAGAATTTTCACTAATTTTCAGTTACTTTTAACTAAAACTTTAGTAAAAAAAATATTAAACTATACTAAATCAGTAATATTTTTACTAAAAATTAGTAATTAGTAGATCAATTTTCATTAATTCAAATTCAGAGAGTGCGGAATATATTATTTTAATTAAATAATAAAAATAATTGTTTTAAAATAATTTCTATGAATTTTAATAAATATTAAATATTCATTATAGTTAATTCGAAACAATTTATTAATTTTCGCACAAGCTGACGGTCGCCTGTAGCGCTATACTATCTACGAAATTGATGAAATCAGGTCGTGGCCATGGGGTAACCATATGCCACTACGTATCAAGTAGGAAACTCTGCAGATGGTATAGTTCCAACGCTGTTGAAATAACTAGCTGATTGCGTGCCTCTTATGAGCCTACTCGAAATATAATTCGGAAATATTATTTTCACGTGTTCTTCACATTCAAAATTGATGCCTCGAAAAAATAAAATACTTTCAAAAATTGTTTCAAATAATTTTTACCCAATTTTTTTCCTTTTTTCGATATATATATATATATATATATTTTTACTGAAATTATTTAAAAAAAAAAAATGAAACTTCGAAATTTTCAACAATTTTTTTTTTTATGTTTTGAAAATATATTTATATTATCTATAACTATATCGCTGATATTATTTTTATTACTATAATAAAATAAGGAAATTATTTCTGAGTAAAAAAAAAATGGAAATTCCAAAAAAAATAATTGTACAAATATATATAATGAAGTATGATAATACAAAAAAAGAAGCAATAAACGGAAAAATGTAAATAATGTGTAAATTACTGTGCCATTGTACGTTTGTCATATTCCATATGTCACATTTACAAAAATTGTAATATCAATATTTATGGTCGGGTTTCGATGGTACCAAGACGTAGGGGGGGGGGGGTGGCTAGAAGTTATTGAAAGGTATATATAGGTAGGGTAAAAATCTAGTAAGGGGATAGAACGTGCACGTGACCCCAGGTGCAACCCTGGTCAATGTAGAATAGTATATATACAAGCTGTGGATTTAGGGATCAATGAACTCAAACCATGTGCCATATATTAGGGATTCCTATTCTTATAAAAATTTTATTAAATTAGTCACGTTTCTATTTCTATACAAAAACGTATGGTTTTCCGAGATTCATGATTAAACATGACAATTCAATTTATTCACATTCTAAATTTCACTGACAGTAATGAGGTACCAAACAAATAAAAACAAAAAAAAAAAACAATTTGTAAAGAATATAATTTTGAATAATAAATTACTATAATAAAAAATATATATAAAAATAAATTATCGAATTTATTATTTATTATATACAATTTGTCATATAATAAATGTATTTTTTATTATAAAAAGATAGGAGAGAAATTACATTAATGAATAATGTCATAAAAATGAATGACGAATATTAACTGAAGTGCGACGGTAATTGAATTGAGTTGTTTATGAATTGATGAATATACAGTCATTTATATATTGTTCTTCCACTTTTGTAATTAAAGTCAAAAGGGGACTGTCGATTAATTTCGAGAATTACTGATTCACTCATTTTATATAACCCCTTTTCTCAGGTGAATAAGGAGTGGTTATAAATAATGGAATTATATTGCAGCCTCTGTCTCTCTTACTCTCACTCACAAGAGAAAAGCGATGGATAAGGATCCCTTCCTGAATTTCACGTTTCCTTTCATTACCCTTTTCTTGGGGAGTTAGCCTCGTGCTATTTTCCAGATAAGCGATTTACTTCTATGAAAAAGGATTTAATTAGCGAAATAATTATTCGTGAGACTTATAACACAGCTGGAAATTTACAAAATGAAAATAGAATTACGGCATTTCAAGAAATATAAAAATAATTAAAATATTAAAGATTTTATTTTAAAAATAAATATTCATTAATAATTGTAAAAAAAACAAAAATCCAAGTGAATAAAATATGACGTGAAACTTTGAGACGAAAAAATTTAACTAGTTGTATAAACTTTCTTTAAAAAAAAAGCTAAAAAGAAAAACATGCAGTATTATCCTGCTTTGTAGTTTCTAAAAAGTCAGAGCACTTAAGTGAGGATCAAAGTTTAAGACTATCATATTGTCATATAATATTAAAATGCTGTTTTTTAAAAAACAATTTTTCGCTACTCTCAAGACGTGAAACCTAGAATATATGCTACTTTTTGAACGTCATATAACATTTATTATAATTTTTATTTTTCTACCCTAATATTAAAAATACGTAAAAAAATTAATAAAATCTTCTAGAAATGTTTTTTTTTTAAAAAAAAACTAATTCCGGTTTGGAAATTTATTTGAACAAAAAATTATATTATAAAAATCTGGTCCCGATCAGGGACTGTTCAGGGCCAGATTAGGGCCACGAGAAAAATGGGGATTTCCTAATCAGGGACACATCAGGCGTAGCGTCACATTCCCGCCCGATCCGGCCCCGATCCGAGCCATGGCAAAATTTCTACACGGGAACAAATAAAACCGAGTCATTATTATTTAAAATAATGTTTAGAAAAAAAAACATTTTTTCTTAATTAATTAAATTTTCAATTAAGAAAATTGGTGTTTTATTTTGTCTATAAAACGAAATTATAATTTAACTTTTATAGAATATTTTTGAGAAAAAAAAAATATATGAGAAAAAAAAAATACATTAAGAAAAATGAGAATATAGAAAAATCGATTATTATATATAAGGGAATGGGAAATTAGAGACGTCTAATTTTCAACGAGTAACCAAACACTTCATATTTTAGAGAGATTAAGAGGGTTATCTTTCGTTCCCCTGAGTAAATTATTAGTATTTCATTTATTACATGGTACTAAATTTTTAATGGTAACATTATGAGTTATACTTAGTCGACAAAATATTACATAATGACATAATATAATATTTGTCCTACAATATTTGATATCATTATCAACTAGTTTTTCAAAAGATAATGCATATTTTTTCAATGTAAACTTATTCATATATTTTTTTTTTATTTTATTTATTTTTGCTATCAAAATAATTACTATTTCCTATATACAGCAACTAAAATGTTTCCTAAAGCTAGCTAAAAATTAAGACTCCAACCGAACTTATTCAACGAGAAATGTTTGCAAAAAATTCCCTACCGCAGCAAACTTTTATAAAATAAATTTTTATTTCAAAAGAAACATTTACGTCAAATAGAATTTTTATTTGTATATAAATAAATAGATTATTTTTCCTGTCGAAATTGCCCTATCAGGGTCCTAGTAGGGAATAAAACGCTGATCAGGGCCACATCAGGCGCGCCTATTTCCTAATAGGGCAGCCTGATCCGGCCCCAATCTGGGCCCTGGCAAAATTTCTACACGAATAAGTAAAATATATTTATTTCGATTTTTAAAATGAAAAACATTTTTCTCAATGTATTTTTGCAAATTAATCATAAAACAAAATTAATTTGTTTGTTACAAAAACAAAATTATTATTTATATTCTAAAGGAGAATTTTTTTTTTTTTTTTTTTTTAATGAATTTTGCAAATTGTTATTGAGTGTATGTAAGAGAGTGGTCAGTCAATGTCGAGCATTGAGGAGTGAGGGGGGCGGGGGATGTTGAAGAAAAGAACGACTTGCAAAAGTGGAAGAAAGGGCGGTCCGAGCGAATAGAAGGCAGAGGGATATATCGAAGGGAAGCCGGTGGTGCGCCTTGCGCCGTTTCCCGCGTTGAATTATTGAGACGCCACCAGATCGATGTCACAAAAGGAAAGCGGCAGAGCGGCTTGAAATGACGGGCTTTCGCGTTTCTCATACATTATGCACGCGGCCGGTTCAGTCCATGTCCTGAACCGCTACGCGGTTTATCGTAGAGATACACACAAAAAAAAAAAAAAAAAATTCTCCATGTCCACCATTCGTCGCCTTTTTTCTCTCTTCACATAGTATATATACATATGTATTTTTTTCCCAATTTTTTTTTTGTCCTTCTCGTCGTTTCTTTCATCAACAAGATAAGTTACGCGCGTAAAGAGACAAATGTAACTTTTTTTTTTCTTTTGTCCAGGAACTTTATTTCTTTTGATATATATGGAAATTGTAAAGATTGATTTTTAATTTTGTATTAATTAAACTAAACAATCTTGGAAAACATTTTGAAAATTATAATTTTTTTTTTTAAAAAACTGGTATTCAAGAATAGTAATAATATAATTTTACAAAAAATAGTTACTGGAAAATTCGTAAAAAAAATGATCGATATTTTCTCTTAGAAATAAATCCTTCGAGGAGCCATAAATGGAGAGCCCTGTACTTGAAGCTTTTGCTTGTAAAAGAAGAAGAAGAAGAAGAAGCACTATCTGATGTAATATTTACCCCCCTTCTTCACTCCCCAAGTCGTATGTGTACATATATGTTTTCTCTCTCATGCTGCTACCATCTCTTCGTTCAAACCATCTTTTTCCCTATCTACCTTTATATATATACGATCCAGGACTTGTTATCTACCATCTAACAACCGCTTATGTGGGCATGTATCCTGTTTTCTATACGATAACAATCATCGATCGCTCTTATGCTCCAACGCTTAAAATATCTCGTATAATCTAACATCATTTAGCCCAACACATAAATTTAAATTCATTTTCCAACTTTCCTTTTGCTATATGTACTCCTTGCGAGAAATTTATCCATCCGTGCAAAAATTTTTATATAATAAAATCGGAAAATAAATGACAATATTTTCTTTCTTATTTTCTAAATAATTATACATTATACATTTCAATGAATAGATCATTTTCGTTTCGATTTACTCGCGTTATTAGTCTTTTGTGAAATAACTAAAAATTAACAAACAGGTATAGGAAAAGAAATTAAAATTTTAATTTTAACATTAGTAAATGCAACTATAAATGTGAAAACAGTAAAGTTAATTTTTGTAAGCATCGCCATCTATGAGGCAAAATAATCATGCCTCGTAGATGGCGCTGTCATACTTTCCACGTTCATTGAAGTGGTTTTATAACTACTCTCTAAATCTGAATTTGTAGTTTTCTACTAATGAAAGAGTACGGATTCGTTTACCAATTGAATTATAGTAACAGTTTTGACTCTTTTTTAGTAGAAAACTATACTAATTGCTAGTAGAAAACTACTAATTGATGAAGTAAAGCGTATTTTTTACTATTTTAAATTAGTAAGCCGATTTACTCCATGAATTAGTAGTTTTCTACTAAAAAAGAGTCAAAATTGTTACACGGAAAAAAAGAAAAAGTAACTTTTACTACTTTAAAAGTAAAATTGGACCTGTCCGAAGTTTCTGCGCATCTCTGGCAACTTTTACTCCAAAAATAGTAAAATTTACTTCAGAAATAGTAAAAATTACTACGGAAACAGTAAAATTTACTACAGAAATAGTCAATTTTACTATTTTTCGAGTAAAAGTTGCCAGAGATGCGCAGAAACTTCGGACAGGTCCAATTTTACTTTTAAAGTAGTAAAAGTTACTTTATTCGTTTTTCCATTTTTCTCCGTGTACTAACTCAATTGGTAAACGAATCCGCACTCTTTCATTAGTAGAAAACTACTAATTCGAAATTAAAGAGTAAGCGAAAAATCACGCAATTATAAAATAAGAAATGCCTAATATGTCACTCTTTTTTTCTCAATTACATATATACTAACTGCCTCTAATAGTTTGGCGTCAATAGAAGAAATGAAAACGTAAGAAAAACATTTTCTTGATTCTCTTTGGTAATTTTCGTGCAATAAAAACACACCATTTTCAAGAATTAGAAGAATTAAGAAAGAAGTCCAAAATCAAATTAGTGAAATCTTTCAGCTAAAGTAGGGTTGACGAGAGCATTAGTAAGTTTCAGTATATAGAAAACTTTTCCTTTAGCGGTTTAACCATTAGGCCAAGTCAATTTTGACCCTTCAAGTTGAACCGCAACGTGAAATCAAAGCGCAGAATGCTTTTAATGTATAAAGTGCATCGAACTGAGCTGACAAATTATTTAAATACACGCCCCTCTTAAAACTTGATATATCAAAGTAATAGTTCGATCGGATTGCATTATCCCTTCTTTTTTTTTGTTTTTTTTTTTTTTTTTTTTTCTTCTTTTTTTATTGAACGATTCGCGAACTTTCCATCCCCACCTTGGAAAAAAAAGTCAATTTCGACAATGGACAAAAACAGTTGGAATTTTCTGAACAAAATAAGGGTTGAAAAGCTGCAACCACGCAGAACGAGGACTCGAAGATTCAATTAAAGAGGCATGTCGAGTTGCAGCGTACAACTGGATTAATTCATTCCTGGGAAAAGGCAACTTGCTCGTACACTCACCACCTGAGACGGAGTTTACAGAGGTTCTCGCAAATGAAAATGCCACAAAGGCTTTTTCCCTCGTAACTACAACGTTTCCAGAAATAATACATTTAATGAGATTCACTACAAAAAATAATTATTTTGAATATTATTATTATTATATATATATATATATATATATATATATGTATATACGTTTGCATTACCTTGTAAAATTACTCTCTGTTTTCAAATGAAACTGTTTCCAAGTAACTCACAAACAATTTGCTTCACTGTTAAATTTCGGAAAAAAAACAAAATTGCCTCCATTTGGAGTTACATTCCTTCCAATTAGTTTTAGATGGAATTATCATTAAGAATACATGTGACTATTAGCTCATGTGGTACTGATAGTGAAATGAGAATTAAAATATTTTATTCTATTAAAATTAACTTTGAAATTTTTTGCCTGATTGAAACTGTTTTTTACTATACTAATACAAAATTTTGAGGGAATGTCTGACTAATATTGACTTTTACTACTGATATTTGAATTATACTTTGTAACGTTCCTTACATAATGAAACGATAATTTACTACTATTACTAATTAATTTTCAGTCTGACTAAAACTCCCTTGTACTACTGATAATTTATGTTATATAAAATAAAAATATTCTGTTTGACAAAAACTGACTTTACCTACTGATTTATCAATCTTAACAGTATTTCAAATTCCGACTAATATTCAATTTTTGCTATTAATTCTAAAATTAACTGCTCCTGAATGAGTCTGACCAAATCTGTCTTTTACTACTAATATCAAACTTACTGTATATTTTTGTACTTTTTTTTTGTATGATTCTTCAATTTTAATCTGATTCATTATTTTCAAAACTGAAAAACATTTAACTTTTTTGTTCCTCCCCCCCCCCTAAAAAAATTACCTTTATTGAAGGAAATACCTCGTAACTTTCAAAAGTTATAGTCGTTTTAGAGTGTAAAAAGTAGAGTAGATAAAAGTTTAGTGTTTTATATCGCAACTTTTTTTTTGTTCTTTAAATACAATTCATTTTCGACGAATAGTTGATTTTGGAGAAGTTCGCTGTCTGAAATCCCAAAGGTGAAAAAGTAAATGGTTCCTTCGAGAGCTGTTGCTACATTGGTGTTGCTGAAGGTTCACTCTGTTTGGTACAGTTGGGATGTGGGTACAAGGTGGTTGAGTGGCCGCGCGAGACTCAAAGTTCAACAGTTTAAGTTCTGAGAAGGAAAAGCCAATTTCGAAACTTGCGATTCGTATGGACTTAAATTTATATCCAAGGTATCGACGCCTTAAGAGCTTTCAACCCCCCCGCAAAGGTAATCGCACATAAAATCTATTCTATAATCTTCAAAAAAAAAAAATTTTTTACAAAAAATAGTCTCATAAATGAATTTAGATTGTTATTATTTTCTTATTCTGAAATCTATCATTCTAATTTCTTATTGAACAATTTTTCTATAAGATTTTTTGAAATTTATTTTTCTTTGAAAATTTTTAGTAACTTTTTATATCTAGCACATGGAACTTTTTTTTAAGTTCTATAAGATCTTTGCTGTATCTTGTAGAATATTTGAAATTTTTTTTTTTTTAGAGAACTTGGTTGCAGAGCTTCTTTGAAGTTTGTAAATCAGAATTTTTATCAAAAACTATTTTTAAGGAGCAGTGGTTTTGGAGAATATGGTTTTTTTTTATGAAAAAGTAAAGAAAGGGACCTAAGAAATAAGAAATGTATATTGCGTAATAATGATGGAAAATTTATGAAGACACAAATTGTGAATAGAGAATATTTTTGATGTATTTTATAAATATTTTATTTATAAATATTTTACTAGTATTTTATATAAGAAATATTTTTCTTGTAAATATTTATTGTATATAAGATATAGAGGAAAGGAAAATTTATCGTGTAAACAGAGCCGAAGGAGAAATATTTGTTTACAGATGGTCAGAATTTAGGCTTCTAATAAGGACAGTGCCTGATGACCCGATGTGTTGGTGTCAGAGCCTAGCGTTAACGCAAACGAAGTTTGCTTCGTTACCTCCTTGAATATTCACGAGTTTCGCACGTGCCAGAGGCCATTTGATGTAGCTCAATATGTTCGGCAATATGTAGATATATAGTCCCGTAAATATCTACAGAGTCAGAGATGTTTATAGTACCAACATCTAAGATTGCATATTTAGTACGTTAAATTTACATACACACTATATTTGAAAGTCAAGTTTCAATTTTCCCCCTAATTTTCAAAAATGCTACTTTTTTAAAAAAAAATTTAATTTTAAAATTAACTCTCAAATTTTTTTATTTCATATTCGAAGAAATGAAATTTGTCTAATTGTGAGAAATTAATTTATTCGCGTGCTTCTTGGTTTTTGTTTTATTTATATTATATTAAATTTTAATTTCCTTCGATTTTTTTTTTTGGAGGGAATATAATTAAAGCGCAATAGACCAAATTGTTCTATATAATCATAGTTTATGAATTAAATATCGTTGATTAGATATGAAAAATAAATCAAATATTTGAAATTATAAAATAAAAAAACCTATTTTTAGGAAGTCAGATGAAAGTGAATAAAAGAAATGTGGTCGAAAAAAAAAATCATATCGACAGTAGTCATTATCTGTTTTTCCTACTTTTTCTTTTGATGGAGAGAGTGTTATATCGATTCTCTATTCATATTTAAGACCCTTGGGAGATTCTGAGATTGGTTTTTCTAGATGTAGGGCAGGGATCTCTCGCATTGAGAACATTAAAGGCTCGATGGTGATCCTTGAACTTACTGGAGTCTAGAAAAGTGTAGTGGAAGGCAAGCTTATCTTCAGCCAACAGGCACACATTTCATTCCTTTATTTTCCACATCATCCATTCATTTCACCCACTTTCTTTCTCATTCGTTCCTCTTTCATCTTTTCCTCTATGTTTTTTCACTTGATGCTCTTTTCCATTTGTAACTTTCAATTTTTCTTTTCTTTTCTCCATTTTTTTTTTTTTTTTTAACTTTCAATAGGTGTCGATGATAAATTTTCCTCACGATAAAAATTATCAAAAAAATTTTTTTTTATCAAAAAAACCTTTTTTGTATCTATTAATTGTGTTTTTTTTCGGGTAAATTTTTCCTATAATACCTTAACCAGGTCAAATATTCGTTTCCCTTTTTTTCGCGTGGGTCGTCATTACCCCGAGGGGGAAGTTGGGAAAAAAAAAAGTTCCCTGGAGGGAAAGAACATCGACTTTGCTTCAGCGCTCACCCGGATACATCGGATAACATTGATCCGAAATTTCAGAACGGAATCGCAGCAAAAGGTTAACGATGGAACATAAAACTCGGCCAATCCACAGATTATTTATGAGAAGATAAAACGACTTAACAAGGTCCTGTATACTCTCTGAAAAAAAAAACATTTTCAATTTAATCGATTCAATTATTATCCCAACTTCAATTAATTTTAACTTTTTTTTTCCCCCTCGATTAAAAAAAAAAATGAAAAATTAGTTTTTATTTTTCTTCCTTAATGGAATTAAATGATAATAATCAGACAGAGTGGTTCATTTGGACATGTAACTTGAATCATGGAATAAATTTATCTAAACATTTCGCTCTACTTTCGGCCAATAAGGATTAGAGAAGCCTCGTGAATATATTAAAAGCTGGATTTCAATTTTCTCAAACTAGAAACCATGTCGGAGGGAAGTGAGAATACTCGAGTGTCCATTCTGCCAAATCGAATTGAAATGAGATGTTCAAGAAATGGGAATGAAGAAAACTACATTTTCTCGTCACACACACACATATACTATTCCCGTGTGAGGTAGAAATTGTCATATAACCGTGTCGAAATTGACCTATTAGGGTCCTAGTAGACAAAAAAAGGCTGATCAGGGCGAAAATTTATTTCCTAATCAGGGCCACATCAGGCAAGGCGTTACATTCCCTAATAGGGCAGTCACGATTTGGGCAATGGCAAAATTTTTGCATTTTTAAGAATTTTCAATAAAGGTGTGTATATAATCGTTAAAATAGAATTTTTACCCCAAAATCGATGGTAAAAATTAACAAATTAGTATTTCAAATTATACCCAATAAAGTTTTAAATTTTTAAATTTAAATTAAATTTTTTCTGTGATTGAATAATTATAATATCAATTTTTCCAATTAATAAAAGTACTTGGAAATGTATTTTATAATATATATGAGATTGAAAAAGGTTGTATGTACTTGCCCTAAAGCGAAGGGAAATACCATATACGCCCAATATAATCCCAGAGTGACTTCATTCGTCTTTCTCTCTCTCTCTCTCAGAATTTCTCGGAATTTTCTCAACGTCACTGAGAGAGAACTCTGTGAAGTAGTGTGCCCGGAGGGGGGTCACCAAGTAATTGGTTTCATTCCCGAAGAGACAGGCACACGTTAGTGTTCGGGTCCGGTTCTAAAGAGAGAGAGAGAGAGAGAGACCCTTTCTCTCTCTCTCTCTCACCCTCAGGCTTTTGTACCTTCGGTGTATCCTAAAACCAAGTCCGGGACCCGCTTGCCTGCGGCTGCTGAAGACGGCTAAGTAACACATTTTCCGAGATAATTATGCAGATGAAGCTGTTAGTTATGATAACGCTGTTGAGGCTCTTCTCCGTCTGGTTATCTTTGCAGAATCCCGTGGGAGGAGGCATCCAATGAATGTGGGTCTCCGTTAGCTGAGAAAACAGCCTGCGAACTTTGAGTTGTTAGAATCTCGCTGGAATCTTAGTTGATGCTGGTGTGTATATATGTATAAGGCTAATTTAGTTTTAGTTAGGTCAGAAATTTCAATCGCAAATTTATTTACATTACCAACCGTTTGAGTAGTAAAATATTATACACACAAAAACAAATTTTTAATAACATTTGATTTTTGTTTTAATATTTTATTTAATTCCATGAAATTAAATTATAAAAATTAATTAAAACAACTAAATTTTGACTATATGTGAAAAATTTTCTACTAAATTTAATTTAGTTTTGTTAATATTTCATTACCCTTTTTTTTCCACATAATTTTCTATTCTGTCAAAATTGAAACAAATCAAAGACAATAACAGTGTTTTCATTTATTAAATTTTCTGAATCAGCTTTTGTTATTTCTGTATTGTAACGTATTTTTCAATAATATACAAAAACAAAAAATGGAAGCATATGTTTCTATTCAATATAAAAATAAATGTAAATGAAATTTTCACCAAAAATTGATGAACAGAATAGAGAATATTTTTTTTTTCCCCTTTTCAATGGTTTACAAAAAAAAAGGAGAAATGAGGTTATGGAAAATGTTAAATTCGATGATTTTTATGTCGAAAAATTTTGTGAATGAAAATTTCCATTTTAACTTCTCGAACACATGACGTTTCATATTCCAATCATTATTTTATAATTAAAAATTTTTAATTTCTAACTATTTCAAAATTCTAATTTCTTTGCTAAAAATTAGTTTTATTTCAATTTTTTTTTTTTTTTTTTTTTTTTTTCCAAATTGTTGCATATAATTTAAAGAAATTCGTCTTTTTCGATAAAACATATATGATTACTTCTTCTCGCTTTTCTTTTAAGGGTAGATGGAAAGTAATATCCAACACGGAAGAAGCATCCAACAAAGAAGAAACACACATCTTTTATAAAAGAAAACCCGAGTATATAGTATATATAGTCTTGTGTTAGTGAAGTAATGGACTAAATCCATAATCTAGCTTCACCGAAAACTTTTTCTTAATCCGAAGAAAAATAGTAGCAGGTCTGTGTATATATATAGTATATAGACGAGAAATGGAGCGGACATCAAGATAAAACTCGTTGGTTTTTGAGCATGAGTAAGAATGATCGAAATTTCCTCCTAAAATGCGTTTCACGACAAAAATATATACATAATACAAAAGTGTCATGAAAAATTACAATAATGACATATATTTCATACGAAACAAATAATTTATAGCCATTATATTACATATATCAAATGGAATATTTTTTTTTCTAAAAAATTTGACTGGCAATTTATAAAAATTCATTTTAAATTCGTAATCAGTGATAAGAAAAAAGAATTTTTAAAAATTCTCCGCCATATTGAATTCGCCATTTTGAATTTGGTACTTGGTACTAATTTGGTACTTTTAACAAAGTGTTCTTCTTATTATTATTAATTAAATTAAAAAAAAAAAAAAAAATCGAAAAGGGAGAAGAATTTTTGTTCTTGTTCTCCTGATTTCTGATAAGTTGAATTATATAGAGGAGCGGCTACACGCAGGATAAAACTATTGCATCGCGTGATTTTACCTCACAATACTCTATCAGTTGGCTTTTGGAGAAACCGCTAATTAAATTAGACTTGGCCTGACACTATATGGCGATACGTGACTTATATGTATATATATACGATAAATAATTGAATGATTCAAGCGTCACGCGCTCATATATATATATATATACTCGGTTGTCCTATTTATCACGCCAATTGAAAGCCTATTCGTTGAAAAATACACAATACCCTGATAAAGTTTACATCGAATTCGTGTGAGAGGGCGGGCTTATACGTGCGTTCTAAACTCGATTTCTCGGTGAGCTGAGCGCGCGAGCGAGCCAAATGGAAAATCAAAGAGAGAAAAGTGGGAATGGAGACTTTGTTCATCGGATCAAATCTATATATATATATAGGTATCAGTGCCATATGCCCGTCGAGACATATTCAGATCTTGCGGAAATGGTATCAATTTTTCCGACCTTTTCCTTTTTCTCTTTCGTCTGAAACTCGCTCTCTTCTCAAAGACCCTCTACATCCCGAGATCCTATTGTACACCTTTTCGAATAAGAGGATATGCTCCACTTTTTTTTTTTTTTAAAAGCCTTCAATATTTTTTCCCAAAAAAAAAGGATTCGAAGAGTATTTTATTGCTTATTTGAGCAGTTCTTAATTTGAGGTACAATGTAAAAAAAAAAAAAATTTGGTGAATTGCAACCGGATTTAAGAGTATTTTTGGAGTTGAAATCAACTCTAAAAGGAAGTTAACATTGGGTTAATTCTCTAGACATAATAATACTTCTTTAATAACTATAATTAACTTGTAATTATTAATTTAAAAAAGTGTCAGTATACCAATAAATAACTCCCTTAGGATCAAATTGTTTTGCTTTAACTCCAAAAGGGTGCGACTTTTACTCCAATTGGGAGTAAATTTAACTCACTTTTTTTACAAATGAGCTTTAAGATAAATATTTTTTTTTTTTTGTTAATGACAATGTATATTGTACTTAAATAATTACATGAATAAATTTTGAATGAAACGGAGATCATTTTTTTATACTTAACCTTATTATGTAACTAAGGTACTATTATCTTCACGTGACGAATTATTAAAAATGGTATATCTAATTAAAGTATCATTGAAATAAAAAAATAGCACACAATGTAAGAAAATATGTTTTACTTTATGAGCAAATGATAAAATGCGAATTATTCAGTTCACATAACTCATTAGTAAATGCTATGATTATTACTTTAAATTGCAATTCACCACTTCCGGCCATATGGAGTACAAAATATATGAATGAATTCATAAGGGGATATATACAACTGGCATATAAATGTATTTGAAAGAGAAATGAATATTGCAAAAACTAGTTTTTTTAAAATAACACCTAATAAAAATAAAAATGATTATAATACTACTAATACTAATAATACTAATAATACTAATACTAATAATACTAATACTAATACTAATAATACTAATACTAATAATACTAATACTAATAATACTAATACTAATAATACTAATACTAATAATACTAATAATACTAATACTAATAATACTAATACTAATAATACTAATAATACTAATAATACTAATAATACTAATAATACTAATACTAATAATACTAATAATATTAATAATTTAAAAAAAAATAATATGTAATAATTCTATTATTTTTAACTTATATAAGAGGTTAATTTTTTTTTGTCCAGAAAAATAGTTCGATTTACTGTCAAATCGACGATTGACTGTTTGTACAGTGCTGTTATATGATGAATAACATTTTGACCTTTCAATTAATATGTAAAAGCTAAGGGAGAATATATTGAAAAGCTTTGAACGTCAATGTTGTTATATTATTTATATTAAATCAATAAACATCGCAGGGACATGACACGTGTAAAAGTTAAAGATAATTATAATGTTATTGAAATTTGGCTATTAATTTTTCCAGGAATTTATATTGATAAAAAATTAAATTGACTTGGGGATTATCGAAAATCTGAAAAAATTAATCTAAAATATATCAGAAATTGTAAAATTCCCCCAAAATCAGTTTTTTTTTTGCATCATATAAACTATCAAATTTTAACATGGTTTTTCTAAAGTAAAAAAAAAAAAAATGGTAGTAATAAAAGATGGATTGTAAATTGAGTTGACTTAATATTTTTTTTTTTTTTTGAAGAAGCTTTGGCGCTGTGTGTTGATTATGGCGTCAAGAGACTTGGAGGTTTCGTGGCAAGGACACGTGTAGGATGGAGGTTGAAAGTTTTCTTCTTCTTCTTCTTTTTCTTTTTTTTTTCTCGCGCTTTGGTCGACTTGTACATACACATACATTGAGAGAGTCCTCCCCCCCCCTTCTTCTGGATTCCACTTCCCAAGTCACAAGAAAGTTTCTGGCTACCTTCATCCGAACGTGACCGATCTCTTACCCCGAGGGATGGTCTCAGATTTCCCCCGATAATAATACTTCTCTCTTACAGGGCTTTTGCGAAATGTTAGTCTACTGACTTGCCAAGGCAAGTATATAGAACCGGTTGGTTCACTTGCATCCCGCGACCGGTGACCGCTCGGAAATGAAAGCGCCACACCGACTTTTGCCCTGGGGAATAGCAAGATTGGCATATCCTACTAGAAAGAGAGAGAGAGAGAGAGAGAGAGAGAGCCAGCCAAAAGGAAACTTGTCGGATCCTTCTTCGCTTTCTGATTCTTTTTCGATATTGCGTCTGACATGATGTATTCTAAGCAGCTCGACGGCCGAAATGATCATCCCTCCGAGTTGTTGAAAGGGAGAAAGAGAGAGAGAGAGAGACGATCTCTTTTTCTGTAATACAATCTGTCTTGGTTGTTTCAACTTGAATACATTCGACTAGAAAACTATAGCTAGTAATAGATATACGAGGTGAAGGATATGAAAAACGATATCGAGGAATGTGTCATGTATGTTCGAACAAGTGAAACATAAATGTAACTGAAAAATGTAGAATGGAGATTGAGATGAAGAATCTGCATATTTCATATCAGATCTCAGTTTATCTTTTGCCCTCTTGTTTCTTCTATATCTGCGTTTAAAGCTGTCTTTTATTTGAGAAAACATGAATTTTTTTTTTTTATTTTTAAACAATTGGAATTTTTATTCAATAACCTCTACAATCTATAATAAAATAAAAATAATTAATTTATTTACTAATAGTCCAATTATTGTTAGAAATAAATAAAAAAAAATTTATTTAAAAATTAAATAAATGAAAAATTTTTGTCTCTAATTCAATTCGGAAATTTAAATCCAGTGAGTTCTTTGCCTTTCTTCATTGTTCGATGAAGCCTTAAAAAACGCGACTAAACTTTCCAAAGAAGTTGGATCGATGAAGTGGAGTCTTTTAAACTTGGTCCTTTTCATGGAAAAGTAGAGAAGTTCTCCCATTATCACAAAAGTGCTTTCGATTTAAGTGTCATGATACAACCATAACATTCAAGTAAAGGGTTTCTAAAAGACATTAACGCTCGATATTATTTTTTCTTTTTATAAAGTTATTATCACTTTTTTCTTTTTATTAATGGCAACGAAATTATAAATTATTTATAGTATTTAGATTATTTCGTTTGGGTTCTGAATAAATTTTTCATTTCTACTACTGCGATAATAAACAAAAAGGAATTTTAAACATTTTGTCTGACTGAAATAATCTTTACTACTGTTAATAAATAGAAACTATTCTGTTTGACTTAAATTTATTATACTACTGATAAAATAAAATGTGTCTTATAATAATATTTAATTAAATGAAAGAAAATGATTCTCTTGTGAAAAATTTACTAAACACATTTTTATTCTTTCACCATTTCAATTGGTGGCACCTCAAGTTCAATTTATCATCCAACACCCATGGCAACAACCAGAAATATCTTGAAGAACGGTTTTCGGAAAGGGGAGAAGGGTGATTCCCGATCGATGAAACCAATATATCCGCAGCATCAGTCACGTTTGAACCTGCGGATACTGAAGCTACTGTATATAGACGACTAGAGAACTGTATACATGTATAGAAAGAGTGAAGACCTAGAGATTCAGAGTTGTAGGTATTAAGGAATTGAATAAAGGGGATGAAAAGGGTGAAAAGGGGGGACACCATCACACTAGTTGGACCACGTCGCGTTCTTAGCTAAACTCGTAACTCACAAAGTGGTCATCCATCAAGTCGTCATTAAAGTTTCTCTCTCTCTCTCTCTCTCTCTCTCTCTCTCTCTCTCTCTCTCTCCCTCTCTCTCTCTCTCTCTTTCTCTGTTTCTGCACCCTATTCAAGTCTTTACAGTTCGACGCCTTAAAAAAGTGATCTTCCCAATGGATCATGCTTTAATACTTTTAACCTTTCATGTTTTTTTTTTGTAAAACAATTACATATGTTTTTTATTTATTATTGTCGAGTTTATAAGTAGTATAAACAAAATTGAGTCAGACACAATCTTTTGAATTAATTACTAGTAGTGAAAATGGTTTTAGTCAGACACAATGTATTTTTGTCCAATGTCAGTTTTAAGTAGTAGAAACAAAATTGAGTCAGACAAAATGTTGTAAGTTTACCTAGTTTCAGTTTTAAGTAGTAGAAACAAAATTGAGTCAGACAAAATGTTGTAAGTTTGCCTAGTTTCAGTTTTAAGTAGTAGAAACAAAATTGAGTCAGACAAAATGTTGTAAGTTTACCTAGTTTCAGTTTTAAGTAGTAGAAACAAAATTAAGTCAGACACAATCTTTTGAATTAATTACTAGTAGTGAAAATGGTTTTAGTCAGACACAATGTATTTTTGTCCAATGTCAGTTTTAAGTAGTAGAAACAAAATTGAGTGAGACAAAATGTTGTAAGTTTACCTAGTTTCAGTTTTAAGTAGTAGAAACAAAATTAAGTCAGACACAATCTTTTGAATTAATTACTAGTAGTGAAAATGGTTTTAGTCAGACACAATGTATTTTTGTCCAATGTCAGTTTTAAGTAGTAGAAACAAAATTGAGTCAGACAAAATGTTGTAAGTTTGCCTAGTTTCAGTTTTAAGTAGTAGAAACAAAATTGAGTCAGACAAAATGTTGTAAGTTTGCCTAGTTTCAGTTTTAAGTAGTAGAAACAAAATTAAGTGAGACAAAATGTTGTAAGTTTACCTAGTTTCAGTTTTAAGTAGTAGAAACAAAATTGAGTCAGACACAATCTTTTGAATTAATTACTAGTAGTGAAAATGGTTTTAGTCAGACACAATGTATTTTTGTCCAATGTCAGTTTTAAGTAGTAGAAACAAAATTGAGTCAGACACAATCTTTTGAATTAATTACTAGTAGTGAAAATGGTTTTAGTCAGACACAATGTATTTTTGTCCAATGTCAGTTTTAAGTAGTAGAAACAAAATTGAGTCAGACAAAATGTTGTAAGTTTGCCTAGTTTCAGTTTTAAGTAGTAGAAACAAAATTGAGTCAGACAAAATGTTGTAAGTTTGCCATGTTTCAGTTTTAAGTAGTTAAAACAGAATTAAGTCAGACATAACAGTTTCGATTCATTTTAAGTAGTAAAAATTATTGTAGTCAGACAAAATTTTTCTAATGTTACTTTAAGTAGTATAAACATAATTGAGTAAAAATGAATCTAGTCAGACAAAATGCATTAAATTTATCTAAATTTAGTATAAGTAGTAAAAATAAATTTAGTCAGATAAAATGCTATTTATTGCAATTACAGATTCAAGTAGTAGACATAAAATTAAGTCAGACACATTAGTTTAAATTTACTTCAATTAGTAGAAATGATTTTAGTTAGACAAAATGAAATAAAGTTATATAATTGTTGTTTAAGTAGTAGAAACAAGATTAAGTCAAACACAACAGATTTAATTGATATCTAGTAGTAAAAGTTGTTTTTGTCAGAGAAAATACTTTAAATTTTTTTAATGTTACTTCAAGTAGTAGAAACAATATTGAGTCAGACTCAATTTAAGTTCATTACCAATAGTAAAAACGACTTTAGTCAGACAAAATCCTATTTTATGTAATTATAGTAAGTAGTAGACTAAAAAAGTAAGTCAGACATATCAGTTTAAATTTATTTCAAGTGGTAGAAATGATTTTAGTCAGACAAAATGAAATAAATTTGTCTAATTGTATTTTAAGTAGTAGAAACCAGATTAAGTCAGACACAACAGATTCAATAAATTACTAGTTGTAAAAAGTGAATATAGACAGACAAAATTCTTTTTTGTCCAATTTTATCGTAAGTAGTATAAACCAGATTAAGTCAGACAAAACATATAAAATTCATTACCAGTAGTAAAAATGATTTCAGTCAGAAAAAAACCATAAAATTTTTTATGAATAATTTATGTATCACATAGATGATAGAAATTTTGTAAAGATTTTTTTGAATTTCGAATTATTTATATATATATATATATTGTGAAACTATATCTTCCAATTTGTCAGTGATGTAACATATTGCGGGTGATTCGAGTTGTTGCACGCCTGGTCTATTATTCACTTCTGGGGTTGGGTTCTCGCGGTTCGTGTTTTACCTAGCCCGGTCCATTTGTGTCGTGACCAACCATTGTATCGTCCTTCATAAATGTAACCCACGCGAATCCGGGAGGTTATCGCGGCAACCGATCCCTCTTGCAACAGGACTGTTGGCCGGAACTCTAGTTATATTACTTGGAAAATATTCCGAGAGTGGCCAATTCCAAATTATCTCTCTTTCATCGCTCGTTAGCTACTGTAACCCCTCTATTTCACCATAAAAGTACATTTTCATTGCTTTGAGCATTTTTTTTTTTTTTTTTTTAAACACAAGCCTCGTTAAATTTCATAAATAACCCAAATATACCTTGGGGCAATAAAAAAAAAAACTTCAGACTTTTATTTTATCAAAGACCTTCGTGAAAATGAAATTAAATTATGAAAATGTAATTTTAAGTGAATTTTTGTTTTTCTTTCGTTCTGTACTCACTCATTCGCGTGACAGATGAAAGAAATGCAATGGTAAACTCACCTGAAACAAAAAATGAGATTATTTAAACATTTTTTTTTTTTTTGTTAATCTGTTATTTCAAGATTTGGTATAATTGGAATTTGGAAGATTTAATTAGTAGTAAAAGCACAGGATTTACTTATTTTTAAGTAGTATAAGCCGATTTAAATTAGACGCTTATTTTTATTAGGTATAATTTCAACTAGTTTTTATGTATTTTAGCCAAGAATAAACACTATTCAACATTTTAAATTGTGCTCTTTTTTTGAACTGCAATTAAAAATTAAATTTTTTTTAACGAGTGTTATATTATTCTAAGTAGTGTGATTATATTTTAGTTAGACAATACTAGATACCTAATTAAAAATTACGTGATTATTTTAATTAGTTCAATTTGTTTTAAGTCAGACAAAATTAGATTAACGTAAAATTTAATTGATGATAAAATATAATTTTTTTATTTTAATTTTATTTTAATTTAAATTTCGTAATTTTAAGTAGTATTATCCGATTTTAGTCAAGACTTTTTCCGATGAACAAAAAATATTAAATTATATTCCAAAATATACTAAAAATTTGTTATTAAAATAAAAATTATATTAAAAATTCTCAAATGTTGGTTTTTTTTTTTTTGAAAAATAGTTTCTTTATTTTACTTTTTTCACTTAATTCAAAAAATTTAAAAAAAATAAAAATATTCATACCAATTAAATACTAAAATTAAAACTGCTTATTAATAACAAATTAAAATCGATGTGTCTGACTAAATTCCATTTATACCACTTACAATTAATTTATATACAATTAAAAAAATTTTGTCTGACTTACAATCGCTTTTACTACTCGTAATGAAAACGTCTGACTTGATTTTGTTTCTACTACTTAATTTTACTTAACTTTCACACAACTGATATTGAATCAATTTAATTTTGTATTATTTAATAAAATGTATAAAATTTATTCTTTTTTTTTTATAACAATTTTAATGAGTTTTTCATATAACAAGTAGGTATATTTTGTTTTAAGTTAGACTTTTTTTTTTACTTATAACTTTTAAAAACTATGAGATCTCTCCCTCTCTGAGGGTGAGAGTTGAATTTATGAGAATTTACTTTTCGAGAAGGATAAAACCCCCAAAAAGGGCTCTTGGCGCGATCGTGACATACACACATAGTTTTGAGCTCGTCTTTCCGTAATGTGAGAGGCCAAAATTTTCAAGTGAAATTCGACGCTGGAAAGAGAAGAAGGCGTCAGTCTCATCGCTCGGATTAAAGCGTAATTTTGCCGGTGGATTATGCGACACGTAATTGCGTTGTGTTACATTCCCTTGGTGCGCGCGCGTTGGGTTTAGGGGTAAAATTGTGTAGTTGAATTGGATAGGAAGTTGGACCATGTTACAACTCTCTCGCCTACATTTTCCCTGTTTTCTGTGCCGGCACCTCTCTCTCTCTCTCTCGCTTCAAAATTAATTTTAAGTTTTAATGGAACTCTGTCTACTTTATGGCAGTGACATTTTGTATGGATCAATGGGCTTTCGACAACAGAACTCGATTACCGGACAAACTTTGACAACTTGCTTTTCCAGCTTTTTCGTCAACATTGCGAAACACGAGAGGCTACTATATAATGTAAAAGGATCACAAATACTCTAATTAATGGCTTGCGTGCCACAATAAAATGTTTCTCTCAATTCTTAGATGTTCAATTATTCAGTTTTTTTTTTTTTTTTTTTTTTTTTTTTTTTTTTTTTTTTTTTTTTTAATTTCCGTAATTGCTTTTTGCAAAAAAGTTTTGGATTTAAATTTTACTTGTTACTTTTTTCAAAGTGGTATATTAAAATTTTTATTTCTAAATTCCCGTTTACTAAAAGTAGAATTTTGCCTTTTTTTTGCTTGTGTCTGTTATCTGTATTGGTTTTCTGCGTGAAAGTTTCTTTCTACCTTGGAATTAATCCGGTAAATGTTCTTACAGCCATTTGATCCCAATTTCCTTTGGCTAACCTTAAGCTTCTATATATGTACCAACATTGCGGTTGCTGGGCTTTCTCTCTCTCTCTCTCCCTTCTCTGTATACGAGAGTTGGTAAATACGCGTCACGATTTCGAGCACGACGTCACCCTCTCTCTCTCTCTCTCTCTCACTCCCGCCTTGCGTGAGCTTTCGTATCAACGAAATCGTGCAGACGGGAACACGAAGAACTGCCATGGTGCGAGGTAGAACCGCTCAGCAATAATGTGAAACGTGCTTCGAGGCCTGAACGGGGAATTCAGGGTCGATGGAAACGGAAGGCACCGCCCAAGCTTTAGCTTCAACTTCGCAAGTGTGAAAATAGAGGACGCCCGAAGGATGCTGGTACATTGCCCTTGGTAAGAAAAAAAAAAGAAGAAAAAAAAACACACACACACACACTAAAGGCGAAACGACACCGTTATTCAATTTCCTTCGGTTCGAAGCTCTCCGCAAAATTAATTTCATTACCCTAAGCTAAAAGAAGATTAGGATCGCAGTCAGAAAACAATTCACCTTTCGCAAATTGTTTTTCTTCATCAAGACTATATTTATACATTTTTTCCCTTCCTTTATAAAAGTTTAAATATTTTTTTCCTTTTCCATATTTTCCCTAAAAAAAAAATTTTTTGTCTCCTCTGCAAGGAGAATGTTGAAAAAAAAATTAACGAATTAAAAAAATGTATAAAGCTCTTTTAAATTGCGTTCGACGAATGAAGAAAACAAAAAAAAAAAAATTCGTTATTAAATCTTGAAAAAAAAGTCGTATTATAGGGTTTATTACCTTGGGATATATAAGAGGGGTTATTTTTCTGCTTTTCCGCTATGTTTCAATAAGCTCAAGATCGTTCAAGAAACTGAAGAAGCAATATTTCTTATTGCCTTGAAACATACGAGTTTAGATTGCACCACTCTTGAGACTCTTTCCCGGTTCTTTTTTTTTTTAACAAAGATGATATTGTTCACAACATCCTCCAAATACAATAGAGAGGAATTCTGATTCTGTTTTTTCAAACAAGTATAACGAGTCTAATATAATTTTTGAAATTAAATTGTCCTTTCTGTGGAATTTCTATATACAAGAATCGACATTTATGACCCTCGTGTTCAAGGTCTTTTGGGAAAAAAAAAAATTTAGAAAATTCCCTCCAAAAAAAAAAAAATATTGAAAATAATATTGCATCAATTTATTATCATTTAAAAAAAAAAAAAAAAAAAAATATTCAGATCTTATGTATATTAAATGCTTCGATTTAATATCAGAAAAATGTAACAATTTTATAATTTGACGATATTCATTTTAAAGTAAGAAAGAGAAAGATCTTCTGGACCCTATGGATATCGGATTTTTTAAATATTCTCGTTAAGTATTCGCAGAAGAGGTTTTCGGACGGCTAAGATATCGCATTCCGCAGAAATCTTTGCTCGAGATTTCGATTAATGTGTAAGCTGCTTGTTACGGATCGGGTCAGAGGGCTCGTATAAGCGTTCACTGTCTGAAATATTCAGTGAATGTATCGATTCTCCAAGTAGGTATTCGCGATAGGGTCTCGAGGAATTTAATAATCCAACATTGGAAAGTTTCCGGTCTCTTCTTTACCTCTCCGTTCAGTAAGATTCACGTATATCCGGCCAACCGGATGCGCTATTCGAAATGGATGTTTGATAAATAATCCATTCGCCTTGCATTACATTTTTTTTTTCGTTTCTAATAATCGAAAATCCAAAAGTCATTATTTAAGTGTCAATTTAATCTCATCGTTTTTCTCATTAAATTAATGTGTTTGAAGTTCCTGAGTCAGGGTAAATAAATTAAGGCAACACATCCCCTTCTCTTAGTCAAATAGATTGCTTGGAAGATTACTCTCCTGTCTTTCTCTCTTTCTCTCTTGAAATAGTTGAGATATTTTTTGTCGGATAAAATTATCTTTTAAAAACAGAATTGGTTCACGTGAGCATTGAGCTTTGTCGGAGATCAAAATAAGTATGAAACTAACACAATTTCTTTTTTCTTGTTTCAAATTTTTCTTATATTTCGAAAAGGTTTTGCGCAAATATGAATGTTTACCTTCAAGCCCAAACGCTCGAAGGCAGGATTGCGGGAAACTGAAAATTCATTCTCGAGAAATATATATATATATATATATATTGAAGTGATATATATGAAATAAGAACAACGATTCCATATAAGTCAAATAACGCACAAGACTGAAATGTAGGTCAAGCTCACTGAAAATTAAATTGTTGTTTTTCATCATTGATATAGTTTTTATAAAAAAAATGTTCTCTCTCTTTTAATAAAAAAAGCAACAAGTAAAATATTTTTATTTTCACCTAAAACTACAAAATAACAATAATATTTTTAATTTTTTTAACACTCTACCCTATATATAAACATTGTTTCAATTTTCAAGATATTACAATCTTGGATGTTGAAACTAATGAGTATAAAAGAAAATATCTGGAAATGATACACATACAAAAAAAAATTAAAACTATTATTTTCAAATTAAATTCTTTAATTCTAGATCAATAGTCGAATACCAACAATCGAACTTTAATAATCGATAATCGATTATTTCACATTTTAGATATTGTAATCGATTTTCAAATAACCTGTACTTATCTCATTATCACTCTACTTCATTTCATTCAACTTAACCCCAAATTTTTTTGTTTTTTGACTTTTTTCTTACACTTTTTAACATATTATAAAAAATGTAAATTATAAATTTTTAGAAACCCTCTTTATGAGGTAAGTTTAATATGTATATCACAATTAAATACAAATATCGTGTAGAATCGCTTTTGCTAATGTATTCTAATAATTTACAGGTGTTTCTTTTAATATCCACGTGTTTTTATATTTGATGTTTGATGTTCAATATTTTTGAGATTTTGAAATAACAAATTGTACCTCAATCAAAGTTAATTGAAATCGAGAGTAAAATAATAATCATCAACAAATAATATTTTTATTTTTAGAAGAAAAAATTTTTTGTTGTGACTAAGAAAAATGAATTTAGTATTTTGTTAACTTTTCAATTATTTTCAGTTCCAAAATACTCTCATTTTAAGATTTTTCAGCCATGTTCGTATTATGCATATTGGATTCTTTGTTTGCTTTGGCACTATCGTGCAATAAAAATACAAAGCTTTTGAAAAATTCAACGCGTTACCAAGATGCAGAGACCATAAAATGGACCATTCTCGTTGAATTTCATTTGGTGTGCAAGTATTGCAATCGATCTCTCCCTCTCTCTCTCTCTCTCTCTCTCTCTATCTTCTTGGTGGTACACCATGGAGGTTTGAAGCTTTTGAAATAGGACGCGCGCCAAACACAGAGGAACGAGTTGGAAATCGTAAGATGGCAAAGGGAGCTGAAGCACGAGTCTACCTGCTGGGTACTTGCAACAGCTGGATGTAATCCGGCTGGTAAATAAGGATTTTACGCGCAGAGAGGAACTGCTGTTTGCCAGAATCACCAAAAGGTAATGAAATGCTTGCTACCTCTGCAAATAGATTTCATGGGTAAATTCATAGGCGGAGTCCCTCGCTTGATACACTTCTGAAAATCTTCAACGCGCGCGCGGATACAGAAACCTTTGACGCAACACGGTAATCCTTCCTGTGAATCTACCTTCAACGACCAGGTAAAAGGAGAGAGAGAGAGAGAGAGAGAGAGTATTTGCAAATCTCACTCGCAAAATATTCACAAACTAATCTGATGAGCTTCTTATCATTCACAAATAGGCAGGACTTAACCTTTCTTCCACATGTATACATACGTATAAAGAAATATTATACCAAAATAAAAATTCAGAAAATTTAATTTTTCAATAAGAAATTTTCGTTTTGTGAAAATTGTTTAACCAATAATAATTGGTCAATAATAATTATGAATGTAAAGTACATAATTAAATTAAGAAACTAAATACCAATGAACCAAAAAACTGAAAATTAATTAAAAGATTTTAATTAAATGATAAAATTTAAATAAGAAAAAAGTGTCAGTTTGAAAAATAGCTAATTTAATAACTACTTTAATATTTTAATTATCAAGAACCACTGTTCATTGGAGAAAGACGAATTCTATTGTTTCTAACTATAATAAAGATGAGTTCACAGTCTTTGTCGAGGGACTTTTTTTTTTTTTTTTTGATGTTACAAAAAGCTCTATATTCTAAGTTCCTTATCACTTTACTGGTTTCCTGTATATACTTTAAGAACGATCTCTTCAAGGATACTATCTTTAGACTCCAATCTTCTTTTGATCATGAAAGCTCTGCAACCTTCCAAAAGTAGTTCCATAGGGAGGCATCTTACACAGATAAGCCATTTGGGGTCAGATGGGAATTGGAAATCGTAATGCGTGATCGAGATGTTTAGGGTCTTCTTAAGGGTCGTACATTATTGATGCGTCACTGGTTCGGCCTAGAGAGGCAATGGCCATTGCAGTTGCTATACACTCAAACGAAACGGAATCCTTTCAAGACATTCGCCAATTTCACTGCATCAGTGAATTTCTTTTCATGAACTGAAGAAATGTGCATTCAAAAATTACATCATTGTTTCGTTTGATGATGATTTTTTCATATAATATTATAGACGGATTATCAAGGTGTTCCAGAATGTTTCACAATGTTTTAAGATTGTTTCAAAATGTTTTAGAATGTTTCAGATTGCTTCAAAATGTTTCACAATGTTTTAGATTGTTTCAAAATGTTTCGGATTGTTGCAAAATGTTTTAGAATGTTTCAGATTGCTTCAAAATGTTTCACAATGTTTTAGATTGTTTCAAAATGTTTCGGATTGTTTCAAAATATTTTAGAATGTTTCAGATTGTTTCAAAATGTTTCACAATGTTTTAAGATTGTTTCAAAATGTTTCGGATTGTTTCAAAATGTTTTAAAATGTTTCAGATTGTTTCAAAATGTTTCTGAATGTTTCAGATTGTTTCAAAATGTTTCACAATGTTTTAGATTGTTTCAAAATGTTTCGGATTGTTTCAAAATGTTTCGGATTGTTTCAAAATGTTTCAGATTGTTTCAAAATGTTTTAGAATGTTTCAGATTGTTTCAAAATGTTTCTGAATGTTTCAGATTGTTTCAAAATGTTTCACAATGTTTTAGATTGTTTCAAAATGTTTCGGATTGTTGCAAAATGTTTTAGAATGTTTCAGATTGTTTCAAAATGTTTCTGAATGTTTCAGATTGTTTCAAAATGTTTTAGGGTTTTTCAAAATTATTTAAATACCAATGGTAGTTGCAGCTAGTTGTAGTTTTAGCTAAATGAATGTTAATATAGCTTAAAGTAGTGCTACCTGAAATACCTTAAATCTGCATACAAGAAAAACCATAGTAAATCTTACTGCCTTAAGAATACAATACACTAAACAGAATTACTTTTTGGTTTACTAGTTTTAGTGCTATTATTAGAAGAGTATTTCTTTCAATGAAATGTTTTAGTATAATATTACCATCAATCGTAATACTAATTTAAAAAAATAAGTTAGTTGAAATTTTTTTCAGCCTGTTGCAGATGATCGTTAAGTGAATATTGGCGAGTCCGGAAGATGAAACGACAAAGTGCGGTAGAGAGTGTGAGATGGATCCGGAATACCTTGAACTGGGTGGAAGTGGTTTGGATGGTAGCCAAGGCCGTTCGCTTATCCCTCGGATTTTCTCTCTATTTGAGAACAAACGGTACGAAGAGCGATGCAAGTGGGCTCGACGGCTTGGCACAAGCCGTGTGGCGGCCGGTGCCATACCGGTGCAACCACCAGTTGCTACCGCAACCTCTGAGGATATCGTATATATAGCGGCGTAGGCCTATACCTAAGTACGTAGTTAGTTTCATATCGCCTGTTGCATTCGTAAAGTGTTTCTTTGGAAGGCCCGTCCCGTTCTCGGGCGATTCTCAAACCAAATCCCCCCCTGATAAATTGCTTCCGCTCGCGACACAATGACTCATCGTTTTCACTTATTCTCGTTTCATTTATTTATTATCTAATAATAATAGTGTTTATATATGAATTTGTTTTTAAAATAATGTAAAAAAAAAATGTAATAGGTACATTGAAATCATTATGAATTCTGATCACATTGGTGAAACAAGATTTCGAGTTGATATATAAATGAAGAGAGTATTTCCCCAATTGAAAGCCACAAGATGTTGCCAATTTCTAACAAGCTTTGAATTCGATGCACAATCTCAAGGTGCCAACAAGTGGTCCATATACCAAGTAGCAATCCGCGCCTATCCTTGCAGCCTTGTGAAACCTACGTGCAGTAATTACTAATCAATGTTACTCTACCCCATCTCAACCTTTCCATCCATGGTTTCTAGAACGTGTTCTGTAACTAAAATCGAATTCGTATTCCTTGCCTCTAACGAAACACATGAGGCGCTTTCCAAATTCTGAATCGAACCAATGGTTTTTATTAAATATATCAAAAAAATTCGATTATTAGAAGAACGTAACTGATTTTTTAAAATCTATTACTTTAAAAGAGATTATTCTTTCTTCACGATAGCTTGAGAGAATATCAAAAGAGGAATTTTTCATTTAAGATTTGTTTTTTTTACATAAAGTATAAAAAAGATTTTAATAGACAGGAACGAAATTCCAATTTTCAAATTATCGGCATCTTTTTTTTCATATAAACACCTGTCTATCGTGCAACATTTCTCAAGAGATTCAATATATATACTGAAAGAGAGAAAACCGCGGATAGTGGAAATTTGTCATTGTTCATGTCGATCTTTCTTTTCCGCTCGAAAAATCTACTTTGGAAAAGAAAATTGCTTCTGATATGGTAGATATTTTCAACAGTGGAATAGATAGCATACGGTTGGAGGCAAAATGGAAGATGCTGCAAACGTCTTTCCTCTCATTAAGTCGAGTGTTGCGCATCGTAGGAAGGCACACAAGTGGTACTTGCTAACCGCTCAAGTTCCAGTTGACAGCCACTTACAAATACAACCTTACCAGACCAAGACTACTTTAACTTAAAATCCTCTTCTACGCAGGCGCTCAATTAGGTGCTTTAAGCAGTTGATTCCCCTCTCGTACCCCCGCTATCACGCGTCTAGAATCGCGAGCCATAAAGTAAATCCAACGGACTTTCTCTTCTGGAAGCCCTTAAGATCAGGCGGCTTTTCATGACCTCAGTGGTAACAGATTTTACCAGTTGAGAAAAATTTCACCATCTCCTCGGAAATTTAAACTGCAATTATCAATTTAACTTTGATTAATTTGAAAAACCGTTGATAAATATAATTTTGGTAATTCTCGTGCAGAAATTTTGCCAGGGCTCTGATCGGGACCGGATCAGACTGCCCAATTAAGGAATGAAACGCCGCGCCTGATGTGGCCCTGATTTGGCCCTGATCAGATGGGACGTTTCCCTCCCAACTATCCGTGTAGAAATTGCCCTATCAGGGCCCTAGTAGGGAATGAAACGCCACACCTGATAAGGACCAAATCAGGGCCACATCAGGCGCGGCATTTCATTCCCTAATAAGGCAGTCTAATTCGGCCCCGGTCTGGACCTTGGCAAAATTTCTGCACGGGAAGAAGCCCTTGTAAGGCAATTTCTACATGAGTTTTGTCGATTTCCATTTTATAATGAAATGTTTCAATCGAAATGATATGTTGAAAATTCAAAATTAATTTGACATTTGAAGTTGAAGTTTGGATGCATCTTCTAGTTTATTAGCATTGTTACTAAGCGCGGCAAAATACGAGACCATCTGGTGTATGTTGCAGTAGAGATTACTGAAAATTTTACTGCAGCTGCAACGGATTTTACTGCAAATTGCGATAACTTCGTATATAGGCTATGTGTATGTTATCTCTGTATTTACTGCTTAGCAGTAACCATTACTTCCATATTTCTATGACAGTGGCTTATAATTGTACGTAAATGTTTCTCATAGTCAATTTTCATTTTCATATAAAACTTAAATTTTTTTTTTTTCTTCTAATAAAATTCAAGCACAAATAAAATATCCATATAATATTTTTTAATAGGCCCTTATAAAGTAAAAAGGGAATTTGTATTAAAATTTTCTATACATTTGTGAGTATTGTTATATATTTTGAAATTGTGAAATAATTTTAAAAACAAAAGAAATAAATACAATACAATATTTAATATTTTACATTCGGGACAATTAAACGAAGAACAAAAATTTGATTCATTAATTAATTACTACTGTTTCATTAGCAAAACTTTTAATAAAACTAAAGCTATAAAACATTTATTTCCGCCAAATTTTTGTGCAATTTTTACTAATAAGGTCGAGAGTCACTTTGATGTATGATGGAATATATATTTCAAAGTGAATATTTAAAGTACTCTTTATTAAAAGAAGAGTATATGATCAAAAAGGAAAAAAAAAATTAGCCTCTATTAAACAAAATGAAATATCACACATTCCTTGTTTCGTTTGAAACTATATATATATATATATATGTATATATGTATGTTGACTTTTTCGCAATCAACGCGGAAGAAATATTTTATTCGCAGGAATTTTACTTTGAAACGTCAACTGAGAAAATTAAATCAAACTATTGTAGCATTCTCTGATTGATTAACAGCTCACTGAGTATAATTTGATTTGATTAGCGACTCGCAATTGAAACAGACAAGCTTCGATCGTACTATTCAAATTATCCGAATGCGTCATTAACAATTTTTTTTTTTTTTATTTATTTAACAATTCATTATTATCAAGTGTCAGTCAATTATTTTCTTTCTGTTTGAAAAAAAATATATTTTTTAATAATTTTTTTTAGTTATTTTAATTATTATTATTTTGTTATTTCAGAATAAAAAATTAATTTAGGTAAATAATAATAATAAATTATCTTCTTTCTTTTAAATTGTTTTATATTATATTTGTAATTTAATTTTGAGAAAAAAAAAAAAAAAAAAAAATTGTAGCTGTATTTCTTGCATCATCCAGGGGCTTTTGCCTTCATTATGTAGTTCAATCATGTAGCTTTTTCTTTTATACATCTTTGTAATTTGAAAAAGCGGAATTTCCTTTCGCTTCTTTTTATTTTCTCATTTCACTTCTTGTCTTACCTCATCATTCGTTCGTTTGTTCACTTTATGCATCCGCATGTATGTATACCAATTCAGTATAGCGGCATTATAAAATTGCTTTTGCGTATGAAAAAGTATCTACATTATCTACTTCATGTCACGTAAACAAGCAAACAGAAATTCTGACTTTGAGTCTGAATAGCAATTATTTTCAAAAGTGCGCTTCAGATAAGAATAATGTAAAATTTGTAATAAATAAAATTTGTATTTTCTTTTCATTTAAATGTAGTTGTCAATTTTTTTTTTTTTTAAATTTTAGAAATATTTCTTTTTTCGGAAAAATGAAAGTTCTACTAGAATTAGTGTATTGAATGCAAAATGAGGGAAAATTTTCATATAGGGTGAGGCAATTGTAACGAAACCGAGGAACAATACTAACTTTAGTCGATTTAAGCGAAGTTAGTTGAAGCTTTTCCTAGTGGAGTTGATAGTGTGACAGAGCACTTTGTATCTGAAGAAGACACCACACATCGTCGAATGTCTCGGCCACCTTACATAAGGAAACCTCACGAACCAGTATGGAACAACCGGTGTTGGTGAACATCGATGGGGTCGTTGATGGGTTCTGGCTAAACTTCGGAGACCATCCTCCACATACAACTTCAGTCCATCCCTTCGAATTGAGTTAAAGTTTCGGCTCGATGGTGAACCAACGTTTGAGTTTAATTTGGAAATTGCACACAGGTGCTCAGTCTGTGGCATCTTCATATACACTCACTTCAACATACCTCAATCATTGCGTGTTTATTCCCTTTTTTTTAAAACAATTTTTTTTTTAAATTTCAATGAAGTTATATTAAATCAAACTTCGCCAAATTGGAAAATTCCAAAGGGACAATTTTGACAATTTTAAAATGAAAATGACGACAAAATGGTAGTTATATTTGAGGATGATAGTCATCTGAAGAAGAGAAAAAAAAACACTCAGGAACTGTTCAACAGGTGCGCATATACGTGCGTACGATCAGAGGCTTTAACCGTCAGACCGTCTGTTCTTCTCGACGTAGAACTAAAGGTATTGGAATCTCAGGGGATCGCTTTGTAAGTACGGGACTGCGCGATGCATAAGTGATGCAGCGTTAAAGTACTCGCGGGACGCTTATGGTGTGGAGTTAGTTTCGTATGCAATTGCCGCACTTCTGCCTACTTCACCATTTGATCCTTTTCTGTCTCCTTCACACGTTCCTCTCTCCCCCGTAACCCTTTTTCCACTTGCATATTACAATATTACCATTGGAAAAAGGAGGGACTCGCTTTTATTCTCATCTTTTTTAAAAATTTTAAAATCAACCATATAAAATTCAAAACTAAACTGAATTTGACGACCAAACAAAAACGATTTTCATAGAAATGGAAAAAAAAAATTCGTGAATAAATTTTTGAAGAAACTAATAAGGAATTTTTCAAAATAATATAATGACTAAATAAAACCGATTTGTTCTACTGGTAAAATTGCAAAAATTAAAAAGCCTGCCTAAATATCTACTCGTACTACTGATTTTTTTAATTTAATCATTATGTCTGACTAAAACCAATTTTTCTACTAGGAAATTTACCAAAGAAAAGAAAGGCTGACATAATATTTACTTGTACTACTGATATAATTACCAAAGCTAGAAAATCGTAATAAAAGTTATTTTTACTACTGTTTTAATACTTTCTTCATTATGTCCGACTAAATATTTACTTGTGCTACTGATAAAATTCCAAGAAATTAAGCAGTCTGACTAAATATCTACTTGTACTACTGATTTTTCTTATTTAATCATTATGTCTGACTAAAACCGATTTTTCTACTAGGAAATTTACCAAAGAAAAGAAAGGCTGACATAATATTTACTTGTACTACTGATAAAATTACAAAAGCTAAAAAATCATAATAAAAGTTATTTTTACTACTGTTGTAATACTTTCTTCATTATGTCCGACTAAATATTTACTTGTACTACTGATAAAATTCCAAAAAATTAAGAAGTCTGACTAAATATCTATTTGTACTACTGATTTTTCTTATTTAATCATTATGTCTGACTAAAACCGATTTTTCTACTAGGAAACTTACCAAAGAAAAGAAAGGCTGACATAAAATTTACTTGTACTACTTGTAGATTTATAAAAGTAAAAAAAAACATGATCGAAAACACTTTTACTACTTTTATAATACTTTATTCATTATGGCCCATTAAAAATTGACCGGAACTATTGATAAAAAACGAAAACAAAAAGTTATTTTTACTACTGTCTTTATATTTTATTCAGTATGTCTGATTAAAACCAAGTTGTACCACAGAAAAAAAATTAGAAACTCGTTAAATGACATATTAAATATTGACTGTTACTACTGAATTTCTAATTTATGTATGTCTGACTAAAAATTGATCTAGACTACTAATAAAATTACAAAATATTAAAAATTTGCTATAAATATTTAGTCTTACTACTCATATTCTTGTTTAGTAACTATGTCGGACAAAAACGAATTCATTTGATAGATAAAATTAAAAAATAATTGAGTCTTACTGAATATTGACTTGTACTACTGATAAAATTATAAAAAACTTAAAAAGTCTTCATAGAATATTTATTTTTACTACTGATTTTATTATTAAGTCATTATGTCTGACTAAAACCAGTATGTTCTACTAGTAAAATTACAAAAGAATAAAAATTCTGACTTAATATTTACTTGTACTACTGTTAAAAGTAAAAAAAAAATTTAAAATTCTCTATTATTTACTTGTACTTATTGAATTATAAAAGCAAAAAAAGCATGATTGAAAAATTAATTTTACTACTGTTTTTATATTTTATTCAATGTCTGACTTAATATTGACTTGTACTACTGATGATATTACATAAGCTAAAAAAATTGCTACTAAAAAATTTATTTTTCTACTGTTTTTAATTACATAATATGTCTGATTAATACCACCTTGTACTACTGATAATACAAAATTTTGAGATATTTCCCTTTACAGTCTATTTAGTTAAATAATTATTAAATCCCCTTTTTTTAAATTAACAAAAAAAAACTACCAAAAATTATGAAATTTTCTACATCTAAATGAAAAATTTAATTCAAATTAACTTAGCATTTTCAATTAGATGTAAAATATGTGTCTTCTTTGGTAACTGCAGTTCGTGAAATGAATTTGCATCGAATTTGTGAAAAGGAGTGTGCGTGTGTGTGTGTGTGTGTCTTCTACTCTCTCTCTTACGTGTACACACTTTTGAAAATGTGAGGGAAGGCGGTGTTCGCTAATCTCGTTAAGTTCGAGACAAGGAACGTTCCTTGTAAGGCAGCAAGGTAAAGCATTTAAACATTTAGGAAGCCAAAGATCGAGAGGTGTGTATTAGTGAATACGGAAAGAGAGGAGGAAGGTTCGCGGTATGGAACTAGTAAGGGGCCCACCTAGTCTTAATGAAGCCCATTCATGCGACCATTATCGCAAGGACCGCGTAATCGTCTACTGCTGCTCTCACTTAATAATCATACCCCATATTCTAAAGCTTGTAATAGTTTCTCTAACGGTATAGTCGACAACGTTACAACGTTACCCATTCAATTTCGTTTCTCGCCAGACTTTCCAGATTTCGTATATATATATATATATATATATATAACTTATGTCGCTCTTTTCAATTCACATAACTTTATATTTTAATTGATATTTATTATGAATTCATCCCAACTTCAAAAACTTCTTGTCATAAACATTACTTTCATTAAATAAAACTTTCAAAAAATAATAATAATAATTAAAAATAATTAAAAAATGCTAATAAAACTTAACAAAACAACGATGAAATCAATTTAAAACTAAAAATTTTAATAAAACATGAAATGAAATTGGTACAAGAAATTCTAATTTCCAAGAAAATCAGAATTTTATTAGCTCTAATAAAGAATTATGATGTCATCTTGTAGATTTAGTGGATTCTAAAATCAGAAAGAAATCGATTTGAAAGTTTTTTTGAGGGGGGAGACTGTTTTCAGACACGCTATGCGGAGAATGCAAATAAGCGACGAAACTCACTCACTCTCTCTATATATATAGTAAAGATTCTTTTCAAGACGAAATCTCGTTTGGTTATCGTGAGTAAACTTCAAGTTCTGCCGTTGACCCGCTCGTTAATTCTGAAGTCAGTCTCAGGAGAGCTTTACGATCGTAGCAAGTTCCAACTACTTCCATTCGCATTTGCATCAGGGGAACAGATTTATCCCGAGTAATGGATAAAGTCAGCTGGCTATGGATCATGGGATTCGCCACGTGTATAGACAAAAGTGTCAGAAAACAATTACAAACACATTTACATCAGGATAATAATAATAATAATAATAATAATAACAAATAAATCATTCGAGGTTGCTTAAATTTTTGATATTCAAGTGTCACATAAACAATTTCTAGTTGTATTACTATTTTTTTTTTTGTAATTAATTGGATTTTTAAAACTTAATTTTAATATTTTTTTTGTACTTTATACATAACGGCTGATTAAATATTGACTTGTACTACTGATAAATATATAAAATGTTAGACGGTTTGCTTATATATTAAGTTAAACTACTGATTTTTCTATTCAGTCACTACGTCTGACTAAAACCGATTTCTTCTAATAGGGAAAATAATATAAAGTCTGACTAAATACTTACTTGTACTACTCATTTTTTTGTTTAGTCATTATTATGTGTGTACTGAAACCGATTTTTTAATAGGAAAATTACAAAAGAATAAAAAGGCTGAGTTAATATTTACTTGTACAACTGATAAAATTACAAAAGCTAAAAAAATCATAATAAAAGTTATTTTTAATGCTGTTTTAATATTTTCTTCATTATGTCAGACTAAATATTTACTTGTACTACTGATAAAATTAAAAAGTCTGATGAAATATCTACTTGCACTACTGATTTTTCTTACTTAATCATTATGTCTGACTGTACCCGATTTTTTTACTAGAAAGCTTACAAAACAATAGAAACGCTGACTAAACATTTACTTGTACTACTTACAGATTCACAAAATCAAAAAAACCTGATCGAAAATTTACTTTTACTAATGTTTTAATAATTTATTTATTATGGCTCATTAAATATTGACATAAACTACTGATAAAAAATAAAAAAAAAATGTCTGACTAAAAAGTTACTTTTACTACTGTCTTTATACTTTATTCAATGTCAGACTAAAACCAAGTTGTGCCACTGAAAAATTTAGAAATTGAATGACACGATAAATATTAACTGTTACTATTAATTTTCTAAGTTCTCTATGTCTGACTAAACAATGACATACATTAAATCCGAATTTTTCTACTAGTAAAATTACAAAAGATGAGAATGTCTGATTAAACATTGACTTATACTACTAGAAAAAGTAAAAAAAGTTAAAAAGGCTGAATGAATATTTATTTGTACTACTTATAGAATTAGAAAATCTTCTAAATTTACTTTTACTAATGGTTTTATACTTTTTTCAACATGTTTAACTAAATATTGACCTGTACTACTGATAAAACTACAAAAAGTTGAAAATTCTGCCAAAATATTTACTTTTAGTACTGATTTTCTGATTTAGTTATTATGTCTGTCTAAATGGTTTTTTCCAGTAATAAAATTACAAAAGAATAGAATGTCTGATAGAACATTGACTTGCACTACTAGAAAAATTAAAAAAAAATTTAGAAAAGGTAAATAAATATTTACATTTTTTATTCATAGATTTACAAATATTTAAAAACTTACTTTTACTATTGCTTTTTTATTTTTTCAGTATGTCTGACTAAATATTGACTTGTACTACTGGTAAAATTACAAAATGTTGGAAATTATACAAAAATATTTACTTTTTACTACTGATTTTCTGCTTTATAGTTATTATTTCTGACTAAAATTAATTTAATCTACTAATAAAATTACAAAAAATAGAAATAGGGTTAAAAATCTTAAAACAAATACATCCACCCTTTTCTCCAAGGTGATAATAAATTATTCGTTTTCTTCAACCATAGATTTACAATTTCTACTTACTAATTCTTATTGTATCCAATTGAATATTCGTAACTTACCTGAAACAAAAGAAAATTTTTTTATTATTACTATGCATTAAACTATAAATGATAAATATAAATATTAAAATCAACAATGGTATAAAAAATCAAATGTTATTGAATCGTAAAAAATTTTCTAAAAGTCAAATTGATTTTGGAACATTTTGCACAGGGGTGGGTTATTATAAGCACCGCTAGTTACTTAGAAAGTGGGAGATAAAAGGATGTTGGGTGTATTTTGCGTGAAGGAGAGAAAGGGTTTACCTAGGGAAAGAGAGAGAGAGAGAGACAGGATATACCGTCAGCAGTTTCGAAACATTCTCGCTCATGCTGTGTCGAGTTCTCTCTACAAGTATATGGTGAACGTCGAAGATGAGCTTGATTCTATTCAAGTAACATCTCGCTTGGTGGAACTACATATCCTTCCTTCGATCCACCACTACACACTTTGGTATCTAAGTTTACCGACAAGCGTGCAGGTTTATATTAACCCGCCTTATATTGCTTCATTACGCAACTAAACTCTACCCTTCATGTAACTTATATTAATACTGAATTTTCTTCACTATAATATCGTCGTTGATTTTACTGACACACTTTGTGTCTTACAAAGTCATTCACTTTCAGTTATTGAGTAATTTTTAATTTATTTCATAGTTTTCTCTAAAAAAAAAATAATAATCATTAAAAATTGTATTTTTCTATTTTATTTAAATCTGGAGAATTAAAAATTTTGAACATTTCTATTTTTTTTTTTTTTTTGATGAGGAATTATATATAATCTTTGCGTAGAAATGTAACTGTTAATTGTGATGGATTTTCACACATATAGGCAGTAAAATGTATTAAGAGTAGACTGTAAATGGCAGTCAAACTGACAAGAGAACGAGCAACCTACTAGGCGTTTTCGACAATAGTCCTTATTCGCCGCCATTTCAATTCTCAGTGATGGCTCTGGCATCCAGCGTCGACATTCACATAACTTCCTATTGAAATCTCAGTCAGCTTTGAAGGGAAATTTGGTTGGGAACTGTTCGACTAGCTGTGTAGAATTGAAATCGATTGAGAAGCGACCAACCATTCGACCGTATTAGTTTAACAACCTTAAACTTCTTCTCAATATACAGACTCTCTCGCATTAACAATGAAGTTATATATATATATATTGCAAATAAAGTAAAACTTTTCCTTAAAGTTAAATTTTCCCCTACTTTAGAGAAAATTTTCCTTAATAAAAAAAAAAAAAATTCATTAAAAAGGATTTTCTCTCGCTGCGAAAATGAAGTTTCGGAAAATAGTGTAAAGTTTTGGGATAGTATATAGTGGAGAAAATACACTGAGTCAGGCGGGCGCGGGTAAAACTAGAGACGAGTCAGCGTCTCTCGTTGCAGTCGATCGTTAAACTCCTCTAAAGAGGGTTTAGCGCTCGTTAGTGTCAAATCATATATCGAGTGTCGATGGACGTCGAGATCCTCGGCCACACTAGTTCTCATCCAATTCTTTACACATTTTTTTTTTTTTGTAAAATAAAATACAGCTTTTATCACATCTATATCGACAGTCAATAAAACTCATTCTCGACAAATTTTTTTTCTTTTTTAATGACTTCATTGAAAATAATTTAATTTTTTTTTCTATTTTCTCACGTAGTATTTATTGATTTACACGATAAAAAGTTAAAAATATAAATAGATGGTGTGACCTTCACTTTGTCCTTGAAATTCAAATAGATACGCATATGGACCGTAGAAGCAAAAAAATTTAGGTTATATTTTGAAATTTTTAAATGAAAATACAAAAAGAAAATTAATTCTTGATGTAAAACATATTTTTATTATTTCTAAAATAATAAATACACAGAAAATTAAAAGATATTAAAATAAGATACAACGCTTATTATTTTAATTCAATTTTGCTTATTTTAATACCAAAATGGATTAAAATAAGTAAAATTGGCTTAAAATAATAAGCGTTGCAGCTTATTTTAATGCCTTTTAATTTTCTGTGATAAAATTTCGAAGTTACAGAAATGAAAAGATTGTAAACATAACCTATAATTCGTTATGCTTCACCCAGGTGGAAAAATTCCCGGTAGTGACTACCGGTAGTCCCAGGTGGAAAAATTCCCGGTAGTGACTACCGGTAGTCACTGCCGAAAGTCAGTACCAGTAGTCATTACCGCTCTCGCTACCGGAATATTCACTACCGGTAGTCACTACCGGTAATTCTTCCTAGATTACCGGTAGGCACTACCGGTAATTTCTCCGGGATTACCGGTAGCCACTACCGGTAATTTTTCCGGTACTATCGATAGTCACTACCGGTAGTTACTACCGGCAATTTTACCGGTACTACCGGTAGTTACTACCGGTAATTTTTCCGGTACTGACCGGTAGTGACTACCGGTAGTGAATATTCCGGTAGCAGGAGCGGTAATGACTACCGGTAGTGACTTTCGGTAGTTACTACTAGTAATTTTTCCGGGACTACCGGTAGTTACTACCCGCAATTTTACCGGTACTACCGGTAGTTACTACCGGTAATTTTTCCGGTACTGACCGGTAGTGAATATTCCGGTAGCGGGAGCGGTAATGACTACCGGTAGTGACTTTCGGTAGTTACTACTGGTAATTTTTCCGGGATAACCGGTAGTTACTACCGGTAATTCTTCCGGTACTACCTTGCCCAGGTAGAAAAGTTGCTGGTAGTGACTACCGGTAGTCATTACCGCTCCCGCTTCGGAATATTCACTACGACCGGTACTGGTACTACCGGCAATTTTTCCGGGACTAACGGTAGTCACTACCGGTAATTCTTCCGGTACTACCGGTAGTCACTACCAGTAATTCTTCCGGTACTACCGGTAGTTACTACCGGTAATTTTTCCGGGACTACCGGTAGTCACTACCGGGAACTTTTCTACCTGGGCAAGGGTCCCTTTCTTCCTGACGCGTCATATATTTTTTTGCAAGTTCAGATATATATTTTTTTTTGAGAAATTTTTGCCAAATAAAGAAGTATTGTTAATTATTTTTTTTTCTTTCAATGACATATTGTTAAATTCTTTTTTTTTGAGGAAAATATTTTTCAATAATTTGATGAATTTCAAAATTAAACACACGTGCGCGCGTGAGGAAACAAGAACTGTTCTGAAATGGATTACGTCGGTGAGATTTTGACGGATGGTTGAGTTAGAACAAAAGTGAACCTGGGTTGTATTCTATGCCAGTAGCTAACGTATGGTCCAGCGCAGCATCCAAGAGAGGGTTGGAGGAATAAATGAAGCCTGTATAGGTTGCCTTGGCACAGAACCCCAATGCGGCGTCAGTCGAGCAATTCTACTCGCTTGAGTATATATATATATACACAAGCATAGCGCGCGAGGAGGGAAGTTGCTTTGATAGCCAGTGGGAAAGTAGATTGCGGGGACCGATGCAATGCGCCAGATAGAGTTCATTGGCTTCCTCAGTTTCAGAGACATTATATACTCCAAAAAAAAAAAAAAAATTGTCAATCGATTCTAATTTTTTTTTTTAATATTTAATTTTCTTTCCTCTAATTTTTCCTTTATAAAATTCCCTTTCGACATTATTAGCAGAAAATATTTTTCTATATTTTATTTTCCTTGTAGAACAAAGGGTAATATTCAATTGTGAAATCTAATAATCATTGCGGTCATATTTTTGTGAAAGTAGTAATTAATATAGAATCTTGTAACATGAGTAGATTTAGTGTAGGGGATAAATTATAACAGGCTTTTAATTGTAGGTTTCGTATTTAACGTGCATATAGTATTTTTCTTTTTTTATCTATATAGGAAGGTGCAATTAGTTTTGAAAGAAATTGTTAAAATGAGTATTTATATATGTAATGAGGGGGTTATTTGATAAATTTCTCTTTAGTGTTCACGCTACCTTTCCACGATTATGGAGTGAAGCGTTGGACTGAAGTGGTGGAAAAACACGATTAGTATTCTTTATATATATATACAGCATAAAAAGGGGGTGACTAGCCGCTGACTATGTCGCATGCTTCACCACCCGAAGCGATATCATCGCTGAATAAACATGACATTATTAAGCGAACTGCTGCCCGACAAACACTCCTGAATTAACATACAAATTGAGCGGCGAGAGCTTGTGAACTCGAGATGACGGAGGAGAATCGCCCTCTGTGTTATATATCTGTGTATGTGTGTGTGTGTGTGTGTTGGGATTTAGACATTTTGCAGCAAAGTAAAAAGGAAAAATATTTTTTTTTACTCTTATATATTGACCATGTGTTCAGGAAATTTTTTCCACAATTTTTTTTTGCGTGACGAAAAAGAAAATTTTTCGTATCAAATATAATTTTCTTTACGTTAAAGTACAACTATTATTCAATTAAACAAATAATTGTTACTATTTTCTCGTAGAAATTTATGTATTCTATTGACTTTTTAAAGATGATTTATCTTGCTTTGTTTTTTCTAATGATGATATACAGAATACTGTGTCGAAACGCGTCAAATTTTGATGTAATTAAATATAAATATAAGCCAATAGGGCACAAAATTCAAGACATCTTCTCTCTATTAAAAAATAATTTTTTTCTTTCCATTAATTTCGAAAAAAATTCTTCATGTAATTTTTATTTATTTATTATAAAATTTTTGTCTTAACGAAATTTCGAAATTATTTTTCTTCTGGAAAAAGAAAAAAAAAAAAAAAAAACTTGACAACTGTTTGAAATTCAAACAAACATAAATAAAAAAAAAAGAAAGAAAGTTTCTAGAACTTGGAAACAGTTGGTTTAGAATTGCAGTGGTTCATCCCTTGGCGTATAAATTACGAAGGTGGAAGGCGATGATGTCGGTCGTTTAGGTAGCCTATTTTGCGACGATGGTCTCGGCTACCTTTAAACGGACCCACTTTGCCGGACGACTCCAGGGTTGAAATATCGTGCGCGTTTATTTAGTGGTCCCTGAGGTCAGAATTTTCATGGCCTGGTTCCTTTACTATACCAAGTTAATGGAATTAAACACTTTTTTTTTCTTCAACATATTCTGCATGAAAAATTCTCGAGGGGAAAAAAAAAAATCGCGTCATATGTGCAATACACACATATATTCTGGAGAAAAGATGAAAAGCGCCAAAGCCAGGAGTTCTCCATCAAGCCGCATACAAATGATGAATTACGAATATCGATCCTAAACACACAGCCGAATACGTCGAGGGACACGAAAATTATTCGCCCCGTATATATGTGGGAAAAAGCGATTCGTTGAAATGAATTCGCTGACTGTGAGATGCCTCGTTGTCATTGCAGTCATGGTTTCAATGTAATTTTCACCAAAGTTTAATCGAGTGTGTCCAACTCAAGTCTAGGGATATGATTTTTTTTTCTGATTCACTCTTGCATAATGAGATATGGAATTAGTTTCGAAATTGTTTGTCATTTTTTTGTTTTTTTTTTTTTTTTTATTTAAATTGTCTTTGTCCATTTTTCATTACGCGCATATATTATATTTATATGCAATTATGCAAAATGTAAATTCACGTAATTAGTCTGATTTGTATAATGCAGATGAATAAAAAGATTTTTTTTTTTTCCTATTTAAATGAAAAAATATTGCGCATATTACGCGGTGATTTATCCTCTTGACAAATGTTTCTTTTTCGACAAGTTTTTTTTTTAATAATTACCTCTTTACAAAGAAGATTGGAAAGAAAAATAGTAAATATTTTCAATGAAGGTTGGAATTATATTATTATATAGGATGAGAAAGTGGAATAAATATTTATTTTATTTTTTTTTTCACAAAACTAATCTAATTTGGTTAAATAAAATTTTTTTGAAAGGTGAAAATTGTCATCCTTTGCGGCAGTTGATTTCAATAAAATTTTAATTCAAAATTACAAAAACTTTATAGTTCTTGTCTATGAACTTTCAAACGTTTATGTCTAAAAACCGTTTTAAGGACATCTTTTGTCCTAAAAATATCTTTCAGACAAAATATTTATTTAAGAGGTCCTAAGAAGCATTCAATGTCCTTTTGCCCACTGGATATGATTGAATATTCTCTAAGGATTTTGTGTTAGAGGATTAAAAAGAGTCGACCCTCTCCTTACAACTTAGATGCAGAAAGTTAAGCTTTTATGAGAATGAGAGTTTTTACGTTAGTATGAAATGAAATTCGTTCTTAATCTCAAATGGGAATGGTTAGAAAGCAGTGATTTGACACCATTAAATCGAAGTTCATTTGATTCTTCCCAAAGCTCACTCGGTATGTTCAAATCCTCGACTGTGGAAAAAGCTTCTTCTATTTTTTCTTCTTCTTCTTCTACTTCTTCTTCTTCTTCCTCCTCCATTGGAATTTTTTAGGAGATACTCGACATTTTTTTTTTTTTTTTTTGCCTTCAATCGAGATTGAATCTTCGAGAGGGACTGTTCAGTTTCTCTCCCATCTTTTCATCATTCCCCAAGGCATTAATATCTTTGTTCTGATAAGGACATGACGCTCAAGATTAAAATTCAAATGTCATCCCGGTTGGATCATTTTGTAGGTGATTTCTACCTTAAAACCAATTCCATGTCTTTTCCAATAAAAAAAAAAAAGAAGGAATCTTCAAATTAAATTCAAATTACATTATACATTAAAATTTTCAAAAATTAACCTTGAATCCTTAAATTTTTTATTCACGAAAATTATTTATAAATTAAAATGTAATTTGAATAAATTATCACTGTGGGTAAAAATGATATTGAATATTCTGTGAGAATTTTGTGGCTAAAGGATTAAAAAAAAAAAAAAATATTGCGTGGTAAAAGAATTCGAGTAGATGAGAAAACTTTAGAGAGATTTATATTCAATACAAAAATGAATCAAGGTTTCCATTAATTTCCTGAGACGAGCCAATCTTGCCAAGTGCGTTGATAGAATGGCAAGTACCTACATTGTTGAGAAAAGAAGGGTGCAAACTGAATCGCGCATAAGTAGTCGTTGACTCGTTAAAAAGCGACATTAGGAAGTTCAAAAAAAAAAAAAAAACGACATTCGAATTAACCCTTATTCTTAAAGGAAATTGAATATTAAACATTTTAAAAGTGGCATTTGTGCAAAATTGAGGGGAAAAATTTTTTTTTTGGCAAACAAAGATTACACGCGATTTAAAAAGAGAGCTTCAAAAAGCAAAGATTTTGGAATTTATTTTACTTTCTATTTCAAAGACATAAATTATTTGAATTAAATAACATTTTTTTTCACTGTAAAAAGGTAACATGTTTCTGAAAAAAATACGACTGGAAAAATAATTTTTTTTTTTTTTGAAAGAATAGCAAGTATTTTGCAAAGGGGACACGTTTCTAAAAAATGACACTTTCCTTGAAAAGTAAAATGTCAGATTTGCTATTAAGTTCAGAAAGTAGGTTAGGATCAAAGATCTCTAAGGTTTTAGAGGCTCTAAAAGGCGGAAGCGTTTTTCAGTGGAATTCCTAGGATTTCACTAAAAATCGAGTATCCTCTTCTCGTTACAAACTAGCTGTTCGTCACGTAGTTGAAAGCTCGTAATCGGCTTTCTCTATAGACTCATGAATTGCAGTTTGATGTGGTAATAAAAAAAAAAAAAAACGTAAGTAGCTAAATGAGAGAAAAAAAACGTTTCAACTGTGTGATGGATTGAACATTAGTGGAAACTACTTAATTAAAATTATCTTATTCATTCTGTATTTATTTTTAAGTACTTTTTACAGAAATGGTATTTTTAGTTTATCATTACTTTTGGCGAGGATAATTTTGTAAAAAAAAATTAACGAATTTCGAATCGTCTTTTATTTTCAATTTTTAAACTATTGTTAAACAAGATTTTAGTTTAGAAAATAAATTTCATTCATTCAATTCATTGAGACAGTGAATTGAAGAGTGGTAGGAGAATAAAGAGGGAATCTGTATATTTATATATATTCCGATTGACGAAAAGCCATCCGGAAGCTTTGGGATGCAAAAGATGTTCAAGCGAATGGCTTCTGAAAGAGACGAGCTTACAATCGGGAGATCGCAAAAGGTGAACCTTTTACGACCAGCTGGTTCAGTGCAGGCAAAGTACAACATCGAAAAGAGCCTGTAAAGTGTCGGAGGTCTGAGACGTGTCGTCATGGAAATGGAGGCTAGGTCCCAGGAGTGAATCGGTCCGATTGGAAAGCCTTTTAAATAGATTGTAAATTCTCTTCTTCTTTTTTTTTCTTTTTTTTTTTTTTTTTTTGTCGTACGACAGATCTGAACGGAACGAATGAAGCCGCCAGTCTGGGTGTGAGGGGGGGGGACTGTCGATTGATTAATGACCGGAAAGTCGGAGGGTAAGTCTCGTCGTGCTTCTCTATAGGTAATCCCTTTCTCCTAATTTTAGAGGATCGCAAGAGAAAAAGAAAATCATCTACAAATTTTTGTACGGAAAAATTGATTTTTTTTTCAAATATGCTATTTTATTTGTTAAAATTTTTAAAAAATTTGTTTTTTATTTTATTTCCCCCTTTGAAAAATTGTCTATTGAGATTAATAAGTTTGGCGTATTTGTCGATATTTGAAAATTGAGTAGCATCAGATGAAGACTAAAAAAAAATCCAGATTGCGTATCAAATATGATGGGTGAAGTAATTCTATAACACCATTGCCCTGGGGATCGAATTTCCGAGCTGTTCCAATTTTCTAGTTATTCCATCCGCCATATTACATTCACCATTTTGAATTTCGTAATTCCGATTACGATTTTTAAACTTGCAATTTGATTCTTGTAGAATTAGTAATTATTACAAATTTCAATTAAAGCCTCGAAAAATTATTAAAATATTATAATCATTATTATATTTTTAAATCAAAAAAAAAAGAAAGAAGTAAAAAAATATTCCCTAATTTTTTGTTAGGAATTAAATTGATGCATTGGTATTTTTTTCGGGTAATAAAAATAGATTTGCTTTCAGTTCTTGACGCGTCAGTTATGTATTATTATTTTTTTTTCGAAAGTGTCTAAGCGCGATATTAGGTACATTGACGTAAAGTGATGAACCTGCAGCATCCATCACACTAAAGTATCGATTGGACTATCTCTCATTCTGTGGTTCGCTGTCAGTTCTTATTGATGGCGATATGGTATATACAAAATGAAACGGTTCATTAACGCGTTCTACAAGGTTAGATTTATGCACTTATCGATCACTTATATGAAACTTCATTAAGAGCATCATAAACAAACATGATCCTATTGTGCTGGACCAATTTTATTTGAAAAATCTCGTTTCCATATATGATAGAAAAAAATCATTTTCTTTTTTTTGCTTTCAAAATTCTCTTATTTCGTTTAAAACAAATTCCTTTGTTATTAGTCTCCCCTTTTACTAACGGGTTGGAAAATTTCTTTCCCTAATTTTTTTTTCTAAACTCATATTTTTCAATTAAATTCAATTTCAAAATAAAATCAATTTGTTTTTGATCTTTTCCTTTAGTAAAAAGAATAAAAACAAAAACAAAAAAACATTAACAGAATTGTTGAATATTAGATTAAATGGAATAAATAAAAAGGACTAATTTTGTTTTTTTCTTTCTCGTCACGTCTTTTCTTTGGGATGTATATTATCCTATTTTCCGGTCCTGCTGAATGTGGCGGTAATAGGGTAATAAAAAATATGTAAGGAAAAGTCTGAGAGGAGTTTTAGGAATGGGGGATACGAGGGTGCCAGAAATCTTCCTTTAAGGAAAAGCTGGGTAAATTAGAATGGAGGTTGGGCAGGCGAAGTTTCTGTCGAGAGTAAGACAAATTTTGTGTAATTTAAATTAGAGAGGTTTGCTCTGCGGAAGGTAGTTCCTTGTTGCTTCACTTTCTGTGGATACAACTTCTTCGTGGAATTCATCTGGGCAAAATACCACCTTTGGTATCAAATTATGAGGGCTTGTAATGACGTTAATGTATCCTATTTTCGTATATGGAATCAATTTTAACTAATTTAAATTCTTCCATTTTTGCAATTTGTAAAAATTAAAATAAAAAAAAAAAAAAAAAAAAAAAAACCTTATTTAACTAACCCAGGTGGAATAGTTCCCGGTAGTGACTACAGATAGTCACTACCAGTAGTCATTACCGCTCCCGCTACCGGAAAATTCACTACCGGTTGTCACTACCGGTAATTTTCCCTAGACTACCGGTAGCCACTACCGGTAATTTTTCCGGGACTACCGGTAGCCACTACCGGTAATTTTTCCGGGACTACCGGTAGCCACTACCGGTAATTTTTCCGGGACTACCGGTAGCCACTACCGGTAATTTTTCCGGGACTACCGGTAGTCACTACCGGTAATTCTTTCGGTAATTTTTTCGTTACTACCGGTAGTCACTACCGGTAATTTTTCCAGGACTATCGGTAATTCTTCCGGTACTACCGGTAGTTTCTTCCGGTAATTTTTTCGTTACTACCGGTAGTCACTATCGGTAGTAACGGAAAAATTACCGGTAGTGACTACCAGTAGTACAGGAAAAATTACCGGTAGTAACTACCGGTTGTGACTACTGGTAGTACCGGAAAAATTACCAGTTGTGACTACTGGTAGTCCCATAAAAATTACCGGTAGTGCCTACCGTTAGTGGCTACCGGTAATCTAGGAAAAATTATCGGTCGTGACTACCGGTAGTGACTACCGGGAACTTTTCCACCTGGGATAAAAACCAAGTATTTGAAAAAATTCTCTCCGGCGAGAAATAAAAAGAATGTAATATTGTATTTACATTCAGTGCTTTCTAAAATATATCCCTTGAAATCTTGGATATGGGACATCAAAGAGTTGGAGAATTTCGTGTTCAGTGACACAGTTTCTGGAATTGTATTTACAGAAAGGGGTGAATAAAATATCTTCGAGGGAAATATTCAAAATGGTGTTTGTGGTAGTACACAATGGCTAGATTTGAGAATAGTTGCTATGATCATGATATCACAGAAGCGGTAAGTGTGGAAAAACGAAATAATAAGCTGTCTAATGGTGTCTGGAATGGTAGACATTCAAGCGCGATTGGATGCAGTCTCCGAGTAGTTTCCAGAGACCTCAAAGTATACTATTATCGTGGGAGTGAAGGCGAATGACTTCTTAATCGATATTCTCTTTGTCTCTCTCTCTCTCTTCTCCCACTTTTTTGTTCTCACAAATAACAGTTACACTTTCGTGGAAATTCAACAGCCTTGCGGACACTGGTAATGGTTTTATGTTAGTAGAACAGTGGCGACAAAATCCCCCGCCGCCACTATTCCGGATATTTGGACCCACCCTTGTTTACGTCGATTACGAATTCAGGAGACTGTCGGGCAGTTTGCCGATTGCTTCCCTTTCGAAAACAATACACAAACAGAATTTGAATCTATTTCTCACTGAGGTGTTACATAAAACTGTTAATTATCCAATATATATCTTATCTTATCTTATAAATCTTCTCATATAAATCTATCTTCTTAATTCTTACCATATAATCTCACTGTTAATAATACCGTTGTTATAATACACCCTTAATAATACACATTGATGTAATTATCGAAAATTGGTACGATTTCTTCGATAAAAGAAGAAAGAAAGAAAAAAAAAAAAAAAAAAAAAAAATTGGCCTTTAAGAGCTATGTAACCTCGGCAGCTGCACCTGTTCCCATTGATGCTAGCGTTACTTGGGATTAAATATCACAATTAATGTCGGGTCGGGCTACCAGACTCCACAGAGGTATAGTGTCGCCTCTGAGACTGAGCGCGCCTTCTCCTTTATTCGCCTACATGTCACCCACCCTTATTTCTCTTGTTCGCAGACCGCCACCTCTTTTGTTACATTAATGCTGAAATGCGAGCTTGAAGTATACTCATTGTTAACTTTGATCTCCAGAGAATGATAAGTGAAAGGCTCTTTGTTGCAGATCTCGAGTAATGGACGTGGAAAAACAAACTTCTGATACCTAATATTCCAATAAGGTGAAATAAATCGTTCAAATTTATCATCAATTTTATAAATTCAAGCATTATTTAAAATTTTCATGTTCTATTACTTTTCCTTTCATTTTGCATTCTTTTTGTCATTATAAAGATTTTGATATTTTTGAAGGTAATAACTGCAACACTAATATTATGAAATTCTGCCAAACACTACGTGACATTGTTTGATCGACTCCGGATGCTGGAATAATTTAGTCTACGTATGATCAAATAGTATTGATTTGTAGTAGGAAGCGATCAATAATGTCGAATTGGCATCTGCTTGAGATATCCCTTGACCCTCGCGTTAATTTCCCGCACAAACTCGTTAAGGTTCTACACAGAGAGAGAGAGAGAGAGAGAGAGAGGTTTGGAGAGAGTGTTCGTATATAAGGGCTCGAAACGCACTGTTCAATTACTGCGATTGATCGAACGTCTTGCTTTGAATTCGATCTGCATTCCGTCTCCGTAGAAGTCCATTCTCTGTGAACTGTTGTAGAGAGTGAGTTAAAGCTCAAATTGTTGTTACCGAACGCATTTTGGGTTTCTGTACACATTAATCAGGCTTAGATTCGCGAGGTAGGTTTAATTACTTTCGCCAGATCAGGGCGGTCAACGCGAATTCGAAAGCCGAGAGCTCTGATCTCTGGGAAGGGATATGAATCGCATGGATGGCTGAGCCATTGTAAACATGCATGTAACAGGGCGACTCAACTCGACTCACTAGACAGAAATCAGGCTCTCTCTCTCTCTCTCATAGTGATCCAGAGTGGGCTTCTCTCTCACTCTCTCATTGGAAGAGAGTCCCTTCTCTCTACCTGGTATATAAGCGAGGTCGCACATTGTAATCACGTTGCGTTAGTTATCCACGCTTCGACAACCACCGTAATTTGCGTACATTGATTAAATCGACGAGTGCCACGGGCTGCCCTCTCGATAGATGTGTAAGAGGACACGTAAAAAGACCCACAATTCAGGCGCACAATCCCGGATAAAGACCCTGGTATGGTATTATTGTTTACACTCGTGTATCCTTCTACCGTTATATTGCATTATTTAAATATTATCCCATTTGCACTCTCGCCTGGTATTTCCGAGATTATACGAGATTACACGCCAATTTATGAGGCTCTAATCTTTCTCATTTCTAGTTATTATATATTTAGAAACGTGTTTTTAGTTTATTTTCATAGTTCATTTCATTTTTCAGTTGCAATCGTAAAAAAGTTTATTTACAATGATAATTAAGATTTTAGGATACAATAATTTTAAGTACTTCTGTTTTATATTACATATATGTTCTATGTGTTAACTTTCCTTTTATTTTTTGAACTCATTTCTGTGGAAACTATAATTTGATAAACTGGAATACATTTTTTAAACGTAATATTTCTGTTTTTATAAATAGTGCTTTATTTACATTTTATCCTCTCGAATATTTCAGAATATCCTACGAACGTCTCAGACCCGTATAGAAATTTTTCCAGGGCCCAGATAGGGGCCGGATCAGACTGCCCTATTAGGGAATGAAACGTCGCACCTAATGTGGCTCAGATTAGGAAATCCACATTTGGCCCTGATCAGATGTGGCGTTTCATTCCCTAATAGAAGACCCCACTTGGAAATATTCCCCGGAAAGTGCACCCTGGAGGTTCTATGAGAATTCCGCCGAAACTTCCAACGTAATTCCGTCGGAATTCCATCGGAGTTCCAAAGAATTTCCGATGGGATTCCGATTAACTTTTTTCAAAATTTTTAGAGTCCCAATTCCGTCGAAACTCCGTCGGAATCCCATTGGAAATTCTTTGGAACTCCGATGTAATTCCGACGGAATTACGTTGGAAGTTCAGGCGGAATTCTGATAGAACCTCCAGGGGGCACTTTCAGGGGAATTTTTCTCAAGTGGGACCCTGGTAGGATGATTTCTACACGGGGAAGTATCAGAAAAATTTGGATATCTCTAGTATGTCCTATGTTATCCTTAGGAGTCTGTATGATAATCTAAATATCCGGACACTGTTAAACGGACAAAATAAAATTTTTCTTTCCCAATTTCTGAGAATAAAATTTACATAAAGCGCTGTATTTTTTTTTCTTACAAAAAAAATTCCTACTCTCCTACCAAATATAAGAATTTTCCAAGGTTATCCAGATTTTTCAGACAATAGAAAGTAAAATTCCGCGAGAAAGATGAGTAAAAAATCGTAAAATGCACGTTTTTCATCTTGAGACCGACTGAACTTGACTAGCGGGATTTTCAATTCGGGACTGTAAAAAAAAAAAAATAGTCGATAATAAAACCGAAAGACACGCCCCAAGAAAAACGATAAAGGTACGCAGAACGGGCGATAGTAAGAACTGCGATTGAGCTGCATGCCAGTGTCACTGTAAATTTATTGCATCCTTGGCAAAGAGGAGTAAGAAAAAGAGGGAGAGCGACGTGAATGGGAAGACGTAACGTTGAAGTGGCGTAAGAAATGGTAGACGCGGCGAAGGTAAGGAAAACTGTTCGTCAAAGTTACCACCACCACCACCACCACCCCCTCAAACCTACAAGGTTGCTCTTTGGCTTTTGGTATTCGGCAGGTTGCACGACACTCACTTTTACCCTCCATCTTTTCTCTCTTCAGTCAACGTTTCACGAATGACGCGAAGAATCGTCTCTCGTCTTATTTCGTTGCGAGACTAGAAGTCAGCTTTCACGTATTCGCCATGACAATAAGGGTTTGCCGAGTTGAGCATCGTATTCTATTTAGTTACGTTCTCTTTCGAGAGACGAGACAAGGTGGAGCACTTTCATGAGAATGAACAAAGGAGAGTGCTCTCACGAATATCTCTTTCTCTCATTGAAACTTGTGAGCAAAAGCTCTTACGAGCATCAGATATAGAGGAAGCAAAGGCAAAATTAGAAAATTGTTTTTACATTATTAAATTATCATTAATCCATTCAAATATTAGAAAAACAATTCTGGTTTTCTAAAAGACAATGATTTTTATTCCCTTGTAGAAATTTTCCTATAAAGGCCCTAATAGAAAATGAAACGCCACAACTGGTCAGAATTAAATCAGGGCCACATCAGGCGCGGCGTTTCATTTCCTATAATAGGGCAATCTAATCAGGCCCCGATCTAGGCTTTGGTAAAATTTCTGCAAGGATCCAAACAGTGCTTCAAAATCTCATCGAAAACAATTCTTACTGAAGCTAGCGGATAAAATTAAATTTAAAAAATTAATTAAACTAAAATCAACAATATTTCTGGCTTAACATATTTTAATTTTGCTGAAAATTTCTTTACAAATACTTTTATGAGTCGTAAATTCTATATCAATAATTAAGAATGATACTTGACGATTTGAATGGACCAATGAAAATCGATTGGTAAATTTATATTATTCGTCACGTAAGCGTGGTATCGTGGTATTACAGGCGACCGGTTAAAGGGGGATAGGCGATATATAGAATAATATATATATATATATATATATATATATATATATATATATATATATAATAAAGCATAGCTACGTGGTGTTACTTTTATGGTGGGACGTAAACCATGCACCGCATACCGCCTCGTGTTAAGATAATAAAGAAGCGACGGTCTGATGCCGTGTACGCAAGGCTGCACGATGCTGGCAATATCGACCGTAAATCGGTCGCTGACAGGACATGTTTAGCGTTAAAGAAAGCCGCGAATATACATGTATATAATTCCACAAAATTATAACGAAAAAAATAATGCCATAAATATTTTGAAATAGATGGCGAAAAATTGATTTAAAAAAAAAACCGTGGAGTCTTTATATTTATTTCTTTACAGTGTAAAAAAGGGAGTGTTTAATTCTCAAATGGGATTCTATGAAAATCGCACTTTTTTGGAGTTAAAATAAAAAGAGTTGCTTAAGGAGTTAAATTTTAAATTCCAACGAGGTTTTATGAAAATCGCACTCTTTTGGAGTTAAAACAAAAAGAGTTTCTTAGGGAGTTAATTTTATGCCCAGGGAGGTAATTTTATAACTAGAAAGTTAATTTTAAAGAAGGTAATTTTACCCCTAGCGAGTTAATTTAATGTTAACTCACTTTTGAAGTTGTTTTAACTTGCAAAAATTTTACTCCCAACTTCTGTTTCCATTAATACTTCAAATTTTTTCCCCTAAAAGTAGTATAGTACGTTTTCAGTCAGACACGCGAAGTAGTAAAGTACGTTTACTGTCAGACTCGATTTGTAGAATATTATAGGGCACAATATTAGATTCTACTAAATGTTATTGCAATAATTACTTTTACTCTCTAAATCTGAATTAGTAAAAATGTTCACTAATTTAAATTAGTGACTCACTTTTTGCTTCTGAATTAGTAAAATTTTACTAATTATTAATAACTTTTACTAACAATTAGTAACTAATTCTAAAGCAAAAAGTGAGTCACTAATTTAAATTAGTAAACATTTTTACTAATTCAGATTTAGAGAGTAGGGATTTTATTTTAAAAAATTTAAGTTTGCTAAATAATACAGAAGATTTAAAAAAAAAACAGTTTCTTTTTTGTATCTATTTTTAATTTATCATATTTCCATTTATTCAGATGTAAAGAATGAAAAGTATTCTAAAACAAGTAAAATAAATTACACGCAGAAAAAACAATGGACAAAAAAAAAATGTGAAAATAAGAGAAAATTATTTGTTTCAAAGAAAAAAAACTTTTGTTTTCTACCTAGCACATCTTGAATTCAAATACAAATTATACCTATATATAGAGTATATAGCTAATCAATAAAATAAAACTAAAGAATAGAGATAGTTTTTATAAATAATAGATAATATCAATTACAAGAAAATAATATAAAAAAGCATAAAAGTATAAATAATAAATTGTTAATAATAAACATTACTAATAATACTATTAATATTAATATAATAATATATGATAGGTAAAAGAGAGAAAATATACTGGAAACGTTATTACTGTCATTATAATAATGCGTCAATTAGTATTAATGTTACTGGAATTATAACTTATTTTGAACTAATGTTTGAGATAGAAACTCGATGGATGAGAGAGAGAAGATCAATCTTACGTTATATAAACGCATTTTTTTCAAAGGTAGACAGTTTCTAATTAGACTTGGTCAGCGGCTCAATGTCGTTTCACCATATAATTATATAATGCAACATATTTCATCATGCGTGTATCGGAGGGCTGAGTGTATATTTGAGGTGGTGAGGCGTGTTGATGACAGACAGCGTGTGCAACTCCGATAGCGATAGCATCCCTTGTATCGCAATGGACGTTGGTCAGCGTCCGATCCTCACTATCTCTCTCACCCTCAACGGATTGAGAGATTCGCCTTCTCGCTCACTCTCACTTCTCACGCTTCCGTTCCAGAGAGAACCAGCTTCACATATAACCCTCCTGCCAGATTCCTCATCCATCAAGTCGACAGCTTCGTTATGACCACACATTGCACACGGTCTCTCCTCCTGGACCCTTTTCGCTCGACGATCTATTATACCCCCCTCTCTCTCTTTCTCTCTCTCTCTCTCACTCTCTAGTCAAATTCGAGTGATGGAATTAAAATATTAAAGACTTCGTCGACCTAATTTTTCTCGAGTGTGTGCAAAAAAAAAAAAAAAACATTTTCCTAGAAAATATTTCCCGATATTTTTTTTTTTTATTTTTAATTTATTTCATTATATATTGAATAAAAAAAAAATTGGAATTTTTTCGCTAATTTCTAAGTAATGAATATATATATAATTTAGTTTATTTTATAACTTTCGGGAGAATTTTTTTTTTTCAAATGTAGATTTTTCGTCTCTGTCATAATTAATTCCACTTTAACGAATAAAATTGCTTTCATTGCAGATGTTAGGGGGAAAAAAATCGTGTAAAATCCATCGGATTCCGGATTTAATTACTGCTTCGGTTGTGCGCGCCACGTCAAAAAAAAAGTGGCAGAGCATGAACTCATTTGGTCACTCAACGGGCTAGTTTTTTTTTCTTCATTTCCAGAAATTTTTTTTTTTTTTTTTTTTTTTTTTTGCAACGGCTATACCTATTTTGTCGTGGATTGACTTTTCATTGTGCCATATACGAATTTGATTATACATATATTCTGCATTCTTTTTTCTTTACATTTTCATCATATGAGAAGTTGTTTTTTAATTAATTTTTCTATTCAGTAATTATTAAAATTGATATATTAATTGTATACTTTCTCCTGCCAAAAAAAAAAAAGAAATGAAGACTCTATATTTTGCTTTTAAGTTCTTCTCATTGAAAATTTCCTAACACAAAAACAAGCATCCTGTTTTATTAGCAGTCGTTCCTCTCGCAGTTAAAGTTTATCGACATTGAAGCCATATGACGTTTAATCACGCTCGTATAATTTCACAGTGTTCCTATGAAATATAAAAAATTTTACGAACAACATATTTAAAAGAATTTTTTTTTTTTTTTAATTACTTTAGAAGAGAAATAATCTCATTGATAAATGATGATTATTGATAAGAGTTTGTGTTTAAGAAAAAAGAAAAAAAAATTGATAATCAATATTAATAATTACAAATTATAATTAATAATTGACAATCAAAATTATTTAAAACAAATTTTAATAGTGTTTTTCCGGAAATATTCCCCGGAAAGTGCCCCCTGGAGGCTCTATCAGAATTCCGTCGGAATCCCATTGGAAATTCTTTGGAACTCCGATGGAATTCCGACGGAATTACGTTGGAAGTTCCGGCGGAATTCTGGTAGAACCTCCACGGGGCACTTTCCGGGGAATCTTTCCAAGTGGATTTAACAAATTTTCGTTTTTCAGTAGTAAAGGCACAGTTAGGTCAGACATATGAATTTAGGAAAAAAAAATTTCTTTCTGCGATCCTATTTGTCTAAAATTATTTCTTCCATAGGAGAAATAGTTGATAAATGAAAATCATGTTTCACTATTTGAAATTGGACTTGTCAGTATACGAAAATAGGAAAATACTGCGGCAAAATTTTTACTTAGAAAGAAGAGAAATGAATCTTGGGTCACCATTGTTTCGACTTTCTAGCAGCTATTCTCTCCTCTATTCATAGCCAGAGGCACAATGCACTCTATCAGCTATCCGATGCAATCGACCAGCGTCGGAAATATATTATTTGAGATTCGCGAACAGCTTGCACGAAAAGCAATTCGATATCTCGGTGATTCGATTTCGTACACCCAACCCCTCAAAAAAAAGGTTTAAAAAACGCACCAGGCATAGTAAAAAAAAAAAAAAGAGGGAGAGAAAGTAGAGAACAAAGAAAAAGGGCAAATTTACTGGAAAGTACAATGCGCGTACAATTTACGATTCAATGTAAATTAAAAGGGCAAAAAAAAGAAGAAATTCTTATCCAAGCGGAACAAAAATTCTTTGATGAAATTTTACTTTGATATTATTAAATATTTGGCCCCCCCCTTGCTTTTTTTTTTTTGAAGAAAAGGTTTGGTGATTGGTTTGAAACCTTGTTTATATATTCGTTGGTGGTTTAACTAATTTTTTATTGATTTTTCTTTTTGATGTTTCTTTTTTTTTTTCTCGTGTGCACGCGTTCCATTAGTTTATCCATAGAAGACCGAACCTATTTAGATGCGAAAAGAGAAGAGAGCTCACCTCATTACGCGCGCGGCGCACACAGTTTCAGGCTTCCGGTTTCATCTTTCCTTTGAAGTAAGAGTTTTGATTGGACGAGGGTTGGTTGTAGGCAGTCGAAGCCACGAGCCCTTGTTTCTCTCTTCTCTCGCTCAATTATTATTATATTCGACTCTTTGCTACTTCTTTTTTTTTCCCCTCGTCGCAACTTCCTTTCGTGAAATCATGATTTTAGATCACTGGGAGTTGTCCTCTACCAATTTTTTTTTTTTTAGATAGAAACAAATATTAATAAGTGATAATAATTTTTAAGTTTGGTTTGAAAAAAAGAAAAATTTCAAGTGTTTCGAGAGGCGTAAAAGTGATTATTATATGAAGCCAGTTTTGTCATGAATGCGCAAGTGAGTTGAAATCATATTACTGCATAACTGGTTGTAGTAGATGAAGTTATATATATATATATATATATACAGTCCAGAAAAGTATTTGTATGGATTCGTTAAGGGGAACGCAATTAAAGTTAAATGCTAACCTCTCTTTCTCTCTCTGACTACAGTCTATAACTGACAAGGTTTCTCTGCTTTCCAAAAGGATGCTGAGAGAGGAATGGAGCCCAGAGGCAATTCGATCTCAGGTTCAAAGCAACATTAATTACCACGGACACGAGATCAAACACTTCCTGTTTGAAGCCTACCATTCTCAATTTAGAGAATACAACTTTTTCAAATTTATCAAAAAAAAAATTCTCGCAACTTTCGCAGAATTTAAAAAAAAAAAAAAAGAAAAAAATAAATCAATTGCGAAGGTAAACAATGAAACAATACTTTGCTTGCAGATCAGATTGCAAGGCCTTATATGCAATGGCCGAGTTTATGAAAACAAGGATGGCGTCAGCGTTGTCGTTTTCTCTTGGCATTCCTAAAAGGGGGAAGAAGCCCTGGAGTGACTCTGTACAAGGAACGGGGTGGCGAATCTCCCGAGAGTGAATCCCAAGAAACTCTCTCTTGGAAGAAGGTACGTCGGAATAACCGGCAGCCATAAACAAACTTTCGAGTTTATCGAGCGAGGCATTGTGGGTTAGAAACGCTGCAAATATTTGATAGCGGTTGCTCCTTTCACGAAACAGAAACAGAAGAGAGAAAGACGAGCACTACCGTGCATTCTCTGTTTTCTGCTTCCTTTATCCCCCATCCCTTATATTTTCAACTGTATTTCTCTCTCTCTCTCTCTCTCTCTCTCTCTGCCCTTCGAGGGCAACGCTCTTGTAACCACTTTACCACTTCGACAATTCAACGACCGAGAGTAACTTTAATGTTTCTACAAACGCACTTGCCATGATAGTTTTGTCCCGCTAAAAAAAATGAAATCGATAACTCTCAAGAGAAAAAGAATATTTTCTGTCACGAAAAAGATAAAACAAAATATATAATAACAATTCCTTGTGTACTAGAAATAAACTGAAAAAAAGTAATTTATTCCTAACGCTAGAAATTCTTCCATTTTCTCCTATCAACTTTATCTTCTTCTTCTTAGCTAAAATTATAAAACAAAATTGCAAAAAAGGTTTTTAATATTGATATTTCAGTAAAATCCAATAATTGAAAAAGATACTACACTGAAAAAAATGTTTAGTCAGAGCAACCAAAATTTGGTTGGGCCAAGAAAAAAATTTTGTTGGTACTTAAGCAATCAAACTATTTGTTTGAGTCAACCAAAAAATTTTGTTGAGTGTTTTTTGTTAGCATAACAAAAATGTTTGGTTAGCTAAACCAATTTTTTTTTTTTTTTTTGTTAGGTCAACAAAAATGTTTGGTTGATCAAACAGTTTTTTTTGTAAAATTAAATTTTTATTCCACCTTTTTTTTTCTTATCTTTTTTATTTATTTAATTATTTATTTATTAGCAATTTAACATTGAATTTACATTTATCTAATTGAAATATTTGTAGACTTTGAAAAATCTCATCTCCACCTGGGATCGAACCTCTGTTTTAAAACTGAAGATCGGGAGCTCTGACCACTGTACTACCCATCTTCGTGAGAGATTTAAACTAACTGATCACTTAAGCTATGAGCTGAGAGCAAATCAAATTATTTGGTTGTCGCAACCAAATTTTGGTTAGGACAACATTTGGTTTTTTTTGATCAAACTATTTTGTTGTGTTAACCAAATTATTTTGTTGTCATAACCAAATTTTGGTTGAAATTTAAAAATGTTCAACCAAATAATTTTATTGGCCTAATCAAATGTTTGGTTGAGATAACTCGACGACTTTGTTTCAGCCAACCAAAAATTTGATTACAAGAATCAAAATTGACTAATCAAACAATTTTGTTGCATTTTTTTTCTCAGTGTAATTTAAAAATAGAAGGGAAAAAAGAAAAAAAATATTCACACACCAAAATCGATAAATAAATAAAGCAAACCAAAAGAAGAAGAGGGTTGTAATAACAAAGAGACGAAACGAATTTTGCTTGTTTTGCTATTGTATCGATCGTCACAGTGCCTTGGCGGACATAATACCAGGACTCTATTTAACAAGCAGGTTGGTAGTTTGTCTTGGTAGTGTAGTTGGTGCAGGTTTGGGATTTCAGAAGCGCCGCCAACTCACATTTGCCACGCTCCGACTAACTTGCCTTCCACCTCATCAATCTTGGGCCACTTGGATAGCACTGGCAATTACAATATCGGCTTGCTCGACGAGAGTTTGAGGTTGCGGCCAAAAGAGGAGGGAAAAGAGGGGCGGAGGGGGGGTGGGTTCTTGGCACGCTAATCCAAAGCTAGACTAGCACCCAGTGCTCTCTCTCTCTCTCTCTCCACCTGCCTCGAACATACCCCACCTGTTGCGAGCGATCAGTCACTCGCTCCCGGATTTGTTTAAATCTTGATAACATTAATTTACATTTTTTTTCTTTCAAGCAAAAAATTATACGTTTTAAATTGTCTAATGTCTCAACTGAAAATGCGAACAAATTATATATGAGAAAATTTAATTTTTGAATTAGAAAAAAAAATATCTACAGCTAATTGTAGTATGCGAAATCTTCCATAATTTTACAAGAATGCTTCCTGAAGCTTCGAGGCGGAAGATGACCGTCGGAATTTATGGAGCTGTTAAAGCATCCCCTTCGGCCTCGTAAGCTTTTACCCTACTGTACTTTTTTTTATCACTGCCACCTTAACACGTATGTCGCGTTAGATTTTCTAGTTAAAAATTTATAACCCAGGAAGAAACAATGATATTTCTCAACTTTCTTTATCCCTTTTCGGAAGGGAAAAAAAAAAATTGTTTTGCTATTTATGAAATATTTAATAGTCATTGCTTTTCAATTAATTCACAAAGGTTTGCATAAATATTAAGCAACAAAGTTATATATATATATATATATATATATATATATTGGGGTGTGTTATCAGAAACAAGAGAAGTTACAACCACTCTCTCTCTCTCTTTTGGCTTATACCCTCGATGCCAATTAGTTACCGGTATTACTAACAACTTCCTTCTAATTAACAAAGTTCAAACTATCGATGATAAAGCTTAAGAGGGAGCTGCTGAGAACTAGAGATGAACATGGCGCGCCCAGGACACGCGTTACGAATGTGATAACTCGTCCCCGTTTAATTAGTCGAGTCTGAATCCAATTAAAGCTTTTGATCAGGCATCTGGGTAGCAAACGATACCGATTCGTCTGACAGGTTTAATTGTTGGATTAAACAGATTAATTTCAATCAAATGTTATCGTCAGTTTCTGATAATAATTAGTTGTTTTTTTTTTTTTTTTTTTTTTTTTATAAATATCAAACCTTTTTGTTTTATTGGACAACTTTCGAAATATGTGTCTTCTGTTTTTTTTTAATTATTATAAAGTTGACGTTCTTTGAGAAATATGAGTGTGTTAACGATATTTTAATTGCATCATATCCTCGTCAATCTACAAGTGAATAACAATTACGAGCCTTGAAAATTTACTCGCCAACCTAAAGCCAGATGGGGTCCATGGGAATCAATTATGTTAGCATTTATGTCCTCATCGTAAAACGCATAACTGTCACTGAGTATAATAACTTGCACTAAGATAAAAAGTTTGCAACAAATAAGTAATTTCATAATAAGTATTTTTATTTTCAGTTCAGATTTGAAAAATTCTACTTTTCTACAAAAATAAATTTTCTAAAGAATTTATCATTTTGTTTAATTTTTGTATGACAAAAGTTATTTATTATTAAAGATTTTGCTTATATAATGATGTTTGTATGCAAGAGAAGGAAATAATTATATTATCTGCTATAGTTCCCAAGAAAACCCCTTTTGCTATTCAATTCAATAATTAATTTCAAACAATTCAAAGCTTAATATTATTCAATGGAAAATACTTAAGAATCATAAATTAGTTAAAAGATTTATCAAGATTCTAAGAAGCTGAGTTCATTTTTCTTGTTCTCTCTGTTTATTTTAACAAAAGTAAATTATATTAACAGTTCGATAATTAATAACAATAGTTGTTTGTTTCTTAATATATAAAGAGAAATCTGTTTTGTAACGAAACAACAATATATTAGCAAATTATATATTTATGTAATTTGAAAATAAATTCGTAATATACGCTTCGTTACAGTTCATTTTTCTCGTTTTCCATTCTTGAGATTAACAAAAGGCACGAAATAAAGCAATTTCAGCTTCAGTTCAGCTGATACTGACAACTGGATACTGCTTTTGATGGGACGACAAAAGACATAAGTTTCATAGTAAAGCTTTTGCAGTATTTACATGGATAGGAAATAAACTAAAAGAGTTAAAAACAGGTCAGTGTTTTGAGACGATATACGTAAGCTTTATATTCAGTTGCAGAGATGAATTAGCCTCGAGAGTTATATATATATATATATGAAATCTGTTGATGACAGTGTTATTGGAAATTCATGGTTCAAGATTCGATTGCTTTTATTTTTTCCAAAGGGTTTTCTCTCTGTTCTGTTTGGACTCGCGTGCCTTTCAGAAACAAGGTATTGCTCTTTTACTTTATCCTACAATAAAACAATATCACGTCCAAAAGGGCAAATAAATTTATAGCCAATCTCGTCAGTGCCCGGTGTGTGTATCCTGCCACATTTCTCAGAGAGACGTTTCAGGGTTTGAGTGGCGACGAATTGGAACTATCCTTGGGAACACGTAGCATAAAGTCGTAAAATTCGACTTACGACAAGTCGTAACGCAAGAGACAACGCTTCTTTTTCGCTTCTTTTTTTTTCTTCTCTTGTAATTGACAGCATATCTTTCTTTTAAGAATAAAAGTTGGGTTTCCTAATAAGGACCAAAACTTCTATATCCCTGCGATTTTCTCTTTTCCTTCCTTTTTTTCTCCCTCTCTCTCTCTCTCTCTCTCTTTTTTCATATTTCTTTTTTTCTTCCTTTCGTTTCTGCTCTCCAGTATTTCATGTCCCCTAGCTATTAATATCACGAATTTCATTGAAAACACTCTGGGCTTGGGTTCGTTTGACGACGTAATAAAGATCCAGCCGAGCGAAACAGATCCTTTGAAATTCACCGCTATCATATTTTCCAAGGGACATATTAGCACTCGAAGTCGAATTAATTGCGTCCCTCTCCTTTATTTGATCCGATTTACTTCATACCCCTCTTTCTTTTTCTTCTTGAGAGAGAAAGAGAGAGAGAGAGAGAATCATTATTATACTTATTTTCCGAATTGGAAAAGAAGCTCGAAAAGAGCTTGCTCAGATTTAAAATTGTAATCTCGCGAAAAAACTGTAAAAGTTTACTATTATTGGCTGGAGTCATAACTCACAAAATTTTATGCGATCCCTCTTTCTTTTTTTTTTTTTTTTTTTTTTTTTAAAGAATATTTTAATACCCTTTTTTTTCATTCCAGTAAGTCTTGAAGGCGTATGCGAGCTTATCTGAACTTTCAAAGTGGACATTTTCTTGGAATGGTACTTCCCGTAAAAACTTTTGGATCTCGGATTCTGAAAGGAGCTCTCTTTTTTTTCATGAGAGAAAGAAGGGAGGAGGGGGGGGGTAAGGAAAAGATGCAGTTTTAATCCCTCATCATATCGATATATACGAAGAGACGAAAGCTAGAGACAATAAAACTCTATCCATTTTTATTATAATCCATTTCTTCGCCGCCGCAGAAAAATAAATCCCTAACCCTTTCGTCTCTTTCGTCCCTGTGCCAATTTCTCAACATTTTTTTTTTTTTTTGGACCTTTTTTCTCAAGGTTTTTGTTTTACTATTCCTCCTATACCACTTTCGACTGTTTTTCATTCTACGAACGAATCAGTAGCCACGATTATTGGTAACGTGCTGGCTCGAAGTGATACAAAAACATGAAACCGAAAAAGAAATATTATCTTCATTGTCTAAATGGCTGAGCGCGGCTTTAGTGCAATCGAGATATCCTCCACTACGTTTCGAATGTAATGTTGAACAAAAACAGATTTCTTGTTATTTTCCTGTTTTCTCCGAATGGTGGAAAAAAATGTTTCAATTTTTTCTATTTCTTCTATATATGAATTTTGTTTTGTTTTGTAACAAATAATTGTTCGCCTTTTCGATTATATTTAAATTAATTATCAAAAATCGGTGAAAACACAATCAATTTGAATGACTTGAAGTTTGTCACTTAATTCCATTGCAAGGTTTCGTGGCCTGCTAAAGTAACGTTTACTTTCATAGAAACGGTTTCAATGGTAGCTATTACTGTGGCAACGGTTACTATGATACCGGTTACTATGGTACTAGTTACTATGGTACTAGTTACTATGGTACTAGTTACTATGGTACTAGTTACTATGGTACTAGTTACTATCGTACTAGTTACTATGGTACTAGTTACTATGGTACTAGTTACTATGGTACTAGTTACTATGGTACTAGTTACTATGGTACTAGTTCCATTAGTACCATTTAGTTACTATGAAACCAATTAATATGGTATCAGTTACTATGGTACTAGTTACTATGGTACCAGTTAATGTGGTACCAGTTACTATGGTACCAGTTACTTTGGTACCAGTTACTTTGGTACCAGTTACTATGGTACTAGTTACTTTAGTACTAGTAACTATGGTACTAGTTACCAGTTACTATGGTACCAGTTACTATGGTACCAGTTACTGTGATACCAGTTACCATGGTACCAGTTACTATGGTACTAGTTACTATGGTACCAGTTACTATGGTACCAGTTACTATGGTACCAGTTACTATGGTACTAGTTACTATGATACTAGTTAGTTGCTATAGTACCAGTTACTATGGTACCGATTACTATGGTACTAGTTACTATGGTACTAGTTACTATGGTACTAGTTACTATGGTACTAGTTACTATGGTACTAGTTACTATGGTACTAGTTACTATGGTACTAGTTACTGTGGTACTAGTTACTATGGTACTAGTTACTATGGTACTAGTTACTATGGTACTAGTTACTATAGTACTAGTTCCTTTAGTACCATTTAGTTACTATGGAACCAATTAATATGGTATCAGTTACTATGGTACTAGTTACTATGGTACCAGTTAATGTGGTACCAGTTACTATGGTACCAGTTACTTTGGTACCAGTTACTTTGGTACCAGTTACTATGGTACTAGTTACTTTAGTACTAGTAACTATGGTACTAGTTACCAGTTACTATGGTACCAGTTACTATGGTACCAGTTACTATGATACCAGTTACCATGGTACCAGTTACTATGGTACTAGTTACTATGGTACCAGTTACTATGGTACCAGTTACTATGGTACCAGTTACTATGGTACCAGTTACTATGGTACTAGTTACTATGATACTAGTTAGTTGCTATAGTACCAGTTACTATGGTACCGATTACTATGGTACTAGTTACTATGATACTAGTTACTATGGTACCGGTTACTATTGTGCCAGTTACATTAGTACTCTGGTACCAGTTACTATGGAAACGGTTGCTATGGTAACCATACGAGTGTACAACAAACGAACGGACGCCAAAGAGAAAATATAAGGTTTTCGGAATCCTTAAAAAATAGTATTTTGTTTTAATGTTATTTTCCTCTAAAATTTTCTAATTACTAGTTCAAAAAAAATTTAATTACAAATTTGTAATAAAAAAATAAAAAAAATCAGTCGAATAGTCACAAGATGTGTGAGATCTGATAATAGAAGCCGTGAAAGATTCGTTTGGTAACAGAAAAAAAAGAGAAGTTGCGGAATTGTTGAAGCGGGAAAACTGGTGGGCGTTCTCGCATGCGAGGCCGATAATCGGTTTTTCACGTTTCAGGCCAGCGAAGGTAGCGAACAATACAAATCGATGGCATAAGTCGATTGCACGTGAATTTGACATATTGCGCGGACAGGAAAGTACCCTTTCACTCCTTTGGTAAATGGATAGCAACGTGCACTCCTCCGTATATATAGATATAATGTATCGGTTTTATCAGACACACTATAGTATATTTTCACATACATACACTAACATTTATTCAAACACGAACCACGGACCCTTCAAGGGAGAATACGTGCGAGCTTAATGCAATATTTAGAGGAAACTATAGGTACAGAACATAAGTACGTGGATGTTTTCTACCCTTCACCAAAAAGGGTCGAGTCACGCGCCAAATAAAACACACACACACACAAGAGAACTTTCACGGGAATGGAATATATGCAATGTACTGTATACTGTTGCGTTCATCTATAAAAAAAAACAAAAAAAAATGAAAAAGAAAGTAGATAAATTTTCCAAAACGTATAAACAATATTTCATACAATATAGTTATAAATTGATAGATAAATTTGGAAAATTTATTTTATTATGAAATTTAGTGGGTAAGGTATTTATTTCTCTAATACATTATGTAAGTAGTATAGCCATTGTTTGGTCAGACATTGGAATATTTGATCAGCACTTCTTCTTTTTACCTCTTTCTTTTACATTTGAATTGCTTTTATCCCTCTATATTTCTTTTATTTACTTTTTCATGTAACTTGCTTATTGTATAAGTGTTATGTAAGTATTATGTAAAATATATATGTAAAATATTATGTAATAAAATATACTTCTATGTTCTTTTAATTTGTTAAATATATTTTTTCTTTTGTTTTCATTTATTCGACATTTTATCCATTCTCCATGCATTATTTATTTTTCTTCTTGTATTATAGTTTCCTTATTCTACTATATTTAATTAATTATCTTTTACCCTTTTTCTGTTTTCACAAAACACTTTTTTTTTTTTTTTTATTTATTCTATTTCTTTTTACGACAGTGTTCATTCTTTGTTCTAAATTTTTAATGTCGTTTGAATGCTTCCCTCCTGTAATTGTGTTTCCTTGTTTTTTTTTTTGTCTTTTATCAATTACATCCACAAAAAAAATTCTATTAATCTTAAAACAACTTAACTCAATCTCTTTTAATCGATAAAAACATTTTTCCTAAGCGTTCAATGAATTGTTTAACAATAAAAATAACCAGTCTATTTAAGAGAGAAATTATTATAAATATCAGAACAAAATTACCCATAATCTTAAAATTAAATATAAAAATTTTCTATAATAGAGTTCTTATGATTATGTAAAATTATAGATTAAGTTATCCTACAATTTGAAATTAATTTACGTTTGTAAATTTTGAAAAAACTTTTTAATTATAAAGAGATTTGAAAATAAAAGATCATTTTACACAGGAGTACTTGTGGTAAAGTTTGAGTAAAGGTATCAGTGACTGGCGAAGCTGGCTAGAGTATCCTAGTTAATTTTTCAAATTATTCGAATAAACTCCAGTACCTGTTCGGTTGGAGTTGGAATCCCTGAAGCGACAGGCACTAGCCCCGCAGTGATTGGCGATGCAAATACACACAAAAACCCCCATCGGTACTTTCTCTCTCTCTCTCTCTCTCTTTCTCTTTTCGTTGAGTTTCGTTTGAATCGGGGATCGAATGGAAGCAGAGCTTTCTGCGGCCTGCACCCGGTCCTATGAATAATGCAAACTCGATGTAATTGATCGCCCAATCGGAATGGCCTTTTATTTACCTTCTTTCGCTCGACCATCCGTTCCTTCGCTCTCTCGCTTGAAAGTTATTTGACATCGCTTACGAGCTCGGAATGTGTTCCAAGGCCCCCTCTTTTTTTACGATGACGTGATACATCGCAGCCGTGCCGTAAGTCGCACTCACGCGCTTTGAAAAGAAAATACAAGCGCATATTCCTCTTGGAAACTATTCTAAAGAAATCTCCTATCTTATTTGCTAATACAAAAAAATGAGAGAATAAAAATCTGCCTCGTAATTTTATAAAGAAATTTTAAAAACAGAATTTTCGAATCCTTTTTTTTTGAAATGTATTTTTGGACATTTTTTTGGAAAAATAGTTAACTTGGAAACTTTTAATTTTTTTGTGAGGATTTTGTCTGTAATACACAATACAGTTTAAATATTGGGAAAAAAAAAGTTCTAACGAGTTTGAATCAGGAATTTATCTCTTTTCTTTCGATAAAAAGAAGATCAGGACACGTTAATAAGTTCGAATCAAGTAAAGACAGTCTACAGTAAACTTTTGTGCTCACGTTCTTAACAGTGGACTCTCTTTTGCGAAGTTTTTTTTTTTTACCGAAGAGAGTGACCAGAACGAACAATCAGACGAAGGAACCAAAATCCCAAAGGATCTCCTTTTCACGATTTTCCACGAAACCTCGCCTTGATCGCGCGGCCTGGAAAGTTTCTTTCGACGACGAACATAACTTGCTAAATTGAATCTAATGCGGCAAGCGAACCGAATCCCATTTTATCGAAATTTCAGGTTGGCATAATTCTCTGAACGAAGGATGGAAAGGCCAAGCGAGTTATCGGAGTTGGTATAGGGTAGAGAAAGAGAGAGAGAGAGAGAGAGAGAGGAAAATCGGTGGATGGTTAGAGAAAGGTAGATGCAGTCGCTTCCATAGAGATAATGCAGTTATTTCATGGTCGGGCACCGGTAATTGGCTGCACGTTGGCGGTAGTGAACACCAGCTTGCTTTCGGTGAGACGTTATGATGTTGCTCGAGCCAATTTCTCAGTCACGAGTTTAATGGCTACTTTTGACAAGAAATAATACCGTTTTTCTTTGCGGGTTTAAACTCTGGAAAATTTGATAATGCATCCACTGCTTAAGCGACCGGGACACACTAGTCTAGTTATTTTATCAGTCAACCATTTTCTTAACACTGTGTCAACTCATTTCTAAAAGCTTTCCCTCTATTTATCCTTAACGCTTTAGTAACTATTTTCCATCATCCCTAATTTATTTATTCTTTAAGAATTTATTTTCACTTAGTTATAATAAATTTAATAACATCATTTTTTTTTTCTGAAAAAATGATTTCTGTTTCAAGGGAATTAAAAGAAAAAATAAAAATTAGAATTTTGAAATGTTTTTTTTTTCAGTTTGAAAAGCTTGTGGGTTATCGTAAGTGGGATGTTCCTTTATGCCCTTGGGCGTGCATATCTTTTTAAAGCAAGGGTCTGTGGGCATGAGATAGGAATTTAATTTCCTCTCACATAAGCCAAGGCGATCCTCTCTTCATAAGTATTCTAAAAGACTTCGTGCAAGTGGCACGTTCCTGCGAAAGTGTTTCAAGTAACATCAAGCATAATGATTTTCCTACAAAGATTATATTAAATTTCAATATATATATATATATATATGTCTTTCTCGAAAAATTAATTCTCTTAATATTATTCAATATTTATCAGGTGTTAAATTTTAACTAAATAAAATCCTTGAGGAAGAGAGAAAAAAAAATTCTCATCATTATTTTATAAAAATATATTTTTTTTCCACTATTTAGAGAAAAATAAATGACGAATATATTTCATACAATTTTTTGTTAGTTTTAGTTAGTTACTCAAACTCATATGGACATTAATTAACTTCAGCTTTCGACCCTTTTTAATTAAAGCACTTGTACTCTTTTAAAATATGTATAACTAAAATACACCAGTCCCTTTTCTCACAAGTAACTTTTTTTCGTTCCTCATAATGGCACCCGCAGTAAATGTTGGTTCATAAGTATTTTTTTTTTTTTTTTTTTTTTTTGCTAGGTGCAATTCTTGTAATTCACATGCTGCCGGTCAAAAAGCTTGTGAATATAGAAGAAAAATAAGAATCGAGTGTGTCTAGAGTAAAATACACTGGTACTGAGACATAGCCGACAACTCGAAACATTCAGTTGTACATAGGAAGCGCACTCACCCCGAAACCACCTCACTCTCCCCCCTTCTACACGTACGCTTAAGTAATTTAATTAGAGCAACTCCGGTCTGGAGACGTGACTCCGTCGGGTTCGGGTTCGAGACTTTTCACGAGAGAGAGAGAGAGAGAGAGAGAGAGAAAGAGAATAGTTGGGAAAAGGAATGGAGATGAGAGAAAAGGGACACATGGAGAGAAAGGAGAAACGGATGGAGAAAGAAATGGAGAATGAGATAGATTGCACGAGAGAGAATACCAGGAGAAGATGAAACAGCGAGGAACATCGCGGGGGCGTTAGGATGCTATTGCTCTTGGTTCGTGCTCTCGTAGTTTCCCTCCTGCCGCCTCCCCCTTATGGTGGCCTATGTGTCGCCTACGAGTGTAGAATATCTTAAAAGAATGATGAAGACGCCGTATTATACTCAACCAGATATTTCCTTCATGTCTTATTTACCTCTCTTATTTCTAAACGAGAAGAAAATATCACACGTTCTTTATTTTTTTTTATTTTTTTTTTTTTTTTGGGATTATAAATTATTCCCTCTTACTTTTTTTTGTCTTATATCGAGAAATTCTCGAGAAAAGAATATGACAATTGCTACATTTTTTATCTGAATCTAAATTCAGGGTCCGATTCTGTAATTTCACTTTATTTTCACTTCAACTTGATATACGTTTTACTTCATCACTTTGAAGTGAATAAAGTAAAAGTGAAGTGAAGTTACAGGGGTGCGATTCTATAACTTCACTTCACTTTCACTTCAACTTGAAATCCGTTTCAGTTCATCACTTTGAAGTGAATAAAGTAAAAATTGTAACGAATGTAATAATAAAATAAGTGTTGGATTAGCTCGCCGGATCAGGGTTCGTTTTTAAGTGACGGTATTACATTAACAATACAGACACAATTCAAAAAAATATACGTTTATTAACGAAAAAAAAACGATGACATAACCTTAAAAATTACAATACTCAATAAACTACGCGATTACAATTTAAATATATGAAATGAACAAAATACGGATTGCATTACTCTACGTTACGTTACGTTACGTTCCCTACGTCGGAGGAACGGAAGCGACGACGAACAACTAAGCCAGGGGTTACGTACAAAACGGGAACGCGAGATCACGAGATCGCAGTAAAACTACTTCGATGTCTCCACCAGGTAAAACCTCGTGGAGACGAGAGAAATGCTCTCTTCAAATTACTTCGGAGTAATGCTCCTTAACACTTGGGGAAATGCCCTCACCGACTCTGTGAACCACAAGAGCCTCGATTTCTTGCGGGACTGCAGCTTATATAGCCAATCGGTGGCCGGGACGCTTGCGAGAGAGCTCGGCGGTATAACTCTCGCGGCGCGATCGGGTACTACGACATACTTTGCGGTCGGTAACATTTTATCGACATGGGATATATATTTTTATCGACGTGGGGCAAATATTTAATACAATTATTTACCCGCGAATTTTCTAACAATCTTTACAAAATGAAGTGAAGGAAAGGGAAAGTGAAGTGAAAATGAATTGAAAGTGAAGTGAAGTTACAGAATTGCACCTAATTTATGTACTGAAATTTCGTCTTCTCAGTTTCACCCAAAAAAATATGTCCGATATTGCAAATATTCTTGACTTCTTTTTATAAGGGAAACAATTATAAAGATTTTGAAAAAAAAGCTCTTGGAATCGGGGACTCTCAATTTCACGCTTTTCAAACATCAATCGTGCGACAAAGGGGGAAAGTTTTGTGCGGTGGTTGTGAAAGTTTGTTGAGGAATTCGTATGGTTTGGATTTGAACACACCGTGTGTGTCCCCTGTCGCGTGTAATTTGTCTTGAAAGTATATTCGCATATATATATATATATATATGTACACTATGAGAAGCAAGTTGAAACTCATAATTTCTGCTTGAGGGCACACCGAAAGACGCAATAACGGAGCGCTGCCCTGACAAGCAAACCAACTGCTTTGATATACTTATAGTCGAGAGAGAGTGAGAGAGAGAGAGGTCTCGGTCCACTTTGATTACCGGATGACGCTGCACGAGAGGGTCACTCTTCCGTCGAGGCGAATTCTCGTTGCCGATTCGCCACAGTGAGCTGCGAGTGCGACCGACCATGAAGATTTTCACCCTCTACTCTCGTATGCAGATTTACAGACACGCCATATCTACGCCCGCAATTTCCCGTGTTCGTCGAGTGGCTCGGCAATTTCGCTCAATCTCACATTTTCCATGAAATGTGGCGTTTCCCGCTCGCCTCTTTCCTATCTGGATTAAAGTCTACTTATGACTTATAATAAAAAAAAAGTAACGCACACAGACTAAAACCTCATTTACACAATCGTGCAATTTGTCTTCAAATTTTTTTTTTTTTTTTTTTTTTTTTGATCTACATGAATGGATAAAATTTTTTTTCGAGATTTGACAGGTGTGTCTGAGCGTCGCGACGTCGATGTCTTTATTGGTAAAGGGATAGTCATGAATGATTCCGACATGCTTTACTCCAGTGTTGGTGCATTGAGGCGTGGCAAGGTTAGTTTAGTTGGAAACATGCCTGGGCGAGCATAGCAAACACTCGCAACTGACACTGAAGGGACGCTCGGAGGAACCGTTGGCGTTGGTTAGTGTAGTCATGGATGCGTTCACATGTACGACAACATTCCATCTATATATCTGTATATAAATGGGAGGAATGGAACGGATCTCTGTCGTGAAGTCCGACGTGGACAAACAAACGTGCCATTGTCCACAGGGAATCAAGAAAAAAAAAATACAAACCAAGACCCTAAAACCACAGAGGCTTCCATTTTCCACTCCAATAAATATCCAAGAAACAATATTTAATAACCATTAATCAATAATTAAAAATATATATATATATAATATAAAAAAATATTGATTATAATATCTTTTGAAACATTGCTTTTGTAGTTACTGACCCAGATGAGGGAATGTAGCTGAATACCGGAAGCTACTCTATAATCTCTGGCTGTATTACAATTTTGTAACCGAGGTTGCCTGTAACTCGGAACTGGAAAATATGTTCGCCGTCGGCTACTAGTTTTAATTAAATCCGCGGTGGTTGGATCCCTACAAGTGTAAATAGCCATCTGGATTAGCCAGACGCGCCATTTCATCCTTCACATCATTCATCCACGATTAATTACAAAGCCTATTCAACTATTTCACGAATAATGGACCATTCATTCTCTGATTCAAATAACGTATTGACTTTTTTGTGCCCCCAAGTGGAATGCAAATTTTAATATTTCAAGTATTTCCTCGTGTCTTTATGTGAAAAAATTATATAATAAATAAAGACAATTAATTAATTAAAAAGAAAAATTGTTAAAATTATATAATTATTGTTGCGGCAAATAAAGGAGAATGAGAAAGACGATGTTGATACTAGTTTGAATAGAGGCTGTATTACATAGGCACGTGTTGAGCATGTTTCATGAGCAAAATCTTGGATGAGGTTGGCTAACAGGGTAACTTGGTGGCTGTGAGCTTATGTAACGTTTGCCGGATGAGCAGGTTCTACCGGCATCTGTTTACCGGACCACCGACTTCTTCCTTGTCGTTGATTCTCACACCATCGTTCTGCCTTGATACCCTTTACTCTCCTCCGTTCTTATCATCTCCTCCTTCCATCCGTTATCGTTTCTCCTAACCCTCTTTTCCCAACAGAAACTCCTTACGTTAGATTATGCAGGATTTTCATCTGCAGTCTTCCAGACTATCTGCAGTTTAGTTCTCTTCTATCTCCCTCCGCCAGTGTCAGCAACTTTTCACGAATCACATCTTAACCCCATGTTCTTGTAGTTTTATTTTTCGAATTCAAAAAACAGGAAAAATTTAATAAAACCAAACTTAAATTGAAATAAAATTCAAAAAAATCAGGAATAGAAGCTGGCGCAAAGTGCCTACATCTAGGGTTTCATGGCTTTTTAAATTCAGATCAAAAGTTATTTGTATGTAGCAAATAATTTATAATTACATTATTTGTGAATTGCTATGGTTGCTATGGAAACGGTTGCTACGGAAATCAACTGTTTCCATAGTAAATTTTGCCATAGTAAATTTTGCCATTGTAACTATTGCCGTAGTAACTTTTGCCATAGTAACTTTTGCCATAGTAAGTAACTGTTTCCATAGTAACTTTTGCCATAGTAACTTTTGCCATAGTAAGTAACTGTTGCCATAGTAACTTTTGCCATAGTAAGTAACTGTTTCCATAGTAACTTTTGCCATAGTTACTTTTGCCATAGTAAGTAACTGTTGCCATAGTAACTCTTGCCATAGTAAGTAACTGTTTCCATAGTAACTTTTGCCATTGTAACTATTGCCGTAGTAACTTTTGCCATAGTAACTTTTGCCATTGTAACTATTGCCGTAGTAACTTTTGCCATAGTAACTTTTGCAATAGTAAGTAACTGTTTCCATAGTAACTTTTGCCATAGTAAGTAACTGTTGCCATAGTAACTTTTGCCATAGTAAGTAACTGTTTCCATAGTAACTTTTGCCATAGTTACTTTTGCCATAGTAAGTAACTGTTGCCATAGTAACTCTTGCCATAGTAAGTAACTGTTTCCATAGTAACTTTTGCCATTGTAACTATTGCCGTAGTAACTTTTGCCATAGTAACTTTTGCAATAGTAAGTAACTGTTTCCATAGTAACTTTTGCCATAGTAAGTAACTGTTGCCATAGTAACTTTTGCCATAGTAAGTAACTGTTTCCATAGTAACTTTTGCCATAGTTACTTTTGCCATAGTAAGTAACTGTTGCCATAGTAACTCTTGCCATAGTAAGTAACTGTTTCCATAGTAACTTTTGCCATTGTAACTATTGCCGTAGTAACTTTTGCCATAGTAACTTTTGCAATAGTAAGTAACTGTTTCCATAGTAACTTTTGCCATAGTAAGTAACTGTTGCCATAGTAACTTTTGCCATAGTAAGTAACTGTTTCCATAGTAACTTTTGCCATAGTTACTTTTGCCATAGTAAGTAATTGTTTCCATAGTAACTTTCCATAGTAACTTTCCATAGTAACTGTTGCCATACTAACTTTTGCCATTGTAACTATTGGCGTAGAAACTTTTGCCATAGTAACTATTGCTGTAGTAACTTTTGCCATAGTAACTTTTGCCATAGTATCTTTTGCCATAGTAACTATTGCCGTAGTAACTTTTGCCATAGTAAGTAACTGTTGCCATAGTAACTTTTGCCATAGTAACTATTGCCGTAGTAACTTTTGCCATAGTAAGTAACTTTTGCCATACTAACTGTTGCCATGGAAACGGTTACCATGTATGATGGACGAACGGACGCCAAAAAGCGAAACTTTAAGGCTTTAGGCCCTGGGCCACGAAACCCTAAAAAGATCAAAACCTAAACAAACACGTGAAAAAATTTTCCACCCTGGCCCTGACCTAGTTAAAACCGGGGCCAAATAAGGCCCTGGTCGGTCGAATTTGGAGCTTCCCTACCCATGCCCTGTCAGGTCCCTTTCATAATTTCTACACGAGAATTATTAAAAATAAAATATGCTTATTTTTATGTGGAATGGATTTTTTTCATATATATATATATATATATATATATATATATATATATATATATATATATATATATAATAGAAATTGTTGTGTTTATAGCTGATGGGGGGGAAAAAAAAGAAAACGAAGTTGGAAAATGGAGGAGAAATAAAGAGATCGGTGTGTGAGAAAATGATGAGACTTTTATTCGAAAATGAATAGCTGAATGGTGTAAAATGATCGAAGAATGGTGAGAGAAGATTTTAAGAAGAGAGAGTTGGGTCGACAGCACGTTCGCTTTAAAAATTGCGAACGATATTTCAGTGGAGGTAATACTTGGAGTTTAACTACAGCGACCAAATAACAAGAGCAAGATGAATGAAGTACTTTGCCTTACATAATTCATTCTCGAGTTCTCTGAAACAGGGCCGCTCACGATATTCCCCACAGTGTCTCTCTAATCATATGAGCTGAATATTAAATGTAAAAATGTACCTATATATATAATTAAAAAAAAAGAAAAAAATACTTCTAACTCGAATTTCACTGAAACAAATATAATACTCATAAAAATATATTTAAATAAATTTATTGCGATATTTGAAAGAGGATTACATTACAAAATTTTTTCATTAAAATAGAAAATATATTTTTTTATTATAAATAAAAAAAAAAAAGTATTTTTTTTAAATCGCTCTTTAAATTGCGTGGTGAATACAATTTTGATGCGATTTCGTATGCGTGATGGTGAGAACTAACAAATTCGATGTGTCCCTGAATTTTTACATTTCAATATTGGACATTTGAATTTGCCCAAAGGGATGATGCGATTTTACAAGTGGGAATCAGGAATGCCCACGCATCGAATATCCCTAATTCAAATGGAAATTTCTTCTCCTGGTTTCAAGTGGAGGTAAGGGCCAGTAATGGTTTCTGTCACGATTGTTTAGTTTGCGTGAGATGCTAAATTGAAACTGGCTCCCTCTTTAGTATCGGGAACTGTATATATATATATATATATATATATATATATAATGTCGCGCAAATACTGCCTCAAGACGTCCGATCTTGTTAGTATCGTTTTTGAAATTTGCATTCATTTTCAAACTTGAGAAAATAAAAAATCTTTTTTTAAATCTAAAAATAAAAAGAAACATTAAAAAGTATATTAAGGAAAGAAAGGTGGCGCCATCAGTTATTCATTCACGTTAACTAAATAAAGCTACTTCTTTGTATTGTAATTTAGATAATGAAAGGTAACAAACGTTTCTCGTTACTTTTATATAGTTACATATTGAAAGGAATCAATAGATACATTATAAAATTCGAAGCCTTAATAATATTACGTAAATTAAGGTTTCGAATTCTATATAATGAAATATAATGTATGAATACCTATTGGTGTTTCTAAATATAGAATTGGTAGAGGGATGTTGGTGTGAGGGGAAAGGAGGCCTTTATTATGCTGCCAGGAACCCTCGCAAGATCAAGATATTACCTATTCCGTAAGATACTGCGCCAGACCGGAGCTCCCGGGAGTGCCTCTCGATACGCGGTAAATTGCTTTTGAGATAACAACGAATTCGCCGTACACCGATTTTAGTAACGAGGTATATTATGTTTATTATTATGACGCGATTGAAACCGGTGTGCGGAGGGTAATTTTTATAATGCGTCTCTCGTATAGAAAGAGAGAGAGAGAGAGAGACCAAAGCTTTTGCTCCTGAGGCTTCTGATAATAATGAAATTTAGCTTTTATGTAAATGACTACAAAAAAGAAAGAGCAGAAATAAACAAACAAAAATAGAGGGATTTTTTTTTTACCTAGATTGAGTGCTAATCCATTGTAATGAAATATTTTTTAAAAATCCCTTAAAAATAGTATATAATAAATAGTAATTTGTGTTTTTAAATATTTGTTTTATACTCACGCAGCAGTTTTTTTTTTTTTTAGAATCCACTTACCTAGAACAGAAAAATAGATTTTTGTTAAAATTAGGTCTTATATGCAATTAAGGGAAAATATTTTGAAAAAAAAAAAATACATCATGAACTTTATTTGAAAAGAAGTTTCAGAATTGCTTTGTTTGCTTAATCGTATTTTATATGAGAACAAACATAATGAGAATCTGTAAACAGGCTAATAATTTCTTTTTTTGCATTCTTTCTAATTTTAGTTCTTAATTTGACTGGATCAAGCCCAGTGGCTCGAAGCAGAATGCAGTATATACGATAGAGGATAAAAGAAGGGTATACTGGGTTTAATGTCACCTCCCGCCCGCCGCGAATTACCCCGTGGAGATTTATTAAAACCGTAAAGCTAAAGAAACGACTTTTCTCCATGGCAGGAAAAGGAGAGGGTTTTCTTTTTTCCTCGTGTTACTTGAGGGAGTAAAAGAAGGGTCCCGCTTCTCTTTCTCCTTTCGATCTGCGCTTGACGTTAGTGACCAGAGGGCATTCTTAACCCAGCTTAAACCAAGATACAGTGGATTAGTTCTGCCCAGTTTCTTTTTTCCACTTCCACCATTGAATGTTATACAAGGTACTTGAACAATTAAGTCTGCCTTTCACCCTTCTTTATTGGCTGCTGTTAATTTGAGAGCGAAAACCCATACATTGGAAAACCTTAGAAAATAAATGCCTAACGACTTGTTCGGGATTAAACTTTGATAAATTTTATTGTCTATATATTTCCAACTAAGAATAGATCACTATTATTTTCAGTCATTATTTCATTCGATTTTCATTAAATTTTTGATTTTATATATTTAATTTAAAAAAAAAAATATTCACAATAATAAAATTTTATTACGAGACAGGAAATACACTATTACCGAAAGTAGGAAATACATTTTTGGCGCCAGTGTGACAAGTTTGTCGCTATTTGTTTGGTTTTAGCGAAGCCGAAACGTTTGGCACTGATCCAAGCCCAAATTTCTCCGCCCAGTTACTCTGTGTGAACGTTACAAGCCATTGCACACGCCAAATCGTTTCTAGTGCCAGTTTCATAATCTTGAAATCGAACCATAATCTCATAACATTGTCCAAACAATGACCAATTTAGATTGTTAATTATTTTTTTAAAAAAAGAAAAAGCCTTTGTGTTTCTTATTTAAAAATATAATATAGAAAATACGTTCAAGTATTTATAGAACAAAGAAAATCTTCATTTAAGACAAGACGATTTTCTTTTGATGGATTTTTACAAGAGGAACAATTACAGGAAAAAATTTTTTCCTCAAGAAAATAAAGATATTTTAATTTCTCCGAGAAAGGGAGAAAACAATATAGTCTGAGGTACGTTAATGTTCTGTGAGGTATTTAGCGGCATTAAAATCTCCGTAGCTTAAAAAAGATGCTCAAACATTTGCGAGGAGAGATGAAATTTTTTTTTTCTTATCAATCTGTGAATTCATAAAGATTAAATAATTTAGTGGATAAGGATAAAAAATTTTTTTTTACATCTTCTTATTGTGTTTAATAATCCCTTTTTCTTTTCATAAAATTCTCAAGAGATGGGAGCTTAATACTTTCTTAAAAATTAATCTTTGTAAATAAAAACGAAAAAAAAACAGTATTATTGCAATTATAAATATAAAACGAGGATTGTTTTTTTAAAAAAAAATTGTTAATATAGCAATTTATTATGAATTTGTAAAATTGTCTTGATTATTAAGAAATAACACGAAATTATGTATGGAAAAAAATATTTATCGTTTTACTGAACAGTAATTGCATTCTAAGGACGGAAAGGCCTCCAACGTACCTTTCAATTTCCGTGGAGTAATATTTTTGCCGACAGCAAGCCAACGAGCACAAGTTTCGTGTTTCATAAGGTCGTTACCAAGGTTGGCGCTAATCTTCGCCATGCCGCAAGCACCTGGCACAGTGCCAAAGTCGAAAATATTGTTCTACCAAAACTTATCTTGCATAATAGCTTGTCTACTTGTTTACCGGTAGGGAACGTAAAAAAACGCTTATCAATTTAAAAAAAAAATTTCCCTACTAGGAATATTCAACGTAATTTTATATTTAAACATTAATTAATTTATATTTTTGTTTATCAAGAGAAAGAGAGAATAATATTAAAGAAACGTTTAAATTTTCCCGCGTTAACAGATGGTGGAGCCACTGTCAATGATCACGTGGTTTAAGGCTGATTGGCTCTCGCGATTAGTAGAGGGGGTACTGAAATATTTACTGATCTCGTTACTTTATTCTCCAACGTGAAAATCTTTAATATTCTACGAAACGGTAAAATTTATCAATATTTTTAACAATATTTGTTGTTTAAAAAAAAAAAATGAAATCTGAAAAAACATAAGCAAATGAAATGTGGAAGAAAAAATTTTGCACGCATAAAGCATTGCTGTTTGTTTATTCTCTACTTTTGAATTCATGAAATCACGAGTCTACCGGTTGAAAATACAGAGATGATGTAAAACTCATTCCTTCGGAGTAGAACATGCGTTCGCTTTCTGTGAAGTTTAAAAAAAAAAGAAGAAAAAAAAGGGCTGATTCAATTACACAGGGAATGAAAAGGCAGAAGAGAAGGTGAAAGAGCCGCGAGCGGAATAGCGCGTTTACACGCGGCATTCACCGTTAATGCAGCACTCCTCGCGAGTACCGTTTCGAGAGAGAGAGAGAGAGAGAAAGAGAGACCCAAAGAATGAAAGAGCCAAAGACTCGACCGACGAAAGTCGCATCGTTGAACGTCAATGTCTTGCATTTTCTGTATATCGTCTTCTCTACGATTCGATTTTCAGATTCCATCCACTAGAATCTTGTTGTTTATTCGCTTATCTGACTTTGCTCTCTTTTGCCTCCCGTTAAGAAACGCAAGCTCTTTGTCAACAGAGACGAATAAATCAGCTCAATATCTTTTAAATCTTGAAGTATTCAATTACCTCTCGTCAAAAGCTGTTTTTTTTTTCATTTGAAAATGTCCATTTCATTCTAAATTGATTAAACTCGGTATTTTTTTAAAGAAAAGATTAAAGAAAATTTTCTTCATTACAATGAAAATTAAACATGATGATTCAATAAATAAATGTTGAATTTGAGTTTTGATACAAGTTTCATCCACGATGACAAGTCGGAGTGATCCTAATCCTCAAATGGGAAGGGATCGTGCCTATCAGCGACCACCGGTCAGCCAGGGATCACGATGGACTTTAATGATCGACCGGGGGGGATTCGTCCTATGAGCAAACATCACGTATCCCAAAATACGCGAACGTGACTGTGACGCCAATGCGCGTCTCTTTACTCAACGATAGCAGAGTTATTTCTCCCTCTCACTGCTTCCTATATCATTCACGTTGAAAAATAAATAAATACATATATATATATATATATAAAAAAAGGCCAGATGCGATTCGTTTTTTCGTATGCGGCAAACGTTTTAAATCGGCCTCTCTTTCTCTATATATCGAGGCTGAGAAAAAGGGTCTCCCTTGCGATTCGAATAAGAATAAAAGCCGAAAGCGAGGAAGCCACTTTACCCAAATCGCCTCACGAATTTTTTTCAAGTTACCTCAAATGTCGATGAAGCTCACCTAGTATAAAGAAAAGGATAAACTACCATCGTAAACACAAGAGTCCGCGGGATTTTTTTTACGGAAAAAAAAGAGGGGAAAATCGCGAAACCCTTCGAGCTTGAAAAGCGCACTTTGAAACTTAAAGGAGAGGAAACATTTGGCCTCATTTATTGAACTATTTTCAATTTCGGGACTCTTTTTGCTTGAAAACGTTTTTTCTAATTTACTAAAAAAAAAAAAAAAAAATTCTGGTCCACAATAAATTGTAAATGCAATTTTTTTTTACTGTCGCCTTCAAAATTTATGGAGGAACTGTCATTGACCAAAGTATTTCGTAATAAAAAATTATAAAATTCATCTCAAGTAAAAAGTATTAAAATATTTTTTCTCTACTGAATTTTACTATTTGGTTTGTTTTTTCACTTTCTGACTATAGACTTTTTTCTCTCCATTGCAACAGTTGGCTCCTTTAAAATCTTCAATAGATTCAGCTAGTACTCCCAGAAAACTTCTTTTCATAAGCTGGAAAACTTTTTTTTTTTATACATTTTTTCTACTCATATATAGTAGCCTTATTTTCCAGCTGGACACTTCTTTTCAAATTGACAGAGCTCGAAGAAAGGATCAGGTGTAGTTTAAAGTGAGGGAAACTATACTCGCCTTAAAATACTACCTAGTTCACTGGAATTTCAATGTGAAATTGGCACCCTACGATCAGCGCTTTTGCCTCGGTTACGTTCGCAAGCCAATGAAATAAATTTCTCGAATAGCTTCTCGCACGAAAAAAAAGAAAGAAACGAAGAGAAAAGAAAGTGGAAAAAAGAGAAAAGTTTTTTTTTTTACAAGAAATTTACATGCATTTTTGATACTATCAAAAATCATACTTCTTTCGATATTATAATTTTTTATATTTGTCATTATTTTTAAATATGAAAAAAGACGTCTAATCTCGTAACGTAGAGAAAACATTGTTGGTAACATAGGATTAAACTGAAATTTTAATCTTATCCCGAAAAATCTCAATAAAACGGGTAAACTTGAGAAAGTTGCTCTAAATGGAAGAGATTGTGAAAGACCTTAAATCCAGCCGCCCTAAGGCACCTAATAAAACTAATCCTCTTCTCCTTTTATTACCTTCTTCATTTTGATCTACAATATCTTCTACCACCACTGTTTTTCTTTCAAAAAAAAAAAAAAAAAAGTTAAACACTCCTAGCCAATTTTGATAAAAACAACTTTTATTATTAGTTACATTCACAAAAATTCTGAAAGAACTGAATTTTTATTTTAAACTTAATTTTTCCTTTTATTCTTCTTTTCTTGTTGATAATAAAATATTTTTATTGCTTCTTTTTAAACATTTTTTTGAATTAGAAAAAAATGCTAAATCCAACAGATGGCGCTACGATACTTGTCACTAAATACAAGTTATATTTTCTGTTTTCATTAAAAGGAAAAAAGAATTTTTTTTTTTCCCCTTTATAAAAGTTATAAACGTAATTTTTTTTCTTAATTAATAAAATACCATCATGAAACAAAAAACCCATCAAACTAAAATGAATAACATAATAATCCTCCTTCAAGTTGTTTCATCACCAGGATCAAATAAATGAAAGTTATCTAGTGGAAAAAAAGTCAGTGAAAGCGGCATCTTTTCTTTATATATTTTTTCTTTTTTTTTTTTTTCTTTCTTTCTCTCTTTGAGTCATTAATAGTAAGTTGGGTTGTAAAAGCTATATGGACCGAACGGTTTATTGCACCGCGTGACAGTTGGTTGCTCTCGCGTTGCGCGTAATGTCTACAAGTCTTGAATTGCGTGGTTTGGACTTGCGCGATATAGGCAAACTTTACGAGCTTGAAATCCCAGAACAGCGCTTTTCCTGAAAATCCCTCCCTTGGTTCCCTCTATTTTCCTCCTTTAAGAAACCGAGAGATTCTAGTGTGCAAACTACAGAATGCCACTATATACTATCCTATCGTCTCTCAAGTGTCGGCCAAGTCCGATATATCTTCACAATTGGCTTATCTGTCCAGTTTCTCAACCCTTATTTCACCACTATACAAGAAATTTACATTTAAGAGAGGCTATAATTTTCCATTGAAACTATTTCTATTTAAATTTATTTCTCTTAATAATATTTATTAAAGAATTTTTAATATATATATAATATGAAAAATTTTAATCTTGAAATGTAAAAAAAAAAAAAAATTCTATTTAATGCAAAACTGTATTTTGATGAAGCTTGGAGAAATGACGATATATAAAGTGTGTGGTCAACTTGAAGTTATCGAGAGTGTGTGTGAGAGAAAGAGAGAGAGAGAGAGAAGGGAACTAAGGTCATAGTCGGAACCGGAAACTCTCTCAGGGGAACGTCGACGGTCTAACGGACTCATTCATTGCCCAGTTTAGCGCCACTTTGCCCTGAATATTCATAGCCAACCTTCTCTCACCGTCCCTTGGGTAAATATCTGCCTCGAAGTACAAGAGCAATGTTCCTCTTGCACTTTCTAATCGTTTCTCCACTCCGTAGACGATTTAATGTCTCTCCTTCGAGATCTATTTTTCATGTTTTTTTCGCCCCCTTTAATCAATCTCTAATTAAATTAGAAATTTTTTAAAATTATTTATATTAGGAGAAAAATTAAGAAATTGCAGGTATTATGCGCCTTTTCTCTCTCTCTCTCTCTCTCTCTCTCTCTCTCTCTCTCTCTCTCTCTCTCTTTAGTAATTTAAGATGCACTACACGCCGGCAATGTGAATTCAATATTGGAAAACAATTTTTCTCCTCTAGAAGAATTTTCGAACCCCTGGACCTTCATCCCTCAACCATCACTTTAACCGCTCGTTTCTTGTTCGCGGTTCTACGCACATTGGGCTATTTTGTGGCTTCGCTCTCACGGACATATACGCGGAAATGACCGCCTCTAATAATCGTTTCCCCTTGTGTCACCTGAGCTCTTAAAAAATGCTTTTTAGCACCTACCATAAATTTCCCATTAAACTGCACTGTTTCAGTGATAAAAACATGTACTATAAAACAATTCTCTGTAAATCTGCTTTTTATAATAGAAAAAAAAAAAAATTCAATTTTGTAAAAAAAATTGTTTTTAGAAAAATATTTACTGTTAATTATATATTGTATAGAGAAACCTTTGATATTGGAATCTAGACAGAGCTTATTAAAACATAATTGCACTGTTAATTAGAGCGTGCGGGTGAACATTTGGTCGTGAATTCTCGTCGAGTCTCATAGGGCTCATATAGAAACGTTATACGTATTCGCATTCTCTCTGCATGGGTCGTGAAATACACTCGTTTATAACTTTGTTGAACAAAATTAAATTGTAGTTGGAAAATATATATATTTACCTTAATTTTAATTTAGAATGATATTTAAGATGTCGATCGATTACGTACCAGACGTGTTTTCCACTTTATAGAGTCTCAAATTCCACGTACAAAATCTTTATTAAAATAAATTGTCCTATTCGCATCCTTTCTTTTAATTATTTTACTTTTTAATCCCCTTTTATTTTAGAAGTTTTTTTTGTTTATTTTCGAAACCTTTTTTTTGGTTCAGACAACCGTTTTTATTCATTATCAGTAGTAAAAGTCATTTTAGTCAGACAAAATGCTTTATATTTTAGTGTACTTTAATTATCAGTAGTAGAAACATATTTAGTCAGACAATGGTTTCAATTAAAATTATCAGTAGTAAAAGTGATTTTTAGTCAGACAAAACGTATTAAATACCTTAATTTTGTAATATCAGTAGTATAATCAATTTTTAGTCAGACATAACGAATTAAATTATAAGTATGTCAGTAGTAAAAACATAATTAATTCAAACAAAACGGTTAAATTTTTAATTATTGCCAGTAAAGATGATTTTAGTCAAGTTTTTCATTTGAGAAATGTTAGAATCAGTAGTAAAATCCTAATTTAGTCAGACACAACAATTTTAATTAATTACCAATAGTAAAAGAGATTTTAGTCAGCCTAAACGTTTGAAATTAAAATAATTTTATTATCAGTAGTAGAGTTAAAGTTAAGTCAGACAATCGTTTTTATTCACTATGAGTAGTAAAAGTGATTTTAGTCAGACAAAACGTATTAAATACCTTAATTTGTAAAATCAGTAGTATAATCAATATTCAGTCAGACATAACGAATTTAATTATAAAAATCAGTAGTAAAAGAAATTTTAATCAGACACAGCGGTTTTAATTTTGTAATTATGAGTAGTAAAATTGATTTTAGTTAGACAAAACATAATAAATACCTTCTTTTGTAGTGTAAGTAGTATAATCAATATTAGTCAGCAAAAACGAATTTAATTATTAATATTAGTAGTAAAAGAGATTTTAGTCAGCCAAAGCGTTTGAAATTAAAATAATTTTATTATTACTAGTAGAGTCGAAATTAAGTCAGACAACCGTTTTCATTCATTATCAGTAGTAAAAGTCATTTTAGTCAGACAAAATGCTTTAAATTTTAGTGTACTTTAATTATCAGTAGTAGAAACATATTTAGTCAGACTACCGATTCAATTAAAATTATCAGTAGTAGAAGTGATTTTTAGTCATTTAAAACATATTAAATAGCTTAATTTGTAATATCAGTAGTATAATCAATTTTTAGTCAGACATAACGAATTAAATTATAAGTGTCAGTAGTGAAAACATAATTCAGTCAAAAAAAAACGGTTTTCATTTTTAATTATTATCAGTAAAGGTGATTTTAGTCACGTTTTACATTTGAGAAATGTTAGAATCAGTAGTAAAGTCCAAATTTAGTCAGTTAAGTCAGACAACCGTTTTTATTTATTATGAGTAGTAAAAGTGATTTTAGTCAGGCAAAACGTATTAAGATACAGCGGTTTTAATTTTATAATTATGAGTAGTAAAATTGATTTTAGTAAGACAAAACATAATAAATACCTTCTTTTGTAGTGTAAGTAGTATAATCAATATTAGTCAGCAAAAACGAATTTAATTATTAATATTAGTAGTAAAAGAGATTTTAGTCAGCCAAAGCGTTTGAAATAAAAATAATTTTATTATTACTAGTAGAGTCAAAATTAAGTCAGACAACCGTTTTCATTCATTATCAATAGTAAAAAATTTTTTTCGTCAGACAAAACGTATTAAATACCTTAAATTGTAATATCAGTAGTATAATCAATATTTAGTCAGACATGTCGAATTTAATTATAAATGTCAATAGTAAAAAAGATTTTAGTCAGGCAAAACATTTGACATGAAAATAATTTTACTATCAGTAGTAAAATTAAAATTTAGTCAGACAATTTCAATTAATTATCAGTAGTAAAAGAGATGTCCGTCAGACAAAACGTTCTAAATACTTAAAATCGCATTCTTTCATTCAATTATTTTTTTTTATTCCCTTTTATTTTAGAAGACCTTTTTTATTTTTTTAAAACCTATTTTTGGAAAAAAGCGATTTTCAAAATATGAGGAAAAAATTATGTTTAACGGTAGGAGGCGCATAAAAGTTTTTAGATAAACACCATTTCCATTAACCGGTGGGTGAATAAGGAGGAAGACAGTGGTGATGGGGGGGGGAGCTTATCGGGATAATAAGATATTTAGTTTACTAACATTTAGACGGCGTCAAGGGTTTACGCTGAGGTCGAAGGCGGTTCATGGTTTAAGAGACTTAGGAGCTAGCGGTCACCCCCTGAGTGCATTCTCCTGTTCCGAGGTGTCTACCAACGCTTAAGCTTTCAGGATCATTAATTTAACGCGCGAGTTTCGCAAGCTTCATCTTCCCCCTGCGACTTTACCCACTACTAGTGATGCCCCATCCCTGATATGACATCGTTGCTTTCGCGTTAAATTTATTCAGAACGATGTGAGCTCAAAGTTCACCTATATCGTTTGGGTACAAACCTCGCTCTCGCTAAGAATCATTACTAGTCATCAGAGTTCCAAAGTGAATAGGGATCAGAGGAAAACAACCTTCATGAATCAGGATGCGAGACTCATTAAGAATGGGATATAAAATCAAGATTCTCTAGATAATCTATTAAGAAAGTTTGCAGCTAGAAAAAATAAATCCGACAATTAAAGTAATGAAACTAATTTTATAAAAAAAAAAAAAAAAAAGATGGGAAACATTGATGGAAAGAATGGAGAAGAAATAATTACGGACACAAAAAGTGAAGAAAAGAAAGAAAACAGCGATTAAAAATTAAAGAAGTAACTTTGAAGGAAACTTGAATGCAGTTTCAAGACTTGCACGCTATGCCACGTGATCCCCCCCCTAGTGTATTCACTTCTTTTGCATTTTACATATCAAGTTTCACGCAACCTGTAAACTATAGTTTTGTACATTACAAATTCGCAGTATATGGTCACGTTTTTGACTTTCATTTATATTTACAAGATGAAAAACAATATTTTCTTATTGTTTATATTGCTGTAGAAAATTTTTTTGGTAAATTATGCAAATTAATTTTAAATCACATAGAAAGCAAATGCAATTATTTATTATTATAATTATGTCAAAAGTGTTCATAAACTAATATAGTTTTGACGACGGTAATTTATAATGTGTGAAATGAGATTTTACTGGACAATTAATTGCTCATATAATATTCGTATAAATATTTACTGACTAAAATATCGAATTTTATTTTTATTGTCATAAATTGTTAATTTTATTATTTTGTCTTAAAAAAATATGTTATTTTTAGAAATAAGATAAATTATAATTAACATTGAATTTATTATTTGGAAAAAGTTCTTTTGATTAAATGAATTTAATTGATGAATTAAATAATAGTATCTAGAACCAAAACATTTAATATGATACAATAGACATTCATGATATTCCAAGCGATTGTGGAAGATTTGGTCCGGTAGGTATATTCTCCATTTACGTGTTATACTAAGAGCGTCGAACGGAATTAGCATCTCCATCGCTTGCAATGTTTAAATCAATATTACTGATTTACTCGTAGTGGTAAAACAATAGATTACATAGTCATCTCTCCATTGTAAACAAAAAACATATATATATATACAATGTCCTTACGTTTACAAATAACAAGTATAGTTAATTAATATTTACAAAATAATAATTAGAATACACCCACATATAAATATATTTACAAAAAGGACGAAGAACTTTAAATTGGTGAAATTAAATACCAATAAAGAAAAGCAAATTTAATTATATACAATGATTTTAATTTATTACAAGTAGTAAAAGTCATTTTAGTCAGAAAAAAATATTTGTACTCATTGTCAGTGGTAAAAAGGGATTTTAATCAGACGAAACGTTTTAAATTCTTAAAATTGTATTATTAGTAGTAAAAGTGATTTTAGTCAGACAAAACGTATGAAATGTCTCAATTTATAGTATCAGTAGTATAATCAATATTTCGTCAGACATAACAAATTTAATTATAAAAATAAGTAGTAAAAGAGATTTTAGTCAGCCAAAACGTTTGAAATTAAAATAATTTTATTTTCAGTAGCAGAGACAAAGTTTAGTCAGACAACCGTTTTTATTCATTATCAGTAGTAAAAGTGATTTTTAGTCAGATAAAACGTGTGAAATTAAAATAATTATCGAATCAGTAATAGTGTCAAAATTAAGTCAGACATCGGTTTTTCTTCGTTATCAGAAGTAAAAGAAAATTTTAGTCAGACGATATATTTAAAATTGAAATTAACTTAATATAAGTAATAAAATCAAAATTTAGTCAGACACGACGATTTTAATTTAATATTAGTAGCAAAAAAGATTTTAGTCAGACAAAACGTATGAAATGCCTCAATTTATAGTATCAGTAGTATAATCAATATTTCGTCAGACATAACAAATTTAATTATAAAAATAAGTAGTAAAAGAGATTTTAGTCAGACAAAACGTGTGAAATTAAAATAATTTTCGAATCAGTAATAGTGTCAAAATTAAGTCAGACATCGGTTTTTCCTCGTTATCAGTAGTAAAAGTAATTTTAGTCAGACAAAACGTGTGAAATTAAAATAATTTTCGAATCAGTAATAGTGTCAAAATTAAGTCAGACATCGGTTTTTCCTCGTTATCAGTAGTAAAAGTAATTTTAGTCAGACGATATATTTAAATTTGAAATTAACTTAATATAAGTAATAAAATCAAAATTTAGTCAAACACGACGATTTTAATTTATAATATTAGTAGTAAAAAAGATTTTAGTCAGACAGAATGTTTAAACGTTTAAATAATTTTACTGTCAGTAGTAGAGTCTAAATTAAGTCAGACAACGGTTTTTATTTATTTAGTAAAAGTAATTTTAGCTAGTCCCGACGTTTTAAATTGAAATTAATTTACTATCAGTAGTAAAATGTAAATTTAGTCAGACACAACAATTTTATCATAAGTGGTAAAAGTGATTTTAGTCAGACATAACGATTTTATGTCATCAGTTGTAATAGTAATTTTCACTCGTCTTTCTTTCCATTTATTTCCAGAAAAAATATGTTATTCTTTGAACTAAAAGTAGAAGTTTTATTAAGATTACAAAATAAAATTTTATTTCACCTTGAAGGAAAGTGGAAAGAAATTTTTTATTTTCTTCGAAATTACTCATAAATTAACTGCAATAATTACTACATATGTCATTCGCGCGAAACTTGCGTAAAAGTATAAGATAATGACAGACTTTCATATATATAATATATAGTAAAGTAATAGGGAAAAAGACACTTTTAAAATTTTAATTCTCTCCGTCGGCAACACGTGCTTCTGAGTAATTGAACGTAAGCTGTTGAGTGTCTCACTGAAAAGGAAGGGGAAGATTTTCTAAAGGGTCTTCTTCCTCTTCTTCTTACGAAAGTGCGAGAAACAGGAGAAACGAATAATCTTTGTTCCCTCTTCTACAAATTACATCATTACAATTCTCTAAAATTTGCACCAATTTTCCAGGCAAAGAAATTTTTTGAACACTGAAAATCATCATTTAAACAATTAACAAGTTTATAACTTTGCGCTATATTTAATTCATCTCTTTTTTTTGGAAAAAAAAACATTTGTTTATCGTCACTCGTTCGTCGTTGGGGAAAATTCTTCTTAATAATTTATCAAAAAAAAAAAAAAAAAGTAGAAAATGACAAGAATTCCTGACGTGGCCTTTGCCTCGTTCGTAAAGTTGATGTGAGTGAAGAGTCGAAAAGTGCATGAAAACTTTGGAAAATAGTTTTACAGTTCGAGAAAGGGACTCGATGTAGCCTCACTTCGCACTTGAAGGATATACGAGCCGTGAATTTTGTGCTGACTGGGAAGTTTTTAACTAAGTTTGGCGGTTGCCAGTTTTCCCTTCAACTCACTACCGGTTCACTTCATCTTACATTTATGTCGATTCTTGAGTCGATGAACCTTCTGATGAGTCGAGTATTTGCGAAATTGCATTTCATTTTTCTAATATTTTTTTATTTCGTCAATATATTAAAATTTTCCGTATAGTTAACAATTTCACGAACCTTTTTTTTTTAATTTAAAAATTCGCTTTAAAAGATAAAAGAACTGAAACCCAAGCAAAACAATCACTGACGTGAATTGACGTGTAAAAATAAAATGATTCAACAATTTAATTACGAATTCCAGTTGTTCCAATGATTAATTACCTTCAGTTTTTTTTTTAGCGCAATCTTTCTTTTTTCCAAGACGTTAAATTGAATCACAAGGGAAAATGAAGAACTGTTATGGAGGGAAGGAGAGAAAGGAAAAGAGAGTCAGCTCTCGTCTTTGAAGTTAAAAGGGAAGAAAAGGTGGAAATAATTAAAAGCATTGAAAGCTTCTCGAAGGCCATTAGTAGCATTGACACTGTGAGAAGCAACGAGGGGTAGGAATAAAAAAAGAAGCGAATAAGTTTTCCATCGAGAATTCGTTCAAAAAAAAAAAAAGAAAAAGAAAACCTTGAGCGTGCGAGCGACATAAACATTTAAAGGAGAGTATTTTTCTCATTTACAGCGCCAAATCACGGAAAATTTGTGAGCGTGGATGCACAACGTGCTGTGTGAGCGGCCCTCTTTTTGTATGAGGCTGAAGTTTTTAGTGCCTCTGCCGTAATTAAACCCGTGTTTCGCTGTTTCTCCGTCTGTCCGTCCTTCTTCGAGCTAGGGCAAAAAAAAAAAAAAAACGCGGACAAACTGACACGCTGATAGCGCGATACTCTTCTCTCCTGGGCATGAGAATTCTTAATTTGACTGCCGAGATTACAAATATTTTCGCCAGGCTTCATCCACACATGACTGACATAAAGAAATCACAAAAAAAATTCATACTTTCAAATAGTAAAGTTCATTTTACAAATTATATAGTTGCGAAAAATAAATTTTTATCACTGTGAAAAATATTCGGTTATAGTGGAAATATAATTAAGTCAGATAGAACGGTTTCAACAGTAATTATCAGTAGTAGAAGTGATTTTAGTCAGACATGTTTTAAATTTGAGAAATATTCGTATCAGTAGTTAAAATTCAAATTTAGTCAGACACAACAATTTTAATTAATTACCAGTAGTAAAAGAGATTTTAGTCAGACAAAACGTATTAAATACCTCAATTTGAAATATCAGTAGTATAATCAATTTTTAGTCGGACATAACGAATTAAATTAGAAGTGTCAGTGGTGAAAACATAATTAAGTCAAACAAAACGGTTTTCATTTTTAATTATTATCAGTAAAGGTGATTTTAGTCACGTTTTACATTTGAGAAATGTTAGAATCAGTAGTAAAATTCAAATTTAGTCAGACACAACAATTTTAATTAATTACCAGTAGTAAAAGAGACTTTAGTCAGCCTAAACGTTGGAAATTAAAATAATTTTATTATCAGTAGTAGAGTCAAAATTAAGTCAGACAACCGTTTTTATTCACTCTGAGTAGTAAAAGTGATTTTAATCAGACATGTTTTAAATTTGAGAAATATTCGTATCAGTAGTAAAATCAAAATTTAGTCAGACACAACGATTTTAATTAAATATCAGTAGTAAAAGAGATTTTAGTCAGACAGAACGTATTAAATATCTTAATTTGTAGTGACAGTAGTATAATAAATATTTAGTCAGCCATAACTAATTTAATTATAAATATCAGTAGTAAAGGCGATTTTAGTCAAACACCACGGTGTTAATTATATTTATCAGTAGTAAAAGTGATTTTAGTCAGACAAAACATTAGAAATGAATATAATTTTAGTATCAGTAGTAAAATTTAAAGTCAGACAACGAATTTATTGCTTTACAAATTTCAAAGAAAAAAAAATAAATTTTCATCGTAGCGAAAAAATGTCAGTTTATTGTAATTAAAATATTTTTAAAATAATTTTTAGCATATCCTTTTTTGAATATAATAATGACAAGGATCTTAAGGACGAGTTAAATGCCTAACGGTTTATTTCTCTACTTAAGCAAGTCGTATGTTATCCTTAATTAGGGAAAGGGTAAGATAACGTTCAGGAAGCAAGAAAAGTGTCTGTGGTGGATAAAGGTCGCTGTCTGTACACCCATGACCCCAAAAGTGTTGAAATTTATCGCTATCAAGAGAGGTTTTGAAACAATTTGCTTGTACGCAGTAATTTTCAAGGAGAATAAAAATAATTGAACATTTTTAATTTTGCAAAGTTTAAAAATAAAACATAAATGGACATATATGTTTAAAAAAAAAGATCGACTTTGTATTGAAAAATGTGTGTTGGGAATTTTAAATTCTAATTCACCCGTGAATACCAGTTTGAATGAAATTACCTTAATCTTATTAAGATTTAATTAGCAATTTGCATGAATTTGAATTGAGGCAACTTGAATTTATAAAGTGATGTTGAGAAAAGAAACATCATTTAATTAAATTTGAGAGGAGGTTTATTTTCATTTTGTTAATCTTCAATATCGGCTTCTCGTTATAATAGTAAAAGCATCGCGGGTGTGTGTGTGTGCGACAAAGAGAACTATTTTCAAAATAACAAGAAATTGGATCCATTATCTTTGCCAAAGAGGCTGATAAAGTAGGAAAATTAATTTTGAAACGCGTTCCAAGAATCTGACCTGGTAACTCAGGTTTCGGTGTCCTCTCTTCTACACTGTATATTATATAATAGGGCCGGAGGAGTAGATGCGCGAAAAGGTTATGGGGTTGAGGACATCCGGCATTAGTGGCCCGCACCACTGGCAAACGAAGCGAACAGGACTGCTCGTTATTATGTAACGAGAGGCTCGTTATAACCGTCGGAGACAAATTCTGCAGTCCAGTGGAGAACCCCTTCTCCCCCCCCCTCTCTCTCTCTCTCTCTCTTGGACCATCCGATCCCTTTACCGCAACACGCCACATCGCATCGTCACCAGTGCAGAACTGTCACGCACGAGTGCTACCATTTAGATTATTCCCTCTCTCATAAAGTGCGCAATATACCGCAACCGATAAAATTATTTTCAATTTAGTCTAATATGCTCCTTTAAATTACATTTTTCATTTTGACGCTCTAACATGCTATTCAAATTACGATATTTGCAATTAGCACGTCGACAATGATGAACCTCGTCTCTGACCTCGAGTCAAAATTACTTTCATTTTCTAATTAGTATTGCATTTGAGTAGCACTTTACATTATATAACGTTATATATACGTTATATAACGTTACATAACTTTATATATATATATGTTAAATAACCGATACTATTGCATCAGTAGTAAAAGTTTTTTTAGTCAGACAAATAACAATAAATTTGTGTAACCTTAGTATCAGTAGTAAAAACAGTTTTTAGTCAGACAACAGTTTTGGAAAAATTTATATTTTGCCAGGGTTCAGATTGGGGCCAGATTAGGCTGCCCTATTAGGGAATGAAACGCCGCGCCTGATGCGGCTCTGATTAGGAAATCCATAATTTTTGATCGCCCTGATTTGGCCCTGATCAGATGTGGCGTTTCATTTCCTAATAAGGGCCCTGGTAGGGCAATTTCTACACGGATAGTAAATGTTCATTTTAATCAGACGAAACATAAAAGAAGACCTTTCTAGTCAGACAAAACAATTGAGAAGTTTTCTAATTGTTTATCAGTAGTAAAAACCCTTATAGTCAGACAAATCACAAATTTTTGTTCTCCTGCTATTTAGAAAACACAATATTTGTAACTTCTTTACGATGAAATTTTCCTTCGAGAAAATTTACCTTTTTCCTTAAAAAAAAGCCTTTCAATTCAACTTAATTAAAAATAAATTCAAGGTCCGTAAATTAATTATCAACGAACAGTGCTTTACAATTGGAGCTATATTCACACCTATTCAACGATGTTAAACGCAATCCGGCTTTGATTTGAGCATGGAGGGGGGGAGGTGAAGTCCCTTTTTGTTTGATGGAGAACAGCCGATGGCTTTCTCCTATTTTCCACATAATCACGAGAAGCCGTAGCAGTTTAATGGAGTTGAGCGAGACGCAAATTCGAGGACATCCTTCGATCGTCAACTATACCAACACAGTCTTGGTATATAGTATAGTAGTAGTAGTAGTAGTTGTTGTTGTTGTTGTTGTTGTTGTATGGATATAACAGGCGTGACGCTACGAGAGATCAATTTGAGCGCTGTGCATGTGACAGTGCTACTAGCGAGCCAATTCACGCGGCGGATAGTAATTAAACTGTGGTTTAGCGTGACCGGAGCACCTGCCGTTACCAAATTGCAAGTTATGCCAGGCGTCACTCGGTGGTCGTAGCGATCCTCCTATATAATATATATATATATATATATATGTACCTATATATAAATATGTATATATGTGAAACAAGTCCGAATGTGTAAAGTTCCAAAGAGAAGTTCGTAGATCTCTCTTCCTTCTAAGTGTAACATCATCGTTTTACTTGTGACTAAAGATGATTTACTGAGGTCCGCGTCTTCTTGGACCAATTTTCAGAGGTAAAGTTTCAATAGCGGCAATAGAATTTCCTAAACCTGGCTCCAACAACGGCTTAGCACGTCTCGTCTACCAGCGGGGATTTGCGGTTTGAACGTCAATCACCTACATACAGATCTGCTAAATCGCTTTCCATCCATCCCAATGCCTTGTTTACCACCATAATTTCAAAAATTCCAAGCCAATATATAACACTAGTTTTTCAATTTTTTTTGCCCAGCAATTAGTAAAAATAATTTATGTTTCAAAACCTCTTTATTAAAATTGTTATTAATTAATATTAATTTGTTATGATCCTTACGATATTCAGGACATGCAACGGACGTTCTAGGGATATCATTTGATCCAGAGGGTCAATTACGTAACTTTTTTCGGATTTCACATTTCACTTTTTATATTCCCTATTTCGGTTTCCACATTCTGGATCCCACTTTTCACATTCCGTATTCCGCATTCCACTTTCAAAATTCTGTATTCCGGATCCTATATTCCACATTCCGGATTCGACTTTCAGAATGTGGGATGTGGAATCCGGAATTTTAGAAGTGGAATCCGGACTGTGGAATGTGCAATCCGAAATATGGGATTCAGAATGTGAAATTTGAAAAGTGGAATACGGAAAGTGGAATACGGAATGTGGAATCCGGAGTATGGAATATGAAATGTGGAATCCGGAATACGGAAAGTGAAAAGTGGAATCCGAAATCTGAAATACGGAATTTTGAAAGTGGGATCCGGAATATGGGATTTGGAATGTGGAATACGGGATGCGGGATCCGAAAAAAGTTACGTAATTGACCCCCAGGGAAATTAGAAACATTCGTGGATGTTCTAAAGACATTCTGGGGATATTTCTACTTCCAGAAACTTAGGTCTGAAATATCTGTTGCTACGAGGATTTGTTTGTATTGAAAAATATTAGTTTCTTAATTTATATATCATTAAATTACCCCCCTCCCATAATATAAATATCAGTTAGTTCACAACTGGCAATTAAAAATGAGCAATAAATGAGAATAAAAGCATGAATTTACACAGATCAGGAGATAATTGAATCCAATAAATAAAAGTTTTACGAAAATTTCCTAAAAGTTAAGGATTCTCGAAACACGGTAGGAAGTAAATTCTATTATTAAAATAGATTTATTGAGTTTCTCCCTCGTTTTTCAAACATTCTATCTTTGTTTCTCTCTCGTTTTTCTTGCTGACGCGCCGGCTGTTGTTTTTCGCTTTCGCCAACCGCGTCTTGGATCTTTAGTTTTAATTACCAAGGAGGTCTGACGTTTATTGCTGCTTCTTGCGGCACTGGGTTGAAGCAAGGGGGATGAGTTTCGAGGCAAGGGGACGACGTGGGTTTTGCTCCACTATATATATATATATATATATATATATAACACAGAGAGGCCTAAGGGAGAGCTTGGAGATGAATTCCCCCGAAAGCAGACAGAATGAACTACTTCGAGAAAAGGGTATAAGCACTCTCTCTCTCTCTCTCTTTCTCTCACACTCTCTTCCGTCGAGGGCATTATTTTTCATAGAAATTGTCGCAACAACCTTCCACCTGCCAAGTACATTCGTTTCTCCCGACGCGCATAAGATAAATGCAGCAAACTTCACTGTCCCGATTAATATTCCTTTCTTTTCATTGTTCTTTTGTCATTTCAAGCGCGTTACACAAAAGGCTTGACGAATTTTCTTCCATGATTATATTAAACTAATTTTTTTTTTTTTGAGCTGTCCTCTAAACAGAGAAATAATATCGATTTCGTTTTACGTTGTGCTCGCATTTATCTTTGTCTGACACACTTTCAGTTGAATCGTTTTGAATTTATCATTCCGATGGGGGAATTTTAAGCAGCTTAACCTCATTTTCCATTTGGTATATATGCATTTATATATTAATTCTGATTTAATGGACTTCATGTTCATATTATGAAAATGACGCTTGCTATATGAAATTTTGTATAATTAGATGTATAGCTACTAATTAGATGATGGGTATATATTCAAAGCAATCTACTATCACGTGTTTTAACTGAATAATTGATAATTAATCGATTAAAATGAACTTACCTTGTGAAATTCAATTGAAATTATGTCAGTAAGTTTTGTTTGAATGAAAAATTTTTTTATTAATTTTGCTTTATTAGAATGCAAAATTCAAAGCTTTGATAATATCGAGACTAACTCTTTGATGATGTTGAATGCTTAGCCAACTTAATTTTCGAAAATGCTTCAGAGGTTTGTAACTTCTCAACGTTAACATGACCCAACTACTTGAATATAACATTCGAGAATTCTCGAATCTCTCGAGCTAACTTTGCTGAGAATTGTAGGATCTCGTGCATCTAAACCGAGTGTGGAATGTCGTTATGAACCTCCGCTATGTACCCATCAACCGTTCTGACCTCTATTTTCTCTCTCTAAATTTACTGCTTTCAAATCTCAATATTTCGATATTGCTTTTAACTTTATATATATATCAAAAGTACAAAATTTTAAAAGCCCTAATTTTTACATGATTTTCTACCCAAACAAAATTGTTTTAAAAATAATTTTTAAATTTCTCAATGAATTTAACAGCTTTAAAAATATATATTCAAAGATGTGCATTAAAAAGTTCCACTTAATATCAAAGTTTTCTGATTAAATTAAAAAACTTTTATAATTCCAGTTAAGCTGAAAGACTTGTTTGTATTTAATCAGTACAAAGTAAACCATTTCTGATTAAGTAAAATTTAAGATTGAAGATCTACAAGATATGTATAGTTTATCAAATATTTATATCATATAATCCAAAGAAGGTATTTTCTCTTTTACGCCGAACATATATTTGAAAAATAAAATATATATTTAAAGAATTTTTCCTATGGTAAAAGTTTTGGATTTATCGATCTATATTCGTTGTTTACCGAGGGTCTGAGTGAAGTAATAAAAATTCAGCAACAACAACAGATTACCCTTCCGTTTATACTCTGGAACGACTAATCAGTAGCTGCGATGTGCCGTTCCAAAAGCGTTACGAGAACGCGTCGGAGATGATGAATGAGGGATTATTTCCAACTGGGAAGAAAAAGCCTTCGCCTCGCCCGCAAACTTTGCGATAAATTTCAAGTTTCTTAAAACAATAAGCTATGGTATCGCAACAAACTCTATGTAAGAGAAATGCGTCAGCGTTGGTAATCGATTATTAACGAATACGAAAGTTGAAAGGCAGAACTTTTTTTTTTTTGCAAAAAAAAAAAAAAGAAAGAAAAAACTGTTCTTGTATAGGCCATTTGGGATAAGCCACAAAAAGGGATAAATTAGAAACCTGCGATTGACGTCTGCCAAGTATCTCGACTTTTATAAAAGAGTTCCAGGTGCAACTCCGTGAGCTAGTCGATCAATCGATCAATGTCTCCGGAGCAAAAGAATAAAAAAAAAAAATACCAAGAAAACAAAAATATATATTTTTATTTCATTGTCCCCTTTCATCTCTATAATTTAAGAACATTTTTAAAATTTTTTTCCTATATCCAATTTTTCACGGATATCTTTTGGTTACAGGATATTTTAAGGATTCTATTCTAATTTTCGGTTACTTCTAAGACATTCGTATAATATTCTAAAATATCCGTTGCTGCCCGTGCAGAAATTCGCCAACCTGGCCCTAACCTGGTTGAAACAGGGAACCCGACCGGGGCCAAACCAGGCTCTGCTCGGGCCCAGATTTTAATCGGGCTGAAATAGGGCTTTTTCTATGCCCCCGACCGAGTTCCCTGTTTCATGCGAATTTGGAGCTTCTCGACGTGGGCCCTTTCAAAATTTCTGCACTGATGTAAGGGTAAATTCTTTAAAGAAAATGATAATAGTAGTATAGATGATAATTTTTTGGAGTTTGAGTTTGTTATAATTATAAAAATAAAATTTAATTAAATTGATAAACATAACCTCAAACTCACCAATATGGATTTCCACTCTCATTAAATAATTTTAAACAAAAAAAAATAATAAAAAATTGTATTAGAAAAATAATTTTCCCAAAAAGGGAATGCTTCCGTTAAACCAAACATAATTCAAAATTATGTGGTATAATATGTTTATGTGTCGATATGTGTTCTACCAGACACGTGTTTCAACAGATATTAATATTAGTTTAAAAGAAATTAAATTTGTTAAGAAATTAAAAATCTACTTTATCATTTATGCGGGTATGATTAATGATGTAAAATCTATAATGTTCATATGAGTTGATAAAATGTGGATTTTTACCAAAAAAAAAAAAAAAAAAAAAACAACTAAAACATCTTGACTAGAGAATGAAAAAAATTTTTGTTTTTGGTAAAACTTCTCAAAATTATATTTTTCAATAAAAGATCTCTGACAGACCTAATTTTCATTTTTCCCATTTTATTTTTGGAATAAAGAATGTCTAACTGAATAAAACAATACGCGTTATGTTTGTAAAATTTAATATCACGAAAGTTGAAAATACCGAAGACAATTATTGGACATATTGAGGAGAAGTGAATCTGGGAAGCAAGTGAGTTGAATGTATAAGCAGTGTGTGAGCGCTGAGTTGCCATGGGGGATGAAGAGAGAGAGAGAGAGAGAGAGAGAGAGAGAGAGAGAGAGAGAGAGAGAGAGAGAGAGAGAGAGAGAGAGAGAGAGAGAGAGAGAGAGAGAGAGAGAGAGAGAGAGAGAGAGAGGAAGTAAATGTGTAAGTGTGTGAAGGCTGGATACAAAATCAAGCTTCGCGGCAAGGAACATGTGATTCGCCGTTGCTAATCTGCATGCTGAGTTGAGAACGTGACGCCATTGAATATTTAAGACGACCGTGTAGTATCTAGCGGTATACCGGGCACCCCTATAAGGTTGGCTCTCTCTCTCTCTCTCTCTGAACACTCGCGCTAACCTACCCTTTCCCCCCCACTCCTTTTCACCCCTCTATACTTCGCTTCTCGTAAGAGGCAAGCCTCGAGACTTCCTGGTTTTCATATGCAAATGGCATTGCGAAGCCTGTTCAAGTCGCGTTCTCTCGCCATGTGTTGCATGCGTGACTCTTTGGTAGACTTGGTTTCACTAAAAATAAGCACGTCGTTTAAAACAAGCTTCCCATAACTGTGCAACCAATGAGGATGCTCTTTATTATACATTAGTGTTCCATTTTCCAGAATCATTTTCATTTATTATTATTTATTACTATTACTATTATTATTATTATTATTATTATTATTATTATTATTATTATTATTTTTATTATTATCATTTTAATTTTTATTTATTTTTCTGTCGGCAATGAATGTAAAATATCTAATTGTACAGTTATTCAAATTTTTGTTACTACCGCCATCTACGAGGCACCATGAATAATAATGTACTTTCTACTTCCCTTGCAGTGGTTTCATAATCTATATTTATAATTATTTATTATTGTTTAATATTTGCACTGATTTTTTTGACTTTTTTTTATTTATAGCAGATAAAATTTATAATCTCGAGTTTTGATAACTCATAAGTTTCAAACCGCAGTAGTAAAAGAAGATTTTGGTCAGACAATCACTCATATTTTTTTATTTCTACTTTTTCAGAAAGTAAATTTTGATCCATGGAAAAATATATATATATATGCATTTAAAAAAGTTTTATCAAAATATATTCTCTACTGTTCTTTGGAAACTTTTATCAAAACCTTAAATCAGAAATTCTCTTCAGATCCTTATATATTTTCGATATAGAAAAATATAATTTAGTTCTAAACTAAATCCTAGTTTGTTTTTTTTTTTTGAAAATTATAAAAAAAAACTTTTTAAAGAAAAATTTGAAAATGCAAAAATTGAAAAGATGAGAAGTAAAAGTAATTTATTTGGATACTAAATCTTTCAAGAGACTGCGATCAGGTGTTTACACGTGTGTTAAGTAAAGTTTCGCAATACTTTTTACGCAGTTAGTAGCTCATATTTTCTGTTCGCATATATATATATATATATACATGTGTGTAAGGGAAAAAGTTATGAGACTATATTGTATCGTTAAGAAACACCTTATGAGCTATTCGTCTCTGCATTTTCTAGATGCATAATGTTAATAGTAAATTTTCTATATCTTCTTTTAAACCACAAAACAGAGAGATATTGTTCATTTTTAGAGTTGCGACTGGCGCGTCTATGACGCATAGAGAAATCGGGTCAATCGTTTCCATGGAGCCAACATATAAGAAAATCGTATCCTCTAAACTTTTCCCCTTATTTTGTACTTAGCGAATATCGGACAATTTCGAAAAGTTATATAGGACAATAATCTATTATTCCAACTATTATTTCTCAGAAGTCAGCTTTTAGATAAAAAATTATTTCTCCATCATTATTTATTGCTTCGACAATTTAGAAATGAAATAAAAATAAAGATCATCGAAATTTTATTATTATACAATATCGAAAATATTTTTTAAAACCGATACAAAATTTTCAATAGAAAATATATTGAAATATTTCCACAAGAATATTAATATCGACCATTAGAAAAAAATCTATTTTCTTAAAAATTTTCTTTAATATAATTTTTTTTTTTAAATTTCATTTCCTATATGGACTTTTATATAAGTTAATATTAAGAAAAATAAAAGACAGAGGTGGAAATGTTATTTGGAACTGTTTATATGTCTTAAAAGGGAGAAAAAAGAAGAAGACAAGAATCTCCACTGAGTTAGTGGATTTGTACGAGAAAAAGGGGGGAAAGAAAAAAAAAAGTCTCTAATCAACGGTCTCTGCGGTGGAAGGAGATTCGCTAAGGACAGGATGTCAGAGAGCAACAACGGAAACTTATTAAATATTTCCAGCGTGTTTCATTTCATTATGACTCGTATAGAACCTTGCGCATTCTTTAGAGCCATGCTAAAGCGGTATTTTGTGCTTTTCTTTTCGCCATCGCCCATTGTCTTTTGACCCGTTAATGTTAAAACCTTAGTATTTTTTCATTTCCCGAGAAACTTTCATATCTCCGTTTTTTTTTTTTTTTTTTTTTTTTTTTTTTGAAGACGCAAAAACATTTGTTTAAGTAATGGCAAACTAAAAGTACCATTCTCCTCAAGAATTTTAAAATCATTTTTTAAATTCAAAATTATTTGTTAAAATTTTTTTTTACTGAATTTCATAATTAAAAAAATGTTTGCTCTATTATTTCCAGTATGGCATCGCGAAATAATAGAAATGCAGAGAAGTTGCAAGAACATCTAAATATGAATCGATAATACGTTCCCCCTTTTATTCATTGCTTTAGGGCTTTTAATTGGCATTAAAAATTGTTTCCGTGTATAATAAAAATAATAAATTTTTCTCTTTAAAATAGAAAAGAATGAAAGAAAGGTATGGAATAAAATGAGTAAATTTATGAGTTAGATAAAGTCAGTTAAAGTAAATTAAGGATGAAATGAGGTATATAAAAAAAAAAGAAGAAGAGAAAAAAAAATTGTGGGTACGATGACACGAAAGATAAGATTCCGAGTCTGCCATTGAGGTTGGCATTTCGTATATCTTGGGATACTGTGATCCGGACCTTCTGATTTATCTTCCAATATTTGAGTGCGGAGCTTTTCAATCAAGGCTTGAGTTTGCACAACAGCCCGCGGCTTTCACTCGATTCAATGGCGATGCCAATGCAGTACAGACGGAAGCAGAAACAAACAATTCCCTAACTACCTGCCAACTCTTGTTTCAGACTTCCTTCCTCTTATGATTTCTATTGTAAACCCCTTCGATATCAAACTCATTCTCTGATTCGCAACCAATTTCCACTATATCTACATTTCCAATATTTTTTTTTTTTATTTTATAAGGGGTTTCAAAAAAAAAAAAAAAACGCCCCGATTTTTTTTATATTTCGAAAAAATGTCATTTCAATGACGGAAAAAAACAGAGAGAGAGAGAGAGAGAGAGAGAGAGAGAGAGTGACATGTACAATATCACGTCCTTGTAACATTAATGCGAAACTGCGAATAAGGGAGAAGAGAATATGATGGGGTGAGAGTTGTGCTGTAAATGCGAAGGTGGAGGAAGAATAAGGTGAATAAGGGAAATGGTGATACTCGGTAGAGACGCTGGAGAATAGGAACGTCAAAATATGTGGCATGGTATGACAAGGCGACAAAAAACAAGGGGGAAATATGATAGTCATGTAGCCAGATATTTTACGAAGGCATATATAAGAGTGAACGAGAGATAAAAAAAAAAAAAAGCAAGTTTTGTCACTCCAGAAAAGGTGAAATCAGACACGATGTTCCCAGTTTTCATATTTACACATCGTAAACACAAAATCCATTCAAATATTCTCAAAAAAAAAAAAAAAAAAAAAAATTTACTTTTCCCAAGTTAAAATAATATTCATTTTATAACAAAGAGAATTCATTTTAAAATACAATTTTAAGAAACACTTATTCTCAAAAGAAATGAAAAACGAAAAATATAAAAATTTTAATTAGACAATATTTTATACTTTTCTCTTCTTTCCGACATTCACATGCGATGTGCGCTTTTAATAAAATTGAGTATTTTTTAAAAATGAGAAATCCGCTTTTATATGACATCTTTCTTCTAAATTGTAATAAATTTACATAATGTCGTGAATAATTTTGAGAAATATTGAATGGAATTTTGAAAGAATGCGAGTTTAAAAAATAGGGAATGCTATTTGCGGATTTTTCACACGAACATGAGGGATGTATATATATATATATATATATGTATGTATATACATCCTCCCCGACAGAGACGACCATCAACGTCAACTCCCATCCTCGCGAGTCTGGAATTTTATTTCCCCTGTCGTAAATTATTTTGTAGTAATATTGGCGCGAGCGTCAAGCGTTGACGACGAGTGCGCATTATTATCAATCACATCGCTTGTAACTTCAGCCTCGTCTCTGTATGGTCGACGTTACACTCATGCTTCCCATCGTAGGTCCGCATCGTCGGCCCGTGAATAAGTAATCAGAATTGGATGAAAAATGTCATCCCGTGGGAATTTACACGCATCGCGACCTGAAAATGGGCGTAAATTGTCTTTTTTTTTAAAGCCAACACAAAATAACATAATTTCCATAGGATTGTCGAAAGATTAATGTTTACGATAATTAATTCATTTTGCAATCTATCGTTTTTTTTTTTTTATTGTTACAAATATAATATATTTATTTGATAATTTTTTTCAAAATTTAAATTAACATTTAATTTGATGCTTTTGTAAGGCAGACAAAAAAGAGAAATAATTTATCATTTTGATTTTCTCTTTTCGAATTCCACTTTTCACAGATGCTTCTATGTTTTAAACTTCTGTTTTGTAACAATGGAATATTACTTTTTAGTTTTCTGTATTTTTTTTTTTTTTTTATTTCATATTCCAAAGATTTACTTTTACATTGTTCACGTTTAAAAGTTGAAATGCAAGAAAAAAAAAAGAATTGAAAGACGAACTAAATAATATTCTTTTGGAAATTTTATAGTATTTCTATTTAAATAATTTTATTTGAAAATTAACAAAGTCACAATTCAATGGCAATTTTAATTTATTCTAATCGGGTCAAATAATAGTTTTGAAAAATTCAAACCATTCAACCAAGAGACAATAAAACGTGTTTAAAAATTGAAAAATAAAAAGTGATAAATGCTGTTTTGAACGAAGTGTGGAGAAAAATGAAAAATGATCATTGTTGCATGAAAACGTGAAAGCGGAAATTTCCAAATGACAAATGAAAGTGAAAAATGAAAAACGAAAAGTAATCAACAAAAAAAAAAAAAAAATGGGAGAAAAATACAAAAGTGAAAATGAAAAAAGATCAATATAAGAATAAATAAAAGGTCATATATATAAAAAGAAAGTAATGCGAAAAAAATTCATAAAAATTGTAAAACAAAATCTGAAATATACTTTTTTTTGAAGTTTTCCTACTGTGTATTATTATCCCAGGACAATATCAGTTATGACTCAGAGGTCTCAGTAAGTGTACTTGAAGGCTTTTGTTATACAAAAACTAAATCCGTCCTCTTCCATTTCTCCATCAAGTCACGTTTTCGAGATATTTTAACCTAAATGTACACCAAGCATGACATATTTTGACCCCTTTTAGGTTAAAACAACTTTCAAACCATAAATATTGAAAGCAAATTTTTGCCAAGAGATAAAAATGAAAAAAAAACCCATGAAAGATATATTTTTATTCATTCACACGAAATGAAATATAATTTATCTTTTATAAAATTTCATTCAAAAAATTGTTTACTCATAAAAAAGTAACATTAAAACCGTTAAATTGACTTTTTTCAAAATAAAGATTTTTTTTTTGAGACTTTTTTTTAATAAATATTATAATCGACCATATCCTGAAGTAAGATCTTATTTAAGATCCAGAAGAAATATTTGCGGGATATATATTTTTCTTTAGAGAGAAATAAAAGAGAAAAAGAAAAAAAAAAGAAGAAGGACAGAAATTAAGAAGCGAGCGGCTCGTTGGCGTTCGCGTTTGCTCAAGGGACGAGTCGTCGTCTTATAGTTATGGCGAACATAGAACAGACACATGGCCAACAGTAGATCCCTGCTAAAAAGTACAAAGGTTGACACAGAAACACTCTTAACCGAGGGGTTCAGAGAGTCTGAGATAAAGGAGAGAGGTGAAAAGGGGGGTGGGGTGGTGGTGGTAGGGAGGGCTCTTTTAATAACGGTCTGGTACAACGCTGCGAGGCCTTGCAAAGCTAGTGCTTTCTTAAGGCGGCTGGTAAAGTGCCCTCGGTGCTGCTGCGCTGCCGGCAATATCTTCCGATTACGGCTAAGTAAAGCTTCCCCCAAACCCTTAACTTTCCACCTAACCGAGGTACCATCCCTCTCCAACTTCAGGTCTCTACTAAATCCGATAAGACGCGCGTTCCGTTCCCCGAGTCAAAATTGCAATCGAGCGCCAATCGTAAACCAGTATATAAGAACATTACTCAGGAACCAACAGCTGCTGCAGTTCTTCCTTTCGATCGACTTTCATACACTTTTCTAAAATGTCGAAATATTTTTACATCATTGATAAAAAAAATGTTTTCTATTCTAAAGACAAATTTAAGAAGAAAATATCACCTATAAAGCTTAAAGCTAAACAAAGAGACAGATAGTTTATCCTTCTTGTACTCATTGTTCGGTATTTCGCAACTGCGCCTGCGCTACTGTAACTTTCTCATTGGTCGAAAAAGGCGCTAGATAAAGAGACATATAGTTTGTCCTTCTTGTACTCATGATTCGGTATTTCGCAACTGCGGCTGCGCTACTGTAACTATCTCATTGGTCGAAAAAGGCGCTAGATAAAGAGACATATAGTTTGTCCTTCTTCTACTCATGGTTCGCTATTTTGCAACTGCGCCTGCGCTACTGTAACTTTCTCATTGGTCGAAAAAGGCGCTGTTATTTAAAATGCTTTTAAGTTTTGAAAAACAAAAGAATTTATCTAGGTGTATGATGGCTCCAAAGAATTCGAATTAAATTGCAGTGAATTTTTTTTTTAGAATCTAACCTTCGAATAGATTGTTTTTGCAGTTAATAGAAACAACGTATACAATAATAGTTATCTGAAAAATTGATTTCCCAATTATGAAGAGAAATAAAAATGTGTGGTAATTGTGAAATTAGAGTACTTTCCCCCCTCATTGGAGGTTGAACAATATAACATGTATTCACTTGCAGGCACTTCGTCACTTTGATCGTGCATAATGTACGGCTCAGTAACGGAACTGTAACTAATTATGCAGCATTAGGTACTTGATTTCCCCGCGGGCGAAAAATAGAGGATATATATTAGAAAGCTCCGACGAGAGTAATAAGCTCCATTAAGATCCGCCACTTCGTTCTAACTCTCCTCTCTCTGTCTCTTACTCTCTCAGACACTTTCTCTTTGATTCTCTCTCTCTCTCTCTCTCTCTCTCTCTCTCTCTCTCTCTCTCTCTCTCTCTCTCTCTCTCTCTCTCTCTCTCTCTCTCTCTCTCTCTCTCTTCAAGTTCCCTCTCTAGCAAGGAGCAAATCCACCACCACAAGCTTCCTCTTTATCTTGCCAACTAAGATGGGGGGGGGAGGGAGGAGGCTTCGGTCCGCATCGCGGATTGCTTATTAATGGACGCACTTTAACCAATTAGAATAAATTACCTCCATCCATTCTTTACGCTCCATACAGGCCAGCCACGAGAGCTATTTCGATTCTTGGAAATTCTATACTCCGTTAGCTCCAGTAATAGTTTTCGAGACTTGGATTATATTAAAAGGTGATTGAGAAGCCCTCGAATCCCAGGTTGTCTATGTCTAGAGAATAACAAAGCGCTTTGGTCCCTTGTAATTTATCAACAAGACGGTTGTAATTATTTTTGAATGTCTATATAATTTCAAATAGAAAATACTTTTTGGCATCACAAGAACTGAACGTTTTTACAATTCCATAAATCTTTCAGATCAAATTTGATTAGAATAGCAATTAATGAAATTCCAATTTGAAATTGAAAGAATCAAGCGAGGATTAGGGAATAAGAAAGTGATAATGGAAACTGACAAAACTCGAAAGATAATGGGAACGAATACTGATAATCGAGTGATGTGTCAAGTGGGATGGAGAGTGATATTGACAATTTAGGTGATCATCTACTCGGGTGAGCATCAGTGTCGATGGTAGGAGGCATCTTATCCATGGAGAATGGCGCAGGGGGAAATAGTTCACCGTGTGGTCGGAGGAGGATATATATATATATATAGAGAGAGAGAGGTGGGAAACGGCGTTTCCCAAGGGATCCTCTCAATTGCCTCGTCCTGCAATTATACGTTTGAGCGGAGCCACTATCTTCATTAATGCGTTGGACTCTGAACTCTCGAACCGAGCGCAAGGGCAAACCAACGTCGAACCTGTGCCACGAAATATTGTTAGTTACAACATGACCCGGAACCAAACGTGTGCTTAGAGTATATCGCTTTGATCCTTCGCTATCTCCATAACCGCATGTTTACCACCAAGATTCTATATATGTCTATCAAAAACAGTTTATCAGATTTACCGCCACGTTATTCCATTAGCCCCAAAATTAATAACCAATTTTACTTACAAATAATTTCATATCTTTCCAAAAAGTAGAAAAAATTTCTAACAGCCTTTTCTTTAATAAAAAATAAATTCTTTCTCTATGCAGGAATGGAAAATTAATACAAAACATTACAGAATGACACCTTATTTATCTAATAATACGAAATAATAAGTATAATACCCCAATGGGAAAAATACCATTGGCGTATTAATGGCCCAATAATGGGAGTCAGGGATGCCAATATAATTTCATAAACCCAATAATGGACCATTATTGGTGAAGTCATGGGCTGTCCACGCCGATGCCAATGATTGGCAACCAATAATTATCCAATATTAAAAATTTTAATAATAATTTAAAAAAAAAAATTTATTTTTATTATTTTTTAATAGTTATTATTATTATTTTTAATAATTAAATTAGAATAAAAAAATGGTCATCAAAGTATTAGTGAAACCATTTCTTCCAAAAAAGAGATGGTCTCAAATCCAATAAATAGGAGAGACATCGGGTAGAAAAAAATTTCGTCGAGAAAAAAATTTTCAATCACTGCTTATATACCAATCTAATGGCATCTCAACTGCGAGAAACAGTTATGATGTTCGCCCTCCCAGTGGCGTTGAGCGAACTAAAGTCCAGAGCTGAGCCATCAGCGCAGCGCGGGAACATTTGAAAAATTTGATGTTATTAGATATTTTATTTTATTTTAAATATGACAAATAATTAACTTAATAAATAATTAATGTCAAATAATTATTAATAACATAATGTCATACGTGATAATTAGTTAATTATAAAATAAAATATCTAATAAAATCAAATTTTTCAAATGTTCCCGCACTGCGCTGATGGCTCAGCTCTGGACTTTAGTTCGCTCAACGCCACAGGGAGGGCGAACATCATAAATGTTTCTCGCAGTTGAGATGCCATTAGATTGGTATATAAGCAGTGATCGAAAATATTTTTTCTTGACGAAATTTTTTTGGTTGACAATAATTGGCATCGGCGTGCACAGCCCATGACTTTACCAATAATAGTCCATTATTGGGTGCCAATGGTTTTTTCATTGGGCCAATTAATACGCCAATGGTTACTCGTGGCAGTTTCCCATTGGGACAAAAAGGAAAAGTAGCAATTTTCACTTTAACCGAAATAAAAAAACTCTCAGCTGATATATCCTTTTACAAAACAAAGTATTTCAAATGTGTGTGTGTAATTATTATAATAACAAATTACAACGAATAGTTAAGAAAGTCTATAGACTGTGTGTCAAATGTTTTTTTTTATATATACATATTAAGAACTATTTTTGGAAATTACTTTCACAACAATATATTCAGAGCTTAAACTATTTTTTCTAATGTATAAATATAAATTCCATATGTACTTTCTTGTTCTGTTAGTGGATTTATTTTTACGGTCATGGACATGAAGTTAACTATTGAAGACGAATTATTAAATAGCTCAAAGGTTACAACTGACTTTTTTATTAGTAAAGAATTGTTAACATTATTGTGAACGTATAGTATTGATGTGACTTGGTATTGTAGCGCGTAGTTCGCTGAACGCTCATAACGATCATTTTCGTTAATTATTTATTGCCTCCTACAAGAGGTTGGATACGCGACAGAAATAGTTTTTCTATTGATCGGAAACATTGCGGCCGAAGAACTCGTAGTCACTTACACGTGTAAACGATAATATCTTCAATGATAATAAATCTACTCAATTGAATTGGAAAAAAAAAATTTTTAAACCTCTATTTATTTTACTTCGTAAAATTTGAAATTTTAATTATTTTCAATACAAATTTTTTTTTTGTTTTTGTAAAAAAATAGTTTCAGGAAATATTTTATCTGCAGCATGTATGATTTTTTCGAGTAGTATTTTTTTTTAATATTGTTATAAAACTTTTAGCCATTATAAATAAATTTCAAAGAAACCTTTACTTTGCCTCTGCAAATATGAACAAAATAATATGTAATAGGATAAAAGCATTATTTAACGGTTTTGTCCTCCTCTCCGGCGATAGGATTATATCAGCTTTTACGGCGATTCTCTCTTCGCATTGGAGCTCTAATCTTCAGTTAGTTATCTCAAGGTCGTAATGCACGACTAAATACTAATTTACTGTTTCACACTAAATAATAAATGATTTTTTTCTATTTTCTTCTCATTAAATATTAATTCTTAAAAAAATTATTCTATAATGAAATCCTAATTTCATATTTTTTAGTTATTTTTTTCTCCAAAAAGAAATAACATCTTTTCGTTATATTTATATATATATTACTAATATATTAATTAAAATCTTTTATAATTGACAATGAAATGTGAACCATGATTTTGAAATAATACGAGGGATAAATTCCAGAAGAAATTTCTGTCGATTTTAATCAAATTGTCAACGGCTTGATGTTGAATTTGAACGATTACACTCTACGCCAATAATTGCATGTAATTGTGCAAATTAAATTAAATTCTCGATGGAAATGTCCGCCTAAATAATATACGAAACAGGTATTTCAAATGCTGATTCAAACGAATACATTCCATAATCATTAGAAGTAAATGTTTATCGGAATGAGAGAAAGAGGGCTCTTGAACAATTTTTATTTTATTTTTTTTTTTAATTTCCCATTTGGAGAGTTCTATCAAAACCTGAATTTTATTTTAAAAGTAAACAAGTAGATTTTCGTTTTCCTAGGCTACATATATAGTTTATTGTGTTTACCGACAATTTTCCCATGGACGTATAAAAAACTGTGTTTCATTTTTTGTATTTTCTGATTTTTTTTCCTTTCATTTTTTTTTTTTTGTTTTTTTTTTTTTTTTTTTTTTTTTATATAGAAGAGCTTTCAAACGTGTGTTTCCATCGATCGATCCTGTGTCAACGGTAGTATCGTGGCGTTGAAACGTTAAACGATGTTTGTGCTTTTAATCGGACTAACGCTCGCTTGTGTTATCTCAACATATTTCGCGTTACAGTAAAAAAAAAAGAAAAAATTGACATACTTTAAACCGTGAAATACCTTTTTAATTTATGTACAACAAAATGTATGTTTTCAACAAAAAAAAAAAAAAATTGATAATTAAAATATGAAATTATGTGTTAATTTATGAAAAGGAATCTCTTATTTTGTAATGTTTACAATTTTACATATTATTTTCAAATTATATGATTTTTTTGTTGTAAAAGTAATTTTAATTTTTGTTAACATTTGCACGCTTTTAAAGTTTTATAAATATTAAGTAGATTGAGATTCTCTGAAACACTAAATGAGATTGAAAAACTTTTCATCGTGTCTTCAATTGCTTTTAAATATTCAAAAGTTTCAAAAGTCCCAGTTATATACTTAATTTTTTTACGCATACTTTGACACACCCCCTAAGGGATAATTCTTTCTCACCTTTGAAAAATTGATTTAAAAATTTCACCAAAATTGAAAAAGAGCCATTTATTAAGTTTTCAGATTGTTAGGTACAATTTGAGAAGATTATAAAGGCGTTATATGAAAAAAAAAAAAAAAAAATTCATTTACACAGTCTAACTATAAAATATCAAATATTCATACTAAAATTATCAAATTGATTCAAATTTTTATATCAATTTTAAATTAACTGTGCATTCTAAAAGCGAAAATTAAATTTATTTTTAACATTTTATATTGTTCTTGAAAATTATTCAACTTGCATTTATAGACTTACCAATCGGAAGATTAAAAGCCATTTGTACGAAAAGCACACAGGAGGAGAAAGCGATTCCCTTAAGAACGATTACTTAAACTTACCTAGAACAAAGAATATAAGATCTTATTAGCGAGAGGGTAATGGTGCATTCGTTTCAATATACATTCAACGTTAAATATCCTCGTAAAGGAAGATGGGGTCATGAGGTGATTGTGTGTCGGAAGGGGGTTTTTTTTTTTTTTTACCTTAGACGCTCCAGAGCATTATATATCCGGTCTAAAAATATCGCATTACGCTCTTAATTTTTCTTTAGAATCAATAATTTTATGTCTCAATTGTTTTAAAATTCACATCACATTTTTTTACGTTTTAATTATTCAAGATTTTTATTTTAATTTAAAAAAAAATTTGTTTTTTTGAAGGTAATATACTAATATGTATTGTTTTATCATAAAAACATAATAGAGACATATTGATTAATTTCATTTTAATTATTAAAGGATTTTTTCGTTTTCCAGGAGAACATTCTTTCCAAAAAAAAATTTTTGAAAATTGATTTTTCTTATTCTTTTGTAGATAAAGATCAATTTTTACATTTTTTTTGAAGGTAATATATATTGTTTTACCATAAAAAAAGTAAAAGGGACATACTGTTTAATTTCATTTAAATTTATAAGCAATTTTTTTGTTTTCCAGGAAAATATTTTTTTAATAAAAATGATTTCTGATCTTATTTTTAAAGTAAGTATGATTTCAAAAAAAGTGTTTTTAACTTAAGAAAAATAATAGTAATACTATTGGAGCATTATATTTATTACGTCATCATTATTGGTGAATTGGTGACAGAAAAACAGTATCAATTCTTCATGAAATTTCTAATGGTAGGGTGATAATAGTTATCATTAGGGGCATCTTTCGTGCCCTTCAAATTGCCACGCATTGTCCTTTGGTTCTGGTTTTGGTTCTTATCATCGAAACCTTTTGGGAGAAGAAATATAGTCTTGAATTATTCAGCGAGTAGTCACGGTCTAAATATATACGTTATAACCAAGTGAGGAAGAAGGAGAGAGAGAGAGAGAGAGAGAGAGAGAGAGAGAGGTGACCCTTATGCCAAGTATATATATATGGTCACTCGACTCGGTTTACGCAAGAGACGCGAGTCTGAATAGCGTATAATTAAGTCACAACGTCGATGTCCGCCCCCAAGGGACGAACAAGAACAAACAGGCTAAATGAACGTTGTGCTTCTCGTTACCTTCCACTCTTTGGAGACACTACATATATATACATACTGTCAAAAGAGGGAACGGAAATTGTGCTCGTTTTCAAAAAACAAATATCAACATTTTTCTATCTCTCTGTTATTTTTCTTTAAACTTGAATTCTATTTTTTTGGTGCATAGAAAAAAAAAACAATTTTATTTTCAGCTTTCTTAATATTTAAAAAAAATTTCACGTTTAAAAAATGCCACCTTTTTAATAAATTAAAAATTTATTATTTGTTGTTACATTTTCTTTTTTTTTTTGAATCTATACAGCGATTTGACTCAATAAGTCACTTTCTTGATTGCTACTCTTCACAGAGATTTTCTAGTCTAGACATTCGTGACTACTAGGTTTCGTTCGTTGATTTTCAAAGGTGAATATACCACAACCCTCACAGCATATAAGCAATTACCCTTTACAGCAAAGAGAGTTGTTTACCAAAGATTCTCCATATATAAAATAAACCGTCAATTTTGATAATTTTATCTCAATAGGACAATAGAAAAATTCAATTGGTGAAAAGATTACGATTTTTTTTTTTTTTGTTTCCTTAAGGAGACAAAAAATTAAAAAATAATTTTTTTCATTGTGAAAATTTCTAGTAACAGAAGGATTAAATCAATTCGGAAAACGTTATTTATTTTTTTTTTTTAACTAACCATGTTAGTCTAATTTGAAAATTACTGATAAAATTGTTTGGAATTGAATTAGCATTTCATTGAAAATCGATAAGAATCGACTTTCATCAAGAACCAATTCATTCTCCGATTTTTCTCTCCCTCAATTCGACGACAAATTAATGAATCCGCATAGTGTCTTTGCCTTTAGGGTACTCACGGACAATTTAGCGCAGCCTTTATGTCTTTTCGCTTTGCCCTTTCTTTCTCGATACAAACTTTTAAATAAGGCGCTTCTGGCGAATTGACTTGCTTCCCTCGACAACGCCTCTTTAAAAGTCTCTCATTCTTTCTCTTTCTCTCTTTTTCTCTGTTACTCAGTTTCTAAATTTTCTCTCAAGCCACTTCATTCTTTTTCTTTTCCTTTTTATTCCATCGCTTTATCATCCCTTTTCTTTATCAAGAACAGCGTATTACAAGTTCTGAGCTTCTCATTGCGTATCGACTGCATGTCATCAACCTCGTTATTGTGGTATCAATTTCCGCCGGCAATTCCAATTACTCGGCTTCCGCCTTCCTATCGCAAGCGTAAAATTGAATACAACGATTGCGGCTCCTGGTGATTGAAAGTATCGTCTTCCACAACGGAAGAAAGTTGTCGCCACTTCAAGTCCTTCTTGATATAGATCTTTCTGCGCAAGCTTTTTCTTCTTCTTGTTCTTTATACATTTTTTTTTGTGGAAATTTTTCCTTTTATTTAATCAATATAATTTATGATATTAACAAATTTAAAAAAAAAAAAACCATAACGTTTCACATAAAAAATTCTATTTTTGTTATATTAACAACATTGAATCTATTTCAAATCTTTCATGAACCTACATTTTATTTAATTTGACCTTATAATAAACCTACATTGAGCCTACTTTGAGCCTACATTAGACTTACTTTGAAACTATATTAAGCCGACGTTTTACATACTTTGAACCAACATTAGGCCTACTTTGAACCTACACTGGAGTTACTGGAAACTATATTAATCTTACATTTGACCTTCTTTGAACCAACATTAGGCCTACTTTGAAACTATTATTAGCCTACTTAGAGCCTACTTTGAACCAACATTAGGCCTACTTTGAACCTATTATTAGCCTACTTAGAACCTACTTTGAACCAACATTAGGCCTACTTTGAACCTATTATTAGCCTACTTAGAACCTACTTTGAACCAACATTAGGCCTACTTTGAACCTACATTGAACCAACATTAGGCCTACTTTAAACCTACACTGGACTTACTGGAAACTATATTAAGCTTACATTTGACCTTCTTTAAACCAACATTAGGCCTACTTTGAACCTATTATGAGCCTACTTAGAGCATACTTTGAACCAACATTAGGCATACTTTGAACCTACTTTGATCCAACATTAGGCCTACTTTGAACCTATATTAAACCAACATTAGGCCTACTTTAAACCTACACTGGACTTACTGGAAACTATATTAAGCTTACCTTTGACCTTCGTTGAACCAACATTAGGCCTACTTTGAACCTATTTTGAGCCTACTTAGAGCCTACTTTGAACTAACATTAGGCCTACTTTAAACCTACTTTGAGCCAACTTAAAGCCTACTTTGAGCCAACTTAAAGCCTACTTTGATCCAACATTAGGCCTACTTTGAACCTATATTAAACCAACATTTGGCCTACTTTGAACCTACAATGAACCAACATTAGGCCTACTTTCAACCTACATTGATCCAACATGAGACGTACTTTGAACCTACTTTGAGCCTACTTAGAGCCTACTTTGAACTAACATTAGGCCTACTTTGAACCTATTATTAGCCTACTTAGAGCCTACTTTGATCCAACATTAGGCCTACTTTGAACCTACATTGAACCAACATTAGGCCTACTTTAAACCTACACTGGACTTACTGGAAACTATATTAAGCTTACCTTTGACCTTCGTTGAACCAACATTAGGCCTACTTTGAACCTATTTTGAGCCTACTTAGAGCCTACTTTGAACTAACATTAGGCCTACTTTAAACCTACTTTGAGCCAACTTAAAGCCTACTTTGAACCTATATTAAACCAACATTAGGCCTACTTTAAACCTACACTGGACTTACTGGAAACTATATTAAGCTTACCTTTGACCTTCGTTGAACCAACATTAGGCCTACTTTGAACCTATTTTGAGCCTACTTAGAGCCTACTTTGAACTAACATTAGGCCTACTTTAAACCTACTTTGAGCCAACTTAAAGCCTACTTTGATCCAACATTAGGCCTACTTTGAACCTATATTAAACCAACATTTGGCCTACTTTGAACCTACAATGAACCAACATTAGGCCTACTTTCAACCTACATTGATCCAACATTAGACGTACTTTGAACCTACTTTGAGCCTACTTAGAGCCTACTTTGATCCAACATTAGGCCTACTTTGAACCTACATTAAACCAACATTAGGCCTACTTTTAACTTTCATTGATCCCACTTTGAACACTAGACTTAAGTGGAAACTATATTAAGCCTACTTTGAACCTACATTGAATCAACATTAGGCTTACTTTGAACCTACTTTGAGCCTACATTGTATCAAGTTTAAAACAATATTAAACCTACAGTTGGGTTTCTTTGAACCAATATTAAGCGAAAATGGAATCGATTTTTACCATACACTAACCATACTTTGACCTACAAGCAATGAGCAACGGATGGACGGACTAATTAAACAATGAGATTTCCATTTGAATTTTTAAATTTAATTTTTCAAATATTAAGAATCATTGGAAAATGGAAAACTACTAAACAATTATAAAATATGACAGAGAATATGATGAGGGAAAGACGATTTTCAATTGGTGAATTATTATTCGCGAGAGAAGTGCTTTAGATAGCAGTGCAACAATCAGTTGTCATCAGTGTTAAATACAATTCCGTCTGGCTTTTACACGCGAGTGGTTTTGACCCCCCCCCCCCCTGTGTACATATATGTATAAGTATGTATATATATATATATATATATATGTGTGTGTGTGTGTACCTCGAGAGTTTCTACGCATTCTCCAGTGAAAACTCCTTTTCGAGCTCGCATTTCCCTACACTGTGAGCTCGAGTTAAATACCTACAATTAGGAGGATTGCAGTTGTGGAATGTTGGAAGGAACAGTAATCGTCGTTCGTGCGGCGTAGCGGTTTTGGCGGATAAAAATGAGTACCCTGCTTTTCAACCCCCTTCGCATACGAAAACCGAACTACACTTCGCGGTAATTATGTGAAAATGCTGATTATTATTATTATTATTATTATAATATATAAATTCCAAACAACGAATTTTGTATTAATATCTCTTTAATTCAGATATTTCTAACTTTTGTAGAAATTTTTTTTTTTAATTGGAAATAATTTTTAACTATTATAATAGGCTGATTATTTTTTGAATTGTAAATTGTAAATTGTGCGTAATAAAATTTGAAAAATGAGGACAAATATGAGGTAGAATTTTTTTTTTTTTTAAATTTCAGCTCAACTTTTGTCGAAGTAAGAAGATTTCTAGATGAAGTAAAAATCAGGACGCTCTTTCAGGATGTTCTTTATCATTTATATTTATTTATATACGAGTATTGGAATTTCACGCTAGAGGTGGAAATTTATAACTTTAGAAATGCTATTATTTTGAAAGAGAGAGAAAAAGAAACGAGTGACACAATGCAAAGGTAAAAAGAAAATAATCAAAAGACCCCGGAAATAAGTTCCTTATACACTCAACTCTCTTGTGAAGAGAGTTTTGGTTTCTTTTTTCTTTAGCTCTTTGCGTCTATTGCAAGCATCTTCCTTTCTTTTCTTTTTTTGCTTCCTTCTAAAAGCTCTCGTCAATTAGCTAATTCTTTTGGCGACTATAGTCTTCCTGTGGAATTACAACATTCTTTTATTCGCTTTAACCTTTTCAAGCTAGACAATACCGGTAGCTTCAAACCATCGTCACAGAGCGAAGTATAGATACGCGGACAGAAGCGGCACACGCATACTCATGATGTTCATGGACAGGATCCCGCGCGCGCGAGCAAGCACAATGCCTTTGAGCGTCCTTTGACGTAAAACTCGCTCTGAAAACCGAAACGTCAGGCACGTGCTTTGCAAGGAATATATCTAGTGCGTCAAAGAAACGGCGTATTTCGATGTAATAGAATAAAACAGGCCGAGTTGAAAGAAACTCAACAAAATTAGGCGCTTCAGGCTGATTATTCAAAAACAGCGGTTTCACTATAATATCCACTTCAGTGAATTTTTACATCGGTTACTTCAATTTTTTTTTTTTCAACTCGACAAGAATTTTTATTAATATTTTTGTTTTAAAACAAATTTTTATTTTTGCGACAAGATAGTATTATACTAAGAAATTTGTTACTAGAACAATATAGATTTATTGTAGGCTAAAGAAAATTTTTTTTAGTTCCAAATTTAGAAAATATTTTTGGACTTTGAAAAATCTCACCTCCGTCTGAGATCGAACTTCTTTTTCTAAATTGAGTGTTGAGACTGTACTACCATCTAAGTAAAATTTTTTTTATAGTCAAAATTGCCTAATCAAACGATTTTGTTGCATTGAATTTTTTTTTTCAGTGAAGGTTTATCTGGTTAATTTCTAGTTATTTAAAAAGAAAAACAAATAAATTATTATTTATTGTAGTTGAAAAAAGAAGAAATTATTGCAATTTTTTGTATGGAGAAATGATTTTTATAAACATCTAGCAAAACTTTTGATTTAGTGAATCAGTAGTAAAATCAATAAACGATCAGACATGTTGTAATGCGTCAAACGATTACATACACTGAAAAAAAAATTCTGGTTAGGCTATATTTAACATTACTTTCTAGTTATGTTAACCAGAATTCTAGTTGAATTAACTAGAATTCTTGTTAAAATAACCAGAATTCTGGTTAACCTAACCAGAATCAAAATGTTAAATATACCCTAACCAGAATTCTAGTTATTCTAACTAGAATTCTGGTTATTCTAACTAGAATTTTTTTTCAGTGTAGTAAGGGAAAAAAATTATTTGCTCATTTAAATAGATCTTTTATAGTAAATTTAACCTCGATAAAAATGAATTTGTCAGCATTTATTATAAGAAAACAATAAAAAAAATTTTTAGTAAAAATCGAAAAACTACCCCTTAAAGAAAAATAAGTATTTTTCCTTTTATTAACGATTATTGCTATCATTATATATATTCTAAGTTCTATTCTTCAGGGCATATTATATTATAAGAGAGAGAGAGAGAGAGAGAGAGAGAGAGAGAGAGAGAGAGAGAGAGAGAGAGAGAGAGAGAGATACAGGTATTTTGAGTTACTGGGAAAATAATGAGCAAGGCATTTCACCTTATTCGATATAGCGCATGCATTCGAGCAGGCTCAAATACCTTTTACCAGAAGAGCCATAAGGATGAGGACCCATAGCGATGAGTGCAGAATCTGAGAAGCATTATATAGAAAGGCAATGGTGCTCTTCGAGCTAAGAGCTCACAGATAAGTAGAAGTAGTAGCAGTGCTATGTGCAACTTTGTATGGCTGTTTATACACTATCTATACAAAATTTCAAAAATTATTTTTCCGTTTTAACATTATTGACATAATTAAAATAAATTCCCCTAAAATTTTGATTTACCAACGAGCCAAAATTGACAATGAAAAAAAAAAATTTTCTCAAATACACTGTATTTATACTTATTAAATTTTAAAATAATTATAATTAAAATTTGATTAAATAAACGTCTTTTTCGTTTAATTATAATTTTAATATCAAATAAAAAAATTTCCATGTTTAAAATATTAACATCCATATTGTAAATACTTCAGCATAAAGGTGGTTATTGTTATGGAGCGTAAATCCCATTGTATATATACCATTATCGTATAGAATCTGTAACACTTTGATTTATATCACGTTTGGTAGAAAATACAATGCGAGACTCTCTCTCTCTCTCTCTCTCTCTCTCTCTCTCTCTCGGGTGTTGAGTTACTTAGTGTAATTTCAAGTTCACTCTTGGCGCTTATTCTTTGTTGGCATTGACGATTCTATAAATTCGCGAACTACAAATAAATAAATCACAAATTTTCTGATTTATGTTCTACATTTTGCCATATAGATATATATATATATATATATCTAGTGAATATATCGTAACATTTTACTCGAAAACAATATTTACGCAAGTATTATTTAACATGTCACACGCTAAACCATCATTAACACGAATCGTAATTTTTATTTAGAATTATTTAGAAATTATAACGTTTTAAATAATGATTCTATCTAATTAATTTTTTCGCTTATTTCTGTTTTACATGGCTTTTCTCTTTTTCGTATTTATTATTTCAGTTTTTGTTCCTAATATTGTGAGAAAAAAAAAAACTTGATCCATTTTCTAATCCACATATTTTATTGTAAAGATTTTCTTTTCTTTAATTATAGTTTTTCCATACTTTTTATCATTGTATTGCCAACTTTTCTTCTATTTTTCAGAACAAAAATTATGTAATTCAGACAGTGATTGCCAGTTGATTGTTCTTGTCGAAGTACAGTATAACTGATTACGATAAAGTTGTTGGATTTTCTTTTTTTTTTGTAACTTTTACTATTAACTTTTTTCCAAGATATATATTTATAAAAAGAAGTTCTGAGCTTGGAAGGAAGTATTCGACGTGTGAGTTAACGGGATGGATTTATTATAGAGGGTAGAACGATAAAGCGGTCTGCCAATACCGCGGAGAGAGAAAGAGAGAGAGAGAGAGAGAGAGAGAGAACGAAACCTTTACACGATGCCGAAGGCACGAGGCGTCGAAGCTTTGCACTGGCGGGCGTCGTTCCCGCCAGCAAAACCCCCTTAGGGGTGGTGTTCTCACTTGGCTGCCTTGTCTCACTCGGAAGGGCTTGAGTGACTTCAAAGAAAAGGCCTTACTGTACCTTGTTCGTTGCCGCCATTTGATTTGTTTCCAATCGAAAGGGGGCTTCGACCCACGAAACTTTCTGTACACCCTCCCTTGTATCACATAACTTTGTATACAAAATTGAAATCCATCTCATTCTTTTCATATTATTCAGTCAAATTTCCAATACGCATCTCTTTTGAAAAAAAAAAAAAATTCCCTTCATTCTACATATATAAAATTTCTAACAGTGGAACAAATCCAAAAGAACGTCTTTTTTCAAAAATAGTCGAATTTGACCTAATTTTCTTTTATTTTTTTATTTTATTATTAAATAATAATAATAATAATAATAATAATAATAATAATAATAATAATAATAATAATAATAATAATAATAATAATAATAATACCTATATAATTCTCGAAAATAGTGAATGAAAATTTAATCGCATATGTAATATTTTCAAAATAATGGAAATTATTTTCAAATAATTATTTAACAGTGCACTCTTGGGAAGGGAACTTGTTAGAAGACCTTGAGTTTCTACTTTAGTATGAGAATAGACTAAAGCCGATAATATTGATCAGTCATTCTATAGACTAGCAAAACTTATCCAAGAAAATTGTAAGTATTCATCTCGAGTGTTAAAAAAATAAAAATTTTTATTTTATTGTGTATATTACCAAAATGAAAATATAAAAAAAAGGATAAAAATGAGAATACTTGAATATAATGAAGAATTAAAAGGATTTCAATTTTCTTTAAACTGGAAAATGTTGTCTCGCGTCGAAAAGATAGGAATCGTTTTAGCTCCTTTAAAGACCAATCAAGACACACACACACACACCAAGTGCGAAAGTGGTGCGAGAGTATAGACACACTGGATTTCAAAAGCAATTTGCGCCCAGGAACTTTCTCTTTGGCCGCGTGCAAAAGCACTTTTGAAGAGTTTTGCCAAAAGCAAAACCGCACCTACAACTCTTTTCCCTGACGAGAATCGTGGTCCCTTGGATTAAAAAACTAAAAGTTGGCCCTGTGCATTAGTGCGGCAAATAATTGAAAGGATTCTTTACGAATAAACCCCATTCCATCCTCATTCTTCACTACTACTACTACTACTAGTAGTAGTACAACACCACCCAATATCCTTTGTTCCTCTCTCTCTCTCTCTCTCTCTCTCTCTCTCTCTCTCTCTCTCTCTCTCTCTCTCTCTCTCTCTCTCTCTCTCTCTCTCTCTCTCTCTCTCTCTCTCTCTCTCTCTCTCTCTCTCTCTCTCTCTCTCTCTCTCTCTCTCTCTCTCTCTCTCTCTCTCTCTCTCTCTCTCTCTCTCTCTCTCTCTCTCTCTCTCTCTCTCTCTCTCTCTCTCTCTCTCTCTCTCTCTCTCTCTCTCTCTCTCTCTCTCTCTCTCTCTCTCTCTCTCTCTCTCTCTCTCTCTCTCTCTCTCTCTCTCTCTCTCTTTTTCTCTCTCATCCCCAATCGCACAGTTCAGAATTCCTGTCCATTTCCCTTTTCTCAATTTCTTCAAGCATTTCGAATCGGTGCGCTTTTTAAAACAATGTAATTGTAATTCTCAGGAATACAATTTCAGAGAGACAAAGTTACTTCATTTTGCGCGCACAAAGAGACAAGCAAATATATAAGGGAGCAGTTTCGTGTCAAATATGCCATCATTATTTCGAGAATGGTAGTCAATTTAAATTAACATTGAATACGCTGAGAATTTTACACTTCAATTACTTTTAGAAATTTTCTAATAATGGAATTTATTATTTTGATTTACGTATAATTTTTATCTATTTAATTTTTTCATTTTCACCTCATCTCTATAAAATAATTATTATTACACTGCAAAAAGAAGGTAACTTATTATAAGACACATTGGCAGCAAGTTATCAAAAGTATCTTCCTATCTATCTTATATATTTAAGAAACTAATGCATTTTAAGATGTTTTTGATAACTTAGAAGCAAGTTGTAAAAAACATCTTAAAAAGGCGACCAAAACATCTTAAAATAAGATACTTCTTTTTGCAGTGTAATTAATATTATTTTGATTAAATTAGGTCCGTATTAAAAATGGTAAAAAAAAATAACTAAATTTTTAAGGCCAGGGGAAAAGTTTGTTTTTTTTTTTAAAAAAGAAACTTGTACTTTGATAAAATTTATGCTTGGTTATTACATTTTTTTTCAGTGTTATCAGAATCTCTAAACTTTTCAATATTCGTACATATTTTTATAACTTTTGCTTTTTTAAACAGCTTTTAACCTGGAGCCATAAGACTGAAATGATTTTATAGCTAGATGAACAAACCTACCCTCTTTCTGAAAGTGAAGCAACCATAAATCCTTTTATTTTCTGCATTTTTATTATTGATGTTAATTTTCCATGCTATCTCATCTTCTTTTATTTAAAGCCACTTGCTTTATATACAACTACATGAATATAATTTCAAAATCGTTTTACAGTTTTTCGCAATCAATTTTTTTTTTCTGCACAAGATTATTATTTATTTTTCTTAATATTGGTTCAATGTAAATCAAATGTAGGCTTAATATAGTTTTAAAGTAAATCAAATAGGTTGAAAGTAGTTCAATTCAGAACTTGTTCAGTTTCTTGTTTCATTTATATAAACATTCTTCAATTATATGAGAAAATCCAATAAGAAAAATAATCTTGTGTTATTTTTTATCAAGAGATTCAAAAATTTTCTTATATAACCTTTACTGGTGAATTCTGTTTCGTTTCGTAAAAAGAAATTTTATTCTTTCAGAATACCAAAGAATATTTTTAGATTTATCATTTCAGCACAAGTGTTTATTTCATACAATTTCTTTCGTGTATGTGTACAATCTCAATTTCTTTCGTGTTTTTATTTTCTTTTATTCTTAGAATCTTCCTCTTGGTTCTCAAAAAGTGGATCATAGGCAAAGGACTTTCCCAAGAGACTCTCAGTCACTTTTATCCGAAATTTTTAGAATTGTCTTATTCTCGTATTTTCAAAAAAAACGAAAAAAACTAACGTGATAAATATTATCCGAACTGGTTCGGAAATCGGAAATCATAAATTCATGAGAGACCCAAGTAAATAGGGAGCAAACTGAATGACCTTTATAAAAAAACAAAAATAATTCCCTTTGTTTCAAATCATATAGACTTTGGGACAATTTTTTTTTTAGAAACTTTTGAAAAATAAATATTAGAGGAGAATTAAAAAAAAGAAACAGCGAAGGAGAACGTTTGCGTAAACAAATTTTAAAGCAGTGTAAAGTAACAATCTATCATACTTTGGACCGGGTTCCTTGGGTTCAGAGGGTGAAAAAGCTTCGTTGTATAAAGAATGAAAAGAGGTAAATTCTCTCCACCTCGATGGGAGTTAAGTTTCCTAAAGGAGACATTTTAATTACCGTCCGCCTATTCTCTGGCAGTATATTTCGCGATGCACCTGCTCTTCTCTTTGCTTCTAGTGGCAATGGTGCATTCGAACGATCTCTCCCATTTGTCTCCTGAGTTTTATATAAAAGGCAACCTCTGAGGGAACCATTTCCCTTTCTTCCGGCCAGTAGAGGCAGAAGAGACAGCCTTGATAGTTTCTTCTTGCCCGTTGGAAAAACCTTTATAACGGATATTCACTGAGTTTCAATAAAGTCTCTCTCTCTTTTTTTTCTCTCCTATACTATAAACCAAGTAAAAGAAACTTTTCTTCCCCACTCCATTATACGAGCTTGAAAGCCTCTTTGTTGCTTTCAATCACGTTCCAGTTTATTTTGCTCTATTATCTTATTTATCAAAGATTTTATGATCCTGGGAAATTAAATCGGATATTATAGTATAGCAATACTAATAAAATCGGATATCGTTTGTAAATAAGTTCCTTTTTTTTCAAGCTTTGAAGAAACCTCTTTTTCTTTATTATCCATTTTGTTCTAAAAAAGGTATGATTGACGGAAAAATAAAGAAATTGTTTGGAATACATGTTCTGAAAATATTGATTTTCTTTGAATTAAAGAGTAATCGTCAAAAAAAAGTAACAGAAAAAATTTATATTTTTGTAGGGTAAATATAAAATCTCAAAACGTCATAAATATTTTTAATCCCTAGTTACCAGTTTCAATCGAATTTGATCCATTTTGAAAAAAGTCCTCCATATTGGATCCGACATTTTTAATTTTTAAAAACGGACATCAAATTCGTAATTTGCGATTCCAAAAAACCCCGAGTAACAAATTTCAAGTAAATTAGTAAAATTTCTAAAAAATCGTCCTCCATATTTGAACCGCCATTTTGAATTTTTGAAAACAGTCGTCAAATTCGTAATCTATTCCAATAATCCTCAAGTAATGAATTAAATTAATTGTTACAAATAAATTAGATGAATTTCTAAAAATCGTCCTTCATATTGGAATCGCCATTTAGAATTTTTGAAAACGGTCGTCAAATTCGTAATCTATCCCAATAATCCTCAAGTAATAAATTAAATTAATTATTACAAATAAATTCGATTAATTTCTAAAAATCGTCCTTCATATTGGAATCGCCATTTTAAATTTTTGAAAACGGTCGTCAAATTCGTTAACTATACCAATAATCCTCAAGTAATAGATTAAATAAATTATTTTAAGTAAATTCGATTAATTTCTAAAAAAAAAATCCGCCATATTGGATCCGACATTTTGAATTTTCGAAAACTGACATCAAATTCATAATAAGCGACACATTTTTTCAAAAAAGAATCTAGTAAAAGCCTTTTCTTTGCCCCCCCATAACCGAATATACCCTCTTAATTGACGTAATAGATTTTTCTCATTATTCACAATTGAGAAAGAAAAAAAAATTAACTTTAATTATCCACGTGAATTGTGTTTTGATACCACAATTGAGGACAAATTGTGTTTTGCAAGAAGGATATATGTATATATATATATATATATATATATGGGATTGTACAATGTTGTATATATCTGAATGCAGTCGGGAAATGTAAGAGGAATACTAATAGAGGGTGGCATTTGTATTAATGAATGGTCCCTGTGGGTCCATTGCCATGGATGTAGGCACGCAGAAGACCATGCGTCTTATAAAGGGAGAGGGTTTGCTATATTTGCTCCATGCGCGCCGCGGGACTTTCAGGACAACTGTCCAAGATAATCAAGACTAACAGCTTCGACTGATCCTTCAAGCTCTTCTTCGTCGTCACCCTCCGCCATTCCTCTTGACCCCCACCTTCTTCTCCTCCCCCCACCTAACTTTCTCCTCTCTATTCCACTCTATATCTCAATTTATGTCACAATAATGTCACTTTAAGACGACGTTCATGATGCTAGATTTCTTTGGGAGCTCGCACAAGTCTGTTTTTCGACGCGTCGTCGACGACTTTATATTCCAAGACAAAACGCCCTCTCTTGCGAAACAACATACTTTGACACGTCGTTATTCCTTTCACGATAATGCAAAATAGTCACGAAAATCAATTTTTAAGCGCGATATTTTTTTTTGTCATTTTAAATAATAATTATTTATAAAATTATTATTAATTTTTTTTTTTTTAATTTTTTACAAAGTGGAAAACAATTTTAATTTTTATTTTTAAGAAAGAAGATCACTTTCTTATTAGTAATGGATATTTCAGAATATCCTAAGAACATTCTATTCGAAAATTAATTATTTTTTGACGAAAATTTTTTTTTTTAACTCTTCATTCACTACGTCAATTCCACTGTTTGGAGATAAAATTCATAATCGAATTAATAAAAAAAAAAAAAAAAATGAAGACTTCAATTTGAAAAAAATAATTCATATTCAGAGTTTGTTTTGTAAACGTAGGTGAATTAAAAAAAAATTAGAAAATGCAGGAAACGGGATGAAGTGGAAAGAAATGACAAGATAAAGTTGATAAAAGGGGAAAATTGATTATATCTCGATGATGCAGTGGATGATAACAGAGTCGATTGATTAAAGCTGAACGCAGTCCTGTTTCTACGCGAATCACCCTTTCTGTTAATGGGATTGGGAACGATGACAAGAGTGTCAGAGAGAGAGAGAGAGAGAGAAAGGGGGGGGGGGTCCACTCCACTGTTAGGGGGTTAATGCTTCACATAAGCTTCCCGAGAACGTGCGTATTACTTGTTTGGTTTTATGCTTCAACGATGCCAAACACGAAATCTACTTTCAACTATCGGAATAGCGAAATGAAACCGACAACCACGCCAGGTGTGATTAAGGTTATTGCGAAATTACTGGTCAAAGGAAACCTAGACAAGTGAAGCATAATTTTATTGAAAGTTCATTAAAACAATATTAAATTCCACCGCATGCATTTCAATATTATACCTTTTACAAAATTTTACTCTAAATAAAGAAGTAACCACTTGAAAAGCTCTTAAAATATATATCTATTCAATTTTCGTTTTGTCAATTTGAAAATATTACTTTTTAACTTGATAAATGAATTACAATTGTTTTTTTAATTCGATAAACAAAAGATAAAAAAGAATTTGTTAAATCGTTTTGTTTAGAAAAAAATTTTTTCACCAATTTTAATTTTCAAAATCTGAATCCTTGAAAATTCCCCTGGTTACAAGTTTTCCAAATTCAAAATGGCGGATCAAATATGGTGGCCAAAATTTAAAAAGTTGAGCTACGCTTATGAAAATTGCTACTCGGGAGGTTTCGCAGTCTCTGATTACGAATCCGGTGTTAGTTTTGCAAAATTCAAAATGGCGGAAACAATATGTCGGACAAAATTTTGAAAGTAGAGCCACGCTTATAAAAATTGCTATACGGGGGTTTTTGGGGTCGCTGATTATGAATTCGATGTCAAGTTTTCAAAATTCAAAATGGCGGATCAAATATGGTGGCCAAAATTTAAAAAGTTGAGCTACGCTTATGAAAATTGCTACTCGGAGGTTTTCGCAGTCTTTGATTACAAATCCGGTGTTAGTTTTGTAAAATTCAATATGGCGGAACCAATATGTCGGACAAAATTTTGAAAGTAGAGCCATGTTTATAAAAATTGCTATACAGGGGGTTTTTGGGGTCGCTGATTATGAATTCGATGTCAAGTTTTCAAAATTCAAAATGGCGGATCAAATATGGCGCCAAAATTTAAAAAGTTGAGCTACGCTTCTGAAAATTGCTACTCGAGAGGTTTCGCAGTCTCTGCTTATGAATCCGGTGTTAGTTTTGCAAAATTCAAAATGGCGGAACCAATTTGGAGGCCAAAATTTAAGCCACGCTTATAAAAATTGCTACTCGGGGGTTTTTGTGGTCGCTGATTACGAATCGGATGTCAATTTTACAAAAGGCAAAATGGTGGATCAAATATGGCGGCCAAAATTTAAAAAGTTGAGCCACGCTTATAAAAATGTCTACTCGGGGGTTTTCCGGGTCGTTGATTACGAATCCGATGTCATTTTTTCAGTTCAATATAGCGGATTCAATATAGTCTAACAAATTTTTTTTTTCTCTTCCCAAAAACGACCGGTTTCTGGAGAATATTGCATATAAATTAAATTCAAATTTCAAATATATATATATAAATTTCCGGTTACTGATTCAGTATCAGGAAAATGGAGAAGAATATTAACCTATTCGGGTGGTCTTTGTGAAAACTCACTAAACCTGGATTATATACCAAAGAGTAAATCTTGTTTAGTCTCTCTCTCTCTATATATATATACTAAAACCACAAGATCACAGAATTCTACACACGTGTTTCTATTTTCCTGGTAAATGTCGTGGTCTAGACTTTTGGACCTGTATATCGAAACATCGAATATATTCGAGATGCATTGGTAGCTTTCACGATGATCGATTCGTTCAGAAAAAGATATTACCAAATGGAACGATGTGGGGGTGGGAGGTTTAGGGACACAAGAAGAGCAGGGTTTGTAGTATGTCAATATCGATAGGTCGGTTATTCATCAAATTTCAAGTCGAGAGACTTTCAGAAATAAAATACAAATAAAATGCAAATAAGACCAACTTTATTCCAATATTCAAACTTTGAATTTTGAATCTTGCTATGCTGAATTTTTTTTTCAAAATGGAATTTTTTTCTAAAGAAAAAAAGAATAAAAATGAAGTTTACACATTAGAACAAAATGTTTTTTTGGTTTGAAAGTTTTTCACTTCTTAAATTTGAACGTTCACTCGCTCGTGAAGAATGGTCCATTCGCGATATGATAGCCGGAGGTCCAATCAGTTAAAACTGTCTCTCCTATCGACAAATATTCGCTTTTTCCAATCTTTCTCAGTCATTCTCGGAGGCGTTGAATCTCGAAGGATTAGACTTGGGCTCGAAAGAGAGACGAGATGAAGGATATCAGTCGAACGATGGGAGGAAAGTTAGAATGAACAGGAAAATGGGATGAGAGGGGGGGAGGAGGAGGAAAAGTAAAAAGAGGATGAAAGTCTCTCTTGAAGATAGTCCCAGGAATCGATCAGTACTTTCAGTAGTTAATTAAACTCTAAGTTATTAAATCCGTAAAAACTGGTACGATCGGTAGCATTCAGTCCCCCTAGCGACTTTTCTCTATCAGCCTTCTCACTCCTTTGACTGCTTTCTCCGATTTTCTCACTGCTCATACGCCTCTGATTCGTTACGTCGTTAGAGCACTCGTATTTTTCTTGCGACTCTTCTTATCGATCCCGGGGGTCCTTTGCCCTCCCTTTTTCCCTCTATATATGTATATATATAGTGAACGAGAGCTTCTATGTAAAAACGTCCCTGATCTAGTTTGTGATTCACAACCTGGAAGATCTTTCGTCTGCGCGATACTTGATGGACGCTGTATGCACAAGTTGACATGGTTGAGGCTTTACGACCTTCTTCCGCTTTTCCCAGATGGATCCCCTGTGAAATTTCTTTCCCCGGTCGTCAATCTTAAAATTCTATAAGATTCGCGGCAAGTCGAAGTTATAAAAAAAAAAGAAACAGGGCAAAAAAAAATAGTAACTGGTGTAATAAAACGCTAGAAGGTACATTTTCAAGTACCCGTTTCTGCGTGTAATGCAAGATTTGCAACATTTAGTGATACGAACTACTCGCGCGAAATTTTTATTGCACAGTTACATATTGGTATTTTTTCTTTGAAAATTTAAAAAAAACACCTCTCAAAATGACGTTTGAATTTCAATTTTTTATTCCCAAGAGCACAATTTTAAATATTTAAATTTTATTTACTGGAATTTTTTAAAAAATAATTTTTCTAATATGACACACAGAGAAAAATATTAAAAAATGAGTTTTCTAGTAGTGTTTTACAGAACAGGTTCTGAAAACGATTTCCAATTTTCATTTCACTTCAAATAAACTGCTCTTTTGTAGTAAAAAATTTCCCGGAAAAATTGAATGAATATTAATTATATTTATTATATTCAGGAATAACAAAAATAATTGAAAAAACATCAAATATAGTCGACTTACTTTTCAGAAGTTTTAAAATGAGAAAACTATGAGACTTGGAAACACTCAAATCCTAAAGCTTTCAAGCGTGAATCAAATTGAATAAAACTCTAAAAGTTCATAAATCCAAATCAGGATTCACGACCACGGGAAAAATTTGCATCTACATAAAAAAAAAGAGGAAAAAAAAAAAGAAAGGGCAGAGGAGATCGTTCTTGCCAGAGTGGAAGAACGAAAACTATAACGGAAGGGTTTACCAGTTTGGTGGGTGGTATACATTTCGCTCGAATGGGTTGGCATCCGCAGCATGCGGGCTGGATCCATTTTACGAGTGTTGCTCTTGTACCAGAGGGACAACGCGCGCAAGAGGTATGGGTATATACTTTTTTAATCCTGAAGTTGTATTTACGCGCGAATAATAGCACTTTCTTGTCCCTTGTCGTCCTTGAGAGGGTTTCTCCCCTATTTATGACGCTCCTTCCTTTTTCCCTTTAACATCTGACTTGGGAACTAGAATTTATATATAATATACTCGCGGTGCGGTGAATTAATACGTTTATAAAAATTTACATTAACCATTTATATACATGTTTGGTGTATGTCTGTGAATAATGAAAGTTTGAATAAGTTTTCTACAAGAAAAACTTTGCTCTTCATTTTTCTCCTCTCCAAGCATAATTTTCCACCTAACTTTCTCCCGGAAGTCAATCTCCATCCTGAGTCTGTAATTTGATTTTTTAACTTTTGTATTCCAATATAACGCGATTTCTTAATTAGAAAAAAAATTTTTAGTCAAAATTTCATTGGTGCACACCCTAAAAAAAGTAATCTTGATTCTAGCGAATTCCTCTTAATTTGATGCATATTTTCCTCTTATATATTGTATCAAAAGTAATAGTCTTCACTTGAGAGGATTTTCCTCTCGCATATAATTTGACAATTATGGTTATAAACTGAGAAAGTAAGGCTATTATCATGCACTAAATTAAATATCTATAATTAAATATTAAATATAATTAATGATTTATAGTTAATTACTTATATTAATTAATAGATTTCTTTATTTATTTAACTTTAATTCAATGTTTTTGATATCAGAACCTCAAAAAAATTGTTTTGTTTTATTATTAAGTCACCAAAGAATAAAAATATTCTACATTCAAGTGGAATACTTTTTTTTAAGAGGAAAAATTGAGAGGATATTAGAAGAGGATTTTTCCTCTAAATATGAGAGTACTTTTTTCAGGGAGTGTACCTACTTTTTTTTCAGAGACAAAAATTTTAAATATTAATTTCAAAATAAGAAACACGTAAAAAAAAAAACGAAACGTAACAAAAGCAAAAATATTGAATGTAAAAACAATATGTTTTGTTCAATTTGAATAATTTTCTGTAGTTTTGATATCAACACACTAAAAACAGTTAAAAATATGTCACTTGAAAGAAATTTACTATTAGAAAAAATATCTAGAATATTTGAAAGAAAAGTTACATTCAAAGAGGATTTGAAAATATTTAAAACAAAAGACTTCTTTTAAAAAATAATAAACTCTCAATAACTTCATGAAAAAAAATTTTCTTTTTCAGAGAAAAAAACCTATAACAAAATTTTCTTTGAAAAAAAAAAATGCATGAAAACTCGAAAGCAATTCTATAAAAATTTGCTAACAATTGAATTCTTTTGAAACTATTTCGATTTTTTTTTTTTTTTTTTTTTTAAAATATGTATTCATCTTTTTTGTTAAAAAAAACAAATTACATCTTGTTCTTTGTTTCAATATATTGTTTCTTTTGAAAATAGTAGTAGTTTTTTTCCTTTTTTTTTTTAATCGGACAAATTGAATGAGTTTGTTGAAAAATGGAAAAGCGCTTTTTTTCTATTAAACGATGTGTTCCTCGTTTAATAATAGATTTCCCATCTTTTTTTTTTTTTTTCTTACCCCAAGTCCTTTGGGATCGATTTTCTCCTAAGAAAAACTGGTATATCGTTGTATAAAATATTGTCGGAAAAGGCCTTTGAATCCAAGCGATACGACAGGCAACAAATATGTGAAAGCACCCTCGTTGTAAGACTAAGGTGTCGGATGATAAAAAGGATAGAAAGGGGGGAAGAGATGTCTTTGGAAGAGCGTGTAGGTCATAAATGTACGAGGCTGCGAATACTGGCGTGCATTTGCGGCTGTACGGCGGTAGATAAACCGCTGAGTCAAGCTGTTTGACTTGCACATTTCTAGCGCGGTGAAGGTGTGCGCGCCACCCCCGTTCGCCGACGGGGACTATAAAAGCTCCCTTGAAATTGAACTGCAGAAAATGAGCGCTTTTCTGGTTACTATTTCTTTTACCTATATTTAAATTGCCATCAAAAAAAAAAATTCTCTTGTACATTCAAAATTATTATTACTACTTATTAAAACTTTGAACAAATTTATTAATATTTTTTACGTTAAAAAAGGTCTTTTTTTCTATTCTATTGCATTCTATTTGAAGTTAAATAATTTCTTTTCAATCGTATTTAAAAAAAACATCGCCACCAAAAAAAAAGGGGGAAAAAATTATTTACTCCCAGAAAAATGCAAATCTTTTTTCACTAAAGTTTCTTTTTTAGAATTTAACTTTTATTCTTGTAAAAAAGTTTAAACTTTCATGGAGAATCTTCTTCAATTGTTATTATAAAGAAAAAAAAAAAAAAAGTTGAAAGAAAAACAGAGTGTAAGATTGCAAGACAAAGTAGAAAAGTCAAGTTCATAAGTTACTAAAGCGCAATAAATTGAAGAATTATTTTTAGCAGCGTAAGCTCTGATATTTCATGAATTCAAAACTCAGTGAAACTTTCCAAGGTTTGAAGTACTAGGGGAGAGATAAATAAAAATAGGTTTCTCTTGTTAAAAAAAATTAAATAAACATATATATAGATCGTGTCACGTCACTGTAACTTTAATATTCATATTATAAGAATTTTTAAATCTATACCGAGTTGCTTTTTTCTTGCGACAAACACCCGTGTTTTTGTTACGCATCTAAATACCTTTCTCTTAAATGTAAAATTTCCGCCCTTTTGTCAACTAAACATCTTTCTTTTATATATAAAAGACCCCTGCGTTTTGTATCTTCCTACGTCTATATACTGTATTTCTAAAACATACAAATAGAAGTGAGAAACCTTTTATGACACTAGAAGAGCATAGACCCCACGAAACAAAATGCTCTCTTTCTAATTTTCCTTATGTGCTAAAATCAGACGAACCCCTGTAGTATCGCTACATTAGAAGAGCACAGACACTCCAATTATGTAATAAATGTTCTCTTTCTAATTTTCCTATGCGACAAACCCCTGTGGTATCACCACATTAGAAGTGCACAGACGCTCTTCTACAGCTGCGAATAACCGTAGTCGTACTCTTTCTATTCTGTATTAGAACGGTACAAAAATCTCCTTTAACATTCAACTGAGAGAGAAGGACTCAACTTTGGTTTCCAATATTAGGGTGAAAAAAAGTATAGCACAACAATAAAATTTTATCTATTCTCTTACGAAAATTCAGTATAATAGGACTACATTTTCACGGAGAGACCAGTTTTGAAATCCTCTTCATACGTATTACATCAAGCTCATTTTTGATACCAGTCGACGTCTTCTAGTTCAAGTACACAATTTTCTTATACTAAAGTTAAAGTCAAGTGTCAAAACCTTCTACATTAAACGAGGATCTTTTCTTCTCATTACATTTGGCAATTATCCATTCTTCCTTTTCTTTTTGGAAGAGACTCTTTTCCTGTGACACCAAAGGACACAGCAGTCGTCCTGTTTCTTTCAACACACCTACTACTGAATTTTAAGGTTAGTGTTTTATATTCTCACTCCTAACTTTTTCTAAACTTGTCGTATATTTGTAGTAACCCTTGCATTTCTTATTTCAGTTGAATGCTGAACTCTCTATTTCCTGGATTGGTTGGTTCGAGATTCCCCCTCTCTCTCATATGAACGAATTGTTTTAACTAAAAATACTTGTCTAAATAAATTGTAACCCAACTATAAAATTAATCACTATTCTCTTTCATTCCTGTATCCTTAGTTTAGAGCCTTCTGCTCTGTAAATAAAACAGGTATACCCTGAATCACCGAAGCGATAATAAATAAAATAAAATATTATTTCGTTAGTTATTTCTCTATTTGAGACGTAACAATTGTATAAAAATGTGTTCAATGTTTGGAAACACTATAAATACAAAAAAGTGAGGAGAAAATAGATTCAAGTTTCGAAAGGTCTGCTGGTGAATTGATGATTGCTTTTTGACTCTCTAATTCGTGATATCTAGTACACCAAACGGAAAATAGGGGAATCGTCGATCAGAGCGAAAGAGGTCGCGTGAACGGGATATTTGATATCGTTCGGTAAACATGAAAATACGTAAAATTTGAAATTGTTCAGCACGGTTCGCCTAACTCGCCAGTCGATATTAATATCCATAGGAAGTATTCACTGTGCATCCATCCCTTCATCGCTGAAGCTCTATTTGCTAACTTCGATTACAAAACAAACGTGTACGCTCTCGTTTTTTTGTGGTACATATATATATATATATATATATATATATCGATGCAATATAATATTGCGCGATGTCGGCATATATTTGCATAACAAGCTCATATCACAGAGAGAGAGAGAGAGAGAGAGAGAGAGAGAGAGAGAGATCTAATTTTTTTCAGTTCTCCAATTGGTCTACATGTTTCCAATTTTTGTTTTAAATGTTACTTACACTTTATCGACTTTTTCAATTCAACTTTATTTTACAATTAAAAAAAAATGTAAAATATTCTTTTTTTATGAAAAAAATTAACTTTTTTAATTTAACATTATATTTTACAATGACGTGAATTAGAATATAGTGAAAAGGGATTTTTTTTTTATCTTTGGAGTATTATAATATTGTATAAATGATTTTTATAGATTTGTACATATATGTATAAATATATAATCTGATTGTAATACGAATGTTAATAGGATTTCGGTGATAGCTCATAATTTGTTGAATTACTTAGGTAACTCAGTAAACCGTAATCGATAATTTGTTGATCAACCTATTACAATTAATACCCTCAAAATTTGTTGCCATTTCCAACATTTAATCCGCATAATGCGCTTTGTCTTTCCATTATTGGTAATAAATTTCAACGATTTAATAATTAAATCGTTTAATAATCTGTTCGGGGCATTCACAATAATTTACTCAAATAGATTGAAAATTTCAGTTTCAATTGTTTAATTAAAAATTGATATTAATTCCCCTTTTTAATGTTTCTTTAAAAGTTTTGCTTACAAAAAAAAAGGGGACGAGAAAGGAATTTCCAATGCATAATACAAAAGTGACAAGACATCCGGGGCATTTTACTAAGAAACTTTACATGTTCTAGTATTTTGAAAAAGTTTTCAGTAGTAAGATGGGTATTTTTCAGTTGAAAAGTAAAAAGACTCTTTGAAGATACGCCTTCTAACCGAATAGTTTTTGGTTCCCAAGATACAAACTCAATTTTCGCTAGAATGAACATTTTCGACCAGTGTACTGAATTTAGTTCTCATTATTTATGCCATGGTGAATTTTCCGTTTCAAAATTCAATTTCAAAATCTAGAGTAGTATAAAATTAAATGTTCCAAGTTTGGAATCAAGTTTCTCTGGATAGAATAACACAAACGTTCAAGTTTTTTTTTTTTTATTTTCTCTGTGTGTATGTCATTCAATCAAACATTTTCGTCAACGATATATGAATTTCATGTTTCAAAGAGAAAATGCAAATGTTTAATCTCTTTGTCAACTATATACACGTTTTAATATTTTCTATATAATTGAAATTTAATATATGTCTAAATTTTATATTTTTAGTTGTATAAGGAAGAAAAAATTTCTGTTTTTTTTTTTAAGTACTGAAAAATAGAGATAATTGTTAAATAATTCGAAGGAACCGCCAAGGTCGTTGGATTTAGGAAACTGCCAACTCTGGTTACAAGTAACAGTGGTTTAGTAACGATAATTGGCACGAAGGTGTGTGGTGGAATTTCGCTGTACGAAATTTGATTTGCAAATTTGGTTAGTCCTTGTCCTCTACATCCCTCGACTGTAGAACCAACGCCGTTGTCCTTTAGGAACGACGCGCCACAGTCTCGTGGGATAAAGAGGCCGAGGAAAGGAAAGCGTCGCATGAATTTTAATTTCTCCTCGCGTCACTAGTGACGCAGCTTCCGGCGCGCCACTTGGGGACCAAAAGGGCATAACGAGCGACTAAAGTTTTATTTTTTTTTTTTTTGACGAAAAATTAAAAAGTTTCTACCCCCCTCACTTTCGAGTTAAGTTTGTCGAGACCTCTGATGCCCGTAAAGTAATTACTCGAGAGAAGGTCCGATCCTTGTGATTTCCCCGCCCTATTAACTTAGCCCCTTTCCAACCGCCAAGTCCGCTTCGCCCACACCAACTTGTTTTCGCTGCTTCTCCCCCCCTCTCTCTCTCTCTCTCTCTTCTCGACAAACAAGGAGTAAACTTGGGAAAAGAGACGAAAAGTAGACTCATTTAGAAGTGTTTGTATATATATTTACTGCCCCCTGGATATCCTTCCGTGACGTAATTACTGACTCTCACCCTAAAACTGACATGGGGCAAATAGATCGTGATCAGTTTACAGAGAGGCCAATTCGAGAAAAATAATAGCTACAAAAAAACAACAACAACAACTACAAAAAAAATACCTTTTTTTTTCTTTGCTGTTCGTAAAAAAATGTTTTTACAAGTGAAAGAAAAAAAAATTCTCTATCAACTAAATCTTCGACACTAATTAATATTCATTTTACTGAAATGACAGAATGTGTCGTGTACAGAGTAGCAACGAAATTTCAATTCTGAGACGAAAGGAAAAGGAAAAAAAATCATGGGACTTTAAAAGACTTTTGATGTTGAGTAGTACGCCAATCAAGAGGCGTATATAAAAAAAAAGGAGAAAGAAAACGATGCTATACAGAGAGTACGAGAGAGAAAGAGAGAGAGAGAGAAAGAAGGAGAGATAAAAGCAAGGGAAGGTGGAAACGAAGAATTTGCAAGCCAGATTGAAAATTTTGAAATTTAAATTTCCTCCAGCAGACTTAAAAAGTCCGGCCTCGTCGATTCACGAGGGGGTAGAAGGCGAATGCACGTACTAAAATCCGAGCAAGATCCGCTAATTGCCGGTTAATTTCGCCAGTCGTGAAATGAGCACGTTTTGCTAATCTCAGTTCAAACGTAGCCCATCGATTATCGATAAATTGCGGTTCCTTGCAATTTAACTATTTTATCTTTTTCCCCTCTTCAATATTTGGATCAGATTTGAATTTTAAATTCCACTAAATTCACTAATTTTAATTACTCTTTTGACTAAAAGTTATTGGTTATAAAGATTTGTCCTCTTTGTGCGTTACTACTATTAATTATGGTTATAATCGTTACGATAAAGAAGAAAAGAATATTGTATTTTAATAGTAACAGTAATAGTAAGAGTAACAATAGTAGTAATAGTAATAATATTAGTAACAGTAACAATAGTAGTTATAGTAACAGCAGTTAGTAATAGTAACTGTAACAATAGTAGTTATAGTAACAATAGTAATAGTAGTAGTAACAGTAACAGTAACAGTAACAATAGTAGTAATAGTAGTAATAATAACAATAACAATAGTAGTAATAGTAACAGTAACAATAGTAGTAATAGTAATAAAAACAATAACAATAGTAGTTATAGTAACAGCAGTAGTAATAGTAACTGTAACAATAGTAGTTATAGTAACAATAGTAACAGTAGTAGTAACAGTAATAGTAATAGTAACAGTAGTAGTAATAGTAATAATAACAATAACAATAGTAGTCATAGTAGTAATAATAACAATAACAACAGTAGTAATAGTAACAGTAACAATAGTAGTTATAGTAACAGCAGTAATAATAGTAACAGTAACAATAGTAGTAATAGTAATAGTATAGTATTAGTAACAGTAATAGTATGAGTAGTAGTATCAGTAACAGTAATAGTAACAGTAAACATTAAATAAAAACTGATGTAAGGAATAATACTAATAGAATTATTTAATTTAAAAATAACTTTCAATTTAGTTAAGAGGTCACGTGGAAGGAGAGTTAATCAAATTAAAAAAAGGGCTGTTTTTGTATTACAAATATAAGTGGTATACTATCAAACAAGCATTAGTGTCCAATTTCGTTTCTGACAATTCATTCTATTTCCACGCTGTTCACGTTCCTTGACCTCGATAGTGTAGCAAAAATGTTGGGGTAACTCGTTACTGTTCTTTGAATTGGATAGTTTTCCATTAGCAATCATAACAACGTTCTTTGGTCGTTTCCTCGTGACTTTTACACACAGGAATAAGGGAAAATAAGAGGTCAAAAAACATGAAATTGAAATAATGAAGTTTGCTTATTTAAGCTACTTACTTATATTACCCCAGTGGAGATGATCTCATTTTCATAAATATGAACACCAATATAAATTGACACCAAACAAAAATTGTCCTCTTTGAAAAATGGTATTTTATGAAAAAATACTACTCACCTGTAACAAAGAAAAAAAAACAATATTTTATTTATGTAACATATAGCATGATTGTATTTTTATTTTTTTTTTTTTTTAGAAATAAATAAAATTATATATTGTATAATTCTCAAAAATAGTGAAAAACATTTTTGACATTATAATAGTGTTTCTGCAATTTTTCTCATTTGTTTTCAATTTAAATAATAAACATTTTTCATTATTGTACTTTTAAAAATGAAGAATGTCTATATTTATAAAAATAATTCAATTTCAAATATGTGATTAAAATTATGTAAATTATAAAAATTAGATTGTCAATCCACCAAGTGAAAATCAAGCCAAGGGAATATGCTAATGAAAGCAAATAGTAGCATTGTACCATGTAACATGCTTTCAACATTTAAATTCAAATCATTTCTTTGGCTTTTGGAAAATGAATTTAGAAAGCACACACGTCAGTCATCCTCGAAATTCTATATTACGAAACAGTTTAAAAAGCCTTTTATAAAAATCGGGCTTTTAATAATAATAATAATAAAAAAAAATTCTTCCCATGAAAATGAACAGATAAAATTAGAAAATAAATTACAAAGGGCAATAATATATATTTCGAAATTAATCAATAAAGATTATGAGTAATATAGCGTCGTCAACGCGTCTAAGACAGTAATTCGTTGCGATAATCTGGCAGGACATACGAGAGGGAGAGGAGTTGGTGATAACGACCTATGGATTCGGTTTGAGCGTGAGTGTGGTATGTATTGGATGTATTGAGTACTATATAGGGGAACTAGAAGCTCTTCAGCTGGTTCTGCTTATATAGAGGCATAACCATCACCAAATATAATTCAGTCCAGGTATGTATAGTGCTCTCACTACTCCATTCGGTAGCTATGTCCAGTGCGCTCCTGTATCCTGTAATGCATTATATCCAAGTAGGACACCATTTATACACATACACACACACACACACATATATATATATATATATATATCAGCCTGAAACCCTTATCTATTCATGCATGTGCTTAATAACCCAGAGATGGAAAACACTGAATTTCATTTAAGGGTTTCTTCAATAACAAATTTCTGCCTGTTTCTGACGTGACCCTTTCTCCCAAGATCCCTTATTTTTCGCCATTATATACTGATTTAATCAACCCTTCAGCACCAGATTTTTATCGCTTTTTTATTTATTTTCTCAATTATATAATTAAATTAATTAGTTAATTCATCTCGAATGGAAATTTTTCCAGGGCCCAGATCGGGGCCTGATCAGGCTGCCATTATTAGGGAATAAAACACCATGCCTGATGTGGTCCTGATTAGGAAATCTACATTTTCTAGTCGTCCTAGTTTGGCCCTGATTTCTTGGTAAACAGTTTCTATACAGTTAAGTAACTGAAAACTAGATAGTTTTAGGAATAATCGTATCCAAACGCAACTGCGCTTGCGCTACATTAACTCTCTCATTGGCCTAGAAAAAGCGCTTTTTTTATGAAATACTTTATTCTGCGAAAATATTAAATATTATGCGTTTACGCCTTTTTTACTTTGGACGGCATGAATTTACTTTTTTGTTTAGTAATTGAGTATTTATTTTTTTTATTAAAAATTTTATTAATAATTGTTTTTTAATAATTACAATAAGGAATAATTGTTACGAGACAATTGCATAAAATATTGTCAGGAAAAAAAAAATACAAAATGTATAAAATAAACATTTGTAAAGTGCGGCGTAAACAGATAATAATAAATCAAAAGAAATGGGATGAGTTAAATAGAACCCGAGGAGTTGGCTTAGTACATTATTAATTATCATTACCCAAGGATGAACCAAGCAACGTTTAAACTAAGTCTCGAGTTTTAAGTAATTTGCAGTGTGTGGGTGTATCATCCAGGAGACGAGGTATTTTTTTTTTATCCACAGTCTCTTTTTTTTCTGATGTTTTTTTTTTTTCTTTTTTTTTGTGTCCTTACATGTCGTGTATTTATTCGTCACTACTACCACTACGTGAACCACCGCAAGTGAACTTCATTTATCTTAACCCTCTCTTGTCGAGTTCATGTTAGAACAGCGACCCATCATGAGAGAAGAAGAGGAACGGGAGAAAAAAGAAAAAGAGAGCACCGTCTACTCTCTCTATATATGTATTTAGAATGTAAAAACTTACGCACACTTTTGCAAAAATCATCATCAAAAAGAAATGACAATATGTTGGCTGCTAAAAAGAACTAGGATTCGAGCAAGAGAAAAGGGGCTTTTGTTGTGCGATTTCTAGAGCGGAAAATTCAAGATGACCTGTTTCATTATTGGACCAATTTAATGCCTTACTTACTCACTGAGATATGGTTCTAAAAAAGAGAGAGAGAGACTCCTAGCTTTTTTTTTTTTTTTGGTCTTAAGGCTTAATATTTTTTTTCTTTATCAAAAACACGATTTTTCTATAGTATTTTTCATATATTTTATTTTATAATCATAAATTTTTAAATAAAATTTCTCTAAAAGAAAATAAAATTCAAAAGTAATGAATTTAAATGAAAATAATTTGCGGGAAAAAAAAAAGCTTTTGGAAGGACAGATCAATTGCTTGTCGTCGGGAAATAGCGATAAAAGTGGCACTTGGAAACCGCACGAGAACCTTATATATATATATATATATAAAAGAGAAGAAGGGGTTGTGTCGTTGGAGGGTACTCGGGATCGAAAGTTTATCCGGTCGATTAACGTCAGCGGGTTTCTCGCCGCGTGGAAAACATAACTTTTCCATGGTGGAAGAGAGAAAAAAAGAGAGAGCGAGAGAGAGGAGGGACATTAGCCGCGGGGAGTCGAAAGAGAGCGATAAATGAGGTTCGAAAGTGGGGTACGTGGAAAAGCGGACGACGCGTCGTACGTTACGATATATCTTCGACGGCTACGTGACCGGAATTCTAAAGGAGGTTAAAGGCGGATTTGTAACGTATTTTTCGACGAGGCGGAAATACCTATCGACTTACCCGCGCACACGTGATCAGACGTCTCGCAATTTCCGTCACGGCTTCTCTCGTCGACGAGAAACGAGAGCTGGAGCGGAACGACGACGAGAGACGCTCCTCTCGTTCCAATGTCGAGTGGAATGTCGTTAACTAACATTTACTTCTAATAAAAATAAAATAAAAAAAAACCACTTGGCATTCTCTCATTTGTCTCCTCGGGTTTATTTTTTAACAATTGGTAATTTTCTATTAGAATATTTATATTTATTCATTTTTAATGTTTATTTAAAATATTTTTCACTATTGTTGAAAAATAAAAAGGGGGACAAAAATATAAAAAAAAGTACATTTGTCTGACAAAATCGATTTTTACTACTTGATGTCATGTCTGACATAACTGGAATTTTACTACTTGTAACTTTTTCTATTTTTCATGTTCTATTCTAACTGTTGCATTCTATTTACAAATCAAAATAATGTTTATGAAAAATTAAGAAAATCGTTTAGATAAGAGATAAATGTTCTATAAAGTATTTTTCATTTGGATATAATCTTTGAATTTATATGGACCAACTCGTGTTATCATTCCGAAAGCACGTGTAGAATAAATGCAATTTCTCTCCCCCCCCCCCCCGTCTCTAAAGTGGTGGGACAAATCGACTAAAGATGGACCCTTTAAAAAGGAACTTTCTTTAACTTTCACAAAAAATGTCTCTCTTCTCTTGGGAAACAATTTTAAAATAAACTGAAGAAACGTCTCTATGTATTTTATTCTCTACATTTGAATTAGTGAGAATTCGTTCACTATAATTTAAATTAGTAGAAATTTTTACTTCTTTTTTTTAGTAAAATATTACTATTTAATTTTATTTATTTATTTTAGTACTTTTATTCATTTTTTTTTTGGTTTTAGTAAAAAAAAAAAATGACTAAAAAGTAGAAGAGATTTTCACTAATTTTTAGTAAAATCTTACTATTTAGTTTAGTAATTTTTTTCTATTTAAAATTTTATTCTATAGTTTTAGTAAAAAATGACTAAAAATTATAGTAGAAACTTTCAATAATTTTTAGTAATTCAAGAAATAAAGAAAATAGAAAGAAAACGAAAAAAAAAATATTTTATGCAGAAAAAAAAAATTTTCAGTTAGTAAGTAAAAGAGAGAGAGAGAGAAAGAAAGAGAGAGCGTTATATATACGTTTCAATATTATGTTTTAAAAATCTTTTCCCTTACGATGCTAAAGCAGACGAAGCGGAAGCAAATATTCCATGCACGCTTTGTTCGACGATTAAAATGAATAAGCATCGTAGTTTCCCCAAAAGCAGACACCATCACGCATTTAAAGTAAAAGGTGGAAGAGCAGAGAAGAGAGAAAGAGAGAGCGCGCGTTGGGCCACAAGTGGACGCTTTTCCAAGAAGCGACGGAAATCCGGTATGCGCATATTTTGCGTACATACTATTTAACAAACAAGCATCTATTTTACATATATATATATCTGTGATGATATACTGTTAAATTTCAAGAAAACCCTGTGAGATTAAAAAAAAAAAAAAAAAAAAATACTTTCCTTTGTTGGCATAAAAAAACACACATCCAATGTCCATCGACATTCCATTTCCGCTTTTCCCGAAAGTCCCAACCTTTATCGGATAATGCCTCTAAATCCCTAACCGAACTGAAAGAATCACCATATAAATTGCAGAGTCTGCTTTTTCTCTATAAATATTAAAAAGGACGAGGTGCTATTCATACCTACAACGTTCCGTTCTCCTTGATCCTTTTATTTCTTATTTCTACTCCTTTTCTCTACTTCGCTTTTACTTTCTTTTCCTTCTTATATTTCCAGTTGGAATGTTTTTTTTTTTTTTTTTTTTATTTTTCAGTTTGCTTATATCGCTCTATCCACGTCAATCTTTGCTTGTTTTTCCTTTTTTTTGGTTTATATATAGCTATCTACTCTTCGTTGTCTTTCCATTTTATACCCCTTACTGTGCGGGGCACCCCTCATCATTCTGCTTGCAAAACTATCACGGTCGACGGAGCTAAGGATAATTGCTACATGAATAAACATGAGCTCAGTTTTGCTTATTAAATTCATTATTAATATATTCAAAACAGGTATCGAATGAATGAATCCGATGATATGCAAATATAGCGCCGACGACGAGCGTCTTCCGTTCCTTATACCCGACAGAAGCAAGACGACGACGACGACGACGACCCACTCTCTCGTTTTCCCTTCACCCCTTTTTCCTGCCCCCTGCCCTTTCCCTTCTGGAAGCTATTTCCTGTTCCTCTCTCTCTCTCTCTCTCTCTCTCGACCTTATTTTCAAAACCTTTCAAGTACTCGAAAAACGCGGCGAGCTTCAATCCTCTCTTCTCCATAGTATACATATATATATATATATATATATATATATATATATATATTCTTCCTTTTTTTACGGGAAATGACGAAAGTGTGTTGAATGAATAAATTTCGTTTATGAATAAAAAATTCACTACTTGCCATGACAAAGAATTATGCCCAATAGACAGATTTATAGATATTGAAATCAATTGATCTAAAATTTATCTGAATATATATATTGTTAATTGGTGAATTAAGTCATGGAAAAATATTTCGTTTCATGCTTTGAAGAATTTCGAGAATTATTTATAAATAAAAGAAATTTCTTTTATGGAATAAATTTCGATTCTTTGATTTCAAATGTTATCGTTAGAATCGACTTTAAAATAGTCTCTTTTCATAAACTCAAGGGAATAATATTTTTTTATAAATTCTTTTTTTCTGACAAAGGAGAACTTGTTTTTCATTTAATTGGAAGCGAACAAAAAAAATATATTTTTCTCATTCAATATTTTGTTATTTTTCCAATCTTGAAAAGGAAAATTTTCAAGATGAAATCTTTCTTTTTATTTCATCAATTTTTTGTAGAATGAAAAAAAAAGAAGAAAGTAAAAAATTTAAATTATATTAATAATAGTTATAGTAAAAAAAAATAAAATTATTCTCAATTACTCTTTGGTATTTATAAACATTTTGTTTATCAAAAATAGCAATATTTTATGAAATGAGAAACCTTGGCCTTCTCAACATCGACTCTTAAAGCTACAATTTCAATATACAAAATGCAAGTCACCTCGACCTCATACATCACTCAACGAATTTCATGGGCCGAATGAATATTAATTTTACCCCAAAGTAACAATTTCAAGAGTCTGTCATAGTTGAAATCAAAATATACTTTCCAAATATATTTTCAATAGAAAATGGGACGAAATAATTTTATTTTTAATTTCTCATTGAAAAATTTTTTAATTATGTAAAAAAATTTTTTTTTTTTTATAATATAAAAATTTTAAGAAAAGGTATACTAAAATCAATGCTTGACTAGAGAAACTTCACCTTAAGACAAAAACGTACACACGTATAAAACTCGAATAGATAGTTTTGAAATCCTAATCCCAATTCACTACATTCACGATCGTCACTCACGACTCTCTTTTCCCTAATTCCTCACTTTGAATGCTGAACACGATCAGCGAAAGTGCACAAATTAAGCTACTTCCAACTCGAGACGTTGGGGGCACACAAAATCCTTTTCAAAGACACTAACCGGCCAATCTTCCCTTCCCCTCTCTCTCTCTCTCTCTCTCTTTCTCTTCAAATTCTCTCTTAGTCCTCGTCACGTGCAATACATGTTTCGCTTATTTCCTTTATAAAGCACTCAATTACTTGCTCTTTCCTGCGTAAACAAACTTTCATTTTTTTTTCTCATTATTACTGAATCGATTTTTCATCGTTATTTACAATCTTTTTTCTTCTCCCCATGAGCCTTTTTTTAAATTTTTCATTTTCTTTGTTTATTCCCAGGCAGAGAATTTTTTTTCCACCTTTTGTTTGTTCTTTTGGGTTTTTTTTTGTTAAAATAGTATTTTATTTTTTATAACATTTTTTTTATAAAAATAAACAATTTTTCTTTTGAAATTTTTTAAAACTTAAATAGTGATTGCTACAGTAGATATTAATGAATAATATCGATAGTAATACTGGCTATAATATAATACTTTTTATACTATAGTATTTTTTTCCTTCTTATTCTATTTTTAATTAATTACGTACATTTTCTTTAGTTTTTAAGAAAATTTACATGGGTTCTAAATATTTCAAAATGTTTAACGGAAATGAGAATTTACCTGAAACAGCGAAAGATTTCTCTAGAATAATAAAATTTTTTTATTTTTTTTCGTGTATGTATAAAATAGAATATATAATAAAATAAATTATTATTAATCTTTTTATGAATAGGTGTACAAAAATTCACAGTCAAGATATTTTCAATATAATAAAATATATAAATTCTATGAGAAAAATGACTAAAAACAGTATTAATAAATAATTAAACTAAATTAATTTACAATAAATAATAAAATTTGAAATCTATTTAAATTAATAGGTAAAAAGAAACTAAATGTATTCAAAGGTCAAAAACTAATGTACCTTTGAGTCATTAGTTTCATTTTGGAATTCAAATTCAACTTCAACCGCTTCAAATTTAATTACAGCAAGTATTTTCGATTCTGATATTGTCATTTAACTTCATTGCCATATAATCAAGTTACTTCTTGCTCAGAAATTATTGATTCAGGAATAATTTCATTTCTCTAATTTCTATTTCCAATTCAACTACACTCGATTATTGTGCATACTTTTGAATTTACATTTTTAATTTTTTCTTTCCAATTTATTACATCTTATTAGAAAAATTATTATAATTGAATTTTGAAATTTTTATCTTATCATTTAAATCAAAGTGGAATAAAAAAAATCCTATTAGAGGAAAAATGAGTTGATCTTTTAATTTTTAACCACTTATTCAAAATATAGTGGAGAATCATTTCACTAAATTAAGATAATACTCTCTGAATTTGAATTACGAGAAAATTCGTTCTTTAATTAGTAGAAATTTTCATTAATTTTTAATTAAACATTTCTATTTGATTTAGTATTTTTTTTCTACTAAAGTTTTAGTAAAAAATGGCTTCAAATTAATAGATATTTTTACTTATTTTTAGTTAAATATTATTTTATTTAGTAATATATTTTGTTTTAGTACAATTTTAGTGAAAAATTAGTAGAAATTTTCCCTAATAAAATATTACTAAATTTAATTTATTAATATTTTGTTTACTAAAATATAATGAAAAATACCTAAATTAGTAGAAATTTTCACTAAAGTTTAGTAATTATTTTTTAGTAATTTATTTATAATAATATTTTTTGTTTTCACTCAAATTTTAGTTTAAATTTTAATTATTATTAAAAAAAATTAGTAGAAATTTTTGCTAATTTAAATGAAACTAATTCAAAGAGTAAATAATAAAAAAAAAGCACGTGTTGTTTTGATTTCTCTATATAAAGGAGAAATCAAGAGTTTAGATATCCCCATCTTTTGCGCAGACGTCACTCCCCGCACGAGTCATTCAATTCTCCACGTGAGTTGAAATTCTCGAGCTATCGTCTTGTCAAGAATTAAAAAAAGGAAAAGAGCAAAAAAAAAAAAAAAATAAATATGGATGCTAACCTATGATCCATAGACCACGTTCCAACTCGGTGCCAACGCACGTTGCCAGCGAGGTTGGCCCCTAAACACCTTCCTCTTCTGTTTATTTTTTTTTTTTTCTAGTCTTTTCAATATTTAAAAGTCTTTATGGGGTGGGGGGATTATGTGTGTATGTAATGAGAAAAAAGTAAAGAAAAAAACTTCCTGTCACCAGGAAAATGAGTATTCGACTGCGATAACACTCGTATCACGAGCAAATATTGCTTTTGACGGGTAAACACGCAGCGCGCGGCGTGGCGGCGAGTCGGATGGCTGACTGGCAGAGAAACCGAGTCTCGCTTGGCTCTCCTCACGGGGTCCGTGGGGGTTGATCACAGGGGGTTGGTGGATCTCTCGTGTTGAGGTAAAGAGGGAGAGAGGAGAGAGAGAGAGAGAGAGAGAGAGGATGTTGGAGGCTCAGAGGGAAAACGCAGTAAAAGGGACACGCGCAGGCAGAGGGGTTGATATGCCGCAACCGAAGTAGCAACAGGCTGCAGTCACCCGCCACTATAGTACAAATAACGTCCGCTCCACGTTCGTTCGACGGATGGCGTCGGCGTCGTTTTCTCTTGACTCTGACGTCACCGACGACGTGACGTAGGCGTGGTCACGGATGCGCACTAACACCTCGCCTGTCACCGTTGTCATAGTGACTGGTTTTACCGGTGCTCGCGTTCCGTCGTCGTCGTCGCCCACCTCCTTCCCGGCGCCCTTGTCGTCAACCTTCCCTCCCCCCTCTCCTTAACCTCCCCCCCCTTGCCACCCCACCCGAAAACACCCTGTCCGCGGCGGACGAGGAAAACCCGTATGCCAGAGAAAGAGCGACAGAGAGAGAGAGAGTGATGGAGAGTCAAAAGAGACGGACGAGAACGAGAAGAAAATGAAGAAAGAGATTCAGAGAGAGAGAGAGAGAGAGAGAGAAAGAAGTAGTGAGTTGACAAGGGATGGAGGGAAAAGGGGATGCGAGAAGCCGTCAAGAGGCCACGGTCGCCAAGGTAACCGCGTACAACAAGCTTACGCGCTTTTTCAATTATTTGAATGCGTATACCGTATGTTTTCCAACGCCAAAGTGGAAAGAAGAATGTGTATGTGGTCTGTTACTTTATTGAGAGATTGTATACGAGGCGATGAAGACAAACTCTGAGATTCTAGGGGAGCTCTCTTTCTCATAGAAGGGGAAAGCTCCCCTAAAAAAATGTTTAGACTTCATGATACTTTGTTCTTACATTCAAGTCTATTATGTAATCATTTCCATTTGTTTTTTTTTTTAGTATTACAAACCCCTTTTAATTTCACTATATATATGTATTGTATAAACTTATCTATTTTTATTTTGTAATAATAATTCTTTACTGTTATTAAAGCGGGAATTAAAAAATTTATGTAGTAAAAGCAGTTTTTAGTCAGACCATTTATACTTAAAAGTCATCAATTGATTTTTTATTAATCAATCGTTTGGTATTTTCTGTATATAACTTCTTTATTTCTATGCAATGCGCAAGTATTTCAGTAGTGTAGCCAATTTCCAGTCAGACGTAACTGATTTTCATAATTAATTTTCTTAATAATTAGGTACTGATTGATTAAATTTTGATTATTTTTTATTTGGTTTAAATATTTACAGTTGTAAGTAGTACAAACCGATTTTAGTCAGGCATATTTGATTTTCAAAGAATTAGTTAAACTATTTAGAAATTAGTAATATTTTCTTTTCATTTTTAATCCATTTGGAAAGATTCCCCGGAAAGTGCCAACTGGAGATTCTATCGGAATTCCGCCGGAACTTCCAACGTAATTCCGTCGGAATTCCATCGGAGTTCCAAAGAATTTCCAATGGGATTCCGACGAAGTTCCGACGAAATTCTGACGGAATTAGGACTCTAAAAATTTTGAAAAAAAAATTAATCGGAATCCCATTGGAGATTTTTTGGAACTCCGATGGAATTCCGACGGAATTACTTAAGAAGTTCCGGCGGAATTCTGATAGAACCTCCAGGGGGCACTTTCCGGTGACTCTTTCTAAGTGGGATAAAACATTATTACTTTGCAAATTTTTTTTTTTAAATTTTCTTCCTTGACTGAATTACTAAAAATTTTAAGTAGTAATATCAGTTTTTAGTCAGACGAATTTGATTTTTAAAAAATGCGTTACATTAGCAAACATTTTTTCGAATTAAAAAATCAGATATTATCATTGTTTTGTATTTTTTTTCCTTTTCTTAAGCATTTACAGTTATAAGTAGTATAGATCGTTTTCATTCGGACGTATTTAATTTTCGAATAGTTGGCTAAACTGACGTATTTTCTCGTTCTAAAAAGAAATATCATTGCTTTACAATTTTGATTATTTTTCATTTGATTTAAATAATTACAGTCCTAAGTAGTACACACCGTTTTCAGTCAGACATATTTGATTTTCAAAGAATTAGTTACACTTTTTATAAATTAGTAATATTTTTTTTCTATTTAAAAAAAAAATTTACAGTTTTAAGTAGTAAAGTCAGTATTTAGTCAGATAAATTTAAATTTAAAAAAAATTGGCTAAACTAATTAATTTTCGCGTTCTGAAATGAAATATCATTGCTTTACTTGTTTTGGTTATAATTTTTTTACTTGATTTTAATATTTTCAGCAATAAAGTAGTAAAGACAGTTTATAGTCAGACATTTTTAATTTTCAAAGAATTAGTTAAACAAAACAAATTTTCCATTATAAAAATGATTATCATTGTTTTGCTACCTTATTATAATGGCTTTAGTTAAATATTTTTATTTTTTAGGTAGTATAGTCTGTTTTTAGTCAGACGTATTGGAATTTTTAGAGAATTATTCATTCTATTAAAATAATTTTCAATGTATTTCAATGTTTGATAAATTATTTTGGTTTTTTTTTGCAATTATTATTATACTATCTCTGTTAAGAATAAATACCTATTTTCAGTAGTACAGATCGTTTTAAGTCAGACATATTTCAAAAAATTTGTCAAAACTAACAATTTTTCTTTTATAAAAATCTTTACTAGAATTATTTTTCAATTTCTTTTTTTTTAATGAAACACTAACAATTTTAAGTAGTATGATACGTTTTTAGTCAGACGTATTTGAAAATTCAACCCATATTCCCGTTCTACATAATTAAAAAGTTTAATCGAAATTCTGGTGAACAACAATTAAGAATACACGATAATTATCAAGCGTAAATATTAATTTACTTCATTTCCTGCAGACATTGTTAAACAAATTAACACTAAACGTGTCTTTAGACAGTTTAATACGTCGAGCGAGTTATAACTAATAACGACCATTAAGTTTCCTCCAGGCGACGTGACTTAATTCCTCATAATCTTAGAGAACTGAAGATACTAAGGGGGAAGTTTGATTCTCTTTGAAGAACATTTCGACGAATATATAATATTTTACAATGACTGGATAATCTTCATAGAATGTATCGTTTTTACACATTGTGTATATATATATATATGAGAATTAGCAAATGATCGTTGACATTTAATATCCATTAGTGGGACATTATTAACTGCATATTTTGCACGCATTGATAGACGAAACTTAAAGTGGTCCTACTATATATATATAGCTTTATAAACTCTACAACTCAGCCATTAGGCACATTGTACCAGTTCTACAAGCCTATGACGATGGTATCTAGGATTAATGAGCTTTCCATGTACCTCGGATGAATTGCCATGCACAGCCGTCATTTATACCAAACACATTAACACGACAATCCGGAAATATGACCTCAAACTAATTTATTTCACATTTTTTTTAAATTATAGAATGATTAAATCTATACTCTCAAACGAAGAGGAAAATTCCTTTTTTTAGGATTTTATTCTATTATAATTATTTATATTTTCGATTTTTTTAAATACGACAGATTAAAAATTACTAACAATTGAATATAGAAATTAAAATTTTCGAACGCATCGGGGATTGAACCTAGGACCTTGCACACAATACGCATGTACGTTACCACGGAACCAGAGTGACTTGTTAATTTATTTACTACCAATTTTCTTATTTTGATTCTAACTAGATTTTCTGGTTGAAAAAAGCGTTATAGTTTTTTTCTTTAAAGTGATAAAAATAATCCACGATACTTTGTAATAATTAATAATTAAAATGAATTTTAATATAATAAAAAAAACACGAAATAAAGTTTCGTTTCCAATAAAAGCAATTGAAACAAATTTATCACCCTTTTTCAAAGAAAGCAGGAAAAGAGCCTTCGTTCTTATTTCCTCTCTTCCTTCCTGTACTTTATCAGATCGTCAAGTTTTATTGAGTCGAAGATTCTCGTATTTCGCGATATGAACTTTTTTTGTCAAAGGAAATCTTAGCTCCTTGGCCCTTCCAGTTGACTAATTTTCTTCAACTCTTATATATTTTTTAAAAGTCCCTTTCTATACGCTCGACAAACTTGATAATAAAAAAAAATACGGCTATATTTTAAAAATTTAATATCAAGTTAAATGACTAGCGTAAATAATAATAATAATGTAAAATGTAATTGAAAGTGCTTTTATATTCAGTTTTTAAAAGCAGTGACTATATTTACATCGCATACTTAACAGGTACATAAGATACATAACTAAGGAGAAGTGGAAAATAAATGCGAGAGTGGGGGATAATGAGAGTGAGAGAGGACTTTTAAAATATCTCTCTCACACTCATTTACTTTCACTTTTACAGCAATGTTCTAAAACTGTAAATAGAAAAATAATATTCACACTAATTTTTTTTACAGCATCGAATATTTTCCTTTTTTATTTTCAATATTTTTTAAAATCGCGCTTGCTGCGTACTACCTGCGACGGATATTAGTTACCTCATTTGTCCTCGACCTAATTGTATATATACCATGATGGCCTACTTTCCCAGAGAGAGAGAGAGATGCGATGACGGGAAAACTTTGTGACAATTTCTAAATTGCAGTTTCATTACAATCTTGTTTTCTAATTCGTTTTACAGTGAGATGCGAATAAAAAAGAAATTTGTTTCATATTACATTTTGAGTTGCAAAAAAAAAGAAGGGAGGAACTTATGCGTTCGAAATTAAATTTTCTCCACTCTATTTTTGAATCTCGTTTTCCATAATAATAGAATTTGTTTATTTATTTATTTTTTTTTTTTAATGAGATTTTTCATTTTAAATTACAAGATTATAGAGAAATACTTTTGGATTCAGTGTAAGAATTAATATTTAAAGAGAAAGAAAAAAAAAAGTGTTTAAACGATAAAAAATGTTATTTACTCGGTTTTCAAATTAAAAATTTAATTGCATTATTTTAGCATACTTTCTTTTAAAAATAGTTTTTTACAATTTTTTATTACTTTCACGTGACAAGCGTTATTAAAAGTAATTTTGTTTCTCATTAAAAGTTTGATAATTTGACTTTGTTTTTTAAATAAACTTGGTTTCTTTGAAAGTTGTTCAATTTCTCGATGTTTCATAAAGTGTTAGACAAAATTAGTTATTAATTATTATTTTTTTTTCAACTTTGGTATTATTATCACTATAATAAAATAGTAAAACATTTTTTGTATTGTGAAAATTCATAACTTTTCTAAAAAAAGTAATGTAATATTTTTAAATTTTTAAACAAAAAAATAATAGCCTGTAGTTATTATTTATAAAAAATATTTCTCTGACCTTAGTCTGTAATCGATGTTTCATTTCAGACGAGAAGATTGATCTTCATAAAATCACACGCGGTTTAAAAAATTTCGAACACTCCCGACAACGCGTTTCTAATTAAAAAAAGAAAATACTATTTTCTAAAAATATAAGCGATCGCGATTTAAAGAATTTCGAACACTCCCGAAATAAATTAAAGAATTTACTTAAAATTACAAAAAGAAAAAAAATTTTAACACTCACTTTGACTACGTCTAAACAGGTCTAAACACGAATTGCAACTGATTTAATTATCTTTGGGATTTTTCATTCGCACTTTGTTGTGACCTTCGGCTTCAGGTATCCTTCGTACGTCAATAAAAACAAATAGCTCGGCATATTGTTATAAAAGATAATTTTCAACAATTGCTTCGACACATTTGAAAATTGTGAAATAATTGAAAATCGATAAAATATTTTGTACTTAAAAAAAAAAATTAATAACAATAAACTATTTACTATTTTATTTTTTAACGCGTCGATTTAAAATTTATGTACAGCTATTAATGTAATGTATATCTTTATTATAATGTAGTTATAGATTTAATGTCAATATATGTGAGTTTAAAAAAAATTTTATCATATTATATTATTAATGGGCGACTCTAATTACATTTACACCAATTTAGTTGTATATTTTATAGCGTTTAATATTCTACAATATTGTTATTAGGTGCTTTTAAATTGAGGGCTTATATTTTCTGACAAAAAATTATTATTATTATTATTCAATTTAATATAATAATAAAATAATTTTAAAGAAATATATTTAAATAACAATTTAAAATAGGAAATAAATTAGAAAATAATTCGTCTTGAAAATAATGGAAATAATGTCAAATGTGATTACATTTTGACGTCAAAAGAAAGGAAATTTATCGAAATTGATATTTCTTATGTATATATAAACAGAAATGGAGTGAAATAATGCCTGTATATCTGTATGTAAATACATTACATATATACATATTTGAAATGAAACAAGGTTTAGGGTAAACAGAAAAGCTAGTATATACATATATATTGGATGAAAGAGGAAATGAATTAAAAAAAAAAAAAAAAAAAAAAATGTTTGATGTTGATTGTAGATAATTCAGTCAGAAAATATAGAGAGTAATGAGACGGAAGTAAAAGCCAAAGCTCTATTCTCTTCAACGAATATATTCGTCCAAGCACCCTCTCGACTCCAAAACCATCTATCTCTCTCTCTCTCTCTCTCTCTCTCTCTCTCTCTCTCTCTCTCTCTCTCTTTCACCCCCTCCAACGCCCCACTGATGCCACAATTCCATCCAACATAACGTCCCTCTCAATTCTCCTGTCTCCCCTCTTCTCCACTCACAAACTCGTTCTCTGAATATGAATTAAGTTGATGCGATTTGGAGAGGAGCTGTCATGCAAGCGTAAAGGTAACCAGAATCGTTGAGAATCGAGCTACGATAAAGTTCCCACTCAAATCGATTTACGACTTTATCGTTTCGAACAGCCACAGTAATTTGTCGACGAGAGACTGTGAATTCGATATTTCTGAACGATACAGCCAGGCGATCTTGCAGCAATTTACGATCAGGAGCGGATTACGAGCACACCGAGAAATGAAAGTTGTGGGGCTTTGCGGTAATTGAAATGATTTGTTTAGATCAAGAAGAAAGAAAAGAAAGAAAGGAAAAAAAAAATAGAAGGCATTGGGATCATGAAGCGAAGTGCTCGTTCACTGCGAGTAATTTTCTTTAGGAGAAAGAGAGAGAGAGAGAGCAAAAACTACCAAGTCGAAGAAGCTCTTTTTTAGTGGATTGAGATAAATTAGGTGCGCTCAAAGGGGTGAGAGAGGGGGGGAGAAGGAGTAAAAAAGAGAATCATTCGCCTTTCAAAGCCTTATTAGTGGGTCCTGCTAATAAGAGCATCTTTACCACCATTTATTCAATTCGTTGATTGCTATAAGACTTTTTTTTTCACCCATCATCGCATTCATAACCATTATAAGACTAACTTTCAAAATTTATGAATTTTTGATTAAAGACAATAAAATTGTTTCTTGGAGTAATGTAGTCAAAATAATTTCTACTATTTAGATATTTAATAATTATTATTTATATATATATAATAAAAGTGTAAAAAAAAATTAATATGTGTTGAGTAATGGGTTCATTGAATTTAGTGACTATTGATTGAAGATAGTAATTCATTTATTCGCATGAGAGCATATTTTGTGGAAAATTGATGTGTGCGAGACAGGAATGAATTGCTTTGGACGCGCTGCATTTATATATATATATATATATATATATATATATATATATATTGGTGAAAGAGCTTTTCGGACAGATTTTATCGGGCAAGTGTGAAAGGAGCCAGAAATTGGTGAGTGCAAGTACATTGTTTCGCACACTGACATTGTTTACGACTCTGAGCGAGGAGTAATAAAGGGACTAGCCGTTTAGAATCCAACTCATCTGTAACCATGCATTTCTCTGCATGCTTTACTCGAAATTTACAGACATAGATCTACTTTCACTCCAACGCTCTTTTGATTTTATATCCAACTTCTTTTTTTTTTTTTTTTTTTTTTATTAAAAATCGAAACGTCGAATTTTAACCTGGGATGCTATTCTGTAAGTTTACTTTATTTTGACTTTAGTTTATTTTTATTTTACGTATACTTTACATCTCTCGATATTTACATTACTTCACTTTCGTTTCATTTGATATTTACTTAAAATTTTATCTTAATCTTACTTTCACTACACTTTTTATTAACTTCACTTTCACTTCACTTTACTTGATATTCACTTAACTACAGTTTCACTTGATACTCACCTTTAGTCACTTTTACTTCTTTTTAAACTCACTTCGCCTCACTTTCACTACACTTTTTATTTACTTCACTTTTACTTCACTTGATACTCACATAACTAAAGTTTCACTTCACTTGATACTCACTTTCACTTCACTTCATACTCACTTGGCGTCACTTTCACTTTACTTCATACTCACTTGGTGTCACTTTCACTTCACTTCATACTCACTTAATTCCACTTTCATTTGATATTCACTTCGGCTCACTTTCACTTTATATACCCACTTGGTTTCTCTTTCACTTCACTTCATACTCACTTGGCGTCACTTTCACTTCACTTTATACTCACTTGGTGTCACTTTTACTTCACTTAATACTACTTTCACTTGATACTCACCTTGCCTCACTTTCACTTCACTTCATACTCACTTGGCGTCACTTTCACTTCACTTTATACTCACTTGGTGTCACTTTTACGTCACTTGATACTCACCTTGCCTCACTTTCACTTCATACTCACTTGGCGTCACTTTCACTTCACTTTATACTCACTTGGTGTCACTTTCACTTCACTTCATACTACTTTCACTTGATACTCACCTTGCCTCACTTTCACTTCACTTCATACTCACTTAATCCCACTTTCATTTGATATTCACTTCGGCTCACTTTCACTTTATATACCCACTTGGTCTCACTTTCACTTCACTTGATAATCACTTTCACTTCAATTGTTATTCACTTAATACTTTAATTCAACTTAAATTTTACTTAACACTTTTAACTCAATGTGAATTTCAAGTGAAACTAAAGGGAAAATGAAGTAAAAGGAAAGCGAAAATAATATGAAGTGAAGTATTGTGAAAGTTTAGTGAAAGTGAAATCGAAGTGAAAATGAAGTGAAAGTGTTGTGAAATTACAAACTAGACCCTATACCAAAGTTTCTGCTTATTTCTATCAATAATTTTCTTTCACTGATCATTTTGCTCTGATTTTTGAAATGTCCCTTCATTCTAAGAATATTGTCTAAAACTCCAAAAGTGGTAAAAATAGCAAGTATATAGGCAAATGTTTTCTTGTTTCTTTGAGGGGAAGAAGAAACTTTTCTGACATTGGCATCACATTTGTGAGAATATTCTTTGCGCAAGAAAGAGAGAGAGAGAAAGAAAAAACGCCTACTGACTTGGCATTATTGAGAAAGGACGCCTGTAAACCTTGAAGATGACAGCTCGAAAATTTATGAACTTTTCCACTGTCTGAAAAATTTTTCGATCAAACCCCCTCTACACCCCCCTCCCTTCTTGCTTCTAGTGGCATTCAGCGTTGTCGTATGATCGACGTAGAATCTTGGGAGAAAGATGACGAGCGGTCCGCTCGGTCGCCTTTAGGTCTTTTGCATTTTTTCGTGCGGAATTCCAATTTATCGAGCACACAGCTGCCCCGTCGGATTCAATCGCAAGATGGGTGATGGGGAGAGGGGGTCGGGGGAAGAGCAAAAAGCAAGAGGGGTGGGAGAAAGGAATATCCATGATAGGATACCTTGTATATATACATACTGTATATATATATGAGAAAGAAAAGGAGAGAAAGAGGATGACTCGCAGTTGAACAGTTTTCTTGGACGGGAAAAGCAAGAGAGGGAAGAGAGCGAGAGGATGGTTCCGCTATACTATTCGCAGAGTTGGTCTTTTCCTGGCGTTTACGATCCGTTTGACCTTCTTTACGAGCGTTTGGCTTCTTACCCCTTTCAGCTCGTCTTCCTAACGACTCCCGAGTCGGTGATCGCTACCCTTCGTTCCTTCTGTCACTCGTCTCAATGTTCTCTGCCCAATGACACACGTATTTACTAAAGTCACTGCCCTCACAAACACATCCCTCATCATTATCCGAATAGTCTGACCTTATCCCGGATTTCCAACTATATATATATATATATATTGATTTCAACCATTTTCATCTCTTTAATTGTCCAATGATTGATTAATTATATCTACACGAATTACTTACTAACAACCCAAAATAAATACTTCGAAAACAATAACACCGAAAGAAAATTATTTAAACCTCATATATCTAATCACAACATAAAAATTAGAAAAGATAGAGATTTTAATACAAGTTTTTTACATTTCGAAAAGTTGTCCCATGTTAGGGAATTTGATATAAAAATATTTACATAATTAAATTGAAATTTTTTTTTTTTTTTTTTTTGACTACTACATATAAAAATGAGAGGAATTTGAATCAACATGAGAAATAAAAAAAACATTGAAATATATTTTACAAAAATTCACGATTCTCTTAAATTAAATTTATTACTACACAATGCATCTATTTGAGTTTAGATTGGACAAAATTGGACATTATTAAATGGAATGGGGGGGAAAACTTTGTTAAACCTTGCCTGTAAAATATTTCCCAAACCCTGCTCTCGCTGTGCTTTATTAAATTAAACGAGCGAGCGGCTGATTAACAACATAGTTCAAACCTGCGGTTCGCTTTTTCGAATTAAACAACAATTTTTTAAGTATTTTTTCATTTTCCAAAACATTTTCAATTTTAATTTTCATTGTATATTATTTCGAGTTCGAAGTGATGTACAATTAAATATGCGTATATAGTATGTGGAAATTTCTACAATTCAACGTAAATTCCTCTTGGCTGATTCTCATTGTACATTGGGGGTGATTTTAATAAATTTCTCCTCTATTTCCTTTTTTTTTTCTTTCTCTCTCTCTCTCTCGCTCTCTTTCTAGTAGAATAACTTTCAACTATTGCAAAAAATAAATTGCATAATAAAGAAACAAATGTTTATTGCTGAAAACATATTCAATAAAGCCAAAGAGTTAAGCAAAAAAAAAAAAGAGAAATTTTTTTAATTTTTAATTAAGAATTTATTATTATTAAAGAGGTGAAAATAAATGGAAACATTCGGACAATTAGTTTTAATTAGTTTACTCAAACGTTCCGAAATATAAAGAATTTTTTTTTTATATATCTGTCCGTTTTGATATAAAACAACCGCGTGAAAAAAGAAATATGGGCAAAAAAGTTATTTGAAGGTCAAGTCAAGGGCATTCAAGGTCATTTGAAAATCATTCAAGGTCAAGTCAAGGATATTTGAAGGTCGTTCAAGGTCAGTTAAATGTCATTCAAGGTCAAGTCAAGCACATTCAGGTTACTTAAAGGTCATTGAAGGTCAAGTCAGGGACATTTAGGTCACCTTAAGGTCATTTGAAGGTTATTCAAGGTCAAGTCAAGGACATTCAGGTCATTTAAAGGTCATTGAGGGTTAAGTCAGGTACATTTAGGTCACTTGAAGGTCATTCAAGGTCAAGTAAGGGACATTTAGGCCACTTTAAGGTTATCTGATGGTCATTCAAGGTCAAATTAAAGACATTCAAGGTCATTTAAAGGTTATTCCAGGTCAAGTCAGGAACATTCAGGTCATTTAAAGGTCATTGAGGGTCAAGTCAGGTACATTTAGGTCACTTGAAGGTCATTCAAGGTCAAGTAAGGGACATTTAGGTCAGTTTAAGGTTATCTGATGGTCATTCAAGATCAAATTAAAGACATTCAAGGTCATTTAAAGGTTATTCCAGGTCAAGTCAAGGACATTCAGGTCATTTAAAGGTTATTGAGGATCAAGTCAGGTACATTTAGGTCACTTGAAGGTCATTCAAGATCAAGTAAGCGACATTTAGGTCACTTTAAGATTATCTGAAGGTCATTCAAGGTCAAATCAAAGACATTCAAGGTCATTTAAAGGTTATTCCAAGTCAAGTCAAGGACATTCAGGTCATTTAAAGGTCATTGAGGGTCAAGTCAGGTACATTTAGGTCACTCGAAGGTCATTCAAGGTCAAATAAGCGACATTTAGGTCACTTTAAGATTATCTGAAGGTCATTCAAGGTCAAATCAAAGACATTCAAGGTCATTTAAAGGTTATTCCAAGTCAAGTCAAGGACATTCAGGTCATTTAAAGGTCATTGAGGGTCAAGTCAGGTACATTTAGGTCACTCGAAGGTCATTCAAGGTCAAATAAGCGACATTTAGGTCACTTTAAAGTTATCTGAAGGTCATTCAAGATCAAATCAAAGATATTCAAGGTCATTTAAAGGTTATTCCAGGTCAAGTCAAGGATATTAAAGGTCATTTGAAGTTCATTGAATGTTATTTCAAGGTTAATTCAATGATATTCAAGGTTATTTCGGTATTTCAGAAAAAAATGTATTAGATCTTTAAGAAACTTGTTACTTCAGGGTTTTTGAATTCGCTGGATAAGAATCTGATATCAGATTTGAATAATATAAAAAAAATGTTTCTCAAAAACAAGTAATAGTTGTTTATGTTTAAATGATATAACAGAAAGACATGAAAATTTCATCCTTTTTGAAGAATCAAATAATATTTAAATATATGCAAAGAACGCGGTATTGTATAACATGATTAAACATTTTTTTCCCACCAATGTGCTCAACACTTTTTTAATTTCGTGAAAAATCTTTATTATAATAGTATAAAAATAATCCAGACATCAAGTCTCGGATATCTGGTTTAACTGTACGACTACAAATTTCCTTAATCCTTCCTTAAGATCGAGAAGACTGCTTTGGAAAGAATAAGCGACAAAGCTAAATTTCATTTGAAAATGAGCTTCTTCTTTATAAGAGAAAAAAAAAGGGAAATTTCTTTCCAGCCCACTGAGCAAAATGGATAAAGAGTAAAGAATCCTGAATTTGTGAATATCCATATCGAACTTGGTGAGACAGAGAGAGAGAGAGAGAGAGAGAAAGAGAGAGAGAAGGTATAGGACGTATAGAGCCTAAAAAGGGGCCGGAGAGATTCACAGTGGATTTGGGAAAATCCAATCGGCCCTGCGGAAATTGCTAAGCTTAATTCTGTAACTCGCTTGACCGTGCAAGGGTGTCCCCCGTTGTAAGCCCTACCCTATATAAGAATCCAAAGGAGGGGAAAAGCCTTTTCATCCTTGAAGAATTATGGAGCTGGAGAGAGTCCATCTTAAAAGAATCTTACCTAGCGGAATACCGCACGATGGAAAATGAAATCGCATCTCGTACTCTTTTTTTTCCTCTCCTTCTTTTTTTTTTCTTTTTCTTTTTTTTTTTGCACGAGTGATATTCAGCTCATGGATTAACGTAAAAATCGAAGGGCGCTGACTCGCTTGATCGTAAATTGGCTACAAAGTTTGGAGAGATCTGCTGCACAAAGAGAATCGAGTCGCATGAAATCGCGAATTCGCGTTTCTCCACGCGCCATTTTGTCTCTTCCAAATCTGTGACCATCAGCATGCAAAGTGGATAAAGTTTCTCGAGACCTCGTCTTGCTTACGATGTCTATCTGGGTTTCTGTCGTTTCTAAAGTAGTCCCCCTATATGATGTCACTCGTAAAAAAATCCCTTTCTAAATATATACAATTTTTCTTTTTTTTTGAGAATATAAACAGAAATTCAATTTTATCATTAAAAATCAACTTCGTTTATTTTCTCATCAAGATTTGGAATAACAATTTCACATCGTGAATCATAATTGAAAATTTGATTCAATTCGTTTTAATCATCAAGAATGTCTGACTAAAATCTGTTTATACTACTTAAAACTCCAAGACTATAAATATTTAAGCAAAAACAATTATAATAAAAATTGCGAAACAATGATAATATAATTTTAATAAATTGAAAAATAGTGACTATAATTCTGTGGAAATTAAATACGTCTGACTAGAAACGGAGTATACTACTTAAAACTGAATTTAAATTAATCGATAAATGTAAAAAACATTAATTAATTATTAAAATTATTATTTATAAGCAAATTATCAACTGTTAATTTCCAATTAAATAATAAATAATAATAATAATTCATTTACACATACATTTATTCGTATATTTTTTTAACTAATTACAGTTAAAAACTCAAATATATAATAATTGTTGAATTCATTCCATTTTTATTTCAAAAATTTTATTTCTCGAAAATGTGCATTTTATATGAAAATGAAAATTTAACATCAATATTAATGAAATTTCATCAAGAGTTTTATTATCATTTATTTTAACATTTTATATCATAATAATCGTTAAATTTTTGTTGCTCCAGATTTTGACCATTATTTTCATTAAATAAAGCTTTTAAGGGAGACCAGTTTTTACATGAAAATCATTTTCATATAAATAACAGGTCACAAAATTTATCGTAAACTCCCTCTCGAAAAAATGTGGAAAAATTTTAATTTTAAGTCAAAATTCAATTTTCTGATGGATAAAAAAAAAAAATTGTCAATATATACAATTTCAAACTAGAAATTAGTATATAAAATATAATAATCTATTTAATCTCTTGAAATTGAGGATATTTGTCGTTAACGTATATAGAGAAATAATTTTTTTTTTAACGTAAACAAAATTTTTTTTGCAAATGGAAATGTAAAATAGAAAAAATCCTTGCGTTGAATGTTCTCCATTCGTTATTGAAAGTGAGGTTTCAAAACAGATCACGTTTACTTTAGGGAATGTTCTCTTTCCACATCGAAAAAGGGTTTTCGTTCAGATTTCCTTTTATGTTTTCGCATCGTTAGAGATGCTATATTGAGCGCGATGTGATACGTCTACACATTCTATTTATCCGTTTATTGCTTCTGGCTTGTCAGAGCGCGCACGAATAGTTGAGTATCTTTTTAGAAGCGCGTCTCTTCTCTTCATTGACATACCTCATTACCTACGATCGTTTGAGCACGTATAAAGCTGATACCACCTAAGTATTTCGTAATAAGTGTTGAATTTCACATAAATGCGTCTATATATGCGAAAACATATATATATATATATATATATATATTCGCACAATATAGGGAAATTCACAAATTGCAACTTCAAAGTGAAAATATCAATGAAATATACTAAACATGGATTATTCCCTGACTCTGTGACTTCTGAGCCTTCAAATAAAATAGTAATATATTTTTTTTTAAAAAAATATTTTCAATATTATTTCATATTTTTTTAGAGATGAAAATTTAATTCATGAAAGGAATATGAATAATATTTTGATGTTTTTGTGTTTACAAAAAATAAATATTCTTTTATGAAAAAAAAACTAAGGATTCATAAAAATAAAGAAATTAAGTAATTTTTTAATAGAAATAAAAAAAAATATCGATTGTTTGCTTACAATTTTAATAAATTTTTAATAAAAAGATTTGGTAGTACAATTCAAAATTTTCCTGGTGTACATATGATAAAAATCTTTAATTTATACTTTTAGAAAACATGTTCTTGATTTATTAAATCGAGCATAAAATAACCAAATTTCATTAGATTTTTCGATATGATGTAATACATATATGAAAGACTAGTTAAAATGATCAAAATTTGACAGAAATGATTTATATCCTGATTTCATTGGTTAATAAACATAATGGTTTAACCTCGAGTGTAAAAGGAATTAGCAATTATCTATTCAATCTTAACGGAGCTATAAATAACGTAGTACTCTGGTTTCATGATTTTAGTAATTAAGTCTTTACCAGAAGGACCTCATTGACCAGGTTAGATTGCTCCTTAAATTCTAATTGGCAGGAAGTTAATGGTCCAAGACTAAATTGAATAATATAAATTTTATTTGATTGAAAATGGTATAAAAAATAGAATCTCGATTTAGAATATCTTTGGAAAATTTCAAAAAAAAAAACTCTAGTATTCTATTATGTAGAAATTGTGTATTAAAGAATATCAACAATATTAAGAGATTAATTTCCATTGTTGTTGTTGTTTTCTTTTCATTCTGTTAAGTGTCTTTTCTTTGAACAGAAAAGGTTTATCTATTTTATTAGCAGCGAGTCTAGATAATTTAAATGTAAATTTTCTAAAATAAATAATTATATTTTAGCTAAATAAAAGTATGGTTTTAAATAATTTTAAAAGAATTTGATTCAGCCAAATAAAATTCTTATTGATTGAATAAAAAGTTTGGTTCACTGCCCGTGGAGAAATTCGCTAACCTGGCCTTGACCGGGACCAAACCAGGCCCTGGTCTGGCCCAGGTTGTAGCCGATTTTAATCGGGCTGAAATAGGGTTTTCTTCTGTAACCCCGATAGGGGTCTGTTTCATTCGGATTTAGGATTTACCGAGCCAGGGCTCGTTCAAAATTAATTACAACCAAAAATTGTCGTTTATTAAAAGTCTAAGGAAAATATTATATCTAAAGTTCAATTCGTCTTGAGAATTTTCAACAAAGCTGTTAATAAGAGAGATTTGTAAAATCTAAGTGAGAGGTAATGGGAAACGTTATTCTGTAATAGAAGATAACAATAGAAGAGATCGCTTCGCTTCTCTTGCAAGAGTATGGAATGGCAGATGAGATGATAAAGGAGAATGATGTAGGAGTAAAGGAGATGAGGAGAAAGATAACAAGTAAGAGACGAACGAGATTGAAGACGTTAGAACTTGAAGGTGTAGATGAGGTGGAATGAAGAGAAGAGGATAGGTAAGGGAAAGAAGAGATATATATTCTCTGCTGTATTTGAGTATTTGGATTCTCTGTAGCTCGAGACACGTTATTCGATTACAAGCTAAGAGGCGCAACGCCCGCCGATGGAGTGAACTCTCTCTCTTTCTCTCTCTCTGCTGCTTCTTACAGTCCCTGGAGCCTCTCTTCTATATGCTCTACTTCCAAGGAGTCATAGAAGGACAAAATTTTCTCTATCTCTCTCTCTCTCTCTCTACCTAAGATCTACCTAACGTGGATTGCCGCAAATGGGGAGTATATCGGAGATGAGGGTTCGATATATTGAATTATAGACTGCGTGGTTCTGATTGAGGACGACTTCGAGACGCGAATCCCGCGATAACTACTGCTAAGAGGATCTTACCTTAAAGGCTCCAAAGGGAGGAGCAAGGGATTTGAGACCTTGGGCTACTATTAATGATCTATGTCACAAATTTTAACAAATTAAATATTCCCTGTAAAAAAAATTGACTGCCAGTACTGGCGCGATACTGGTACCAGTACCGAGTCAATAGTAAACTCTGGCAATTTTTTCCAGGGTGAAAAAATTTCACATTTCTATACAGTTATGGTACAGTTCTAATATTTTCTATATAGCCACTGTATAGTTTTACTATATGGAAACTAGCCAAAAATGTAACGTTGCAACAAACAAGTTTCTAGACACGTAAACTATATGGAAACTATCTAGTATATTTAGATTATTTATAAAAATCAAGACAATTATACTATCCAGTTTCTAGATATTAAAACTATATGGAAACTATCTAGATTATTTAGAAATTACAGGACAGTTATTTCATTTTTTTTCCCAAATAAATAAGAATTCTTCTATTATTTATACGTTTCGTTAGAACACACAAATTCCTAATGAAACAGAAGAAGTTTCTACAAATAGATATATGTACGTCTCTAAACATCCAAAAATGTTTTAACGTTAAATTCAAGCTGAATTTAAAATATTAAAAAAAAAAAAATATGTAAAATTTATTTTCCATGTGTGAAATCTCGTTGTTATTCAAGTTGCAACGTCGAGAGTCGACACGTAGTGCTCTCGACCTACTTCGATATAGTCTGGTTTATACCCCAACAGGTTCTGTTCTAAATGAAAACAATATGCGGCTTGATGCTCATATCCTCGGGGAAATAGTAGATAGAATATAATTTTTCATGCAATATAACTCATGATATATATGGGGAGTTTTTTTTTTGAGTAATTTGTAACAGAAAAAAATTAATTTTTTTAAATTAGTCAAATTTTAATGATCAGAATTCCTCTTTTATTTTTTATTATAAAAAATATTAAATGGTCTCTTAATAATAAAAAATAAATTTTAACAAATAAATCATTGAAAACGTTAATTTCTTAAGTTTCTCGAGAAATTTTTGTCACAAAATAAACAAATTTGTAGACGTGATTTTTCAATAAAGTTACGTGATTGCTGATATCAGTAACAACTCACATGTTTATCTTGTTATGAATGGCAGTTTAGAACTCATGTGTGTGTGTGTGTGTGTTTGTGCTTAAGCAGCAAAGCTTATATTAAGGCAAGCCCAACTGGGGTTGGTGTAATTTCCAGAAACGACTTAAAGCCACAGTGAGCATTGTGCATTACTTAACCAGTCCAGAATGAAGCACGGGGGAGTGATACTACAGAATAGGAATTCGAGACGAAATACGACTTGGTTCTATGACCTTGCGTGCAAAATTACTAGAGAGAGAAAGAGAAAGAGAGAGAGAGAGATCCTTCCTCAGGATCCTCCCTCTCTTTACCGGGCACGATGCACAACTCTCGAGAGCTGTGATAACTTTCTCTTCGAGCATCACCTCACTTGGTTAATACATTCTCTGTTTCAAATTTACATTAAAGGGGAAGTCTTTCACTATAAATCCTTCCTCGAAATATCGGAGGTTAACCCCAAAAGCAACCCATACGTCAAATATATGAATAAAAAATTAATTTTTCTTGGACAAATGATTTTATTGCAAAATCGTGCACAAAATACACCTAAAAGTGTAGAAAAAAATTAACAGCCAAATCCAAGTAGAGGAAGACACCTATTACCACCAAAAAGCCATCTAAAATCATAAAAAAGTTTCCAAAAAAATTGAGTTTTTCTTAGGCAGACGATTTTATTGTAACTTCTTGCACAAACTACACCGAAAAGTGTAGAAAAAACTTGACACCCAGATCAAAGTAGAGGAAGACCCTTTTTATGACCAAAAACGCATCGAAAAGCATAAAAAACTTTCCAAAAAAATTCAATTTTTCTTAGGCAGACGATTTTATTGCATATTCTTGCACAAAATACACCGAAAAGTGTAGAAAAAAATTGACACCCTGATCCGAGTAGAGGAAGACCCTTTTTATGACCAAAAACGCATCCAAAAGCATAAAAAACTTTCCAAAAAAATTCAATTTTTCTTAGGCAGACGATTTTATTGCATATTCTTGCACAAAATACACTGAAAAGTGTAGAAAAAAATTGACAGTCAAATCCGAGTAGAGGAAGACACCTATTACCACCAAAAAGCCATCCAAAATAATAAAAATTTTCCAAAAAAATTGAATTTTTCTTAGGCAGACGATTTCAATGCAATTTCTTGCACAAAATACACCTAAAAGTGTAGAAAAAAATTGACAGCCAAATCCAAGTAGAGGAAGACACCTATTACCACCAAAAAGCCATCCAAAATCATAAAATGTTCCCAAAAAAATTGAATTTTTGTTAGGCAGACAATTTCAATGCAATTTCTTGAACAAAATACACCTAAAAGTGTAAAAAAAAATTGACAGCCAAATCCCAGTAGAGGAAGACACCGATTACCACCAAAAAGCCATCCAAAATCATAAAAAAGTTCCCAAAAAAATTGAATTTTTCTTAGGCAGACAATTTTAATGCAATTTCTTTCACAAAATACACCTAAAAGTGTAAAAAAAAATTGACAGTCAAATCCAAGTAGAGGAAGACACCTATTACCTTCCTTAAGGCAACCTATATCATAAAAAAGTTCCAAAATAAATTAATTTTTTCTTAGATAGACGTTTTCATTACAATTTTTTGCATAAAATACAACTAAAAGTGTAGAAAAAAACTGTTGATTCAAAGACAGTATATTTGATTTATATAAAAATTGTTTGATACAAATAAATATTTTTTTTGACAATAGTCAAGTAGAATTATTTGATTTAAATTAATTTTTTGTTAATATCCCGTGTAGAAGTTGACCTACTAGTGCCCTAATAGGGAATGAAACGCCACACCTGATCAGGGCCAATCCAGGGCGACTAGTAAATGTGGATTTTCTTATCAGAGCTACATCAGACGCGGCATTTCATTTCGTAATAGGGCAACCTGATTGAGCCCTGATCTGGGCCCTGGAAAAATTTCTGCTCGTGATATCTTAATTTCTATTTGTTAAATAATTACGTTTTGAACCTTTTCTCTTTTTTCTCCTATGGTCTTTGTTTCATCTTTTGTTAGTTTCTTCATATTATGTTACACTTTTTTAAGATTATTTTTTTTACTTTTTGTTTTTTCTGAACAAAAACCTAAAATACAGTATCTATAACTCTCAAAGAAGGAAGATGTATGAGAGGAAATTTTGAAAATAGAAAATTCAAAGTAAAATCCAGATCGATGATGACAATCAATCAGGAAAAAGTGGAATCGCTTACGTTAGTGCTTGTGACAGGATATCTAAAAAGGAACAGCTGTTACTCGTGTATTATCCCAGCGGCTGTCGATCGTGGCAGCAAGCTTTAGTCAGTCAATGTTGGAATATGGCGAAAATTTGAATAAAAAGGCAAAAGAAGAAGGAGGAGAAGGAGAAGTAGGATGAGGAGGAGAGGGAGGGATAGAAGCGTACGGCGTACGTCGTCTTGAAGGAAGAACGTATCGCGAGTGACAGGTCATTTTCCGGAGCAAAGCACTCGCTATCCCTATACCCTCTCTCAAACCTGATGCTCGCCTTGTCCTCGCTTCGCTGATCACGGCCATCCTAAACCTTCTTGAATTCAAACCCTCAATATCTTTTTCTTTATATCAAATTTTTTAAAGATAAATATATAGTTTTCTATCAATATCATAATTTCGCAAATTTGCACCAAATTGACCATCTTTTGTTCACACCATTCTTCTTAGACAATGACACTTTTTCTCTTCTATATCATCTCAGTTTCTCGTTTCCTTTAAATGTCCTCTTCTCTATCTACTAGACGCCGTGCCGTTCGTGATGAGAATAGATTTTCACTCGTCCGGTAAATTCTCACGTTTCATCTTGGCTCTTCGTGACGAGAAAGTGATGGAAGGCAAATAGTTGCTAAATTAGCCGAAATACCGATCTTTTTTTTTCTCTCTCGCGCAAAATTCAGGAATTTGTTTTTGCAGTAAATATTTCAAAATTATTATTAAATTGATTTTTTTTTTTATTTTTTTTTAATTTAAAATTGAAAGTAAATTACTTTTTGTCGATTCCCAAAGGATTAGAATGACGTTGGTCTCTTCTTTAGTATTTCCAAGAAGAAAATAGTGCGGTTTATTTCGAGATTTCAGTTTTCAAGTCGACAGAAAACAGAACGAAAACAAGATAATCCCTTATTCTAGGTTATATATCATCTGCTTTAAGTAGAAAACGATATGATCTGTGTCCCACTCGGTGCATTTGTATTACAGCCTTAGGATATTCTTATTTTCTTTGAATAGAAATGGGCTTCGTAAGAATAACACGAGAAACTCCCACGGGAAACTCCTTTGCTATTTACACAGACAAACCATTAAAGTCTACTTCTCTTTTCATATTTTTATTTAATCCCAAAAAAAAAGAAATTCACATTTTTCCCAAACATTCACACTATTTTTTATAAAATTCTTTAAAATTCTCTTTTTTTTTACTGAATAAATAAATTTTAATTTTTTTTTTTTAAAATGATTGATTTTGGTTATAATGATGATTAATGGAAAAAATGCTTGAGGGAAATTTGTCTAAAAGATGAATTTTTCAGTACGAGCTTCCACTCTCGTTAAGCTTGCGTAGGAGAGAAACAATTTGAGAGGCAATCAAACAGAAACCCATCGTAATAAAAGTTGCTTATAGTGGCAGAGTTGAAATTTATTATTACCCGCGCAGGCGTTGATGTTAAGCTCACTCAAGTACATGGCCACTCAATTTTACATTCGAGTTACACCTCGAAGCTGCGATAAACCTTTGCGGATCTCCGAAGTTACTCGAGTTACGAGCTCATGCATAAAGTGTTGCGACTTCAGCACGCACCGGTTACGAGATCTTCCAAGTCTATTTCCTCTATACATATATATATATATATATGCTTGTATACATATCATTGTTGCCTATGAATCTAACCGAAAATTTCTGCGAATGATTATTTAATCACATAAGTGCATTGAAAAAAAAAAGATTACATAACAGAAAGAATTGTTTCAAAATCTATATGAAAAAAAAAACTGACAATAAACATTTTTGAAATGAAAGACCTCGATAATATTATATAACGAATGAATATATATATATATATACAAAAAAAAGTTACGTAACGGTACAGTCAAAGCAAAAGAGACTAAAGTGAGAAATGTCCCCTCTTTTTGGTTCTATTGTCAGTTCTATGGAAATAGAAAACATGCATTTATGCAGTATAGACGCAATATGTAAGAAGGGAATCTTCTCTTTTCTTTTCTTCTCTCTTTTGCCTTCATATATTTTAAAAAGATTCGACAAAGTGCTCGGCAGACCCATACATTTATGCAATAACGGGATAATTTCGTGCCTACTCACCCCGTCTTACGCTCGATTTCCTGTGCTTCCGCTCACCGAGTCAAGAAAAGAATAAAAATTCAGAGCGCATTTTTTTTTTTTCAACTCTTCCTTTGTAGAAGAAAATTAAAATTCTCGGATTGCTAGTTGAAATAATAACTCTCTCTCTCCTGTTTATGTAGCGTCGAACTTTGTAATCTTTACGAGTGAGAATATAACGAGATTGCCGCAGTAGATTTCGAATGATATTTTTCCCCTTTGGAAATTATTACAATATCATTTTTCTTTGATTACAAGCATAATAATTCCTCTATGAGAAAGCAATACAAAAGAATTTATTTTATTCTAAAAATAAAATATATTTATATTATTAATTATTTTCGTATGGAAACTCTTCAAATAAAGCAAATTCTTTTGGGTGTTTTTCAAATTTCCCGCTTTGTGCGCAGAAGTATCTCTGCGCATCGTATTGAGCTTCAAGCGATTGCTCCTAGATGTCGAAAGACTTTTTCTCACAATCGAGATATTCTTTCCACTTTATTAAAAAGGAGACAACTTTCCATTTTTTTAATTAAAAGCAAAACAAATAATAATAATAAATAATTAATAAATCCCAGCCTGATAAAATTATTATTATACGTTAAATAAAAAATACAATAAAAAAAAATATAAAAAAACATATCGCGTTTTTTTGTTTATCCTTTTTTTCTACTTCTAAGAAAATATTTCTCATTTAATAAAATTTCAATTTAAAAAGTAAATTTTCCAAGGTTTTAAAAAAAGGTTTAAAGATTCGCCCGTCTTTCTTTAGCATCAGACTTCGTCATAATAATAATAATAATAATAATAATAATAATAATAACAAGTCGAACAATTCTCTTTTCAAGTGAAAACACGCATTACCAAGCTTATCGAAGCGACGCGTATGCGACCTCTTCGATCCCAATTCAACGATGTTTACTATATGGGTTGGATATTGCATCAAGTTGTATATGTACTGTAAAGTTTTTCCTCCGCATGGAACCAAGCGCCCAGACATAGGTTTTTTTTTTACCGGTCGATTCGTTACACGAGCGATACGTAAATATGTATGTGTGTGTGTGTGTGTAGAAAAGCTCACTTTTTACAGTCACACATACTGAAATGAAAAATTCTGTCATCAAATTTCAGTGAACCAGTACAAGAATACGAGCGTAATGTTTGAACTTCTAATGCTATGACAATTTTATGCTCACAATTTACTTTTATGTAACTGGTAAACTAATTTTATTTTACGCCCCTTTTCATGCTCCAACACATTTTCCACTCTATTTATGATTCAAACATGACGCTATTGTTTCCACACAATAGTTATATATGTACTATTTGAACGAGAAAAAATACTTCCTGTGTTTGTTATTTGATGCGTTCAGTGTAATAATGAAAGTAGTTTTTTTTTTTAACAATTTCCCCCCCAAAAAAAACTATTTTGTTTTTTTCTCTAAAGTTTATAATATTGTTTTAGTTTCTTTGATATACAAAAAAAAATTCAATTTTATCAAAAGAAATAATTACAAGTGAAAACAATTACAATCATAAATCTGATTGATTTTTAATTTTTTCGTCCGCCATATTGGATCCCTCATTTTTAATTATCTAAATTTGATATCAGGTTCCTATTTAGCGAACCCAAAAAAGTGGACAAAACAAGTTTACAAAAAATCTAACAAGTTTTATCTAAAATACTGAAATGTCCTTGACTTAACCTTGAATAATTAACTTAACCTTGACTTGACCTTGAATATCCTGAATGTTCTTGACTTAACCTTCAAATGATTTGGAATGACCTTGACTTTACATTCAAATAACCTTAAATAATCTTCAAATGACCTTGAAAGTCCTTTAATAGACCTTCAAATGACCTTCAATAACATTGAATTGACCTTCAAATGACCTTAATGACCTTGAATGTCCTTGAATTGACCTTCAATAAACCTTTAATGACCTTAAACGATCTTCAAACGACCTTAATGACCTTGCATGTCCTTGAATTGACCTTCAAATGACCTTGAATGTCCCTGACTTGTCCTTCAAATAACCTTTAATGACCTTAGAAGATCTTCAAACGACATTAATTACCTTGAATGTCCTTGAATGTACCTTCAAATATAACCTTTAATGACCTTAAGTGATCTTCGAATGAACTTAATGACCTTGAATGTCCATGATTTGACCTTCAAATGACCTTGAATGTCCCTGACTTGACCTTCAAATAACCTTTAATGACCTTAAATGATCTTCAAATGACCTTGAATCTCCTTTTACTTGACCTTCAAATGAACTTTTTGACTATAGTTTCTATTTCACCTTTTTTCTATCTTTAAAACTCATTACAGTTCTTGGAAATTATATATTTTATGTATAAAAAAGTATTACTGGCGCAGTACTGGCGAGGTACCGGTACAAGTACTGGATCAGTATAGTAAACTCTGACAATTTCTGATAAAGAACCACTCTTAATAATGAAATTTTTTTGTTAAAAAAAAAAAAAAATAAAATAAAAACAAGCATGTATAAGAATTGAAAAAAAATACTTGTAAAATAAGAAATCGAGATGCGCAAAAATAAGATCACGTAGGAGAAACGCGTAACTTTTATATTTTCTTTTTGCTATTGCGAGTTTCTGAACAAGACTCTATAAGGTCGCACCTCAGAATACGACGACGACGACGACGTTTGCCTCCACGCTTGTTACAAACTTCAAGCGGACTACGTGCATGCATGTTATTACTTCGCGGGTTTTAGTCCTAAGCTGGTTTGCGCAAACATTGCCTGAGCATACGCGCGATATGCTTTTCGTCGAGAAACGTGTTTTGGAGAGTAAAAGCTTTAAAATGATGTTGAGGGGGTGGTGGTAACTCTCCTGTCAAATCCATTTCTGAAACATATTGAGTTGCAAATATTTCCGTTTATCATATATAGCCTCGTTAAAATTCTGTGAATTTAAATTTAAAAAAAAAAAATAAATTTCGTGGCAAAGGAGAAAATTTTTTATTAAATATAAAATAATGAAGTGTTACAAAAATAAAAGTTAATGAAATAAATATATACGGTATATAAATAAAAATCCCATGAATAAATGAGAAAATAAATTAACTGGAAATTGGAGAAAATCGAAAACAATTACTCAAAAAAAAAAAAAAGGCTTGGAGAAGAATAAGGATCGAGTCTCTTTGTTTCGAAAAACACAGCAGTGTTTCTTATTTAAGAGCGCATGTTTATAAATCACTGTTGTTTCCTTTCAGTGGAAGTATTTTGATTAAAGAATAATGAATAAGAATCGTATGGTTTTTTTTTAATCTTTGAACTAAACTTGACTGTTTCCTTCTTCTTTTTTTTATTAGCTTTGAAATACAAGCTCTTATTGTATCGACCAGAGAGAGAGAGAGAGAACGAGTTTCTATTTGGAAACAAACGAATGGCTTTCTTGCCGATGAGGACACAGTGCTCGTTCATAGTCGATATCCGAGACTGCTTTCCGCCTTTGTACTCAACGTGGAAAAGATGCTTTACCATATTTCCCGTGAATTCCTGCCAGACGATCGGCGGATGCAATTTCGCAGACACGAAGACATCGCATTATTCGTGCCAAGGTCTCTCTACGATATCGGAACCAATCGCAGCAAAAAAAAAGAAAAAAAAAAAAAATGAAAGAAGAGAGGGATGGAAAAGAGCTCAGCAATATCCGACATAGTTGATAGTTAATTTCCAACCTTTCCTTCAAGTTAGCTTAGAAACAGGTCATTTCCAGAAATGCTTTCGATGCATACTCCTTTATGGAATTCAAACTCAAGATTCGCTACACTTAGCCTTTTTCAAATTCTCATTTTATTAATCCCTGTACATCGTTTTTTAAGTATTCATTCTTTTTAATTTCAACTATCAGAATAATCCACTCGTCAGGAGAAATTTTTTTTTTATTGGAACGAAATATAATTTCTATGAATTAAACAATATATTTGTTTCAAAGATAACTATTTGTCTGGAAATATAAATTATCTTATCTCTTTTACTATATTGATACTATAGGGAAGAAATAAAATGCATTAACTGAATGTAGTTGCTCCACTTGAATCTGTTGTGTCTGACTGAAATGGGTCTTTACTACTCAATGTTGAGATTTAAAGAATTTGGAATGTCTGACTATAATTCACTTTTACTACTCGTGTTTAAATTTTATACACATTTAAAACATTCTGTCTGACTAAAACTGACTTTAACTACTGATTTTAAATTTATCGATCTATAATAAATAGTCTATTTCGACACATACAAAAAAATCTTTGAACGTATTTATCAGAATTCAACAACATTTTAATATAGTTATAATGAAATTAAAAAAAAATTTAAACATTGTGTCTGATTAAAATTGTTTTTACTACTGACATATACAAGAAGCAACCAAGGAATTATACAATCTGACTTAAACTTACTTTTACTACTTAATATTAAAATTAAGAAGAATTTGAAACGTTTTGGCTGACTAAAACATACTTTTACTACTTAAGATTAAAGTTAACAAGAAGTTGAATCGTTTCGGCTGACTAAAACCAACTTTTACTACTTAATATTAAAAATAAGAAGAATTTGAATTCTTTCGACTAACTTTAACCAACTTTTACTACTTAATATTAAAAATAATAAGAATTTGAATTATTTAGGCTGACTAAAACCACTTTTACTACTTAATATCAAAATTAAGAAGAAGTTGAATTATTTCGGCTGACTAAAACCACTTTTACTACTTAATATCAAAATTAAGAAGAAGTTGAATCGTTTTGGCTGACTAAAACCAACTTTTACTACTTAATATTAAAAATAATATGAATTTGAATCATTTCGGCTGACTAAAACTTACTTTTACTACTTAATATCAAAATTAACAAGAAGTTGAATCGTTTCGGCTGACTAAAACCAACTTATACTACTTAATATTAAAAATAAGAAAAATTTGATTTCTTTCGGCTGACTAAAACTTACTTCTACTACTGATATAAAAATCAGAGAGATTTAAGAAATTCTGCCTAAATCTTCTGGTTTAATCAAAAATATCCATATAACTACTGATTATAAGAATTAAAAGAATTTCACAAATTTTTGTTCGACAACAATAATTATTCTTATACACAGACTAGAATGAACTAAACTGTTTACAACTTCAATTGAGTCACAAAACAATTAAGTAATAGTCAACAGTAATAAAACTGTTATTGTAGTTTAAAGAAGAATGGAGCATAAACACAATAAAGCTCTGTACATATATTTATATATGTTCAATAAATATAAGTATTCAATAATATATAATAATAATTTGTTTGCAATTTGGAAAATGTGTCGATGTCGATCAGTGTAGATTTTAGGATCAATTAAATGTTTGATTTCGTTTAATTAAAGACTGCGACACTGCGAGAATAGATTCCGAACGTTGTTCAAGTGAAAGTAGAGCAGTAATTAAACCAACAGCAAACTCCTTCAAGACCAAGAGTGTACTCGTAGTTTGTTGTTTCCGCACCATCAATCACGTTATATACGAGAAGCCCAACAAATTAACTCTGAGATCATAGTTTGTGTTTCAGGACACTAAAATTCACAGGATGCAAGTATTGCAGGATAAGCCTTAGCCCGCAAGCTGCACAGGCTATTTTAACTAATTAATTTTTATTATTTTTATTTTATATTAAAAGAAGCTCTATTTATTTCAAATTAAAACGGAAAACTAACCTTAATTAGTTTTTTTTGCGATTTTCCATTGTGGATTCGAGAAGTCAGATGGAAAATGAAAATTTAACCGAAACTGAAAGTTTTACAAAGAACTACGAATAAATAAAATCTTATTGTATTTAAAAAAAGGGAACAAAAATCTTGGTTTATATTCGAATTTTAAATTTTCTGCACTACTATAAAAAAGTGGAGATAGGTTCCTTGATTCAGAATCACGTAAAAGCTCAAAAAAAAAAAAAGATGGAAAACCATGCTTTATAAAAATATCAAATTCATGAATTCGAGCCGCAAGGAAATGCTACGCATAAAACGAGAGAAAGAGAGAGCCAATCGTCTAACAGCTGTTGAAAGCTGTTCCTGAAATCAGTAGATAAATCGTACAGCGAATATTCAGTTTTTCTAACTATTTTTCCCAAAAAAAAGAGACTAAATACTTTCTTTTCTTATTCTCTTCATTTTTCCACTATCACCAAAAAAAAAGTGAATAAAAAGAAGCTGTTTTATCTTTTTTTATTTTCTCCTTCCATGGAAAGATTATACACGTCTCTTTATATATAGTATATAACAGATGAAAATCTTGATTGCATTAAATCCCACAGCATCTTTATAATTATAAGAAATGATTTTCTTCTCATCGACAAAAGTAAACTCTCTTTTTAACACAATTTTATTGATCACATTATTTTTTTTCTTTTTGTTAGTTTCTAGGTCAGAATAATTGGATTAGTTAGGAAGTTCACTTTTTCATAATGTATGAAAAGGGAATGTCAAGTGATTCACACGAGATTATAATATTCCAATTTCTCCCAAGAATATTGTAAAAAAAAAATAAATTCAATGAAATTTCCATTCTCGGTGTGTTTAAATCACATCATTTTTCTTTTTCATTGGTTATTCATTTCCACTGTATAAGAAAATAATTGTGAAATGAATAAAAAATTGTTTATTTTTATCAGGGACAGCAAAATAATTTATGCTAAAAAATTTAGATAATTTTTTCCTCATGTGAACTATTAATTGAAGCTATATATACAGTTGATAGTTGAAAATGGAAAAAGAAATGCCTTGAGTGTGCGACCAATCGGATAGCAAGAAGTTCATCCAATGGAATCATTGCAAAGCAATATCGAGGCTGTGCGAACCTGTCACCGTTAGTACCAACCGAACAGTCTGCAGTTCTCGCATTGTGTGAACTCAGCGAGGCGTAGAAGAATGTATTGATCTGGTCTGACATACCGTTCGAGCGCGGAACCAGTAAGCACACGACACTGCCGGCATTCTGCCCTTCTAGAAACACCCTTTATCCTTAATTTACAAACACCCCTTTTTTTCGGCCCACTCGTCCTTCTTATTTTCTTCACATTAAAATTCCATCAAAATATCTTTATATGGAAATATTATCTAATAAAAATATAAACTGTCACTCAAACTATATATATATATATATGACGAAATTGAAAATTCCCTCTGAATTCCTTTTCTACAAAAAAAATAGTCTATTGCAGCTGTAAGCGCATTAAACATTTCCCAATGAGGCTAATATAACAGAAAATTAAAAGGCATTAAAATAAGCTGGATTATTTTAATCCAATTTTGCTTATTTTAATACTAAAATGGATTAAAATAAGCAAAATTGGATTAAAATAATAAGCGTTGCAGCTTATTTTAATACCTTTTAATTTTCTGTGATTCTTTAGGAATAAGTCCAGTTTTCACCAATCCCAAATGTATAATGTTTCTGCCTGCATATTGACATTGCGATTCCATTGGGTTTTACATTTGTTGATCTTTTCCTTATAATCGGGAGTTTCAAGTAAATTTTGAAAAAAGGTTCTTGGATCCTCTTCACTATTCTTGTAGACCTTGTGGAGCATTCCCGCGTGGAAATGGAACCATGGAATCATTGCTAAAATCTTGAAAACCATGGGAAAAAGTTTTTTTTTAATTTTTTTTATTTTAAACCATGTTGCTAAAATCTTGCGAACCATGGGAAATTTTTTTTTTCTATTTTACGGATTTTGTAGCATGGTTAAAAACTTGCGAACCATTGGGAATTTTTTAAAATTAATTTTCCATATTTCGCATGATTTATGCAATGGTCCAAAATCCGTAAAATTAAAAAAATTGTTTCCCATGGTTTGCAAGTTTTTAGCCATGTTCCAAAATCCGTAAAAAAGAAAAAAAGATTTCCCCATGGTTCACAAGATTTATGCAATGGTCCAAAATCCGTAAAATTAAAAAATTGTTTCCCATGGTTCGCAAGTTTTTAGCCATGGTCCAAAATTTGTGAAATTAAAAAATATTTTTCCATGGTTTGCAAGTTTTTAGCCATGGTCCAAAATCCGTAAAATTAAAAAATATTTTTCCATGGTTTGCAAGTTTTTAGCCATGGTCCAAAATCCGTAAAAAAGAAAAAAAAAATTTTCCCATTGTTCGCAAGATTTATGCAATGGTCCAAAATCAGTAAAATTAAAAAATTGTTTCCCATGGTTTGCAAGTTTTTAGCCATGGTCTAAAATCCGTAAAAAAGAAAAAAAAATTTTCCCATGGTTTCCAAGATTTTAGCAATGGCCCAAAATTAGTAAAATTAAAAAATTAATTTTCCCATCGTTTCCAAGATTTTAGCAATGGTTAAAAATGCGTAAAATTAAAAAAAAATTTCCTATGGGAAATTGTACCATGTGAAACGGACATAAGCAATGGTTTTTGAGATTTTTGCCAAGGTTTAAACCATGGATCTAATCGTTTTTTCCTTGGCAATTGATTTCGCCCATGGTTTTTATGATTTTACCCATAGTTTCATTTCCACGCTGGTTACCCTCCTTCTGGGGATCGATTATTTAATTCCATTCCCACTTCCACTTTTTTTAATTTTCATTCCCTTTTCCACTTCCGCTTCTTCCTGATTTTCATTTCCACTTCCATTTAAACTTTTTCTAATTTTCATTCCCACTTCCATTTCCACTTTTTCTGATTTTCCTTACCATTTCCACTTCAACTTTCTCTAGTTTTCATTCTCATTTCCATTTCCACTTTTTTAATTTTCACTTCCTTTTCCACTTCCATTTAAACTTTTTCTAATTTTCATTCCCACTTTCATTTCCACTTTTTTTAATTTTCATTACCATTTCCATTAGAAAAATTAGAAAAAATGGAAGTGGAAATGGAAATGAGAATGAAAATTAGAAAAAGTGGAAGTGGAAATAAAAATGGGAATGAAAATCAGAAAAAGTGGAAATGGAAATAGGAATGAAAATTAAAAAAAGAGGAAATGGAAATGAAAATCAGAAAAAGTGGAAATGGGAATGAAAATGAGAAAAAGTGGAAGTGGAAATGAAAATTAGAAAAAGTGGAAAGGGATCTGGGAATGAAAATCAGAAAAAGTGGAAGTGAAAATGGGAAAGAAATTAAGAAAAAGTGGAAGTGGGAACGGCAAAAGAATTACATAATCGACTTCCTGTTTTGTCCTGTTATCCATCTAAATGACGAAGATTTAATTTTTACATATATGTATCCAGAAGAGTTAATGTCAACATATCTGGACCATTAACTTGTCGATCGATTCCGCCGAAATCAAAAAATCTCGGATCAAGTCCCTTTAAAACATCGAAAATTTCCAATTTATCGTTGATGACTGGATTTTTTCAGTACAGAAAAGCCCACTTTTTGAATTGACTAAATTAAAAATTGTTTTCGCCACTCTGAATAAAAAAAAATTTTTCCAATTAAAATCTCGGAAATACAATTTTTCATTTAGATTAAAGAATCTCAGTTTTCGTCAGACGGTTTCATTTGCGATCAATTGAAATCCACTGCCTTTTAGAACGCGCACATAAAACATATATAGATTGAAGAAATAAGTGCATAACATAAGTCAAAGGCTTGTGAAGAACTCTTGACTATAAATGTTGAATGAATATACGTCTCTCTCTCTCCCTCTCTATGTCTCACTCCCTCTGAGCAGTAGTAGAACGTGACAAGTTGACGAAGTCGCCGGGTGCATTCAGGGTGCAAGTGAAAGGGGTATTACTGTACGTGATTGCCATTTTCTTAGACAAAGAGAGCAAAGACCCGACAGAAGGCTATTACCGTCTTTATCGTTAGGTGTTAAGACTTGAAAAGGAGGAAAAAGCAGCTTCCTCTCCATCTTTTCGACTTGTGACAGTTCATTTCAGCAATTGCTACTCTTTGCAACGACTAAATTAACTTAAAACTCGGGAAAATAATTTGAAATTATGCATATCCCTTTTTCTTCATTAAAACAGTATTAGAATCTTGGAATTATTTTTTTTTTTTTTATTTTAAACATGCGATAGAGGGAAAATAAAGTCTGTGATATTTACAAAAAAAAAATGTTGACTATATTCATACTGACGCTATTATCGATTAAAAAATCCTGTTTTAGAACTCTAAAATTTTTTCTAAAGTGAAAAAAAGGGATTATCATTTTTGAGGAATGATACAGATGGGTACAAAGAACATCTCTTCTAGTTATTTACTATTTAATGCAAAAATTATAAAAATGAAGCAAGAAATAGTAAACTGTGGTGTTTTCTAGTTCAGCCAGCGACCGTTGGCGCCTCTTGGATCATTCAATAGACGTTTGTAATACATTTTTTTTAAATAAAAGTAAATAAAATTTTAAAAAGTTTTTCCCTTTTTTTTATTCGTTAATAGCGAGTCTAGAGAGGTGATTGTTAATAAATAAATGGTAAAAAGAAAGTGGCTCAGGAGAACAGAAACTGACTAATGGCTGAAGTCGTTACACTTGAGTGGCGTAAAGTCTCGTGTGTGGTTGCACACCGGGGACCTCTTCCCTACTTGCTCCTCTATTTTCAACCCTAACCCCATTTTTCTCTCCCTCTCTCTCTCTCTCTTTCTCTAGCTCAAAGCAAATGCTTTTGTCTACCTTTTACATTAGTTTGCTACGCCTTTTATTTTCCTGGAAAGGGTTTGAGAAACACTAATAATTCTCGAGTGTGCGATCAACAAAGTAAACAATGCAATGCCTCTCGAAAAACAACCACAACCTAAACTATTTTACATTTTTTTCCCCCTTTTTCTTTTTTTTGAAATTCAAACACCTTGCGCGACCTACTATACACATCTGAAAATGGGTTATTTCTTCACATTCAAACAATTGTGAGACAAAATGGTAAGTTGAAAAATATAAAAATGTCGAGAGAAAAAAAGAGGAATAAAATTGAAAATAGTAAAAACAAAATGAATGAAAATGCAGCGATTAGTGAAAAAAACAGAATTGAAAATTTAGTTTATAATGCATTTTTTATTAAAATGATGTGAAAAGACCTGTATAAAACTAACAACATTTTTCTCTCTAAAAATCGTTTACTAAACGTTGTTACAAAAAAAAAAGAAAAGGGTAACTAAATTTTATTTTGCAGTAAAACTTTTTCGAAACATGTGGAATTTTTTTTCTCCATCTCTACTCGAACTGAAAATTCAATCTTTATTTTTTATAATATAAAACTACCATTTTGGAGTCTGGGGAATAAAAATAAATTTCTTTTTTTTATCTAGGAAATGGATACAATGTATTCCTGCGTTGACACTCGCGGCCAAAAGAGAGATTTTGGTGAAAGAAAAAGAGGAAGCGTAAGCGTAGTAAAAATCTATCGAATCAGTTTAACGAGTGTATAGAGGTTATAAATCAGTTTGTCTTGTTTTTTTTTTCCTCTCTCACTCTTTCTCTCTCTCTCTCTATGGCTTTTGTATAAAGGGATGGACGGTCCAGAGAAAGGAAAGAGGACTTCATGGGAGAGATGAGGGTGCGAGATGTGGAAATAGAGAAAAGGATAGTGAAAGAGTAGAGGAATTGGTTGGTGAAAGAGGGAAAACAGAACACAATAAAAGCCGCTATATCGGTGGCGCGGGGTGGATGCATTTTACGAGCGAGAGTGCACCCCATTCCATTCTCTCTTCTGTACCTCAATCCACCCTCGCATGTCCGATACTTCTACGTGTGAGTCGGACGTGCGGAGGGCGTGGAATCTCCAGGTCCAGTGAATTGATTTCAGTTATATGTAACCTTTTACATGGACAATTGGCTATTCCAATAATGCACAACTGCCAAAACATTACAAAATATCTTTGTCCCGTGAGAATGTTTCCAAAAAAAAAAAATTCCATTATCAGAAAAATCCATATATATTAAGCTCAATATTAATGATATAACACCGTCCGACAAAATTCAACTTTTTTTTTGACCCACAATAAAATCCAACATTTTTGGAAACTAGGACCCCAAAAAAAAATACCCGGTCGCTGATTATTAATCTGATGTCAGATTTTCAAAATTCAAAATGGCGGATTCAATATGGCGGTCAAAATTTTAAAAAGTTATTAAATTTTTTTTAAACCTTGATATCTAGGGGTTTTTTGGGTCGCTGATGACGAATCTGATGTTAAATTGTCAAAATTCAAAATGACGGATATAAAATAAAAAATTAATAACTTTTCAAAAATTTGATCGCCATATTGCATCCGCCATTTTTAATTTTGAAAATCTGACATCAGATTAATAATCAGAGACCCCGAAAACCCCAGATATCAAGTTTTATAAAATATTAATAATTTTTAAAATGTCACTTTTCATTAAGGGGTTGTTTTCACCCCTAAAAACCACAAACGACTTGATCTAGCAAAACGACCAGATACGGGTATTTTTTTTGGGTCCTAGTTTCCGAAAATGGTAAATTTTTTTTTGTGGGTCAAAAATTGTGTCGAACGGTATAATCTGTCCTACAACGGAAAAACATTACATATACGTATGCGTTATGTTTTTCCATTGTTGACCTTCATTAGAAAAACCTATTAGGGACCTAAATTAAATCCAATTCTCATCAAATCAAAATTAATATTTTTTCTTTATTAAAATTAGCTATATTCATATTATTATTAATATTTTGTTCTTTGATCATAGAAAATTCTAACAATGCAATCCATTGTACTCTTTTTTTTTCCTCTTTCCCCTTTTTTTCGTTGATTTTATAAAATATTGTGATGGAAAATATATTTGATGTTGGATATGAAAAGGTTATTTCTGCTTAGAAAGGATTTTACGAAGCAAAGGCAAATAATAATTAAATGAATTTTGAGTCCAACAGATATGAAACTGCGAGTTGGAAAGGCTAGTTAGAATTATGAGTTGTATAAAAATAAAAGGAAAACTAAACCTCTGAGGATCTACAAAAGGTTTTTGGAGTAGAGAAGCTTAAATTGCACGTGTTCGTTACAGGGATTCGAATAATCATCTGAAAACAACTCTTGCGTAATTCCAAAACACACGGAACTCTCTTTACTAAATGATATGGTTTACTCCCTTCGGCGCATTAGAACTATATCAACAAATTATATATATATATATATAGAATATAATTCATATCCAGGTAATTTCTCCTTGGAACGAGGGAAATTGAATGAATTAAAGTGTATCTGACAGAGTTGTACATAATTCGATTGCTTATGACATTCAAATGTAACATCAAATTAGCCTTTCGTGTAATTTATAAAAAAAAAATTGTAATTTTGTTTTTCCTATTTTTATTTAATATTTACGTAAAAATAGTAATAATTATTCCTAATTTAAGAAATAAGACAATTTGAAGCTAAATTTTAGAGTCGTAATTTTCTTGAAGGTAATTACATCACGATTGTCGTTCAATGTCTTTGAATCCACTAATTTAGAGTTGAGTGTGTGTGGAAATAAAAGCACGAGGATGAGAAGAAGAAGAGGAGGAGGAGTAGAGTAGTTCTCTCTGTGTGTGGACGATTTACGCATTCAACTGGACGCGAATCCTGGCACTGGCTTTATTGGTAGTAAACTTCGGACTATTGAATGACCATCCAGGGGGCTGACTTGCACCTGGGACACGTCTGCTAATGCAGTTAAACAAGCACTCGCACAGATGTTGTACCAGAAGCAAAAAGCAAAATGCTAGTCAATATTCAAGATTTACATTCACTATCGTATCCACTTCGATTATTGTACAATTCTTTACTATTCTATACAATTATTATCTATAAGAAGAAATAATATCTTTAATATATAATTGGAAACCATTTTCTTATTTTTTATCAATAAAAAAGAAACTCGTAATCTGCTTTCATGATAAGAATTGGAGAGAAAATAAAAAAAAAGCTGTTGCAAATATTTTTATCTTGAAAATTACACACTTTATATATCTATATAAGAATATCCATTGTAGTACAAAAGTTAATAAATGTATCATTTAAAGGGACAACTTGGTTATGGAGGCGACTCTTATGGAGCCTCTTTCGCTTATAAATGAGTACTTGAAATCCACGTCACGGTCCATAAGTAGGTGTATTTGAAGCCTGGCACCCCATAACCCAAATGACCTTTTACCCTATTCTGAGTGCGTCTACATTTTATCCTCACGCTATTTCGAGCCAATATTTTTGCTAGCGAGGAAGAGCGTGCGCTATCACGACTCGAAATGCAATATCAGCCACCATAAAATAGGTGTAAAGTTGTCTATTCCTTCCCTCATTGCTTAAAAGCAGGTTGATGTTTGAAGATGGTGTGTCTGAACGTGAAAGCAAGGCGAAAGCTCTCTCTCTCTCTCTCTTTCTCTCTCTCTCATGAAGGAAAGGGGTTAAAATCCTTCGTGAAGCTTGGTTGACCCAAACACATTCATGGAACCAGAGGGCTTTATTGGTTGTAAAGTTGGAAAATCTCATCCGTTGTTAGTTACATCGGCTCATTAGATGATAACGGCCGGCTATCGTTAAAACGTCAGAAACTTCAAATTGCGCGTAATTTAACCGCTGCATTTATAATTCTTTGCGGATAAAAGTTGAATTTAATCTCGACATTAAACTTTAAATCAGCAATTTTTTTTTCAAAATTTAAAAATTAGTGAATATTGAGAAAAATTGATCGAATAAGGCTAGTTTTAAGTTTGACGGACAAATAACACAAAGTAGTTTTTTCTTTGTAAACGAATTTCATAATATCAGTTTCCATTCTTCAATACTAGAATAAAAAAAAAGAAGTGTAAAAGTAAAAATATATTCGATTTAAAATATATAGAACAGATATAGTCTCTTTTCTGTTATCATAACTCTATCAATGCTCGAGGCACAGAAGAAGAGGAAAATATTCCAATACTATATGCTCTCTCAAAGAGTAGCACCTACAAAGTGAAAAACTTTAGTGTGTCCCATCCATTGCATTCAATTCAAGTCCATTGTAGAGTGCAGATTTTTCATATTCACGTTTAAAATTTTTTTTTTTTTTTTTTTTTTATTTTCCAATCTTTTCTCACCATTTTTCTTTTCTTTATTTTCTCCATATATATGTTCCTTTATTGTATATGATTTCCTATTTTATTTTTATTAACATTCAAATAAATATTAAAAAAGTGAAATTTCTTTAAAAATTTGAAAAATTCTTAGTATATATACTTTTTGTAATAAAATTATTATTTTTCTTATACTTTTGTTTTTATGTACTTTTTCTTGACGTTTGTAGAAAATTTTTCTTTTTCTCCTCTTCACATACATTTTTTTCCTTTCTCAGTTATATGTCTCTCAATCCATATCAGAACACTGTCACTTTTCAGATTAAATATCTTCGAGAAGTTGGTAGTAAGAGGTTATTTATGAAGACAATAAAAAAAAACTTTTTATTCGCAAAAAAGAAAACGAATGAGCAAAAAAAGTATTTTAGTTATACCTCAGGAAAACATATCCTACATTAGGTCACTTCCTTTTATGAGTCCAAAGGATTTTCCTCGTCTGTAGTTGAGTTTGGTGGTGAACTCCCGCAAATAGTATCGCGCAGTATCACGAAAACTTGCGCTACCAATTCCAAGTGAACCAACTCACTTTATTTCCACGTCTCTGGCAGACATTCCAAAGAAAGTGGGAAGGGGCAATGTCCTATGGCGACTATATAAGAAGTGAAGAAGAAAATTAAGGTTAGCCCAGCTAATAGAATTTGTCCCTTGCCACCGTCCTCAGGAAATTTACACGTGATGCAAGATGCTAAGGGATGCTGGCAACGAAGAAGAAGAAGAAGAAGAAGAAGAAGAGGAAAAATTTTTCCTCGAGGAAAAAAGAGATGAAAAAGAAGACGGATAGAGAGAGAGAGAGAGAGAGAGAGAGAGAAAAGGAAGAAAGGTGTGAAAAAGGGTTGTAAGGAAGAGGAGAATTAACTCGCGTCTTAGATTTTCTTTTTTTTTTTTGCCTGACTTGATTTGGTGAGTATAAAAATCTGCACGGGAAGCAGCGGGACGCACTGAGGAGGCATCGATAAATCAATGGAATATGGTAATACCGCGATTTCAATAATTTAAATATGTATGAAGGAAAATGGAACAATCTGGGAGACAGGGATTTAGCAGGCAGCACATTGAATCGCACCTAATGAGACGTTCTTGGTCCCATGAGAGACAGGCCCTCTCTCTCTCTCTTTTTTTTTTCTCTCTGGAGAAAATAAACCGCACAGGGCCTCTGACAAAAGGGGAGAGTAGATTGGAAACGGTATTCGTAAGATAAAACAAATTCCTTCCAAATACTACTCCGTATAGGAAATGTCGCGGAAACGTCAATTTTGATCAAAATCTCTAAAAAAAAAAAAATAATTATGTCTAATTACAAATTGTTATAAAAAAAAAATTTCATTGCGTGAATTTTCACGGTTTGTCAGGGAAACTTTTTTCCACGGTTTTTTTTTAAACTGTAAATTACGTTCTATATCAATTGAACATAAAACTTTTTTTTTTTTTTTTTTGTTTACATGACATAAACTGCAACTTGTTAACTCTTTTTTTTCTAACTTTACGAGATTTACACGGAGAATAAAACCGCAACCTTCAGACTGTAAAAAAGCATGGATATACATGTTTGATCAATGGAGAACGTTGATTTTTTGATTTCTCTCTAGTACAATGTGAAAATTCCTGTTATTCTTTTTTTATTCTCAGTATACGCCTTTACTTTCCCTTTATCATGAACTGCGGTTCACCATCCTCACGCTTCCCCAACCTTTTGTTTCGTGTATATTATATATATATCTCAGTAAAGCGTTTGCACACGTTTTCAATGTCTAGACAAGAGGTAAAATTCGTTTTTTAAATTTTCTCTTTAATTTTTCTTTTTTTTTTTTTTATCTCTTTCTCTTTCGCTGCAGTAAACAAGAGGAGTCTTTGGTTCAGAGGAGCCTCTGGACTGACATTTCTGCAAGCGGTCTTGATCATGGTTAGAAGTGCGGTTTCAGATTTACTTCTGCCCACTCTAAAGTGTGCTCGAGGTCCAGTTCAGCACGTGCTTTGTCCCTTTATGCAATAATTTACGGGTCACGTATTTAAAAGCTCTATTTCGTGTTTTCCCGCCACTGCAATTTCGATTATATACGTTTCACGTACATAAAAGTTTCTCTCGAAAAATATAAATTTCAGAAACAGATTTTATTATTTCGAAATTTAATATGATAGGGGAAAAAAAAAATTATTATCTAACCTAATCGAGATAGAAAAACATTTGCCAAAAAATACTTACCTAATCATCTCCACAAAATTGTATGAATGTAAATTCAACTCACCTGAAACAAAAAATAATTTTATTAATCTTAAAATTACATTATAATGTTTAAAATTTTTTAATTAATATAATAATTCGCGTATTCTATTGTAATAATAATTTTTAATAAAGAATACTTTTTTCTTTCTTACAAATATTATCTTATACTTTTCATCTTTATGTTTTAAAAGAAGATATTTTTTCACTATTGGTAATGTGTATAAATTCAATAAAATACTGTTTTTTTTTTATGACGAGCTCATTATTTTTCTTGTTCTTTTCTTTTACGCTATATATAGTCTTTTATACGAATGACAGCAGTTGCTTCAACGATCCTTATGGGAATAACTGATAGTGCATCGACCCTTGTTACCCCTTAAGAGATCTTGTCTCTGTATAATCTTTAGCAAATATCTTATTTCGATATTTCATTTATTTAGAATAATTGGAAATTATTTCTTCTCGTAATCTTTATATCATAATAATTATTTAGAAATAATAATTTACATATATATTAATTAATTATTATTATTGTAAAAATCGCATTTCAGAATTGAAAATTTTTGTGTTTTTTAAAAAAAATATACTTGAACAAATAAATATCGATCGAATTGTTGAATAGAATTGGCAAAATGTCTTTAGAGAATATAGAGTGAGATTGACAAAGTGAAAGAGAGAGAGAGAGGAGGAGAGATAACAATCACTGTGGAATGGGGGAATGTTATCGGATTCCGTGCGTGCTATATGCAGAGAGCTGACCAAATCACACTCTCACTGTCTCGCCTTTGCTTTTCTCTCATGCTACCAACTCTCATCACGTGACGCGATCAACAGATTCTGCGTTTCCACCTCACGTATCTGTTATTTCAGTCTATTGATTTTCAATTTATCTCGGACGAATTGCAATTTATCGATTTACCCAATTTCCAAAATCTCAAATTAACTTTGAGAGTTAGAAATCTGTCAAAATGTTCAAAAATTGAAAATCAAAATTATTTTCTCATATTTCATAAAATACATCAATCCATTTAAAATTTTGTACCTTGAAAATATATTTAAAAAAAAAATGAATTTCAAAAACAAATAAATGTCTAATTTTTCAAAAACAATTTCTATACTAATAAAATGCTTTTATAAATATTTTTGCAAAAATCCAAAACTTGTGACCTACTTCACCTGCTGAGGCGATGCTTCTATGTTTTAGTAGGTCAAGAATGAAATTAAACCTTTTTTTTTTTTTTTCATCTTCGAGGTCTTTTTCATCAAAGCGCAAATATGGTTCTTTTTTATTCCTTATTTTTCCAACATCGACGTATATTTTTTCTGAATAAACGCAAAAGACTTGCGGAGAGTGTTGTCCAATCGATAAAGTAAACATAAGATGTTTCTCGCCGTTTTCTTCTCAGTGGTTTTATTTTCATCGCTTCTTTAATTTTTTTTTTTTTTTTTTTTCACTCTCAAAACTTTGTACATCACAAAACTTTTTGCAGTTTGTGTATATATATATATATATATGAGAAACATGCACACGAGACGAGCCTGTTACGCTATTTGCTCGCTATATTTGCTTTTTTGAGAGAAAGATAAAAACGTCCCTGTTGACCAATCGTGACGATTATCACTTTGTAAAAACAATTTTCGATTTGGTTCGATAGCATCTTGTAGCAAAAAAAAAATAAATAAAATAAAAAATCAACACGTACACTTGTTTTATATCTCCCAATGGTCAGCTAAAAATATTACAGTGTGTTTTATTCTATATATATATATATATATGTGATATAGAAGAAAATTTATATAATCGAGTTTCACATTGAAGTTGTCACACATTCAATATTTATTTTGTAACCACGACAAAAGGGAAACGTATATGATAAAAAAAAAAAAGATCCAAGAACTTTAACAATAGAAAGTATATGATTTCAAATTTAGTCGTCATATTCTGCTTTTATCACAAAAATAGAACAAAAATTGTTTATTTACATCTGTTTAACAATTTTTTTCATAATTTATATTAAACAGTTAATAAGTGGTAAAAATAATAAAATTTAGAATTCGAATTTTTCTAGAAATCTGTTGGGACTCATTTTAACTGCACGTGTAGAAATTTTGACAGGGCTCAGATCGGGGCCGAATTAGAATGCCCTATTAGGGAATGCAACGTCGCGCCTGATGTGGCCCTGATTAGGAAGTCCACATTTTCTGTCCGCCCTGATTTGGCCCTGATCAGATGTGGCGTTTCATTCCCTATTAGAGCCCTGATAGGGCAATTTCTAGTTTGTTTTAAAAATAATTTTTTTTTTTTTGATTAAACTACATTCAGATTGTTGCGGAATAATTGCGCGGATTAATTTCACGTTAATTCCAAACTGATTTCGGATTTGTCTTTTTGTCCGTATTCTGTAAATAAAATAGGAAGTACCACTAAATCATCGAGGCAGAAAAGATGAATTTTATCAATTTTAAGACGCGAAACAATTTAATTAACCGATATTAAAGATTCACTAGGAGTTGTTATAAGGAAATAAAGTTTTAATTACTAAAATTCGAGATTTTGTTACAATTCTCACAACTGCTGACAGCAACAATATTAATGATTGTATCAATTGATGATATAAGCTTCGTAAGAAGAAAGCAATCAAAGGACAGTTGATTTCATCTTTTTTTTTTTTTTTTAAAAAAAAAGATGGAGTAGTTTCTTGAGAAAGTTATAGAGAGAAGCCTGTATAGCGAAGTAATTAAATACACCTGCCAAGAACATGCCGCGCAACGCGCAACCATCAGCAGGAGAGAAAGTTGTGTCATTTAAAGTTCTAGAAGCGTCGCTCGGTATTCGTATGAAAGTCGCATTTGTCTCTCTGGCGGCGCTCATCCTAGCTTGTCTTGTCGGAAAGAAGAACGTACCATTTGTTTTCAAGGTGTGCAAGGATGACTAAAGGAAAATAATAATAGAAAAGTGAAGGAAGATAAGAGCGCAAGCAAGACACGATGAGCTTCCCACTATAACCAATATTCGGTGGGCGAAACATTGTTTTGCCAGAGCGCGCTCCTATGAAAATTTATGAGACTATTTCGCATGTAAGCACTAACCAGGTGTGGCTACACATAAATTTCCCATCTTCACGCATATTTCAGTTCCTCGCTTTACCAGAAGTTACCTGGGTGTACTTTCTCTTTCCCATTCCTCTGCACCTCATCGCTATACTAGATTTCCCTATATTCTCAGTTTCTCCTCTCTCTCTCTTTCTCTTTCTCTTTCTCATCTTGACTTTCGTCCTTCTCACTTCTGCCCTCAACTGGCGTCGTTAACCCCTTTCCTCATTCCTCGAGAGTAACCCTAAATCACCCCCTTCCCCCCCCCTCTCTCTCCGACCAACTGAGCGTGTAGGCACCCTTCTAATTGCTGCGCACTACGTTTAAATTACTTAACCCCAAATTAGTTTTGGATAGCTGAAAAGAATGACTTATCACATCTAATGAATCTGGAAGAATTCGCTACATGAATACCGAACGTGTCTCTGTCAAAAAAAAAAGCCCCCCTTCTAATCAATCTTGGTGTCTGTGATTTAAATTTCTTTCCATTTAGTAATTCGTATTATAATTTCATGGAGATTGATTTTAAGATAGAAAAACTTCTGTATTTTCGTTTCTATTAATTATACATTCTGCACAGAAAAACGAAAGTAGTTTTAAGAATATTTCTTCTAATTTTTTTTTGTATTTTTTGCTATTGAAGTTATTATTTATTATGTATTATAAGGGTGAGGGTAATCAAACTTCAAATTCGTAATCAGAAACACAAAACATTCCTAAATATTAAGTTTCATAAACATTTTCCAATTTCTTAAAAATTTGTCAATCATATTGGATCCAACATTTTGAATTTGGAAAATACGACGGCAAATTCGTAAACAGCAACTCAACAAACTTTTACATATTAAATTTAACAATAATCTAACAATTTTTTAAAAATTTGTCAGCCATATTGGACCCACCATTTTCAATTTCGAAAATCTGTCATCAAAATTCGTAAGTAGCAACTGAAAAACCCCCTAGATACTAAGTTTTATAAAAATTTGCCAATTTTTTAAAATTTCGTCAGCCATATTGGAACGACCATTTTGAATTTGGAAAAATGACGTCAAATTCGTAATCAGCAACATCAAAAACCCCTAGATACTGTTTTCCATAAAAATTAACCAATTTTTTAAAATTTCATCAGCCATATATTGGTCCCGCCATTTTGAATTTCAAATATCTGACATCAAATTCGTAATTAGCAACTTAACAAACTTCTACGTATTAAATTTAACAAAAATCTAACAATTTTTTAAAAATTTGTCAGCCATATTGCACCCACCATTTTGAATTTCGAAAATCTGTCATCAAATTCGTAAGTAGCAACATCAAAAACCCCTAGATACTGTTTTCCATAAAAATTAACCAATTTTTTAAAATTTCATCAGCCATATATTGGTCCCGCCATTTTGAATTTCAAATATCTGACATCAAATTCGTAATCAGCAACTTAACAAACTTCTACATATTAAATTTAACAAAAATCCAACAATTTTTTAAAAATTTGTCAGCCATATTGCACCCACCATTTTGAATTTCGAAAATCTGTCATCAAATTCGTAAGTAGCAACTGAAAAAACCCCTAGATACTAAGTTTTATAAAAATTTGCCAAATTTTTAAAATTTCGTCGGCCATATTGGAACGACCATTTTGAATTTGGAAAAATGACGTCAAATTCGTAATCAGCAACATCAAAAACCCCTAGATACTGTTTTCCATAAAAATTAACCAATTTTTTAAAATTTCGTCAGCCATATATTGGTCCCGCCATTTTGAATTTCAAATATCTGACATCAAATTCGTAATCAGCAACTTAACAAACTTCTACATATTAAATTTAACAAAAATCCAACAATTTTTTAAAAATTTGTCGGCCATATTGCACTCACCATTTTAAATTTCGAAAATCTCTCATCAAATTCGTAAGTGGCAACTGAAAAAACCCCTAGGTACTAAGTTTCATAAAAATTTGCCAATTTTTTGAAAATTCGTCAGCCATATTGAAACCACCATTTTGAATTTGTAAAATCTGACGTCAAATTCGTAATCAGCAACATTAAAAAGCCCTGGATACGAACTTCTATAAAAATTAACCAATTTTTTAAAATTTTGTTAGTCATATTGGACCCGCCATTTTGAATTTCGAAAATCTGACATTAAATTCGTAATTAGCAACTCTAAAAACTCCTACATAACAAATTTAATAAAAATCGAACAATTTTTTAAAAATTCATCCGCCATTTTGAATTTTTGCAAATCCTAAGCTCACGTCGTTTATTAGATTTCACTTAAACACTGCGATTTAATTTTTATAAGATAGAGGAAAAATAAACCAGGCGTGAAATTTAAATAATACTATATACAAGTATAATGATAAAAACAATTCAAACAGAATACTAAATGACACTGTGTGGTGGGAAATATAATTGATTTTAGTCTTTTAATTGTTTCATTACATTTTTATTGTCGCTTTTAATATATTTAAATAAAGTCAAATGAAATAAATACAAGAAGTTTAAAACGTAATTTATTTCCAGTAAAACATTTATAGTTTTCCATTATTTTCTAATAGAAAATTATTTTCTTAAATAAAAACACTTTTTTTTTCACATTTTAATAAGAAATCCTTTAATTAGAAATTATTGTTTCTCAATAATTGTAATAATTAAATGTAAATAATAATCAATAATCTCTATAGAATATTTGAATACTTTTACAGGAATGCAATGTCATAAAAATGAAAATTCAATTATACATTCCAATGTGAATCAAATGCAATATTGTCAATTTTTCGAAATACATATATATATATTGTTAATTAAAATACTTTTTCGAACTTTCATAGTCCTTCATAGTCGACTGAAAAAGGGGTAGGGGAAGGGGGTATGGGAGAAAAAAAAAGAACTAAATTTGCAGCAGATTGAATCACGAAAAAAGTCTCACAAAATACGGAATAAAGGACGAATAAATGTCGAATAAAACAGAAATAAATTCAGCTTAAATTGAGCCACTTGTTTTCTGCACAGCAGTTCTACAGTATCAAATTTTTCCAAGCCGTTTTCATCGAATGCTCTTTTTTTTGGAATTTTTATCTTTGAAAAAAAATATACAATCCTACGAGAGCCAATTTCAATCATTTTTTTTTTTTCTATTATAGCAATCAAACGATACAATGAAATTTAATTGAGGATTAATTTTTCTATTTAATAAAATATTTTTAATTGTAAAATCAAATCTAATACATTTTTTTAAATTAATATATATATATTGCATAGAATATTTTATTTAAGATTTCTTTTGTTCTGACTCGACAAGTTGAAAATAATGCTTATCTCGCATGTCAGAACTTTTGTACAAGAGGGGATTCTCTTAAGATGACAACGGTCTTGTCGCTCTGGTTGTTAGAGAGCCAATAGAAAAAGATATCACGAAAGTGCTGAGGATATCAAGTGATATTTTTTTTTAGAAGAGAAGATGCGTATATTCATCAGAAAACCTAATATTGAAAAAAAAAACTAAAGAAGGAGACAGTTTTTGGAAGTTGATAAAATTACATTTACTTGGCAATCCACACACGGCAAAACGTATAAAAATCGCTTTATTGGAGTGTTGCTATCGACAGCCTTGCCATTGGGGAAAAGGGTTTGTTCTATATATATATGTTGGCCAGGGTAGAAAACCTGAATGCGGTCCGCTGCATTTTCTGTTATCGTTGTAGAGTGAAGTCGAGGACAATAGTAGAACCCTATGGCGGACAGCAGGAGAGAAAGTAAAAATTAACGAGAATTCAAGCACGGCCGGAGCCATTGAAAAATTTCTCGGTGCTTCCGAGTGTAAGGCCCGGGTATGAGATATATATCCGGGAGATTTTTTTTTTCGCCATGTCCAGCCTTGGTCCTCATTCATCTTTCTCTTTTATCACCTATTATAATTTTTTCCACCCTTTTTCTACCTACGTAGTAATAATATTTTAAATTAGTTATTTCATTATCATTTCATTTTTTTTTCCATAATTGTTTATTATATACTGGAGGGAATTATATAATAATTTGTGAGATGGAAATGAAGAGTAAAGGGAGGGAAAGGAGGACAGAGGGAGAGATGAGGAAAAGGGAGCAGAAATTGAGAAGGAGTGTATGTTGCTCGAAGGCTAAGTCTGTCCATAGGAATAGCGGCACGTCCTCTAGAGAATCCGGCGTATCAGCTTCCCGGTTGGATGAAGTCTAACACCACCAAATATTGATACAGATCAGAACATTTAATCGTTCTAGTTCCCATTTACCAACAAACATATATAGTATCAACAAAACTCAAATTCTTGAATCATGTTTTTTTTTTTTTCTCTTAAAATCCTCTAGGAAATATATTTTTACTAATCTTCGGAGTTATTTGGAATTTCAAAAAGAAACTAATACAAATACCATTCTAAGAACTAAATTCCAGAGTACTTCAAAACTCAAAATTGATTTTTTTTTTACTGTGTAAATATTTTAATTCCTATATTTATAGAATGAAAATTGGATTTTGGAGAGGAAATTGAAATTTTTAAGTTGATAGCGAATTTTTTTATATATGTGAAAATACAAAATTTTTCCAGTGCAATCGGTGAAAGAAATTTCCGGTCAATATTTAAAATAGAAACTACTATGTATAATTATTTTTCTTATTTTTTGATTTGTAATACAAATTAAAATTTTTTGTTCAAAAAATCTTTTCATAATTTTTAATTTCTGAAATGTCAATAACTGTATAATATTTGATCAAAAAGGTATCGCAAAAAGATTACTCTTTGCATTTTAAAATATACTTTAAGCTGTTTATGATAGTTTAAAGGGTAGATACAGATTTTAAAATAAGAAATTTAAAAGGTCATGTTTTTCAAATATATTTGAAACATGAATGACTCCGTAATGTGATCGTAAAAATTTTTTCTTATTATCTAAAGGTAAAAAATCATTTTTAAAAATTAAAACCGCAAAAAAAAACTTTGATGAAATAAAATTTTTCTTTTTTTTTTTTAACTGTAAAATATTTTTGACAGCTTCTTCTGTGCTTCCCTGAAAAATGTCAATAATCTAGATTCCATAAAGGAAACATATTTTCACATTCTTTTCCGTTGCTCGTTTCCAAGTCGAGACATATACTTTTTTTTTTCGTCGACTTCTATTTTGTCCAGTTCCTTTTTCGATTTTGAATATCGTAATGCACGCATGATTGGTTAAGTCTTTCAAGCGAGATAAAAGTCAACGCGGCCACCGACCACGCGATGGTGCGAGTACATTGCCAGAAGTGCTTCGATTCATGGACTCGAGGGAAATCACGTTTCAAGTCCCGACTCTCTCTCTCTCTCTACCCTTCCTTCCTTCCTTCCTCTTTCAAAAGCTGGTCCCCTGTCCTCCTTTCTTCTTTTTTTTTATTTCCCAATTCATCGTGTTCGAAAAATAGAAGATTCCATTTTTTTTCCAGTTTCCATTATTTCGTATCAAAGGATATATTTACACTTATTTTATTTTAATTGCATTATATTTCTGTTATTAAGTACTTTTTCAAAAATATAAAAAAAATTTCAATGATTGTTCAAATAAATGGAAAAATCATGAAATAAGAGTTTCTTTCTTCTTATTGCAAACAGATTTGTTTTGAAGTGTTTCACATTTTGAAAGTGCATTGAACTCAAGATATCGACCAATGTCCTTCGGATGACTTGAATAACAATTCGATTCGAATTTCCAACTCGCAAAACACTTTCGATACCTGAGAGAGGTTTACTTTCGAAATCAGACGACCGTTTGCTTTTGAAGACAAGATTGCTAAACTTGAAGTAGTAGAGCATACAAGTTTATCTTGGATATATTTTTTTTTTTATAAATTATTTACAAAATTGTAAAAGAATTAGAAAATTAAGAATTACGATCATATAGTGGATTCAGTGGGAATTGAATCATATTTTATTGTCAGTGAAAATTCACATATGTCATTTACAAAAGAGATTTAAGGCAAATGGTTAGTGAGTTACGATAATTAGAAGCGATTCTAAACTCCTTTGGGTGTTTCTCTAACTAACATGAGCAGCTTATCAGTTATAAGCGGACTACGATTGACTGAGTATTTAGAAGATGGTAATCTCTAAGAGATGCGACAATCAGTTCATATAGAAGAGACTTATCTACATAGAAGCAACTTTGAAACATTATTCTCTTTGTAAAATATGTTCATTTGTCAGGTGAAGCTTTTTTAACCAACTCACAAAAAGAATACAAAAGAAGAGTAAGAATACCAATATCATTTTAAAATTTACTTTTTTTTTTTTTTGATGCTTCAAAATTAAAAATATTTAGTCTAAATTTTGTATTCTGTTACAAATAAAAATATCTTTGACTCACACAAGTTTTCTCAGTAGTGTAAGGAGGAGGAAAAAGAGATGTCGATGTCACGAACTCGTATTATATCCATGAAAGCCAAAAGACATAGAATGTCCGAGTTCCAAGTTTTAAAATGTGGGCTAGATAAGAGTTTTCGATCTTGGAACTCTTGGAAAAGTCGCATCTTCTAGTATCCATCCTTCTCTTTGGTAGCTAGAGAAGTCGCTATGTGAGCACCAGAAGTTCGTCCATTAGCGATAACAATGAAAGATGAATGCCGACCTATGGCCGATTTTGCTTTGTGTGACAAACAGAGAGAGAGAGAGAGAGAGACGCGTGCCAACTTGTTTTGGTGAGGAAAACTCTTGTTGAAATCTATTCGTCTTCCCTGGGATAAAGTTGATAACTACAAATTTATTACTCATTTCATCACTAAAAAATTTTGTCTCATCTGAACAGGGAAGTACCAATTTTTTAAATTATTGTATAATCCACATTTTATGACATCCTACACTGAGAAAAAAAATTTAGTATTTGTAACAAAATTGTTTGGTTAGGCAATTTTGGTTCTTGAAACCAAATTTTGGTTGGCTGAAACAAAGTCGTAGGGTTATCTCAACCAAACATTTGGTTAGGCCAACAAAATTATTTGGTTGAACATTTTTAAATTCCAACCAAAATTTGGTTACAACAACAAAATAATTTGGTTAACATAACAAAATAGTTTGGTCTAAAAAACCAAATGATGGTTTGTTGTCCTAACCAAAATTTGGTTGCGACAACCAAATAATTTGATTCGCTCTCAGCTCATAGCTTAAAAGAACAGTTAGTTTAAATCTCGCACACACTGAAAAAAATGTTTGGTCAGTACAACCAAACTTTGGTTGTGCCAACCGAATTGTTTGGTTAGCCTAACCAAAGTTTGGTTGTACTAACCAAACATTTGATTGCTCGGACCATACAATTTTTTCAGTGCAAGGATGGGTAGTCCAGTGGTGAGAGCTCTCGACCTTCAGTTTTAAAACAGAGGTTCGATCCCAGGCGGAGATATGAGATTTTTCAAAGTCCACAAATATTTCAATTGGATAAATATAAATTCAATGTTAAATTGATAATAAATAAATAATGAAATAAATAAAAAAGATAAAAAGAAAAGAAATGAGGTAGAATAAAATTTTTAATTTTACAAAAAAAAACTGTTTGTTTGATCAACTAAACATTTTTGTTGACCTAACAAAAAAAATTTGGTTGAGCTAACTAAACATTTTTGTTATACCAACAAAAAACACTCAACAAAATTTTTTTGATGACCCAAACAAATAGTTTGGTTGCTTAAATACCAACAAAATTATTTTGTTGGCCCAACCAAAATTTGGTTGCCCTGACTAAGCATTTTTCTCACTGTATGATTGGTGCCCGTGAAGATATTCGCCAACCTGGCCCCGACCTGGTTGAAACAGGGAACAGAAGCCGAACCAGGCCATCGATTTTAATCCAAAGAGGGCTTTTTCTTTGGCCCTGATCAGGTTCCCTGTTTCATGCAATTTTGGAGCTTCCCAACGTGAGCCCTGCCAGGGCCCTTTCAAAATTTATCCACAGTAGGGAATTAATGGATAATTTTTTGTAGTCACTCATCAATCTATTATTTTTCATTTTTTTTTTAAATTTTATAAAAAATATCTTAACTTTGACCTATATTTAATGGTGAAAAATTATTTTAACATGTTTTGTAAGCATATAGCAATTAATTTAGATGAAATTGTAGGATAATAGATTCTGTGGCTCCAACTAATTACCACGAACTTAAGAGAATTCTGAGAAGACCATAGTACAAAGCCAAGGATTCCAGTGGTTTTGCTGCGTCCGGGCAATATCAAGCGTCTTGAGATGAATCTTCAACGTCTCTTGAGATGGTCCATGCGAATTAACTATACTACAACATATAGCGCTATCGACGGTTCTGTCGTTGAAACGTTGTGTGTGTGTGTGTGCGCTATGTATGTATATAATAGTTTGGTGGATAGGATACTCAAGATGCTAGGGCACGTCGAGCCCCTTCATACAGCTTCCATAATCAACTGCATACCACAGTGTTACTGGTGCTACGGTCGCCTCTCGCATATGAATGTTGTCATATCTCTCGCGATGTTTTGCAAAAAAGAAAAGAAAAAAAATGTTGCACTCATTGACGAACCAATAGAATCTAATAATCATTACTAACTTTCAAATTTTCGAAATTATGTTAATTTAAGAGCCCCAAAAATTGATCTATATTTGCCAAACTTTTAGAAATTTAATACAAAATTATAATTAATAATTTTATAAGGCCGATAATTTTCTAAATATAACAAACAATGATGAGATTAACTTTATATTCTCTGCCTAGTGAAATATTTATATGAAACACATATTTATCAATTATTTTATAGCTAAAAGGAATATTCTCTCAGATAAATATGAAATGCAAACAGAAAGAGAAAGAAAATTATAGTTAGAGGTAGAACTCTAATTAAGTCTAATGTAATCAATTCTATCGAATATAGTCGATTGAGTTTGGCTCGATTGGAGTCGATGGGGATATTTGCTTAGGACCGGAAGCTGCCATTGGCAGTATCGGTTCAGCAGGTATAATATATAGGCACCGGAAAGAATATAGCGGAACATCCGAGGGACCACTTTTTGGATTTAGTCATTGTTTGACGATAAGAGAAGAAAATCTACATCCTATGTTTGTTCAATGAACGTAATTGGATTTCTGCCCGGATATGTAGTTGGAGATGCAGAACACTGTAGACTGTGAAATTCGATTCTGAATCGAACTTATCGCCCTACGGCTATTATATTTATTCGCTACTTTGAAATCGTTCACCTTTCCTCTCATATTCCTTTTTTTTATACCTCTATATATTCTTCCCCTTTTTTCCATTATTTATATTTCTCCTCGTGTTATTGTACTTTTTCTTCTCTATTAATTTATTCGTGACTTCTATAGAATGAAAAAAAAGAAGATGACAAATAATAAAATAAAATACGCAAAGTATAAATGTAAAATAATTTTATAAAAATAATGTAATGAAAAAAAAAGTGATGAAATAAAATCCATAAAGTAGAAAATTAGTACTTTTAACATATGAATAGAATTCCTTGATTGAGCATCCAATACTGCTTCATTTTAATTGTTAGCTATTGAAGACAATATAATTTGCAAGTTGACGTTAATGTATGCAAAATAACGTGGTGCTCGCCACATCATTTGTATGACATGGTGAATTGCAATTACATCCGATTGTATTTGTCTCGTTCTGCAACCCCGGATAGCGTATTTTCAATATCGCGAATCACGTATTAAATTATGCTTTGAAAATCTGTGCATCTTTGACAACAGTTTCAATATTGAACAATGCCCGATATTCATTATTAAATATTGTTTATCATTGCCAATATTCGTAGATATTATTTTTATTTATTTTTCTTTCAACATTATGACAATTATTACCAAATTAATCGTTCTGTTTATTGACTTTTATTAGTGCTATTACAAGTTTTTACAACAAAAAATTTTAAACATAATTTCTTTTTCCCTTATATTTATTTTATATAAAAACTAATTATTCAAACAACTATATAAAGAATTTGCAGCATTCAAGAAAAGTAAAATTTTTTATACTCTATCATTAGAGAAATGTAGACTTTTTGTTTTGTTTTTTTAAGTACAAAATTTTTCTTATATAGAAAAAGTAAATAAATTCCTGTCGATTCGAATGGCGAGAAACGATTTATGCACGATCTACCATTTATTCGAGTGTAACCGCTCGATTACTGCAAATTCCCTTAGGGTATAATGAGACTGGTAGCAAAGCAATAAATCTCTGTTGCAGGTAATTCGTGCGTAGGAGTCGTATACGCGTGAAAGGAAAGACAAGTTCCTCACAACTACTTCTCAAAGTTTGATTGGTTTAATAGTTTTCAAACGCATTAATTTATCTTTTTTTTTTTTAATAAAAATATTTTACATTTTCTGTTTATTATGGAAACAAAAAATAATTATAAATTATAATATTAATTATAATATAATATTAATAAAATAAAAAAATTGATGCAAATATATGTTTTTTTGTATAATATCCATTAAATAACTATTTGCAAAAAATACTTACCAGACTAAATTATTATTCTCAATCAAATCAAGTTCAAAAAAATTTTCAAAAAATTAAATTAGCGAGATAATCGCTCCGGAATACTATAACTATCATTAGAAAAAAGTATCGAATAAAAAATGTATGGCGCACATTTGATTGGTCCAGCGGATGCTGAGCTAAACTAAAAAATAAATTCGGAAAATTTTCGAAAAATTAAATTTGCGTTATAATCGGTCGGGAATACCGCCATAGTGATTAGAAGAAAGTTCTGAACAAAAAATGTATGGCGCACTTTTAGATTGGTCCAGCGGATGCTGAGCTACACTCAAATAAATTTATGAAAAAATATCGAAAAATTAAATTTTCGAGATAATCGTTTGGGAATACCGCCATAGTGATTAGAAGAAAGTTCTGAACAAAAAATGTATGGCGCACTTTTAGATTGGTCCAGCGGATGCTGAGCTACACTCAAATAAATTTATGAAAAAATATCAAAAAATTAAGTTTTCGAGATAATCGTTCGGGAATACCGCCATAGTGATTAGAAGAAATTTCTAAACAAAAAATGTATGGCGCACTTTTTGATTGGTCCAGCGGATGCTGAGCTACACTAAAAAACATTTTGGAAAAATTGTTGAAAAATTAAATTTTCCAGATAATCGTTCGGGAACACCACCAAAGTCTTTAGCAAAAAGTAGCGAACAAAAAATGTATGGCGCACTTTTTGATTGGTCCAGCGGATGCTGAGCTATACTAAAAAATAAATTCGGAAAATTTTCGAAAAATTAAATTTGCGTTATAATCGCTCGGGAATACCGCCAATAAAATAGGGAAAAAGTTTCGAAGAAAAAATGTATGGCGCACTTTTAGATTGGTCCAGCGGATGCTGAGCTACACTCAAATAAATTTATGAAAAAATATCGAAAAATTAAATTTTCGAGATAATCGTTCGGGAATACCGCCATAGTGATTAGAAGAAAGTTCTAAACAAAAAATGTATGGCGCACTTTTTGATTGGTCCAGCGGATGCTGAGCTATACTAAAAAATAAATTAGGATATTTTCGAAAAATTAAATTTGTGTTATAATCGCTCGGGAATACCGCCAATAAAATAGGGAAAAAGTTTCGAAGAAAAAATGTATGGCGCACTTTTAGATTGGTCCAGCGGATGCTGAGCTACACTCAAATAAATTTATGAAAAAATATCGAAAAATTAAATTTTCGAGATAATCGTTCGGGAATACCGCCATAGTGATTAGAAGAAAGTTCTGAACAAAAAATGTATGGCGCACTTTTTGATTGGTCCAGCGGATGCTGAGCTACACTAAAAAACATTTTGGAAAAATTGTTGAAAAATTAAATTTTCCAGATAATCGTTCGGGAACACCACCAAAGTCTTTAGCAAAAAGTAGCGAACAAAAAATGTATGGCGCACTTTTTGATTGGTCCAGCGGATGCTGAGCTATACTAAAAAATAAATACGGAAAATTTTCGAAAAATTAAATTTGCGTTATAATCGCTCGGGAATACCGCCAATAAAATAGGGAAAAAATTTCGAAGAAAAAATGTATGGCGCACTTTTAGATTGGTCCAGCGGATGCTGAGCTACACTCAAATAAATTTATGAAAAAATATCGAAAAATTAAATTTTCGAGATAATCGTTCGGGAATACCGCCATAGTGATTAGAAGAAAGTTCTAAACAAAAAATGTATGGCGCACTTTTTGATTGGTCCAGCGGATGCTGAGCTATACTAAAAAATAAATTAGGATATTTTCGAAAAATTAAATTTGTGTTATAATCGCTCGGGAATACCGCCAATAAAATAGGGCAAAAGTTTCGAAGAAAAAATGTATGGCGCACTTTTAGATTGGTCCAGCGGATGCTGAGCTACACTCAAATAAATTTATGAAAAAATATCGAAAAATTAAATTTTCGAGATAATCGTTCGGGAATACCGCCATAGTGATTAGAAGAAAGTTCTGAACAAAAAATGTATGGCGCACTTTTAGATTGGTCCAGCGGATGCTGAGCTACACTCAAATAAATTTATGAAAAAATATCAAAAAATTAAGTTTTCGAGATAATCGTTCGGGAATACCGCCATAGTGATTAGAAGAAAGTTCTAAACAAAAAATGTATGGCGCACTTTTTGATTGGTCCAGCGGATGCTGAGCTACACGCAAATAAATTTATGAAAAAATATCGAAAAATTAAGTTTTCGAGATAATCGTTCGGGAATACCGCCATAGTGATTAGAAGAAAGTTCTGAACAAAAAATGTATGGCGCACTTTTTGATTGGTCCAGCGGATGCTGAGCTACACTAAAAAACATTTTGGAAAAATTGTTGAAAAATTAAATTTTCCAGATAATCGTTCGGGAACACCACCAAAGTCTTTAGCAAAAAGTAGCGAACAAAAAATGTATGGCGCACTTTTTGATTGGTCCAGCGGATGCTGAGCTATACTAAAAAATAAATTCGGAAAATTTTCGAAAAATTAAATTTGCGTTATAATCGCTCGGGAATACCGCCAATAAAATAGGGAAAAAGTTTCGAAGAAAAAATGTATGGCGCACTTTTAGATTGGTCCAGCGGATGCTGAGCTACACTCAAATAAATTTATGAAAAAATATCGAAAAATTAAATTTTCGAGATAATCGTTCGGGAATACCGCCATAGTGATTAGAAGAAAGTTCTAAACCAAAAATGTATGGCGCACTTTTTGATTGGTCCAGCGGATGCTGAGCTATACTAAAAAATAAATTAGGATATTTTCGAAAAATTAAATTTGTGTTATAATCGCTCGGGAATACCGCCAATAAAATAGGGCAAAAGTTTCGAAGAAAAAATGTATGGCGCACTTTTAGATTGGTCCAGCGGATGCTGAGCTACACTCAAATAAATTTATGAAAAAATATCAAAAAATTAAGTTTTCGAGATAATCGTTCGGGAATACCGCCATAGTGATTAGAAGAAAGTTCTAAACAAAAAATGTATGGCGCACTTTTTGATTGGTCCAGCGGATGCTGAGCTACACGCAAATAAATTTATGAAAAAATATCGAAAAATTAAGTTTTCGAGATAATCGTTCGGGAATACCGCCATAGTGATTAGAAGAAAGTTCTGAACAAAAAATGTATGGCGCACTTTTTGATTGGTCCAGCGGATGCTGAGCTACACTAAAAAACATTTTGGAAAAATTGTTGAAAAATTAAATTTTCCAGATAATCGTTCGGGAACACCACCAAAGTCTTTAGCAAAAAGTAGCGAACAAAAAATGTATGGCGCACTTTTAGATTGGTCCAGCGGATGCTGAGCTACACTCAAATAAATTTATGAAAAAATATCAAAAAATTAAGTTTTCGAGATAATCGTTCGGGAATACCGCCATAGTGATTAGAAGAAAGTTCTAAACAAAAAATGTATGGCGCACTTTTTGATTGGTCCAGCGGATGCTGAGCTACACGCAAATAAATTTATGAAAAAATATCGAAAAATTAAGTTTTCGAGATAATCGTTCGGGAATACCGCCATAGTGATTAGAAGAAAGTTCTGAACAAAAAATGTATGGCGCACTTTTTGATTGGTCCAGCGGATGCTGAGCTACACTAAAAAACATTTTGGAAAAATTGTTGAAAAATTAAATTTTCCAGATAATCGTTCGGGAACACCACCAAAGTCTTTAGCAAAAAGTAGCGAACAAAAAATGTATGGCGCACTTTTTGATTGGTCCAGCGGATGCTGAGCTATACTAAAAAATAAATTCGGAAAATTTTCGAAAAATTAAATTTGCGTTATAATCGCTCGGGAATACCGCCAATAAAATAGGGAAAAAGTTTCGAAGAAAAAATGTATGGCGCACTTTTAGATTGGTCCAGCGGATGCTGAGCTACACTCAAATAAATTTATGAAAAAATATCGAAAAATTAAATTTTCGAGATAATCGTTCGGGAATACCGCCATAGTGATTAGAAGAAAGTTCTAAACCAAAAATGTATGGCGCACTTTTTGATTGGTCCAGCGGATGCTGAGCTATACTAAAAAATAAATTAGGATATTTTCGAAAAATTAAATTTGTGTTATAATCGCTCGGGAATACCGCCAATAAAATAGGGCAAAAGTTTCGAAGAAAAAATGTATGGCGCACTTTTAGATTGGTCCAGCGGATGCTGAGCTACACTCAAATAAATTTATGAAAAAATATAGAAAAATTAAATTTTCGAGATAATCGTTCGGGAATACCGCCATAGTGATTAGAAGAAAGTTCTGAACAAAAAATGTATGGCGCACTTTTAGATTGGTCCAGCGGATGCTGAGCTACACTCAAATAAATTTATGAAAAAATATCAAAAAATTAATTTTTCGAGATAATCGTTCGGGAATACCGCCATAGTGATTAGAAGAAAGTTCTAAACAAAAAATGTATGGCGCACTTTTTGATTGGTCCAGCGGATGCTGAGCTACACGCAAATAAATTTATGAAAAAATATCGAAAAATTAAGTTTTCGAGATAATCGTTCGGGAATACCGCCATAGTGATTAGAAGAAAGTTCTGAACAAAAAATGTATGGCGCACTTTTTGATTGGTCCAGCGGATGCTGAGCTACACTCAAATAAATTTATGAAAAAATATCGAAAAATTAAATTTTCGAGATAATCGTTTGGGAATACCGCCATAGTGATTAGAAGAAAGTTCTAAACAAAAAATGTATGGCGCACTTTTTGATTGGTCCAGCGGATGCTGAGCTACACTCAAATAAATTTATGAAAAAATATCGAAAAATTAAGTTTTCGAGATAATCGTTCGGGAATACCGCCATAGTGATTAGAAGAAATTTCTGAACAAAAAATGTATGGCGCACTTTTTGATTGGTCCAGCGGATGCTGAGCTACACTAAAAAACATTTTGGAAAAATTGTTGAAAAATTAAATTTTCCAGATAATCGTTCGGGAACACCACCAAAGTCTTTAGCAAAAAGTAGCGAACAAAAAATGTATGGCGCACTTTTTGATTGGTCCAGCGGATGCTGAGCTATACTAAAAAATAAATTCGGAAAATTTTCGAAAAATTAAATTTGCGTTATAATCGCTCGGGAATACCGCCAATAAAATAGGGAAAAAGTTTCGAAGAAAAAATGTATGGCGCACTTTTAGATTGGTCCAGCGGATGCTGAGCTACACTCAAATAAATTTATGAAAAAATATAGAAAAATTAAATTTTCGAGATAATCGTTCGGGAATACCGCCATAGTGATTAGAAGAAAGTTCTGAACAAAAAATGTATGGCGCACTTTTAGATTGGTCCAGCGGATGCTGAGCTACACTCAAATAAATTTATGAAAAAATATCAAAAAATTAAGTTTTCGAGATAATCGTTCGGGAATACCGCCATAGTGATTAGAAGAAAGTTCTAAACAAAAAATGTATGGCGCACTTTTTGATTGGTCCAGCGGATGCTGAGCTACACGCAAATAAATTTATGAAAAAATATCGAAAAATTAAGTTTTCGAGATAATCGTTCGGGAATACCGCCATAGTGATTAGAAGAAAGTTCTGAACAAAAAATGTATGGCGCACTTTTTGATTGGTCCAGCGGATGCTGAGCTACACTCAAATAAATTTATGAAAAAATATCGAAAAATTAAATTTTCGAGATAATCGTTTGGGAATACCGCCATAGTGATTAGAAGAAAGTTCTAAACAAAAAATGTATGGCGCACTTTTTGATTGGTCCAGCGGATGCTGAGCTACACTCAAATAAATTTATGAAAAAATATCGAAAAATTAAGTTTTCGAGATAATCGTTCGGGAATACCGCCATAGTGATTAGAAGAAAGTTCTGAACAAAAAATGTATGGCGCACTTTTTGATTGGTCCAGTGGATGCTGAGCTACACTAAAAAACATTTTGGAAAAATTGTTGAAAAATTAAATTTTCCAGATAATCGTTCGGGAACACTACCAAAGTCTTTAGCAAAAAGTAGCGAACAAAAAATGTATGGCGCACTTTTTGATTGGTCCAGCGGATGCTGAGCTATACTAAAAAATAAATTCGGAAAATTTTCGAAAAATTAAATTTGCGTTATAATCGCTCGGGAATACCGCCAATAAAATAGGGAAAAAGTTTCGAAGAAAAAATGTATGGCGCACTTTTAGATTGGTCCAGCGGATGCTGAGCTACACTCAAATAAATTTATGAAAAAATATCGAAAAATTAAATTTTCGAGATAATCGTTCGGGAATACCGCCATAGTGATTAGAAGAAAGTTCTAAACAAAAAATGTATGGCGCACTTTTTGATTGGTCCAGCGGATGCTGAGCTATACTAAAAAATAAATTAGGATATTTTCGAAAATTAAATTTGCGTTATAATCGCTCGGGAATACCGCCAATAAAATAGGGAAAAAGTTTCGAAGAAAAAATGTATGGCGCACTTTTAGATTGGTCCAGCGGATGCTGAGCTACACTCAAATAAATTTATGAAAAAATATCGAAAATTTAAATTTTCGAGATAATCGTTCGGGATTACCGCCATAGTGATTAGAAGAAAGTTCTGAACAAAAAATGTATGGCGCACTTTTAGATTGGTCCAGCGGATGCTGAGCTACACTCAAATAAATTTATGAAAAAATATCGAAAAATTAAATTTTCGAGATAATCGTTCGGGAATACCGCCATAGTGATTAGAAGAAAGTTCTGAACAAAAAATGTATGGCGCACTTTTTGATTGGTCCAGCGGATGCTGAGCTATACTAAAAAATAAATTCGGAAAATTTTCGAAAAATTAAATTTGCGTTATAATCGCTCGGGAATACCGCCAATAAAATAGAAAAAAAGTTTCGAAGAAAAAATGTATGGCGCACTTTTAGAATGGTCCAGCGGATGCTGAGCTACACTCAAATAAATTTATGAAAAAATATCGAAAAATTAAATTTTCGAGATAATCGTTCGGGAATACCGCCATAGTGATTAGAAGAAAGTTCTAAACAAAAAATGTATGGCGCACTTTTTGATTGGTCCAGCGGATGCTGAGCTACACTCAAATAAATTTATGAAAAAATATCGAAAAATTAAATTTTCGAGATAATTGTTCGGGAATACCGCCATAGTGATTAGAAGAAAGTTCTGAACAAAAAATGTATGGCGCACTTTTTGATTGGTCCAGCGGATGCTGAGCTATACTAAAAAATAAATTTGGAAATTTTTCGAAAAATTAAATTTGCGTTATAATCGCTCGGGAATACCGCCATAGTGATTAGAAGAAAGTTCTGAACAAAAAATGTATGGCGCACTTTTTGATTGGTCCAGCGGATGCTGAGCTATACTAAAAAATAAATTCGGAAAATTTTCGAAAAATTAAATTTGCGTTATAATCGCTCGGGAATACCGCCAATAAAATAGGGAAAAAGTTTCGAACATAAAATGTATGGCGCACTTTTAGATTGGTCTAGCGGATGCTGAGCTACACTCAGATAAATTTTTTTAAAAATTTCGAAAAATTAAATTTGCGAGATAATTGATCGGGAATACCGCCAAAGTCTTAACCCGGGAGTCTCGAACAAAAAATGTATGGCGCACTTTTTGATTGGTCCAGCGGATGCTGAGCTACACTCAGATAAATTTTTTTAAAAATTTTAAAAAATTAAATTTGCGAGATAATTGGGCGGGAATACCGCCAAAGTCTTAACCCGGGAGTCTCGAAAAAAAATGTATGGCGCACTTTTTGATTGGTCCAGCGGATGCTGAGCTACACTCAGATAAATTTTTTTAAAAATTTCGTAAAATTAAATTTGCGAGATAATTGATCGGGAATACCGCCAAAGTCTTAACCCGGGAGTCTCGAACAAAAAATGTATGGCGCACTTTTTGATTGGTCCAGCGGATGCTGAGCTACACTCAGATAAATTTTTTAAAAAATTTTGAAAAATTAAATTTGCGAGATAATTAATCGGGAATACCGCCAAAGTCTTAACCCGGGAGTCTCGAATAAAAATGTATGGCGCACTTTTTGATTGGTCCAGCGGATGCGGAGCTACAAACAGATAAATTTTTTAAAAAATTTCGAAAAATTAAATTTGCGAGATAATTGATCGGGAATACCGCCAAATTCTAAACCCGGGAGTCTCGAACAAAAAATGTTTGGCGCACTGTCTGATTGGATAAACGGATTTTGAGTAAGATTCTAATAAATTTTTAATGTTTGGAAAAATATATGATTTTTCCAATTATAGTTTTTTTTTTCTCATGAATAGTATATTACGATACTAGGCCAGAAAGTTGGATTTCCTGGCGGGCGTGAAATATAAGGCCGAGGCGAAGCCGAGGCCTTATATCACGCTCAGCAGGGCATCAAACTTTTTGGCCGTGTGTCGTATACAATTTTTCTTTATCCCCACTCGAAAGTACGTTTAATAATTATTATTTTTTAATAAAATGGCATTAACCATGTGTCTACTGCTGTGGCTCGCGTCAGCGCGCCCTCCCGGCCACGTAGCGAAGCTTGTAGCAGAAGGCTTAGTTACAGATGACAGGTAGCCCGCCCGACTTTTGCAAAACCGAGGCGAAGCCGAGGTTTTGCTGGTCGGGGCGGGCGTCAAAATTATATGAAAAATATAAATAAAACGCACAAAAATCCAATGCACGAATAATAATTTGGCATATGGAATTTAGTTTATTAACCATAAGGCATCTAATCACCTGTGTTGTGTCTTTGTGTATATATAGTTAACCTTTGAAAATTTTTGTTTACTTTATAATAGTGGATGAAAGTGAAAGATTTTCAGTTTAGACATTTAAAAAGAAGGAGAAAGTACAATAACACTTACACAAGTACATCTTATTTATACATGATTTGTCACTTTTTTTTAACTTAGGTTGCTTATTTTTGTGGTTATTTACCGCACTTGACACAAAACAGGCCATGAAATAAGCGTTGCTATGTGGTTGCTATGTCATCAAGCCTTTAAAGTCTCGTAGCCAATCAGAGCGCACGTTGTTTCTGGCCGGCCACAAAAGCCGTTCTTCCCTGAACGATTACCGACAGGGAAGTCCGTACTTTCGGGTAGGGGATACAGAAAAATAATTTTTCTAAAGTATTCTGTCGTTGTTTTAAATTTATCTCAATTTTGTGAAATTAAATTTCACTTTATTGAATTTCATCTATTACATTGTTTTTTAAAGCTTTTTCCATATTTTGTTATGATAGTTGGGATTATATTTGTTAAATCGAATGCAATAATTTTTCATTTAAGTAAGAATTCCGCACACACGCACACACAAGAAAATTTGTCGTGAGGGAAGTGATACGCTCGATGAGAAGTCTAGGCAGGATAAAAAATGAGTCAACCTCCCACAAGCAGCTCGAGATGTGCGCGAAATGAGAGAGAGGGAAAGATACAGTCCCGGGAAATGATTATAAATGAAGCCATCCCGCAAGCAAGTTGGGTAGGAGAGGAACTCGTCTGGCAGGGCGACAAAGTAAGAAGAATTGAAGACGATGTCAAAAATAAGAGAAGCGTATTTACAACAGTGTGAAATTGGACCACTATGACCTGCGCTGGAAAAATGGGGGGATTCTTGTCGAGACGGAGAGAAAATAATATCACTTCGGTATATCGCTCTTCTTGAAAATTATTCCAAGTTCTTTATTGTCCGCGTATCGCGCGCGCGTCCCACAACCAATTTCATTAATGGACGCTTCACTCGAAATCGTATCGAAAGCAATTTTAAGTCTCATCATTATAATGGGGAAGTTAAGCCCGTCATACTTTCACGGATTTTTCAAATTAATGAGAGCATTATATATATATTTTCTTTTTTTTTTGATTCTCATCATAATAGAGGAATTTATCTTCTTTTATTGTTGGAAGAAATAAAAAAATTTTTTTTTTTATGAAAATGAAATATAATGGGTACATTTTACATAACTTTATATAGAGGAAAGGAAAAATTATTTTACTGGAAATGTTGAATGTAACATTATTTTTCTATATATTTTTATATACGAATATGGGTTGTTTTTTTCAAAATTTATTTGATTATTATATTAAAAAAATATTTCTAACCTTTGCCAGCAATGGATGTATCATTTCGAATGAGAAGATTTGATGAAAACACACGCGATTTAAAAAATGTCGAACACTCCCGTGACCATGTTTAAAATTTTAAGAAACATAATACTTTTATTAATATTGTTTAAGCGGTCGCGATTTTAAGAATTTCGAACACTACCGAAACTACACATTTAGTAAAATGTAAAAAAGGCTTAAAATTTTTTTTGAAATGAGAATATTTACACTCACTTTAATCACGTCTAAACAGGTCAATACACGATTTGCAACTGATTGAATTATGTTTTGGAATTTTATGACTTTGGGATAGAGATAATCTTTGTATACTTCAATGTAAACAAACAGCTCGGAAAGCAGGTATAAAGTTAATTTCACAATCGTTTTGAAATATTTAAATTCTTTGAAGAGTACAAATTTTAAATTTAAATACTATTTTAATAAATAACTTCGCTTTTTGTTTACCAAAATAGTATATGACAGATTATCACACAAAACATAGAATATAAATACTTATAAAAGGATTAAAAAATCAATTTTCTCTTTATTTTCGTTTTCAATATAAATATGTACGCTGTTCACGAATCTGATATTAGATTAGCAAAATTCAAAATGGCGGAAGAATTTCTTAAAAATTGATCAAATTCGCTAATCGTCTATTTTCTTGGTCACTGATTACGAATCTTGTGTGAGATTATCTAAATCAAAAATGGCGAATACAATATGGCGGAATTTTCTGTATATTGATTAAAATTTAAAATTCGTTCTTCGGGGATTTTTTGAGTCGCTATTTACGAATTAGATGTCAGTTTTTTGAAAATTCAAAATAGCAGATGGCCGTCAGAATTTTATGTGTGGTTTTACTTTCCGGCGACTCATATATGACAAAAGAAAATTTTTAATTGATCTGATTCGCATATAATTATTATTATTCTAACTATACTGAAATTATCAGACAATATTTAAATTAAATCCAATGAGATATAAGATAATATTTTCTATCCAGCACTATAGAAACAAAAAGAGTAAAATTTTTTGAAACATTTTTGGATGGAAAATAAGTAAAAGATATAGAAACAGATAAAAGGTATCAAATTCATGCAATTTAACTTGAAATTCGAAGTCGTCGGATGGGAATATTGTAACCGATGACCATATACTGTCATATACAGTAGGACACGCAATTAACGGATATACCTGTACCACAATGTTACGCGTCTCGTTACACATGACGCGTGCAACCGGACACGACTGCAAGTGCGCAGTTTCGAATGTTACAAAGGCGTGAATATCCTGCACATAATTCTCTCTCTCTCTCTCTCTCTCTCTATATATATATATATACAACAAAGATGTATTACGATATGCAGACAGGAATTCACATTGGATACACATATTATATATTGAAAATAAAAAAGATTGACAGTTTCCAATTATAATACGATCCACTATGAAAATCAAATGTCGAACGTGTTATTTTTCATACTGTCAGTGACGATAAATTCTATAGTTATAGGTATCAAGAAAATTGTATGTACACGGAAACTATAGTTAGTTGGCATTTGTGATTATGAAATGATATTGCCGCTGGGGCCATTGGCATATATTTCTCTGAGGCTGATGAAAACTGTCTACAAATTCATCTACAAAATTATTACTATTATTATTATTCAATTACTCAATTGCAGTTTGTGATATATATATATATATATATAAATTACATTGCTGCCAATTTTATTTTCTTAGAAAATATATATTTATTTTATCAGCTTTTTTTTTCATTAAAAATGTATAAACATTCCGCCATATTAGACCCGCCATTTTGAAAAACTAATTCCTAATCTTGTGTTGTCTATTGTTTAATAAAATTTTTGTTACTTGCGCCATCTACGAGGCATTAAACATTCCACCTCTCTTGAAGTGGTTTTATAATTATGAAAGGGAGAAATTCTTTTCTCAAACATATATATTTATATATTTAATAAAATAATTTCTTTCCAATGCCTCGCCTCCTCCTTACTACACTTGTAGTTTCCGCACATACATGAAATGGACTGAAAGGAGCATCATCGACACGGTTAATAATCCTCGTTTGGTGGAATGGAGTGAGTTCGGTGAAGCAGAGGAAGAGTATGAGGTCGCGTCGACGAAGAGCCGCTTCGCCGGGAATTGCTGGAGTAATTAAATTACCAAGCGTTCGGGTTGCGGTCGGAAATAATTTGGCGGCTGGTAGCTTTCTAGTATTCGCCACCGTAGTTTCCGCCGGTCGAGGACGGTAAAGGGGGTGAAGAAGGGTGGAGGGGGGGGGAGGGAACTAGAAACCAGTACGCGCGACGTGGAATATGTGGCTTCGGTCAGGGTTTCAATATACTTCTAGATATGTTTGTGTGTGTATTTATATATATTATATATAGTATATATATATATATATACCTACATATATATATATATATATATATATATATATATATATATATATATATATATATATATATTCACATATAAATACCGTTAATTTCGATGCTGCCGTTCTAAATATAGTTTCTATCACACCCCTTATGGTCATGCACACGCGCCCTCAACGCACCTGAATCTGGGAATAGGTACGATTTGCGGAGTCCGTGTAACCACCAACAATTTCAACCGCTGAATAATTCCAGCCGCTCCAATCTAATTGCGAACAAATTAGATCGAATTTATGTGGGATTTACAATGGTGGGTGCCGACGCTATCACCGCGATACATCATGATTATTATGCAAGCGACTCTTCACGCATCATGATATATAATATGTATACAATCTCCCCCCCTCCCTCTTTCTTCACCTATTGTAAATCTTCCAAAATCTTGTAATTTTACCTCTTTCCCCTCCCCCACCGGTTATTCCATAGACATCATAGGAATATCATTTTGTTCAGAAAAATTTAGGATCCTAATTTATCCCTAGGTATTCTAATTTTATCGGATCAATTAATGATATCCCCTATAGAACGTCCATATATCCTGAATATCCGGATGATTTCCACAAAAATGAAATTCACAAATATTTGTTAATTTACAAACAAAATTGGAGATATTTTCAGTAAATGGTAGTAGTAAAAATATATTAAGAGATAATCCTTAGGAGAGAAAAAATGGTAATTGTAGACGATTATGCATTTAAATGTAAACGAGAATATTATTTTCCTATAATACTAAAAGTTGAAAATTTATTCTCAATATATATATATTGGAATGCAAAATTGTTGAGTCTCGTTTTACAGTGGGATTTTACCTTAAATGAAATTCGAACAAAATGAGATTCACAGGCAATTGATATCACTATGAAAATGTTAATTGGTCTCAATTGTCCGAAATGTGATGCGTAACAAAAGCACACATTGGTTAAACGTATATGAGACTGAAATACATTTTCTGTGTTTATTTTCAATGTAATTTGGGTTTACAATAAATATCTATGTAAATGAAAATATAGACGTAAAATCAAATTATTTGTAAAAGGGCTAGTCATTACTATTAATAATAAATCAATGACCAGCAAAATCTTTATTATTTACGTTCTAAAAATATTGTATATATTTAAAAATGATCATATTCAGAAAGTTAAAAAAAAAAATTAATTAAGCTGTCTGAAATGACTTTTGCCAAGGGTTTTTATATATATAAGAGAGCGAAAAGCAAGTAAATTATTTTTATTTAGTGACTGCGTGATACAATGAATCTGACCCGAGGGTTTCATTTTTCGACATTTCATTTTCGCATATATCCATGAAGGTTTTGTTGGGTGCGACAGAGAAAGTAGTATTATATGAAATAAGGGTGTGAGACGAGGGTTGTAGGAGAGATGAGTCCTTCTCTGTGATGAATGCCGGTAAACTTGGCGCGAAAAGTCGTTTACAACGCGCTTCTACGCCACGCTACGATGCCCGCACTTCATAACTTTTTCCCTCTTCTTTGCGCATTTCTTCTCTTTTCGGCTCTCTTCCAACGACAAACTTTCACAAAGATTCGGTAAATTCGGGTTAGTCGATCGTGAGAGGAATTTCACTTCCCTCTGAATGTCTTCGTGAGAAAAAGACAAAAAAAAAAAAAGAAAAAAAAAAGAGGCGAAGGCCTTAGAGCAACAAAATTCTCAAAATCTTTCACTGATACGTCAATAGCAATATTTTTTTTTTTTTATCTTAAAGCCAAAACAAAATAATAAATTTTGATTTTAATTATGGATAATTAAATTGTAACTGGAATTCATAAAAATTCAAAACTTTGTATTTTACAAAATTGTTGAAAATTAAAAAATACTTTTGATATTTAAGGAAAATTTATATTTATCAAGCGTATGTAAACATTTTAACAGTATATTCCAAAAGTATGCGAAATTATGATTCATATATATATATATAAATTATGTTTTAATTTGTTCACAGTAGATTGAAATATAAAGTTTACTAATGGAAATTTGATATAATTACATGGAGAATATGAGCTCTTGTATGCAAGCCCTATTGAAATCAGTAACTTCAAAGCTGAGCTTTAATTACCCTTATTTGTTTACTCTTTCAGCTAAACGTTTCAAATCATTTTCTAAGACAAACATAACTGAAAATTAAATTCCCCATATATTTTCATAAAATTTTCGTTTTCATTAAATGAGATTTTTTAAAATTCAAATGCAAACACTATTTCGATTGGAGAAAATTAGTTTCTTTTTTTAATAAATGTTCAAAGAGCTTGTGAAAAATTCTAATTTTTATCCCAAAAAAATAGATTTTAAAATTTCTAATTACAAATGCATAGAAAAGTGGCAGAAATTTTCTCCTTGCAATATTGAAAAATAAAAACAGTATAAAAACTGTTTTCCATGAAAAAAAAGGTTAATGCCCTGAGAATTTATATATATTTAGCAAATCGGTTTATTCCTTAGGCATAAAAGTTGAATTTCAACGATAAGAAAAAGTTTTGGTCTGTTTACCGACTTTCTGTTTCTTATTGCCCTATTAAGAAAAGAGCGCAAATGTCATGAGATATTTTTTATAGTAGAGGCATTGAGTAGTCTCGTTAAAGCGATTCACGAAAATGTCGTTTATCGAAGTACTATTTCCAAGGAAATTCCCGCTTTAGTCTCTACCCCCCCCCCCTTCGTCCCTCATCTTTGTCAAGAAGGGCTTCCCCTTGAAACTGTCGCGCCGTAAACTACGAGCGGCTGATAAGAAAAGCGGCTTACCGTATTTCTAATTTTCCCGCCGGCTTGGCAAATATTATGCATACACCGTGAATCTATGTCTTCCAAGTTATGAGATGATGTATCACACCGACCTCGACCTAGGTTCGAAACTTATATTCATTTCCGTTGAAGAAGAGCTGAGAGGCGTAGTTTTCTCTCTCTCTCTTTCTCTCTCTTTCGTCTTCGACGGGGCATCGAAGCTTGAACGAAAACTCAAGAAAGGTGTGTGTATATATACACCGTTCTCCTGCTTAAATTTCATAGATCGGCAGATGGAACGCTTCGGGCAACACCCATACCTTGTCACCGATCCTTCTTCACGAAACTTTAACTTGCGATCATTCAAATTTCCTGCACAGCGATCCATATATAAAGAGCAAACAAAAGTTATCGAAATCACTCGTCGACAAACTTCTTGCTGTTGACAAAATTCTTATATACTTCTCTGCACCATCACCACGAATCAATACTCAATTTGTAAGCTTTTCAAGCATCATATATATAAATATACAGTTTCATTTACATTTCACTTTTTTTCCCCCAAGAGATTTTTTTTTTTTCTGATTGACACAGAAAAATAATATTTGACAAAAAAGTAGAATTATATTTATTTCTTTTTATTTCAGTGTCTTTTTCTGTCAATTATTTAAAAAAAAAATGATGCGAACTAAAAGTGTGGATTTTTTTGTATTTATTCATAATGAATGCTTTGTCATGGATTTTTTTATAAAGCTAGGGTCTAAATTGGGGCCGGATCAAGCTGCTCTATTAGGAAATGAAACGCCGTGGCCCTGATTAAGAAATCGATATTTTCTGATCGCCCTCATTTGGCCCCGATCAGCGTTTCATTCCCTATTAGGGCCCTGGTAGGGCAATTTTTACACGGGATATTAAAGAAAAATGAGAATTTCTCTCTTAATTACAATAACCTTATCAAAAATTTACTAATGGCGCAGTACTGGCGCAGTATTGACAAGTGTTGGCGCAGTACTGGCACCAAAGTTGGCGTAACTTTGGGATGATAACATTTTACCAGTATTGGATGCCAGAGTTGGGACCAGTACTGGTAACCACTACTGGTTCAAAACTGGCTGAGTACTGGTAGTTTTGTAATTTATTGCATACGAAAAGAAAGCTTTAACTGCAAAATTATTATTTTAAAAAATCAAAAAATAAATATAAAAATATGTTTATTATAAAACCAAAGTTTTTATAATATATAAAAACAGTTCAGTAAAAATAAAAATGTTTATAAAATAATTATAATGTATATAATTATACAATATTAGCTTTTTTAATTATTTTATTATTCACTTTAATTATTTGCATCAAAATAAATTTTTGAAAAACTTTTTTAAGAAAATAAAAGTTGTTTTTTAATTTGTGAACAAGTGTTGTCAAGAAAATTTTTTAAAATTTTTATTTTAAAAATTATTAATTTTTTTATAAAAAATTTTATTTATTTTTAGTTTGATCGTTTAAAATTTTTTTTGGTTTATTGCAAATATCTGAAAACAATAAAAAAAAACTTGCAAAATATTTTGGAATTAGTCTCAGGAAACTTTTTGTTTTAATAATTTTACCTAGAAAAAGCAAAATAAAATACCTTTTAATTTTCAAAAATAAAATCAAAGTGAAAAAATTTTTATAAACAAAATATTTAAACAAAAAGATTTATCGGGTTCACTCTAGAATTTTTTGTAAACTAGTATTAATCAAAAAGAAAATCTATTTGAACCAGTACTGGCTCAATATCGGCTCAGTACTGGTTTGACAGTACTGGAAGGGTGGTACTGCACCAGTACTGGTTCAGTACAGACTGCCCAGTCTCGGCAGCCAATACTGAACCAGTACTGCGCCAGTATAGTTAACTCTGGTATAATACTGAAATTTTTGATTGGGAATTTGTAGAAATGATTATATTATTTCCTACAAATAGAATTATTAAGTCAAAATTTATATTGAAAAATAAATTTTGATATTTGCCAGGCATATTATCAAAGTAGGATAATTCATAGTGAAGGTTTCGTGTCGGTTGGTTGCCATGGTAGCCTGCCAACTGGATTTCAAATCCGCTTACATGCTTCTTTGACAAAAGCATTGAATCACTGTTAAGTATAATCTCACAACCATTCATGGCTGAGAATTGATGATTTACGTGTTCCACTATCATAAACCCCCTGAAATTTGTTGATTGTTTCACATGTTCGTTATAATATATAATAATTAAGGACAATTAACCGCAAAGAAAGAGAAAAAAAAAAAAATAATTCTTTCCACCAAAACTCTTCAACTTTGGTAAATAGTGTAAAATTTCCCCAAGTTTCTCAATCGCTTGTGTTTTAAGTGGGTTGCTAATTGGATTTCAGTGTGAAAATGAATTATTGATCGTACTGATAAAGCTCGAGACTCTGAAGTCTGATAAAATTAATTAAGCATGGTCAAAGCAGTCTTATCTCTCGTACTCGTACCTTTTTTCCGTACTTTTTCTGCCTTTTTCTTATATATATATATATAGTTGGAAAAAAAATGGTGTTCGAGAGTTTAAATTATGAACAAATTTTAAATTCATTATTGGTAGTATTATTTTCTTTTCTTCGTTTTTTACACTATGAAATTACACATATTATTTTATTTAAAAATTTAATTTTTCATTAACATTTTAATTTTTATTGTATAGATATTTTTGTGTATTATTTGTTATTAAAAACAATTAATTCCTCTTTTATATTAATTGTGTTCCCTGTTTTTTTTTGTTGTTAAATTCAATTTTAAAATAATTGAAATAATATTGTGCAAGAGTAGAAAATGGTATAAATGTACAAGCAATTGGGGGATTATATTTCAAACGTGACATGAAATTTTAAATTAAAAAGTAGAAAATTAACGTTTCAACTCTAAAGCCATGTAATTGGAAAATAAATGATTCTGAGGAGTGCTATTAAATATTACCATAAAGACATGGTTTGAATTGTTCAATTATAAAAAGAAAACAACATAATTTTTTACTATTTCACAATAGCTGGAAAATAAAAACAATTATAAAGATTATCGAAAATCTTGATCACTTTTTTTTTTAACTATATAGAAGAGTTGAAAAACGATGGACAGATGAACGCATAAAACGTGTCTGTCTTGAATGGCAGCACTTACTTAGGCAAATGCCTGCTATTCGAATTAAGTATTTGTTCTAAAAGCTAAAGGGAATTACGGAGTCACATCGAGAAATAAGGGAGACAGAGAGAGAGAGAGTTAAAGGAACTTGAAAAGAATGAAAAGAATGAAAGAAGAAGAAGGGGGTGAAAAAAAAGTAGGAGGGTAGTAAAATCCTCTTTTCCCCCTCCACTATAGAGTCGGAAAATTCAGTAGAATTTACTTCTTTGCGCCAACACGACAAACGCGGAAGCAGTGAGTTTCCGGTTATGCTAAAGTACCGCTGTCAAGCAGAATGGAGTTGAGAGCGTATTCTATCGCATTTGATAACGAGAGAAGGATTAACTTAGCGAAAGAATCACCTTGTGAAAATAGCTTCTTATATTATGGAGAAACTTTTAAAGTCGTTCACGAAGGGTTATGTCGAGGTTTTGATTAACTTTTTTTTTTCTTCTCCTCCTTCGGCAGTAACCATACATCCCAACCCCGACAGTAGTGTATATAAACCTCTTTTGTACTCTCTCTCTCTCTCTCTCTCTCTCTCTCTCTCTCTCTCTCTCTCTCTCTCTCTCTCTCTCTCTCTCTCTCTCTCTCTCTCTCTCTCTCTCTCTCTCTCTCTCTCTCTCTTTCTCTTTTGCTATAGTTATCGACCAAGCGCAAGCGTTACGCGCCATTGCGAAATTACCATCTGCTTTCAGCGAGATTAAGAATCAGGTTTAAGTGCCGTTTCGAGCCAGAAAACATTGTATTCATTTTCGCATACTAGGCGAACCCATTTACAGCCACAGACCAATAAAAGCAATCGGAAAAGCATGCTTAAATTTCTCTCACGGTTCAATGGATATTGAAAGTCAGTTTGCAAGTTTTATTGCAGAAATTCATTTTTCCGGAAAAGCTCAAGTATTTAATTTAAAATTTTAAATTCATCTGTATAAACAAATGAGATAATTATTCTTTTGAAAAAAATAGAAAATTAAATATTTTGTAAGTGGAAAAATAGCAGATAATCATTCATCTTGAATGAAAATCGAATTAGTACACAACGTCATGAATGAAAGAGGTTGGAGGGCCAAACACGCAGGCATGGAAAAATAAAGAAAAACCTAAAACGAGTGAAATAGTGTATAAGTATAAGAAAAGATAAAAAAAAGAAAAAGAAGAGCAAAGAGCAGTATCCTCCGGGGAACTTTGAATATAAACCCAGAAGCAGAGGCGTCTCGCATCGATTTATTTTCGTGTTTGTTCACGGTGGGAAAAGTTTCGCGGTTTGTCAGCACTTTTAGATTAGAGACGAGAGGATGGTGTATGGAGAGAGCGACGCGGCATAGTAGGGTTGTGTCGAAAAAAAAAAGAAGAAGAGGTATGAGACATCGGAATCTCATAAATTCCTTACAAATACCTTCATTTGGTATATCTACCATCGTTTCATAGTGTTCGCGCGTGTATATAGTAAACCTTCCTCTCCTCTCTACGTGACGAAACCTTCGTCTAAAGACTCAAAGAAATCGAAAGACATTGTTAAAAAGAAGTGGACTTCTTTATCCTCAATTCAAACAATTCGTAACTTACCTACTTCTCCAATTTTAAAGTCCCGCTTTTTTTAGATCTCTCAAATCACTCCCTCGTGTTTTAATTTCAAAGGAAATTCAATTTCCTTGATAATTAACGTTTTTAAAATTAAAAGCACCAAAAGTTTTCTTTCAATATGTTCGAAAAAAGTATGATCTTTGTTGTTTGACGTAATATTTAATTGGATTTTACAAGATTCAAGAATTTAGCAAATAAGATTATTCTTTGACAATTATTATTTATTAATTTATTAATGATTGTAAACCTAAAAATTACAATCATTTTATGACTTTAATTTTCCATAATGGAAACTGAAAAGGTACTTTAATAAAAATGATGTTATGTTCACGAAAAATCAAACAATACTTAATGGAAAAGGTTTTTTTTTTTTTCCTAGAAATTATATTGACGCACCCTTTTTGAGATAATGGGAATAAGTATGAGTGTATTTGGCATGTCGAAGAATACTTTTTCGACTAGAGCGAGCCCTTGAGTTTCAATTTATCAAGTTTCTCTCGGAAGCCAAACAATCTTCTCGACAATCCTTATTGCCGGCAATGTGATCGTCCTATCGAGGAAGTTTCCTTGGTAGAAAACTCAGGAGCTTGTACTATCTTTGGTTCACTTATATCACAGGGTACTTCACATCGAAAAGACAAAGTCGAGAAAAGAAATGCCGGGTCCATATAAGAAAAAAAAAAAAAAAAGAAGAAGAAGAAGAAGAAGTAGAAAAAAAAAGAAAAGAAAAGGCAAACGCGCGTCGAAAGAGCTCGAAGATTCTATGAGAGAAAAACGGGCGCGTGCGCATCCTTCTTTGTGAGTATTCTCATAAAATGTACCCCGCCGTAGGGGATCGGATTTCCTGCAATCAAATTGAAAGCGACGTATGATCTAATAAAGCCCAAGTGGCGGCTACGTTCCTACGACCGAAGATTCTCCCAGGCGAATTCGACCCGCGTCCTTAATACCGCACCGGATCTCAAAAATTTGCATTTAAGGTGCACTGCCTAAAGAGATTTATCAAGCAAGATTGGGCAAATCCGTTCTTCCTTTTTTTTTTTTTTTTTTTGAAAGTTTCTTATATTCGTTCAATTACTGTGAATGATTTTACAAAGAAAAAAATCTCCGGAAAAAGGAATATTACGATTCTCAAAAAAAAAAGATTTAAAATACAAAAATCAGACAAAGCGCCTTCATCTAGGGTTTCTTTCGGGCCACGAAACCCTAAAAATGATTATTAAAATTTCTTATTACAATCAATTTCTTTCAAAATCAACTGAGAATTTATTAAATTGATTTCAGTGACTATTTCAATGTAATACGAGTGATCGATTTTTCTCGTGTGCCTTGAAAAATAGAAGAAAAATGCCCTTAGGGGTGAGACTTTGATTCGCGAAAAGCGGAAGACCCCGAAAGAGGAAAACGTCTCATTTAGTAAACTGTCCAAACTATCATTTCAGCAAGGCTCGCCCCGCGTCGAGTGCCACTATTGTCTGGAGCGCCGGAAACGAACGACGAAGGTGTACGATAGACCTTTGGATGAGTGTCATTACTAAGACTGTTGATGCCACCAGTTCATTTCCACTTTCGAATCTCTCTCTCTCTCTCTCTATTTCATTTCCTTCATTGCTTCCCTTCCTCTACTTTCATCTTTAAAAATTTCTTTCTCAAATCTACTCAGCAAATTGTTATAAATATGTGTCGAAAAATTTTCCCTTTTACTGAAAAGAGAAAAAAATATTAGAGAGAATTTTATATTTACTAAATTAAATGCCATGATAAATGAATTAATATAGGTTGCCCTCTGATTGGTTCTATTCAAGAATCCAAGTGTTGGAGAATCTTGTGTGTCGCACGATTTCTGTTTGTGTGGAAAGAGAATTCGTTTAATGATAGCGCGCCAGCAAATACAGATGAACGAAACCATAATTAACCACAGTGAATAAGGTTCCGAATTTAATTAAGGATATTGAATGGTAGAGGGGTAATAATGGGTGAACTGTATTGGCCCTGTGGTGTCACAAAGCTAGACACAGCTGTAGTATCGTGCTCAAAGCCCGTCCAACAGTCGCTTTGATGTGGCCATGACCAGTGCGAAGCTTGACCGTATACCAATGACCATGCATTGCTTGTTGCGGACTTCCTCTTTCTAAAAAAGACCCCCCAGCAAAAAAAAAGGGAATCAAATCCTTGAGTGCTTTTACAATATTCTCTAATCTTCATTTCTTTTCATCATATCCGCTATTTCGAAAATTAAACAAAAAAAATATATTTCGAAAAGAAATATTAATATTTATCAATCAAATGGAAAAAAGAATTTCAACTAAATAAATATTCAAAGAATTGTTTTATCGAATTTCATGCAAAATATTTGTCACAGTAACCAAATATCTTAGAAAGAATTAGTAGCGTGAATACCAAAAAAAAATATGATTATTATTTTATTTTTTTTATCTATACAATGCACCTGTAATGCGATTTGCATAATACCATTGACCTCCACCTTTTTCCAACTCAATTCATTCATCCATCCAGCCTTGGATAATGCCTCTTCATATGTTACGCATTATGTAGCCGCGCGCAGCATTATTATAATACTTCAATGGCATAATCCTCTATTGTGCAACGCTGCACTAGATCCGAGAAGGTATCCAGAGCTCTAGTACTATATATTCCCATATATACGCTTCTAATTTATTTTATTTATAATAAAAATCCCACTTTCTTTCATTCGTTATTTTCTGGCATAAAATATCATAAAACTTCTGTCGAAAGTTCATTACAAAAAAATTAATTCTTATTCTATGGACATAGATATATGTATTTATTAATATATTAAATATTTAAATATACAATATTTATCAAATTTAGTTGGCAAAAAGTAACAAAAAAAATAGTAACAATTTTTATTGCAACAAAAAATGCCCAGCAGCGTGGGGTAAATGGGAAATTTTTGGTTTTTTTTAGAAAATCGAGTATAGAAAAAAATTTAGGGTGGTAGGAAACGATCGGAATATGATATTTGTTAACTTAAGTTGACAATAAGTAACAAAAAAAATAGTAACAATTTTTATTGCCATAAAAAATGCCCAGCAGCGTGGGGTAAATGTGAAAATTTTGTTTTTTTTTAGAAAATCGAGTGTAGAAAAAAATTTCGGGTGGTAGGAAACGAACGGAATATAATATTTGTTAACTTAAGTTAACAATAAGTAACAAAAAAATAGTAACAATTTTTATTGCCATAAAAAATGCCCAGCAGCGTGGGGTAAATGTGAAAATTTTGGTTTTTTTTTAGAAAATGGAGTGTAGAAAAAAATTTAGGGTGGTAGGAAACGATCGAAATATGATATTTGTTAACTTAAGTTGACAATAAGTAACAAAAAAAATAGTAACAATTTTTATTGCCATAAAAAATGCCCAGCAGCGTGGGATAAATGTGAAATTTTTGGTTTTTTCTTTTAAAATCAAGTGTAGAAAAAATTTAGTGTGGTAGGAAACGATCGGAATACAATATTTGTTAACTTAAGTTGATAATAAGTAACAAAAAAAATAGTAACAATTTTTATTTCATTAAAAAATGCCCAGCAGCGTGGGGTAAATGTTTAATTTTTGGTTTTTTTTTAGAAAATGGAGTGTAGAAAAAAATTTAGGGTGGTAGGAAACGATCGGAATATGATATTTGTTAACTTAAGTTGACAATAAGTAACAAAAAAAATAGTACCAATTTTTATTGCCATAAAAAATGCCCAGCAGCGTCGGGTAAATGTGAAATTTTCGGCTTTCATTTAGAAAATCGAGTGTAGAAAAAAATTTAGGGTGGTAGGAAACGATCGGAATATGATATTTGTTAACTTAAGTTGACAATAAGTAACAAAAAAAATAGTAACAATTTTTATTGCCATAAAAAATGCCCAGCAGCGTGGGGTAAATGTGAAAATTTTGTTTTTTTTTAGAAAATCGAGTGTAGAAAAAAATTTCGGGTGGTAGGAAACGAACGGAATATAATATTTGTTAACTTAAGTTAACAATAAGTAACAAAAAAAATAGTAACAATTTTTATTGCCATAAAAAATGCCCAGCAGCGTGGGGTAAATGTGAAAATTTTGGTTTTTTTTTAGAAAATGGAGTGTAGAAAAAAATTTAGGGTGGTAGGAAACGATCGAAATATGATATTTGTTAACTTAAGTTGACAATAAGTAACAAAAAAAATAGTAACAATTTTTATTGCCATAAAAAATGCCCAGCAGCGTGGGATAAATGTGAAATTTTTGGTTTTTTCTTTTAAAATCAAGTGTAGAAAAAATTTAGTGTGGTAGGAAACGATCGGAATACAATATTTGTTAACTTAAGTTGATAATAAGTAACAAAAAAAATAGTAACAATTTTTATTTCATTAAAAAATGCCCAGCAGCGTGGGGTAAATGTTTAATTTTTGGTTTTTTTTTAGAAAATGGAGTGTAGAAAAAAATTTAGGGTGGTAGGAAACGATCGGAATATGATATTTGTTAACTTAAGTTGACAATAAGTAACAAAAAAAATAGTACCAATTTTTATTGCCATAAAAAATGCCCAGCAGCGTCGGGTAAATGTGAAATTTTCGGCTTTCATTTAGAAAATCGAGTGTAGAAAAAAATTTAGGGTGGTAGGAAACGATCGGAATATGATATTTGTTAACTTAAGTTGACAATAAGTAACAAAAAAAATAGTAACAATTTTTATTGCATTAAAAAATGCCCAGCAGCGTCGGGTAAATGTGAAATTTTCGGCTTTCATTTAGAAAATCGAGTGTAGAAAAAAATTTAGGGTGGTAGGAAACGATCAGAATACAATATTTGTTAACTTAAGTTGACAATAAGTATAAAAAAAAATAGTACCAATTTTTATTGCCATAAAAAATGCCCAGCAGCGTGGGGTAAATGTGAAATTTTCGGGTTTTTTTTTAAAAAATCGAGTGTAGAAAAAAATTTAGGGTGGTAGGAAACCTTTCTGAAAATTTTTTATTTTATTTTACGTTTTTTTATACACTAAAACCTTTACATTAAATTGAAATTGGAAAATTTTTTTTGATTATAAATATAAAAATGACCTATTATATCTTTTTAAAAATTGAACTGAAGTTGAAGAATCTTTGAATTTTGCGTCTAATGAAAAATTTGTTGAATTTCTATAGATAACTAAAACTGAAAAAGTTTCGTCTGCAAGCCTTGTCAATTTTAATTGACTTCGCCGAGGCATGCTATCCTCTATTCATCGGATCAGTGATATGCAAATGCAATTTAATGATGCGATATTCCATACGTGCTGTCGAGCAGCGGTAGAGCTCTTCGACACGTACCTATTGGTTCCGTCACTCGGATACATTTTGCATTTTCACTCTATATATACATATATAGAGGTCACTAATAGAACCTACCGGTAAATTAAATGTTTTTTCAGTGTTTCGTCTCGTGTTGTTATTTTTTTTTTCTATATATTCTTTCACGCTGAATAAACGCACGTGTCAGAACTTCGAAACCAGCACAAAAATACACACACTGAGGCGAATTTGAAATTTTTTTTTTATTTAAATAAAACTAAACAATAAAAACGAGAAAGAGAAACGAAGTTAAAGTGAGAGAATCGATATCGTAATTTATAACTGCAAACGTTTTATTTTACAACACTCCTTGAACCTCTAAAACCTGATCGTGTTCACGAAGATATTGAATTTTCTTCATAGTCAAAACTTTCGTACACTTTTAGTTTGAACTTTCATCTCACGTTCGCCGTTCTATAGGTCTTAGGTGTCAAAGACCCAGTTACAAGAGGATATGCTAAATTTTTTTTTCTAAAAACAGTCCTTGCTTCATTTTTTCTAAATTCTTGAAATTTTTCGTATTCTTTTGGACTCGTTGAGTGTGATTTTCAAAATTTAAAATGGCGGATTCAATATGACGGAGTTTTTTTTTCTATTTGATATAATTGTTTGAAAATGAATTTTGAAACCTCTATTAGAGGGCGAAAATTATATGTATGTATAAATAATTTCCATATAGGGTGTATTTAGCATCTCAATCTGTTCGCTCTCCCCTTTGACAAAATGGTAGTGGACGAAAATTTCATTATTATAGTTGGCAACTCTGATCGTTGATGTTTAACAACTAGATTCAAGCGCGACGCATAAATAAAAGCGACGATAGGTGTTTTCAGAGAGTTGTGGCGCCAATGCTTCGCCCCCTTTTCTCTTTTGACAAAACCTGCCACGACAGGATAATCCCAAGGAATTGCGTATCGAACGAGAGCTTCGATATAATGCCTTGGGTCCAGACCGCAATTACGACAGCAAGTTATTAACTCAGCGTGCACAAAAGGAGGAATAAAGTTCGTCTTGACGATTGCTCTCATTCTAACGAGAAATATACGCTCTACAAAAAAAAAAGGAAAATAGAAAATCCTGAAAAAAATACATTTCTCTTGACTATAATAGTAAATTGGAGTTTTTTTCTTCTCAGATGTTAGAATTTTTCAAATTTTTGTTTGAATTTACAGTAAAATTTTTATTATCATTAATCGATACAACAGATTTGACTGTTTCAACTCTACATTATCATCAATCGCTAAAACAGATTTTTGTGTATCGATCAGGAAATCTGCATTATCATTAATCGGTAAAACAGTCGACTATTTTAAATAAAGATTTGTAAAGAATCTCACCGTTTTCAAAAGAATTTAATTAAAAAAATTATATTATTTTCTATTGTATGATGATAATTTGTAAATAATATTTGATATTTAATTTTTTGTTTAACATAAATAATTCCCGTATTGATGAACATGATGTAACACATTGAATTAATATCAGAATGTGAATATTATAATCGACGATAAGCAAGTTTATTATAATTTACCTTAATTGAATCAGTTCGAATTTCATAACAGTTCGACCGTAATTGCACAAACATGGAATATCAAAGCCTGTGGGTGGGCTTTCTCGTTAATATGTACAAGTGCTTCTATATGCTGTAACCCTCCCTCCCTTCCTTCCACTCCCTTCAATGCAATGCTGTAACTGCAAAGCTGATTGAGGCATAGCTGGGAAAGAGAAAAAGAAAAGCAGGAAACCGCGAAACCATTCAATCGACTGCCGCTCATTTTCAATTGGTTATTCACTATAGATCGATTACATAATTGGAAAAAATATTGCCTCTATATATCAAAGAGCAATTTTCGAAGACGATTTGTTTTTTCTCTCGCAGAGTATTTTTTTTCATAATCTTTTTATAATGGTGGAACAATTTCCTTCAATTTATCCCAAGTGAATTGAATTTTACTTGAAGTTTAATATCACTTTTTTTTTTTATAAAATATCATTAACTAAGAGCTTTCATTTTAAATACATTTTTCTATTAACGTTAATAATTTAGATTCTAATTTATAAATACTAAAAAGCAGCAAAACGATACTCTTTTTTTTTAATATGAAAAAAGGAATATTATCATTGAATAAATATAATAATAAAAAAATTTAATCAAATAGAAAATTAAATAATTGAACAATAAGTTTATTTACTTCGATTTAGAGGCCGCGACATATTTATAAAGATTGAATCAATAAACATAAATATTTCTAACTAATTTCGCCCATTTGCTAAAAGCATAAAAGTCGTTTTCTCTGTCCGCTTCAGAAAACTGATTCGATTCATCTCCCTCAGGCGAATTGTTTTTATCTGTTCTCTCAGGATAAAAACATTACTTTAGTTTTTCGCTTGAAAAATAATGAACAACAAAAGTTATTTTTTACAAAAATATTATACAACATTTCTGAAGAAAACAGAGCTTTTTTTCATTGGAGATTTAAAAAAAAAAATGTTTCTAATTTTGAAATAAAATATGTAATTTTTTACAATTAGTTTTTTCTCCCCTCAATTTTTATGAATATCAGTTAAATTCAATTATGAATATTTAATTAGTATTAGGGAGACAAGAAATTTTCCGATAGCTAATTGACAGTGATGATGGCTCAATCACTATTTTTAGGTCGTTCGGAAATTTAATTTGACCCCATTAAAAAAAAAAAAAAAAACTCAATTTAGTCCAGAATACAAGCATTTTTTATGTTGGATGCTCTGATTCTAATTAAAAAATTTAATTATAAACCATTTACCGTTCGTTTTTAACGAGCGACCAGTTGATTCAAGAGGAAAAATATTTTTCGTAAATTCGGATGAATAAACTTTTTACATATAATTTTATATAGCAATCTATATAAATGAAAATGCACATTGCCACATATGAATTCTATTCAATTAATAAATATTTATATATATATGAATTTTTTTTTAACAAATACATGACACTAACCTAAATGATATTCATCTCAAATTTCTTGTTTTGGCAAATGGTTGAATTTGCCTATACACATAGGATACTTCACATATAACTTTGACATAGATCTCTCTCTCTCTTTTTCTCTCAGTTTTTCGTTATTGTGAAATAATAAAGGACCGATTGATTACAATCAAATCAACAGGGACATACAGCTCATCAGTCCCATGGTTTATTATTGAAACACTAGCAATTATTTCGAAATGCCGAAAATCGCATTCGACATTTACGCTCTTTGAGGTGTATGAACAAAATATGGTTATTAAATTTATATCGATATTGCGATTTCATTTAGTCTCCGGGGTATTTTTAATCGCTTAATTTTTGATTGCAGAGTCAATATTTTTTTATTTAGCGCGAATACGTGGAATTGACTGATGCATTTATTTTTCTAACACTTTTCAATTTAACAATGTGTACACATATCTATTTGTATATGACAAAATTAATTTCATATTTTTATTCTGTATTGTATAATAATTAATAATTCTCTTATTTATTGCAGTGTTCTTTAAGTATAAACAGTTTATGATCAGATTGATTTTTTTATTTGCAGAATAAAAAAAAAATATAATATAATATAATAAATATAATAAAATAAGAAATATATTAAAGTTGGAATTCGATAATACAATGTTAGTAGTAGAAAAAGTTTTTAGTTAGACAATTATTAAAAATTTATCAATTACTCGACTTTCAATTGAATCAATTATAAACTGTGAAAAATTACTTCTTTTGTTTTAATTTCGTTAAAGTTTCTTTGTTTGTTTGCAAAAAGCATAGATTTAAGTAGTTCAGCCAATTTTCAGTAAGACGTAATTGATTTTCAAAGAAAAACTATTTATAAATTAATAATTTTTTTTAAATTTACATGTTAAATAAAGCAAGTTTTCTATTTTCGAATTATTATCATTGTTATGCAATTTTTATTACAATGGCTTCCCTTAGCTTAAATATGTTTATTTTTAAGTAGTATAACCGGTTTTCAGTCAGACGTATTTTATTTTTTAGAGATTTTTTAATTTAAAAATCTTATATTCTTATAAAAAGTAAACCTATGTTTTTCATTTTTTATTGTAATTTGCTTTCGTAAATTATTTATTTTTAATTTTAAGTAGTACAGATCGTTTGCGGTCAGACATATATGATTCGTAAAAAATTGACTAAACTATATCTCCTTTTCTAAAAAGAAATATCATTCCTTAACAATTTTTCTTTTAGTTTTTTTTTGCTTTGCTTAAATATTTACAGCAAGAAAGTAGTAAAGTCAGTTTTCAGTCAGACGTTTTTTTATTTTCAAAGAATATATGTTAAACAAAACAAGATTTCTATTTTAAAAATTATTATCATTGCTTTACAATTTTTATTGCAATGGCTTTTCTTTATTTAGGTATTTCCAGTTCTAAGTAGTATAGATCGTTTTCAGTCAGACATATTCGATTTTAAAATAATTGATCAATGTTTTTTCGATTTCAAAACAGAATTATAATTCATTCTAATTTTATTACCATCGATTTTCTTAAAATAATAGTTGTAAGTAGTATACTTCGAATTTAGTCAGACGTATAGATGAGATCGAAAAAAAAGTTTCCTCTCTTTATTAAAATTATTGTTTAACTATATATATCGAGTGTAATAAAGTAAATAATAATTTGATTAAATCTCTCTTATAAAGACATTTTCGAAAATATTGGAAGATAATTAATGAGAAGCTCCACTTATTAGAGTAACCATGCGGCAAGGTGGTAGGAAGATAGTGCAATGAGGGAAGCGTTTAAAGCGGGGTGACGAGGCGGACTGAGGAGGAAAGAGAAGATTCGAAATTCTAACTAGAGACACTTGGAGAGTAGAGGAGAAGTTTGCCAAGGAGGTGTTTACGCGGAGTTGCTCTTGCCCTATCCTCAAGCCGTGCCTCGGGACATTGCAAAATACTAGTTAAATCTTCTCGTCATATTAAAATGTAGAATTTGTAGTCTTGCTCTTAGTAAAGTCTTTTAGAGAAACTCAAGAAACAACGAAAATTTGTTATTCGACTCTTTGCACGAATAACTAGAGAGAGAGAAACTCCCTCCCCCCCTCCTACCTTCATTCTTCTTAATTCACTACGTAATATCGTTTTAGATTTCGATTGTCGTTGAGTAAAAAAGGTTCTTCAAACTATATAAAAATAATTTTTTTTTTTAATAAATAGTGTTTTATTTCAAAATTATGTTAATAAACAATTTTTTCTTTTATAAAAATAAAACTTCTTTTTAGTAAGAAAATTGGAAAAAATCAAATGTCATGTCCAGTATATTGAAAGTGTATTATATAATATAAGAAAAATCTGACAAATTGTAAAGAAAACATCAAACGCATATTTTTTGTACTACAATGAACGTCACTTTATTGAACATAAGAAGGAACTTCATATTTTTGCAAAAAAGATTTCCTTTTCTTATTTACACTTTTGTCCCCTTCTCCATATATGCGATTTTACGTCTGAGTATCAGTAGCAACGTTTCATCCACTTGATACATTGACGATCAGATATTACACGACGTCCAACGATATATTCCGGTCCATTTTCAAAGATATACACTGGTTCTCAATATATATATATATACGCAATCAAAAATGATTTTCAGATACTGTCGTCTAGGTATATACTATATATATATATATATATATATATATCGAGAGCTCTATATCCCCCGAGGAGGACGCAAGTTGTTCCGTGTACACACATCTCTTCAGATATCATGGCAAGTGAAGTGGTAACCGGATATCTTTCATGGGAAATGACGGTTATAAAAAAAGTGCAAACACCGGTAGCCTTCGTGTATACATTCGATGGAAAAGCGATATAGGTCGGGTGCGTGAGTTTCCATAACCACTGGGAATATACTGCAACGTCCATGAATTGAGATTCATGGATATGCGGCATCAGGGACAACGATGTCTATATATGTATATATATATGTATATATTAGTTCGTTTGTTTACCAGGGATCAGTTCGACCGAGGCTATACTAAAGTTTCTATGTACGAACTATGGTACTTGTGTATTCCTGACGGTGAAATTCTCTTTTCCTCCAAAAAGAATATACCTTCAGACTTGACCTTTTCTTATATCATCTCTTTTTTTATATATAATATATATTTTTATATATATTTTTTTACATATATATATATATATGTATATTTTTTATATGTATAAATAATAAAAATATTATAACTGAAAATTTTTTATTTTATTCAGTGTTATTGTAATTTTAAATTCTATTTTCAAAAGGTTTTATGAATTTCAAAAAAAAATTGATTATTTTGGTGGAGATACTACAATTTTAAGTAGTATACACCGTCTTTAGTCAGACGTATTAGATTTTCAAATAATAACTACTTGAACTGGTTAAATTATATAAATTATTTTTCGATTTCTATTTACAAATTTTCAGTGATACAGATCGTTTTCAGTCAGGCGTATTTGAAAAAATTGATTAGACTAAATATTTTTCTATTTATAAAACGTAGAACTGTAACTATTTTGCAATTTTTATTATAAATGCTTTCTTAGTATAACACACAGCAGTTTTAAGTAGTACAGTTCGTTTTAAGTCAGACGTATTTAATTTTTAATAAATTGGTTGAACTATTATTTTTCTTTTTATAAAAAGTATAACTAAAATTATTTTGCAATTTTTTTTTATTGCAATTGCTTTCTTAGATTAATTATTTTCAATTTTAAGTAGTACAAATCAGTTTCAGTCAGACGTATTATATTTTCAAATAAAAATTGCTTAAAATACATAAATTATTTTTTTGTTTTTCAAATACTATTATTACACAAATTGTTTTGCAATTTTTATTCGCCTTTCTTTACTTACCTTAAATGTTAAAAATTTTAAGTAGTATATATCGTTTTTAGTCAGACATATTTTAGTTTTAAAAAGTAATCGATTAAGATTTAGTAGTACAATTTTTTTAAACCCATCACTATTATTGATTGTTCTCAATTAAAAATCTTGTTAAATACTTAGTTTTAAGTAGTATAAACAATTTTTAGTCAGACTTCTCTAATTAACGAAAGTTATTTTCTTATTCCTATCAGATATTTTTCACTACTCACGCAGTATACTAGTTAAAATTGCATTAAATTTTAGTAAACAATTGAATTATTAACAATTGAATTATTAACAATTGAATTTAGAATTATAAATCTGAATGTAAATTGTATTTCCCAGAATTATACAAAAAGCAGGAAATTAATGAAAGGACGTATTTAAATACATAGTGTTGATACAAACTAAAAGGATAGGAAGTCTCAATCCTCTTTTCCAAACTAGAACCGGTAAAGCAAAGGTCTGATACTTCCGGTTACGGCTGCGCAAAAGGGGTTTTCTCTCTCTCTATATATATATAGACTGCTTCTGACTGCTTCTCATTGTAGACTATAGAAGTAACAAATGTACGGCCGTCATTCCTCCATCCGGCCTTTCCACTATCTTCCAAACCGTGTGCTGAACGCCGTCTGTCTCCCTTCCCCTAATTATCCCTTATCTATATGTCGGTCCATTTGGTTCGCAATGACGTTATCTCGCTGGCTCGGACGGGATAGAAACGCCTCTATCTTATTACTCAAAGTGTCGGCCGAACTAAAGGAGGTAGGTTCCTTCCTACCACCCATCTCTTTCTCCTTTGCCCATTCTCTCGATTCTCCATCTCCCTCTCATCCCCTACCTCCTCCCTCCCCCCCCCCCATTGCGCACTGACGTTGAGGGATTAAACCATTGCCAATCCGACTCCAATTACGAGTAACGGATTAGTATGTGTGCGCTCTCGAGAAGTAGGAAAACGAGGAAACTTTCCTACAGTTACCTATTCCGGAAATTACTGTGTTGCATTTCACTTGGCCTGTGAATAATAAAAGCGTGATGTATGTCCCAATGTCGATATTACTCTGAAACAGGTGCATTTTCTACTCTCTTACTTTATACATACATATATATATATATAAACTGGTTCAAACTGATTTACTCACAGTAGATTTCTACCTGAATTTCAAGTTTAGATTTTGTAATTAGCAATTAACATCGAAAACTAAGTTCTCATTCGTAGAACTAGGGAAAATGTCAGTCTAACTTTAAGCACTTTGAAATTACCAAAAAGAACACACTTTATGCTTGTTAAACTTATGCAGTTAAGTGGAAATTTAATTTTAACTTTTCTCAATAAAAAAAATTATTATTCAATCACAAAAACTTACATATATACAAAGCCCAGGAAAACAAAAATGACTCACCTGAAACAAAAAAAATTAATTTTTTTTTGAAAAATATTTCACTAATTATATTCAATTTGAAATATTCTTTTTATTTTTGAAAAAAATACTCTATTTTCAAAGTTAGAAGCTTTATATAATCGAAAATTTTCAATAGATTGGAAGCCTTTAGCCAGCCATCATCCAACTATCGGCTAAGCTCTACTCGCGGAGAACAGAGGCAAATTGCACACGATTGCGGGTGAGAGAGGTGAAATGACCGAGAATAGGACATGTATAGAGCTCAGTCACCCTTTACACCACCCCCCCCTCACTTTTTCATCCCTAACACTATTCTCCCTCTATCACCCCCCCCCGCCTCCTCACTCTCCCATTCTAACTTTGGGTCGTTGCGTGGGGTCGCGACGACAGCAAACAGCGACGACAAGCATTTTTGACTAATGGACCGTGAGCGAAACTGTTTGCCGCCATCACCATATAACCCCAGAGCCACCCCCGACACAATTTCAGGGGCGCATAGCCACGAAATTCCAGTTCGACCTTTGATCCGCCCTTTTCTGTCCTCTATATAACCCTTTGGATTTGTCAATAAAAAAAAAAAAAAAAATGATTGTTTGCGAATTCACGTGTCATCCATTTAAGAATTAAGCTCATTGCATATAGGTTCGATTTACAAATAAACGAGAAATATTTCATTTCAATTAATGACAAATTCATCAATTCTATTTTATTTATTATCAAAAAAAAAATAGTGGATGATTTTCCAAAAAGGGCATTTTTTAGTTCTTTTAATCCTAGGAATAACAAAATGTCCGTCTTGATTTGAAACTATTAATTAATTTCCTTGGTTGAATACTTTAATTTTAAGTAGTACACACCGTTTTTAGTCAGACGTATTAGATTTTCAAATAAGAATTGTTTAAACTGGTTAAAATGCTTTAATTATTTTTCGATATTCAAATACTATTATTACATAAATTGTTTTGCAATTTTTATTCGCCATTCTTTACTTAGCTTCAATGTTTTCGGTTTAAGTAGTATAGATCGGTTTTAGTCAGACGCATTTGTAAAAATTGATTATACTAACTATTTTTCAATTTATAAAATGTATAAATGCAACTGTTTTGCAATTTTTTCATTATAATTGCTTTCTTTACATAAAACAATTTTTAAGTAGTATAATTCGTTTTTAGTCAGACGTATTTAATTTTTACAGAATTGTTTAAACAATTAACATTAGTTTTATAATTTTTATTTATTAATTTAATTTTTTTCCATTTTTTATTATAATTTCTATGCTGGCGGTAATTATCGCCAATTTTCAGTAGTACATATCGTTTTCAGTCAGACGTATTTCAAAAAATTAGTTACACTAACTATTTTTCTATTTGTAAAACCTAAAACTATAACTATTTTGCAATTTTTATTCTAAATGCTTTCTTAGCATGAAACACAACTGTTTTAAGTAGTATAGTTCGTTTTTAGTCAGACGTATTTAATTTTTACATAATTGGTTAAATTATTATTAATATCATTTTTTACTATAATAAATTATTTTTCATTATTTTTCATTTTTTATCATAATTTTTTTGTTGGGAATAATCTATAATTTTTTTAGTAGTACAGATTAATTTTAGTCAGTCGTATTTATTTTTTTGCAATTTTTTATTATATTTCCTTTCCTTAAATTAGTTATTTTTAATTTTAAGTAGTACAAATTCAGTTTCAGTCAGACGTATTTGATGTCTTTAAATAATTGCAGAATTATATTTCTAAAATAATTTTCATAAATCTAAATTAATTAATTTATCTTCCTCTATACAAAAACTAATTATGTCACCAATATGCAGGTTGCTTTATGAAGTTTCTGGAATTTTCCTGCTTGCATCACATTTTTCTCCTCAGCTTTTCCCTTTACATTTTCTGACCATAAAATAGCAACCTGTGCATAAAGTAAACAATTATGAAAGCAATATCGCGTCACTTTATTAACTGCAAAACTCTCAAATACGTTTACAAAAAAAAAAAAAAAAAAAAAAAAATTCACACGCATTTTTCAGAAATATTTTTTCTGTTATTAATTTTAGGAACCTTCAAATCATGTCAAAAATGTAATGCGGAATTTTTTAATAACAATCTTTATAAGATGAAAAATATTTTTAAATATAAAAATTTTAATTTACTTTTTAAATAAGTATTTTTTAAATCCATTTTGTTCAATTTTATTAATAATAATAAATATTTACGATATATATATTTTAAAGAAAGCAGTCATGGGATTGCACATTGCAACCTCCTTTTCATATTACTGAGCCATCGAATAAGCCGCATTGTTGTTTTCGGATCGTCAGCTAGGTATTTGCTCTCCTTGAGCGTATTTACTTTTAATTTATATCCAGCAGTGTTCTCTTCTTGTTCAATATCTAGTTGTATGTTTTACTCTTTCAGTAGAATTCCAATTGTTATACCTTTTTATTGTTGACTCCCTTCAAAAGCATTTTGTAAATTCTCTTTTCATATATTTCAATTATTGTTTTTACTATTCAAAACAAAAAAAAAAAAACATTGATAATATTAAGCCTCTACTCTTTTGATAAATAAAGAAGATATTATTATTATTATTATTTCTGTATTAATGTTGAGCAAAAATTCTAATATGTTAGGTTCGTCCCTGGTCTCAGATATAAGCTCGATAGTTTCTATTGAGTGTCCATTAAGGGCTTTTGTTGCAGGAGCAGGTAAAGCTCTCGCTTTGGTCGATTAGATCTTTCCTATTTGTGACTCGCTTCGAAATCGATCCTTACTTTAATGAACTCAAAGTGTAGTCCCGCTCAAGTAAAGCTTTCCTCATCCTTAGCTTCGTCGGCCTTGCTAGTTCGTTTTCCGAGCTCGCCCGCGCTTACTAGCTTTCTCTCTCTCTCTCTCTCTCTTACTCTATCCCGTCAAACCGCTGCTGCTGCTGCTGCTCCAGCTAATATTTACCTTTATTAACTCTCTCATCGTAAATGAAATTTTCAGATAACTTTTAGGATATAGCCTGCGGGTTATGAGGGTATTCAGTGGATGCTGTCAGAAGCAGATTGGCAATAGCTATCCAAAGACGACCCGCCTAAACCGGTGCGCTTTCAAAAGAGAGAAGCCAATGATAATTCACGACCTCAAAGATTAGAAACATCAAAACCAATCGTAATTTTTCTTTTAGTTTAAAAAAATTTTCAAATCAACGTTATGAAACGAATTTTGCTTTCAAGACACATTAAAAAATCAATAATAAATTATTACGAACCGGATAGTTATTAAAACATTTTCAGTTTTGCTTTGGTGATGACGAATTCATCGTCAGTTTTTGAAAATGTAAAATGGCTGATCCAATATGATGAAAAAGTAAAAAATTAGTTTTCGCGAAATCAGATCAAAATATTAACGAAAAATAGATCGCAAAATCCGCGAATTTATAGATCACGGAATTTGCAAAACTTGGTCGCGAAATTCAATCACGAAATTCGAGAATTAGGTCACGATACTAAGACGCGGAATTCGCGAAATTAGATCACGATATTTGCAAAATAAAATCACGGAATTCGCGAATTAGGTCACGATATTCGCGATTCTAGAGCGCGGAATTCAATAAGTAAGGCGCAAAATGCGCGAAACTAGGTCGCGGAATTCGCGGAATTAGATTACGATGTTCGCGAAACTTGGTCGCAAAATGCGATCACGGAATTCGCGAATTAGGTCACGATATTCGCGATTCTAGAGCGCGGAATTCGAGAAGTAAGGCGCGATATGCGCGAAACTAGGTCGCGGAATTAGATCACGATATTCGCGAAACTTGGTCGCAAAATGCGATCACGGAATTCGCGAATTAGGTCACGATATTCGCGATTCTAGGGCGCGGAATTCGAGAAATAAGGCGCGATATGCGCGAAACTAGGTCGCGGAATTCGCGAAATTAGATTACGATGTTCGCGATAATAGGTCGCGAAATGCGATCACAGAATTCGTGAATTAGGTCACGATATTCACGATAATAGTTCCGCGGAATTCGAGAATTAGGTCACGATATTCGCGAAACTATATCGCAGATTTCGAGAAGTAAGGCGCGATATGCGCGAAACTAGATCGCGGAATTCGCGAAATTAGATTACGATGTTCGTGAAACTTGGTCGCAAAATGCTATCATGGAATTTGCGAATTAGGTCACGATATTCGCGATTCTAGAGCGCGGAATTCGAGAAGTAAGGCGCGATATGCGCGAAACTAGGTCGCGGAATTCGCGAAATTAGATTACGATGTTCGCGATAATAGGTCGCGAAATGCGATCATGGAATTCGCGAATCAGATCACGATATTTACAATACTAGGTCTGCGGAATTCGAGAATTAGGTTACGATATTCGCGAAACTATATCGCAGAATTCGAGAAGTAAGGCGCGAAACTAGGTCGAGGAATTCGCGTAATTAGATCACAATATTCGCGAAACTTTGTCGCAAAATGCGATCACAGAATTCGCGAATTAGCTCACGATTTTCGCGATTCTAGAGCACGAAATTCGAGAAGTAAGGCGCGATATGCGCGAAACTAGGTCGCGGAATTCGCGAAATTAGATTACGATGTTCGCGATAATAGGTCGCGAAATGCGATCATGGAATTCGCGAATCAGATCACGATATTTACGATACTAGGTCTGCGGAATTCGAGAATTAGGTTACGATATTCGCGAAACTATATCGCAGAATTCGAGAAGTAAGGCGCGAAACTAGGTCGAGGAATTCGCGTAATTAGATCACAATATTCGCGAAACTTTGTCGCAAAATGCGATCACAGAATTCGCGAATTAGCTCACGATTTTCGCGATTCTAGAGCACGAAATTCGAGAAGTAAGGCGGGATTTGCGCGAAACTAGGTCGCGGAATTCGCGGAATTAGATTACGATGTTTGCCATAATAGGTCGTGTAATGCGATCACAGATTTCGCGAATTAGGTCACGATATTTACGATATTAGGTCGCGGAATTCGAGAATTAGGTCACGGTATTCATGATACTAGGTCGCGGAATTCGCCAAACAAGATCGCGCAATACGCGAAATTCGATCACAGATTTCGTGAGTTAGGTCACGATATTCGCGATACTAGGTCGCAGAATTCGTGAAATTAGATCACGGATTTAGACATTCTAATAAGGAAAAAAAAATTTTTGAATATTACAGAATTAATTTTCTATTCAAAATACAAATATTTATTCGAGGTTTTCAACAAAAAAAAACAAAATTAAAGCTTTTTTGAAACTTTACCAAATCCTTGTAAATTTTGCTTATTCAGTTGGTAATACACTTAAAACTATAAAAATGCTTATAATGATATAAATGTAACTGCGCGCATAGTTTGGATTTCGCGTAATATAACATTCTTAGAATTGTCACATAAAATTGTTCTATATCCTCGATACATCAAATGAAACGAGGTTTTCCTTTATAATAATGTTCCACCCAAAATGATCTTATTGCGCGATTTGTTTTCTTCGCCTACACATAGTATATATATATATACAGGGCAACATTCAAAGATCCTAACCTTTGCCTTTTTTGGGGAGGAGCCATTCTGACCTCTCTTTCTCTCTCTTCTATAAATTTTCTCTTTTCTACATTCTCCAGTATAGCAATGGAGTTGGATGGCCGGAAATAAAGTTATCCAACTTCCTTGCTCTGATGACTCTCTTGGAAGAATAAGTAGACTCACCTTGCTTATTTTTGCACACACAAGTTTCTGTCGACTCTTCTCTGATATATGACACTCGCTCCAAAATGAGATAGTTTCTATTTGTGACAAACCACGAAAAATTATGTGGATTATTCGCATTTTTAAATTGTTATCGAAAAATCACGAAAAAAGAAAGAAATAAAATCGTGGTAAATAAAAAAACAAATAAAAATTTTTACTTTTATTTATTTAATCTATTTTCAAAAAATTTTGTTCAATAATTAGAAATACTTTTTTAAAAAAATTACTACTAGTTTCTAAACAGTATCCATAGTAATTAAAGTGATAAGAAGCTTGTAAATTTGAAATAATTAGTTTGAATATATATATATATATATATAAATTCACGTGAGTTGGTTTTGAGATGATTTGAAGAGGAAGTGATGGCAATTTGAAACCAAGAGAGAGAATGTTCTGACGTCTACTTATCAGACTGATCTTACAGCTTCGAAGATCAAGGACTAAAGGAGTGAGAGGGAGAGAATAGTGTTTCATTGTAAACAGTTTCTCAACGAATTTCGCTCTTGAGACGCGTTTCGCGCGCTTATAATGTGCGAGAGAGGGACTTTCACATCCACCCAAGTTTCACTCGTTTCTCTCGAAGAGCTTTTCTAATTACCATCTTAGCCTCTCTCTCTCTCTCTCTCTCTCTCTCTCTCTCTCTCTCTCTCTCTCTCTCTCTCTCTCTCTCTCTCTCTCTCTCTGTGCTTCTCTGTGTTCTCGCATACCTTACTCGCTTCATGTTATTCGTTTATAAGTGAAAACGACGAAACAAGCTCTTTTGTTCAGCTATCTCATTAAATTGTACCTCTGAGAAATACTGCAGGCGACTATTACTATCTTGCCAGTAAACAAAAGCAACAAGTTTTTCAAATGGGAAAGAGAATCGAGTTTTTCATCACAAAAAGTTACATCCAACAAAAGGTTAACATCATCGACAGAAAATAATATAATAATGATAATATAATTTTTCAAAACTAATTAATTTCATTGAATTAAAGATTATATAAAATTGTAATAAATGTGCAAAAAAAAAATTACGATGTAAAGTATTTTAATTTCCAGGTGGAATATATTTTGATCTTTTGCATAAATTAAAATAAATTAGGTGGCTGATTTTGTAAAATACTTGATTTCCATATTTGAGGACAATCGTTTTGAAAAGCTTTTGTATTCAGTAAGGAAAAGAGGCCATAGAAGCCTTTGCAAAGTGTACTACAGGAGAGAGAGAGAGAGAGAGAGAGAGAGAGAGAGAGAGAGAGAGAGAGAGAGAGAGAGAGAGAGAGAGAGAGAGAGAGAGAGAGAGAGAGAGAGAGAGAGAGAGAGAGAGAGAGAGAGAGAGAGAGAGAGAGAGAGAGAGAGAGAGAGAGAGAGTAACGAAATTCAATATTTCTAGACAAAGATTGCGGTTCATAACCGCGCCATAGATACGGCTTCGGTCATGCTTCTTCTCCTTCTTCTTGTTCTAGAATTGTTTGAAGTCGTTTCTCATGGTGAGCTTCTCTCATTGGCCCTCATCTCCACCTTCTTCTTCTTCTTCTTCTTCTTCTTCTTTAGTCGACACTTGCCATATGCTATATAACGTTCAAAACAGATATCCTCTTACAAGCTATTTTCCAGTTAGAAAGCTACCATTCAGAAGAAAGCTCCTTAGTTCTCTCGTATACTGATTCTATGTTCATCTCCCCCCCCTCTCTCTCTCTCTTTCACATTGTTCCTTTATTTTTGAGAAAATTTCTGAAAGGAACAAAGTCAAATTTTTTCAGGCTTATCTATTTTAATTGACTAACTTTTAGTTAGTTTTTTCATTTTAGTAAAAATTGTAAAAATTAAATAGAATAAAGTTAATTTGTCTGACTAAAAAATGCTTATTCTACTTAAAAATATAAATAATTACTTCTAGGAAAGCAATTGTATTAAAAATAAAAAAAAAGTAATATTGTTTTGAAATCAAAAAATAGTTTAAATAAATAGAATGGAAAAATACTTTAAAAATCCATTACGTCTGACCGAAACTGATTTGTACTAATTAAAATTGAAAATATTAACTTTAAGAATAGCAATCTTAACAAAAATTGTAAAATTATTATAGTTATACTTTTTGTAAAAAGAAAAATAGTGTAATCAATTTTTTTACGTTTGACCGAAAACGATTTGTACTACTGAAAATTGTCGATAATTACGCCCAGTATGGAAATTATAAAAAAATGCAAAAAAAAGAAATCAAATAATTTATCACCAATTAAAAAATATTTTAACTAATATTAATAGTTAAAAATATTCGTTAAAAATCAAACTCGTCTGACTAAAAATGAACTATACTACTTAAAATTGTTTAAATTGAATATTTTTTTCTTAGTTTTAAGCATAAAGCAAAACAAAGAATTACGAAATTAAAAAAAAATTTAATTTATTTTTATTAAATTATAACTATAATTAAACCAATTATTATTAAATACGTCTGACTAAATAATGTTTTTACTACTTAAAACTGGTTTTAAATGAAAAATTTAATTTTAAATAGGTAAAAAAAATAATCCGACTCGTTTTAAGATAACAATATATTGTATTCTAATTGTAATTAAATTATATGCGTCTGACTAAATCATGTTTATACTATTTAAAAATAGATTTAAATTTGAAAAATTAGTTTCAAATAGAAAAAAATAATTAAACTAGTTTTAAGAAAACAAGGCAAATTAAACAATAATTAAACCAATTAGAATTAAATTTGTACACGTCTGACTAAATCATGTTTATACTACTTAAAACTGGATTTAAATTTAAGAAATTGGTTTCAAATATAAAAAAAATAATTGAACTAGTTTTAAAATAGTAATACATGCATAAATTAAATAATAATTATAAAAATTGAAATTAAATTATATACGTCTGACCAAATCATATTTATACTACTTAAAATTGGATGTAAATTTAAAAATTTGGTTTCAAGTATAAAAAAAAATAATTGAACTATTTTTCAAAAATAGTTATAAATTCATAAATTAAACAATAATTATAAAAATTTTCATTAAATTTAATACGTCTGACTAAATCATGTTTATACTACTTAAAACTGGATTTAAATTAAAACTAAATTTACGAAATTGCTTTACTAAATCAAATACTTAACATATCTGTTTTTAAATTGAATACGTCTGACTAAAAATTGGATAGACTACTTAAATCTGTAAAAATTTTCAAATAAAACACAGGCTATTTTTTCAAAATAAATTATTGATAAATTGAAATTAATTTTCTAATTCTATTAAATATTCTATTATTATTGATTCTATTAAATAGTTTATTTTGAAAAAATAATATATTTTAATTATAAAAAAAAACCAGTGTCTTTTTTACGATTTCAGAGAATTTTTTCTTTCTTTTTTTTTGAGACAAATTGACTTTATGGGCTTTTACGAATAAAAATTTCAATCTACGACATACATGTAAACGTTGATTGATCGACATTATTATTTTTTTTTTTCTAAAAAAGGAAAAGAGAAGTAAGGGCATATAATTTACAGCAGACATATAAATTTGAGTGTCACGTGACAAGGGAGATTCATAACATGTGATTTTGGCGCGCTTTGTTACATAAGCGAGCCAATTGGATATTCTCCACGTTGAAAACAAACATATACCTATAGAGGTGACATATTTCACCGAGTTACGTAATTCTTGATACCTTTGAAGATTGAACGAAGTCACTTGAACAGAGAGAGAGAGAGAGTGAGAGAGAGAGAGAGAACGATTGCACTAAGGGATTCGAATTTCGTTGAATCTACTACTGCGATGAGGAAAGCACACTACTCGAGATCAATCGAGAGTGAAGGCACTTGAAGGATAATCATCGCGCGTGGTCGATGGGGGATACGAACCATTCAATGATAATATGTACCGTAGGGAGGTGATAATTATTTCCATGAAACCACTCTGTATATACATATATATATATATATATATATAGAGGGATGAGAAAGACAGGAAATATACTCCCCATGTATAGATGGGATGCAGGACAAGGACAAATTTGTAGAAATGAGAACAGAGTCCTTCGAAATCAGAGCCCTACAATTATTGTCAGGAAGTACCTCTTCGTGCTGATCCATGGGATGCTTACGAATTAATTGAGTTTGCATAGTATCCTGACGCATTTATAAGATAGCTTCTCCGTATATTGAAATTCAGGGATAATCTTGTGGAAGCGGTCCAGTAAATAAATAATTCGTCTTTCTCAAAAGCAATTGAGAATGTGCTGACGGATTTCGATTTGAAAAGAGCTTCTGCTAAATTTTATATTAATTCTGATACGAAACTAAACTTTGTTTATATAGAAATTCACTCGAATAACAGAATATAGTTATTGGAAAAAATAATTTTTATTTTCCATTACAAAATATTAGAAAGAATATATTTCTTGTCTCTTTCTAGAAAAATGAATAAAGAAAAATACATAATATTTTTTTTTCTGTGGTGTTTCATTAAAAAATTATGTCAAAATTAAATATGAGTAATTTTTTTTGATAGTATCGCGATCATTTTTTTAAATCAAGGTTTATATGCTTGAGCTCACTCTTCTTTTTTTTTTTTTTAGCTCATATTCCCATTTCAAGTAAAAGAGAGTATTTCTCGGATAACGAATATTAACTCACCTTTCATGGCACCCTCTGATAAATACGAAAGAAAGTTGAATTACCCCAGTAGAGACTTTCACGTGTTAGCCCACCCTTTCTAAAATATGATGAGAGGGTTGCTAGGTAAGGAAGAAGAAATAAGGCGCTCGCAACTATATATAAACTCTCTTGCGTAACTCCTGCAAGAATTACGCAACGAACTTTTGTACCTGTTACTTTTTTTTCCAACTTTGCATCTCACCTTGTCAGAATAATGTTATATCATTTGTTCCATTTTTTTTTTTATTTCGCAAGTCATTCCTAGAAATCGATTTTTGTTACTCAGTATTCTATTTATTATTTTATTTATATAATTAATTTTATTTATTACATTACTTTTGTAATTATTAAATTTATTCTAAACTTTTTGTACAACAGCTTTTTTGTGACAAAAAAAAATTGTCTATAGTTATGAAATATTGTAAACAATTACACTTATAATTAATTTGAAACTAATCAATTTTATAACGCTTTGAATTATTTGCATTTTCTACTTCATCGGATAGTTTTACTTTGAAATTTAATTAATTCAGACACTTGCAAACTGTATTAAATAGAAATTGTAATTGACTAATTATTATTATCATCAATTACATTCATTGAAATGATGAAAATGACACAACTGACACCATTTGATATAAATAATTTGATTAATTAATTAATCAAAATTAATAATTTAATTGTGTACACATTCATTATAACTAGAAATTTTGGAAAATTAAATTTCTAAACACAATAATTGAAAATGGAAATATTTCGATATTTATCTTTTTTTTCATATAAATTAGGCAAAAGCTGATGATCTATGATTGAAACTATTGCTAATTATCAAAAGTATCTTTCTCCGAAGTAGACTTTAATTAATTTTGGTTTTGAGTAAAATTCTATTCGTAAGAGAGAGAGAGAGAGAGAGAGACCAAGTTCCGAAGGTGTTAATGACACCGACTGAAGGAAAGGATGGAATGGGTTTTTGGAAGGAAGCAGCTGAAGTTAGGTAAAGGAGGCTGCATTCACGTCTCCCAGTCATAGAATGTAATGAATTACAGTTGGTTCAACAATGCCGAGGGAGAGAGAGAACCGGTCTGCTTTCCAAAGGAACCAGGATGAACTGATTTATTGCTCGTATCAGCCTCCACCGTGTTGCCGCCGCAGAGTGAAACTCTTCCAGTTTATGAAAGTTTGTCTTCTTGCAAATACCTCACGATTCAAACACAATTATAATATCAAATTCAGAACTTACAACTATTCGAACATTCAAAATTCTCTCTCTAACAAACTTTCATTCTTTGTTCAAATCTACAGAGAGAGAGAGAGAGAGAGAAAAGGAACAAAATATGGATAAATTGACAAAATTTGATAAATAGTATCGCAAATAAAAAAGAATTTTTAAAAAAAATTGATACCACTAAAGAGAGACAAAAATATTTGACGAATTTAAAAAAACTTAGTTTCGTTACTTTATTTTCAAAAATTTTAAATGGAGGATCCAATATGGCGGACGAAAAATTTTTAAACCGACAGAATTTGCTTTGAAACTTATCATTTGGCGGTGTTTGTGATCGCTGAATACGAATCTGATGTTAGTTTTTTGAAATTCAACATGGCCGTTCCAATATGGCGGACATTTACTTGAAACATGTAACTCGAGGCTTACCCGAGAAACAATCTTCAAGCAATTCTAATCAATTCAAAACAATTTCGACTGCCATATTGAATTCGCCATTTTGGATTTTGAAAAACTAACGTCAGATTCGTCATCAGCGACCCCAAAAACCCCCGAGAAGCAATTTTTAAGCAATTCTAAGCAATTTAAAAAAATCCACCGCCATGTTGGATCCGCCATTTTGAATTTTGTAAAACTGACCTCAAATTGTATTTCACAAAAAAAATGATCAAGTTGTTGAAAAATACATCTTACAGATTTAAATCTAAATAAATATTTTCAATGGAATCTATTACTAATGATAAAAAAATTAAGATTGATAGAACAAAAAAAATATATATGCAATATTAGTTTAAAATCGCAAAGGTATAAATTGCAGGGACTTTTCACTTAGCATTGCTTTTTGATTATTAACCGAAAAAAGACTTCATAGAGGCAGAGACGAGAAAGACAATAAGGAATGGCATAAATAAAACATATTGCTCGCGGCACAATCACCTATACAGAGTTCTAGATGGAAGAGACAGAACAGAAGCAATGCGTGTGCGGGGGATGAAAGATTGGATGGTTTGAGAAGGAGAGAGAGACAGAGAGAGAAAACTGTGGAATTCGAGACGAAAGAAAAGAAAGAATGAAGAAAAAAAGAAGGGAAGAAAATAATGGAAAGAGAGCCCTTTTGGAATAGATATTCGTTGTACCGGAAACAATTGGATTGCGCGACTCTTCCGTTCTAATGAGGATTCATTATTCGAATTAACTGTTTTGAGAAAACTTTGAGTTTAACGTGTTCGTCAGTTTTTAAATATAGATCTGTTTAATTAAATTTGGTAATTAAAAATTCCTCTTATTATTTTCACTTGAAAAAGAGCAAACATTTTTCTTCCCCTTACGTAAAGGGCTAATTATTTTTTTATTTAATTATTGTAAATTATTAATTCTAATTAATAAATATTAATAATTTCTATATATATATATATATTTGTTGGGTATGTTTGAAACGCAAATAATTCTGAATCCAATCAAGCAGTTGTCAGTGTGTTGTAAATTCACATTAAATTCAGTGTTTTCCATAAAAAAAAAAAGAAAAAAAAATCTCCCCTTTTTAATATGACACACGTGTTTGCTCAATAAATGATGAAGCTTCAATGTAGGTGCCATGGCAATGAGATTTAAATTCATATTGCAATTTTGTATATATATTCGAGATTCTCAATGCTTTTGATCAAACGCCGCACATGACTGATTCAATAGTTGTATATATATATATAGGATGTATGTATTGAGTAGGTCTCCACACACACGTCACATTCCATCAATCATCACCGAGACCCAATTCGAATTGATAAATACTGACAGAAACCTATTGAAGTACCGGGGATGATAGGGTATACATTATTTTTCTGTTTCATATATATATATATTCATCACAAATATTTTTCCTTTTTAATCCTCCTTTTTTTTGTGCAAGAACAAAGTCAAAAGTCACGAAAGCAGCTGTTTTCATTCTATTACAAAAAAAGATAATTTTTTTCCCAGTAATATTAAAATTATTCCATTATAAAAGTTTTGGTTTCGTTAAGAATAATTGATTATTTTCCAAATTCTCAAAAATAGGTCAAATAAGGACAATTAGCATACATTCTATTGTGCCATTTATTAATTGAATTAAATATTTTTTGATTGTAAAAGAGGAGAAAAAAATTTTTGATTAGTTTCTTAATTGGATTTTACATAAAGTTCCGGAAATGAGAACTTGATATGTAGGTCGCAGAGCACAAGGTCAGGTTGTTTTTTTTTTTTTTTTTTTTCTTAAACAAAAGTTTTCAATGGCACTATTGACCTAATTGAAAGAGACAAGTCTTGGACTTTAAAATATTCATTGAGCTTTAACAGAGATAGAGAAAGAGAGAGAGAGAGAGAGAGAGAAAAAAAAAGAGAGGGTTGAGTTAGAGAGACTTTTATTGGATTCCAATGACATGCGAATGGTTATAACGAACAAGCTGGTACCACTGTTGGCAAATAACTGTTGCCCGTCTTTGTGGAAAGCGACGACGCGGCAACGTGCCAGAATCGAGTCGAAACCGAAGCCAGGATTCGCTTCCTAACCAGGGTCTGGCATAGGCCGCGGTACTAGGCCGACGCGGACCATCGCCAATGAGTGCATACAGGGGCGGAGCAAGCCCAGCCCGAGGGCGCGATTCCAAACAGTCTGCCTAACAGCCAGCCTCTCGTTCAGACTCTCAAAGGATCTTTCTTTTTCTTGTTTCACCTGTCTTATATATTCTTGCTTTTATTTTCATCAAACCAAAAGTTTATCTCTACTACATCGTCATTATCATAAGATCGCTAAATTTTGTCGTATCAAGTTTTTCTAATACTTGAATTTTCTGATCCGTATTGGAGATTTCAAGATTATTTGTAAATTATAATTAATCTTTATTAATCTCCGCGCAGAAATTTTGCCAGGGCCCAGATCGGGGCCGGATTAGGTTGACCCTATTAGGGAATAGGCGCGTCTGATGTGGCCCTGATTAGAAAATCAACACTTTCTGTTCGCTCCTGATCAGTTGTGGCTATTCTCTACTAGGGAATTTTCTGATTCGTAGGTAGAAAAAACCTGGGCTCAAAATGAGTAACGTTACACGAAGTGCAATAGAAATGTGTCAAGTAGGTGGCGCCACATTTAGCATGACTCATTTTGAACTGCAAGAAGGTAAGATTTGGTGATTCATATTGCAGATCAGATCACTTTAGCATAGGATACAGCATCTTTATAACTAAAGGATTCTTAGGGGTACCATGGTCATTATAGGGGTTTCATATGGTGCTTGGTCCTTTTTATCAAGAACATAGATTGAGACATGACCCAGTTGCGCTATTGACCTGTTAGGAGGTAGTGCTGGTTGCAAAAGGTCAAAAAGAGGTTGTCAGCAGTGCAGTTGGAGGCTTGAAAATAAGGTGGGGGGCGGAGCGCGAGATGCACTTGACGCATCACGACGCAGAGAGTGAGACTACCGCATGCGGTTCCAGCGCGCGCAGCCTATATTAGAAGTGTACAAGTATATATATACATATATATATTTAGAGATATATACCGTGGAATGTGTGATGCACTTTGAAAAAGCCTGTCCCTTGGGGCATGCTACTCACACTTGTTCAAAAAGGGTCCGGTCAGTCCGGCTAGAATACCTTGCCTCGGGCTTTCCACACTGAGATCAGTCGAGAACTTCGACCTCTTTCTCTCTCTCTCTCCTTCTCTCTGTCTCTCTCCCTCCACCATTCCAATTCAATGTCTCGTCGTCGTCGCCACTTTGCTAACGGAGATTCCCTACTCTGGAGAACACCTATCGATTTTCAAGTAGCCAACAGTCTGTCTCAGTCACGTGTTCAGATGCCTTATATTTTACTCATGTACTTGCGGCGTACTTTTTATTTCTTCTTTGACCATTTTTCTTTATTTGATTTCAAATATATTCTCCGTTCTTAAATATATCCTAGTTTTTCCATTTTTTTTTCTGTTTTAATATTTATACAATGGAATATAATTTTTTTTTTTTCTCTTTCTGAATGATTTTTCCCTTTAAAAATTAAATAAATACAAATGTTTCTAAAAGCTTCAGATAGAAAAAAATCTAGTTGACTTTACGTTAAAATTAATTAATCAAAGTTAGAGCCTGTACCCTCACAGCACCGGATATTTAAGGGTATATTTATTTAATTCCAGCATCCCTAGGATATCCAAACTGCCGGAAGCAAAGGGATATCCTTAAATATCCGGTAAAAGACCCCCCTAATCTTATAAAATTTTCAAAAAGAAGAATTAAGTACTGTATAAAATTAGCCTCCTGAACCTGCAACAACATTTCCTAAATATATTCTAAAATTTCAACAATATTTATAGGAGCATTTAATGAGATTATAAGATCGAATAGTACAAGAACTAATGTGATATAGTTCAGGCGTGCCAAAGTCCAACATATAGGCACGATTCTTTGGCACGGAAAACTAGTCACCTGGAGTGACAGTTCGCGGTGGTGGTGGAAGAGGAATAAAAAAAAAAATAGTAGAATGGGTGAATCATGGAAGGAGAGTATATAGAAGACTTCTCAATGGAGGAGGGAGGGAGCTAAAGAAGCAAATACGTTTCACTCACTCGCGTTTTCCGTTAGCAAATTCAATCTCGTCGGGAGTCCCTTTAACATTGTGCCGGTAATAGGGAGGATGAAGAGAGGCTTCGAGGTGGGCTGAGAGAAGAAAGGGTGGCAAACGGGGAATAGGAGGGCAGGTGTCGCCCGTATAACGACTTTATCACCCCCCCCCCTCCATTTTCCAAACCCCTCTTGTGCCCACCAACACTCCAAGCTTCCACACAGCACCTTTTCCCAACCTACTCACACCTCAATGGCGACTATTATCGACTTTGACTGCACTAAAGTCGGGTTCACCTTTAAGCTAGCTAGCCGAAGCCGGGGTTTGTTTGAGCGGATAATGCAATATCCACCCTTTAGCGAAAAGAGCCAATAAGCTAGCAGGAAAGTCAACTGGCCCGAAGTCTAAGGCTTTTTTAACCTTTACATCCTTCGGGCTATATCTAGCCATTTCGTTCATTTCAACGCCTTTGGGATTCGACAAACTATTACTAAATCCCAATTTTAAGTGTAAATTTTCAAGTTTGTATTTATTTTATCAAAATGCAAAATATTAAAGTAATTCAAATAGCTCATTTAATGTTTCTTTTTTTATGAGTATATATATATATATATAGTTTTGTGAAGTAGGTTGTCATGAGAAGATATGTATGATTCATTTAGGGTTATTACAACGGTCGAAGAGAATTTTGAAGCCTCGTTGCATTCATTAGCCCCTAGTGTTTATGATCTCCGCATACGCCGTAAAGTGCTGTCGAGGCTTCTTAAGTACCAACACAAGCAATTCACTTCCTAAAACGTGCCTCAATAACGCTATATGCCAGAGTGTAATCTCCCTCGTGTGACAGAATTTCTCTCATCACGAAGAGAAGATTTAATTGGCATCCATATAGCGAGTCACCGATGCGACAACCCCTTTCTCTCGCTATAAGATTTAAGTTAAGACGCTTCCTTAGCGTCATTTCATCACAAAAAATAGGTATCTTCTTATCTATAAGTGACGAAAGATTTGAAGATTGATTGAGAATTGAATAATTTTGGATGAGTCAATTATTATCTAAATACATTATGACAGTACATGGTTGACTCAATGGTAAAGTAATCTTCATTACCGACTGTTGATAGTTGAAAATTTCAATTTTTGAAAAAAAAAACTTGTCACGAAAATCAATTTTCAAATAATCAATCTCAATGAAACGCCTTATGTCAAAATAAAAAGAAAATGTTTTCCAAGAAGTTGAGGATTAATTAGTTGATATTACATGACATTAGTTGAGATTGGCTTATAAACTCGAGAAGAGAGTAAAGTAATGGGTAGACGGGGAGGGAGGGAAGTATTTCTCTCTCTCTCTCTCTCTTGCTCTCTGCTTGAGGCAACCAAGTTAAAGATGAGAAGCTTCGAGAAAACCCGAACATTTCTACGAGGATCTTATACTTAACGCGCTCAATTAATAAAAATCCGCAAGGCGGAAGGTCAGCTATATGGCAAGCACTCTTGGAGAGGTAGCTTTGCAAAAACCTTTGGTCGACAGAACAAGATTCTGCTCGTTAAAACTTGCCTTATTAACATTTTTCATGCACCAATGCCTCGCGGAATGTCGGAAAGTTTATTTAAGTAGGCGGACGAAGCCGATCCGGACCCTTGGGACTTTTCCGCATGGAGAGCAAATACGTGTACCCATCCGACATTTTATCTGTCAGTTTTTTTTCTCCCTCTTCTTCTTTTTTTTTTTTTTTACTTCAACCCTAAGGGAAGTTTTCCCGCTCTTTTTTTTTTACTCAGTTATGTCAAGAAACAAATCTTTAACTTTTCTTTTATGGAGTTTCGCTACTACTTTTGACATTTGCACTTTCTCTCAATTATCACCGTTGTCAAATCATGTTTTAAATAAAATATTCTCATTTTTTTATCTCATTATATAGTGGTGCAAAAAAAAGTACTATTTTGAAATATAATTTTATTTTATTTATATATATATATTTAATATCATTGAATAAATGTGATTTCTAAATACATTTTCATTTCAAAGATTTGTCAAATAGACGTTTGCTTTTATTTCTGATAAAACGATATTGATTTCCGATTCCTAGCAAATAAATTTTTCTAAGCAGTAAGTTTACTATGATCTTAACCTTTGAGAAGCTTTTTCCTTTATCCCTTATTGCTTTTTCACTTCAGTGGGTCTTTAGAAAATTTTATAAATATCATACTGTACAAATGAATGATCTTCAATTTCAATTGCATCATCAGTGGATTAATTTATTTATTTTCATCAAATATTGTTTTTTCATTAATAAAAGTGATTTCTTTGATTTTCATATTCGATAAACATACAATTTTTTTTTCTTCAAATGATTTGCTTTTTCTCTAACTTTAATCACTTTTTATTATTATTTTATAAAATATATAATCGTAAATAGGAGGTTTATCAAAATTTACTTCTATACTGATTAGCAATGTATTTAGTGTGTGTCAGAAATCCCCTCTTGCTTGTTGAACAGGTCGCTTCATTTATCAGTGACGTCATGAGTAACTTGACCCCAAGGCGAGCTTTCGGAGGCCGAAACGATGCTGTGCTTCATTTGTTATGCCAGGTGACACTCAATTATGTCGCGTAAAAGGGTTGAAACAAGAAGGAAACTCTGAGCGCAGTACCAGAGATGAGTTTCAGTTAACAAAGTCTCGAGTTTAAGATGAACTTTCGGGTCCAGAATGAAAATGTAACTGACAAAATTTGCAGCCTTGACAATTCAAGAGGTCTCCACGTAAATTCTACACTTTTTATCATAAAAAACAAATATCATTTTATGCAAAGAGAAAATTAAATTTTTTTTTTCAAATATTAAACTTTCTATCAGATATAAATTAATTTTCAAGGTGTGTAAATTTTTCTCACTTTCTGTTAATATGGTTTAGAATATTGTAAAATTGAAAAAAAAAGCGAAAGAAATATTGATATAAGGGGTGGAAATTATTTTGGCAACTTGGTTTTTATTTAATGTCAGACGAAGAGTTTATCGACTGGCGAATCTTTTAATTGGATTTCAAAAGTCGACGAAGCCACCCTGACCTGAAGCGACGGAATATCGGAACGTTTGATTGACGAGAGAGAGAGAGAGAGAGAGAGAGAGAGAGAGAGAGAGAGAGAGAGAGAGAGAGAGAGAGAGAGAGAGAGAGAGAGAGAGAGAGAGAGAGTATTGCATGGAACTGATAGGGCCGCAGGATGGATGTAATTAAAGTGGTGACATGCTAGCCGAGGGCCATGCAACCCCTTTACCCAAATCATGCATGGTTCCCCTTTCCCTCGATCTCATTTCTCAAGAGAATTTGGACATCCTGTAATCGATATTGCTAACGCCAGAATCACGCTTGCAATAAATCACTTCCAAGCTCAATTTCAGTTTCAAAATGTCAACGCACTTTTCAAATAAAAAAGAAAAAAAAAAAAAAATTTTCCCCCCTTCAAAATAACTTTTTACATTCATATAATAAATAATTCTTTGCTTTTACAAATTTCTCTATATATATTTTTTCTTTTTAAAAAAAATTGAAAACAAAATTTTATCAATTTTTAGTCAAGCTTAAAATCCCTCTTGAAAAAAAAACCAACAGATTTTATTTTCACACTTAGAATTTTTCAAAAATCAATTTCATCCTTGACACGGTTACAATATTTTCCACATGCAGCTTCCATTGTGAATTATTTGCTTTCAATTTAAATTTAGAAAAAAAAAAAAAATGTTTCATTTGAAAATAAAAATTAAACCCAAATGAAATTCTGAGAAAATTTTTACTACGATATTAGAAAATTGAATTCAAAAGAAAAATTGTGATCTCTTTGTAAAACTTGATTAATTTTAGTTCATTTCAAGGAACTGTGCAATTCGATATCACAATCGTGCAATTTCTCTACCCCTCTAAAGAATCACGACTTGTAGATTAATTGACCTAATCTCCTATTAAGCTTTATCGCCAAATGTCGAACGTGTAATTTTTTTTTTTACCCCTAAACCTTTATTCTAGCAGTGAAAAAAGGAAATTGAATCATACTCTCATTGTACCTAATTTGTTTTATTTAAAAAAATATATTTTTTCTATGTTATTTTATTTAGAAAAAAAAAATTTTTTTTTTGAATATATGTTAATATGATACAATACATCGGTTATTGAAACCATAAATTTTTTATACTAAACAATAAACTAATTTTAACATTTTTATTGTATTGAAAAAAGCAGATTTAATAAAATTTTTCACGATTCTTTTACTATATACTTTGATCCGTTTAACTAAATAATATCCTTGACATGAAAAAAAAACAGATATAGAGTACTGCGCTTCGTTCTTTCAAAGCAACGCGAGTTCTAATAAATAAAAATACCCATGTATGAGTTTTTGGTAAATGTCACTATGTACTGAATACTTTTGTTTATCAATCGAACGTACCAACGTATCATTTTACGTAAAAGTATAAAAAATTCAACATTTTTTCTGTAACGAAAAAAAATATTTACACAGCATTTAAAAATTAATCAAAAAAAAAATCTTTTTTTCATTTTCCAGTTATTTATTTATTATTTTGTTAAAAATTAAAGTTTTTCATTTCAAAATTCTTTGATTCCATTTTGTTTTTTAAAATAAATTGTTCAAATTTTTATACACGATTTGTACTTTAGCTCAGGATATATACTTCAGATAATTGAAAATATTTCAAAATATAATTTAGGTAATAGTCTATTTTTTATTAATTTGCGATATTTGATTTCTATAATTATAAAATAAAGGAAATAATAATAACGTACTGTTCAATTATTATTTTTTTTTTTTTTTAAGATAATCAATTGGAAATATATGTTGTTTTTTTTTCTGTGTGAAATATCGAAGTCAGTGACCAGAAAGGGCGCAAGAAAGAAGAAATGTCAAAGAGCAAAAGGTGAAAATAGAAATATCAGAGGTAATAATTGCTTGGAGCTCGTTAACGCTTTTTGATTAGTGCGCTTGGGTTTCGAGACTGAGACGCTCCGGAGACGATCAAAGTTCTCTACTATGCCACTTCACGCCTTTTGAATCTTCTTAATAAAGCTCCGCCTTCAGTTTTAATGAAGTAATTATGTAGCAGGATCCGAGCAAGAAACCAGCCGTCACGCGCACTGCCTCCATGAAGTTTTGATCAAGGATGCATGCTGAGCCAACTCAATTTAAATTGGTCACCATTTTTTTTTTTTTTTTTTTTTCTGATTGAACAGTCACGAGTATTTAGAATCAGTAATTAACAAATGACCTTTTTGGAAAAATAAAAAAAAATTAGTTTTAAACATTTTAGAGGGGAAAATTTATTTTTTTTTTTTGGCAAGAAAAATATTTTTTGAAGCAAAAAAAAAAAAAAAAAACACAGCTGAAAGAATAAAACAGAGTCGCGTTTATTTGAAAGGATAATACGTTGTCGTGTGGAATTCAACTTCATTATTCATTAAAGCCTTCATACCTCAAAGGCAAACTAAGGTTTCCTTTTAGTTTAGCATTTGCAGACTGAAAAGGGAAGAAAACTATGAATATACCTCACATTTATACAGTGCGGTGGAAGTATAATTATATCCTAAAATAAATTAGCGACTATTTCAAGCCTCGGGCCCTTTATTTTAGAGGCGGAATTTTCACTCCCCTTTTGAACTTTTCACAGACTCCTTCATTTTACATCGTCTGTGCCACCTAATTCGAACCCTTTTCTAACCTTATACACGTGGCTTAACGCCTAGGGCACGACTTATATACGTACTACAGGAGTTGGCATTGTTAATTAGAAAGAAGTAGAAAATTGTGAAACACACTGATGCCAACAGAAAAAAAATCCCATAAAGACAGTGAGGAAAAATTGAAATCTCAAATCCAATTAAATTCTTTATCAATCTCCTTTCATCAACGGCTTTTATATAGTTTCCAATACATCTTCCCTGACTTAACAAATACTATGATTCATAATTCTCAGTGGTTTAATTTTTTTTTTTTAAATTTGCTTATCCAATAAAATATTTCTTACAAAATACAAGGATAAATATAAAATTGATTCGAATAATTAAAATTAAAAGTGTTCTCAATTTTTGAAAACAAAATTAATTTTTAAGATAATTGTTCTGATTTAAAATTTCTAATTAGTATATTTATAAATTTTGTATTCATTTTATCAAAAATTCTCGATTATAAAGTTAAATCGTAATTAGACTTGTTAGTAAAATTGTAATTGAACTGGAAGAGACGAGTAATCTCTCAAGTCCTAATTGGTTGTCTTCCAGGTTCACGTTGTTAAGGATTGCATGCTCGACTTATTTTGGTTGGGTGATTCTCTCTCTCTCTTTCCCTCTCTCAATACGTGATACGTTTTCTCTCCGATGAGATTAACTTCTTTATATCATTATTAATTTACAATTTTTTCTATATGAAAAAAAAAATGTCAACGATTATACGTTGTTAATAATTTTATTTAAGAAAATCACAAAAATATATCCAAATTTTTCTTTTTAAAAGCTAATAAGTAAAAAAAAAAAATTTATATCCTATTTTGCCGTGTTATAAAGTTGTAAAATAGTCAAGAATCAGAATTGAAACATTAAAACTCAATTATGCTTAGGACAAAGTCGCGGAAACCCTTCTCACTCGTAAAAAAAAAGTCTAACTTTTATTTCTTTCACACGTCCTGAAAAGTTGGTTTCACCACTGTTTTCACTTGTGCATTTTCATGCAGTGACTATAAAAACTAGTCAATAAAACCAAATGTAGATCGTAAAGTGAGGTGTAAAAAATTATAAAAAGCGCGTTTACTGTATAAATATAAACGCACGCACACGGTAGAGAAAAAGAGGAGCAAAAGAGACACATATACAATATATATATATATAAGCGTGAAAGTTCATTCATTTTTCAAAAGTGGGAATACAAAAAATATTGCCATCCCTTGAAAGCCTAACTTTCTGAAAAGAAAACAAGAATACCTTCAAAACCACCTCTTCCTTGAGGAGACACCCTTTAACTTTCAACTCTATATAAGAGAGCATCCCTGCCTTCAAGTTTCACTGCGTTTCGATCACAGTCGAAGTAAACTGACATGAATGTGCACGTGTTTTCTTGCACGCGGTGAAGAAAGGCAGAGAAAGATAGATAGATAGATAGATAGATAGAGAGAGAGAGAGAAAGGTGAATAGAGTAAAGGTACTGGAGTTGAAGCTGTAGAGAGAATCACCATGGCAACAGCTTCGTGGATTCCATTTACCTATCGCTATGGAAACGCTGCTCAAAGCTAATGAGAGTGAGAGAGAAAGAGGAAAGGAGAAAGTGAAGAAAGAAGTTAACATAGATTTTTCATATATAAACTAAATAAAATATTAATTTATTTATTTTATTATTAGATTAAAAATTTAAAAATAATTTAGTTATTTTCTTCTCACAAGGTAGTAGACTATTCAAGAACAAGTGTTAGGTACACTGAGAAAAATGTTTTGTCAGAGCAACCAAAATTTGGTTGAGCCAACAAAAAAATTTTTAAGCAACCAAACTATTTTTGTTTGAGTCAACCAAAAAATTTGGTTGAGTGTTTTTTGTTGGCATAACAAAATTTTGTTGTCGTAACTGAATTTTGGTTGGAATTTAAAAATGTCCAACCAAATAATTTTGTTAGCCTAACCAAATGTTTGGTTGAGATTAGGAAATCCACATTTTCTGGTCGCCCTGATTTTGCCCTGATCAGCGTTTCATTCCCTACTAGGGCCCTGATAGGGTAATAATTTTGAAAAATCTTGCACACCAGCAGGGATCGAACCCAGGACCCTTGGTACTCAAGTCATGTACACAGACCACACAGCCACTTTTATTTACTTTTACAAAAAAAAATTTACTGTTTGCAACAAAATTGTTCGATTAGTCAATTTTGGTTCTTGTAACCAAATTTTTGTTGGCTGAAACAAAGTCTCTACAAAAATTTGGTTACAAGAACCAAAATTGACTAATCGAACAATTTTGTTACAAACACTAAATTTTTTTTTGTAAAAGTAAATAAAAGTGGCTGTGTGGTCTGTGTACATGACTTGAGTACCAAGAGTCCTGGGTTCGATCCCTGCAGGTGTGCAAGATTTTTCAAAATTATTACCCTATCAGGGCCCTAGTAGGGAATGAAACGCTGATCAGGGCGACCAGAAAATGTGGATTTCCTAATCAGGCGCGGTGTAATATACGAAAGCCTGATTCGGCCTCGATCTGGGCCCTGGCATCAATTTAAAGAAAAACTGACAAGAAAAGAGTTTCCCCCCTAAAGTAGATTATTAGTCGAAAAATCAGTTATCTGAAGTATTCTGAATTATCTGAATTATAACGTAAATCATCTGAAGCATCGCGAAATATCATAAAAATGTATCGATGAAATATTTTGAATTATGAAATCCTTATATTTGTGAAAGTCGATTTAAAAAAAAAAAAATAATTCTCTCTAAATTGAAGTTTTTTTTATAATAAATATTCGAATTTTTCTCTTTGACAGTTATTTTATATTACTCCAATTATTCACGTGGATTACATATATGGGTATTAATAAAGGTGAGTTAGTGAAATGAAAACCGAACGAAAATTACTGACAAGCGCTATGAAATTGCTGTAGATAGATCTTTTGGCATATTTCAATGTACAAATTCTTCTATGGCTTTTACGAGCCATATAGAGGAAAAAAAAAAAAAAAAAAATTCTTCAATTTATTTGTCCAGTTCGATTTGTTATTAATTCTAAACTAGAATGATTTTTTCAGAAATTTTCCCGCATGAAAGATATTTGAATAGAAATTTTTTCACATATATAATAAATTCTATATAGAATATATGAACATTCTTTAGAAATTTTAAATAAAATTTAAAAACTAAAAATAGAAATTATTGAAAAAAAAAATCAATGATTTTGAATTTACTGATAGCTATTTCTATATAAGAAGTTTCTTTTTGGTCTGACATTTTTCTATGAAGTGTTTTTTGAATGAAAAATCAGAAAAATACATCAGCAAAAGCGATGCGAAGCATATTGGAAAGTTGCAGGTATAAGTTTCTTTTTATAATATATGCTTGCACTTGGTACACACATTTTTTACGACCAAAGGCATCATTGGAAATAATAAAAAAAAAAAAACTGATCACAATGGTTACCAGGTTCTCTCTGGACATACAACATTTACTTTTTTTTTTTTCTTTTCTTCTTTCTCTTCTCATTCATTTATGCATGATTTTTGCCAAGTCGATCGACATACTCAAAATTGCAAGATCAGTCAACTGAATATAATTTCAAATTATTTTATTTGCCTTTATTAACATTTTCATGAATAATTATTGTTACATAACGAAAGAGGGATTGGGTTTCCAATATAATATTAAAACTGAATAATGATACAAAACTTTAATAAAAATTAATTTTAAACAATTTTTGAAAGATCGAGTTATACATTTTTTTGGTAAAAAAAAAAAAATTATTTTCTGCGCTACATAAAATCATGTTAACTTACTTACTTCACTTAAAGTTCATTTAATCAGTTAATTTTACAATAATATATGAGTAAATTTGATATTTGTTTTAGTATAAACTAATGACATCAATTTACAGAGTCCCCACTGGAATAAACTAATTTTCTCAAAAGCTGAAATTGGTTGCTCAGTTGCTTTGAAGGTTCTTCAATCCGCATATATACTCGATTTATATTTATGTCGACTGTATTATATCATAGTGAATAATTTTAGATATATATTTTAGTGCAAGAGGAAACACTAAAAATAGTATAAATAAGCAAAACTTAATTACATTTTCCACAACTTGTGCCCTATACTCAATTATATATATAAATGTTTTTAAAAATTGTCCTTTTTGACGTTAAAATTTCACTTCTATGTAAATAATAAAAATAAAATTTTTTGAACCTTATGTAAATTATAAAAAAATATATAAATTTTTGCCCAATTTCATTGATTTAATTTATTCCAATTTTTATATTTTACAATGTAAAGGGACTGTATTGGGGAATACAGATAATAGGGCTAAAGAAAAATTTAAATTTCTCCCGAGGTACTTTATTCAAGAAATAATGCCAGACAATTTACGTTTAACAAACTCAGACTTTATGTAATTTCTCACAAATTATGCGCAGTCACATCACAGGTCTGAAAATATAAGGGGATCCATCTTTACAGATATTATATATATATATAGTGGGGTGTTCTCCTTCATTCCAATTTAACTCATATATGTTTGAATTTAAATACATCAGAGATTATTTATTCCGATAATGAGGATCGATATTCAAGGATGACAATGGAAAGTCTATATATATTTATTAATGAGAAACAATTTTATTTATTGTTATCAATAGTGTAAAATTCTATATAAAAGAAAATAGTAAAAAATAGTTATAAAACTAAAATAAATAAAAAAAAACGAACTTATAAATGCATTTATGTTATTGGTCAAGAGAAAGAGGGGAATGGAAATGGAGAACGTAATTAATTGCGATTTCACTCTTTCGTGCACTTTACGCGAGTGTCGGACTGCGGTCGTCTTTTCTACCTGCGTTTGGTAATACGCAATTACTCAGACGCGCTTTGTAAAATACGATAGAAAACAGAAATTGTGGAAGAGGTCGGTTGACGCTTGTCGCTTTCATCTCCACTGTATCGAGAAAAGCTTTTGCAAAAGCACACGCTATATATATATATATAAATCAACTCCGTGATATTGTATTGCCCCTTTTCTATATATGAAATGCAAGTGAATCTTTAATTAAAGACCTTTTTATAAAAGTTTATTCCTATTTTTAATAAAGCTATTTCTTTCATTGAGAATCACATGAATTTACACACTTATTTTTTATTTCAATTTTCATCAATTTTCTATTGTGTTACAATTGTATTTTTTTCAGTTCATAACAATTCACACTTCATTCTTTTAAGAATTAATAAGTAGAGAAAAGTAAATTTGATTCATTTGGCGATTATTTGAAAAAATAAAAGTGTTGACCTTTTTCGTCATAAATAAATAAAACCATTTATTTACGTTATTAATGGACATAACAGGGGACAATTTTAAATTAAATCTCTTTAAATGTCAAAATATATAATTGAAAAAAAAAAAATACGTGAAATTAATTGATGTGATTATATTCGTGGGGATGAATTTCTTGACAGCTTCAGCTCAATAAACTTTATGTGTCTTAGAGATGAAGAGGGAACGTATAACTACTTATGTTTATGAGAATGGGTTTTGCAAATCTAACGCTGTAAATAAACGGCATGACCATTAATAACAGTCATGACTATGCGAGTTTCATGGGAACGATTAGATCTGTCAACCGTAATGTTTATATATATATATATATATATATATATATATATATGCTTGAAGCATAACATCGAGTTATTTTAATGTGCAAGCAACGCTCACAAAGTTGACACTTAAACTTCACTTTACATGGGACTATCCATAAACGAAGTACTGAGAAGTCAATATGGCATAAGTCTAAACGAGTGGAATGAGAAACTGCATGTATAACATGCTTCGCTGTGAGCGATTTTCATTGGTGTACAATATACGAACCACACACACCACCATTAAAGTCAACTTAAGATCATTAAAGATTCCGTGAAAGTAACTATTTCATGAGATATATACACTTCCACCTCTCTTCTCTATATATGTATAAAGTTTGCGTTAGCGCTTGTACAATTTTATGTTTAACTTGATTTTTTTAAATTTCTTTTTCTTCATGAAAATTTTGTTTGATTTTTGTATTTTTCCGATTTAAGGACTTTAGAATTTTACGAAAACGATATTAGTTTTGTATATAATGTGAGAGTGATTAAATAAAGAAAAATATAAACTTTATTGAAAGATCCTTTAAGTATGAAACTTTCAAAAAAAAAAAAACTGTAATTTTTTTAGAGAAATCGTATTAATTTTTAAATTTTTCGCCACATTGGGTACGACATTTTGAATTTTTTAATTCTGACATCAAATTTTGATTAAGAGACCCCCAAAAACCCCCGACAAACAAATTCTGATCGAATCGTATCAATTTAAAAATTTTCCGCCATATTGTATTCGCCATTTTGAATTTTTAAATTCTCACATAAAATTCGAATTTAGCACAACTTTTTTCTGGCTATATAAGGAATTTTCATAAAACTAGTTTCTGAGGGATTTTCGGAGTCGCTGATTATGAATCCAATGTCTATTTTTAAAAATTCAAAATGGCGGTCAAAAAAATATAAAAATCGTTTCTATTTGCTTGAAACTTGTTTCTTAGAGGTTTTTGGAGTCGCTGATTTCGAATTTGATATCAGATTGACAAAATTCAAAATGGCGAATGTTTTTTTTTTAAGTTTATGGTTTATAGAAACTATAATAATAGAAAAAACATGCGAAAAGAATGGTTTCACCTTTTCCGTCCCACATCCCTTAAGAATGTGTAATTAACTGTTTCGTGATCTGAACGCACTGTGTGAACGCAAAGGGCGCAAGAGAGAAAACGATGAGAAAGAAGGAATTTCACTCATTAGTTAGCCGCGTAATTAAAAACCGTGCGCATCCAGCCAAACGGATAACGAAGAAGGGGAGAAATTAAGCTCTTTCTCTCTTTAATTCTTTCTGCCCTATCTATGTATATATATATATACATATATATTGCACTATATACAGGAATCCTGGGGCGAATTTTCTCGCCACCCCCTTTTCTAACCCTTGATTTCATCGCCCATGTAGTATGTCAGGAAATAGAGTAACAGAGACTAAAAATAGGGGGCGATGGAATCCCTCTCTTTACCATTGCAAAGCGTTTGCCGCTCTAAACTAAAGTGGGGGGACTTTTGAAGCGTGAGATCAAGGCGATCGAATGAAGAATAAATGCGAATAAATCTCTCTCTCTCTCTCTCTCTCTCTCTCTCTCTCTCTCTTCTCCACTACCTTTATTTGGGGAGACCTGGTCCTATGAAATCGACTAAAAGCTGCAAATTAGAGACTAAACCCTGCAGCCATCCCTTCTCAACCAAAATCCCAAATAGTTTTGCAATCAGAATGTCGGATTTAAAAGGATCATTTTTTTTTGGACAGAAAATGTTTCTTTTACAATATTGGTAATTCAAAGTATAACTCAATTATTTGCGAGCATTCATAATGAATTTAGAAAAAGAAGGAGAAAAGAATGAAAAATGTAATAGAAAATGAATATTTAATATTAAGAAGAAGAAGAAGAAGAAGAAAAAGAAAAAAAAGAACAAGAAGAAGCAAAGACAACATAAAATTGAAAAAAGATGAAATCCAGACGAGAAAATAATAAAAAAGATGATATTTAATATTAGGTAAGTAAATGAAAAAAAGTAAAATAAAAAAGACAAGAAATAGGCGACAAAATTAATTTAAAAGGAAAGATGAGAACTATAGGAGAAAGGCGAAAAAAAAATAATAATTGTAAAAAAACAGAAAAGATAATAAAAATTATGTAATATCTGTGAAAATCATTTTTGCGACGGAAGAAAGTAGAAGTAATTTTTAAAATATTTATAGTTACCAAAATGAAAGCAATTTACAAAAAAAAATTAAATAACAAGATCAGCAGAAAAATTAGAGAAGATAAATGGAAATAAAAAAAAATAAATGAAAACAGAAACCAAATAAAGAAAGAAGAAAGAAAAAGAAGAAAAGTAGTTAAATATTTTGTATTAAAATAAAAAAATTTAAATAAAAATTCAAAAAATAAATAAAAATCTATACTTTGAAAATCACCTATTGTTCATAATATGAAAATTTTATGAGCGCTCGTAAATGGAGAATTTATGCGACCAAAGGTAACATCTATCACTGGTCGGAAACATGGATAATTGTTAAGTAACACTTGATCGGGCGAAAGTCACCTTTTCAGCAAACTACAAGCAGCAGCATCTTTCGGCAAAATCAGACAACTCAACATTTTGAATGGAGCTTTCATGCTTTCACAAGTAGCGCCATCCGTGAGAAAAGCTCTCAAGCTCCTTCTCATCAGGATTTCCCAACTCGCGCACATACCGTCAGGATACAAAATACAATCCCTGTTGGTACACTTCTAGTTTCATATGGTGAAAAAGAAATTTCCATTTCCAAAAATTTTTTAGTTTTAAAATTGCATTTTTTTTTAAATATTAAACTATTTATAATATTTATTATTATATAATTTATATTATTTATATTTTTATATTATTTATTTTATTTATTATATTATTCAATATATTAAATTTAATTATGAAAATTTTACAATTTAATTTTTTATTCTGAAGATTTTTAAATTGTTTGACATTTTTCAAAAGTTCTTTTGAAATGTTTTTTAAAAAAGAAATTTTCTAAATATTTTTGAACATAAAGAATATTAGTAAATTCGAATTAATGTTCTAGAATCTAAAAAATTGAAAATAATTTAAAAGAAATGACTAATAAAATATTGTGTTTGAAGTTGATTCAAGTCAATTTACTGTCAGACATGAAGGAAAGTAGAGCGCAATGGAGAGAAATCAGTTTCCAGTAGAACAAATCAATATTCTTACCGACATAATTAAATAATAGCATTTCTCTTCCAATATTGAAATTTTATAATTAATAATAAATAATCTTTGTTAGTAATTAAAAAAAATCAAATCTACAATTACAATTTTTTATAATCGTTCGAGTATGGAACTCTGGAAATTTTTGTTTATAAACATATAATATGAAACAAAAAAATATTATTGAATGAACTATTATTTAACATACAATTAAAAATTAAAGGGAAATGAGTCAGAATTTTTCGAATATTGAAAAAAAAAAATTTATTTTGCGCAAATATATATATATATATATATATATTTGCAAAACATATATACTATATAAGGAATGAATATTTATCACATTTTGATGAGCACCCCTGTGGGAAATTCGATTATCCCTCGAGGGAGGGCAGCACCAGTTTTACGAGTTACTATACAATATGATCGATCCTGGAGATTATTTCCGCAGGCGGAAAGCTTCAAACGGTTTACAACTTGAGAGTGGTAAACATTTGAAACCATTTAGCAATAACCGACGAACTTTATGGGCATGGGTGTATGAAAATAGGGAACAATGCACTTGAGTCTCGATCACTCGAACCCAGGGTCGAGTGCGGATGAAACTTGAAAGCAACGAGAACAACGTGCTCAGAGAAATATATATTTCCGCTCAGGAAATTGTATAAAACCGTCATATATACGCTTGGCATGTATTATTAACATCATTTTGTGCAAGTGCACGATATAACCCAGCAATACCTTTACGAGGAGGTGGAGGTTGTAAAATATTTATATTTGGCCTGCACTTCGGAGATGGACTCCCTCGAGGGCCCTCTCGCTTTCACCGTTTATTTAAACGTATAGCTTTTTAAATTTGCTCTTTTTAAAGTCGCTCCCCCCCTCCCCTACCCCTATTTTTTTTTTACCGCGAGGTCCTTACGCGACCAAAGATCAAGACAATTCTATACAATCTACATTTTAATTCACAAGAATATTTCTGAATCATTGAAGGAAGTTTTTGTCACAAAAGAAAATCTCTTCAGTTATCTTTCTACTGAATTATTTCATTCAACGAAATATTAATTAAAAAATATTTATTTATTTTTAGAAAATCAAAAGTTAAAAATAAATTTTTAAATAGAAAAAAAAGTAGTTATTCGTCTTGTGCAAAATAATTTATATCGTGAATTTTCATCTATAAAAAGGAGAAAGTTTTTTCTTTATGAAAGAAATTCCTCTATCAAATGTATATATGTGCACTTGACTTTTCTTTTTCTTTATGTCAAACACTTCGACAGCGTATTTTTACGATTTCTCGTACTATGCGAACGATAAATTTCAGCTGGTTGTTATTCTTGATTCAAGTTCCCTTATGCATTGCGTAAAGATTTTTCTTGTTAAAGTTTGAGCATAAAAAAAAACTCAATATTATTTTAAGTAGGTATTTGTAGAATTTCAAATTCTCTCTTTATAAAAAGTTTGAAATTTTCTATTTCTTTCAAGCCGAATTAAAATGTTATCGCACGACTATTTAGAAAAAGTAAAAATTAATTCTTTTCACGGTCAATTAAAATATATACATTAAACACATAATTATTTTAATAGCATGACTCTTGGCAAATGTTATTTACATTTTTTTTACACATATATATAAAATGTGAATTAATTTAAAGCAAGAAAAGTTTCCACTGACCCAATTTCATTCATTCGTCAAAAATCTTAATTAAAATTGTCAGCGCACCGTTTGTTGCTGAAAACTTTAAGTTACCTCTTTCGAGAGCCTTGCGCGAACAAGCGACCTACTTCATATATTTCAAGATTATTACTGGTGAGCTTGGTGCGAATTACTTTCAGGAGTTTCGCAAATTTATGCTGCCTCCAAAAGATAATTACTTTTTCTATTCTCCTGACACCGCTGCTATGCTCCTTCACGTCACCGAGGGAGCAATAGAATGCGTGAATCAAGCCCCTCTTGAAACATTTTTTTTTCCATGGAAATAAAAAAAAAAATAAATAAAACTACCACGATTCCTGTAAAATCCTGAAGAAAAAACATGATTCATTATTTCTATTTATTCCTCGGAGAGCGAAAGGGAAATCAACTTTTTTTTTTTTAAATAAAAACAGTTTCAAAAATAATTTCAATATTTTTTTTTAAGTGATTTAAAAGAAAAATATTTTACCTTAGCAGAGAAGAGTTGAAAGTTAACACTTACCTGAAACAGAAAAAAATAAATATTCAAAAAAATTTTCTGAGAGAATTAAAAAAAAAAAAAATGAGTCCACTTGGACACATGATATAAACCAATCTTTTTGATTGGACAATTCAAAGAGTTGAGAGATATTTTTAGCAAGCTTTTATTTTCCTTTCCTTGATATCAGTTTTCCTATCTGGTGAAAGCGAGGTATCGACGTTTTTCGAACCGATGAAAAAGATAAAAGAGCCGTTCCGCGACATTTCGCTTTTCTGAACGCTCGTTCGGAGACGTAACTTGGACGCGCGAGTGCCCTTTACGTTTACGAGGTAGTGGTTGGAAACTATACGCTGCTGCAATCGTCACTTGACCCTTATACCCTTTCCGAAAGGTAATATAGGCACCGACAAAGACAGACAGTACGATAAGTACTCAATTTCATCCTCGCCCTCATGTGGACAGTTACACGGATTACAATTTTCCATTGTCTGATAATTTTCCCTGAAAATCGATTTCCATTCTACTGACAAATTATATCCAAAAAAAAAAAAAAATTATTACTTTATATTTAATTTAATATTTGAATTTTATTTTATTCTATTTATTACGCGTTGTTACTATTTTTCAAATAATATGAAAAATATCTAATTACAAGTGAATATAATTCATTAATGTTGTATGAAATTATAGTTTTTTTTTCTACTCTCAATCGTATTTTATTTTATAATTATCTGGTCTACCTTGTTAATTTAATAATTATATAGCTGACGGACAATAATTGCTTAAATGAAAAGCGTCTGACAGAATCTTGACTTTTTCTACTTAAAAAAGCTCTACAAAAATAAACCAAATGGTCATTGACATTTATACAATTTCACATTTACACATCTACCTATATTCAATCGCAGATTTTGCGAAAATAAATTTATGTAAAAAGAATAAATAGAGAGAATTTTATTTTTCAATTATACTTATTAATATTTTCGGTAATTCAAATTTTAGTTTTATTTTATAAAATTTACAGAATATTTTCGAGGAATTAGTGATAAAAGTAATTTTAGTCAGACGAAACGTTTGAAATTAAAATAATTTTAGCATCAGTAATAGAGTCAATATTAAGTCATACAACGTTTTTTTAAATTACTATTAGTAATAAAAGTGATTTTAGTCAGATACAACGATTTTATTTCATTTCAAGTGATAAAAGTGATTTTAGTCAGACAAAACGTTTGAAATTAAAATGATTTTACATCAGTGGTAGAGTCAGTATTAAGTCAGACAACGGTCTATTTTCATTATCAGTAGTAAAAGTGATTTTAGTCAGACAAAACGATTGAAATTAGAATAATTTTAGTTTCAGTAGTAGAGTCAATATTAAGTCAGACAACGGTTTCAAATTATTATCAGAAGCAATTGTGATTTTAGTCAGATACAACGATTTTATTTCATTTCAAGTGATAAAAGTGATTTTAGTCAGACAAAACATTTGAAATTTAAATGATTTTACATCAGTGGTAGAGTCAGTATTAAGTCAGACAACGGTCTATTATCATTATCAGTAGTAAAAGTGATTTTAGTCAGACAAAACGATTGAAATTAGAATAATTTTAGTTTCAGTAGTAGAGTCAATATTAAGTCAGACAACGATTTCAAATTATTATCAGAAGCAATTGTGATTTTAGTCAGACTAAAGGTTTTTAATTGAATTTAATTTAATATCAGTAGTAAAACCAACATTTTGTCAGACACAACAATTTTATTTCATTGTAAGTGATAAAAATGATTTTAGTCAGACCTAACGTTGGTAATTAAAATAATATTAGTATCAGTAGTAAAGACAATATTAAGTCAGACAAAGGCTTTAATTTATTATCAGTAGTAATTATCATTTTAGTCAGACAAAAGCTTTTAAATTGAAATTTATTTATTTTTAGTAGTACAAACCAACGTTTAGTCAGACGTAGTCCTTTTTATTGTAATTATTCGTAGTAGAAATAGCTTTAATAAAAAAAACGTTTTAAAATAGAATAATTTTAGTATCAGTAGTAAAGTCAAAATTAAGTCAGACATCGATTTCTATTCATTATCAGTAGTATAATTGATTTTAGTCAGACAAAAGGTTTTAAATTGAATTTAATTCAGTATCAGTAGTAAAATCCAAATATAGTCAGACAAAACGATTTTATTTCTTATTCTAAGTGAAAAAATTGATTTTAGTCAGACAAAACGTTGGAAATTAAAATGATTTTACTATCCAGTAGTAAATTAAAAATTAATACAGATAATTTTATTAAATATAATATTATTGTTTTTTTTCTATATAATTTGTGATCCATATAGAATTCATTTGAAGGTCAACCATGGTACTGAGGTGACAAAGGATATACTCTGTTCACTCTCAGGAGAAACATGAAAAAGACAACCAAGTCCTTATATTGACCTCGACGTGTTGAGAACGCGCACGAATTCACCGGCTCGCTCGATCGAACCAACACCGATCAAGAAACAATTGGGTTACCTAAATCTAAGAAACACGAACAGAAAATGGGAATCATCGAAATTTTACAAAAAAGTAAATATAAATTTTTCTTAAATACAATTTCAACTATATTGAAAATGATATTAATATCGATTGGTTCAAAAAAAGTTGAGAATATTTTCTCGAATATTAATAAAGACAACATTGAAGAAGATTTAGGTCATTAAAACTGTATAAATTTAAAGGAAAACATTGTACGGTAAAATTGAAAATATTTTCTAAAATTAGTAAAATTTATTCATATTCTTTTAGTGAATTTTTTATCAAAAATTTTTCGTTTACAAAGAAACGAAAGTTTCATATCATAATTTTTTTTAGAATTTTTTGACGAAGAAAAAATATTAAATAGAAAAAAAATTCTATATTTTTTATGTTCAATATTATTTTTTATTTTTTTATTTTTTGGACTTCCTTTATATATATCTTGTGGTATACAAATTTTTAGACAAATGAACAAGTGGGGTTATGAAGTTCTTACTTTCAAGAAGAAGAACCCCTAGCACCTGGTGCATTCGCGATATATATTTGGCAAAACATAACCTTCAAACTTCTCCTGCCAAGTCTCCAAAGTTGCGCCGTTCCGGGTCTCGTAAACACGTACGGGACACCTGGGACCTTATGTCCTTATCGTTAATATTCCGAGTCTTTAAAGGCGCTGCTCATTCGTGCCGGAAAATTTGATTTTCTTTCTTTTCTATATATAAAAAAAAATAAATCTAAAATACACCGAAAATGAAAAATAAATATACCATCAATTTTTTTTTTAACTTTAAAACTTTTTCACATTCCTCCATAAATGTTAAATAATAATGACCAAAGACATTATTTTAATAAGTACAAAGATTTAATTTTTTTTCTCAATTTTCCCACTTTATTAGTTCCATTAAATAAGGATATAAAGGAAATAATTAAAATAGAATATAATTAAACATAGAATTAAATAAAAAAAAAAATTAATAACGCTTGATTAAACACTAATTATAGATTAAATTGAAATTTGCAGCTAATGAAAATTCGATAAAATAATAAATTGTGTCAAAGAATAATTAGGATAGTAGAAAATTATATGAAAAAGAAAGAAAAAAAAATGAAATTATGAAATAGATTTACTTGTGGAAAATGGAGGTTGAAAATAAAATCAATGCTAATTCCTTTAAAAATTTAGAATCAGAAAAGAAGTTTACAGAGAAAGACTGTCTAGAAAGTCCTTTTTGAATATTTATAAATATTCATTATACATTCAAACGAAAGCTCCGTGTTACAAGAACACGTCCACTGTGAATAGATTTCAAATATGTAAAGATTGTCTTCGAAATGGATTGCAGCTGTGGCCCCATCTTGGGTCCCGAGGCTAAGTAAAAAATAAATGAAAATGGATTTCAGTCGGTGTTGGATTTTTGTTGTAAATCAAAAAAAAAAAAGAAAGAACAGAAAAATAAATAGTTCATGTAGATGTAAAATAATTATATTTTAGTAAATTACAATAATTTTTAACATTAATTTAATTTAATATTAATTTTTGTTTTAAAGATTTAAAATTTTAACTTAAAATAACTTTAAACTCGTTTAGAGAAATTGACAATTTGAAAAAATTTTCAGCATTGTAAATAATTTAGAAATATTGATATAACACAATTTCTGGAACCGAATACAATTCCATCAGTTTTAGATGGCAAACTTCCAAAAATCTAGTGTCCGAACGTGGATTGCCGTGACAACCAATATTTTCAATGTGGCAGCATTGCGACAGATCAAAGGCCACGTGTGACAAATTTTGATAGGCTGCATTCTTGACACTCTAAAAATATCAATTTGTTGGATAATTTTTATTGAAGTTGTTTAATGATGCGAAATTTTAGCTTTTAAATTTTTCACATTTTATCTTTGCAATCAATTTTGAATGGAGTTGTTTTTTGGGGGAATTCTATTTTTTTGTCTTTTTTTTGAGAATTAGAAATTATTTTTTTTTAATTTTTAATTTTTCTTTACAGAGAAAAGGAGATAAGGAACAGGGTTAATAGGAACAGACAATAAATTATATTTTTTTAAAATAGCACTATCTTTATATTTTACATATAAGATGTTGACCTTATACTGACTTGTACTACTTAAAAATAACTTTTTTTTTATGAATGACCTGTAATTAAGAAGATCTGAATCTCCTCTATAATCTTCATGCAAAAAATAATCTACAATTATCAAATGTAAGATTAACTTTAATAAATTGGATTATATTTAGATTTTTTTTTTTTTGAAGTTATGCTTTCTTATTTTCATGTTAGATGAACATAAAAAGTATGAGTACAAAAATATCACTATAAATATATATTTTGTACTTTATATTGAGAAAAATTGATATTTTATGTATTCATTTAATAATGTGATTAAAAATATTTTTAACATAGTTTCACTATATAAATGTCATTAAATCTTTTTCATTGTGAAACTAGGTAGAGATTCTGACGAGAAAACTTATTCTAAACTTATTTTTAATAAACTATTTATGCACTAGATAGTTTCCACATAGTTTAAGTATCTAGAAACTAAATAGTAAAACTGTTCTCACCCTTCTCACTAATCTAGATAGTTTCCATATAGTTTAACTGTCTAGAAACTAGATAGTAAAACTATTCTGACATTTCTGAATCTAGATGCACTAAATAGTTTCCATATCTAAAAATTTGTCACTCGTAGCGTTACATTTCTAGCTAGTTTCAGTATAGTTAAACTATGTGGCTATGAAAATAGTGTAACTGTACCCCAATTTGTAAAGAAACATAAAATATTTCCACACGGGAATAATATTAAAAAACAAAAATTTGTATCTATAAAAATAAAAAAAAAAAAATTGCAAAATTATTTCGCTAAAATTCCATCTCTCTTGAAGCATAAAATGACGAAGAAATGAACCGGATAATTATCCTGTACGCACAATTGGTACCATGGTTAAATTGAACAAAAGACCATAAACGTCCAACGTCAGATCAGATCAATTTCTAAGGAACTTGAGGGTCAGACAAGGCCGAACAACCCTTAGTAAGTATTCCTATGCTAATAAACGACGGGGTTAGACGAAGGAAAATCGAAAGTCATGACTCAGCATGCGCCAGCGATCTAGACATTTGGATTAAGCTCTGACTTGCGTTTCTCTCTCTTTCTGTCTCTCTTTCTATTTCTCTCTCTCTCTCTCTCTCTCTCACTCTACCCTAACTCTAAACTTCGAAGAGAGCAAACCATTGGAGAATATATTTGAGAGAGCCAATGGCAATGGAGACGAACGAGTGATTTATTTCGAGTCCCACCGCAACAACCGCCTTAGATTAACCGAATTACCAGATCTCTATATTCCCGTCCTTCTTCGATGGCCTACAAGGTTTGTCATTGTGCCCCCAGTGTTTAATTAAACGCAATATCGACCGTGTCGTTATGGGGGTTCAAGGCTCGAAGCGCACACATCTCCAGATTGGCTCTTCACCTGCAATTACCCAATCACCTCGCGGTAATGGATTACTGATCGTGAACAAGAGAGAGAGAGAGAGAGAGAGAGAGAGAGAGAGAGAGAGAAATGGGAAAAGGGCACGAAAAGTAATGTCGGAGACAGAGGGAAAAACAACAGAACTTATAAATGAAACAGAAAACAAAAGGTAGAAAAAAAGATTAAAGAAACAAGTTAGAGAAATTATTCTTTTCGAACACTGATGGTAAAAAATAGTTAGCTAATTTTTAATTTAAAGAAATTAAACAGACAAAACAGTTCAAATTCGTCTAATTTTAGTATAAGTGGTAAAAGTAATTTTTAGTCAGACGAAACGAAATTAAAATAATTTTAATATCAATCGCAGAGTCAAAATTAAGTCAAACTTCTTCTTCTTCTTAAATGACTTGAGACTTGAGTCAGACACAACGATTTTATTTTTATTTTAAGTGATAAAAGTGATTTTAGTCAGACAAAACCGAAATTAAAATGATTTTAGTATCAGTAGTAGAGTCAGTATTAAGTCAGACAACGGTTTTTAATTATTATCAGTAGTAATTGTGATTTTAGTCAGACAATAGGTTTTAAATTGAAATTATTTTATTTTCAGTAGTAAAACCAACGTTTAATCAGACATAATCCTTTTAATTGCAATTATTCGTAGTAGTAGTAGTAGTAGTAGTAGTTGTAGAGTCAATATTAGGTTAGACAACGGTTTTAATTTATTTTCAATAGTAATTGTGCTTTTAGTCAGACAAATTTTTTTAAATTTAATTTAATTTAGTATCAGTAGTAAAATCCAAATTTACTCAGACTCAACGATTTTATTTCTTATTGTAAGTGATAAAAGTGATTTTAGTCAGACAAAACGTTGGAAATTAAAATGATTTTACTATCCAGTAGTAAAATAAAAATTAATACAGATAATTTTATTAAATTTAATATTATGGTTTTTTTTATATAATTTGTGATCCATATAGTATTCGTTTGAAGGTCAACCATGGTACTGAGGTGACAGAGGGTATAATCTACTTTGTTCACTCTTAGAAGATTTTAGTATCAGTAGTAGAATCAATATTATGTCAGACAACGGTTTCCATTTATTATCAGTAGTAATTGTGATTTTAGTCTGACAAAAGGTTTTAAATTGAATTTAATTTAGTACTAGTAGTAAAACCAACATTTAGTCAAACACAACGATTTTATTTGTTTGTAAGTGATAGAAACGATTTTAGTCAGACAAGACCGAAATTGAAATAATTTTAGTATCAGTAGTAAAGTCAATATTAAGTCAGACAACGATTTTTAATTATTATCAGTAGTAATTATGATTTTAGTCAGACAAACGGTTTTAAATTAAATTTAATTTATTTTCAGTAGTAAAACCAACGTTTAGTCAGGCGTAATGGATTTAATTGTAATTATTCGTAACAGTAATAGCTTTAATAAAAAAAAACGTTTTAAAATAGAATAATTTTAGTATCAGTAGTAAAGTCAAATTTAAGTCAGACCTTTTTAATTGTTTTTATATATAAATAGTAAAATTCAGTTTCTGTCACACAACGCTTATTAATGAAACAAATATGTCCGTCTGAGGATTAATTTAACAAAATCTGATAAATCCATTTTTGCCAATTTTCGTTCAAATTATGATTTCCCTATAATACAATGCATCAGTAGATAAAGATACTTTTAGTCAGACAAAACAATTAAAATACATATTATTTTACTATCAGTAGTAAGAGTCTTTTTCAGTCAGACCTTTTACATTGTTTCTAATATTATCAGTAGTAAAAGTCAATTTTGGTCAGACGGCGTTTTAAATTATTTTAAGTTGCGGTATGATTATTATTTTCTTTGTATTTACCAAACCAATGACAATTTAGATTTCATTTCATTTTTAGTTACACTATTTTTAATTAATCGAATCAATTATATTTTTTTTTCCTTTTATACAAACAAGAATCTTCTTCTTGAATTCTTTTTACATTAAACACAGAATTTCGATTTTAAAATTTTTTAATACTTACAGATTTACAGCATCGATGGTATAAATATCTTTATAGCATATTGAACGAAAGTGAGCAAGAGAGAGAGAGAGAGAGAGAAAAGCAAATTGCAAAAGAAATGATATTCTCATTCAGTGGTAATTTTTCAAATTGATATCGGCCAACTCGATAAATTAGTAGCATAAAATAATGGGTACATTTAATTAATAGTATAACCATAAAAGGGGAAAGGGAGTTTGAAAAAGAGCAATAGAAGAACAAGAGTAGAGCAAGGGAGAAAAACAAGGCGCAGAGAAAAGGAGATGTGAACGATAAAAAGAGAAGAAAAGAGAGCCTCGATTCGATCGTCGCGTATAAGCCATAGGGTTGGGGGATCGCTACGGGGGCAATTTACCTCGCCAATCCATGCCTCGTAATTGGGAATTTTATAATATTTTTGGAAGCGAGCCAGTCGACGGAAGAGGACGACCAGTAGAGCAAAAGAGGGACCATACCAGAAAGAGAGAGAGAGAGAGAGAGAGAGAGAGAGAGAGAGAGAGAGAGAGAGAGAGAGAGAGAGAGAGAGAGAGAGAGAGGCTGCAAAGAGAGCATGGGGTGCGGCCTCTGGGGAAGATGGATATGCTCTTTTTGAGGGCTGCTCCGCACCCGATGAAAAATGCACACGGCTAAAATTCACCGCCACAAAAAGGGCGAAAGCGATTTGGAAGCATACCAAATTGTAATCGTCGGAAATCGACGATTAATTTATCATGGAAGAAAGTGTGGTGGGCAAAAGTATCGCGAGAATACCCCCCCCCCCTTACCACCACCCCCCTCCACCCCTGGAAACGAGCTTCTTCGCAAACGTTTCCTCGAGACAATGCAGACGAGAAGCTAATGAGCCGTAGAAAGAAATGTAAAAGTTTATTCTCGGGATATTAGGTGAAAGCATTTAGATTAACAGTAACGGCTTGGTAAACCTGTCACAATTTCAAGTTATTGCCTCGTCAGCTTATCTTATATATATATATATATATATATATTTTTTTTTTTTCAAGCAAAAGTTTTCAAAATTAAATACCGTGTGCCAAGGGTAAAATTTCAATAACAAAAGGTTGCAGAGGAAAATATAAAAGAGAGAACGTATTTTATAGAATAATGGAAAAATATGTATCATGTCGATTTAAAACATCAGATAATTTATATTAATAACTCCCGAGGCTATTTTCATATATGGTGGATCCAATGCATAAGCCTCCTTGCCTATTTTATATTCAAAGATGCAGGCAGACATGTCTGAAAATACAATCGAAAAATACAATACCTCCGTTACGAAAGTGATATCGTAAAAGATGAAGTCATACATTATGTGGCGCATGGGTGTGCGAGAGGTCCACAACTGGGTCCACAGATACGTTATAATAAAATTCAGAACTTGAAAATAGGGGGGGGGGGTTTGTACCTTCGATGGAGTATCCCCAAGGAGATTTCTATTTTTCTCTTCTTATTCGCATTTTTTTTTTTTGCCCTCTTTCTTTTCACATTGGACGAAAAGATATACAGTGAAAAATTGTCCCCAAAGTCTTTGCGATTTTATTATTTATATACAATTCTTTGAATCGAATTTTCATTTTTCTGATATGGAGATACTTGTCTAAAGGGTGTCCCAATGGACATCATATCGCAAATGGACCGAAATTTTACGACGCTCGAGAATTCAAAGGAAAATTATTTTCCAATCGACTCAACATGAATATGATCAGCGAATGGAGAACGATCGATAGTAATCGAAGAGGTTTTATAGAGATGCGTTTGTGGTATAAGTTTACATGACTGGCACTTTTGTTGAATATGAAATATTCATCGTTTTGTAGATCTATAAAAAAAACCCCCCGTTTAGCAATTGGAATGATGTCACTTTATCATAATTGGTTAAAAAAAAAAATTGGAATATTTTTTTAGTAAAAAAAATTAATTCACAAAAGGTAGTGTACAATTAAATCTATCTTGAAAAATGGAGCTCTTTTTAGTGAAATCTCCTTGTGAAATGGAGCACTGTGTATGGAAAAAAGCGGAAAGAACTCGAAAACTTATTGGACACTTGTCAAAGAACTGACCTATTTTCAATGTATCAAAGTGGCACTTTCAATTGTAAATAATTCCCCGAGTACAAAAAGTTTCTATGGTCTGAAAAAAGTTTTATGGAAAAAAAGTAACATCCGGAAAGACTGCACCAGATTCCCGGTAACTTGCCGCGAGGTCTTTCACAATGTTGATTCAAAGGAGATCGCAAGAAATGTCAGAATGGTAGCACCAGGAGCCGTTCATGGCCGTTCGTTATCAGCATGTGAGAATCGTCCGTGTGGTCGGACCCGGGCCAGAATACGGGCCGACTCGAGCATATATAAACCGACATACAATGAACTAGAATGTAGATTGTTGTAGGGGGGTGGGGGTTTAGTAGGCTCGTGCATAGAAGGTGGAAAAGAGACCGAGGGTGAAGTGCAGTTAGGGGGCGATCAGGATACAGAGAGGTCGGCGGCACCCGCGGCTACTTTTCTCCTCTCTCTCTCTCTCTCTCTCTCCCTCTGTCTGGGTTTCATCCGGCAAGCTTTGCATGGAAATGCCACTGTTCTGTATAACCCACCGCTGCTAACTTCAGCACAATGGTCGTCACATTATGTTGCGTCAGAGAGTACCAACTCAGTGTCCTTTTTCTCTCTCTCTCTCTCCCTTCACTTCCCTCTTTCTTCATGTACCATTGCTGTATTATTTCTGCCACCGTAAACCTGCCGGTGACTGAAATTCGTGTGAAAAGCCTCCAAAGACAGAGAATTGTATATATATATATGACATTTCTGCGTTTTACTTTAACCGCAAAACTTCTATTATGTTAAAATCTTTTTAAAATTGTCCCTGAGTTGTTGTGCGGTTTTCACGAGACCACAGTGAAAATATTTTCCAGGAAATAGAGTATAACAGTTGGAAAAAAAAGTGCCGAGGGGAATATGTAACTTGGAAAAAAGTATTTTACTGATACAGCTTTAAAATTATAATTGTAATTCAAATACCGACGGTCGGTAACAAAATATAGTTTTCAGTAGTTCTACTTCGAGTGTGGCGTTGTTAGACAAATGACTACCATCCAATATGGCTACCTGTTTAAAAAATCCCAAAAAAAAAATTTTACACCAAACCTAAAAGAACTTTTGTGGAAAAGTAAATTGAGAAAAAGGAAGCATTAGAATAATTTTAAATTACATTTATGAGATGCAATACCAATTTCAACTTGACGCACCGTAAATCTGAATAGAAAGAGAGATAGTATATCTAGAGACAGACAGTCTCTCTCTCTCTCTCTAACCGACGAGGTTGAAATTAGGATTGGTCATCGATTCGAAACGCGTTATACGATCGTTATGATTATGTCATGCAATTACGATTGTAACCAACGTTTCGATCGAATAATTTGAATTTATATGTAAATTGAATTTAATGGCCGGTGCAATACAGATAACTCTATGGCCGTCGAGTGTCGGCTGCCTCTTGTGATTAACGACATTCAGCGCCACTAATGTGACGTTAGTGCCATGATGGAGAACCATGTTCTCTACGCCATTTCTAAAAGCCAATACTTCCCCCTCCCCCTCTGTTAGATATATACCATTGCAAGCTGCGATAGTTTTCTTCAATGAGCTGTATCGTTTAACGCTTTTCTCGTCATGTGAGTGTTCGCGTTCAAAACTAATGTTCCTTATCATCACGGGCGATTACCTTCCGCGAACAAGAACTCCAATGCGGGAACAATGCTCTCTCATCCAATTCTTAACCTTTATTTTTGACAACAATTCTAAATTTTTTTTTTTTGCTTTTTTCACATTTCCCGCATAAAGAAATCTTAAATGATCCGTGGATTTAAGGTGTGAAAATTACGATATGAAATGAGAGAAAATATTACATAAATAAACTCTGATTTGATGTTTGGCGCCAATGCTTCTAGATCATGAGGGACGAAAGGAGCAGAAATTTTTGAATAATGCATATATACGTCTTGGAATAATTTAACTTAACTCTTTAGGAATTTGCCTCTTATTCAACTAAATTCCGGATATGAATAAATCTTTAACAAAAGACGCGATTATTAAATTATATATGAAATTTTTCTATGATGATGATTTTAATTTCACTGGAAAAAAAGTTAATTAGTAATAGTTTTTTCAAACAGTAAAAAATTATTTTTCCCGATGAGGAATAATTGATGTACGATTTTAAGCAGGTGACATTGGAAAGGCTGTTAATCTTGAATTATCGGGACGTCTCCATCGAAGCGTTGATAACCCTGGCAGGATGACCCGTCAGTACATAAGGTTGCAGTGCAAATATAGGGAGTTCTAGCATCCAGGCATACAGCCAAGCATGCAGGCTGTGGCCTGGTTAATTACTCACCCCCATCCAGAGTGAGGCAGGCTTCACTCTGTCCCACCCCCTTTTACCCCCAAGCCTTTTCCGTCCAAGCCTGATGGATCACCCTGCTTGTCCGCCACCCACAGAACGGCCAACAATGGGTTTTTGTTTCTCTTTATCGGAGGTAGGCGGATAGGAGGCTGGCCAGAACAGAGTATTTGTCGCTATAGAGAGAACTGCTCCGCACAATTCTTGTGTGTTCCCTTTGAACCCTCCTTTATCCCCCTTCTCAATTCGATCCCCAGGCTCTTTAACCCTCGAGACAAAAATAAAGGCGATACACACGATGACCAATTGCACCATACAACCATTGTTCTGAAAAATCCAATCTTTACAAAAAAAAAAAACCTTCGATTCATTGCAAATGTTCACATTATTGGAAAATGTTTTATTATTCTCTTTTTCGTATTTAGAATTGTTCTTTGAAATGATTCGATTAAAATACAAGAATTTTCTAATTATTCATTGTTGTGTTTATAATGTGTCAAAACACTATAACAACGCCCTTATTGCAGAACATAGGTCACCAAACAAACTGAGCATCTCTCGCGTCATCAATGCGAGATAAACATCGACGGACGATATTGATTATCGACCGACAGTAGAAACTTTAGTTAACTCATCCCTCACTAGTAGCGTAATGATCGGCACGCAGTCGGCTATTGTAAGTTTATGTGACACAACAGCTGTGCTCACTATACTCCGCTTAACTGCATTTTGAATCTGTAATTAATGCCCATACATTTTACCACTTATTAATTAGTACAATTAGGTGAATATTCTTAGGTGAAATTCTGAGCTACAGAAAATTCATATGGTCAGGATCCAACATTTTTATATCAAATAAGATTTCTTTAAAATAAATCAATAATGGAGGGGAACAAAAAAAAATTTTTTCCTTTTTATTAAAAGGGGAAAGGAAATAAAATTTGAAAATGATTTTTTTTTTCTAGAAACTAAATGCCAGAAGGGAAATTTTGTAGCGCAACTCCTCGAACAATACTCTTCTTGTCCTTTTGTGAAAGAGTTTCGGAATCGATAACATCTCGTTTCGAATCCAGATGAGAATAAAAAGAGGTTGAGGCAAGTTTTGAAACTGTTCCCTGAGGAAATCAATATGGTAATGCGCTGCCTTAAGTAATGAGTCGTCTTCTGGAGGGAATCGAAGCAATGAGACAGGAATGATATCTATAGCTTAAAAGAGTACCAAACGGTGGTAATTAATTTTAAACATGAAGGACATAGGAATTTTGAATCTAAGAAAACTATTTTAATTTGCTTAAGCTAAATAACATATATTTTTCAAGAAAATAAGAATTAGGAAAATAAAAAAGAAAACAATTAGGGAAGATTGCAATTTTAATTAGGGAAAACAAAATAAGAAAACTTGAAATAATTTCTTGGTATACATTTGTCTAGAATGTGTAACATTATAATATTTGAACAAAGTACTAGTATTTCATAACGTGGTATTGTGTTTTCTTTTAGGTAAAATATTATGAATAAGATATTATTTTGCAAGTGCTCATAATTACGACAGGTGGATAATTTAAGCTTAAACTTATTGTCCTAGTCCTAATTGAATTTGTCCCTTGGACCGACCATCGTGTTGTGGTAATGGTGGCAGTTGTACATGGCATGTAAGGCATGCCAGGGGCTTCGCTTATTATAATGGGCACGAAATTTGCATAATGGATACATATGCACGCGCCAAGAGGACTCCTCGACTCTGCCAGAGCCCCCTTGAGAGTTACTTCTCCCGACTCGACGACATCTTAGTTGTTAGTTGTTACTACTATACATATATATATATATATATATATATATATATATATATATATATATATATATATATGCGTTCTATGCAAAGTTATTCCCATTGTGCGAACCCGCTAAGATCCCGGCTCACTGTTGAGACAGGAGATTGCAAAGTTACCTCTTTGTCCAATATACTTTAAGACCCTTGTTAAATAAAAACTCTAATTCGAATTTTAAATTTGTTTCTTAGTCTCTTTTTTCAACAAAAAAAAATTGTAATGTAGATAAAAAAAATGTCGATGATTTTATTTAGTGAGAAAAATATATTTGATAAATTCATCATCGTTAGAAAGGTCAACTTCAATGTATCATTTTGACTTAGATGAAGCATGGCAATTAAACTCAACCCTTGAATTCACGACGGAGGGTTAACTATCGGACTTGAGGAGCTTTTTGTATCAAGTAAAATATTTCTTCCCGCATTGACATCGCGGTTCCAGCGGGTTTTACAGTTGGAACAGTAGGTCGTTCGATTTGAAAAGATCTTTACGCGCACATTACATTTGCTGCACATTGCAGTAGTTCTATGTTCATTTACAAAAACAACATATAAATTTTCTGATTTACGTTGCTTCTCTATGAGCCGTTTGACCACTTCACGCAATGACATTCGCACGTGTCCCTTTAACCATGCCGGAATATTAGGCTGTCCAACAACAATCAATTGTTTTTTTTATGTCGCCCACGATATAATTGGCGAGCAAATCATTCTCTCGGCGCACAGACATGTATTTGTCCGATTTTAATTTTGCAACTTTTTGTTTCTCTAGAAGTGGTTGATTTCTAGAAAACGATGTCAAAAGAAACTTGGTGGTTGTTATAATTAAACGTGGGTCTTTATTGTTGACTTTTTCCTTATAATCAGGAGTTTCAAGCAATTCTTGAGATAAAATGGCTCCTATTCCAACGTTTGAGGCATCTTTTGTTAAGGTGAACTCTTTTTCGAAATCAGGATATCTTAACACGGGTGCACTACAAAGCGCATTTTTCAATTTATCGAATGCAACTTGGCTTGCTTGAGTCCAGTGAAACTCTTTATCCTTTTTCGTAAGTTCTGTAAGCGGTTTTGCAATTGTTAAATAATCTTTGATGAATTTACGGTAGTATCCTGAGAGACCTAAGAACGATTTAACATTTGTGGCGCTCTTGGGTTTTGGAAAATCTAAAACGGCTTGAATCTTCTTTGGGTTTGGTTTTACGCCTTCCGCGCTAATCATGTGACCTAAATATTCCAATTCTGACCTCAAATACTCGCATTTATCAGGTTGAAGTTTCAACCCCGTTTGTCGTAATCTATCAAAGAGTAGAACCAAGTTTCTGTTATGTTCTTCAATGATAGATCCAAATACTACAATGTCGTCTAAATAAACTACGCAAATTTTATTGATCAATCCTTTCAAAGCCTTATTAATCATTCGCTGGAATGTAGCAGGGGCACTTTTCAATCCGTATGGCATGCGTTCGAATTCGAAGTGTCCTTCTGGTGTGGAGAAAGCTGTGAACTTTTTTGACTTTTCGTCCATGGGAATTTGATGAAATCCAGAACTAAGATCAAATGCTGAGAAGAATTTAACTTTCCCAAGGGAATCGAGGATCTCTTCGATAACAGGTAACGGATAAGAATCTTGATCAGTTATCTCATTAATCTTCCTGAAATCAATTACAACGCGCCACTTCTGTTCACCAGAAGCATCGGCCTTTTTCGGAACAATCCATACTGGAGAATTGTAAGGCGAGTCTGAATGCCTTATGATGAATTGATTCAACAGATCTCCGACTTGACTTTGAAGTTCTTTTTTATGACACTCGGGAGGTTTGTATGACCGATTGTTAATAATTTTGTCATCTTTCAATACTATTTGTGGAGAAAGCTGTGAACTTTTTTGATTTTTCGTCCATGGGAATTTGATGAAATCCAGAACTAAGATCAAATGCTGAGAAGAATTTAGCTTTCCCAAGGGGATCGAGGATCTCTTCGATAACAGGTAACGGATAAGAATCTTGATCAGTTATCTCATTAATCTTCCTGAAATCAATTACAACGCGCCACTTCTGTTCACCAGAAGCATCGGCCTTTTTCGGAACAATCCATACTGGAGAATTGTAAGGCGAGTCTGAATGCCTTATGATGAATTGTTTCAACAGATCTCCGACTTGACTTTGAAGTTCTTTTTTATGACACTCGGGAGGTTTGTATGACCGATTGTTAATAATTTTGTCATCTTTCAATACTATTTTATGGCTAGCTAAACACGTTTCTGGTAAAGGATCTCCGGGGAGTCTGAAAATATCGTGGTATGCCTGCACGATTTTTTCGATTTTACCTTTGAAATCTTTTTCAATATGTTGGAATCGAGAATTTTCATTTAGTAATTTTAATTCAGCCCGAGTCCGTGTTTTCCGGTAATTTCCAGTGAAAATATCACCGTATAAACCGTCACAATTTCTTTTCACAAAACTATAATTCACTAGGTTCTCACAAGGATAGCCGATTTTTGATCGTAATCGTATCAAACTATCCTGGCAGGAAGCAGTCGCTACTAATACTAGTACGCTCTTACAGGCATGAATAAACTCCCCATCTAAGTAGGAAGCCGATTGGATAGAAAAATCTCCCCTATATAAAAAAAGCGAATATTTCAAAAGTTAAACGTCCCAATCTCGCAATTTACACAATGCACGAAACTTATCCCAGTTCGGCAAAAGTGTTTTATCAATTATCCCGAGTCTCACTAGCGCCAAATTTAAAATGTTTTTACCCGCGTTCACGTCACGATTCCACGATGTCTTACACGTCGCACAACGCGCAGTTCTGTTGATTTTTATTTTCATTCGTTTGTTGCAGCAACTGCAGAGTTTTGTGGTCAGATACTCGTCGACGAAAACAATTCGTAAATTTTCATATTTAGACTGCTTCTCGGTTAATCGTTTCACTACTTTTCGCAGTGGCATGCGAACGTGGCCCTTCATCCACGGGGATATTTTGGGTGATCCAATAGCCAACAGTTGTTTCTTCTTTGTGTCGCCTACCAAGTAATTTGCAAGATAGTCTGTCTCGCGTTGAACACACATCTATTTGTCCCACTTGAGAGCAGCAACTTTTCTCTTCTCTTGAAATGGTTGATTTCTATTGAAAGACTCCAATATATATTCCGTCGAGATGAAAATTTGTCTCGGATCTTTGTGGTTCACTTTACCTCGGTACTTATCGCAGACTTGCAAATCGTGATAAAATTTTTTGTAATCCTTGGTGTGCTTGTGAAGAATGGCTCGTCGAGACTTTTCCTGTGTTTGCCATCTGTACGATTTAGTTGAAATTTTAATGGGTTTATCAACACTTTTAATGTTGAACTCTGGAGTCATATTCCTTTCAACTCCACCAAACGCAAACTTTAAGCCGGGGTCCAGTCCCTTCAACACTTTATACTGCGTCAAATCCGGTGTCTCTGGCTGCTCGAAAGGAGTAAAGATTGTCAAATTTTTGGGCTCCACAAGATTGTAAATTATAGAGACTGCCACGCCGTCTGTCATGATTGTTTTAGAAAAAATTAATCGCTCCTTGTTGACTCGTACTTTTGAGATATTAAACATATTGTTCCACCTTTGATCGTTCACATTTTCCCTATCGGGTCGTCGTTGATCCTTGACGTTTTGGTGTCGTTTGTTTTCTAATTTCATTTCCTCCTTGATCGGAGTCAACTGGTTGGCGATTTCTTTTACACGACTTTTGATGGAAGACAGTCGTTTTGCATTTTGTGGACTATTTTCCCTTTCCAAATTTTTAGCTTCTCTTCCCAAAGCCGTTTTTTCATCATACAACAATTTGGACTGTTCCTTTAATGGCGAAATAATGTTTTTGTGTTTCAGTTCTTGTGCTGAAATTTGATCTTTCGAAAACATTACCGATGCTTTTTCAATGGGAGTGTAATCTGAGCTTACTTTCAGCAATTCTTTTTCCAAATCTGCCAATCCAGTATTTGTGTAAGTGATATACTTGAGGCCCGGTTTCATGATGGGTACGAGAAGAAAACTTTTTATTCCTTGACGAGCAAAGTATCCTTGGAGGCGATGAAAGAAAATGAGAAATTTGTGGCACTTATTTCTCTTTCCAAGATCACGAAAGTCCAAATTTTCCACGTTTAAGGCCTTGAGAGTCTCACTGTCGCATTCGTTGTGTTTAAATAGATTGTCGAGTTTTGTTTTGATGATATTTCCTCGATTAACCTCCATCTCTTCATCGGCTTCCTCTTCCTCTGTAGGATCTTTATTTTTTGATGCTAGAATGTCTCTTTTTTTAGAGGGATTTGATTCTTTCTTACGATTCAATATTTCATTACGGCGATTTATCTGTTGCTGGTCATTGAGTTGATCAATTTTTGGTTTTATTTTCGCTACAAATTGTTTATAATTTTGGAATATTTTAAACAAATTAGATGTAAATGTACTCATGTAATGCATGTATTATAATGAATTATTATAGTACTTAATAAAAATTTTAAATAAATTTAAATATTACATGTAAAAAACAAAATTTAAAATAAAATATAAAATTTTGGTAATTTATTGTAATTTATGCGGTAATTTATAACATAGAAAAGAAAAATTAAAAAACTAATTTATATATATATATTATAAGAAAAATGAAAAGTTTTATACATTTATATTATAAATTACATAAAATGATTTTAGTTCAAATTTAGAATTCAAACAAATTAAGTTTAAAGTGATTGATAATTTCCCAGATAATGTAGTTTGAGAAAATAAATTTTTCAAAATATAACTTTAAAACTACGTAAAACACAATTTTACATTGTATGTGCATTACAATTGATGAAATTAAATAATTTATTTTTATAAGATAATGCAATAGAATAAGATTAATAATAAAGAAGGAGGTACTTACTTAAAAAATAACCAACTCCAGTGATTTAAAGCATGTGGCGTCCAATGCTATTCTGGCTTATTTATTTTTTTCATCAAGAAGCACGCACTTGAGTTTTAAATATTGCCTTTTTTAAAAATTTTAATTCACCTAGTAACTTTTGATATTTTTAAATGTTTACAAACTTTTACGATTGATGAGATGCTCGTGGATGATACGTTCAATTATTTCACGATTTATACACCTCATAGCAATGGTGGTCGATGAGCTGCTTTATAGGCACAGAGAAGATGTGTTAATAAATCATGATATGTGATCACCACCCCTTCGTTCTTAATGTCACGTGATTAGCCAATTTCCTATGGGTGCCGATACTGTGATTGGCTAAATATATTGATATATTCATTGGTTAATCTTTCAAATTTCATGAAACATTGACACCAATCAGAGATTCAGTAGATTTAAATTTGAATTTTCTGTTTCTCTTACTCTTGTACATTTTCTGCGTGGTGGGAGGCTGCCTATGCAGGCAGCCAGAGGTGTGAGTGCTCCCTCACAAATAAAAATAGACATGCGCGTAGATAAGTAGAATTCAAATTAGGTAAAGGCGCTTCCACACCTACAGCTGCCTGCACAGGCAGCCAGCAAGAGCCAATCAGAGAATCAGTAGATTCAAATTTGAATTTTCTGTCTCTCTTACTCTTGTAAGAGTAATTTCCCGGCTCACTGTTGAGACAGGAGATTGCAAAGTTACCTCTTTGTCCAATATACTTTAAGACCCTTGTTAAATAAAAACTCTAATTCGAATTTTAAATTTGTTTCTTAGTCTCTTTTTTCAACAAAAAAAAATTGTAATGTAGATAAAAAAAAATGTCGATGATTCTATTTAGTGAGAAAAATATATTTGATAAATTCATCATCGTTAGAAAGGTCAACTTCAATGTATCATTTTGACTTAGATGAAGCATGGCAATTAAACTCAACCCTTGAATTCACGACGGAGGGTTAACTATCGGACTTGAGGAGCTTTTTGTATCAAGTTTCACATTTCATGTCCACGTGAGAAATTGATGTTATTCCTCGTCTTCTCTCCAGAGCTTTTACGTGACGTTGTCCTTAAGGTTCCTTGGAGAAATTGACGCTAATTCGTTTTCCAACAAAATCTCGTTTTACCCGCAGGCAATACACGATTCTGGGAAAATAAATAGAAGGAAAACAGTCACGTTTTTGTAGCATGCTGTTGAATATGAAATACATTGATTACTTCATGTTAATGTTGAATTTGGAAAAAAAAATACTGACCTATAAAAAAGTGAAAATATTAATATTAAGAAAAATGAATTGATAAAAAACTTGTCTTTGATGCGTGTTTTAGGTTCATAATGTGAGGCTTTTTTTTTATAATTCTCTTAAGACTGAACTAGCGTGGAAGCACTATACAAAGAAATGATTGTTTAGCAAGAGTAGAGGCGCAAAATTGCGCTTGGTGTACCCATTATCTTGTGAGGAGCAACATTTCGCTGCCAGGTGGAAAAGTGAGCGCCGTTAGAGAGGAAGAGATGCGATGGTTGGAGTAAGAAATGAAGCACTCTACTCCACTCTACGAGGTGTGAAGACTGTAGAAACGTGAAGTGGGTTGAGTTAGGGGTCATAGTGGACTGAAAAGCAAGGAGATGGCAATGACGGCGCGTCGGAGGTGTGAAACGGGTGCAACACCACCTTCCTGGTGATGGATTGTCCTCAGCGTGTAAATATTTCACACTACACTCATCACAATTTTCCCTCTAGCTCCGTTAAATTTCGCCACGTCATATCTTTACCTTCCCTCTTCGTCAACACTTTTCATCTACTTTTATTTAAAATAAAAAAAAAAAAAACCAAAATATTCCACTACCACTTCGGCCGCTTTTCTGATATTAATTTGTTTTGATAAATAATGCATCAAGAAAAACTAATAATTGAAGCAATTATATTGCAAAAATATTCTTTTTTAAAAACAAAATAGATTTGAACTTCCTGCTACAGCTGTGAGTCAAAAATGAAAGCACAAAATCAGTGGATCTGAATTTCAGGAAATTTGGACAGGACATGCAATTTCCAGCTATCCTCTGTATAATTACTATGGCAGCGAGCACTTCCGGGATTCGCGCTTTATCGCAACAGCAGTAGCAGCATGGAACGAGTCACGGATGCTATATTTTAAAGTTGATTTCAATGCTCCGTCAGGGGAAATGGCACACACCAATATATGATGGATTTAGCTGATTCCCCGCATCACACTGCGCGTATTTTCTCCCTCAACCATATCCTTTAACGGCTAAATCCATTTTGGTATTAGATTTCTTCGTATCTCCGTGTACCTTTCATCGCGTCATTGATGGATCGAACGGGCAAGAGAAGACGGAGCAGCTATATAGTCGAAGGCGATACCAAGCCACGTTCAGTCCGGCGTCTGTAGACGTCGACTAGAGTGCACTGCTCTTTCAATCTCAAGCGTTACGGATTTGATCGAACGTCATTGAACCCCCCGACAAAAATAAAAAAAAAACGAAATGTACCAGAAAACGCTTATTTCTATTTAAAGAATTTTGAAAATAATTCATAACAAAATAATTGATATATTCAAAAAATATCTGATTGGAAACTAAATAAATTATAAGTGGAAACAGAAAAAAAAAAAAGGAAAAATTGTCTCCAAATTTTTTGAGTTTATTATTTGACAAACCCTCGCGCAGATGGCTGAAAGAGAAATATTTACAATCCACAATTCAAGCAGACGAACGAAGGTAAAACCCGCTTTCTTTGATACGGTATTGTAAAGCCGTCTTTCGCGAACGTGCAGACATCCTATTTACATTTATACCCACCTCGTCGTGTTGAGGACTCGCGGGGGCCCCGAGGCAAAGCAGCAGCAGTAGCAAACTCAACGAAACTGGGGTGTGTGGGGGGGAGGGGTTGCCAGGGAATAGGGGATGCATCCAGACACCGAAATTTTCGCTCCGATGCTTTCAACAATAACGCATCGTACATCTTCCAAGGAGTGACGAGCAATATTTCACGCGACTACCTAGCGATACAGGAAGTAACCTGCGCGCGTTACTCGTCTATGTAACACTCTCCAAGGATTTCTTCGTGCATATGCAAACACACGTCAAGGTGCATCGGCCTTTGCATGCCATTATACTCTTCTTGCACATATCCCATGACCTCGTACATATATATATATACATTCTTTCTTAAAAGACATTCCCATAGCGGATCAGAATGTCACTCCTTCATTTTACAGCTTATACAATAAAAGAATTCACTGACTTGTAAAAATTCGCGCGCTCAATATATTTCTTTTAAGAATTTTTTTTTGTACCCAAAATATATACTCATAATTTTTTTTTTTTTAATTTTACTAAAAATAAGAAACAATGATACGATTCTAGAAATTGAAAACCCAATAATATAAAAAATACGTCTGACTAAAAACTGGCTATTCTACTTAAAATTGGAAATATTTCCTGCAAGAATAGAAATTGTAATAAAAATTCCAAAATACAGTTGTATTTAATTTATTTTTCTGTCTTTTTGCTATTAAAGGCTGTAAATTGAAATAATTCTTATTTTCGAAAATAGAAATCTTATCATCAAACTTGGAGGAAGTTCATTCTATAAATTGTGTATTACCATCTAAATTCATTGTCGATCATGTCTCGTTATTAAGTGAATAAACATTTACATGGATGCTAGGGATTTACTGTGATTGATTTTGGATAATTCTGTCTACCCCAGAGTCTACTTCACCCATTATCGGGGTTACTAATTGGAATGGTTTGGAGAAACCTACACAATAGTTATATGGGCAATTTTCCATAAAGAGGGAAACTTTCATGCGTCTTCGCTTTATATTATCTAAACAATTTTGATTCTATTGTTAAATTAAGACAAGAATTATTCATTTTATAATGATTTTTAGGGTTCTTGCCTATGAAACTGATAGCAAATTTAAAAAATCCAATATGGCCGAATCAATATGGTGACCAATTTTCAGAAACAACAAATTCATTCGATTTTTCTCAAATTGGCCGCCATTTTTATTTTCTAAAATTTGATATCAGGTTCGTAGACAACAACCACAAAAATCCCTGAATAATAAATTTAAGGCAAATTTAATTGATTTTAAAAAAATGGTCGCCATATTGAATTTTATGAAATTTGCTACGAGATACATAATTAGAAACCCGAAACTACTATAAAGAAGCAAATCGATTTTCAAAAATGTCGTCCGCCATATTGGATCCGCCATTTTGAATTTTTAAAAACGGACATCATATTCGTAATCAGAGACCCCAAAAACCCCCGAGTAACGATTTTCACGTCAATTGGATCGATTTTTAAAAATGTCGTCCGCCATATTGGATCCGCCATTTTGAATTTTTAAAAACGGACTTTAGATTCGTAATCAGCAGACGAAAATCTTAAGGGAACCATTTGGTCTGATTTTTTTTAACATTATTATTCGATTATATTGCATATTCTAATTTTGGACATGGCCCCCTTTGACCCCCTGTATTTCGGAAAGGGGGCACATGCTCATCTTAAAATTTTGCAGGGATTATTGGGTCATCATATATAACCATTTGGCATAAAAAAAGTTTTAAAATTCGAGGTACGAAAAAGGAGCACTTTTTGCCGAGGCTCTTTTCGACATTCGAACTCGGCGTAAAAATTCGAACAGTTCGGTTCGATTTATTTTGCACAGGTCTAGATTTTTTCATTTTCCAGGAAAACATTCTATGTAAAAAAATTGATTATTCTTATTCTATTGCAATTTCGTTCAATTAGTAGGTTTTTTTGAAGTTAATTCGTGTTGTTTTAAGGTAAAAAAAATAATAGAAACATGCTGATTAATTTTATTTGACTTTGAAAGGGATTTTTTCATTTTCCAGGAAAACATTCTATCTAAAAAAATCGAAAAAAATTGATTATTCTTGATCTATTGACTCGGATGTCGAATTTTTGTAATTCGAACTGGGCTGACTCGAATGTCGAATTTTCGACATTCGAACTCGGCTTAAAAATTCGAACAATTCGATTCGATTTATTTTGCACAGGTCTAATAAAGAACTAAAATTTATTAAACAGATTCATTATTTAATATTTAAAAGTGCTTGATAGTACGACTTTTATGATAATTTTATTTTTCAGAAAAAAAGAAAGTATTTACGACACTATTATATAGAGAAGGAAAAAATTGTCGATCTCTCGTGGTCACGAGATGCGGCTATTTCATATCTTCGATAATGCAAAAAGGTCTCATTAGCTTTTTATAGGACGGATAGGTAATGTCTTGCGCCACCTCTCGTCGTTAATCTTTAAGAGTTTCGTGAGAAGATGGCGGCAGACAAGCAAGGGTAAACCTCGAGTGTAAGTCGGCACGCGACGTTGGTGTACCCTATCTCCCCCATGTTTCACCCAAGCAAGTATACTTTTCTTTCTTTTGCGCGTCTTGAAAAAAGCCAAGATTTCGATAAAGCCGTCTAAATAATTGCGGTCTCAAACCCCTCAAGTCAGCTTAGCTAATAGGAACACTTCTTTGTGCCAAATTCAAGAAAATTCGAGTTCACCGAACTGTTCACAAAAGGTCAAAAAAAAAAAAAAACAGAAAATGTTCAAATCTTCAAAACATTAATAATTTTATTTGATTTAATATTATTATTTAATTATACAATATTAATAAAAGAAAAAAAGAAACAAAAAGCGGAAGTGGAAAAGAGAAGAAAAAAAAAAGGAAATCCGGAACTTTCAGTTTTAAAACACCTGTATTATTCATTTCGATGTTATCTCAACTAGACACGAATGGGAGAAATATGTATATTGGTTCTATTGTCGCTGGAGGGAAAAAAAAATGATAGAGAAATTAGATGCTTTTGAGAAAGACTTACATTCCCGTGAATCATACGCGACCGGCAAGTTAAAGGCGGAAAGAAAGACGGGCGAGAGTAAAAAGTGCGATGTTATCGGCGCTACGGTTGTGCAGAAAAAGAAGTGGAAAGGTGAACATGAATATGCAACTAGCTACAACCGTTAAACGCCTCCGTTACTCACATTGCTTCTTGATGAATCCAAACCCCTCTTGCCAAGTGCCGCCGCCACCGTTCGCGATGGAAAAAGAAGCGTTTAACTGAATAAAGCGAATTATTCTGATGAAATCTCAATCGCTTCAACGGCCTTGAGCTCCATTAACGACTAAACGACGTCCTTAAGACATCCCTCGATAATCTTTCTTTTATAAAAAAAAAAATAAAGAAACCTCTTTCACTACGAAAGGAAAAAGGAATTAATCATGAATAAAAATTTAATTTTCAAATCACAAGGTTTCACACTGGGAATGGTATATAAATTTTTCATATTTATTATTTTACAAATTAAACATTTAGAATTTATATGAATGCTTAAAAGTCGCCATTTTGAATTTTAAAATTTACTTTCAAAATCCGTAATAAGTAACCTTAAAGACGACTAAAAAATAAATCTGAGTCAAATTCAATTGATTTTTAAAGAAAGTGGTCGCCATTTTGAATTTTAAGATCTGTCTGCAAATTCGTAATCAGTAATCCCAAAAACCCCTGAATCATGAAATTAAAGCAAAAAGTTGAGTTTTAAATAAAAATCACCGCCATATTGGATCATCCATTTTGAATTTTTTAAATTTCCTATCACATTCGTAATCGCAGCTACCCTCGAGTAATAAATTTAAAGCAAATTTAATTGGTTTTTATGAAAATCGCCGCCATATTGGATCCTCCATTTTGAATTTTTAATAACTGACATCAGATGCAATTGAAATGAAATTACATAATCGAGGTACGTCTGAGAGTACAATAAAATGATAATGTTTATGAACACAAATCAAATTGATAATGAAGATATTCGAGAAAGTGGGTTAATGCAAAAACGGACAATTGAATGAATCTGTTAATCGAAGATTGAACCATTGAAGCAGAGAATCATCAATTCGAATAAGGGTAGATAATTAATGATATGCCAATCATATATAGGAGAATATGGACGCATAAGGAAGAAAGGAGGACGATGATGGGTCTGATGATAGACGTGAATCAAGCGGAAATCGCAGCTGTAGTATAACGAGAACGGTAATGGTTTTTGGTATATACGATCTCGGGACGGCATCTGTGATTACATACATATATATATATCAGACTCACGGTGAGTAAATGTTGAAATGTCGGGGGTTTTAAAGTGAATTTGTAAATTTCAGTGCGGAACTACAGCATCACATGCTGTGCATAAACACGTTACGTCATCCGCACAACTAACGTCGTACGAAACCATTTCCATTAACGATTGAAGTTGGTCGATCGCGACAGATGGCAGCGACGTGACCGGACCGCCATCACATTCCGCAAAATTCATGAAATATTTAATGGGACTATTGATTTTCTGCGCATACTGCGAGGCAAAGGATCCTTATGTCGTAAATTCATTAAATCGCGACTTACTACCCACATAATGCAAACTAAATTATACCTAAGAAATCATTTCTTAAAAATAATTTTTTTTTAACTTCAAAAATACCTTTTTTTTATTTCACACTAAATAATATAAATTTTACAATAATTTATTCACAATTACAAATTAAAAACCGTGTTAAGAAATTTTTTCCACTTTGGAGAAAATTTACTTAGTAATTCTCCAAGAAAAACAATAAACGACAGGAGATATCCAAAAATAAGTGTGAACATCATTGATATCACAAAATTTTGTGATTCAACCTCTGTATTTAAAAAGGATTCGTTTACTTTCTTGTGACTAGTGTAACCTTCCTTATTCCAGTGTTCAACTAATCCAAAATCAATAAGCCTTGATGTCAATGAATCCATTGATCGAACAAAAGGTGAGCTTGGTTCAACGTAAATTCCCATTGGAAATAAACCAAAATCTTGCTTTACAATTCTCATTAAGGGTTCACCATTTTCGGACAAATAATTTTTAATCAATAAATTTGCCACTGAATCTCTCATAATACAAGTTACATTCTTGTATTTTAATAATATTGTCAAACATTTTTCATTTGTTTCAATGACAATTGTTTTATTTACCAAAACTTGATAAACTGGATTTTTGGCAAATTTCAAAGAAATCAAATAATTCATCAACATTTGTGGAATTAATTTAGATTGATTTAATTCCTCTAAAGTGTTAATCATCACTTCTTTTTCTCTATTTAATTGAATTTTACTTATTATTGCATAAAATTCTGAGGAAAAAATCAAAAACGCTATTAAAACTGATGCTGCAATTATTTTTTCTTTTGTCATTTTAAGATTCATTTGTGTTGACATTCCCAACATAAGTTGCAAAATATTAAATCCCGACCAAAATGAACTGTCAATTTTTAACAATTTGACAGTAAATTTAATTGTTATAAGAATAACAATTAAATACAACCAATGTAATGTATCCCATAGAGAAAATTCATTTTGCATAAAAATTGGAACCAATGCTACAATTTTCATTGTTCCGGTAGTCTTACGATTTTCTCTTACGCAATTTAAATTTAAGCTACCTTGATTCACAATGAAACGAATTTTATTGTTCCATAATTCTTTAGCAATTCCATTCATTTGACTTTTGTCATTGCAAATCCATAGACCAAAAAAATCCTCATAAGTTGCAATTTGATTGACCTTGAAATTCATTTTTTCTCCTAGAGTCTTAATCAATGACCAATCAGGTCCATAAACAACAACAGGATGTTGAGTTGAATTACGTTTTACAAAGGTAAAAGGTGGTAAATTGAAAGATGCCACTTCCATTGTAAATCCATTCAAATTTTCTAATTTATTGGGAAACAATTGAACATTTTTCCTATACTTTTTCTGAACGATACAATCATTAAATGGATTGTAGTAAACAATTGAAATTCTTGGTTTATTTCTTTGCCAACGAAATTTAGAATTTTTTATTGGTTTATAAAAAATTTCCATAATTGTGTAATCTAAAAAATGTTGTGACCACATTTTTTTCAATAATTCATCATAAGCGAATTTTTCCTCCACTAGAAGAATCGTTAAACATTTGGGACGAATTTGCCAATTTGTTAGTTTAATAAGAAATTCCTGTGTTGGAATAATTGAAAATTTATCTGTTTTATTTTTCACAATATTAATTATGATAAATAAAGATGTTTCAAAATCTTGATTTAGCGGTTTTTTTGTTAAATCTTTTAGATTAAAAATTTTTTCATCATTTAATTGACTGGGAAAATTACATTGAATTTTTTCGATTATTTTGTTGATAATTTCATTTTGAAGATCATAATTGTCATTTCTAATTAGTATTGTTTGAAAAGTTTTTAAGGATTTAAGATCACTTATGATTCTGTCAATCCACGGTTTTCCACTCGTAAGAGGAATCATTAAAATGATCAAAGTCAGACATGATTTAATGATATTGATAAAAATCAGCATTTATTAAAATTTTGGATTTTTTTTTTGAAATTTATAAAATTCTACCTAAAACAATAAAAATTTATGTGATTCTATAAAAATAAGCAATTATCAGGCTATGAGTGACAAAAAATAGAATTAAACTCACCAGTTGAACGAAAATTATGTTTAGAGGATCATTCTTATTTTTTTAAATGATTTCAAAAGATGTTCCAACAACTTCTTTTATCAATGCAACTGTCTTGTTTGAATAACTTTTGTGAACTGAAAATAATTTTTTTAATATTTGAAATTTTTTTACATTTAACATTTCCTTTTTCCTTAGTTCTTATCAGGATTAAATAAATTGAAAACAGTATCGATCAACATTATCCTTGAACAAAAAAGTATACAAGTTTTAAATATACTTTTTAGTTAATCAATATCTTCCAAGTTGAACAAAAAATTATTTTTCACTATTACAGTTTTTTTTAATCCTTTTTATTCTATTATTTATTATTATTCATATATATATATATATTATCATAACTTTTTAATATAAAATTTTAGTTTTAATATTAATATTGAAATGTATTTTGAAATGAATTGTTCGATTTCTGCGAGTTTGACACATTTGAAACGATGTATCTTGTTTATATAATAAATACGTCCCAGACACATTTAAAAGTCTGTCAATTATTGTCGTAGAAGAGGATGCAAAAATAAAGAGAAATCGATTTCTCTTGTGGAGTGCGAATTAGGACACGCGAATGCATCGGAAGAGAAAGCTGGAAAGAACAATGGAAGTTGTGAATAAGAGAGGTAAAAAAAAAAGTGTATGGGATAGAGGGATAAAGAAAAAGAGAAATAGGAAAAGAGAATTACAGAGAGAAAGAGAGAAAAAGAATGAGTGAGAGGAGAAAAGTTTGAGAGGAACCCTTGGTCGCAGGACACATAAAATATCAGCCGGAAGATTACCACCCATCCCTTTTCTCTTCCTCACTGTGGCTCAGAGTTCCTCTCTATACATCCGCATTCCTGCCATGGTAGTTTTTACCAGGGAATATATGCACTAACCGTCGCTATTTGTTATATATTTTTTTTTTTTTTTTTTTTTTCGTTGAAAGTGAGAACAGCCTCTCATATTCTCTCGACAAATCCTCTCAGAAAATAAGTAATTCAATAATTTTCTCTATTAATATAAAACGAATAAATTCCGATGTTAAATTACATATTTTCTTCTTGTATATATAAAAAAAAGTGATAAGTTTAATAAAAAATTATTAATTATTTGTGATTTTTTTAATTAATTGAAAACGTCAGTCTAATTAGAGCAATAATTTCCAAGACATTTGGTCTAAATATTGATTGTCGAATCAATTTTTTTTTTTTTATCGTCTTTCACATCAACGGCACATGAGTGACGTTTCATAATTCAAAAGTGTCGGTAGATTGATCACGTGATGCATTATGCACTTTTCAGCAAAGTAAAAATTTTTTATTAATTATTAACAGCTTCTTTTACTATCATTACTATACTCATCCAGTTTTCACCACAATATTATTAATAGTTAGTTATTTTTTTTTTCGCAAAAAAAAATTTCTCCTGTAAAGTTTATTAACCAATTTTTTTGTACAAAAAAATAAGTCTGACCAAAAACGATCTATGCTACTTAAAACTATAAATATTTAAGCCTAGTGAAAAAAATTATAATAAAATTTTTTTAATATTTGTTATTAAAGAATTTGTCTTACCAAAAACAATCAGCACTACTTAAAACTGTAAATTATTAAAAACTAATTGAAATAATTTAAACCAATTCATTAATGGAATATGTCTGACTGAAATTGATATGTACTACTTAAAACTGAAAATATTCAAACAAAAAATGAAAGCAATGATAATAAAAATTGAAAAAGAATAATAATACTATTTTGAAATTGGAAAATAGTTTTTTTAAACAAAATTTTGAAAAATCAGATACGTCTGAATAAAATTGATTTATACTACTTAAAAATGGAAATATATACCAAAACAAAAAGAAGTAATTATAATAAAAATTAGCATTACTTTATAAATAAAAATACATATTATTAATTTAATTATTCTTTGAAATTCAAGTATGTCTGACTAAAAACAGTCTATACTACTTAAATAACTATTTTAATCATCAAAATCAATTATAATAAAAATAGAGACAATGATAATAATATTTTTTAGAGTGCGAATAAAGATGTACTAATTTAAATAATTTTATCCAATTCTTTAATCAAATATGTCTGACTAAAATCGATCTACACTACTTAAAACTGTAAATAATTAAACAAAAAGAAAGATAATGATAACAAAAATTGAAAGACGATAATAATCGAAAGAAAGTACTACTTATTATAATAGTTTGATTAATTAATTTCTAATCAAATATGTCTGACTAAAAACAGTCTGTACTACTTAAAACTGTAAATATTTGAACAAAATGAAAGTAATTATAAGAAAAATTACAAAGCAATGATAATACTTTTAGAAAACGAATAATTTCTAAAAGTGGAAAGTAGTTTTTGAAAATTAAGTTCGTCTGACTGAAATTGATTTATACTACTTAAAATTAGTATTTCAGTCATCAAAATCAATTGTACTAAAAATAGAAAATAATGGTTCTTACGGGGCGAAAAAAGTTTTACTAATTTAAATAATTTAAACCTATTTTTTAATCAAATATGTCTGACTAAAGTCGATCTACACTACTTAAAACCTGTAAAAAAGGAAATATAAGGAAAGGCAATGATAATAAAAATTGCAAAACAATAATAATCGAAAGAAAGTATTACTTAGTATAACAGTTTGATCAATTAATTTCTAATCAAATATGTCTGACTAAAAACAGTCTATACTACTTAAAACTGTAAATATTTGAACAAAATGAAAGCAATTATAAAATATTATTCGTAATAATTCGTAATTCGTAATACGTAATAATAAAATTCGTAATTTATTCGTCATTAAAAGATGCGAATTATCGTTTGTGTTATAATAATTTTTTTTTTTTTTTTTTTAAAGAGCTTTTACTAATGCATTTTTCTAGAGGTACTTTTGATCTTTTCCAACATTTTCAATGAAGTTCATCTAATGTACTTTGGGCAAAGCGATTTCTCGAACTTTTGATGTGAGATGGTCAATGTGTAAGAGAGAAAAGTAACTCGGTCACGGGGTGATGTTCTCTCAAAAGAACTTTTCCACCCCCGAGCCTCTTTGGAGTTCCAAAGGCTTTTATTACTTTCATTACTTTTTATCGTCACTCGCTTTAAGACCTCGCACGTCCATTTTTTAATTCACCATGGATCGAGCAGCCAAGCGACGTAAGGGCTTGCACGACTATATTAAGCTCGTAATTCTTGACAAGTGAAATATAAGAGGCTCACGATCTCAAGAAAATGGGCTATTTGCGAAAGTGCTTTTCGGCAATTAAACCAAAGGAAAAAGAAAATTTTCCTAAGCAACATTGCATTAGAGAAAAATATTCTTTTTATACACTAAGTACATTTTCATGTTATATCACTTTTAAAAAGCCTTTTTTCTTTTACGCTTTTTTGTCTTCTTCTTCTTCTTCTACTTTGTAAAAAAATAAAATAATTTTCGAAAATTTTTTTTTTTCAAATTCAAATTTAAGATATTTTTACAATAGGAAGAAAATTTGAACAGTGTTTTAGAATTGGAGAAACAAGTTAGGAATATGTAAGAGGCTCCTTTGTCTGAGAGGCATTAGACTGCAGTGACAATACAAATTGTAAGGAGTAAATTCGAAACCAAAGCGATAGATGTGAAAACGAGTCGAGAGGCATTCCAATAAGTGGATTGACTCCACGTGCTTCTCCAACTCAAGTCAGAATAGTCCTTTCCTTTTTTTTCCTCGCGTTTTCAAGAGCTTCGAATACACGATCCTACACCAAGACTTGCGGGGTCGTAAAAGAGAGAGAGAGAGAAAGAGAGAGAGAGAGAGAAAAAAAGAGAAAGAAGGAAAGATAGGTAAACTCTTTCTATGGACTGAAATCCACAAAAACTCATCGCTCAAGCTTACAACTCGACGACCTTATTAGACAACCCTGATTTGTGTCTTCCAGTGAACGCACGGAATTTCTGAGAAACTTGAAAGGGCAAACTTTTACGCCAAGACTATGACCTTCATTCCATTTTCTTGTTCCAGTTTACTTTTTTCTCATTCACACCTCGTTGGGAACAAATTGAGCGAATTTAAGTTTAAAACAAAAAAGACACGAGCAAACAAAAAAAAGGTTTTTTTCTTCTCTTGAAAATAAGAAAATGTTTTTTCTACAAAAAATCATTTTATTATCGAAAATAAACTATTTTAAAATTCTTTTTATATTACATTTTTGCAGCTTACAAATTTCCTAGAGAATGAAAACAAAAATAATTCTATATTATATATTTATATGAAAAAAAATGTAACTCTTTAGAACTAAAATTGTCATGCACGGTGAAATATGCAAAATAGTATTTGGAAATAAACAAAAAAAAAAAAAAAAAAAATTGAAGATATTCAAAGATGGTAAATTTATTATTTTCACCGAGAGCAACTTTCATGTTTAGTACAATTCGTGTTTAACGTTTTCAGGTCGTCTTATCGTCTCACGAATATCTAAGAGACGTTTACAGGCGTTTTGTGCCACTAGAATTTACAGCTTATGCAGTTGAATCAACTCGTCAGTAGTAAAATTTACAACCGTTATGCTTTTAATCTAGTTTACAACAGTTTCAGCCACGCTCACCACTCGGTATAACTTTCATTGCATTTTGCCCTTTATATAATATATATATATATATTATTAAAAACAATTAATTATAAACAAAATTATTAAATTCTAAAAATTTTTTTTTTTCAGTAAAATAATTTTCAAAAATTTCAGCAAATATTTCCATTTCGAAACATTGGGTTAAATTCGATTTACAATTTATGATAAAATCAGATAATAGGTTGGTCTAATAAACGAGAGCTGAAATAGAGCCAACAAATTGGATCATGATTTACTGGAATTTGTCTCTGTGTGTTGGAAATTTGATACAATTTCTAAAATTGAGTGTTCCTCGACCGCAATTCATGTAATATTACAACACGCTGCATTTCGTTTAAATAAAATATTCGATACGATGTTTAGTAAAAGCCTATATATATATATATGTTATATATATATACTAGTTCCTGTGGTTGGAAAATTTCCCATCCCATTTCCAGAGAACAGATTGCAATTAGTGGTTTTAATAAAAAGATACATTTTAAACGTGTGTATTTTAAAAATGTACCTTGTTTTTTCTTCAAACAATATAACTTTATATATAAAAAAAAAAATATTTTTACTTATATAAAAACTTTTTTCATTTATAAAATGATTTTCGAGTCGTTTGGCAAAAAAAAAAAAGAAGAGTGTACTAGAAAATTGTCCTAAGCTCAAATATTGACAATAACCAGTGAGTTGGCTCTTTGCTATTACAATATGAGTTTCAGTGACGAGATTAAAGACAAAGGGAAGCGGGTATTTAAAAAACTCCATTAACGCCGTATTTTCCTCTCATTCTGGACTTTGACTCCCTCGAAGCTGCCGACGTTTTAATTAAAAGTTTCTCATTATTCTCTCTCTCTCTTTCTCTCTCTCTCTCTCTCTCTCTCTTTATCTCTGTTTAGAGCTATAAGTTAAGGAGATTCCAAGTTCAAAACGATTCATTTTGCATTCATCCCACACAAGAAAAATTGTTTACATTTAAATAATAATTGATAACAATCAAAATTTATTAAAATCAAATTTTAATAAAAATTTTATTAACAGATTTAAAAAAAAAAACAATTTTAACGATTGTAATTGTAATTTACTATTTATTTATAAATAAATATTTTGTTCATATTTGCAATTTATGTTATCGTATATCTTGAAATCAAAATCAAGATAAGGTTGCATGGTTTTAGTTTGTGAAATTGGGTTCATTAGCAACTAAACATCAATTTTTCCTGTAATCAGTAATAAAGCCGAGCTTTAAACGAACTGCTTTTGAGTGTGGGTGGCGGCGGTGGTCGGCCAGTCTGTTAAATGAAACAAAGCCGTTACAACAAATGGTTATTCGGCCTTGCACGGGGGAAAATATACTATATATATATATATATATATATATATATATATATATATATACATAGGAGAAAGAGGCAAAGAGAAAGAGAGAAAAAGCGGCCTGGTAAATTAAAATTGTTTCTCGATTCGAATCGGAAACATTCCGCGACCAGCTGCTGGTTTGAAGTTTCCATTATTCCTTTGCATTACTTTTCTTTCTTCGTTTCTCATTATACTGTTATATGTGAATTTGCGAGAATTTAAAAAAAAAACAATTCTTGATATGAGTAAAAAACTTATTATACTTTTTATTGTCTATAATAATAATTTCTCTAATAATAATTATTATTTACGAATAATTGAAAATTAGAATATAAAAGTATATTTAGAAAAGTTCTGAGATCTGATTACGACAGTTCATAATTTTTCAATGACGATAATGTGTCTGGTTTTTGAAAAATGAGAAAATGCAGGAAACCATAATATGGAATATAAAAGTACTTTTTTTCTGTTCATAAAATATATTTTACATGTTTATGTTCATAAAATGGAGCGTTACGTATTTATTAATCTCGTAAATGTTTCAGTGCTCCTCTGTATCCGTATCACAATCTTTAATGACCATTTAGCACGTATTACAAGTTGTAGTGCTCCAATTCAATGTTCGAATATACAGTATTATATACTTCACGCAATATTACTTAATCGACGATACCATATTTCTTATACTCAACATAATTACTCCGGGGAAATTATTTTAAAACTCTAATTTAATTAATCAAATGTCTCATGGCTTTTAAAAGTTCATTAAGACTTTGACGGCATTCGTGAGGTCCTCTTAAAAAAATCCAATTATTTTTTTTATGAAATAATTAGAATATAAACAAATGTAAAATTTTATTTGATTCCATTCTTTTTGAGTTAAAATTTAGCTTCAGTATTTGTTCAAATTCGCGGCGCCGAGCATGTGATGAAATTTGATTAGCTCACCGTCGAGACAAGGGGGAAAATTACGAACAGACGTCACTCTATCTCGACGCCATGAGGTAAAGAAAACGTTTCTTTACTTTTTTTTTTTTTTTATTCCCTCCAACAACAGGATTAACAAATTGATCATTCGCAGAAAGAATCAACCGCGTAGAAAAATTGCGTGTAACGAATAGCGGTAAAATTGCATTTCCGATCACGTTCATACAATATTGAATCATCTAATTAATGTCTGGGAATTTAAAAAAAATACCCCTGCTGATGACACTATCGATAAATCCACAAGAATGGAAATACGAATATCAAACATTTTTTTTTTTTTTATTTTTATTTTCATTTAAATATTTGATTAAGTCTATTTTAATGTAAGATGAAAAATAAAAGAATGATAAAAAGAAAATTATCACAAAAAGAAGGGAGTGATGAGAAGGGGGGGCAATAAAATTCAAAGAAATGGTCTTTTCCAACGTAAAAAGAAGATAATTTAAATTCCGTGCGCAGAAGAGTTAGATCATACTTAAGGTCAAAAGAGCGGAGAGTGAATAGAAAATATTCAGAGGTCATAGAGAGAAATGAGAATGGAAGTACGAGACACCCTCAGAAAACGAGGGTGAACTCTAAATCACAACCAACTCTGGTAGAAATTATGAAAAGTTCCACTATTATATAGGTAGGTGTGTAGCGCGCCGCTTCGTGGGATATTCAAGCGTCGCGCGGGCTTCAACTGCGAGGGATTTCTTTATATATCTGCCGGAAAATATTATTATAAGGGTCCTTGCCAAAAATTCTACGCCGCAGTGTCGCCACAGAGGGTGTTACAAGGAGGTTTCGACCCTGTCCTCTCCCCCCAACCACCCCATTTTTCCTGAATGACCAGCATACTCTTTAGCTTTATCGAGAAAGGATTCCTAGCGTGTTTTATATTCCCACATTTTCGGCGGAACACTTTTTCCAAACCATTTCTGTCAACGTAATATTCCCTCACTTCCGAAACGAGAGTTCAAAAAAAAAAAAAAAATAAAATGAAAAAAAAAATTATTAAGATCTTTTGCCAAAAAGTTGACTTTATTTTTTTTGGTACAATGATTTTGAAACGAGAATATTCAATTTTCAAAAAAGATAGTTAAAAAATAGGCTAATATCTACTAATTGTGATTTAGAGAATTGTATATCGCACATTAGAGTAATTAATGACAGTTTATGTGAACGATAATTTTGGTGTCGCGTCGATGGTCTAGAGATCAATGGTGTCAGAACACTAGTCAAGGGACAGATTTGATATGTATGTATTTCATCACTCATGTAAGTAGTGTGACCTATACCTATATCCCAAGGGACAAATCGATATGTCATAATCTGCTTTGTTTCATAATGAATCGAATATTTTTTTTTTAATTAAACATCATTTTCACAATTCTAAACATTACTGTATTATTTCTGATTCAAACAATATTTAATAGCACCTTTTTTATTTTTCTGAATTCATTATATATATTTGTCTTTTTATTTATTTTATATTTTCTTTACCTTCTGTTTTTATTTTATTCTATCAATTTCAATTTCGATCAGAACAATATTAATTAAAATAAAAATTATTAAAATTCAGTTCAAAAATTAGTTTGTATAAAATAAACAATAGTTTTTCATGGTAACGTTCACCATAACAACGGTTGCCATAGTAATGGTTGCTATGGTAAAAATTGTCATGAAATCAGTTGCTATGGACCTATGGAAACGGTTGCCATAGAAACAGTTGCTATGAAAATAACTACTATGGAATTGGTTGCTATGGACCTATGGAAACTGTTGTCATGGAAACGGTTGCTATGGCAACGCTGGTCATGGAAGCGGTTGCTATGGTAACGGTTGTCATGGAAACGGTTGCTATGGGAACAGTTGTTATGGAAATAGTTGTCATGGAAACAGTTGCTATAAAAACAACTACTATGGAATCGGTTGCTATGGACCTATAGAAACTGTTGTCATGTAAACGGTTGCTATGGAAACAGTTGTTTTTAGAAATAGTTGTCATGGAAACATTGTTTTTAGAAATAGTTGTCATGGAAACGGTTGCTATGGAAACAGTTGTTTTTAGAAATAGTTGTCATGGAAACGGTTGCTATGGAAATAGTTGTTTTTAGAAATAGTTGTCATGGAAACAGTTGCTATGAAAACAACTACTATGGAATCGGTTGCTATGGACCTATGGAAACTGTTGTCATGGAAACGGTTGCTATGGCAACGATTGTCATGAAAATGGTTGCTATGATAACAGTTGTCATGAAAACAGTTGCTATGAACCTATGGAAACAGTTGCTATTAAAACAGTTGCCACAAAAACCCTAAAAAAGCAGATTGTCAAACAAAAAATTATCAATCACTAATATTAATCAGTTCCCAATATAATATAGCAAAGAAACATTGAGTAAATCCAATTGTAAATTCAATGTTTAATACTTATAATAGCGAGAATATTAACAATGTCATATAAAGATTATAAATGTATATCCATTTTATCGGTATTGAAATTTTCATTGAGAGGAAAAGAAATATTTTCAAGGAAGAGTGCCAGGGAAACGAGCGTAAAATATTCTCCAATTCATTTCTAAGCTACACACATAATTAAAGCGCCATGTGTGCAGGAGGTCTTCTATAAATCTTGGGAATCAGCAATATAACGTTGGAGACTTGGCTAGGCGACGATGGTACTATGGGCACACTGTTACTGGATATGATGGTAGTGGTGTTAGTGTAAGGAGCCTACAATTCGTCGCTCGCTCTCTCACAGTAAAGAACGTTCTCTCCTGGCATCAAGTCGCGAGAAATTATGCGAATGTTCTCGCCCAACACGAAGGCCTGACCTGGAGCCAGAAACCAGAGGTGTCTAGACTTGGCTGGCTCTTCCACTTTGTACTCACACTCACTGGTATATGTAGGTATATATATACGTATTCAAACCGATTTGCGAGGAAACTCGGGACAAAAAAAAAATGTCACACAGAGGTTTAGGGATTTACATTTGTAATGTCCCTCCACCGCAAGAAGGCTTAGAATCTAATGGAATACGTCCAAAGGGCGAAAAGAATTTAAGCATCAAATTTTGTTCCTCCAAATAGTTAAATAAATAAATTTTCTTTTCTAAATATTGAAAAATTCTTCTAGAAATTTACTTGTAAAGTTTGGTCATTTGACTTCTAGAAAATAGCCAACATTTCGTGGCTCTCCCCCCTGAGTACAGGAAGTTGTAGCCATCGTTGACCGGAACTATAAATGTGATAGATGTAACTAGTGGTGCCGTAAAAGTCTCGCAAAGCTTCGAATTCTCAAGATGATGAGTCGACAGAAAACTCCAATTGGTTAGAGAAAATATCGAAAAGTGAAAACAGTAAATAAAATATTTCGCAATAAAATATTTTTTGTAAAGAGGAATATAATAGAGGAATTTTAATTAATTTTGTTAAGCTAATCCATATATATTCTGATTTCAGAATTGGGGATTTGACGCGAGAAGATAGAGGTACAATTATACAGCAACATTACGCTCGTTTATCATCCAAGCTGTGCGCAGTTGCAGTAACGGGATCTATCTCTTCGTGGTAAGATGGCCAAGCGAGGGGTTGGTTAGATGATAGGGGTGCACACCCGCATCTGGACTGCCTCCAAGAGACAAAGACACCCCAGAATCCCTGGCTCGATTCAGGCCCGACTTCATAAATTCCCAACTCTCCATCTCTCCACAAGAATCGCGTAATTATTATAAATAAAATGTGGCTAGCCTCCTATGACAAACGACAAGTCTTCTGAAATTCGCCTTCGCCACGCGATGGGCTCACAGCCATACTATCCATTTCAGATTATAGAGGCTGTGCGGTATATATTCTCATAGCCATTCTTCATCTCCAGATATTTATCAAATTGACTCATTTTACTAATTCAATTTTTGGATACTTATTTTTCAATTAAATCAGATGAATTCTCGATATAAAGATAGAAATGATCAAAAAATAACCACAGAAGAAAATAATGCGGAAATAGCATCATTTATTTATTTCTAAAATCTATAACAATGGCAGGAAGGAAATGGGATATATTAAGTAATTTGCGGGGAAATGGGATGTGTTAGTTGTGAATTGGTGGATGATATAGTTAAAGAAATGGGGAAGTGAAGTTAATGTGACACTGGCTGGCATCGAGCGAGTCATAAATAAGACCAAACAGCTTGTATCACGATTAAAACTATATTACATTTGTCAAGACGATTCCAGTTGTTATTTACAAGCAAGGAGCAGATGTCTCATTTTGGCAGAGTTTTTTGGCTCACCGGTACATACGCTAACTTTATCAATGGCACGAGGTTGTGCCAAAAATTGTTTGCGACATGACAGTCGCTAATGTGTCAGTGGCAAATTGTCAAAAGAAAATTTATTTCATCATCTAATTTATATAGAATTTTATTTTCACATTGAAAATTCTATTGTAGAAAAATAATTTTTATCAAATAACATAAAACAGTTTGAAAAATATTTGAAATTTTATGTTTGATAATATTTACAGCATATATATATAAATCATTTTACTGTATTTGTGATTCAAATTCCCAGTTGTCAGTTTTCATATTCGACAGCTCGTCTTAGATATTGTTTTGTCAATTTAAATTCCATCTGAAAATTTAAATTCCGTCTGATAACATACTGAATACTCAATTTCTCCTGTGAATAAAAGCTTTCTTTATCTACTTGAATTTTAGTGAATATTCCATCTCTCACGCTTCCACCTTCAGTATATTCATATATATATATATATATATATATATATATATATATATAGGGTGAATGCAATTTTCAAAAGGGAGTGCAACAGAATCAGATCTGTTCTCTGTTATAGAACGAAACAAAATAAAATTGCCTTAATATGCTCTTCTTCTTTTCATTCCCTCATACTTTTTATCAATCTTTTCTCTTTTAGTTTATCCAAAGAAGTTCCTGCGTACTGAATCTCTCTCTCTTTCAAGTGCTTCTGGTTCCTTTACCAAATGAAATGTGAGATCTAATTTCCTTTTATCAGCTTCCTTTTTTTTATCTTCATTTTTAAAAAATACATTTTAGTAATCAGAAAAAATTACATTTCATAACAATTTGAATTTTTGAGAAATATTTATTTTAAAAATTATTATCAAAAGATTTTGCGAAATGTAACATAAATTGATGAAAATAGTGTTTACAAAGTTCCTAATTGCCTCTCTTGCCAAAAGGACTCGCTGAAAGTTGAATTACTCGCTCTTTTAACTTGAATAATTTGCAGAATATAGTATATATATATAAAGATATGCAAGCATTTCTTTGCAGAATGTCGTCGGCTATTTAATCATGGTACTCATTTCACTCTAAATATTTTCTAGAAAGAGTTGTAGATGATGCCATTTCGGGGTTTTGCAGAGGAAGAAGCGCGCGTTGAATTTTTTTTCAAAAAAGAAACCTTCGTATACAAAAGTGATGAGCAATACGACTATCTCAATTCATATAGCGATTCTTATTATGAAGTTACCCGTTTTTTTTTTTTTTTTTACGGATGAGTTGAAATGTTTCAGAAATGAATAAAAAAAAAGCCTTTTACTTATTTTTATCAAAAGTATAAATATATAGTTATATCTTTTCGCTGCTCGTGTGACTTTTCAGTAAAGAAAATTGTAATAATATTTCCCTACAATATTTATAAAATTTGGTAAATAGGATCATTGAATATAAAATTCGCAAATATACGCATACAAAACTGGACGCTGATTTTAATTTAATTCATCCTATTAAATTTATTCCAGGTGGTTTCGATTCTGATGAAATTTACATTTTTAATCACTTCTCCTGGGGGAAATCGATTGTCGATAAACGTTGATAATTTAATTTCTCGATAATCTAAATGAAACGCAAATGAACGTCGTGAAACTTTAATAACTTTTTCCGAGAAATGCTATTATGGTTCTCTAAGACCGAGAATGATGGCACTGCCATCACAACTAGTGCTTGAATTAGTGTTAAGTGATAATTATATAATGTAATGATAATAATAATAATAATTTCTAATTAGTCCATGATTATTAAATTGTATCATTGCAATTTAATTATTTAATTAATTTCTTCTATTTTAATATTTAATTTAAGATTAGAAATTTGAAAAAAAAATTTATTAATTAAATTTTATTAAAATAGAATATGAGTAACGAGATTTATATACATATATATAATTAGAATGGGAGAAGTTTATTGATTATAACAAGAACCGTATCTATTTGATGTCTTTAGTAAAGCTGACATGGACTTTGTGTTATCTTGCGGAAACTTAATAAGCAAAACGGTCAGAATCAGTATAGTTGTGTGAGCAGTAGACTGCAGGTGGTATGTCTGCTGAATCTAACTTTGTGACGTTATACCGCAAACACGACAAAGGGTGTAAGCTTTGCTACAAGCACTATATCTAACCGCTTCACATCGTTAGAACAAGATGTGCTTCTGGTTTGCGCAGCATGCGTGCAACTACTGCGGTCAGGTTCTCCTATCGTTCAATAGAAATGTAAGCAACTAGAACTTTGATAATAATACTGCTATAAAACATTATATTTTCTTAACTATATAATATAGATGATAAAATCATTAAGATTTATTTATTTTTCCTGTATCCTATTTTCCTAAACTATCCTCTATCCTAATTTATTGTTTTAATAAATTCAAATATTAGATTTATAGTCCTTTTTTAGAATTATGTGACAATTTTTTCTATGGCAACTGTTACAATGGCAATTGTCATCATAGCAACGGTTGCTATGGTAATAATTACTGTTGCTATGGAAATTGTTACTAAGGCAACCGTTGCTATGGAAATTGTCACTATGGCAACCGTTGCTATGGTAATATTTACTATAGTAACCGTTGCTATGGTACTCATTACTATAGCAACCGTTGCTTTGGTACTCATTACTATGGCAACCGTTGCTATGGTACTCATTACTATGGAAACCGTTGATACAGTAATATTTACTATAGTAACCGTTGCTATGGTAATCGTCACTATAGCAACCATTGCTCTGGTACTCATTACTATGGCAACCGTTGCTATGGTAATATTTACTATAGCAACTGTTGCTATGGTAATCGTCACTATAGCAACCGTTGCTCTGGTACTCATTACTATGGCAACCGTTGCTATGGTAATATTTACTATAGCAACCGTTGCTATGGTACTCATTACTATGGCAACCGTTGCTTTGGTACTCATTACTATGGCAACCGTTGCTATGGTAATATTTACTATAGCAACCATTGCTATAGTACTCATTACTATGGAAACCGTTGCTATGGTACTCATTACTATAGCAACCGTTGCTTTGGTACTCATTACTATGGCAACCGTTGCTATGGTACTCATTACTATGGAAACCGTTGATACAGTAATATTTACTATAGTAACCGTTGCTATGGTAATCGTCACTATAGCAACCGTTGCTCTGGAACTCATTACTATGGCAACCGTTGCTATGGTAATATTTACTATAGCAACCGTTGCTATGGTACTCATTACTATGGCAACCGTTGCTTTGGTACTCATTACTATGGCAACCGTTGCTATGGTAATATTTACTATAGCAACCGTTGCTATGGTACTCATTACTATGGCAACCGTTGCTTTGGTACTCATTACTATGGCAACCGTTGCTATGGTAATATTTACTATAGCAACCATTGCTATAGTACTCATTACTATGGAAACCGTTGCTATGGTACTCATTACTATAGCAACCGTTGCTTTGGTACTCATTACTATGGCAACCGTTGCTATGGTACTCATTACTATGGAAACCGTTGATACAGTAATATTTACTATAGTAACCGTTGCTATGGTAATCGTCACTATAGCAACCGTTGCTCTGGAACTCATTACTATGGCAACCGTTGCTATGGTAATATTTACTATAGCAACCGTTGCTATGGTACTCATTACTATGGCAACCGTTGCTATGGTACTCATTACTAAGGAAACCGTTGATACGGTAATATTTACTATAGTAACCGTTGCTATGGTACTCGTCACTATAGGAACCGTTGCTTTGGTACTCATTACTATGGCAACCGTTGCTATGGTAATATTTACTATAGCAACCGTTGCTATGGTACTCGTCACTATAGTAACCTTTAACTTAATTCAAATAATTTCAAAATAAGTCATATACAGTATATAAAAATAAATACTTATTTTTATAAACAATATCGTCGCTTTATAGGAAAATTTCTTTCTTCCTCACAAAATGAATTTAATTAATGCCAATCCTATTTGAAAGTTAAACGTTTTCACGTCTAAAAAACTATACAGTCACTTGACTCTTTTTTTAAAATACGCGTTGGTCCAATTATATTTTATACAAAGTCAAAAGAAAGTCATAATGTAAATAAAAAGTTGAATTCTCGGCAAATGTGCGCCATGACCTATCCACACAAATATATACACCTACGCGTTCATATAATCATGAGTGGGAAGAGAGTTAGGGGTAAGGGAGTGAGGATGGGGGGGGTAATTAAAATGGAAGGCAGGTATGTACAGCGCAACACAAAATATCGACGAGATTACATTGCACCGGCTGTAATGCGGATGCAAATGCGATGGTAAAATATTCCGAGTGAGCAAATTAAAATGACACTGAAATATATATGCGTGTACTGCTTCGGCGCTCCAGTATAAATTGTTTACGCTGCACCCAGTTTGCGATGTTATATCGGACGCGAGGTCACTTTAACTCGCCACAAAAAAAAAAAAAAAAAAAAAAAAAGTTTAGTCATACGCAAATGTGTGAGAGCCAAGGAAGAGGATGAATGCGATTTTCTCTCTCTCTCTCTCTCGCTTTTATATATATATATATATATATATATATAGTGTGCACACGAGTATTTATATTTACGGCCTCCTCAATTACACTGTGTGTAACACGACGGATGGGATGGAGAAAATTCGTCGAAAATACCCAATGTTTATTCATATAATTTGCATGCAATTATTTTTGATATGCCGGACGCCCTTTCGTGCATCAAAACTCTACGAAAATTCTTCATGAGTGATGCAAAGAGACTTGAAAATCCGGAGGAAATTTTTAAATTATTTTATACAACAGAGAAGAGAATTTGTTTCTCGTTATTTTTATCAAAAAAAAAGAAATGTCTTTTTTTTTGGTAACACATGATGTTTGCCATTTTAACATTTTTTTTTAAAGCGTCGAAACAACATTCCAGAGATAAAATATTTTTTTTTTACACTAAATGGCTGTGTGAAAATGACAGTGTAGGGAAATAATGGAAAAAAATATATAAAGCAAAAAATAAAGTTTAAAAAAAAAAAATTCGTGAGGTACAATTTCTTTTTGGAGTTTTTGAAATTAATTTTTGGAATTAAATTCTCTTTTCTTGGACGATCTCTGCTATCTATATAAATGAGATATTTTTTACTAGGGGAAAAAAATTTGGATTAAAAAAATTATTGAAAAAGAATTATTCAAAAAAAAATACTAAATAATAGGAAGAAAATATTCTGAAAGATAAGAGTCTTTTTATTGAGGAAGCAGAACAATACGAAATACCCGAAGCGTTAAAGTTTAACGATGATAAAAATGAAAAGACTAGTCATAGTTTAGTTTTAGTTACATTGCAAGACGTTTCGTTTACTACATATTCGTTTTGCAATTCTCCCACTCTCATCTCTTTCTGACATTTTATTTTTTTTTAGACCATTTTCCCTTTCTTTTTCACAGAAGAATAAAATCTCTTTTCATATAACCATATTTTATTCAGATATACTCTAATGGTACTTCTTTTTATTTTTATATAAGAATCCAAATAAAACACAATTTGTAAAAAAATGTTTCATTTTCTAATTTCTGTGTTTTATAATACATTTTTCTCAAGAGTCTATAATTTTGATTTATTCTGGCATTAAATGTAATTTTTATTTACAGGTTACATAATAAAAGTTTTATGTGCCAGTTGTAAAAAGTAATTTTTACTTCGTGTTATAAAAATAAAAACTTTTAGTTACCATTATAAAAATGAAAACATAATTTACCGTTGTAAAACAAAAATGTAATTTAGAGTTATAAAAATGAAACCATTGGTTACAATTGCAAAATGAAAATTTAATTGACTTGTAAAAAAAAGGAGAAAAAAATTTTGTTTTACTTTGGGTTCATTATTATTTTATAAATATATCATTTCTTTTTTAGTTTTTTTTTTTTTTTTTTTGTCTGTCTCATATACATATTCTTGAAAACCGCCACATATATATATAGTAAAAGTAGCGCTCAACGACCGCACTGAAATGCTTTAATTAAATGTGAACAGTTTTTAATTGCTGCTTGGAACACGTCGAGTAGCATTAATTTCGAAGCTTTGTCCCAGTTACCCGTTGAATTTTGCAAGCTCTGGGGAGGATTCATCGATTCGACACTCCAAGCTCGTGAAATTTGCGAACTCACATGCTAACGCGGTTGCAGGCTTTACAAATCGCCTTGTATTAGAGCGAATTGTAAACGGATTTACGGTAACTCCATTATTTACTGATATGCGCTCCACTGAAGCCACTCCTCTCTGGTAACCTTCCACCAAAAAAAAAAGAAAGAGAAATATCATGAAAAGAAACAATTTATTTTCTTAATATATTTCGGGATTTTCAAGTTGAAGTCAAAAAATTGTATAAAAAGGAAAAATTAACAACGGAAAGTAAAGTTGAGGAATTGAGATATTAAAACAAAAAAAAGAAAATTGTTGATAAGAATTTTGAAATTAATTGATTCATAGTATTTTTTCATCATTTACAAATAATAAAGAAAACTTTTATTTGATTTAATAAAAAGAAGCGAGCACTTTGATGGTTCAAGTTGTTGGTCACGTTTTTTGACAAAGTGTGACCACAAGTTTTAGTAAATTGAGATCACATTTATCGCTAATTTCTTCGAATGTTATTTCTCAAAGGCAAAGAGTATTACGAGACGACAGCTTTTCAAATGCCCTCCCCCCCGCCCGAGATTCACGTGGCCAACCTTCTTCCTTTCACGTGCCAAATAATGACCGGATTACGTTGACGACGATAACGAGAGCAACGTGACTTTCAAAACCACAAGGCTCTGAAATTTCAATCAAATCTTTCACGTATTTATATTGTTCAAGTTATTATAAAAAAAAAAAATACAAAATTATAAAATAATTTTACCTAAATGTTTTCTTACGATAATAATTTACAATGCTGTCAATAATTATCGGCAAAACATTCTCTATTAAGGAAGAAAAAAAAAAAAAGAAATTTTTACTCTCAACGGCAAATAGTTGTAACAAAATCCTCGGAAAAAGCGTCTTGGGATTTTATGGTGCCCCTAACCCGAATCGAAAGACGAAACGATGCCAGAAAGAAGGGGGAGGGAGGTGGTTAAAGGAGAGAACGTGGAAATGAAAAGGATGGAGAAAAATATGGGAAACGAAGGAAGAAAGGAAGAAATGAGAGTCAGGCAGAGAGAGGCAGGACAGTGAACCTCGTATATCGATCGTCACGCAGAGAGAGAGCAAGTTCAGGGTCGCACCGTCGTAGTGAGTCGCCTTACACCCACTACCCCTGAAATACGTTCCCCTCCACCCTCTCTTTCTCTTCTGGACTCTCTAACTCTCTCCCTCTTTCTCCCATCTAACTCAAGAGAGAAAGAGAGAGAGAGAGAAAGAGATATCACGCCACGCACAGCTGTTTGCATACAACCCCGACAATTTTGAGAAGAGCAAATAATAACCTGACGATGACTCCTAGCCTGGGCTAACCTCACGGATGGCGCAGTTCCAACTCTTCAACTTATTCAGTAAACTCCATCCTTTTTTTTCTTTTTTTTTTTTTATTTTCACTGGCAAAGAATACGCGACGGTCAAATGAAAGGTGGGCTTCAGACAGCTTAAAACTGTCTCCAGACTAGAGCCGGGTTCAATTAATGTGCGAAAGGGCTAAATTTTTCGACTATATGTGTCCTTTTTATGTCCTTCTTTTTATCAAAAAAAAAAAAAAATTCTAAAAACTTTAGGGACGCTATTGACACTTAAAAAAAAGGAAATTTATTTTTGTAAAATGTTGATAACGAATAATAATTAATAAAAAACATTAATTTTATTGTTTCTATGCAGAAATTTTGCCAAGGGCCCAGATCGGGGCCGGATCAGGCTGCCCTATTAGGGAATAGGCGCGCCTGATGTGGCCTTGATTAGGAAATCCACATTTTCTGGTTGCCACGATCAGGTGTGGCGTTTCATTCCCTACTAGGGCCCTGGTACCCGTGTAGAAATTTTGCCAGGGCCCAGATCGGGGCCGGATCAGGCTGACCTATTAGAGAATAGGCGCGCCTGATGTGGCCCTGATTAGGAAATCCACATTATCTGGTCGCCCTAATTTGGCCCCGATCAGCGTTTCATTCCCTACTGGGGCCCTGTTACCCGTGTAGAAATTTTTCCAGGGCCCATATCGGGGCCTGATCAGACTGCCCTATTAGGAAATGAAACGCCTCGCCTGATGTGGCCCTTATTAGGAAATCCAAATTTTCTGGTCGCCCTGATTTGGCCCCGATCAGCGTTTCATTCCCTACTGGGGCCCTGTTAGAAATTTTTCCAGGGCCCAGATCGGGGCCTGATCAGACTGCCCTATTAGGTAATGAAACGCCTCGCCTGATGTGGCCCTTATTAGGAAATCCACATTTTCTGGTCGCCCTGATTTGGCCCTGATCAGGCGTCGCGTTTCATTCCCTACTAGGGCCCTTGTAGGACAATTTCTACAAGGGTACTTTCAATTTAAACAGTAATTTTGTTTGAAAATTAATTTTCGTAATGCATATATATTTGTGAATAAAAACTAAACAATAGAAAAAAATTTTTTTTTTTTCTAACGAGAAATTTCAATAATTTTTTTTTCTATATTGAAAATGAGAGTAACGCCAAACTAAATAAGTTTTTTCTACTGAAAGGCCGATGTTTTTTTTCTCAACTGAAAAGGTGATACATCTGTCTGACCCGATAGGCATCTTCTACTGCAAAGGAAAATCATGGCGGACTAATTTCGATTTTTCTACTGCGAGGCTTTTGATACTTTTTTTTACTATACTGAAAATGTAGGTTCTCTTTTACATATCTGATAAAAATCGATTTGACTCCTCTTTCAATTGAAAAGAAGAAACTAATCGAATAAATTATTTCTTATAATTAAGACTGATGATAAAATACGTTTTTTTTTTAAATTTAAATTGTAACAAATCAGGGTAAGAGAAAAAAATTTTTTTCCTGTAAATTTTTGGACCACTAAGGTTCTAAAAGTATAGAAATTTCCCTTGGAACTGTGCTGGCTAGTATCGAGTTGCATTATCACAAGACGAAACGGACCAAGCGTCTAATTATTCCAAGACCTCGCTTACGATAGTGATAGGAAAGTGGAATAGAGAGTCCTGTGGATACTCGGGTCTTTTCATACTGAAACGGAGTTACTCGTTCACAGCCATTCAAACCAACTTGGGCAGTTGACTCTTTATGCGCCAAGTTTCCCGGCATTTCGATTTTATGTTAATTTCAATTCAGTATACGTCGAACAGAAGAGTGTATCCGCTCTCATGGATTCTTTCCTACACGCACTCACACAATCAATTTATTTCTCAAGTACCGAATAGAAATCGACAAAATATATATATATATATATAGAGAGCTTTTGGATTTCAGTCTGGATTGTAATTCGCCTTAAACGGTTTCGCCTGATACTCAATTCAATTCTTAAATGCAATGAAAACAAAAACCTTTGCCACTTGTTTCAATTGAAAAATGACAATGAGAAAAGTTTACCTACTTTTTTTTTGCCTGAATTCAAACAATCGTATTTTCTAAACAAATAGAAGGAACACTTCTCAATTTTCCTTTAATTGAATTGTTCTTTTCCAATTTCAGTTATGTATATAGAAATATAAGTTGATAGGACAGTGTTCAATTTGAAAAAGTAATTTTTAGATAAAAAAAAATCTACTAAATGTATATATATATATATATATATATATATATATATATATATATCAAAGACGAGAATTTTTGGAAATATATTTCGCTTATGAAAGGCAGAAAAACGCTCGTCAAAGATCACGTAGTATGATAATGGTTTCCTTTCGTTTCTTTATCGTCTTCAGGCAGTCAAAATCCTCGACCATTAGTACCAAGCGAATAACACTCTTTCAGGACATGTCTTCATTCCCTAGAGTGAATTCACTATATACTATATCAGATTATTCACTTGTGCTTTCTAATTTGCTGATTTTCCTCAATTCCTTTTCTTATTCGTTCAATAGTAGAAAAAAAATAAAATTTCTCAACGAAATTAAAATTCATATCAAATATTTTAATAAAAATAATAATACAATTTTTTATGTATTAATTTTAGTCAAATCTTTAGTTAGGAAAAAATCTGATTCGTAAAGAGGAACTACTCTGTGACGATCTTCTGCTACGATGGATTTTAGGGTGAAAGTAAGAAGGGTGAGTTGTAATGGGGATTATTGTTCGGAAAACACGTTTGGCGCCAAGGACTTAGATGAAGGTAGAGATTTTCTATAGAAACTTGCTTGAGATGAATTCACATGAGTTCGAAGAGAATTTGGACCCTTTGATAATTTCGTTTCACACTTCAAATTAAGTTTCTTTCACTTTCTTATATACGCATTAATTTATAATTTATAAATTCTTATACAAAACGAAATGGTAAAATGTTTCATTTACTTTTAAATTAAAAAATAATTTTTCTATGTATAAATGAATATTTATACTTTTTTTAATAATTAGAAAGATCGCAAATTGCATTGAAGGCAATTTGAAACTTTCTGTATGCAAACCCGCATATTGACATAGCAATCAACTTGCTCTCCTGATTGCTGTAATTTAACAACTATATCTTCGTTAGAAGATTTTCAAAAAGAAATAGATTTCAATACATCAAAAGCCATGAAAGTTTAAGCTTTACAGAAGAATCTGGTATCATTTAGAAAGATTAATCTTCTTTAGTCGCATAGCGTCATTGATAAAGTATACCACACACCAGCTAATCTCAAATCCAGCAAATCTATTGTTTTCTTAACCGTATCGGCAGGTCCCATAAGAAGGGACTTAAAGACTTGCTTTGACGCGCGCCCCCCCCCCACCCCTCTTTCGTTGGTGTCATATCCACACGGTTGAATTACTACTCATGAAACCAGGACATTGTTCCATAATGAAGACTAATGACAGAATATGATGGTAAAAGCGAATCAGCTACGACAAGAACTCATCGTCAGTTTATTAAATGTCATTCGAGATAAGCTTCACGCTTTGTTCAAGGGACTATATGCTGTTCCATTTTACGAATTAATGAACTAACATTTGACAGTAATGACAAGAGTTTATACCTATATATATAAGAGGAAATACCTCTTTGTTGATACACGATGCCATTAAGTACAAACATTCGATTTTCCTCGATGATCATCATGATGCGAGTCTTCATAGCAATTGAATTTCTTTTTGATGGGAAAAATAATTTTTTTTTTCAAAAGAAAATATCCTTTACAACATTGGTATATTTTCTATTTGAGTATTTTTTTACTATCATTAAATTGAATATATTCAACGAACGATTGACGAAGTTTTTCTTTTTTTTTGTTTATTTGAAATTGAATTCAAGAAGAGGAAACTATCTGTCTTGCGTCATTTAGAATTGCATTGGGCAAACGACAAAGGCGAGGTCCCGAATAGAACTCGTCTTTACGAGTCTGTCTAAGCACATCTGAGGAAGGATCAGTAGAAATCCCACAACGGGGCCGTAAGCTTAAACTATTCACTCCAATGTCGGAGCTAGAGCCAGGTTTGGATAAACCAGGGATACACTTCACTCTTGAAATCAACAGCTCTGAGCTCAGACGAGATAGAATGCTTATTTCATAAGATAAAATAAAACAGAAATCATTTCGCTCTCTAATCCAAAACTAATCAAGTTCCCCCCCCTCACCCTTCTCTCTATCCCTCTCTCACTCTTTCGCAAGTAAAGGCTTAAACGAGCCTACGATCAATACTCTCTTTGATTGAAGTGAATACGACACCTAAAACTAGACTAAGAAGCATAATAACGTTAACAAGTTACATGGGGGGGTTAATTTAAGTACCAAAAATTTAAGTATTGATTAATTTCACTTTGTAGATTTAAATCAGGGGCAGTCAAATCTGTGTTATCATTAATCGGTAAAACAGAACAGTTGTATCTGCGTTATCATTAATCGGTAAAACAGAACAGTTGTATCTGCATTATCATTAATCGGTAAAACAGAACAGTTGTATCTGCGTTATCATTAATCGGTAAAACAGTACAGTCACATTTGCTTTATCAGCAATCGGTAAAACAGTACAATCAAGTCTGTATTATCATCAATCGGTAAAACAGTACAACCAAAATCTGCATTATCATTAATCGGTAAAACAGTTTTAATCAGTAGTTTCTACTAATTTTCAGTAAAATATATCTAATTCTTTTCCTATTCGTGTGAAATAAAAAAAAAAAATTTCGAGATATGAAATAGTTTTCTCGCGCCCAAGCGAAAATTATAGGCGTCAAGACGGAATGAAGGATATACATCTTTGGCTCTCTCTCTCACTCTCTTCTTGGGAAGCAGAGTCTTCATCGCAAAGTCACACTTAGCGTTAAGTAATGAATATGCAGGTGTAACAGCGCAACGGATGGAAAGGGCGCGGTCTTGCCGGGTTAACGAAACACGGCATAACGGTGTAAAACATAATTATCAGTAGGAAGAGCAAGACATACGAGGTTGCATTATTCATGGCTCGGTTAGAGTCTGCTTTTAGAACACCACGTCGTGTGCCGCGAAATTGCAGGCTTACGACTCCATTCCAATACGATACGGTTGCAGTAGCGAGTATTACGAAAAGGTGGGATTTCGTTCAAGCAAGTAGGCGCAGGGTGAGTCGGAAAGAGAGAGAGAGAGAGAGAGAGAGAGAGAGAGAGAGAGAGAGAGAGAGAGAGAGAGAGAGAGAGAGAGAGAGAGAGAGAGAGAGAGAGGAAATAACACGGAGGCGTAGACCTGGAAGTCAGGCTGAATTCATAGAAATTTCTCCTCTCCAACATCGAAGAAAAAGACTAGCTTGGAAAATCCGATTTTCCGCCGCGAACGCGTTCGCGTTTTGCATCGATCTCCGTGAATCTATTATCGGATAAGCCAACGGCCTAACTTCCCTATATTCGCTGATCATTCTCGTTTCTCTCCAATTTCGCTTGACTTGCTCTCTTTGGCCGTTTACTAATCGAATTTCGTCTGTTTCAGAAGATGAGTCGTGAAACCAAAATTACTCTTGTTAAGGTGATTTAGTTCCAAATATTGATGGTAGAGAAAATTGTTTTAAAAATTACATTTTTTATATTTATTGTAGATTCTACTCTCTAAAATTCTAAATCATTTTTGACTAATTCGTAATTTTTTTTTTTTTTTTTGTATCAGTTTGAAAAATTGAAAAATTTCTAACAAGCAATTTTCACGTCTGAAGAAGCCAATTTTCGGTTTAACGAAGCTCGGGGATTGTTGATAGCAAGGAGGCCTAATTTATTTTAATTATCCAGTCACGAAACTCTTCGTTTGAAGTATCATTACTCATCGGTCGAGGTTGCATAATGTTACAACACTTTCACATTGGTTTCATACACTAAAGTGTTAAAAGAAAGGTCAGAGTAATTATATATATATATATATAAATATACACTTTCTGTATATCAGTGGAATCGAAATTACCGCTACAATACACTATAATGTGTATCTTTCTTTATGGGGTCAGGAAAATCAAATGAACGCTCATTGCATCTAAATTACAATTTTATTGAGATCGAAGGTTAACATTGCGATCCATTCACGACAAATTAATCTGTGAAAATTAACGTTTCACTGCGGGAAAATTCTCTCATTATTCTTAAGAATAGATAATTTTCTTTTTTAATACTTTTTCAATCTCTTTTTAAGTATTATAAAACTAATTTATCTTCTTAACCATTAATTTAGTGAAAAAGAGCTCTCTTTTCCAGACAATATATATATATAAAATACAATCCTTCTTTTTAATCACCAGGAAAAAAAGCAGAAAAAAAATTCGTTTAATTGCTCTTGTGGAACTGTGTTAATTTTCCAAATAGCATTACACAACAATTTAACAGTTTTTGAAGCAAAAATTTCGAACGGCTGAATAAATCCGCTTGTTCAAGTTAAAATAGGATTTTCCTGTAACTCCGCTTGTTTGTTTTTTTTTCTTTTTTGCTGATATTGCAAACCATTTTCATCAAATTGTTTATTTGAACAATTCCATGATTTTCGACTTTTTATTTTCTAGTTGAAGTGGCTTTAACATTATTAAATTTTTAATAATTAAATGTGTTTTACTTTACAAAATTACTTATTTTTGGATAAAAATATTTTTAAAAAATATTTGTAACTAACCTGAGCGATAATACTATTTTTTTTGTTAAATAATTGACTCACCTGAAACAGAAAAAAAAGAGAATGTGGTTAGAAGAATTGAAAGCAATGTCGCAGACGAAACGTATATATACATTTTGTTCACAGCAATAAACACACATGGCAATGGCTATGTCATACTATAGAAGAACATTGTCGTAAAATTTTAGGATATTTTCAGGAACCCCATGAATTTAGAATAATGCGAGCATAAAGGCAGACGATGCCCTATGCAGTTTGAGAATATCTTATAAAAGAGAAAAACTTATCAGAAATTGCTGCTCTCTGCATAATTTCGTCGCTCGATAAGAGAGCAAAAAAATTCAAATACTGATTCTTTCAATGATCACCAACTTTACTTATACATATATAAGGCAATCCTCGTGAATTCGTCTCTAACGTTAAATTTATTCAATTTTTTTTTTTAAGCTTCCTTTATTTTCAACATATAGTACCTCCAATGTTCACAAAATAATGTATTCTTTCTGTAAAATAGAATAGGAAAATAATATTGATTAGCAATATATTTATTTTTAATACCAAAATACAACGAATAATCCAATATCGAAGATTAAAATATAATTTTTGAATTTGGTAACAGTTTCTAATTTTAGTTTTTAATCTTCAATCTGACTTTAATCAATTTTGATATTATTTTCCAAATTACTGTGCTTTTTGATTAAAATTGAAAATTTCCAAAACAATTTCAACATGATACAAAAGACAATTTTAGGAATAATTTCGCCGGCATATCATTGAACAAAGATTCCTTCATCAAGGCATGCAATTTCGAGGTTTTGAAAATAAGAGATGGGTTTGGGTATATAAGGATCGACTTTCTTTCTGCCACATTAAGTCGAAGTGAAGATACATAATTGAACTGTACACAGCATCCCGTTCATATCCCGATATATTGGTGGGTTATATTGATGTTTGCTGTGTAGGATGGGTGGAATGACCTGCTAGAAGAGAGAAGGAGAAGGGATAGGTGCAAACAAGAAACGAGAATATCCTCCACCATAGCAAGGACCATACCAAGCCAGACATAGACCGAAGGGTAGAACACATATATACATATATATATATATACACACTGTAGCTAGTCGATTGGCCTTGTGCCAAAATCCTCTAACGATGCTTTCGAAAGGAGCAGAAATTCTACTTCGTCCTCTCATACGACGAACCTTCAAAGATATCCCGGCTGTGTGACGCAACCTTGCCGCAATCACATTTTGGCACGCCTAGATCCAGCACTCCTTCCATCCCCCCTTCAAGATTCGCATTTCTTACCATCTTTAATTCGACTCGTCTCGCTTTCACAATATCGAAGACGTTTGCTTTTAGTATCCTGCCACTGAATTACTTCGTTGGCGACATAACGATGAGACTTTTCTAAAAAAAAACACCTGTCCCTTATTTTTTCCCATTGACAATTTTTTTCCTTCTAATGAAACGTATGTTAAAAATAAAAATAGCAGAATTTTGTCTGACTAAAAATGGTTATTACTACTGATAATATTTCTGTCTGACTAAAACTGACTTTATCTACTGATATCAAAAGTCACAAGAAGTCAGAAAATGATATTACTCTTCTAACCACTGATACAATCGTTAAATAAATTCGAAATCTATTTGTCTGACTAAAACAGAACATTTCTACTAGTATAGAAAATATACTAAGGGAAAGAAATGTTGATATAATAAAATTATTATTCTTCTTAAATAATAATAAACTTTTTTTACTCTCATATAAAAAATATTAAATTAATTTCTCACTTTATTTCCCCAAGGATTTAATTTTTAATTAATTTTCATAAATTAAAAACAAAATTTTAAATTACCCTGATAAAAAAAAAACGAAAAGCAAAAATAAAGTAAAGAAAACGAAGGAAAAAGTGAGTGAAAAATATTATAATTCAAGTAACTATATGAAAATAAAGAAGTTATTGTTTAACCAAATAAAAAGAAAAAAAAAAAAAGAAAGAAAAATTGAAAAACACTACACGTATCTGCGTGAAGGGCGGTGAATATTTTTAAAGGAAAATTATTATGCCATGTACAGTAGGAGGGTAAAATTTTATTTTAAATTTTCCGTCGGCTTCTTGGCATTTACTCGGTGTGAACGCAAGGGGATGGTGTTGCAAAATAAAGTGCTGTGAAATAAGGAAGTATCTATTCGGTAGGCGCGGCGAGTTTTCAGAGAGTGGTTGTATCTAATTTAAATTCCCAACATAAAAAGCTTGCAAAACGCGAGGAGTGGTCGGGATAGCGTGGATCGTGGCCAAGCCACGTGCGGCTACGAGATTCATTCCGCTTAAACATGGCCGATCCTCACCAATCTACTTCTGTATCCCGAAAATTCTCTCTCTCTCTCTCTCTCTCTCTTTTTTTCTCTCTCTCTCTCTCTCACTCCATTCTACACCGTGCTCTGCATTCTAGCTCACGACCCTCCTCATTCTCAAAAAAACATACGACCAGAACCTTTAATACTTTTGGTATCGAAGTCGTTCTTGAAACTGTTGCTGCAGGATACGAGCATAACCGTGTCTCATTATTCAAAGACGTTACTACTTTCAGTATCGTTATTCTCATTTTTATCACGACTTTTATGACCAGCTGGCTTGAACACGAAATCGATTTTTTACAATTCCTTAAAATATGTAGCTTAACGTTTATTTTACCCTTTTGTATATGAAAATTATTCACTATATACTTTCTCTAGAGAGAGAGAGAGAGAAAGATTTTTACATATTTTATTTTATATATTTTTGATACTATATTTCTTAATTGAAGATTTTTTAGGGTATCGTGGCTCAGGCCCGAAAGCTTTATAATTTCGCTTTGGCGTCCGTCTGTCCGTCGTACACTCATATGGTTACCATAGTGACAATTAGCAGAGCAACCGTTTCCATAGCAACCGTTTGCATTGCAGATTTATTCATACCAACTGTTTCCATAGAAACTGTTACTATAGCAACCATTACTACCAGTTACTACCAGTTACTATGGTACCAGTTACTTTGGTACCATTTAGTTACTATGGTACCAGTTACTTTAGTACCATTTAATTACTATGGTCCCAGTTACTATGGTACCAGTTACATTAGTACCATTTAGTTTCTATGATACCAGTTACTATGGTACCAGTTACTTTAGTACCATTTAATTACTATGGTCCCAGTTACTATGGTACCAGTTACATTAGTACCATTTAGTTACTATGGCACTAGTTACTATGGTACCAGTTACTATGGTACCAGTTACTATGGTACCAGTTACTATGGGAAAAATTACTATGGTACCAGTTACATTAGTACCATTTAGTTTCTATGATACCAGTTACTATGGTACCAGTTACTTTAGTACCATTTAGTTACTATGGTACCACTTACTATGGTACCAGTTACTTTAGTACCATTTAGTTATTATGGTACCAGTTACTTTAGTACCATTTAGTTACTAAGGTACCAGTTACTTTAGTACCATTTAGTTACTATGGTACCAGTTACATTAGTACCATTTAGTTACTATGGTACCAGTTAATGTGGTACTAGTTACTATGGTATCAGTTACAATGGTACCAGTTACATTAGTACCATTTAATTACTATGGTACCAGTTACTATGGTACTAGTTACTATGGTATCAGTTACAATGGTACCAGTTACATTAGTACTATTTAGTTACTATGGTACTAGTTACTATGGTACCAGTTACTATGGTACTAGTGACTATAGTACCAGTTACTATGGTACCAGTTACAATGGTACCAGTTACTATGGTACTAGTTACGATGGTACCAGTTACTTTAGTACCATTTAGTTGCTATGGTACCAGTTACATTAGTACCATTTAGTAACTATGGTACCAGTTACTTTAGTACCATTTAGTTACTATTTTACCAGTTACTATGGTACCAGTTACTATGGTACTAGTTACTATGGTACTAGTTACTATGGTACTAGTTACTATGGTACTAGTTACTATGGTACCAGTTACTATGGTACCAGTTACTATGATACTAGTTACTATGGTACTAGTTACTATGATACGAGTTACTATGGCAACCGTTACTATGCAAACCGTTATCATAGCTACTATAAAAACCGTTTCCATGACAACCATTACCATAGCAACTACCCTCAATATGATACCCGAAATTTGTACAAAATAAAAACAAAAAATACAATACATATATATGAAAATATGCTCTTTTTTGGAAAATCGCCCCTATCTGTTAACATTAAAAATACATGATTATTGATATATATATATATATATATATATCAATTTATTGACAGATTTTCACTGTTTTTATATATTGGTTTTCGTTTTGAAAAAAAAGAAAAATAAATAAAACACGATACAAAATAACAAAAACGCGCAATTCACCAACTATTGCGTGAATGGGAAATTCGCTTGATCGGACAAATAAAAAATACCGTTTGCTTCTCAGCGACAAGATAATTTCGTTTCAGTGGAACGATCATGCAGTGAAGTTTATTTTACACCAAAGCTTTCTCTCTCTCTCTCTCGCGCGCGCACTCTGCATTCGCGTCACCAACGCTCTATAGCTGGGTTTTTGATGAAAATGACATTCGATGGATGTCACTCTGCGAACGGAATTCGTTTTCACGTTATTCGCGCTAGGTGAATTCATCAGTCACTGAATTCATCAGGGCATGTGTATATATATATATATATATAGCTAGCTGTTTTCATTGTTCTTGCGTGCGGGTCGAGGTATTGTTGTTTAGCTTTATTCCACGTGATGTATCGGTTATCGAATTATAAATGCCTTACTTTTAATCAATCACTAATCTTCGAAAATTTTTATATTCTATCAATTAAAATTAAATTTTATAATTTAATTATTATCTTTTCAAAATAATTAATTTTCTAAGTGGCATATTTTTGAAAATATATTTATTTCCAGCCATTATTTTTTGAGTGAAGATTTAAATCATCGAACTGGACTATATGTTGTCAATGTATGAAGTGATTACGAAAGTGTCATTCGTTTCAATACAATGTAGAGAATATGAACTGTGTGATTTCATCGAAAGCGTCTGGGTTATATTCGCGTATCGTTGAGTTAGACGAGATTATATTCCATGGCATGCATTATCGACTCTTCATACAGATACGTATATATTTTATATATATACATATATCCGGAAACTGGGAATTCCGCTGGGAATTTTGTGCTTTCACATTCATATTCATATGAGTACAACTCGAATTCATAATACATTTTGCGGATAAACTAAGAATGAAGAGCCTTCGAATGACAAAAGAAAACAAATTTTTAATATTTGATAAAATGCTTTTCATTCATCTACGTATGCAAAAAAGGATTTGAAATTGCAAATGCAGTCCGGAAAATGTAATCGTTATATTCTTCATGTTAAATTTAACGTATCATTTCGCATATAAACTACGGGAAAAAATATATATGATAAAACAGTTAAATAAAATTATATTTATAAAAGATTTATCATAAACAAATTTTTGCACCTCTTTTAAAATATGTAATATTTATCACTTATTTTGAATTCAGAGGCATTAAAAATTGAAATTACTCATCTTTTGAATATGATTTAACAGAAATTTTGATTATTTCAAATATTGTCAATATTCAAATTTTCTAAATTGTTGAAAATATTCAGCTATTGTTGAGACAAACTATTATATATTCACAAAATTGATTCGTTTTACTAAACTATTTTACAGTTTTCTCTTTTTTTTTTGTCAAAAATTCAGTTCTGGATAAAAATAACCAAAAAGGTATGACAGTCTAAATAAAGTGTCGTACATTATATAAACTAAAGAATTGTTTTATGTTTGTATCAGAAAAATTCAAAAACTAAGATTTACGACACAATATTTCAAAAGAGTGTATCTCCTTTTGTTGAAAGTTAAAAAGCTTAAGGATAGAATCTAAGTTTCGAAGCCGAAAATATTGGAAAAAAAAAGTAGGCAGTAGTGTTTTATACCCCCGTCGTGAAAACTCCAACTGTCTATACTATTGGCTCACACAAGTTAGAAGAAGAGGATCATCCCTTCAGCAGTGAACTTATCTCGTTATTTTGGAAGAATCGCGGAAGTCGAGCCGTCTCGTAAATTATAAGAAAAAGTTGAAGCCTCATGGAAGGAAGGGAGAGGAGAGAGAGAGAGAGAAAACGATAGCAAAAGATACTATTAAAAGAAAAGAGGAGTTGCGTTACAATTTCTTCTCTCTCGACTATTCCTATCGTTAGAAGGCAGATTAATGACAGATATGAGAAGAATAGCGCGAAAAAAGTTTCGTTGTACAATATATAGATATAGAAAGAGAGAAAAAGTTTTTTTGCCGCACGATCGGGTTAAATCGAGCGCAAAAATAAGAATAGACACTTGACAGGAGTTCGGACCTATTAAACTTCCACGAAGACGATGTATTATGTATACTGGAATAAATGGAATACCGAGAGAGAGAGAGAGAGAGAGAGAGAGAGAGAGAGAGAGAGAGAGAGAGAAAGAGAGAGGGAGAGAGAGAGAACCAATAGAGGGGTAGCTAACGTTTCCGTATTGAACATATTGCCCATCTGAGAACTAACACCATAAAAGGTATACTGTGTGTACATTTATACACAAGTGACATATAACACTTTCAACATTGCCATTTGTGAACTTTTCGGACACGTCCCGACGCGTTGCAACAGTAGCGGAAGGCATTTTGCAAATAAATTCTCTCTGGGGCGTCCGCGCGAGCAAACTTTCCTACGGAGTGTATATACTCGAGGGATTACTTTGAGTAAAATTCAAAACTGTTCTGCAAATAGAACTAAGTCCCCCTGACCTACTATAATTTTCAGAAAACAAGTTTTCTACGTCGTTTGGTGACTTCCGACAAAGATTTCAGTGAAACATTTTTTTTTTTTCCTTCTTTTCATTTCGAACGCGAAAGTGGAACATTCTGTTGAACAATATTTCCTTCCAATATGTTTCATATCGAATTTTTATTCCTGTGAAACAGTGTGTGTTATTATAAATATTTTACAAATATTCAACTCAGTGGGTCATCTATATTTATATTTTCTTCAATTATATTATATTGCACAAGATTAAATTGATTAAGATATATTTGGTTCTTACGTTTTATATTGTAGAAATTACTAATTTTTAGTCAAAAATGACTAATTGATAGTAGAAACTATTAACTAATAGTAGAGAACTACTACCTGATAGTAGAAAACTACTACCTGATAGTAGAAAACTAATAATTGATAGTAGAAACTATTAACTAATAGTTAAAACTACTAACTGATAGTAGAAAAGTACTACCTGATAGTAAAAAACTATTAATTGATAGTAGCAACTACTAACTGATAGTAGAAACTATTAACTAATAGTTGAAACTACTAACTGATAGTAGAAAAGTACTACCTGATAGTAAAAAACTATTAATTGATAGTAGCAACTACTAACTGATAGTAGAAATTATTAACTAATAGTAGAAACTACTAACTGATAGTAGAAAACTACTACTTGATAATAGAAAACTATTAATTGATAGTAGAAACTAATATCTGATAGTAGAAAACTACTAATTGATAGTAGAAACTATTAACTAATAGTAGCAACTACTAACTGAAAGTAGAAAACTACTACCTGATAATAGAAAACTATTAATTGATAGTAGAAACTATTAACTAATAGTAGAAATTACTACCTGATAGTAGAAAATTATTAATTGATAGTAGAAACCATTAACTAATAGTAGAAACTACTAACTGATAGTAAAAAACTACTAATTGATAGTAGAAACTATTAACTAATAGTAACAACTACTAACTGATAGTAGAAAACTTCTACCTGATAGTAGAAAACTATTAATTGATACTAGAAACTATTAACTAGTAGTAGAAACTAATAACTGATAGTAGAAAACTACTAAGTCATGTATTAAAGTTTATTAATTAAAACAGTAGCCTCACTAAATGAATTAGTAGTTTTCTACTATCAGTTAGTCACTTTTGACTGAGAATTATTAAAAATTGTTACCAATTCCTTTTATTGAACGAATTGGCGCAGTTGAATTAGTCAAAAGTCATTTTTTAGTAAGACTTTAGTTAAAAAATTGTTACTAAATCAAATTTTACTAAAAATTAGTCAACATTTCTACTTATATAAATTAATAAACGAATTCTCACTAATTTAAATTTAGAGAGTTTATAGTAAAATTCAGTTTAATTCAGACAACACATTTTTTAAATTCTCCTCTTATTTTAATTTCAGTAGTAAAAATTAAACGCAGTCAGACTTTGGAATTTCGGTATTAGTAGTAAAAGACAACTTTAGTTAGACGGAAGTTTAAAGTTTTCCTAATTATAATAATTTTTGTAATCAGTATTAAAAGACAATTTCTTTGTAGACAAAACTATATAAATGGTTATATTAAATTTTTCTGCTCCTCACATAAAATTCTGAACTGAAAATTTTTATTAATTAAAAATATTGCTATTCTAGTGAAACCTTTCCCTATTCTACGTAAATCGTTTTTTCCCTGTTTTTTTTTTCAAATACAAATAGAATAATTTCCTAAATTACAAAATAATTGTACAATTATTATTGCATTAAGCATATATTTACTTGCGAATACAATTACAATAATTATACCTCCGCAGCAGTAATGATGAAATTCAATAGTAATGTAATTAATATTGTAAATGTTACAAAAAAATATTTACATTTAATTCAAGAATTTCAGCTCAATTATAATTAAATTTAATGGTAAGGGAATAATTTTACAATACTAGAATGTTTAATATAAGGATTCCGCAGGAGGTAATGATAAAATGTAATTAATATTCTGAATATACATATATATATATAGTTTGTATAGTTAATATAACGATTTCTTTCAGTTTTGCAAATTATCGTTATCACAATACTTAACATTTGCAGCACGAAATTAGAGCGCAGGTAACTATCGCAACAAGATTAAAAGTTTTCGCGCAAACGTGTCGAGTCTCTGGAGAACCGTAAGGAGCCACCGCGCACACAAGAAATTCGCTTTCAAAGTTCGGACTTGCAGAATTTACAATTGGAGAACTTGCTGGCTGGACTGTACCACGAAGTAACGGCTTGCGCTAAGTATCTCAGTATACACATCTTTCCCTCCGGACCAAAACCCTCGTCCCCCCCCCTCTCCCCACTTCTAACCCGCTTGTTTCGCGCTGAAATCGCGCCGGGAGGCCGAATGTATTTCTCGGAGGGCTTAATGTTGGTGAAAGTATAGAAGTGCTCCACAATGGGGGCAGATCCCTCGCTTTGCACACCGATACAACAATACAGACAAATATGCGCAAATGCGTTCATATATACAATATCGCCTAGGGGGTTGGCAGGAGAACTCGTTATCAAACACGCCCCAACCGGGGGAGACTATCTTCCCTCTTGTTCTCTCTCTTTCTCTCTCTCTCTCTTTCTCTTTCTCTTTATCCTTCTGCCCAGTGCGAATATCGGTCATAACCGAACTTCTGACCTCTAGACTGTCTCGTAATTTCCTTTTGCTTTTAAAATGTATTTAACACTTTTTAATGAAAAAGTTTTATATGCAGAAAAAGCTTTGATCCAATTGTACTTTTGAGAATTTTGAATCAGTGAATGCAAAACTTTGCAATTTTCGACTATTTATAAACTCTTTTTTAGACCTATTTTTTATTTAAAAATTTTATTTATTTTTAAATTATACTTTCTGTAGTCGATTTTAAAATCTTTTCTCTTTTTAGAATTTTATAAACTTCTTTTCTGTATTCTCTTTAAATTCTCCTTTCTTAAATCTTGTAATCCCTTCTCTTTTCCTATCCCATTACTTCTTTTTCCTCTTTTAGGATATATATATATTATCTTATATTTAAAAAGTTTATCCTTTAAAAGAAAGGAGTTGTTCTATTTTAATATTTGAAAATTTGATATTTAGTGTACCTAACTCTGGTCAGCTAAATATAGAATTAAAGTAGGATTAAATAAGTTTAATGTAGAGACAAGATTTGTTAAAAGTAGTTCAGTGTACCATCACAACAACGGATAATTCAGGATATCTTACCAACATCCTGAGGATATCATTTGGTCCAGGGAAATTAGGATATATCCCTAATAAAATGTCCTTGAACGTCCTGGAGGAATTCTAAAGATAACCTAGTTTCCAAGAACCAAAAGATATCCCTAGGACTTCCGTAGGATATCCTGAATATCCGGATGCTGTTAGGGTAGGATAAACGATAAAACATAATAAATTATTAAAATACCAATTGAATATATAAAAAATTTCTTTTTACAAAATTTGCTTTTCTTTTTAAATCTTATTCTTTTAAATCTTATATAAACTATATGTCGATAATTCCGACTCTGATATTCCTTCTGCTTGACTTCCGGAAAGCAGTGACGTCTTTCCAAACTTTTAAACTCTAACGAAATTTTTGGTAAGATGAATATTTTATTCGTAAATCAAATTCCGGGCAATGGGTTTGTATATATATATATATATATATATATATATATGTATATGTAAGGGAAATTCGTCCTGGGATGCAGACTCAAATTGAATAGGAGCGGCGGCACTCTAGTGTGCCTTACAGCAAGGTCGATGTATTTCTGGAATTCATTGGTTATTGAATTTCTGTCGAGCAGCCACACTCCCACTCAAGCCTGCTATTTTGTCTACGGATAGACGCCTATCCAACTTATTTCCATCAGGGATTGTCCTCCTTTCACATGTCAAAGCTACAATATTCCGCGCAAAATGAAAATAAACACCGACAAAAACTGGGTCATCAAAATATTTAGTGCATTGAAATTCAAAAAGGAATCAATAAAAACACGACACTCGGAACTTTAATTCACTTAATTTAATAATTAAAACAAAAGTGAAAAAATATTTTTTAAAACTAAAATTATTTTTATTATTTATTAATTTCATAATTGTAAATTGGTAAATTGTAGTATAATACTGGTACCATAGTAATAATATAATATTAGTATATTAGCATATTCTGACCAGTATTGGTCAATTGTTGTAAATTGTTGTAAATTGTATCTTGAAACAGAATAGAATTTTTTTTTCCATTTTTCTCTATACATTTGATAAATTATAAAATCGTTTTAAGTAAATAATAAAAGAAACGATGATCTTGAATTTATATATTTATTCGACTTGTCTGAATTTCACTTTATGAACTCTCTTTTATAAAGTTTCGATGAGTACATTCTTTGGGGGCTATTCTAAAAAGTGGACTTTCAAAGAGATCACTTGCCAAAAAATACCAGACGGTTTGCCTCGTTGGTGGTGTATAATGCGTTTCGTAATAAAACTCAAAACTACTCCGCCCTCACCCTTTTGATTTCAAGTTTTCAATACTGGGTTACACGGATATGCCCAATATTTGTATCGCATCTAAACTAACCACTTTTTCCCTCCACTCGGTCAACATTACGCTCGAATGAACATTAAAATATTCAGTACTATACTTCTATTATTTTTTTTTCTCTTCGTTATAGCACTGTAATTCTATATAATTTATTTGTTTGCGACGAGCCTGAACACAGCACGCGTGGACGAGAATAATTTTATCTTTTTCCTTCCTTTTTTTACCCCCTCACACCCCCTCAACACAATCTCTCTCTCTATATATACATGTATATATATATGGGACTCCAGCCAACGGTCTTTCACCGAGATACGATTTTGACCTAAAAAGGCGCATGCTAAATTAAAACATTATGGAAGCTTTCCCTTGGCTCAAAGCCGAATTGCTGATGTGACCACGATGCACTTGATACTTTCACACAACTGTCGCGCTTTGTGAAAAGTGAATCTTTCTAAACCAGCGCCAAGTTTGGCTTCATTAATTGTCTTGGATTTACACTATATGGTGATAAAGAAACAAGATAACATCTAATTAGCAATTTTATTTCTTTTTTATGTTTAAATAATTAGAGAAAAGGGAATTCTGTTTTGTTATTCAATTAACTAATTAACTTCAATTAACTAACTGGCAACTGTTTCCATAACAATGGTTACATAGCAACGGTTACTATAGAAACCATTACTATAGCAACCGTTACCATGGCAACAGTTACTATAGTACCAGTAACTATGGTACCAGTAACTATGGTACCAGTAACTATGGTACCAGTAACTATGGTACCAGTAAATATGGTACCCGTTACTATGGTATCAGTTACTATGATACCAGTTACTTTAGGACCACTTAGTTACAATGGTACGAGTTACTTTAGTACCATTTAGTTACTATGGTACCAGTTACTTTAGTACCATTAAGTTACTATCGTACCAGTTACTATGGTATCAGTTACTATTGTACCATTTACTATGGTACCAGTTACAATAGTACCAGTTACTTTAGTACCATTTAGTTACTATGATACCAGTTACATTAGTACTATTTCGTTACTATGATACCAGTTACTTTAGTACCATTTAGTTACTATCGTACCAGTTACTATTGTACCATTTACTATGGTACCAGTTACAATAGTACCAGTTACTTTAGTACCATTTAGTTACTATGGTACCAGTTACATTAGTACTATTTAGTTACTATGTTACTAGTTACTACGGTACTAGTAAGTATGCTACCAGTAACTATGGTACCAGTTCCTATGATACTATTTAGTTACTAATGTACCAATTACTCTGGTAAAGTAACTATGGTACCAGTTACTTTAGTACCATTTAGTTACTATGGTACCAGTTACTATTTTACCAGTTACTATGGTACTAGTTACAATGGTACTAGTTACTTTAGTACCATTTAGTTACTATGGTACGTTACATTAGTACTATTTAGTTACTACGGTACCAGTTACTTTGGTATCATTTAGTTACTATGGTTCCAGCTACTTTAGTACCATTTAGTTACAATGGTACTAGTTACTATGGTACCAGTTTCTATGATACTATTTAGTTACTAAGGTACCAATTACTATGGTAACAGTTACTATGGTACCAGTTACTTTAGTATCATTTAATTACTATGGTACCAGTTAGTGTGGTACTAGTTACTTTTAGTTCCATTTAGTTACTATGATACCAGTTAGTGCGGTACCAGTTACTATAGTACTAGTTAGTGTGGTACTAGTTGCTATGGCAACAGTTACTATAGTACCAGTAACTATGGAACCAGTTACTATGGAACCAGTAACTATGGTACCAGTAACTATGGTACCAGTTACTATGGTACCAGTTACTATGGAACCAGTTACTATGGAACCAGTTACTATGGAACCAGTTACTATGGAACCAGTTACTATGGAACCAGTTACTATGGAACCAGTTACTATGGAACCAGTTACTATGGAACCAGTTACTATGGAACCAGTTACTATGGAACCAGTTACTATGGAACCAGTTACTATGGAACCACACTGAGAGACCTTTTGCACCGTAACAGACTTTCGACAGACGGTTGCGGAGCATTCTAGCGGTCAGCTATGAAACTACGTTTTTGGTCTGCAGCCGTACAATTTTTGGAGCGTAGCTGTCCAAAAAATTGACGGCCGAAAGGTTCATTTTCATTTTTGGGCAGTCACGATACAAAATTTAGAATGCAGCGCACCAAAACCTATAGTGGCGCTGCAGTCACACACGTAGTTCTGATGCGGTGCAAAAGGTCTCTCAGTGCAGTTACTATGGAACCAGTTACTATGGAACCAGTTACTATGGAACCAGTTACTATGGAACCAGTTACTATGGAACCAGTTACTATGGAACCAGTTACTATGGAACCAGTTACTATGGAACCAGTTACTATGGAACCAGTTACTATGGAACCAGTTACTATGGAACCAGTTACTATGGAACCAGTTACTATGGAACCAGTTACTATGGAACCAGTTACTATGGAACCAGTTACTATGGAACCAGTTACTATGGAACCAGTTACTATGGAACCAGTTACTATGGAACCAGTTACTATGGAACCAGTTACTATGGAACCAGTTACTATGGTACCAGTTACTATGGTACCAGTTACTTTAGGACCACTTAGTTACAATGGTACCAGTTACTTTAGTACCATTTAGTTACTATGGTACCAGTTACTATGGTGGCCGATTTTTTTCTTGCTTGTAATTATAAAAATAAATTTTTTAAAATTACAAATATTGAACCATCAGTCATATTAATAAGTAAATTTCTCCAGTCGAAGTGAATATATTTATAAAGTCTCACCGAGAAACTTTCTTGCTAATTTTTTCCAACCTACTCGGAATTTTTGGTATGAGTATGTGTATGTGGGTGTGTGTGTATGTGTGTGATATTAAAAAATAATTGGATTTCGATTTCATTGTTGGGAACGCGCTGGTTGGTGCAACGGGTTATAGGCTCGCAGACCGGAATAATGGACAGTCGTTAAATTTAATTGGCACATAATTATTGGAACTCGGAACTAGATAGCCGAGAGTCGCAATTCCATTGCGGCTTTAATATCGAGAAACTCTGTCGCAAAAGGACGAACAGTCGCACCTATGAGAGAAAAGGTGGAGGAGGGAAGAAGTCGGCACAGCAGTCACTATATCGGGCATAACGAGTACGAAATTAACCGATTTGATTTCAGTTCTCCCCTTTGCACGTCTCGAGCCTTCGTCATATTTACAAAGTTACATTATTATTATTTTATTTTTGAAATCTCTCTCTCTGACTGCATTGCGTCGCATGTCAATATTGTCGACAATTCAATCATTCTGTCCTTTGTAATCGAGTTTACATCTTTGACTCTATGAAATTGCGACAATCCAATTTTGTTATTAAGCAGACAAATGAAAATCTCATTTAGTTCTTTGTTTTTCTATTTATTTTTAATATTGTTAGAATTTTTGACGATTTTGAAGAAATATTGATCGAAAATTATTTATTAATAAATTGTAAACTAGTTCAGTTTAGAAATTATGTTTTGTTTATATTTATATACAGAAAATTTCGAAATTAGTTCATAATATTGAGCAATATTAGATATTAATTAGCAAATTTGTCGAAATAGATTGACGTGAGATATATAAATATATGAAACTGCAAATAACTTGTTCAATAAAATTGGCAGGAGTCCTTGATATTAGAATGGATACACTTCAATTTAGAAATAACTGATCAAATAGATGGAAAATACTTATGTAATCAAAACTTTTTCCACGAAATCAAACAATGAAAATTATTATTATATTGTGTACATTAGTTTTGAGTGCTTCCAGTAATTATTGAGGTAGTTAATTAGTTTCAACTAATATTATATAAAATTATCCAACATACATATAATCTATAATTTATAACTATGAAATTATTAAAAATGTAATAAATAAAAATTAATCTACTCTAAAATTTACGTGAAGTAGTATAGATTAGTTAATAATGATTCGTGAAATATTACAAATCCATTAAAATAATTAAAAAAATATTAATAGAAGAAAAAATGTGATCGTTCATTAGAAAAGTGTGAACAAGATTAAACTATGTGCCGAGACTGCGAGTAATAACATTGCAATAAATAAACTTCCGATATCATCTTTAATTTCGATAATTATTTTTCGTAATTAATTAAGAATAGGATTTTACAGTATGATAACAGTCCAACGCAGGACATGAATAGAGGACAAAAGACAAGATTGCACAAAGTGATAAATTTATATTTATATATATTTAAGTAAATAACTAGGAGTTACGTTATAAATTGAATAGTGTGAAAAAAGATTAAATGATTATTATTCATCATATATGATTATTTTATGAAAAAAATAGTTGGGACAACTATATATACATATATAAATTCCGGATATCCATTTTTTATGGTTGTCACATTTAATTAAAATTTTCCTGATTAGAAAACTTTGATTCAATTTTCAAATATTACAAAAAAATGTTTACCTTGTTCCTCACTGAATGACGATGATAATGAAAATTGATTTTCATGATTCAGAGAGAAAATTTTTTGTAAAAAAAAAAATTTATTGTAATTTTTTTTTGCTATTGCGAAACATGCAATTTTTAAAAACGTGCTTTCTGTGCAATTTTTTTTTTATTCACAAACGTTTTATAGATATATTAATTAAATTTTCCCAAATTATGCATATCCTGCTTTTCTAATTTACTTTATCAAGAGATTAAACTCTTTTCTAAAAACTTTATTGATTGCAATTTTTTAAAAAATAAATTACTTCATTTAGAACAATTATTTCGTGTAAAAACAAAATTTTATAATTTTTTTTTTTCAATAAATTTAAAAAATTGTCAATTTCATTTTGCCTATATATGAATTTTCCTCGTGCATTATTTGTCCGGCAGTTTTTTTTTTTCAAGATTTTTCACAACTCGGTCACGAGGTCGATTTTAACAGAATGTCAATAGTTTAGAGAACAGATTTTATTGCTGGGACTGTTGTTTATTACTTTAAAGCCCATTAGAGAAAACAAACTTCCAGTAGGTCAATAAAATTTCAAAACGAGTTTAATATGTAAAACTTTTTATAAAGAGAAAAAAATTTATTGCCGACAAAATATTGAATAGGAGTGAAGTAAAAAAAAAAAAATTTGGAAAAAATATTATTTCCCTCAAATATAGTTATGGCAAAAACAATTTTTTAAATGAAGCATTTGATATTGCATATTGATTTATTAAAATTTAATTTAATTTTAAAATAAAAAAATGACAAAATAAATTTATTTTTTTTCAAAAAAATTTTGCAGGATTTTTTTTTAGGATAAATCATTACTTGTTTACTTTAAGCATCAAGTTTCTGATTTAACAAGGAAAATAGTGTGCGGGTGCTAGGAATTTTGTCGACAGTAGGGGCACCAACACAGCGTGACCACTAAAACACCTAACAACCAACAACAGCAGCCAACATCGAACACCGATAAACCAACGAACTATACCAACCACAAGTCACATTGTAACGGAACTCACAATCAGTGAACAGTGAAGACACAATCGAATAATGTACATATATATATATTTATAGTGAGAATACAGAAGATACTATATGTAAAACATGTACATATAAATATATATACTAATAATTGTAATATTGATGGGTACGTACGTGAACTCGAGGAATGCTTAAAACGCCGATGCAGCAGTCCATATTTCTCTCTGCTTTGTTCGCTAAATTCAATGATTGTAATCAATATTATTTAATTTCAAAATACAACAAACGTTATATATTTTTCTCTTAAAATTGAAAATTAAAAAAAAAATCTCATTCAATAAATAAAAAAAAAGATTCAATTTTCAGAAGGCTTTTTAAACTAGTCTTTAAATAATTTTTAAAATCTTTATTAATTATCACTCTGTTTAATATTTTGAATTAAATATTTTTTCAAAAAATAATTTGTATACTTATATTAATTATTGTTTATATTATTACTTTTTTATATATAAGATTTTTGACTACTTTGACTAAACATTTTTTTTCGAGGCAGGAACAAAGCATCCCTCGAATCACGTTTGGTGTAATAATCTCGAACGACTGACAACACTCAGGATTAAAAAATAATTTTTAAAGATCTTCTCGAATCATGCAAATAGCTTTTTTTTTTTAAATAGAATAATAGAAGAAAATTTAATTTTGCAATTTTATTATAGATTTATTTTTGTTTTAACAATTTGAATAAAAATAGATAAGAATTTTGAATATATTAATGTGCGATTCGAGAAACAGCTTCAAAGATAATTGAAAATTAAAAAAGGGAACATAAGAAGGACGACACCTTGAGAGACACCTATTAGGGGAATGTGACGTACCACATAAAGTATAACCACAAGAAGAAGAAGAAGAGATGAAGGAGGTGTGCGGCGTCCCCGGCCAGCCGGTCGCCCGTCACACCCTGAAACAGAATAATATTGTCACTTCCATCAAAAAAATTATTGCACTCCTTGCAATTAATCAAGTCCATCCAACTTCATTCCTTTAACATAAGTCATATTACATTTATTAATTCTAGTATTATAGGAATAAAAAATTTTTTTTTAGTATATTTTACAGCCTCTCACTTATTTGACATGAAAATTAAAATAATTATTATTAGATTGGATTAATAAATTAATTATATTACATATTATATTATTTTCTACAACTAATTATAATATATACATGTGTAATTTATAATACCATGGCCCAAATCGGGGCCGGACCAGGTCGCCCTATTAGGGAATGAAACGCCGCGCCTGATGGGGCCCTGATTAGGAAATCTACATTCTCTGGCCGCCCTAATCTGTCCCTGATTAGGTGTGGCGTTTCATTCCTTACTAGGGCCCTGGTAGGAAATGAAACGCCACATCTGATTAGTGCCATATCAGGGCGTCCAGAAAATGTGTATTTCCTAATCAGGGCCCCATCAGGCGCGGTGTTTTATTTCCTAATAGGGCGACCTAATCCGGCCCCGATCTGTGCCCTGGCAAAATTTCTGCAGGGATGGTAATCATGTGAGAAAAAAAAACAACGTTAGTCCGATCTGCATAAAATTATTCTAACATTTTCAATTTAGAAAGAATAATATTATAAAGAACCAAAATGTTATGAATAAATAAATTATAAATAATATAAAAATCATAAATAACTAAAATAATGATAAAACCTTTAAACAAAAACAATTAACAAATAAATGAAATTACACAAAATTTATATCTTTTATCACTTTTAACATAGACTAAAAATCAAATAAATTTGCTTTAACGGTTATAATTTATTTAAATAAAATTTAATAACTATATATATACAATAGTATAGAGTAAAATAGTAAACTGGGCTCAGTGGCAATCTAGTGATTTGTTACAAAAGCTTGTCTTTATCGTAAGTAAACTGTGAGCCCATCCTGATCAAGGAGTAAAATTGTATCGCCTATGTGGGATAAAGGGAAGGATTGCAATAAAATTCGAATTCCATGCATAACAAGAAGGTTATCCCCTATCTTGAGAGAATGCGCTTTCTGTGTAATGCAGTATCAAGAAAAAAAAAAATTTGTATCGAAGCTTAACTAACTTGTGGACTGTCGCCTTTGAAATACAGTAAACAAATGGAATCGAGTCACAGTATAATCGATATCTATATATATAAGATATATTTTATGACATTTTTTTGCAAATTTTAATTTTTAATTTTATTGAATATTGCATATTGCAAAGAAAACTTAAAAATATATTGAATTAAAAAAACACTTAATTTTTAATATTGAAATTTAAAATGTCATTTTTACCAATAATTCCATCGTCATGAAGAAATTGGTAAAATGAGAAAGAGTTTATAAATATAAAATTGATTCGTAATATGTCAGAGTATGATGGGAATAATTAATTTATCATTGATTTATGAATATATCGACTGTTGAGACCAGCTATAACGACCATATTTAACGTGTGCTGATGCTAATTACTGTCAAAATTTAACATTTTAAAAAATCTCGATATCCATGTATCTAATTTTATCTCATATCAACTATGCATATAAATCCTTATAAATATATATAATCACTCATCAAGTTTCTTTAAATCATTTTAAAAAAATTGGCTATTATATTTAAAATAATTTATTACAAATTTTTTAATAATTTTAATATAATAGTTTTGTATCTATTTTAAATTATATTAACAGATTAGAAAGAATTTTTTTTTTTCAAAACAAAAATTGAATAGATTTTGCATATAAAATTTATCATTTACTTGAACGTACAAGACTCACGCGAATTAATTATAATATCAGCTGCCATTTCATTTGCCTGGGCAAGTTTCCAGACTTGGCAGTAAAATAAAGCTCACATATTCTCAGGCTCAGGCCAAACATTGGAACAAATTGTTTCTTTCCCTTTCCATGCGAAAAGTTATATTTGGAATTTAATGATTTTTATCACTTGTTGCTGATAATATTTTTTTTGGATTAATGAAGTAAATTACTTGTATTCTTTATAGTACGTGTAACTGAAATTATATGAGAAAACAAAACTTTTTTTCACTAATGTAAAAACAAATACAAAATTTTATTTAATTTCAGATTAAATAATTTTTTTATCGATAGCAGACAATTTAATTGAAGTGAAAAATAATGTTTAATTATTATATGTACTACATAAATAATGAGGTAGGTTACTTTGTAGATATTTAACTGAAAATTCGTGACTCTATTCTTGATTATCGAGTAGGTTAGAGTATTTTGAAATGAATAACGGGAATGCGTCATGGCGTCATATTACACGCCAGTCCTCGTCATAAATAGAATCCCAGAGGATTACATCGCGGAGATAGAAAATGGATGGGATGAGTTGACGTGGTAATGCTGGTTATCATCGTGCTGATTGCACATACCCCTCTTTATCTATCTCTCTCACTCTGCCACTATTATAACTACCATTGAAACCAACAATCCTCAATGGTAGTATTTTAACAGTGCTTTCATTAAACTACATTTCAAGTTCATGATAATTATTATTATTGTTTAAGTAAGTCTTTAAAAGTTACTTAAGTCATTTGGGAAAAGGAATTTTGCCTCCATTGCAGGGTTTACTGGCTTCCCAAGATAATGTTTACTACCATGGAACGGTAACGAACCGAACGAACAGTATAAGAACCGGTAACGGTTCCTATAGTCGCCATGGTAACGGTTGCTCTAGTAACTAGTACCATAGTAAGTAAATGGTACTAAAGTGACTGGTATCATAGTAACTAGTACCATAGTAACTAGTACCATAGTAACTGGTACCGTAGTAACTGGTACCATAGTAACTAAATGGTACTAAAGTAACTGGTACCATAGTAACTAGTACCATAGTAACTAAATGGTACTAAAGTAACTAGTACCATAGTAACTAGTACCAAAGTAACTGGTACCATAGTAACTAGTACCAAAGTAACTGGTACCATAGTAACTAGTACCAAAGTAACTAGTACCATAGTAACTGGAACCATAGTAACTGGTACCAAAGTAAGTAAAAGGTACTAAAGTAACTGGTACCATAGCAACTGGTACCACACTAACTGGTACCATAGTAACTAAATGGTACTAAAGTAACTGGTACCATAGTAACTAAATGGTACTAAAGTAACTAGTACCAAAGTAACTGGTACCATAGTAACTAGTACCAAAGTAACTGGTACCATAGTAACTAGTACCAAAGTAACTAGTACCATAGTAACTGGAACCATAGTAACTGGTACCAAAGTAAGTAAAAGGTACTAAAGTAACTGGTACCATAGCAACTGGTACCACACTAACTGGTACCATAGTAACTAAATGGTACTAAAGTAACTGGTACCATAGTAACTGGTACCATAGTAACTAAATGGTACTAAAGTAACTGGTACCATAGTAACTGGTACCATAGTAACTAAATGGTACTAAAGTAACTGGTACCATAGTAACTAAATGGTACTAAAGTAACTGGTACCATAGTAACTAAATGGTACTAAAGTAACTAGTACCATAGTATCTAGTACCAAAGTAACTGGTACCATAGTAACTAGTACCAAAGTAACTAGTACCATAGTAACTGGAACCATAGTAACTGGTACCAAAGTAAGTAAAAGGTACTAAAGTAACTGGTACCATAGCAACTGGTACCACACTAACTGGTACCATAGTAACTAAATGGTACTAAAGTAACTGGTACCATAGTAACTGGTACCATAGTAACTAAATGGTACTAAAGTAACTGGTACCATAGTAACTAAATGGTACTAAAGTAACTGGTACCATTGTAACTGGTACCATAGTACCAGTTACTATAGTAACGGTTGTTATGGAAACGGTTTTATGAAAACAGTTGCCTTGGAAACGTTTGACATGGAAACAGTTACTAGGGAAACAGTTGCTATGGAAATTTTCCATGTCAACCATTCGAGTGTACGATGAACGGACGTCAAAGCAAAATTATGAGACTTTCGGTCCTGAGCCAGTAAACCCCAAAAACAACCTTTTCGTCCTTCACGATTACTTTTTTTTAAATTAAAAAATAAAAATTATTACGAAAAAAAAGAATTCTGTCGCGGCGGCAATGATAAAAAGCTACCATATTGAAATGTTAATTAAATTTTCACACGAAAGAGTGGATTTCCTTGATCTGCCTTGTTCCGGGGTCGCAATAATTTGCAGTGTTTGCTTATACATATATGTGTGTACAGCCTTTACTGTCATATCTCACTTTGCGAAATATCGTTAACTTCTCAAAGTCCCTTTAAACGTTGGTAATGGTTAGTTACGCTTGGGAGGGTTCTCGCACGTAACATAAACAGTTGCATTGCGTGAGTGTGTATATATATATATATACGTGTTTGCCAGTGAATATAAGGAGATCATTGGTAGGTGTGGCTCATTCGCCGAGATATAACCGGCTATCAGTTTCCTTCGAGATCGCTTTCATGCCTATGAACACGCTCGAATTGTGGGCTCGTGCCTACGTCGCATAATATATATATATATTCTCTAATACCACGATATTAGTTTGCGATCTAAACGCACACATCTTATAGATCTCTTTTGATATTTCTCAAATTTATTAGAGCATGAAATGACAAAATTTATTTGAAATATACAATTTTAAATTGCCCTCGAAATATTTTCTATAAAGAATTCAAAATAAGGAATTGTTTTAAAATTTTTAAATTGAAATTTGGTTCAAGAACGATACGAAATTACGGGTTTCTCTCTATATATATATAATTTATAAACTCCTGACTGTAAATCATTATTAGAGTGATTGTGGACGTGACATTTCAAATGGCATAACCTGCAATAGTCAGTTTGCAGACGTGGCATTATATCGCGAGTAGACCAACTAAATGGCTGGGAAATAGTTGTATACCACTTAGGCTGTCATGTTCACCATTGTGCTTTCACTTTGGTATTAAGTAAATTATGTCAAAATAAATTATATAAATAAATACTCCCAAGCACAATTTAAATATCGGTTTCTTCTAAAAAAAAAAAAAATGAATCACTTTTCCAATAAACGTTGAGTCACCATTTGTTTGTGTCTTACAATTTGATCGAGGTCGCACAACAGTTAAAGGGTAATTAAACTTTTGCCCTTTCTATTGTATTATTATAAAAATTATAACTTTCGAAAGAAAATACTTGAGAAAAATATTCTGTTGCAGTTAAATCATTTTGGAGTATATAATTTAGAGAAGGACTTTTTTTTTGATCTTGATTGTAATGCGGTTACTGATATTCGAGTGGATCGTCTACAATGCGAGCTTTGGCATTTGCACCCTAGTATATACCAGTATCAGTATTATCCCCTAGTGTTTCTGTGCTATTGGATATGAGCCGCGTTCCCTACATCTGCATCAGGCAAAGCTTGACTATAGTAAATTACACGTTGACTAAAGCTGACAACTGCAATGCGTGCACTCTGCCTGCCCTTCTGCAAGGGACGTCGTCTGTTTATGTGCCCGGTGAGTTCGGCTATGTAAACCGTACATATAGTCCATGAATTATTGAGAGAACCTTTAATAAAGACTCTCGACATCTCTCGCCAAATACATATAGTCTCCAGTCAAATACACACTGCTCTAAGGAATTTTTCCAATTAATTTTTTGTCGACAAAAAAAAATATGTTGATGTAACATTTTTTTATTATAAAATTTGAAGATAAATCAGTAAAAGATGTTTTAGGAGATGAGAGTGAAATAGACAAGCTTCCGTTTTTTTTTTTTTGAGATAAGAAGTCGGATCTCTGTGAAAAGTTCATAAAGATTTCCAGGGCGGTATCCAAGGAGGCCGTAAATGCATCGCATCCCCGTATATCTTTTCTTTCCCGGAAGGCGGCGTATTACAAAATCCCGCCACACACACCGCTAGTGACTGCCGACTGAATATCAGTGCCAAACACTAGTAGTTATGTATATTAGGGGCAGTAAAACTGATGCAAATTTATTTCAAAATACCAAGCGGCCCCCGTAAAGTTGTTTTAAAACTACCCTCATAAAACGATTTGAAACCTTTCCTCGGCTGGTGAAACTCTATTTCCGCCTTTTTGTATTTAAGCATTATTATATGACAAGCTGATCAGAAAAAAACTTATTAATTACCCTTGTAGAAATTGCCCTATCAGAGCCCTAATAGAGAATGAAACGCCACATCTAATCAGGGACAAATCAGGGCGATCAGAAAATGTGGATTTCTTAATCAGGGCCACATCAGGCGTGGCGTTTCATTCCCTAACAGAGCAGCCTGATCCGACCCCAATCTGGGCCCTGGCAAAATTTTTGCATCTCAAAATATTCGAGATATGAAAATCATTTGTCAGTATACGAAAATTCAGTTCCTTTTTTTAGAATCACTATTCAAATTCTCATTTACATACGTCAATTACTGTTTACATTTTGCTCATTATTATGTTTTATTTGACCGAGTCACGCACCGGTCATTGTCTCAGTATAGAAAATTGTGTTACACACTATATTCACTTACGTCACATATAAGCATGAAAACCGGTTTTGAACAAATCTACTAGAAATTCCCGTGATTATTAATAATCAAGTATTTTATTGCATGGAATTGGTTTAAAGTTACATAATCGAAGTATTTTCTGAAATCTAAACGACTTCTTACATTAATACACGTATTATTTAAGCCAACGATAATGGCAGTTTTTATATTTCTTTTCTTATTATGTGTGCTTGTCACTTGTGGAATGCTGGGAAACATATATGTGTGAAAGATTTATCCAGATACTTTTTTCTCGAAAAGAATTTTGAATTTTCCTTTAAATTCATGATTAATGATTTTAAATTATTTTAAAAAACATGATTGATTATTGCATTAATCAATTTTTAGTTGAATTATGCGTTAAAATAAGTTGCGAATAATGTTAATTAGGTAATTGCAACATGTACTTGACAAAAAGAAAAAAAGTAAAATATATATCTTTAGGTGATAATGTAGAGAATGTTAAATAACTGCTAGGAAGGATTTTTTTTTTAATATTAATAACATCCGTTTAAAAACGATTTAGTTTCGATATTAATATAATTTACATGATATACTACTTTTTTTAGTTTAATCATTTTTAAATCATTATGGAGATTATTATGGGAACTATTCTTAAATAAAATGATTTTTAAACAGGAAACTTGTGTATCCTTCCAATTTCATTTACATATCATCCAATGAAAAATTATATATCGCGACATTTTGCAATAATTTTATTTTATATCGCGTCATGAAAACTAGATCCATTATCGCCTGCATCAGTATTTTCCAGTCCAGCAGTTCCGCGACCTTCAATGCACTGCATTATATATCTATATGTATATCTGATGCTTGAATCCTTGATGGAGAACTAGTCAAATCATTCAATTTCTTCCGCAATCTATAATCATGATGCAAAACTCTTTGCAATGTTTTAAAAATGAAAAAATATTTTCAAAAATTATAGTATTTATTAACATATTATTAATATTTATTAGATACTTGTGTTTATTTTTTTAAATGTTAAAAATAATATTCAATTAAAAGTATAATAATTGAAACTTATTTTGTTTCAAGAAAATAGGGCTTTGTAATTCAAATCTTTTTTACTTTTTTGTATCTGGTTTCTATAAACTTAAATAAGCAGTACAAAAAAATTATTTTTATATTACACTAATCGTATTTTTCTCTAGAAATTGCAAAATTAATCTTGATATCTTGCTTCATATTGTTCTTATTATACCCTCAGGACTTTTTTCCTATTATAATAACTATCCATAACCTTTTCTGACTGTACAATCTTAATCACTGTCCGACAAAAATAATTTTTTTTTTCTCTGACCATGGGATAATTCTGATCAGTTTCGATAGATTTTCTCACGATGGTTACCAAATTTGCTAAGAAAAATTGAACCTAAATTAAAACTATTTTAAACATATTTTAGAACTACATTGAACTATATTGAACCTACAATTGACCTACTTTGAAACTACATTGAACCTAAAATAAAACTATTTTGAACCTATATTAGAAGTACATCGAACTATATTGAACTTACAATGGACCTTATTGAACCTATATTAGACCTATTTTTAAAACTACATTGAAACTACATTGAAACTACATTGAACCTAAATTAAAACTAATTTGAGCCTGTATTAGAAGTACATTGAACTATATTGAACTTACAATGGACCTTATTGAACCTACATATGACCTACTTTGAAACTACATTGAACATAAATTAAAACTATTTTGAACCTACATTAGAACTACATTGAACTATATTAAACAAACAATGGATCTTATTGAACCTAAAATTGACCTACTTTGAAACTACATTGAAAATATTTTGAACCTATATTAGAACTACATTGAACCATATTGAAACTACAATGGACGTTATTGAACCTACAATTGACCTACTTTGAAACTACATTGAACATAAATTAAAACTATTTTGAAACTTTATTAGAACTACATTGAACTATATTGAACTTACAATGGACCTTATTGAACCTACATATGACCTACTTTGAAACTACAAAAAAAACCTAAATTAAAACTATTTTGAACCTACATTAGAACTACATTGAACTATATTGAACATACAATGCATCTTATTGAACCTAAAATTGACCTACTTTGAAACTACATTGAAAATATTTTGAACCTATATCAGAACTACATTGAACTATATTGAAACTACAATGGACGTTATTGAACCTACAATTGACCTACTTTGAAACTACATTGAACATAAATTAAAACTATTTTGAAACTTTATTAGAACTACATTGAACTATATTGAACTTACAATGGACCTTATTGAACCTACATATGACCTACTTTGAAACTACAAAAAAAACCTAAATTAAAACTATTTTGAACCTACATTAGAACTACATTGAACTATATTGAACATACAATGCATCTTATTGAACCTAAAATTGACCTACTTTGAAACTACATTGAAAATATTTTGAACCTATATCAGAACTACATTGAACTATATTGAAACTACAATGGACGTTATTGAATCTACAATTGACCTACTTTGAAACTACATTGAACACAAATTAAAACTATTTTGAAACTTTATTAGAACTAAATTAATCTATATTGAACTTACAATGAATCATATCGAACCTACTTTGAAACTACGCTAAATCTACATTAAACCTTTATTAACCTACTTTGAAACTATGATACACCTACTTTAAACCTACATTGAACCTATACTAAAAATAAATTAAACCTACTTTAAACTACATTAAACCTACATTGAACCTGCTTTGATCTCAACTTTGACAAGTAGAAAATCACACATTTTGACACTAATTTTCTCAGAAATAGAATTTTTTTTCCTTGGAAATTTATAATCACCGTGAGAAAATCTGATCAAAACTAATCAATATAATTAACATTTGATCGTCCAGTAAAAATCGAAGGTCATAGAAGCCTCTTTCGCCTCGTATATATGCGAGAAAGTTGAGGGCGGAAAGTACTAAAATAGTGGGAGGGGAAGTGGTAGAAGGCATAGGGTTGGTGGGGCTCTTGTATCTATACAACTTGGCTATACTACTGTCACTTTGTACAATGTCAGTTTAGTTTCAATCTTACAGCAAGTTTGAAGGCAACGCGTGTTACGGTGTAAGGAAGAATTAAACAAACACAACTTCAAAAACGTGAACCAAAATAATAATTTGTAAAAAAAAATTTTTTCTTTGGAATGGTGGTGTTACTTTATCAAATTGTTTTTTGAAGTCCAGTAGTGTGGTGTGCGGAATGAAGCTAATTTTTGCAGTGATCTGTACGCTAGTTCAATACGCCAATGGTGTTGGACTAGAAGTGATCTATCAGTGGAAATATCTTGATTGGGTATGGCCAAACGTCCCATTAACTGGCAGTGAATTTGTATTTGGTAATGCCTTTACGCAGGATGTTGATGTTGATAGAATTGGTCGGGTCTTCGTAACAAGTCCACGTTGGCTCAAAGGTGTTCCAATTTCACTTTCCACTTTATCTAATCTAGATGGACCTGGAGGTCCTTTGTTACTTCCATATCCTGATTGGACATGGTTTGTCCCCAACACTTGCGAAAGCATCATTTCTGTCTATCGAGTTGCGGTAATTAGATTTTTTTTTGTTCAATATTTTTTTTTTTTTTTTTATATATAAAACAAAACTTTTCGTCTCTTTGTAAATAAATTCTGATATTAAAGGATGGAAAACAAAAAAAAACTATTTCAATTAATTATGAATTGATTAATCAAGAGTATGTGGGTTTGTTTGAAATATATTTTATGAAAATATAGAGATAGAAATTGGGCGCGTAAATAAAGTAGAGAATTATGATTCAATTTGCAAATTTTGCGGCAACCTAATTTTATAATTAATTAAGGGATAATTGCAATTATCACTAAAACATCAATGGAGAACATTTTCCATTAATCTTCTTGATTACAGTATTGTGTATCATTGCATTGAAACATATAATGATATCGGCGAATAGGTGATGATGGATACTAATTACTAGACTAATAATAAACGAGAATTATAGCTGAACGTCCTCCAATGCATGCTACTGGAAAATATATTGCGAAATGTTCATGTAATTGTATGCTATTAATAGATATGCTTTGATTTGTTTTCCACCTCATTCAAAGTTCATCTTATTCTAATCATTTAAAAAAAAAAAAAATCATTGAATTACGTTCGCAGATAAAATATACATATTTTTATTTATAAACTCATGCTAAAATTGGTTACTTGACGACCTTAGTATTTTAATTAGTGTAATAATTAAGAATGTATTTATTGGTAGCAGTATAATTAAAAAAAATTGATTCTGAAAAGAAAATAGAATTAATTTTTAAATATAAATGTTTAGATTGATGAATGCAATCGACTTTGGGTGGTCGACAGCGGAAGGGCTGAATCAAAAGCTGTATGTCCCACAAAGATATTGATCTTTGATTTGAAAACTGATCAACTAATTCATAAATTTGTGATACCAGATTTTCAAACATTTTCGGGGAAAGCATCTTTAGTGACGCCAATTGTTGAAATTGGCAAAACTTGCCTTGATGCATATCTCTATATAGCAGATGTTGAACAAAATGGAATTGAAATTTACGATCTAAAATATGATCGCTCATGGAGATTAAATAATACAAAAGGAAATGCCTTTGGTCCTGATCCTGAAACTGAAGCAATGTTCATCACTATTGCTGGAGAACAATTTGATTTAACTGACGGTGTATTAGGAATGTCTTTATCACCACCAGGATTTTTCGATAGAAGGTAATAGTCAAATTTAACAATTAATTTTTTTCTTAATCAACATAATTATTTTCGAACATTTTAATTTATGAAATAATTTTACTTAAAAAATAGTAATAAATTCGTTATAGAAAAATTATACTTTTCCTTAGTGTAAATTAAAGGTTCGTACGGCTATTTTAAAAGTATATATATAACTAATTTGTAACTAATAACTGAGAGTACAGAATGCACGCGATTGTAATTAGCAACCTTGTTATTTCTGTATACATAAGATGAAAAAAAGGTAACTGCACTTTCAATGTTCTTAACTGATTCATGCAACGTTTAAGTAATAACTTATGTTTTTTTTATTATTTGCTGTGGTTAAAAAAACGCGATTTGTTTGTTTAATATTAGAGATTCATCAAATAAAAGATTTCCAAGAATAGAAGTTGAAATACATTTGGAATTCAAGGATATCTTTTATTGAAGAAAGAATAAATTTTATTATTATAGAGATTCATGTAAAAATATAAAAAGGAATAGAAAAAGGATTATAAAAAAATATAGAAGTCAAATTATTTTTAGATAATTCGAAATTCTCCTTTTCTTTTATATAAATTGCTTTACTATAAAATTTTAAAATTAGGATAGTTATTTTAATTTGAATATCGAGTGTACGATAACTAGCAAATATTTTATAACACAAAAGAGCTTGTCTTATCAAACGAAATTTTATACTTAAAATAATTTGAATTCATTAAAAAATAATTGCCTAATTAATTATTATTATTTTCTAAAACCCTTGTAGAAATTTCCCTATTAGGACCCTAGTAGAGAATGAAACGCTAATCAGGGCCACAAAAGGCGCGAAGTTTCATTCCCTAATAGGGCAGCCTGATCTGGCCCCGATCTGAGCCATTTCTGCAATTTTCGCAATTAATTGTGGAATTCAATAAATTGCAGAAATATTCTACATAATTTTCAATAAAAAAGAAACTGAAATTAATGTAAAAAAAAAAATAAATTATTTACAGATATCTCTATTTCAATTCATTGGCAAGCTTTTACCAGAAATTCACAGACGTGAATTCACTAAAAGAGAGTCTCTATAGGGAGCCTTTAGTTTTCGAATCGATTCAGAAGCGATCGAGTCAAGCTGGTGTTCAGGCGACTTCGCGACGTGGAATTTTATTTTTCCAGCTGGTCCAAAAAACCGCCATTGCTTGTTGGAATATCGAAAAACCGTTTACACCAGAAAACATTGTCACAATTGCACAAGACGAGGAAAAACTTCAATACGTGAGCGGTATCAAGGTTATTGTTAACAAGTACGGTGTCGAGGAATTGTGGTTCAATACAAATAGATTGCAAAAAACAATAAACAAAACACTCAGGCCAGACGAGATCAATTTTCGTATTATACGTGGTAATGTAGATGAAATAATTCGTGGCACTAAATGTGAACCAAGTGGTTTTAGAACAAGAGCACCTGATATCTCATCATGGCAACAAATATGATCTCCAATTAGAAAAAAAAAAAAAAAAAAAACTCGTCATTAGTCTGAGACTGATTTTATTACGAAGCGTTATATATTTAATCGTTCATTGTAATTATATTTTTGTAAATAAATAATTCTCTACTAAAAAAAAAATATTATAATATTAATTATTTTATTATGAATAATTTTGATACTAGAAAAAAAAAGGTAGAACTTGTTGCCATAATAAATTTTTTTTTAAAAATAATTTGTCATTCATTTCTTGTTAAAGAAAAATTTTTAATCTATTTTTAAAGGGAAATAAAATTACTTATGTATTTCATTATCCAATGTTGTTAAGATAATAATGAGGGACGAATTTTAAAATTAATTAATAATTTTAATTGTTTTTGAAATTATTATTTTATCAGTAATTTTTTAATTCTTAATTCCAGTTGACTTGTTGATTGCAAGTTCAGGTTATTGATTGCAACCGATTTTAATTGACTTTAGATTGCAGGTGATTTCAAAATGATTACAATTTTATATTACATATGTATAATTGAATTTAATTTAAAGATTTCATATCCGGTTGCAAAAGGTGTTTTTTTTCAGGCTCAGAGAATCACAATTTTTTTTTTCTTGCATGAATGATAAAAAGAATTATTTTTGAAATGATTGAGAGTATTTCTTTGGTAATTCAAAGACTTCACTTAGTGAATGTATTTCGTTTGAGGAAGAGAGTGAATCTGTTAGTGACTGTCAGTGGTGGTGTGCAACTATTTTGTTAACCATTTCATTGCAGACTTTCAAAACACGACGAATTCTGTAGTTGACGTCAGAATCCAAAGTTTCCTTCTAACGTTAATTCCGTTCCTTACATTCAAGTTTTACCCGGCTTTCGTCAAGTTCATTTGGGAGTGTCTTTATAGAAAACTTGAAACTCCTAAAGTTTTTTATGCAAATAATAATTATGAGAAAAAAAAATTGAAAAAAAAAACTGTTAATAATAAAAAAAAATCATATTATATGTGTTTTATAGGTGATTTTTGGAGCAATCTCTGGTGCGAATTACGATGAGCGAAAAAAAAAAATTTAGAATTGCAGAAAGATGGTGGAATCTCTCTTGGAAGTAATTCGGCACGTTTTCGTCCGTGACTAATTTGGTAAGAATCTCTCGCCCTCTCTATGACTGGATTGCAAGATCAGGCTTGTGGAATGTCGTCTTGGTCGCGCATAGAACGGTACGTGAGCTGAGTCTGGAGCATTCACTTCGCGTGCTCGTAAACAGTACACGCCTATCTAAGCACGTGGACGTCGTAAACAGACGAAGTCGCGAGTCCAGCCAAGCTGAAGAATCGATTATGCTCCCCTTCATTTCAAAAAGATGCACGCGACTCTTTGGAAATCTGCGATACTCAATTGAGACGAATTGCAAAAAATCAGATTTATTTTCATTTTTAACCATTTTTGCATTCAAGAAAATCCAATCATTTAAAATTAAAGTGATTGTAATTTTTTTCACAGCTTGTCTTTGTTTTTTCATGCGGAAAACAGTTTTTCTCTTTTATTTTATCAAGTGAAAGTTTCTCCAAAAAAAAAAATTCCTAATTTTAATTAACGGAAATGTATTTTTGGAATTAAATTAACATGAAATTAAAATTCGGTTTTTTTTTGGAAATAAACTAGTTGCAATTAAAGATCCTTGATCTTGACACTTTCACAATTTGAAATGTAACAATTTACATAAGTTGAAAAAAAAAGAGCTGTCAATGATCATGTTACACGATAAAAAGTTTCCTTGAGGAAACAAACTTTCAGAAGTACATCCTGCTTTGGTGGATATAAGACTCTCGTGTAAGAATTATGGATGGAAAGTAGACTTTTTGTAAAGCATAAAGAGTGTACTCTATATATACTCGAGACGATCACGCAACACCACCATAAATGTCCTTCCTTCTCTTCCTGTCTTTTTTTTTCTTTTTTTGAAACACGATGCCATAACTGGAAATGAAAAACAATTCTGAGGTTTCAGGATATAAATCAATTCAAGAATTAGGGCACAATAAATGAACAAACATGCTGATTTGCACTGGTCTCTTTCTCTTTATGATCTGTAATAAATGTTGATTTCGCCTGTACATATAGTGTGATCAAAGTGAAAGCAATTCGATTCGACTTATTCCAGCTAAACCTTGGAAAATGTTTTTTGCACTTATTTAAATTAATCGTAAAAGTCAATTGCATTTTTTAAATATCTGAATGTCTGATAAGAAAAATATATGCGACACTTTCCGTTGAATTACAACTTGGATTTTTTTTTTAGAAAAAGTTACTGATTTTCTAAAATTATTAGAAATAGCTAAATTAGCATGAAAAATAGATTTACTGGTGAATAGTCTATGACAATAAATATTGTTGTATTTCGAAAAAACAGTTGACCATTTGAATGGGGTTGAAAAATACATTCCACATTTTTGGGGTCAATCCGGCTTAAATATGATGAATAGTTAGAAAACACACGCTGTAGGTGTACAAACAATTGCTGTTTGTGAACTACACCTATTTCACATATATATAGGGAGACTCGATTTTTCACTCCATCTATAGAAAGTAATATTCTGCTCCTGCGTTGTTAGGAAATATTCAAAAGATATAAAATCTCCTATACCCTATGAAGTAATAATTCACCATAGTGAATTCAGTTACATCAAAGTTCGCAAGTTCTCTTTTATTAAAGTTACATAAGTTGAATGTTAAACAAAGACCTTTCTCAAACTTCTATATATATATCCTCAGTTACACAAAGTTTACCATTTTCCGGATAAATAAATCCCGTTAGTTTTTCGAAAATCTGTCTTTTACTTTGTTTCATAAGGGGAAAAAAAAAATTAAAGGACAAAATGTCGTTCGTTACTTTTTTTTCAACGACGTTCCATTGAAGCTTGCACGATTTTTATATATCGATATAGGGAGAAAGATGTGCCTTTTCTTCGTGCGGCCAGAAACAGTTCTTCTTAAACTGAGTTTGGTAAACCTTCTCGTACAAGTCAAACTTAGCGGGCGTTGCTGGCGGCGCGTCGAACTGGGGGTGTAAAGGGCGAAGGCGCCGTAAAAGTTGGCGAAGTCAATTTTGCAGTTGGAGTTGGTAATGCGATTTGTGCCGGAATAAATAGTTTGAGAGGGCCGACTCTCTCTCTCTCTCTCTTTCTCTCTTTTCAGAAAACTCTTTCTTTCTTGTCTAACCTTCAACTCACTCCAAGACTATCCAACTTTTCTGACGCAGGTATATGTCTACGTGACATTCACACTCCGGAAAATCTTCTTAAACTAGGATAATAAAAATGTCTTTCTTTTCGAGCTAAATTGTTTTTCAATATTACTCTTTTACATATACGATATCAAAAATTTTATCCATAAAAATTACTTTTATTTTTAATTTAAAAAAAAAAAACCCCTATCACGGCCCTAGTAGGGAATGAAACGCTACACCTGATCAGGGCCAAAATGTATTTCCTAATCAGGGCCATATCAGGCGAAGCGTTTCATTCTCCTAATAGGGCAGTCTGATCCGGCCCCAATCGGGGCCTTGACAAAAATTCTTCACGGGAAAACGGATCAATTAATCATGAAAGAATTTAATTGATTAAATGAATGAAAATGAATTCATATGAAAATATTTTATAAGTCGTAATATTTACCGACTTTGTGGATATATATTAAAGTTATATACAGCTTTCTGGGCGGCTAATTGTTAGAGGCTTACTTAATCCACATGAACGCAATAATAAGCGCCATCCGTGTGAAATATGGTCGTACTCTTTTGCGTATCTTGGAATCGTGCAAATGAAAACTTACGCTAATTAAACCGTTAATAGCAACCGCATATGTACGTAACGACCATAACGGTTACTTAATCCTGAGAAAATGAAACGTTCGCCCAGCGTGCGTGTAAACAGTGTACCATTGTGTATAATAATTATACCAATGGCGAACCGACACGCGCGTTACGCAAAGTACTTCTCTTTTGTGTTACATTCTTTTTAATTTTACAAAATAAAAAAAAAAAAAAATTCCAAACTTGATATTTAATTGCTTTTTGTAATTTTTCTCCTCCCTCCCATATAGGCATTGATTAAATGTAAACAAAAATTTCAATTATTTTTCCTTGTTTTTTAATTTAACAATTTTTCTAATTTAGTTTGATTGTAAATCTATTTTTCCAAACTAATTGGAATATATTACAGACAAGTGATAAAATAAAACATTTTTTCAATTTTTGATATTCAATTTGGAAATAATAATCCTCCACCTAGTTTTCTCTTCTAGGCCAAAAGACGCGCCACATTGACAATTCAGTGTTGTCCAGTTTTCCTCTCTCGCCAGCGACACACATAAGGCTATTCACTCTATTGAAAATCGTTACTTGTTCGAGTACCAAGCTCCAATTTGCGACGAATTTCAAATGGGACATCAGTTTAATTCTCTTGTACAATAATAATCGTACACTTTGTCCTCTTTATTAATCAAGATTTTTTTTTAGCCTTCCATCTTTTATATTGTTTTTCTTTTTTTTTTTTTATTATAAAATTTTACAAAAATTTTTATTTTAAATCCAAAGAAAAAAAATGAGTGACAACATTTTTTTTTTCAGTCATTTTATCATATATAAATATATAGTACTTTAATTATCGAAAGTGGCAGCAGAAGCTGCAATTTCTTCTAACGATGAAAATCCCACAGTGAGCTCCCGTGGGACCGCTATTTTTCCTTGCCAACCAGACACTACGACGTCGCTTAGCTCATGTTAGTCAAGTAGGATTACCGTAACGTCACCTGAATCTTGTAATGTTTTGTTACAGGCGAAGAACCACACAACATGGCTTCCTGAAGGCGAACCTGAGACCGTTTTCTCTCTCTCTCTCTCTCTCTCTTTTTCTCTCTCATCTACCTCAAAGCCGGAAGAGCGACGGCTCGCTAACAAGAACCTGAAAAGATCTTCCGAGAAAGATCGAGAATGATTTATCACGCAACCACGATTCTCCCAGCCGCTACCCAATTGCATTTCTTCTTTCTCTCATCTCCCTCCAAAACTTCATCCCTTTACATCCTGATCCTTTTTCTACACTCTTTACCATCCATGAGAACCAATTCAATGGTTTTTTTTTCTAATTTTAGTCTTTTTCTCTCCCAATCAACAATCGACGCTACTTCAATGAGAATAAAAAATAGACAAATTTTTAAAATTCTTACAATCACATAAGAAAATGTGGTAGATTTTTAAACTTTCGCCCGCCATTTTGGATTTTGAAAAACTGACAGTAGATTCGTAATTAGCGATCCCAAAAACTCATGAGGAACAAGTTTTAAGCAAATCCGAACGAGTTTTAAACTTTTGACCGCCATATTGGAATCGCCATTTTGGATTTTGAAAAAATTACAACAGATTCGTAATTAGCGACCTTAAAAACCCCCCGAGAGACAGGTTTTGAGCGAACTCAATCGATTTTGCTTCCTCGTGGAGGAAGCTATGTAGTCCTTTCGTTTATAAACTTTTTAAAAATGGTGAAAACAAATTTTCCTCTATATAGAAACATGTTATATGAGATCCTGATCAATTGTCCGGATGTATGTATGTGTGTGTGGATCGTTTTTGTGAACACGATATCTTTAACAGGTTTTAATGGATTTGGATAAAATTTGGTAGGCTTATTTAACACATTAATCTCTCAAAAATGACGAGAGGATTTTTAAAAATACCCCAAAAAAAAAATTTTATCGTCTTTTTTCCAAAAATTTTTTTTTAATTGAAAAAATTTTTAAATCGAAAAATTTAAGGTAATATATAATATAATCGTCTTCTTTAGGTCAAGATGAATCGATTGATATATATAAAGTATAGATTTGATTGAAATTTAAAGAATTAAAGAAAGTTAAAAAATCAAAAATTCTCATTTTAGCTAAAAAATGATGTGTTTATTTAAATTCATGTTTATATATGAAATAATTTTATTCCCTGCATTGAAACGAATTGGTTGGTATATATAAAGTATAGATTTGATTTAAAATTTGAGAATTAATAAAAATTGAAAAATCGAAAATTCATATTTGAGCTAAAAAATTTTGTGTTTTTTTTTAATTCAAGTTGATGAATAAAATAATTGTATTCCTTGCATTAAAACGAATCGATTCGTATATATAAAGTTTATGTTACACTCAAAATTAATTAAAATTTTCTTTATTTTTCAAAAAATTTAATTAATTTAAAACATTTTTAACTCGAAATTTTTTAAATCAATCAATTGAATTGGACAAATTCATTGCTTCCTTCACGAGGAAGCGAATTTTTTGCTTCACACAATGAGGAAGCATAATGTTTATGAAATAAACATAAAGGACCTACTCCTTGTTTACATTGTTCGACCACCATATTGGTTCCGCCATTTTAAATTTTGAAAAACTGACCTCCGATTCGTAATTAGCGATCCCAAAAACCCATGAGGAATAATTTTTAAGCAAATCCGAACGATTTTAAAATTTTCGGCCGCCATATTAGAACAGCCATTTTGGATTTTGAAAAACTGACAGCAGATTCGTAATCAGAGACCTTAAAAACCGCCGAGTAATATATTTCGAGCAAATTCAATAGATTTTTACATTTTTCAACTGCCATATTGGATCCGCCATTTTGGATTTTAAAAAACTGACAGCAGATTTGTAATCAGCAATCCCAAAACCCCTCGAGGAACAAGTTTCAAGCAAATCCAAACGATTTTTAAACTTTTGACCGCCATATTCGAATCGCCATTTTGGATTATGAAAAACTTACAGCAGATTCGATAATCAGCGACCTTGAAACCCCCCCGAGAGACAAGTTTTGAGCGAACTCAATCAATTATTACATTTTTTCGACCACCATATTGGTTCCGCCATTTTGGATTTTGAAAAACTGACCTCCGATTCGTAATTATTGTTCACAAAAACCCATAAGGAAGAAGTTTTAAGCAAATACGAACGATTTTAAAATTTTCGGCCGCCATATTGGAACCGCCATTTTGGATTTTGAGAAACTGACAGCAGATTCGTAATCAGCGACCTTAAAAACCCCCGAGTAATATATTTCGAGCAAATGCAATAGATTTTTACATTTTTCAACCTCCATATTGGATCCAACATTTTGGATTTTAAAAAACTGGTATCGAATTCGTAATTAGAAAAATTTACTATTTTAATGTTCTTCTCTAATGTCAAAACAAATTTGAATAAATTAATAAGATACATTAAAACGTGAATAATAATTCAAAAGTAAAAAAAAAAAAATTTATTTCCTGTAAAATTTTCTAAATTCAAAAATGTCATATATTGCACACGATCTTTTTAGATCGTTCTTAATCAGGTGTGAATTACCAATGCATTTGTATACTCGGTATGTGTGGATGTGTTTGATATAGGACTATTTTCATGTGTGACCCAGTGAAACAACAATGGGCACACAGCACTTTTCCCATCGTCGACTGTTACCGAGAGCGGCCTGTGTAAATACGATACTTCTGTGCAAAGCTTTTCTATGCTTTTCAAGCTCGCTTTAAAAACCGAACCAGAGAAAATATGAAATTTCGTGGTTCGGCTTTCAATTCGCAGTTTGTTCGACGAAAGGCAAACTTTTTTCGCGTCCACTCGAGAACAAACATTTATCCTTCGTATCGTTTTGTTTTGCTTAAAAACAAAAACAAAAAAAAACAAAAAATATACATAAGAAAACAGCGAAAATCAATTGTACCATTTTTCTCTCATCATAGTATTCAATCAACAAAAAATTCTTTTTAAAATAATACAGTCATTTATTTTACTTTTTTCTTTATTTTTCACTTCTATATTTTTATTTTTTTTTAATAATTATTTAGTTTTAATTGAAGCGCAAGGAATAATTTTGTCACACAAAATTGAGGAGTCATGAATTTTTAGAAAAATTTTTTATTAAAATAATTTTTTTATGTTGGCAGTTGTGTAGTTGTATACATATATATAAGGTGATATTTTATCGCGTCACTATGATCATCAATTTAAAGTTCGTTATGGTTGACGATCGATAACGAGAGACTCCACCTCCCTTTACGAAAAGAGGAAACGAAAACTAGCAAAATAGCGGGAATGGGAAAAATGAACGGCTTGATTGGTAGGCGGATCGCAACGGTGATTTGAAGTAATCTATCGGTTCTTGTTACTCCAGACGACGAGTAATAACTGTAATGTTCTTTCTTTAAGAAAACCTGTCGACCCATCGACTTCATGATTCACCATAATTTCTCCCATGAAGCTAGCACAATATTTTCAACCTCCCAAACTGCCTTTTCCTGTTCTTATGTAACGATCCCATATTTTCATTAAATTAATTTTTTTTTTGCACAAATTGATTATAAATACAGTATTTTTAAATAAAGTGAATTTCTCTCTTTTGAAGAAAAAAAATTGATGGTTGAAAGAATTTTAAATATACTTAAGTTAAAAAGAAATTCATTTTGGATAAATTTAACTTGCAAGATATAAGAACGTTAATATTTTTTCTTTGAGTAAATTTTTTATCATGAATTTCAAATTAATTGCTGTAAACATAAAATATATATATATATATATATAAAAGTCGCTAAGATGTCAGAGAAGACGTAGTAAACAGCCCTCGCCAACCGAGCACTAATCACTAAAGAGGTACGCGAGCATAAATAATGTTACGCTTAATGGACTCGAGTAACCCTCGTTAGAAGGTTCGCCTGGCCTTTTAAGCCCGTCAGACCAACCAGGATCAGAGATACCCAAGAGAATTTCGAGAGATGCTAGTTCCTGTGTGAATACTAATAAGTTCCGGAGCTTTGAGAAGCGTCTAAGGTCGATGAAGTCCTCTTGAAGATTGCCATTCGCCAAGAGGATCGCTACCAACAATTAAAGAAGTCATATTAAATCTGAGAAGCTCAAAAAAAAAAAAAAAATTAATTTTTCAAAAGAAAATTATTTTTTCCCCTTTTATAAAGATGGAAAATTAATATAGGCTTTATATTTCTCGATATGGTTATAAAGAAACTGTTTCATATATGAAGCGCAACATAAAATGATGGTGAATGCTTGCCAAGAATTTATTCTCGATATGATACTATCGACTACGAAATTGCATATATATATATATATATAATAGAGCTATGGATATCAATGTTGGCAATAAAAATGAAAAGGAAAGGGGAGGGGAGAAAATAGGACCACGACTCAGTCAGAAATAACAACCTTATAAAAATATCATTCCAGAATCCACAGGATTTCAAGCACACTTACTATCAGAAGCATATCTAGCATGGAAAATTGCCCAAGTTTTCAACAAATTCTAAACTTTCCCTCTACCTCTTCAACTCACGTTTGGCCTAATTAACCATTCTCGATCGAATCGTGACAAGTCGCTTTATTCGAAAATTTTGAAAACTGTACTTGTAAAAGTCAAATTATTCCAATTGAAAAAGAAAACCAAAAAAGCAAATTTCTTTTTCTATTGAAATAAACTTTTTGCCTTATGTTATTTCTACACTAAATATCCTAAATAAGACAAAACGATTATTATAGTTTAAATACTTTTAATAAACAATTAGGGAAGAAGATTAATTTTTAGAAAAAGAAGAAGAAATGAAATGAGATAAAAAGAGAAGTAAATGCCAATTGATACAAAATCGATATATCCCCGGGGTAGAAATTTTCTCATGGCCTAAACCTGGGCCAAATCTGGCGTCCATAAAATTGGCATGAAACGCCTTACCCGATTTGGAACACAAGATGAAGCAACATTTTGATGCTTCCCAGGTTTGGTCCCTATTAGGTGAGGAGTCTCGAGTCAGGTGTTTTAACAACTCGTGCAGAAATTTTGCCAGGGCCCAGATCGGGGCCAGATCAGGCTGCCCTATTAGGGAATGAAACACCGCGCCTGATGTAGCCCTTATTAGGAAATCCAGATTTTCTGGTCGTCCTGATTTGGCCCTGATCAGCATTTCATTCCCTACTAGCGCCCTAGTAGGACAATTTCTACTCGGGGAGACCGAAATTTCTAATAACTTTTAAATGTTTTAGATTTCGTACACTTGAGAATGCATATGTGCGATATAAATCAGAACGATGTCTTTATTTGAAATCCGTGAAAGATGACATGAAGAGATAAGTCCCTTACGTGACAGATTGGAAATATCTCGAAGGAATACGTCGACTGAAAAAAAAGCGAAGCACATATAGAAAAAGAGAGGTGGTATATTATTCAAATGTGAATTCCGTGATATCCAAGTTGCAGATCTATTGCAATATCCAAGGCTTATATATATTCTCAAACATTTCTGCTATATGGATCGTGGCATACAAATAATATCCCATTATTATGTTAACGTGGAAGACTCGTTTCTCTCTCCCTCCCTCTCTCTCACTCTCTCTCTCTCTCTCTCTCTCTCTCTCTCTCTCTCTCTCTCTCTCTCTCTTTCCCAAAGGGAGTGTGCGGTTGGATGCAAAACTTGCATACTACACGGTTCCTGTTATAATGTAAGGAAATATATATATATACACAAATACGAAACTGTTTTTCCAATATAATTCTCAAGGCGGGAAAAACGACACTCCTTTTCTGGCGAGAAGCTCTGTATATCCATTATTTTCATAACACTGAACGACGTCGCTTGTGAGAAGCCCATAGAGAATACGGCTGCCATTCCGAATTGCAGTGAAGATTCCGCCAGATGCTCGATTTTCCCGCGCTGTATAAAACAGGAAATGGACGGGACGCTAACATCCTCGTCAAGCATTTTCTTTTCTTCGACTGACTTCATTTTAGAGTACTTCTTTCGTTTTAATATATATATATATATATATAGAAAGAGAGAGAGAGAGAGATAGTGAGTTTTGTTCGTTCAGTGACCTTTATTTCCTCAAACGGAAATTATCTTCATTCGCCTTCCTTTTTTTATGAGCTTCCTTACAATGTCTTTCGCCTTTGGCAAATAAAGTTTAAACGAAATAGCTAGTGTTTGGTGTTTCTGCTCAAGTTTAAATTATTTATTTATGAAACTCACTTTTATCATTAAAGAAAAGGCTATAAACAAAAATTTTGGAAACAATTTTTTTTGTCTGGCTGAAATTGTCTATTACTACTGTTGCTGTTTATAAAAATCTACTTTGCTCAACATATATTAAAATTATAAATATTATTTATATTATAATATAAATATTATTTATATTATAATTACATAAAAAATTATAACTAACATAAAAGTACAAGTACTTATTTAAGTCTGACTGAAAATGTCTTTTACTACTGATAAGAAACTTACAAGAATTTTGTTTCTATTCCTTTAGTGACGTGTGTTTTCTCAAATGGAAATTATCTTCAGTCCTTTTTTCTACTTTATGAGCTTTCGTCCAATATCTATTGTTTCTGTCAAATAAAGTTTAAACGAAAGAGAATGTTTAGTTCTGCGCTCAAGTTTAAATGATTTATTTTGACGAGACACTTCTTTTTACGCTTTTGTTTCTTACATCTTTTTTTAAGAAGAAAATTGGCGAACTGTTTTCTCAATAATTTGGAGTTAAAATTTAGTAAAAATTGTTTAAAAATAGTAAAAACATCTACATTTTTTATTACAGAATCATTAAAAAAAAAAAATTGAAATACTAATTTTGATCGAAAACCCTCTTTTTTAGGGTTACTAAAAATTTTTATTCCTTAGCAATCGTTGCTTAGGATCTTTTGTCCTTAGCAACCGTTGCTAAGGAAAGAAGATCCTTAGCAAATGTTGTTAAGAATTTTCTTTCCTTAGCAACGGTTGTTAAGAATTTTTATTCCTTAGCAACGGAAGCTAAGGATATAATTCCCTTAGCAACCGTTGCTTAGAATTTTTTTTCCTTAGCAACGATTGCTAAGAATTTTTATTCCTTAGCAACGGTAGCCAAGGATTTTTATTCCTTAGCAACGGTAGCTAAGGATTTTTTATTCCTTAGTAACGGTAGCTAAGGATTTAATTTCCTTAGCAACCGTTGCTTAGGATCTTCTTTCCTTAGCAACGATTGCTAAGAATTTTTACTCCTTAGCAACGGTAGCTAAGGATTTTTTATTCTTTAGCAACGGTAGCTAAGGATTTTTTATTCCTTAGCAACGATTGCTAAGAATTTTTATTCCTTAGCAACGGTAGCTAAGGATTTTTTATTCCTTGCTTAGGATCTTTTTTCCTTAGCAACGGTTGCTAAGCATTTCTTTTTCCTTAGCAACGGTAGCTAAGGATTTTTTATTCCTTAGCAACCATTGGTTAGGATCTTTTTTCCTTAGCAACGGTTGCTTAGGATCTTCTTTCCTTAGTAACGATTGCTAAGAATTTTTATTCCTTAGCAACGGTAGCTAAGGATTTTTATTCCTTAGCAACGGTAGCTAAGGATTTAATTTTCCTTAGCAACGGTTGCTAAGGATTTTTTATTCCTTAGCAACCATTGCTTAGGATATTTTTTCCTTAGCAACGGTTGCTTAGGATCTTTTTTCCTTAGCAACTGTTGCTAAGGATTTGTTTTCCTTAGCAACCATAATAATTAAGTAATATTATTACGCCATGCACCTGCTTTTCGCATATTTTTTTTTTATAACAAACGTTGTCAGTTATCAAATAAAACAAATGACTTTTAACAAAACGATGAAATAATCAATTCATTAATAAACTTTTGAAAGTTTATTCATTAGCCAATTATTTTGTAATTAAGTGCGAAAATACTTTTGTCGCGCTATTGGTGCGGAAACTAAAGGCATTAAAACGTCCAGAGAGAGAGAGAGAAAGAGAGAGGGGGTGGTCTCAAAGCCAGGACCAATGTGTTGTTATCTTTCGATGCATAAATCCCGAGAGCATTGTCTTAAGCCCATTAACCAGTTCCGACTCTCATCCCACGAGTCGAATACAGAGAGAGAGAGAGAGAAAGAGAGAGAGAGAGAGGGAAAAAATTGGCCAAAAGAGACGATAAACAACGGCTCTCTATTCATGGATTTCCGCGTCGTACTGTTGTACTCTGCCTCCGCCTGCAGAGGCTCTAAACAGAGCAATCAATCTTGCCTTAATGAACTCTTAATTATTTCGAGGACATGCTAGGTAGGGAGAGGAAGGGGGAGGAAACTGCCCGTATAATGGTGGCGCAAAGTGCGCGCAACCGAGAGGGAATCTAGTCGTCGGAGGTGGAATCGTGGTCCGGAGGTGCTATTAGATAAATATAGGGGAGAAACAGCGTGGAGGGATGCAACGAAAATGAAAATAAAGGACACTCTTAGTATAGAGGACACTGGGATTTGCTTTCAGGATATGTGTTCGTATGTGTGCGCAAAAGTTGCAGGGGGAATAAAGCGGGGCTCTCTCTCTCTCTCTCTACTCCAAAATTAGGACATCCAATCAAAAGGTCACTCAGTCGCCTTCCTAATTAGAAGCTCCTACTCTAATTTACATCACCTCTTTAAACGAACGAATATTTTTTTTTTTCATATTCATTTCCTCTTTTTTTGCCATAGTTATGAAAAGCATTTCGAAAAATCAGAAAAAAAAATATTGTAAAATTAATAAGTAGAAATAAAAGAGATATATATTCACAACCATTTGAAAATGTACAACTACAATACGTTTTGTAACTTCCACGAATGAGAAATTCTTTGCATTTGACATTCTAGTTTTCTTGAATGTGAAATTCATGTATAAAGAAAAATTTGGGTATATATATTTTTTCCGTGAAATTGTTGGCATAAAACCTCATGACACAAAAAAAGGAAGATATACTTATTTGTGTACTTCCCAAAGGGAGTGCATAACCTGCTGCAAGTTAGTGAGTATAAAAGGTGAAGAAGAAGGAACAAAGTGAAATATTTGCGAATACCGAGGAATACAGAAAGCTGACGAAATACGGGACGATTCTGGCTTTGCATAAATTTCCTCCAAATTCCCTGCTGCCACAAAGAAACTCTTATTCGCAGTCCCGAGGGCGTTGCGAACAAAGCCTTTCGCTACTTTTGGGATCTATCGTTGAAGAAACCAGCGATTTTCTTTTTCGCATTTTTTTTTTTTTATTATTCCCTAATATTATGCTATACACACAAATACCACATTATGTTTAATAACAGATCCCATTAGTTCTGTTGGATTTTTAATAAAATTCCAAGCAAGTGTGTTTTAATATGTATCTTAAAAAAAAAATGCGCTATTATTAAAATACTATTTTGTAAAATCTTTTTTAATTCGAATCCAAAGAATTTATTTAATGGCTCATTTGGATAGGAGGAGATAAAATTTTATGCAAGAATAATTTTTTTTATTTCTCATACGCAAATGAAAAAAAGGTTTAATAAAAGAAAATTGTGCAGTTTTAAGAAAAAAATTGAAAATTTAAAAAATATTTTTTTTGAAATACTATTTGCTTAGATTATTGCTACTTATTTTATTAATCGATGTCGAATAATATATATTTAAGATAAATTTTTCATATCTTGAGAAAATTTTCTATTTTAATCAATTGAACATGTTCAAACTGGAGTTTGCAGAGACAAGAAGGACTCTAATTGAAGAGAAGTGTTCGCAAGTGGTTATGTTGGCTGAACAGAGGCAGCGAAGAAGATATCGTGTTTCCTGTGAGAGAGTAGAGTCTACTAATTAAGTTAGACCATTCTTGGATGCTCGGTAAAGGTTGTCTGTATAGTAAAAAAAAAAAGAGAAAATCTACTTCCAAAGTAATTGAAAATGCTAAAAATATATTTACATTTCTCAATTACATATTTATATCGCGGTAATTTATTTAAATCAATTAGAATTTATTTTCTGTTTTATCAATTTATTTATTATTATATTATAAATATTAGGCAGAATATTAGATTTAAATTTTCTATTTTTTAAAGAAGTAAAAAAATTTCATCCATTATAAAAATAAAGATTAATTTTAATATAAGTGTCAATATAAAAAAAAAAAAAAAAAAATTGAGAATACAATAGAAGACTGTGAAATGACTTGAAGGTATTTCGCTTGCGCAACATGAGCTCAACTCGATGAGTAAAATGTTAGATCGACCTGAATGTCTAATGGAGAAGGCAAGTCCGCTGTCCGATAACGAAATTATCTTAATCCGGTATATCGATTGACAGTTAATCGATCGTGTGGCTTTGCTTTTGATAGCGCGATTCGCAATATGCGAGTTTTATTCACTATATATAAAATTATGTCGATGACACTTTACTTTTCAACATTCTAAATCAACTCACAAGTTTTGACAAATGAGATTCGTGCGAACAGACACTATTAATGCACTAAGATAAGGTCGTCCTTGCCAGTTCAATGAAACTTATCTGTGTTTCAGAACATTCGAAGATTGTATTATATATGCACACATACACCTACACAAAAACGATTGTACATATATATATGACTTGTACGTGCTGGACATGCCGATTCATATCCGCGGGAGTTTTTAATATTCATCTCTCGAATAATAGAAATTTTATTTTTTTTCCCAAAAAATTTTCAAAAAAGAAAAATAAATTTGACAAATGAATTTGTAAATTTTATTATATCCAAGTTTTAATAATAATTTATTACATCTATAAAGTAAGAAAAAGTAATTTTTTTCTAAAAATACTGTCTCGTGTAGAAATTTTGCCAGGGCCCAAAACGGGGCCGGATCAGGCTGCCCTATTAGGAAATAGACGCGCCTTATGTGACCCTGATTAGGAAATACCCATTTTCTACTCGCCCTGATAAGCGTTTCATTCCCTACTAGGGAAAAAGGGCAATTTCTACACAGGGTCCTAAAGTGGAAAAACATACGTAAATGAAGTCACTTAGGTATGTTTTTCCGTCTTAGGGAATAGTAAGTAAATAAATAAAATAATAAATAAAAGAATTAAAAAATAGGAATGGTAAATTTTTTTTTTTTTTTTTTTTGAAAAATCGTTTCAATAAAGAAGAATAAGAAAAGATATTGGAGCATGGAAGTTGAATGAAGTAAAGTTTTATTTATTTTTTTTTTTATTTCCAGATCTATATATGAAAAAAAGTAAAAGGAGAAACGAGAAAGAAATATTACATTTTTGGAGGAGAATATTTGCAAGACTTGAATTTTCATTTGGAGAAGAAAATATGAGAGATTGTCGCTTCTAGGAAAACTGAGGCACGTATATGACCTAGAGAATATATACTTTGGCACAAGCGTGCACTCGTGGATTCGGATATGAAGTGAGTGAGAGTGAGAGAGAGAGAGAGAAAGAGAGAGAGGCAGATTCGGGAACGATGGACGTGCGCCGTCAGGATTTATTAGCTTAATCTGCTTAACTCCGGTGACACCCCCCCCCTCCTCCTCCTCCACCCCTACCGGTGGCCCACTCTATGTTTCGTGGCTATGCCATTATTCTCTTCGCGTCTGAGCGAGGATGAAAGCTGATGGACTTACTTTCCACTTCCAAGATTCCAGCCTTTATTTCCTGTACTCCTTTTTTTTTTTTCTTTTCTTTACTCAAAATTTAAGAGAGAGAGAGAGACGGAAAAAGAGAGAGAGAGAGAGAGAGAGACTGCCTTTGTGCTTTTACATTATATATAGAAAGCCGAAAATGGAAGAGTAACTTGATTAGAAAAATAAATAGGAAAAGTTTTAAACAACCGACACTGTGAGTAATTTGCAATTTCTAGCTTGGCACTCTCGGCTGGCTGAAACTCTGATATTCTAAATGGATTTCGAAAACTGGGTTGAGTCACACATAGGTTTTAATATATGCATTAGACTAGAACTATTTTACTTTCGTGTTAACCATTTTAATCCTTTACGAAGCTTTATATAACACACCTTTTCAATTTAGCTTTAAATTATTATTATTATAAGTAGTCCTTAATAGCAAAGAAAAAAAAAAGGAGGGAGAAAAGTTTTTCTCAAAAATCAGTATGAAATGATAAAAATGTTAATTGCATTTATCTTCCTCTTTTTTTTATCCTGATAGAATGATGTATGCATGCGCCATCATCCTCTCGTGTCTTCATACACTTATCCAACCCTCGAGGAGACGAGACGCAAGAGAGCGACTAAAATCGATATTTAAGACTGTCTGCTGCCCGTGAAAATTTAATAACCCGCCACCCCGAAGTATGGTACACTTCTGAGCCTGCCGAACACGTGTGAGAATGTTCGTCGCGTGACGGCGATATTAAATCTCGGTTCGGAATAATTAAAAGCTTCGAGCGGATGTGAAAGGAATCGCTATAGAAAACTTAAAGCATATATATATATATATATATATGGGGCATTCCACGTCAACGAGAGACCCCCCGCCCCCAGAACAGATTTAAATGAAAAATGTTCAAATACGGCTTAAAATTTAGGTAATTACATCTACTTTAAAATGCAAAGTGGCAAAATAAAAAATTCAAGATGGCGGATCCAATATGGCGAAAGAAGTAAAAAAAAATGCTTGAATTCACTTGAAATTTGTTACTCGGGGGTTTTTAGGGTCGCTGAACACAAATATGACATCAGATTTTTAATATTAAAAATGGCGGATCCAATATGGTGGCCGATTTTTAAAAATTTTAACAAATTTCAATAAAACGTATCTTATGGTGCTTTGTAGGGTTGTAAAAAGTTCTAAAGGTTTTAAATTGAATTAGAAATTTAGGTAATTACGCCTACTTTAAAATGCAAAGTGGCAAAATAAATAATTCAAGATGGCGGATCCAATATGGTGAAAGAAAAAACAAAAAAAGCTGTAATTCAATTGAAATTTGTCACTCAGGGGTTTTTAGGGTCGCTGAACACTAATCTGACATCAGATTTTAAATATTCAAAATGGCGGATCCAATATGGTGGCCGATTTTTAAAAATTTTAACAAATTTCAACAAAACGTATCTTATGGTGCTTTGTAGGGTTGTAAGAAGTTCCAAAGGTTTTTAATTGAGATAGAAATTTAGGTAATTAGACATACTTTCAAATAAAAAATGGCCAAACACAGAGATTTCATAATGGCGAACCTAATATGACAGAAGAAGTAACAAAAAAAAGCTTGAATTCAATTGAAATTTGTCCCTCGGGAGTAAGATAAGTAGGTTACAGCCAATAAATGGAGGACTAGTAGTGAAATTTAGGTACCAACTAGTAAAAGTAAAAAAAGTTATAAATCCAACTAGTACAAGTAAGACACATAGCTTCCAAACAATTGAGGCAAGGCCAATGTAGGTACCAAGTAGTAAAAGTAAGAAAGGGTAATAATCCAACTAGTAAAAGTAAGTCATAGGTTCCAACTAGTAAAAGTAAGAAAGGCTAATAATCCAACTAGTAAAAGCAAGAAACAATAAAAATCCAACTAGCAAAAGTAAGACACATAGGTTCCGACCAATTAAGGCAAGGCTAATTTAGATACCAACTAGTAAAAGTAAGAAAGTGTAATAATCCAACTAGTAAAAGTAAGAAAGGGTAAAAATCCAACTAGTGAAAGTAAGACATATAGAGTCCAACCAATTAAGGCAAGACCAATTTAGGTTCCAACTAGTAAAAGTAAGAAAGGGTAAAAATCCAACTAGTGAAAGTAAGATGTAGGTTCCAACTAGTGAAAGTAAGACATATAGAGTCCAACCAATTAAGGCAAGACCAATTTAGGTTCCAACTAGTAAAAGTAAGAAAGGGTAAAAATCCAACTAGTGAAAGTAAGACATATAGAGTCCAACCAATTAAGGCAAGACCAATTTAGGTTCCAACTAGTAAAAGTAAGAAAGGGTAAAAATCCAACTAGTGAAAGTAAGATGTAGGTTCCAACTAGTGAAAGTAAGACATATAGAGTCCAACCAATTAAGGCAAGACCAATTTAGGTTCCAACTAGTAAAAGTAAGAAAGGGTAAAAATCCAACTAGTGAAAGTAAGATGTAGGTTCCAACTAGTAAAAGTAAGAAAGGGTATAAATCCAACTAGTGAAAGTAAGACATATAGAGTCCAACCAATTAAGGCAAGACCAATTTAGGTTCCAACTAGTAAAAGTAAGAAAGGGTAAAAATCCAACTAGTGAAAGTAAGATGTAGGTTCCAACTAGTGAAAGTAAGACATATAGAGTCCAACCAATTAAGGCAAGACCAATTTAGGTTCCAACTAGTAAAAGTAAGAAAGGGTAAAAATCCAACTAGTGAAAGTAAGATGTAGGTTCCAACTAGTGAAAGTAAGACATATAGAGTCCAACCAATTAAGGCAAGACCAATTTAGGTTCCAACTAGTAAAAGTAAGAAAGGGTAAAAATCCAACTAGTGAAAGTAAGACATATAGAGTCCAACCAATTAAGTCAAGACCTATTTAGATTCCAACTAGTAAAAGTAAGACACATAGGTGAAGGTTAATGAAGGCAAGGTCAATTAGGTTCCAACTAGTTAAAGTAAGAATGCGTGATGATGAAACTAGTGAAAATAGGACATATAATTGTTTAAGGCTTAAAAGGTAGGGCTACTTAATGTGGCAAACATTAAAAGTATAATTTAATATGAAAGAACATTTCCATTTTGAGAATTTGAATATCTTTTTATTAACAATTGTTGATTTTCCTGAACAATGAAGGAATGATTTTTTAATATTTGCGGGACTGGTGGAGCTTCACTGAACCTTTTTTTCAGAAATCTTTCTTCTTTCTCATGCATTTGTTTGCTGTAGTAGAAAACTGTTATACTTGTGAAATGATTTTGACTCCATTTCACAAGTTTGTCTACTGATAAAATGGCATCAGATGGCTTAAGTAAAAGACTGGTTCGTGCAGCTTCTCGTTTAAACAAAGCTCCAACACCATCTGATGCTCCTTTTCCATGTGCTGTTGCATGGACATGCCAATCAGCTCTAACTCCAAAGTCTTTCTCATGATGAATTAAGTTCTTCATCTGAAATTTATTTTTGAAGTGTTGCTTGGCCCCATCGCTAAAATAAATTATTTTCTTTACGTCCATGTTTTTTTTTAAATAAGGAATCAACATTTTTTGGATGGTATAAACTGCTGCAGTATCATGACGTGTGCTTTCTGATAAAAACACAAAACTTTTGTGCTTAATCTCAGAAGCTTCTTTAAAATAACACACAACAGGAAAGACTGTGCATTGTGTGTTATTAAAATGAAAACCTTGAGATGCATCTTGAGCAACGTACTTATAGTTTTCTGAAAAATCCAAAACAACGAGTACTTCACCATCTTCTAAATTTGCTTTCTTAGCACTAAAAAATTGCGACTGCTGTTTCGATAGGAATGAATGCGGTTTTAATAGTAAAAACTTATTTCTAAATTCTTCTACAAATTCAGCTGTCGGGACAATTTGTGTTTGCAATGTCGATCTGTCCGTGCCTGCCCATGCACTGAATTGTACATGGTTGACATTATTCTCATCTAATAATTTGAGCAAGTATCGACAAGTGTTTTCAATGCTTGGGCATTCATCACAGTCACCAAGATAGCAAATTTCTCTCGGATGTTCGCAAGTTATTTGTCGTAAGACATCTTTGTAATTTTGAATCGGATTTTCAGAATTTTTTGTTAATTTTTCAATGTTAATCGCATCTAACAATAACTTGCAATTGTGATGAATTATGCAGACGCAAACGGAATGAGTTCCACTGGCACCAGCAAGGATGCACTCTTTAGGACGAAGAAGTGCAAATTTGCTAAAGCCTATAGGAAAGTCTTGGTTACTTTCCTTATATAAGCAAAATAGCCCCTTCAAATCTAAGAGTAAAAGACGTTTCTGTACCAATGAACGACCGTTTTCATTTTTAACAGAAACAACATCTTTCTTTCCAGGCATTATCCTACTATTTTCGTCACTAATGTAGAAGTTTACTACATTTTCTACAGTAGAATTTGATAATGATTTTCCAGCCTTCAATGTAGTTTCTGCCAAAATCCCATTTGCCTCTCTAAGGTCTTTACCTTTCTTTGCAAATGACCAACTACAGTCAAATTCTTGTGCAATTTTATTGGGACTCCATGCTTTTGGTAGTATAGTGAGAATTCGCAATTTTAATGGATCAGTATTTCGCAAAGTAGAAAATTTTTCTTTCAAATCGCTCAGCATACTTTCCAATTCGATTTCTCTTTCTGAACGAAAATGATCATCACCTACCACCATTTCATTCATTTGAGGCTCTAACATTTCAGAGACTTCACTCTGAGTTAAAGACTCAGCTTTTTTGCGTCTACATTCCCCACAGACTTTAACAAAATCGGGAAAATCAGGAAATTTTCGTTTCATTGCGACAGATATTTTTCTTAAATCTTTGCCTTTGTGATTCAAGACACCAAAGGCCTTGTAAGGGTTGCAACATCTGTCACCATGTAAGCCGCTCTTACTTTCCATCCTGATCAAAAAATCACACGAAAATTGCAGAAGTCAATCCAAACAAAATGTAAAAAGATTGGTGTTTTGACAATATTCGAATAAAATCAATTAACAGAATTTTTTGAAAATTGTGCTGTCAGAAATACAATAAATAAATTCTGCAAAGAAAACTATTAAATGTTTGGAAAACGAAGCAATGTCATTTGCTTTTACAAACATATGAAGAGCGCCGGAGCACTCTCAAATGTTTCTCCTATTTTTTATATATTTCCGAATGTCGATTGTTTTTGATATATTATATTCGTTAGCGAATGTCAATTGTTTCTAAAAACAAATTAAACTTTTTTTTTGTTCAAATATTTTTTGCTTTATCAATTTAGTGATAAACTTGAGCGAGAAAATCGAGAAATAAAAATAAACGAGCGATCCTATATTTTTTTGTTTTTAAATTCTCATTTCCTATCGTCTCAAATAATTGAAATCTGGTAATCTTATTATAAAATAAGCATTTATTATGTGAAAGTAAAAACTTCATAATTTATTATTAAACAAATACTTAAGGATTACATACAGCAAATATAGTTTTAATTATGTGTATGACATTTTTTATATACAATTTCCTACTGGGTATACAAAATTTCCAAAAAATCTAGTTTCTAGGATTTTTTCTTCGTTTTGAAGAAATCAATTTTTTTTAATTTTTCTATTTCGAAGGTTAATTTCTTGGAGTTTCGAACTCTAATCTCAATTACAAATCTGTGGTTAGTGCACTAACCGTTTTTATAAAAATTTGTAAAGTTTGATTAAACTTGAAATGTATAAAATAATTATTGTTTACATTCATGTTTACTGTATAACATTAACCTGTTGCGAATCTAAAATAACCCGAGGGACAAATTTCAATTGAATTCAAGCTTTTTTTTGTTACTTCTTCTGTCATATTAGGTTCGCCATTATGAAATCTCTGTGTTTGGCCATTTTTTATTTGAAAGTATGTCTAATTACCTAAATTTCTATCTCAATTAAAAACCTTTGGAACTTCTTACAACCCTACAAAGCACCATAAGATACGTTTTATTGAAATTTGTTAAAATTTTTAAAAATCGGCCACCATATTGGATCCGCCATTTTTAATATTAAAAATCTGATGTCATATTTGTGTTCAGCGACCCTAAAAACCCCCGAGTAACAAATTTCAAGTGAATTCAAGCATTTTTTTTTACTTCTTTCACCATATTGGATCCGCCATCTTGAATTATTTATTTTGCCACTTTGCATTTTAAAGTAGGCGTAATTACCTAAATTTCTAATTCAATTTAAAACCTTTAGAACTTTTTACAGCCCTACAAAGCACCATAAGATACGTTTTATTGAAATTTGTTAAAATTTTTAAAAATCGGCCACCATATTGGATCCGCCATTTTTAATATTAAAAATCTGATGTCATATTTGTGTTCAGCGACCCTAAAAACCCCCGAGTAACAAATTTCAAGTGAATTCAAGCATTTTTTTTTACTTCTTTCGCCATATTGGATCCGCCATCTTGAATTTTTTATTTTGCCACTTTGCATTTTAAAGTAGATGTAATTACCTAAATTTTAAGCCGTATTTGAACATTTTTCATTTAAATCTGTTCTGGGGGCGGGGGGTCTCTCGTTGACGTGGAATGCCCCATATATATATATATATATTTGTGTATAAGTGATGGGGGTTGTCGGTATTTTGCAGTTCATCCCGCCAATATAATTGCGCATGTCGATTTCTTCTTTTTTCAGAAAAATTTATTTTTATTTCAACTTTGCCATTTCAGTCTTCAAAAAAGAATACTGTATGAAAAATTAACAACTTCACGTTACTCAAATGATCCTAACTGTAATTTTATGTAAACTTATGTTGCGCCATCTGTTGTCGCAAAGGTGAACAATAAAACATCAGCGCTGCTGTCTGAAGAATTATTATGGCGCCAAAATTTAAAAAGCATATAAAAAATACCTTTTTAGTTAAAAATTGAAATAAAATAAATATCATTAATAATTTTAATTGTTGGCTCTATTAGGGCAAATTTTGAGCCATGGACGCTGCCTTAAGGTAGCCAAATTTTTTTTTTTCACGCTGCTGTATCAACGAGCCGCGCAGAAAAAGTCGGATGGTTGCATTAAAGATTTTTAGAAGGACATTTCCATGGACAATCTTTGCACTTGAATGCATTCTGCATCTTTCATTTCCAACGATTGAGAAAAACGATTTCCGATAATTCACTATATATACGAGTTCACTTCAAAATCTTTATATACCTATGTTCTTTAGTATATCAAAGTTCGGCTTCATATTTCAAGTCAATTTTTATTCGTTCTGCGATCTAATGTCACGTAATATGTAAATACTTGTTTTTAATGTACATTTTTTGTGTGTCAACAAATTTTTTTTTTTCTATTTTTATAATCAGATAAAAGTAAAATTAGAAAAAAAAGACTGTAAAGTGAGTAAAAAGAGTTGTTTTTTAGTATCATTAATTTTATACTCCTATTAGTAATAATGCAACGCCTTTGGAATACTTAAATAACTATTTTTAAAGAAAAAAATTACAGTCTACAGTAACAATTAGTTTGTAGTAAACTGAAATGATCTTAGAAAACATTAAATATTTTTCGTAATAAAAGAAACCAATAATACATGTACTTAATGTTTATTAGTTATTAAATAATTTTTTTTTTTCCTCAAGAATTCATAATTTTTGCACTCTCTGCACGTAGCAATTTATAATTAGTTGGTCAATACCAATGTTTAAATAAATTGGTAACAAAAAAGTAAGTAGAAGCATAAAATTAATTATCATTTATGTACAGCGATCGTCTAATGGAAAAAAAACTCATTAAAATTGCGATGCAAAAAACAAATATACAGGAAATAATGTTTTCATATTTAAAAAGGTGTCATTTGATGTTAATGAATGTGCCTTATTGGGAAAATACAATTTTCTAGAACAAGGTCTGTGTCCTCAAAAAGTAAATTACTTTCATGTATACACATGAGATATTGGGGTCAGATACTAGTCATTATTTGACTCTTTACGTAGACTCGCAAAAATTATTAATGTCATCATGCTTTGACCTTATGAAGTAAACTGGGTTTATAGCAAGCGTATACGAAGAGAGATAAACTATATCTTCTTCAATTATCATTACTCGTGATGTGACTTGTAATTAATTACAAGAGAAGGCACTTTCATTTCTCAGTTCTCTAGCTTTTTTTTTTTTTTTTGAAAAAAAACGACAAAATTAGAGTACTACAAACATAATAACATTTTTTTTTTATATAATGAATTAAAATGTAATTACAAAATTAGATGTAAAATTATGATTAAAAATTAAATTTATACAACAAACTAAAAAAAAAGTAGATTATATAAATAGTTAATAAATGGAGTAAAAATGTAACATTGTTATAAATGTTTAATTTAATTTATATTCTGAGAAATTTTATACATTTTATAATGTTAAATTATATAAAAGTTAATAAAAAAAAAAACTGGAAAAAATTGACTGGAAATAGAATTAAATTTATTGGAGTGTCCTTCTTTGAAATAATTATAAATAATTAAAATAATCCCCAACCTATAAATTTTTTAATAATGCTTCAATATTTTTTGTTTTAATTATTTGTTTGCTTATAAAAAGAATAATAAAAAAAAAAAATTTACAAAAACTTCGAGAGTTATTTTCAACAAAGATTTTCTTTCAAATTCAAGTATACTTGAAAAAGTCTCTTGTAACAAAGCTAGATATGCTTTTGTCAACAAATAATTTTTCATCGTTTTCAAATTCAAAAAAAAAAGATGGAGAACGTTTGTTATAACTAACAATGATTCATATAATAATCCACCTTTCCACTTATTTTTACTTTTCTTTCTTTCTTTTTACATTTAAAATAAATTATTTAAAAAATAAATTATAAACAATATAATAATTTCGGAGATTTTTCAATTTTTTTTTTTTAAACAGAGAAGTGTCGTAGAAAGCAGATTCATATATTGGTGGGACAGTGTGCTAATCGAGTTTTCTCGAATATAATTTCCCTTAAGTGCGGTCGATGCGAAGTGGTTCACGTGGGCGATTGTCGGTATAAAAGCCAGAAAGGAGGAACAAGACCCGAATCGAGGTAAACTCGAAGATTAGCAAAGAGCCACCGAGTGAGATAAATCGTCGTGTCAGAAACGGTAATAAATACGAGCTAATTGAATTCGCGTTTGCCTACCGAAACTCGCGGGACCCCTTGGGCCCCACACCCTCTCTCTCTCTCTCTCTCTCTCTCTCTCTGGCACGGTGCGCTTTCGCCTCTCGCCCCGGCAATGGCGTTGAATTATTATTCCGCTTTGTACCTACATCCGCGAATATTAATATCCCAACTCTTGACTTAATTGCACAGAATGGATTTTAGACGTAGCGCACCACCACCATCTTCAACCAACAAGCTCTGCCAAGAGAGAGAGAGAAAGAGAGAGAGAGAGAGAAAGCGGGTGCATACAGAACGAGCAAGCGCGATTTTCTTTTGTCCGTGAGGCGTTCTACCGACAATATCGTCGCTTTAATCCCCCTTTCGGTGTAAGAGGTCCAAGAAGAATTCAGCCAACTGTGTCGATGAACGAACATTCAAGCACCTAAGCAGAAAGATTGAGTTAGTAAGTCTTCTTAAGTGCATCTCTATCTTCACATTTTCCAGACACTTTCGCATTTTTAGTTCAATGGATTTTTTTTTGAAACAAAAAACTCTTAATCACAATTTACAAAATTCTTGTTTTTAATTAATTTTTAAATACTTGTTTAACAATTAATGTTTTACTATGAAATTAATAAAGAAATATTTTTCAAATTTCAGTTAAGGTTAATTTATCCTCATAACAAAAGGATATCCATATCAATGATCGATATCCTAGAATGGTCCCCAGGATATCTTGGGATATCCAAACCGCCGGTCTGTGGGACATCAACAGGACATCCATAGGATATCCCTAAGACATCCACAAAATATCTATTGGATAATATATCGCAGGATATCCATGGGATATCCTCAGGATGTCCGTGGGATATTCTTAAGATATTCACGGGATATTTAATATTTCAACATATATTTTTAAAGGTTAAAATTGTTAAGCTAATATAATGAATAATAATATAATAAAAACAAAAATCTTATGAGCTTCTAATTTATTTTAAATGAAGATTTGAAACGCATTTTTCAAAGTTTTTAAATAAACTCATGCACTTAATGTACAATTAATATTAATAGTTTTTCGTTATTAAATTAGTTAATAATTTTTCAAATTAAACAACTTTCTCGAAAAACAAATTGCATTTTATTTTATTTATATAAAATTTAATTCACAGAATATTCTCACTCGTAGTCTCATAATGACTTTAAAAACAGTATCCTGAGATTATTTTCTTGACATCCAGAAGATATACTGAGAATATCCTGAAAATTGACAATTCTATTTCTCCATGTGTGATGAAAAATCACAACAGTTAATTAACACGAAAATTTGTATTATACCGGTTTTGAACATCAATAAATATATCAATTTTTCTAAATTAAATTAACAGATTATTATATATATATATTTAATAAATCTTTGTTGGTCAATAATATTACAAAATACAATGCCCTTTGGCAGAGAGAGAGAGAGAGAGAGACAGGGGTTTCATATATATAGATATATTTCGAATGTAAACCCATTGCAATTCAATTCAAAGTAAACACAATAGAAGATAATTATTCATGTGTAATTAAATATAAAATGAATCAAATTCATAGTGAAATGAATTACAATCTCATCAGCCGCGGAAATAATAATTAACTCTAAATTAATGAATTCGTTATAATTTTATATATACTGTTTTTCATTTCAAGTCTTTTTTTTACAATATATAGAGAAGCTTTTGTGTTTAATACTCAAAAACAGAAGTTAATTAACATAGTTTTCTACATTTATTATTATTAAATAACAGACTCTCATGATTATTCACTATTTATAAAAAATTCGATTTTTTTTTCTTTTGCTAATGTACTTATTTTAAAAAAAGAAATTTCTAGCTTTACGCTTGAGACGTGATTACCACAGTGAGGAGAAATGTATAGGAAGAAGAGGTTGACGAGCTTTACTCACAAAGGCCATCATCTCAAGACGAACTAACCATTAGCAGAGATCTATCAAAAGCTCGATAGGACATCCAAAGGTAGAGCAAAGAACTCTCTCCCTCTCTCTCTCTCTCTCGCCTCCCCGAGAGTAAAAGCGCCCAAGGCACTTTTCCTTTTTCACCCTCTCAACCTCACCGTAAGGCGTAAAAGTGTTAGGTAGAAGGGTACAAAAGGTGGATATAACCCAGGACTAAAGGAAAGGGGTAAAGAAAAATGGAGCACCTAATGAACTTGAGAAAAAGTTACACATCGCCGAAGAAAGCCCTACTTTAATGAATGATTATTCTCAACTATAAAAACTTCTAGATAGATTATTCTCACCGTTTCCCTCTCCCCCTATCACTCCCTATTCACCCTTCTTACAACCATTAAAAACGAATCAACCTCAAATCTTCTTTGGCAAAACTTTAATTCTTTCATGAAAAAAAGTTTAAAAATTTACTTTTTCAATTAACAGAACTTGTTTTAGACAAATTATTCCCAAAAAAAAATCTCTGCCAAATTGAGTCGAATAATTAAAATAAAAACTTCAAAAATAATAAAAAAAAAAAATTCAATTGTAATTAAAATATAATCTGGCTGACACGGTCAGTGTACAAGACAAAAATCCAAGATAATGTCTTCGTTGGGGGAAGCAGAAAAAAAAGAAGAATTTTTCGGAAAGTTTATTACAAATTTATGCAATGTTTAGCCGCATGACCAATTAGAGACGAGGCAGCCTCTACGAAGCTCGTAAGCTGCGCTCCGCCTTCTATGCTAGTAGAAAAATTATGCTTATGCATAACCACACCGGGGGCTTTATGGTAATGTTGTGGTCCGCGCTGAAATCTTCTATGCGCATATACATAGGCGCTTCGTGTTTTGCCCTTCCCCCCTCCTTCCCATTTTACCCCTATAGTACACCCTTTGCCAATTCACCCCATTCCAGGATACCCTTGGCAATTCAAATATATTACCGGGGCGTCTCTTAATTTCCTTCTTTGCTCTCACGCGTGCCTCTTTACTTTGAGAAATTCTAGATGAAAAAAAAAAAAAAAAAAAAATACACATGCTCTCTCTTTTCACTTGTAATCTACTCTCTCTCTCTCTCCTTTTTTTCTAGAGAGAAATTTTCTTTAACAGGGCTTTCTATGTTACTTTAAATTAAAAAATAAGCGACAACCCAGAAAGAATTGTAAATGAGTGAAAATTATAATTTTCAGTTACCTTCCCTTTTTATTCCTTATGGTGCTTTGCGCATATTTCATTTTTTTTTTCATGGAGAGAAAAATTTTTCTGGAATTTTAATTTCTATATATATATATAAATATATTAAATAAAAAAGAAAATTAGTGTGGGTGGATTAAGTAAATATTTATCCGTGGGAGAGATTTTTTCACATCCGAAGATATTTTTCAAAAGATGAAGAAATTCATTAGGAAACTCCACGTGCCAAGGCTGGGAAATACCATTTCATGCTATATGAAGGAATTTCTCTTCAAGTTTGTGACTTTCGACTAAATGCTCGTTTCTCTCTCTCTCTCTCTCTCTCTCTTTTTCCCTCATTCACGGGACCTAACCCGCAATGCGGTGCGTATAATTTCTGAGAAGACTGTGCTTTCTGCCATATTTATACAGAAAAGAGCCTTGTCGCCTTTAAGAGAATATTTAGAACTTTCTTTTTTTCAAAAGATATATATATAATTTTTTTTCTTTGACTAATAATTTTTGTAGATGAAAAAAGAAAAAAAAAATGTATTACAACTCCTCCGTTTTTAAATTTCGTTAACAAAAATTTTTTTTGCTAAAACTGGATTCAAATAAAAATCGAAAATAATTTATTCTGTCATTTTTAGTTGAAAAAGAAACATTTTATAGAAAAAAGAATTTCATTTTATGCAAAAGGCAAAGGGAAAATGAATAATTGAATCTTGATAAACATTGTGTGGAAATTTTTTTCCAAAAAAGAATGTTTTTTTTTTTATTTTTATATATACATATAGTTATTAAGTAAAATGAAGTTATACGCTTGTTGATATAGTGAAAGAGAGAGAGAGCAGCATATACCTTGTGTGTTTTGAGTAAAAATAATAACTCTGGCATGAATTGAAAGATACAGAAGGACTGTGTGACGAGCTCGCGAATGAGAGAATAGCACAGGGTCATAGTGGGCGAATTCAACCGTACTCTTGGAAAAAAGTTGAAGAATATGCCCCTAATTACAGTAAAACAGCAGAGGAGACTTCTCTGAGAGCATACCCGCTCTGCGTCAGTTGTCCTTGTTATCCCGTTGGGAGACATTAATCATCCCCGCAAAATAAATGTTTCGAGTTTCCGCACTGATATATATCTTCTCATCTGTTCCACGACCCTTATACTAAAAGTGTACTTATCCAACCGTTTCTCTTTACTCGAACTTCCGTGCAAAAATTTAAGAAGCTTCGGAATAGATTACAATGTACAGGTGCAGTTCGTAAATCATTTTCATGAGAAAATTGGGTTAATACCATGATAACAAAACGAGCATTATTTTCATTAACGAATTAATAATTGCTGAGGAAAATTGAGGTAAAAAAAAAAAAAACGAAAATTAACGAGGGATTTATTTGGAAGCTAAAAAATGTTAAAAATTTAGTTGGGTGCTTTTGTAACTTCACTTTACTTTCACATCACCTTCACTTCACTTTCACTTCCACTTTAACTCTATTTTAGTTTAATTTAATTTCACATCAAAAAGATCAAGTGAAATGAAAGAGAAGTAAAATAAAAATTCAGTGCCAATAAAATTAATTGTAACTGAAGTGTAATTAAAATTAAGTGAAATTGTAGTGAATTGAAAGTACAGAATATATCATTCCCAGTACCTAATATTTGAGAAAAGATTACCCATGCAATATAGTAAAATTTATTAATTTTTTATTAACAATATAAAAAATTGTAAAGAAATTTTTTTTTTTTTTGCACAAACATTTCCATTTTCACGAGAGTTTTCTGATAATAGGAATATTGTCAAAGAGACCCAGGCATTCTAACATGACAATTGCGGAAGTAGTGCCCAGGAAACGTTGCTTTCGTCGTTCTTTCTGTTGCATTTTGTGGGTAAGAGTAAAAGCAATGTGAAAATCGACGACGGACGAAGCGAGAAGTGAAAAGATGGTTGAAGAGAATTTTTGCACAGGAGACGGGGTGCTGAATAGCCCGACTGTGGACAAACGATATAAGATTCCCTGCTGAAAGATGCTTTAATAAAATGAACGGGCCGTAGCGCCGTCGGTGGTGGCCACTTGACGACCTATTCTCTCTTTCATCCGTCGCCATTCCTTTCATCCGTCTGACACTCTACAGCACTACCTTTCACCCTTAATTCCTTTTTTTTTTTCTTCTTCTTCTTTTTCTAGTAAAACTAGTCAGCTTTCTCCTCGTCAGCCGCCGGCCATTCCCAGTAAACATGGTTTACGTCCCTTCAAGCTCCTTCGCACTTCTCTATATATTTTTCGTTTTCATTTCTACTTCAAAAAGATCCATCCTTCAAAAAAAAAAAACTCACCATTTTGTCAATGAATTTGACCAGACCAACAAAATTTTACTTTTACAATTTAATTTCAAAAAACTACTATAAAAAATGCCGAGGAATTTTTTGTATTAAAATTTCATGAAAAAAAACACGCATTTTTAACAGAAAAAAAAAATATTTATACCATTACGTATGTACCTTCGTCTCTTTCATGTACAAACCGCATTTCGATTAAAATTCTCCAGCTTCATTGGTTCTATGAAAAAAAACTCGATTCTATACTCGCGATGAATTTGTAATTCACAATTTAAAAAAAAAAACCATCAAACTTTCAGAGAATTATAAATGGATTTTACTTTTTTACAATTAAAATATTTATAACAAAATAAAAACAAAATTTTAATATCTCTGAATATTTTTCAGTTATTTCAAGAAAGAAAATAAAAAAGAAAATTTCAAGTACTTTTTCCCCCCTTTATCGTCAAAGCTGATTTTTTTTTCAAAGCTCAAAAAAGTTACGACAATGAGAAAGAAAAAGTTACAAAAGATTGTAAAGTACAGAGAGGATTATTTCAACATTCTTGTCAAATAACAAAGTCAATTCGAAAGCCGCGCCCCTCCTTACAGTATACAAAACTGGATCTCTCATTTCTGTGTGGAGATTTTAATGAAGTAAAAAAAAAGTCAACGACGCCAGTGTCGCGAACGAATTAACGACAGTGGAGAGCACGTCATTACAACTCTAATGCAACGTCCATCAGAACATCGTGCGCTCAACTTTCAACTTCTGGAAGACTCACTTTTATAGTATATATGTATATACGCGGGCACGATAAGAGCATTACCATAGCCCATATAGACTTTACAAACGCAGTCGATCTTGCGGAACATTTTAATGACAGCTTACCGCCGCATTTCTCGTAACTTACCAGAGCGTGTGCATATTCGACGAAACAACTCTTCAACAACTGAACATCTCACTAACCATTTCCGCAAGCTCGCCAACATCAAGTTTAACCTCAATATAGACATATAAAACGAAAAAATCCATATTATATATATAACTGCTTTCAAATTTGCACAACTTACTCGCAAGAGATTACATTAAGTAAAAATTTCTTCAATGAAAATCAATTTTCAGGGAGATTAAATTATTATTTCCTAAGATAAGTTTTCATTCATTCAAATTTTCATTTTCTTAATTAATAAGAATATGATATTTATAATTCGAAGCGTAGCTCAAAAATGAATTAGAATTGACTTGATAAATAATAAATTTAGCAGGAGAAGAATTATTATTTTTTAAAAAATAGAATATGAATTATAAAAATTAATAATAAAACCAATTTATAAAATTTATATATATAGTTAATATTTTCCGATTTTTTACTGCTGATAATAAAATTATTAAATATGGCTAAAAACTAGTCTTATTTTTAAAACTAAATATATACAGAAATGACAAAAATTGAAAGAGTATTGTCTGACTAAATACGCTTTTTTCTACTGATATTATTACAAAAAATTCACATTCTTAATGACTAAAAAAGGCTTCTACTTCTAATGCAAAAATGACAGGAATTTAAAATATTGTGTCTGACTGAAACGAACTCTTACTACTGATATGACAATTACAAGAAATTTAAAACTTTCTGTCTGACTAAATCTGTCTTATACTACTGAAGGAAAAGTCAAAAAAGTTATTTAATTGAAAACTGAATTATTAGAAGTAAATTAACTCTTTGTCTGATTGAAACAGGCTTTTACTACTTATACAAACATTACAAAAGTTTAACACGTTTTGTCCGACTGAATTTGTCTTTTACTACTTGTAGAATTATTGAAGGTTAATTAATACTTCGTCTGTACGAAACAGTTTTCACTACTAGTGAAAAAATTACAAGAATTGAAAACGTTTTGTCTGACTGAAAAAGGCTTTTTCTACTACTAGGACAAATACCATGATTTAAAACCTTTTGTCTGACTGAATCTGTCTTGTGCTACTGAATGAAATATAAAAAAATAATAAATGTTTTGTCTGGCTCTAACGGTCTGGGACTACTAATAAAATATTTGCAAGGATAGAAAAAAAAATTGTCTGACTAAATCTGTACTTGTACTACTAAGAGCAAAATTAATAAAAGTAAACTAAGGCGTTGTCTGGCTAAAACAAGCTTTTACTACTAATACAAAAATACAGGAAATTTAACACGTTATGTCTGACTAAATTTGCCTTGTACTACTGAAAGAAGAATTACTAGAATTCCCCCCTTTTTTGTCTGACTTTTACCACTAATAATTTGTTTAAACGTTTCAAATTAAACAAACAGAAATTGTCAAAGTAATCAAACAATTTTTTAAAACAAATTTTACCAACCAATCTTATTTCCCCTTTTTAAAATTCATCCCTAGGGCTTAAAAAAAACGTCGTTGTACTTTTCACCCCCCCCCCCCCCCAAAGTGCTTTCACGACAAAAATATTTTCACTGAGGACAATCTATCTGGATTTGAAAATATGGTCAGACTAAAAGCGGTGGATCAAAGACATGAATAAAAAGAATGGAAAGACGCAAAAGGTTCCCTTTTCAAAACGCAAAGATCCCTGTAGAGGCGAACAAAGTGGCCCTAATGGTGCAAAAACAAACTTCACGTCCAGAAGACTTTTGCTCAAGTTACACGACGAAGACGAAGATGACATATATATACATAAAGAAGAAGAAGAAGTAGAAGAAGGGAACTTGCAAGAGGAGTAAGCAGCAGCAAGCATTTGTCACCGTAGCCCCCATGCGAGCAACGCCTTCCGTTTATGCAAACATACAGCTCCACTGATGTTTACTTCTTTGCAAACCTAATTTCACTTCCCCTCGAGAAAAGATGCTTAAATTTTCTTAGAACCCATTTTGAAAGTAACATTCTCTCTTGCATCTTATACATTTCAGTAACTTACATAAAGAAGCTGATTTCGCTTCTACTGTAACGTTATTTGACTTTTAAAAATGACTTACATCATAACTCAAAAAGCACAACAACTATATGGCCAAAGGAAAAAACTTTACTTTGGCAGTTAATAATTTTTTAATTTGTACCTTGAAGAAAAGGTGAGTCAAATCAACTCAATGTGAAATCAACGTCATCTCAAGGTCAAGTCAAGGACATTGGAGGTCATTTGAAGGTAATTTAAGGTCATTTCAAGGTCAAGTTAAGGGCATTCAAGGGCATTTGAAGGTCAACTCAAGGTCATGCAAGGTCATTTGAAGGTCAACTCAAGGTTATTCAAGGTCATTTGAAGTCATTGAAGGGCATTTGAAGATCAAATCAAGGGCATTCAAGGCTATTAAAAGATCAATTCAAGGACATACAAGGTCATTCAAAAGTCAAATAAAGGACACAGAAGGTCATTTGAAGGTCAAGTTAAGGGCATTCAAGGACAATTGAAGGTCACTCAAGGTCATTCAAGGTCATTTGAAGGTCATTGAAGGGCATTTGAAAATCAAATCAAGGGCATTCAAGGTCATTAAAAGATCAATTCAAGGACATACAAGGTCATTCAAAAGTCAAATAAAGGACACAGAAGGTCAAGTTAAGGGCATTCAAGGACAATTGAAGGTCACTCAAGGTCATTCAAGGTCATTTGAAGGTCAACTCAAGGTTATTCAAGGTCATTTGAAGGTCATTGAAGGGCATTTGAAGATCAAATCAAGGACATTCAAGGGCATTAAAAGATTAATTCAAGGACATACAAGGTCATTCAAGGTAATTTGAAGATAAAGTCCAGTTAAATCAATGTCAAGTCTTAGTCGAGGTACAAAATGTAAATAAATTGCAAAATAGAATAATTTTTTTCAATAATAAATACAAGAAATAATTTTTTTTGTCAATAAAAAATTTTAAAACATTGTTTCCATAGTAAAAATAATTCAACGCACTTCAACTTGGAAATTTTCTTCAATCTACTGATTTTATTAGAAAGAAAGAAACAATTCTAATGATGAATGATGAAACAGGACAGATAATGTCGATACTTTTTCATTTACTCTTTTCTTTCAAGGCAGTAATTAGTTTTTCTCTCTTGGCTTGAAGTAGACAGAGTATTTTCAACGAAAATAAGCTCTTCTTCCTCTCACAGAAGTACTTTATTTATTTCAAATGGAAAAATGGTTTTGTAGACGTTGTTGGATACCAAAGGAGAGGGAGAGAGAGAGAAAGAAAAAAAATAAAGAAAGAAAGTCTAAGAGGAGGTGTATAAATTATGTATTTCCAGCTTTATCGCTTACTTCTTTCTCGTTCTCATTGTCCTCATGTCACGAACAGATCTAGTCCGTCCTTTTCCTCTTCATAATCCATAAATCCAACAAAGTCGCGTCTGAAGCTCACTGATGTATTTCTCTAGAACGTTTCACGTTGCCGCACTTCTATCCTCCATTTTATCCTTTGTCCATGTCCATTTCGTCCTTTGTCTCACAATTCTGCTGCCTTACTTATCTCTCTACCTCGTTGGGTGGTGAGAAAGGAAGCACCCAAACTAAATTTTATCTCAACGAATACGGCAGAAAAAAAAAAAATTCTATTATAAAGACCTGGATTTTCAGATTTTTTTAAACGCGAATCTTGATTTCAAGGATTTAATTTCCGGCTTTTTTTTCGTAAAGGAACTTTTTTTTTTCGTTTTTACAAGGAAAGACAAAATTATTAGTAGTTCTATAACTTTTTCCTTTCGGCTATGCAATTATGTATAATAACCCCCAGTTGCAGAAAGATTGAATTTTAACATCAGTAGTTCAAGTAAATTTTAGTCAGACAAAACTTTCTCAATTCTTCTTCGTTCTCTGTTGATAATTATTTTTTTAACCCCTTGACAGTCCAGGGCCCATATGTGGCCAGAAAAAGTCGTGCCACCTTTGTGCAAGTGGCCATATATGGCCATCGCAAAAAAATAATACTAAATTTAATTTGATTCGCCTGAAATTTGTTACTCGGGGGTTTTTGGGGTCGCTTAATCCAAATTTGAAGTCAGATTTAAAAAAAACAAAATTGCGGTCCCAAAATGGCGACCATGAAAACTTAAAATTTATCAGATTTACATGAAACTCGTTGCTTAGGGGTTTTCGGGGTCTCTGATTACGAATCTGAGGTCGGTTTTTCAAAATTCAAAATGGCGGATCCAATATGGCAACCCAATATGGCGGATAATTTAAAAATTAATGCGTTTTGACCACAAATTGTTACTCGGGGGTTTTCGTAGTCGCTGAATTCGAATTTGAGGTCAGTTTTTCAAAATTCAAAATGGCGGATCCAATATGGCGGACAAATTTTTAAAATTTGAATTTAGCGACCCCAAAAACCCCCGAGTAACAAATTTCAGGCAAATTGGATTGATTTTTTAAAAATTTGTCCGCCATATTGGATCCGCCATTTTGAATTTTGAAAAACTGACCTCAAATTCGAATTCAGCGACCACAAAAACCTTAAATATGATGAAGTCATATTTTTTTGGAAACTTTTTTTTCGGACCGTTTTAGGCCCACCAGCGATTTTTAACTGGACTGCGAAGGGGTTATTATCTCACTTAAATAGATCAATAAAAATAATAATTTTTTCCAAATATCTTTCTATTTACATTTTTATACTTGATACAATTTTTGCCTTAGCGCACTTTAAGTTGACTTTATCCTGTGTTGTTATTGTGACACTATCTGTTGTCACTTAAGGAGGACAAAAAAAAGAAGAAAAAGAAGAAAAAGAAGTGTGAAAACAAAAGGTAATAGTGGATGGTATTTCGAGAAACGAGGATAAAAAGGATTCTTGATTATACAGACCAGGCATAAACAACTGACCGTCCCAGGCGTGTATGGAATTACCGAACATACAAACGCGACTAACAAAGACATTGTAGAACCCAGAAAACACATCAGCTCTCTCGGCGAGGGGATCATAACGGGTTATGAGGACTCGGTCTGCCCAAGCGTCCACTTTTAATAGTGCTGTGAAAATGGCAATGTCACAACCAGGGAAACGTGTTTATATTTCTCTTCGTCCTTGTACCCTTTATACAATTTTTTTCTCTCTATGCCCGTAATTTTCTTTTTTATTTGTTCTTTCCAAAAGACGTTGGATATCATTTTTTTTCCCCTCACTTTATTGAGAGAGAAAAATAAAATTCAATCTTTTTTAAATGAATATATTTTTTTTTATATTGATATTTATACATCCTCACAGCACTGGATATTTAAGGATACCCCTGGGACATCCTATGAATATCCATTTGCTTCCGGCGGTTTGGATATCCTGATGATATCCAAGGACATCCCTAGGATGTCCCAGGGATATCCGGTGCTGTGAGAGCGTTACTTTTTAAATTAATATAATATAAAAAATCCCCATTTGAGAAAAAATGTCGAAATTCCATGAGTACAAGTGTGTGTTTCGAATTTCAATTCGTCAGGAATGTCAAGAGTATGTGAAACCGTGACCGCGAAGCTAACAAAGAGTGAGTGAACTGAAGAGAAAGATATCTCTCGTAGCATCGATATATAACTCTTCCCTATCCATTCTCTATCCAACTTTCGCATTTCTCTTAAAACTTCTCCTTCATGTACAGAGTGAGGAATGGCAGAAGAGTGGAAAGTGCGCGGGCATAGAGAAATAGAGAAAGAGGGAGAGAAGAACCAAAAACTTTCTTCCCGCCATCTTTCACGGATTGACAGCCGACACATCACATAGGCGTACAGAAAACTGCACACGATTCAGCTTCCGTCTTTTTATATGTTCACGGATGAATAGCTAATGTAACTCTTACGAGTTACTAAAAAAGAAATCTAAAGAAAGGGGGGTGAAAAAAGAAGTCTCCTACGTGAACGAGATAAATTTTTCTCTATCAGAAGTAAGAGATTGTTTTTAGTAATATCCAAAGTTGATAATTTGAAATATTCCCTGAAAACTGCTTCTTTTTGAACATATAGAAATTCCATCCGAATATTTCGTAGAATTTTCCAAATAAATTCAAAAAGGTTCCTTTAATGCTTGAATGCTGTTGGTCATATTAAAAAGTGTCCATACATTTTTTCTAGAGCAGTATCTGGAGACAATTCTCTATTTCGAAAATGGTCCATTATAGCTGTTGGTCAAAGACAGAAAAAAGGACAATTTTTTTTTGTAATCGAACTAACTGTAATCAGACTGAAAACTAAGTACATTGATTACTCGTTTGTGAGTTTATTTTTATACAAAAGGATGCGGCCACGTGCCGGACGTAGAACCGCAAATACAACCCACTATCCTCCAGTATATTCATTAATATTCACGTAGCGACACTGTCGCTTTTTCCCCGCGTCGTGTTACTAGAAAGAGATACAATTTCCGCCCCCTTTTCTCGAGAGAATTATTGTATCCTCCGTGTGTAAGGCCTTTACAGGGGCAAGGAACGAAAGGACTAAAGGATAGCAAGATACGCCCAATGCGGATTCCTTGGAAAGATACTCTAACCCTATATATATATATATAATAGGGGTAGGGAGCAGGTTTTCTGGGGGATGGGTTTTCAGAGGAACTCAGGCGACTTTGGGGGTAGTTCCCGTTTCTATATTAAGCCAGAAAGAGCGAACTCTGCATGCCGATGAGCTTAATATACTTTACTTTGTCATAGTGCAACCAACCTCCATAGCTCCAATGTCGAGGGTATGGTCACAAGACACACAGGCGTGACCAAAATCGTACCGGCTGTGTTTCCTCATAAATGATAAACCGATTTTGAAACTATTGATGACCATCATAAACCAGCGAAATTTCCTTTTTATATGATAATTTTTATTATGCTTACCTGAAACAGAAAAAAATTACAGTTATTAGTTATAATGCTATAATTTTGCTGAAAAGAGTGGAGAAAAGTACACTTTTCCTCATTGAGTGCAGAAAATCATACTTTTCCACACTGAGTGTAGAAAAGTACACTTTTCCGTACTGAGTGCAGAAAAGTACACTTTTCCACACTGAGTGTAGAAAAGTAAACTTTTCCGCACTGAGTGCAGAAAAGTACACTTTTCCTCACTAAGTTCAGAAAATTATACCTTTCCTCACTGAGTGTAGAAAATTATACTTTTCTCCCCCTCGGTACAGAAAAGTGTTATAAAAAATAATATTATTATAAGCAGAAGGTAATTAAAAAAAATATATTCTATGAGTATTATTTCTAAAAAATTTTCATTTCCAAAAGAAAGTGAAAATTTGGGAGCAAAAAAAATTCCTAATATAATTAGAAATAAAATCATATATATTTTAAATGAGATAAAGTTTTATACTGAATACATATTTCTGTTAAAAAGATAAGAAATGAAAGAGGACAATTTAAGACATATATATATAGTTCAACTGGGAAAGCTTCCCTCACCGTTTTTCTTCTGAAATATAACGTTAATCTTTACTATAGTCAAGAGGATGAGTGAAATTCAGACCCAACTGCGTCATCGTGCAATATCGACCAAGTTTTAATCAGAGCCCGAAGGCTCCAACGAAACTTTATGCTCTATATTGACGGTAAAATTGTCGAAGATCAGCCGAGAAAAAGAGATAGGAAATTTTTAAAAAAAAATTACGAGTTTTCTTAATTTTAAACATATTTTTCCTTTTAGATTTATTTAGAAAAAAAAGTGATCTAAAATATTGTTTCTTAATGATGTACATAAAAAAAAAAATGAAAAAAAAGGAGCATTTTTTGTGATGAATTGTCGAAAAAAGTAAACAGTGATCATTGCGGTGTCGTGAGCTCGGAACTTCATGTAACTAATAGCTGATGAAAAACTCAATTGCCTACATTATACTCATGCAAATACGACTTAAGGGTTGCTCTTTTTGCTGAACTACAACGCTCGTTAAACCATGTCTCGGAGATAACACGCTAAGAACACTCAATTCTCATGATCTATTTGCACCACAAACGAGAATTTCATGCTGCAGATGCTGAGAATTATGTAAACCACCATGTAAAGTACTTCTGTATTTTTTTCCAAATCTTTAAATTACGAATGTAAGATTTTTTTTTCAGGAATTACTATTTCGATATAAATAAAATATAAACTCTCAGTATATAATTCGTTATTTAAACAATTTATTTTTTTTTGTCCAATTGTATATGTCACTCATTACCAAGAGTGAATTATTAAAATAATTCGCATAATTTAGTGTGTTGAACGAAAAAAAAAAAGAGTTCTAGGTTTGATTAAAATATATGTAATAAGGGGTGTAGAGGAAAATTGTAGAGGACTTCGTATATCAGGTGCAGGTGCACTTTGTGGTCGTCGCGGTAGACTTATAATAATTATTCGTGGTATACGTTATGCACGCACATATGCGGACACGCAACGCATCGACAGTCACTATTATATTATATATATATATACGATGCACATAACTCAATTCAACTGCAAATGGCATACACGACATGTAACTGCGTTACAATTACAACCGTATAATATGAAAGCATCGTGTTCCGGACCAATAACCATTTACCAATAATGAGTTTGCTTACACCGGTTGACCTGCGATAATTTATTTTTTCATTTATTCAATTACCCATTTTTTTAAGGAATTTCTAAATAAACAAGAAAATGCCTTTTTGGAGAAGCCACCCAAAATTATAATTTCTTTTTTATCATTTCAACAAAGAATGATTACAAATGAAAAAAATTAAAGCAATTGAGTATTTTTTTTTTTAACTGAAATAAAAGACTTTTTGGCTTGAAAACATTGTTCCCTTTTTTTTTTTGCTCCTGGATGTTTGAAATGATCTAGTGAAACGTTGTGCATTCTCCTTATATTTCGCATACGTATCTCTCGCTCTCAAGCGAGCACTTACGGGCACTTAGGTAAGTGCATTAAAAAATGCATGTTTTCCTAGTTTCGTGAGGTTCAGAGAATTTCAGCAAACGCGATGCAAGAGTGAGGTCTACAAATTCATTTCTTTTTTTTTCGGAAAGAGAGAATCCACATCCTTATGTGCCATTTTATATAAGTGTACTCCTACACAATTCATTAAAAAAAAAAAAAAAAAAATTACTCCAATACTAAATTATTATTCATATAATATTTCAATTTTATTCAATATTGATTTTTAATGAAAAATTTTTAATTATAATTTATCAGAAATTGTTGTGTGGCAAATTCTATTTTTCTCGTTTAAAACAAAATTTATTTAAAATAATTTCTCTCAGTGCTCATGGAATGAACAATAATTGCTTGGCACAGATGCAGGGAAAATATTTGAAATCGCGTCATCGTTCAAATATTTATGAATATTTATCTCAACGTATATATATATATATATGTATTGTATATCTGCCTGGTGTATCAGTGCCCATTGCCTATAATGTGCAATTAAAAAGCGTGATGGAACGGTACGATGTTGCATTCCAGAATGGCTCTCGCGAAGCCTGATCGCAAGCCACGCGAGTTAACGCAAAGCTATATGTATGTAGCAGATTTTCGTTGAAAATCATGTAAAAACCGACGCTAATATGAATTTATGAGTCTTTTAATGCGCTTTTGTTATAGTATCCTTCGTAATTCGCTTTTTTAACATGCCATATTCACACGGAGCGGAACGTGTGACATATTTCCAAAACTATATATTTTTACCCCAATTCAAAGAGAAGAAATAAAAATTAAAAGTTGAAATCTTATATATTGCCACGAAATAACTATTAAAAAAAAAAACATCTTAACCATTTGAGAAGTAAAGTTACGGAAAGATATTAAAATTTTTTACAACCTTTTTTTTTAAAAAAAAAATTTGAATTATTTTAAATATATAATGAGATTCGTGATGTTTCTTTTGCGTCTAATTTGTTAGAATTTCTTATTCATATTTAGTTATATATATATATATATCAAACCTATAAGTGTGTAATATATAGAACCAAAATGATTATTTCCGTACAACGTGTTTAGCACGTGCCACATAAACTCATGCAACAGTGATATAATCTCTACATTGGTCTTATTATCGTGTGTTGCATTAGTAATTGAGAAAAAGATATGTTTCCATAAAATGAAAGAACACGTTATTTTCATTTACAGAAACCAATAATGTGAAGTTGAAAAATAAATATTTGTTAAAATTAAAATAATCAGATAAAATAGTTAGATATGTATTTAAATCATTAAATTAGTAGTAAAAAATTAAAATTAAATTCTTGTAATTTTTATATTAGTAGTAAAAGACAGATTTAGTCAGACAGAACGTTATTTAAATTTTTGTAGTTTTTTTTATTAGTGTAGCAAAAGTCAGTTTCAGTCAGACATAACTGAAATTTACGTAGTTTTTAATTAGTAGTAGTAGTAAATAGATTTAGTCAGACATGGCGTTAATTAAATTCTTCTGTAGCTTGTGCATTAGTAGTAAAAGACAGTTTTAGTCAGACAAAACATTAACTAAGTGCTTGTAATTTTTATGTAAGTAGTAAAAAACAGTTTTAGTCAGACAAACGTTAATTAAGTGCTTATAATTTTTATGTAAGTAGTGAAAGACAGATTTAGTCAGACAGAACGTTATTTAAATTTTTGTAGTTTTTTTTATTAGTAGAAAAAGTCAGTTTCAGTTAGACAAAACTGTAATTTACGTAGTTTTTAATTAGTAGTAGTAAATGATAGATTTAGTCAGACATGGCGTTAATTAAATTCTTCTGTAGCTTGTGCATTAGTAGTAAAAGGCAGTTATAGTCAGACAAAACATTAACTAAGTGCTTGTAATTTTTATGTAAGTAGTAAAAAACAGATTTAGTCAGACAACAGTTTAATTTAATTTTTGTAGTTTTTGATTAGTAGTAAATGATAGTTATAGTCAGACAGGACGTTAATTAAGTTCTTGTAGCTTGAATATTAGTAGTAAAAGTCAGTTTTGGTCAGACAAAACGTTAATTAAATGCTTGTACTTTTTGTATCCAGTAGTAAAAGTCAGTTTCAGTCAGCCAAAATTTAAATTAAATTTTTCTTGTTTTTGATTAGTAGTAAATGATAGTTTCAGTCAGACAAGACTTCAATTAAATTTTTGTATATCTTTTCCTTTAGTGTAATCATGTTTATTAATATAAAACTGTTGAATTTATCAAATTCCACTTTTACAATTATAAAAAAAAATGAAATTAAAAAAAAATTATATAAAAAAATAATAAAATTCTAGAAAAAATGTATTTTTCTATATTTTCACATAAAATACTAAACAGTTACTTCAATTGCAGCGCGTTACATTTCTACCTGAGTAGCAGTTAATTAATTATTTAATTAAATAATTAAAATAATTCTAAAGGGTGCCTTGGGGGCAAATTGTCCATGCATTTCAGTCTAGTACAAGCGGCTTTTCCAAGCAGTTAATTAAAATAATTAAAGTCTGTTAAAAGTGAAACAAGATATATATATATATATATAATTTTAGAGTAAAATCGCTATCAAATGACCCAGTTCTTACGAGAAAAATTAATGTTGATAAATGGATATGGTTTCAGGTGATGTTATGAATAGATGTATATCGGACAATTGATTAAAGCTTTAGGGGCTCCGTGTATGAAGTTTCGTGAAATACACAGTCGAAAAAAGAACGTGAGTTTTTTTTTGGGGGGGGCAGAGCTTTGAACTAACGACAGAAAGAATAACTCAACGTACCACGAGTATTTTTCTTCGCTAACTGCTATTTCGTGTTTTATTCATCTTTTTTTTTTTTTTTTTTTTTTTAAAAAAAAAACCTTATTTCATCTTGGCTCCTGACACAAGGGGCCTGGCTGTCGGAGCGGTGCATTACCGTAGGCGGTATCCGGTTCTGCCGGAACTGCGAGTCCCACGGAAACCTGCCGAATAAATAATCCCAAGGAAACTTACGTAAATGCAGATCAAGAAATCGGAGAAAAAGATTGCAAACAAGTGGCAACGATACAATTGATCGAGAATCGAAACTGTGGTGAATTGAATGAAATATAGTTCCCTAGAAAATAAAATCTTAACAAGAATAACTAGTTTTTTTTGTTTTTTTTTTTAAACTGAAACTTTTAAGTAACATTAAAAATTTTCCAAAAATAAGTATAATTTTCTCATATAACTCGTTTTTCCAGACAATTTCAAATTGATTGAATTTAAATTCCTTGAGAAGAAACTTTTCTATTTATTTCACTGGTTATGAGAGTCTTCTTCGTACACAAGTTTTGCAATTTACAAAGAAATCAGAAAATTATGTAAAATAATATCCTGGATTTTCGAGATTTTCTCTCATATTACACGAGGTTTTTTTTTTGCAGATATATTTTATTTTTTCGAAAAAAAAACGAAATATCATTTTAATTTCAAAAGTGTTAAATAAATAAAATTGAAACAACTAAAATTGGTACAATAATCTCGAGTTGGTAACAATGTTCTACAGTAAACTTACTGTGTAATGAAGCTATTATCTTTTCCTAATCTGAGTCAGGTTTTCATATACATACTCTCATATATATATATATATAAGAGAACGTTGCTGAGATTTTATAATATCCAATTTGGGGGCAAATGATAAGAACTGCGATGTTTTAACAGGCGTTCATAACTTTCGATTTTTCTTGGCTTTTAATTATTTCATCCTACCGCTTCGCAACGAGGAATGCTAAGCAGTTTCATTATTCGCTTGCTGATTCCCATTAGACCGCCGCCGGTTTTTCTCCCGGTTTCGTTATCCGGTGTGGACAGAATGTAAATGAGCTGACTGGCTGTGGAGAGCAATTTTCGACCGGGGAACACTTCGGACTTGAATTAACGGAAGCGGCTCAAATTTTGACCCTTAACGAATTTGAACTTCACTGCCACTTTAAAACCACTTTCTGTGTAATTATCCTCTCCCTTTATTTCAAATAGATACGTCTTTTCTTTAAAAAAAAAAAAAAAAAAAATTTCCTTTACAAATTAATTTCAATTATTGATACAATATATCAATTTAAAATTAAAAATTTCTTTATTATTTAGTCCTTAAAATAATAATTACTTTTCCTATATTTTTCTTCATATATATTATTTATATTCTAAATTTTCGAAAGTTATGCGAGAAAAAAATATTTATATTATGAAATGAAACTGGTTTGAAATTCGATTTATAATGAATTGTCGATGTTTACACTGATATTGTGGGTGATTTTTCAATCGATTGACTCTATCGAGCCAATAGCTTCGGGCGGTAACAATTTTATTAGATTTTCTTCAATTGACTCTATATTAAATTTAAAGGAATCTCTTGGGAGCAGCCTCTCTTCCTTACGGGTTTCAGCCCTTCTGCTATATAGTTTCAGTTCTTCCATGGTCGCATCTTTGGCGAGTCCCTTGGGATGAGAACATGTTGAATGGCTTGGCCGACTATACACACATAGTAAGTGCAACGATGGCACCAAATGCAAACCCCTCTCTCACCCCTTCGTTGAAACCATCTTCAGGTCAGAACGGGTCATTCGCCTAAGACAAGTAGCTATTAACCTAAGGGTTACTCTCTAAATGGAACTCTACTAAATATAACAATTTAACACTCTAAATCTCGTTTTGCACAAAACTGAAAAATTGTTTCAATAATTTTTTTTTAAATTTATTTCTTCAATAAATATAATTTTAATTTTTCTCTCAATTTCAGAAAAAAAGCTCATAAAATAAGTTGAAAAAAAAACTTTCTACAGTTAATAAAATCAAAAAAAAATTTTATAAACCTAATAAAACAAAGCATATCACGTATATATAATCATTATTAAATATTATACTCATGCGAGTGTAAAACGACGATATAAATCGTGATGATTTGCGAAAATCCAATTATATACTAGTAACCGACAATTCTATAGATATACATATATATATAAACGCCGAGTGATACATTTATGTCGAGTGATAATATCGTAACTATTGTCATGAAAGGTAAATTTTCTCGCAGTTCAATTTTATGATCAGAGTATATTGAAAAAAAATGAAGCGACGATCGATTTCAGTATTATTTTTTTTTTTTTCGATGTGTAACAATCGAAAATTGAATTATATTGGTGTATCATTCGGCTTTTGTTTTCGTAAGCGTTTGATCGCTATCCTTGCGAAACTCGTGAGAATCCAACAGTCAGAAATTCCCAGACGCATTGGAAAAATTCTCACGTTGTATAATCTCATTGATTTTCTACCTGCGGTCCACACATAATAAGAGAAATAGAATTCTTTTCCTTTATATATATATGGAGAGAGAGAGAGAAACGATAAAATATATAAGGGTTTGGTGGGGAATCTTCAATTAAAAGTTTTTCTCCACTTGGAAAACAACAAGCCATGAGGGATATCCCACGTCATTTTGTGTACAAGAAAAGGGAGGGATTTTCTTATCACAGACGTTATAAGAAGCGTTAATAGCTTCCTCTGTACTCTTCAACTATCTCTCTTCAGTTGAGTTCTTTTGTTAATGTGTAGAATGAACTTTTGTTTCACAATTTGTTAAACTTTTCTTTTTCTTTACTTTCAAGAAAATTTCCCTACCAGGGCCCTAGTAGCAAAAGTTACTATAGCAATAGTTACTATGGCAAAAGTTACTAGGGCAAAAGTTACTAGGGCAACAGTTAGTTACTAGGGCAACAGTTACTTACTATGGCAAAAGTTACTATGGCAAAAGTTACTATGGCAAAAGTTACTAGGGCAAAAGTTACTAGGGGAACAGTTAGTTACTATGGTAATAGATACTTTGGCAAAAGTTACTATGGGAAAAGTTAGTTACTAGGGCAAGAGTTATTATGAAAATAGTTACTATGGCAACCGTTACTGTGGCAACAGTTACTTACTATGGCAAAAGTTACTATGGCAAAAGTTACTATGGCAAAAGTTACTATGGCAAAAGTTACTATGGCAAAAGTTACTATGGCAAAAGTTACTAGGGCAACAGTTAGTTACTAGGGCAACAGTTACTTACTGTGGCAAAAGTTACTATGGCAAAAGTTACTATGGCAAAAGTTACTAGGGCAAAAGTTACTAGGGGAACAGTTAGTTACTATGGTAATAGATACTTTGGCAAAAGTTACTATGGGAAAAGTTAGTTACTAGGGCAAGAGTTATTATGAAAATAGTTACTATGGCAACCGTTACTGTGGCAACAGTTACTTACTATGGCAAAAGTTACTATATCAATAGTTACTTACTATGGCAATAGTTACTATGGCAAAAGTTACTATGGCAAAAGTTACTAGGGCAAAAGTTACTAGGGCAACAGTTAGTTACAATGGCAACAGTTACTATGGCAATAGATACTTTGGCAAATGTTACTATGGGAAAAGTTAGTTACTAGGGCAAGAGTTATTATGGAAATAGTTAATATGGCAACCGTTATTGTGGCAACAGTTACTTACTATGGCAAAAGTTACTATGGCAACAGTTACTATGGCAATAGTTACTATGACAATAGTTACTATGACAATAGTTGATTTCTAAAGCAACCGTTGTTATGACAGCGATTACCATGACAACAGTTACCATGGCAAGAAATAAATAATTTATGATATTCTAATAAATTTTGATCTGAATTAAAAAAGCCACGAAACCCTAGATGTAAGCGCTTTGCGCCTCCTTTTTTTCCTAATTTTTCTAATTATATTTTGATAAATTTTTTATCCATCACAATATTACCCTTTTAACTTTGTACCATACAATGACTTTTACCCTCACTAACTTTTCACCATTTGTTTTTTCTATTAACAGAATTTGCATGTGGTGGAATAAAAGTCAGAAGAAATTGTTCTGTATTGGTAAATGAATAGGAGGGAAGAAACAAGAGGATGAAATGATCATGGGGCACGTTGCTTCTTTTCATCGCTGCGGACGGGGTTCGATGTGCGGGGAGAACTATTAGAATGTATTATGCATGCGAAATGGCGTGGTTTCCTCGAAATCACTGGTACCGCGCCGCTCCCGGATGAAGGAGTTTTGCGGTGACGGCGTGGAAGTCTGCCAACCTTTGGTGGGTAGTCTTTTAGCGGCTGAAGCAATGTTCCGATGGGATCTAAAATATTGAAGAAATTATATCGTCTGAAAGTCCCGCGATCGCTTAAATAATCATGAGCAATGAGCATTTTGCAGCAAGGTCTCGCGCATCTTGCGATGCGAGAAAAATCTTTGCCAAGAAACAAGAAAAACTACTTCCTTACACCATAATAATAACGATCATAATAAAAATAACAATCATCATCATCATAATCACAGGATGAAAAATTGATAAATGAGATAAATTTTGACAAATTATATGGACAAGTTAAATGCTTGTCAAAAAAATAGTAATTTTATGTAAATGAAGAGCACAAAATAAATTGATGATTAAAATGAAATGAATCTAAAATAAATTGTCACCTTTTGTAAATTCAATTACAAAAGACCATTTTTTGAAAGTTTTTTTTTTGACACGAGAATAAATTAAAAGCTTGGAAGAGGTCCAGTAATAGTAGAAAATTAAAATCTGGAGCTTATCCAATGAGATGAAGTTTAAATAATTAATCCACTTTAGAATTTTCTCGTGAACTATAAGTTTGACGAAAAAATGGATATGATTTTTGAAATTTAGAATCAAAAAAATATGAATATAAAGAAAAGTAATCTGAGTCTATGAAAAACAGCAATAATTTTAAATAGTAAAAAAAAATTTAGATAGTAAAAGATTGTTTCAATTGCTCAATAATATGTAAATTCTTAAAAAAAAATTATTAGTAGTAAAAGTCTGTTTCGGTCAGACAGAACGTTAATTATATTTCTGCAATAATGTTTTCAGTAGTAAACTATAGATTTAGTCATACAAAATAGTTCATGTTATTTAAATCTTTAAATTAGTAAAAAAAAAGATTTAGTCAGAAAAAAATTAATCTAAAATAAATTCGCAAAATTTTTACAGTTGAATCATGTAAAAAATTAAAATTTATCTTTTTCAACTAAAAATTTTTAATATACTTTATAATTGCTTAAAAATATGTTTATTTAATTTTATTTGTATAAAATAAACATGTGTTTTAAAAATTTTTACTCTTTAAAAATTCTAGTCAATTGTTGACTAAAAAAAAACATGTGTTTCGAAATAAAAATGCATATATTAGTTAATCTATATTTGGTATATCACCATATATATTGTTTCAAGTGTTGTTTTTCTTTGTATTACTGAGCAATTTCATCATCATATTAACTTATTCTACGTTTATATATATATTTATCCAACCTTGTAATTTAATAAAAAAAAATGTTAATATTTACTATTTAATATTGCGTTACAATTTATTAATAATAAGATAAAAAAAATATATAAAAGTCAACTTTTGAAAAATAGTTGTCAGTTTCAGTTTGGAGTAATTCATTTAAAAATATGCAGGTATGTTAAAAGTTAAATAATTTTAAGTCTTGAGAAAAATTCCAAAAAAATACAAATATATAAAATATACCTAAAACAAGAGGATAATAATTTTGATTAAATTTTTCAGCGTCGAATCATGGCTGCATTAAATTTGCAAGTTATTTATGTTGTTACATTGTGCATTTGCATTAATGCTGATAATTTATTAAACCAAGAACAAGAATCGAGAGATAATGAAATTGAAAGACTCAGAAAAGAGGGAATGGATGAGCCAGAATTGTTCTATGACTTAATGCATACAAAAAATTTTCATAGAAATTGTTCTCATTTAAATGTTACAGAAATATGTAATAAAATGAAGGCTCTTTACAAACTGAACATTACCAGCAATCATAAAAGTGATTATAATTTTATGGTTGATTGTTCTGGGTTTTATGGATTATATAACGATGTTTATAAATTGTTTTCTGAATCTAATTTTGAAGATTATTTTGCATTTCGAAGATACGTTTATTATAAGTCCGGTACTGATGTAGATGAAGAAAGAAGAATGAAGAATGCTGCTTACAGACAAGCAATTATACAATCCAGCAAGGCAAATAACATTTGTGATAATAAATTATATTTAATATTAAAAAAGCCCACAATGTGGTATGAAAGGAAATTTAGTATCGATAAAACGGAATATGAATTGGATGATTTTACTTTAGGAATGCAATACCTAGAATCAGAATATAATTACAGATCACGTAGAAAAAGAGAGAGTACATATACCACAGCATTCTTTGAATTTGATTTACCAAATCCATATTTGTGTGTTAATTTTCATAATCTTCGTCAATATTCCTACAGAGAATCATATACATATATGCTACCGGAAACTAAATTTTTCATTAATGATACGTATTGGGAAGACAGTACTGTTATAGGTTTAAGACTAAAATTAATGCAGAATGATGAAAAAATGACTATATTTGAGCAACAGAAGAAAGTGATGAGAAAATTAAAAAAGTTGAAAGAATCTGATACCAAATTTTATATAGATTGTTAAATTTTTTTTTTATATTCTGTTTATTTTTTTCAAATATTTTATTGTAAGTATAACCCACTTAATTATTATTATTATTAGTACTCGTGAAAATTGAATTTATTTGTAGATAAAAAATAAAATATATATATTTCATTAAAATTTGTTAATCTATAAAAGTATTGTATTAATTTTCATAAATTAAACTACAATTTATAGAATTGAATAAAATATTATATTTATATTTTATATTAATAATAAAATCTTGCAATTAAATAATATGTCCCCGGCACTTAATACAAAAACCCCAAAAGTACTTTGGAGTAAGATTAAGTAATTTATCCGCCCTATAAATCATACCGTAAGGAAGAAATTATTCAAGTTATGTGACACCATGGTTGTAAAGTTTACTGAAGGTATTATGTGGGATTAAAGGGTTGATACGAGTGACCTTACAGTCTAGGAATGAAGATAGACGCATTTTAATGATTATAACACTCGTAAAATATATTTGTTTCAATTTTCGTCGTCAGCAATGTTATAATGTCAGTGTGTGAACGTGACGTTTAATATGTGTAAAGGCAATGGACGCGTGTGGGTTTTAGAGAGAAGATTCTGAACGACGAGTTTATGAGTTGTTAAGTGCAGATGTTTCGTGTGCGTCGAAAATTCCTTGCCCTCTTGGTCTTTCGATAAAACTGAAACGAGGCGTTGAAATACCATGATAAACTGTCCGGCGACCCGACGCTAACGCGTTTTCTTCGCATCGTCTCCCGCACTACGTCAACTTTTCTCTCTCTCTCTCGTCTATTTTCGCCAGAATCCCTCGCTTCACGTATCATGTCGAAGAGTTTGTTCCGGTTAGCTGATATCCGTGATTTTACGTTTACACTTGACTGGAGACAAAATCAACCGGGGATCGTCCGGTATTCATCTTCAAACGAGACCTTGAACAAACTGTTCGAATATTTCACGAAAATTGAGCTCAAGGAAGGGGCTGCTGAACAAAAGAAATGGGATCTAATTTTTTCCTGTCAAATAATAAGTTCGGGTCATCATTTTTTTTTTTGCAAAGGAGTTTTTGTCACAGATTTTGAAAAATTGGGAAACAATTTTTTATTTTCTAAGCAAGCGGTAACCATTTTTTTTTTTTAATAAAGAGATTTTAGGCCAGATTTTTAATCCATCGCCACAAATAGTTTATTAGATACGACGTTTCGGCAGCTGCCGCTACCCTCATCAAGTATTACATTAAGTAATTATACACTAAAAATGACAAGTTGAAAATTTTAATTAAAGTTTGAAATTAGTTTTATTTTTTACATTAAATTTGGAAAGAGCTGTACTTACGTTTAAACTGTTATATTTAAATTATAAAGTTTCATTAAGGAGGTTATGTTTAACCATCTCCTTAATGATCATTATCATTTTATTTAAAATAATGAATATTTGTATAAAAATTTTTTAAAAAGTGTATTGTTTAACTTTTTATTATCTTTGTTTTTTAAATTTTATTTTGAATTAGTCAAACTTTTTGTTTTTAAAAAAAAAGAAAGAAATATAAGGATGGTTTTATCCATTCTTATATATAGTTTGTGTAGGACTAATGAAATACCGCATTCCAGATATTAATTCTATAGAGACTGTAAAAATGCTGATAATGTAGAACATCTCATTATCAATTTATTGTACATTATTCAAAAAACCTTGGTAGATATTTCCTAACTTTTTAATATCAGTTTTAAAATTTATTGATTTTTTTTCTTTTGCTATATATAGCATTTCAAGAAATTTTCTTTTATAATAGTTCTGTTCTGTGTTCAAGATTGTTACGTTATTAAAATCAAAGTAATGGTTGTTTTCAGTTGCATGAGTAGCTAGAGCTGTGTTTGTTTTTTTATTTTTAATATCTCTAGCGTGTTCTGTTAATCTAGTTTGTAAATATCTTAATGATTCACCAATGTATATACTGCCACATTGGCATGGTATTCTGTATATGGTATTAATTTGTCGTTTCTTTTCTATTTTCGAGGATTACGAATTCAATGTCAATTTTTCATAATGGATCCAATATGGCGGTTGAAAATTTTGTCCGACATTTTGAATTTTGAAAAACCAACATCAGATTCGTAATCAGCTATTTGGATCGATCAATGTTAAAAGAATTGATTAGAACATTAAATATTTTATCATTAAAAGAAGAAAATTACAAATTTGGGTATTATTTTCTCTTGAGGATTTACATATGATGAACATTCAGTTGCGATAAGGAGACACCTCATGCAGATATCCGGAAAAGCATCAGGAATCGCGCGACTCTGAATTTGGCATCGAGACTCGACATCTGCAGGATGTCTGTTGGAAGAATGGGTAACCGGTAATTGGGGATTCAATGTAAGGTAAATAGTCGTACATGTAGACACAAGGGCCATGTGCTACGAGTTCCCCGGGTCTAGTTTCATTCTCTTCCGGCAAACGACCCTTCTCCATTTTCTCTCTCTCTCTCTTCGGTTATTGGTAAAGGGCCAAGAAACCTCAATCCGCTTCAGAAGCCAAACTCTTAAGTCCGATTCAGATGGATTCAGATGCTTGATTCGAAATCAAGCCTCGCGCAGAGAGTCCATGATTCATCATCTTGAGGGTTCTTGAGGGATAATTAATCTTAACAGAAATTCTGTTGCGGAAAAATAATTGTATAATTAAAATTCCATTAAAAGAGAATAAAATAAAGAATTGCGTCTAAGAGGTTTGAACATACAAAAATTAATGATAATTTATAGGAGAAGAAGCAAAAGTCGTAAATTCATGGGGAAAAATACAATCTAACAGTTTCCAATGTGCAGTTGTACTTTTCTGAAAAGGTACGGCATTAAATCAATCAGAAGGGTCGGAACGTAATCTTCGTTGGACACATGGGACTGTGGAAAGGGATTGTGGGTGAGGCAGAGAGTCAGCGCTATCGTATGCAATTTATTCGCATCTCCTACCAGAATAACCATCGTCGCTGGTATAGTATATACCATACCACTATCACCACCACCACCATCACTGTGTCCTGGTGGATGGAAGTAGCTACTGCGGCCGGATCTGCCGCCCCATTTCGCGGTCCAGTGACGCCCAGGAATTCGCCAATTGGATTTTCTCTGCTTGCCTTTCTAGAGCTTGCTGTTAGATGATGCAGAAGGTGTCGGCATAGGTTATCATTCGAGAAAGAGAGAGAGAGAGGAGAGACGACGATCCAAGGGATCTTGAATCAAGCCTGAGTGACAATTTCGACATACTATCGACTTTCTCTTTCCATCTTCACAATATAATTTATTCTCAATCACATCTCTCTGTGTAAATTCCGACGAATCAAGAAATGACGATTGTCGAGTGCACTTACACTGTTCAAATTCAAACATGGAATTTCAATTCCCGTATTGCACTCAGCTTTTTGAGTTCACGCAAATGTTATCAAGAATCAGGTAAATTGTCCGAAAAGCTGCTTATAGACATATATATAATATTGTTAAAGTTGGAGAAATTTCTTTTCTGAATTTTCATTAGAAGCACATGAAAACATATGAAAAGTTACGAAAAACACCTTGAAGTAAAGATGTTTATACAATTACTAATATTATTTTTAAAATAAGTAAAGTGATTCGTTTTCGATTCCCTGGATGAGCTGTTAAATCACAGGGCATACGAAAAGCAGGGAGATTTTTTTTTTATTAGAATCGCGGTGATGGAACTTTTTTTTTTTATTACTCCTGCAGCCTTGTAACGGGAGGGGAAAAAAAAGCGGCAAATATTTAACCCGCGATAACATCGGGAGTCGTGTGGCGGGAAACCCAGGATGGTGGTTAACGCAAGCGAGCTCAGCGCCCCGAGGCGAGCTTTTTACAGCCTTGCAAACCCTCCGCACATTGGGACTAAAATAAGGCTCGGCATGTGTGTTGCGTGTGTATATATATAAGGCTGCTGCATATGAATCGCTCGGAAACAGCAGGAAATTAAATGGTCGTGACTGTAGGAAAATAAAGGTTGTCTTATCGATGTACCTGTGGATGTTAATTGGGAGTTATTGCTTGCCGTTGCAGTATCTATAATATATGTGTTTGTATATATATATTTGTATTTGCATCTGCATCAGGCGTTGAGTTTGCTTTGCTATTTGTCAATAACATATGTATACACGCTGTCCTCATTATTGTAAATTATCGCGATCGTTTTGGCTATTTCATTGTCAAATGGCTTTGACACAAAGTTATGGAGATACGCTGTGATACTTCGCATGCAATGTATAACTATGTAAATATCAGAATCACTGATTTTTTACGATTACATCTTTCAACGAACAGATGTTAATTTTCATAATGTAAATAATAAATAAAAACTAATTAACAATTATTTCCGCATTTCTGCGCATGGACATACAGGTTATGAAACCACTCCGAACGAGCGTGCCTCGTAGATGGCGCGCAAGTAACTGCATCTGCGCAGAACACACGAAGTATTTTGCGCAAACGTGAATTTAATTCATTCCCCCTTTGCGATGAAAACAATCTTTTAGAAAACAAGAAAAAAGTATTTTAAAATTAAATTCTTTTGTAAATAAATTTTAATTTAATTTTTTTTTTCATTTGACAAATTGATGTGTGAGAGAACAGTATAGGAGAGAGTTTAATCTTGAAATTGTTAGCTCATATCAAGACGTGATGCACTGAAGAGAAAACGAAAGGTCAGTCAAGCGATTGCAACTGTTTGCGGTTACAGTAGAGCGCGAAAAAAGAGGCAAAGGGAAGTATGAGTTGAAGAAACTTAAAAGAACTTTTCAAGAGTTCACTCAGTAGAACTTGTTGAAGAAACTGTAATAAACGCTCTGAGATGTGACTCTGATATATAACCCCCCACATCAATCATAATATTTACGTTATAAAATCTAATATAAACTGAAAATAAAAAGTACTTTCACACTTTTCTTTTCGCAAAAGTTCATTAAATATTTATTCTACGTCACGTGCATTCTTTCGCAATATTTAAAAAAAAAAGAAATTTATTTCCATGTTGTATTAAAGATATTTAATCTTCTCTTTTTGTCGTCCTTTTTAATCCTTATAAAAAAAACATTTTTATTAACTGGTCAACAATATTTTTTTATTTATTTATCTAAAGTAATTTTTTTATAATTTTTAATAGCAAACATTTCTAATGAATTCGGATTAATTAATTTCTGTATTGATTTGAAAACTGATGCCAAATGCAGTGTAGGTGTATGCTTCATAATCCTGAATACCATATTCCCGAATATGAGATGTCAGGTTTGTGCAGTTACATGTAAAAGGTACACTGAAATGGACTCAATGCATTGCACGTTTCAGAATTATCGAGAGTACTCACCAGCTTGGCCGAATTTCAGATCAATAGTGGCTATTGTTAACGATACCACTGTGGTAACATCGACAGAACGCAAAGTCATTAAGATACCAATTCAGAGAACTGGCTTTATCTGATATCAACATTTCTGAAAAAAAAAATTTACACTTTTCGAATTCTTCTAAATTCTCTTTAAATTAATTTTACTAATTATTTGATAGAATTTTCATATCATTTAATCGTGGAATAATTATAAATTATTCCTACGATGTCTAAATTGTGTGACTGTCTGACTTAAATGTCAGTGTACTACTTTTTTATAGAGATAAATCTTATTGGCAGATTTTCTACTGAACAAGAACTAAAATTAAAAATTTCTATTCCATATCTGATTAAAATATAACTATTCCACTGAATTGTCAATTATCTCATTGAATTAATTATTATCAAATAATTTAAAAATTAATTTTACCATGAATTTTCATAAGTCCATATAATGGTATATATATGCTTAAAATACAAAGTTCTGTCTCAAGAAAAGACAAAGTGACAAGAACAGTTAATAATGCAGAATCTTTATAATTGTCAAATCTGATAGAGTTGGTATTTTATTACTGAGGGGATAGAAAGAGATACATTATTTAGTATATAGTGAGTCAAAGGCTATTCTCTCGCAAAGCACATTTATATATAACATGGTCGTAAGGAGAAGACATCTTTTTCCGCCTTCCCAAAATATGAGGCTATCATTTACTGATATTTACTGGTGTTACATTTTTCTCAAATGGTGTTACTCACTGGTGCGAAGTACTTACATTGGTCCATAAAAATTATTTAATATCTAAAAAATGAAAAAGTATTTTTATTCATACCTTCTTTTTTTTATGCTATCATTACTATTATTTTTTTTTTTTTTAATAAAAAAAAGAAAACTTGTTATTCTATGAAATTAATTAGCCTCTTCTATCAAAATTATATGAGAAGTTTCAATCAAAACCAAAAGCCAACGAGTAATTTTGCCTCGAATACTTGTTTTGTATTTGTTTTCAGATTTTATTCAGAAGCTTAAACACAGTGGAACGTTGCTAGCCAGATATTTATAGTATTTGGATTATGGAATAATCCTCGACGGAAATGGAAAGAATTGTACGAGTATACTGTGTTTACAAATATCCTCTTCTCTCTACTCTCGTTCCTCTTATTTTTTTTCCCCACACCCTTCATTCACTTCACCTTCTTCCTTTTCCGCATTCCAGATTCCGGAGGCGCAGTCATCCTTCACAAGAATTTCCAATCTTTCTCTCGATCCGGATCACTCGAAAGACGAGGGCTCTCAATTTTAAATTTCATATTTCAACGAAAAATTCTCTCCCTTAAGTAGCAAAAATTGCGATAAGTTTTATCCGACTTCGCTTTTTTTTCGCCATCCAAAGCTTTCGTTTCCTTAAAACAGCTATTTCAATTTTTTTTTCTATTAGAAAAATGTAACTAATTTGCATTCAGGTAGAAATTAATTTTGGAAATTGGAATTTTGAGAATGTTGTGTGCTTTCGATTTGCCCTCAGGAAACAAAACACATTGCTGATGAAATTTCAAAATCAATAATTGAATAGCAAAACCGAAATAATAATTAATAAATTTCAAAATTATTTGAAATTCAAATATAGAATCAAATATTTTAAATAACTAAAAATTATTTTTTAAAAGAAAATTCAAAAATGATGAATATTTGTAAAAAATTGTATTCTCGATATATATACATAGTGCATATATAGATATTTGAATAGAACAATGCGAAAGCTTTATGAAAGGGAAGACAAATAATAATGGTTCGTATTGTAACGGAATAGGAAAAAAAAAAAAAGTTTTTAAAAGATGCAGTTGTAATACTCTTTGAAATGCAGTCATGCAGCATCTGGTTCGAGACATGTCACTCTCTATCGCTTGGATGTACTGTAACAATTGGCTGGAGGTAAATAAGACCATCTACGACAAAAGACCGCGTGTAAGAATGATGGTAGTGCCTTCGAGCGATGTCTGTTCTGTATCTACTAAGTTGGCTTTAAGGGCGGAGGAGTCAAGACATTGCTACTATATTAAATAAATAGAGATACTCGGCCTTACTCTGAGATGGGAAAAGCTGGGTTAACTGTTTGAACTGAAACAGCACGTATAATATCTTTTTCTTTTGTCTTTTTTTCCCCCCTCCAACAAGAAACAAGCCTTCAAACTCGTATCAGTGCGATTTTCGAAAAAAAGAAAAACACAAAAAAGGATTTTCTCGGAATTAAATTTTCTGTGATTGCACTCGAAAAAATGAAACTCTTTGATTATAAAGGACCTTATTTTAATGAATTTTATTTATAATTTTCAAACATTTAATTTTGCAATAATTAAAAATTTAGTAAATATATATATATATTTTTTTAATAAATTATCTGAATTGTCTTTGAGATTTTCTGATTTTTTAAAAAAAAAAAAAATGCTTACATTATAATACCCGCTTTATAAAGCGTATTCCATTGTCACAATGTAATCAGGGAAATGTAACTTTTTTTTCAGTAAACCAAAAATTGGACTAGTTTTTTTTTTTACTAATGAATGACCTACATATTCGTCGCACATTTTAACTTTCACGAATGTCCTACATTTTGAAAATGTAATCTGTTGACCCCATTTCACATTTAACTTTACAAAATATTTAATAACAAATTTTCTCATATTGACCTAAAATTTCTATACAAAATAAGATTCTGCTAAATCCAATTAACCTCTTCATGGTCTTTTTTAATTAAAATGTTTCGCATATATTTAAGGAAAAAAAAACTATAAATAATAATTTTTTTTTTAGAATATTTAAAACTATATTAATTATTAATAATGGAAATAATTTTAAATTAATTTTTCTTCGATTTATTTCAGTTTTCTTTTTTAAAAAATTTGCTTTTCAATTATTTTTCACCTGATTTAAATTTAGAGAGAAGGCATATTACAACGAGAATGCGAATAATGTCTTGTGTGCAGCCGCAAAAAAAAAAAAAAAGTTCTCAAGCCATTTGAATGAGTAAAAGTTTTATTCCCTGATTATGAATTAATAAAGACTAAAAGCTTTATAGCTAGACTATTAAATTCCGTGGCAAGGGTGCGAACACAAAAGTTAGACAGCGAGTAGTCTCGTTACCAAGTTACCAAGAAATAAAAGTTTTTCTTTTTAATATACAGATCGAAATTCGCGATACCACAAGACTGTAGACTTTCAAAACAAGACAAGTTAAGCGGGAAAAGTCGAGTAAATTGCTCTATTATTAATAACTGTGTAACAAATTATTATTAAGAAAAATTATATTTTTAGACGTTAAATCTTTTGTGAAACTAAAAGTGAGGAGTTTGTGCATTCTTTTTTAAAATTCTTTCTGAAGGTGCAAATTTGAAATTTTGTAAATATATTATTATCTGTATGAATTTAATCTGTAATGCTTTTTTTTAACGCTTTTAATTTAATTACAAATGAATTACAAATTTGGAATTAAAAATGTTTATATAAATTCGTATGATATTGTGTTTGGCTGTGTTAAATTCATTGAGAGTGGAGAGGCTGGGTCCAGACTAAACGTGTGATTCGCGTTTGGCAGAGGGAAAAATCAATGAGCGGAAACGCGAAACTGGACGAAGGGTCGGAGGCTGGCAATGGATGGTGGACCTTTCGGACTGCGGGACTATAGTTTCTCTATTTCCTTCATTAACTCTGGTTCAACAGTGGCGTAACTTTTAATTGGAAGTAGTGGGGGGGGGGAGAGGGCAACGAGTCTCATTTCCCAACGGTCTTTTTCCTATATATTGGAATTCAGACTCACATCTTGAAAGACGTTAAAATTTTTCGCAAACTTTAGATTTTACTATTCAATTTAAAAAATCAATTTCTATTTAAAAATTGGATTTAAAAAAATCAATTTTACATTTTTGTTTTCAAAATATATGGCATATTTAAATTAATGTTCAGAAACATTACAGAAACTGATATTTAAGGATATCAATTTGGTTCCGGCGGTTTGGATATCCAGATAATATCCTATGACATCCCCAGGGTATCCTAGTGATGTCCAAACCGCCGGAATCAAATAGATATCCCTAAGATGTCCCAGAGATATCCTTAAATATCCGGTACAGTAAGAAAATGAGGTAATTGTGTCACATTTTGTAAAATTAAAAAAAGCATTCCCATTATTTCCAATTTCATTTAACCCAATTCACAAATCGGTAAATTTGCATTTTAGATTTTAGCAAATCAAAAATTAGACTAGAATTTTATTTTAGGTTTCTAAATTTGCATTTAAGTTAAGTTTAAAAGCTCGAATTTGAATTTCAAAAATTTTGTTAACATTCTAATTCGTCGAAATGAAAATTCGAAATATTCAACAGTATAAAATTCTGTACTACAATAAATATTTTTTTAAAGGAAAATAAAATTTCTTTTCCTTTGTAGAATCGGTATTATAAAAGAAAAAGCTATCGAGGAAATTTAAAAAAAATTTCTTATAATTCCATATTTGTTAAATATAAATTGAAATTCTATTTTTCATGCCAGTGTGTTAATTATCTGATAACTATTATTATTCGACAATGAGTATATGTGAAGAGAGCGCGCAGAACAAAAGAGAAAGAGAGAAAAGTGAGAGGTTTCGAAGGAGGAAGGTTTAGAGCTGGAAGCGGAGAAAATAGAGCGAGGATGAACAATTTCAGTCCGTAAATTAATTAGAAATAGTATAATAGCTGAGAGTGGCCGGCCGGTAGGAACGAGGTCCGTGGCGCGTTTGGTTTCGTGGTCAACGTGTTTCGGTGTGCAGTTCGCACAACCACACCGGAAGTTGGGTATGGTAACCAACCAAACCTACACTCACCTATACGTCACCCTTGCGCACATGCTTGGCCTGTTTGCAACCTCGAAGGCATTAACAGCCGCGCGTACTGCAAGTAAACTCGAGAAGCGAGAGACCAACCCTTTAGAAGGATATTTCGTGTTCCGTCGGATGGCGAAGTTCTCGGCGTAACAGAATGACCAGTAGGATTTCCTGCAGAGTTACAACCTATGCATACCGTCACCAAATAAATCTTAATCAACTGCGCTATGTTCGCGTGTCCCTTGAATTGTATATAAAGCAAAGGTCACTTTATTTCCGCAAAACTTTCATAATTCCCATCTTGCAGATGAAGATTCACAAATAACGATTAAAGAAATTTTAATGTCATCAATTTCAATTTTATTTTCAGGGTTCCGATCACGCAGTAAACCAAAACGGAACCCTTATGATTTCACTCTTGTACGTCCACAAAATACTACCCACCCACTCTGAATTCAAGCCATTTTAACTGATTAAGCTCAAAATTGGTAAACATTTGTATTCTTGCGAGTAGATTAAAGCAAAATTATAGCAAACCCGATTGGAATTGAATTTAATATAGTTATAATACAAAAAATCGAAATTTCGAAAAAAGTGTGTCGCCACCTTAACTTACACAGTATTAAAGCTACGATTTTTTTTCAAATAAGGATAGACTTAAGGCTGGTAATAGAAGTCTTCCTCTACTTGGATTTGGGTGTCAATTTTTTTCTACACTATTAGGTGTATTTTGTGCAAGAAAATGCATTAAAATCATCTGCCTAAGAAAAAATGAATTTTTTTCAGAACTTTTTTATGATTTTGAATGACTTTTTGGTGGTTATACAGGTCTTCCTCTACTCGGCTTTGGCTGTCGATTTTTTTCTACACTTTTAGGTGTATTTTGTGCATGAATATGCAATAAAATCGTCCGCCTAAGAAAAATTGAATTTTTTTGGAAATTTTTTTTTTTACCTGAATGACTTTTTGGTGGTTATAGAGGTCTTCCTCTAAACGGAATTGGCTGACGATTTTTTTCTACACTTTTAGGTGTATTTTGTGCAAGAATATGCAATAAAATCGTCCGCCTAAGAAAAATTAAATTTTTTTGGAAATTTTTTTTTGGACCTGGATGACTTTTGGTGGTAATAGAGGTCTTCCTCTACTGGAATTTGGCAGTCGATTTTTTTCTACACTTTTAGGTGTATTTTGTGCAAGAATATGCAATAAAATCGTCCGCCTAAGAAAAATTGAATTTTTTTGGAAATTTTTTTTTGGACCTGGATGACTTTTGGTGGTAATAGAGGTCTTCCTCTACTCGGATTTGGCTGTCGATTTTTTTCTACACTTTTAGGTGTATTTTGTGCAAGAATATGCAATAAAATCGTCCGCCTAAGAAAAATTGAATTTTTTTGGAAATTTTTTTTTGGACCTGGATGACTTTTGGTGGTAATAGAGGTCTTCCTCTACTGGAATTTGGCAGTCGATTTTTTTCTACACTTTTAGGTGTATTTTGTGCAAGAATATGCAATAAAATCGTCCGCCTAAAAAAAAATTGAATTATTTTGGAAATTTTTTTTTTTACCTGGATGACTTTTTGGTGGTTCTAGAGGTCTTCCTCTACTCGGATTTGGCTGTCGATTTTTTTCTACACTTTTAGGTGTATTTTGTGCAAGGATATGCAATAAAATCGTCCGCCTAAGAAAAATTGAATTTTTTTGGAAATTTTTTTTTGGACCTGGATGACTTTTGGTGGTAATAGAGGTCTTCCTCTACTCGGATTTGGCTGTCGATTTTTTTCTACACTTTTAGGTGTATTTTGTGCAAGAATATGCAATAAAATCGTCCGCCTAAGAAAAATTGAATTTTTTTGGAAATTTTTTTTTGGACTTGGATGACTTTTGGTGGTAATAGAGGTCTTCCTCTACTGGAATTTGGCAGTCGATTTTTTTCTACACTTTTAGGTGTATTTTGTGCAAGAATATGCAATAAAATCGTCCGCCTAAGAAAAATTGAATTTTTTTGGAAATTTTTTTTTTTACCTGAATGACTTTTTGGTGGTTATAGAGGTCTTCCTCTACTCGGATTTGGCTGTCGATTTTTTTCTACACTTTTAGGTGTATTTTGTGCAAGGATATGCAATAAAATCGTCCGCCTAAGAAAAATTGAATTTTTTTGGAAATTTTTTTTTGGACCTGGATGACTTTTGGTGGTAATAGAGGTCTTCCTCTACTGGAATTTGGCAGTCGATTTTTTTCTACACTTTTAGGTGTATTTTGTGCAAGAATATGCAATAAAATCGTCCGCCTAAGAAAAATTGAATTTTTTTGGAAATTTTTTTTTTTACCTGAATGACTTTTTGGTGGTTATAGAGGTCTTCCTCTACTCGGATTTGGCTGTCGATTTTTTTCTACACTTTTAGGTGTATTTTGTGCAAGAATATGCAATAAAATCGTCCGCCTAAGAAAAATTGAATTTTTTTGGAAATTTTTTTTTGGACCTGGATGACATTTTGGTGGTTATAGAGGTCTTCCTCTACTCGGATTTGGCTGTCGATTTTTTTCTACACTTTTAGGTGTATTATGTGCATGAATATGCAATAAAATCGTCCGCCTAAAAAAAAATTGAATTATTTTGGAAATTTTTTTTTTTACCTGGATGACTTTTTGGTGGTTATAGAGGTCTTCCTCTACTCGGATTTGGCTGTCGATTTTTTTCTACACTTTTAGGTGTATTTTGTGCAAGAATATGCAATAAAATCGTCCGCCTAAGAAAAATTGAATTTTTTTGAAAATTTTCTTTTTTACCTGGATGACTTTTTGGTGGTTCTAGAGGTCTTCCTCTACTCGGATTTGGCTGTCGATTTTTTTCTACACTTTTAGGTGTATTTTGTGCAAGGATATGCAATAAAATCGTCCGCCTAAGAAAAATTGAATTTTTTTGGAAATTTTTTTTTGGACTTGGATGACTTTCTGGTGGGAATAGAGGTCTTCCTCTACTCGGAATTGGCTGACGATTTTTTTCTACACTTTTAGGTGTATTTTGTACAAGAATATGCAATAAAATCGTCCGCCTAAGAAAAATTGAATTTTTTTGGAAATTTTTTTTTGGACCTGGATGAATTTTTGGTGGTAATAGAGGTCTTCCTCTACTTGGATTTGGCTGTCGATTTTTTTCTACACTTTTCGGTGTATTTTGTGCAAGAAAATGCAATAAAATCATCTGCCTATGAAAAAATGAATTTTTTCCAGAACTTTTTTTGATTATGGACTGCTTTTTGGTGGTAACAGGTGTCTTCCTCTAATTGGATTTGGGTGTCAATTTTTTTCTAGCCTTTAAGGTGTATTTTGTGCAAGAATTTGCATTAAAATCATCTGCCTAAAAAAAATGAATTTTTTTGAGAACTTTTTTATGATTTTGGATGGCTTTTTGGTGGTAATAGGTGTCTTCCTCTACTTGGATTTGGCTGTCAATTATTTTCAACACTTTTAGGTGTATTTTGTGCATGAATTTGCAATAAAATCATCTGTTTAAGAAAAAACGAATTTTTTTGGTACCTTTTTTATGATATGGTTGGTCTTAAGGGTGGTAATATATGTCTTCCTCTACTTGGATTTGGGTATTAATTTTTTTTTACACTTTTAGGTGTATTTTGTGCAAGAATATGCAGTAATACATATCCTGAAATATCTGTGAAAAAGATGTCAAACTTTTCTTCAAAGTTATAAAATGAAATCAAAAATTTCTTTTATGAAATACGAAATAACTTCCCTTCCCATAATCATGTCCATAATCTTAAATCTCTCCTTTCACCACATACTACAATCAACACTCCCCACATAACCTTGTACATAACAAATATTTATAATATTTCACAATTTACTTCCCCTCTTGGGAAATACAGTGATAGCTATAGAGTCATAAATAAAAGTTATATTATCTTGGAAACAAAATGATAAAAAAGAATATTAATTATAAAACTATGTATTTGACTAATGAACTGCTTAGTTTTTAATTTTCTAAATTGATTTTTTTATAAGAGAAGTCTTCTTATAGAAAACAGGAAAATTTTGATAAACTATTAAATTCAAAAGATTTGTTCTTCGTTTTGTTGAAAAAGAAGACTTAATTTAAAATTTACTCGTGTTGAATTATGATCTTTTCTCTATATATACATTCTTTTATAACTCATAAGATTTCTTTATGTAGTTAAGAATGCGTTTAATGCCAAGCATATAACCTTTATCCGCATTCATGCATCCTTAGAATATGAAATACGTGGCATTCTAACGAATAAATGCATCATTAAAGTCGTATGGAAGTTAAAGTAAGCCAAAGTGGTTCTCATCTCTTCTCTATTTTTTTTCTCCCTCAAGGCGCATTGTTTATCGAGTGATCGTTAAACATTTACTGTACTTGATCTGGCAAAGAAATACACTTGTTATGAAAATGTGTCATCGCAGTTATGTACTTTTCATTGTCTCTCGCAGGTGTGTAGCATCTATGTGACTGCCATTTTCGTGTGCAAGATCGATTTCTTTGAGAAAGATGAGCACACTATGGCGCATATATACAATACAATCCCCGACGCAAGAAACGAGGAGTCTGTTATGTGCCGTAAAACGGAATATGCAATTCCGCCTTCCGCAGCCGCAAGTCTCTATATATATAAAGTAATATCCTGAAACGGCGACGCGAATCGTCTTCAGATCCGGTTTCGTATTGCCTCTAAGAAGCTGCGGATAAGGTCTCAACACCAATATCTGGCAAAACCTTAAGTCTGATCTCCAAGCAACTTTCTTCGTCTCCGATGAAAATTCTCTATACGCTTGATTAACTTGACTTCCCGGTGGTGTGTTTTAAAATTAAAATTCTTATTGTTCTAATTAAAATCCAACAAGATATATCGAGCTTCTATTTTAATTCCGGAATATATGTTTAAGGCACTACAAAAGTTAGTTTTGGGAAACAAAAACAAGTTTCTGGAATAGAAAACCAAGAGACAAGTGGAAGGAGGTGATGTAAAAGAAGCCAAACAAGGAGAAAAGAAAATAAAGTGAGATCTAAAAAGAAGGGGACCATGCTATTTCGAAAGCAGATTATTCGAGGCTCTATCTTGAATTCGTATATCGTGAAACCAATATCAATTTCAGTTGGAGATTAACCGATCTTCTTTTCCTATAGGAGAAGATAACCTTGTATTACTTGAAATTTTATTTCGCATTAATGACAACTCACTATAAACATTTTAAAACATCTCTTCTTTTTGTTATTACAATTTAAAATCTCAGTCCAAGTAGATAAGAATTTTGCTTTTAAATAAGCAACAAAAAATATTAAGAATTTAATATAAAATCAAAACTGAATCAATGAGATAATCATTGAAAAAAAAGGAGTTTATAAAAACAGAATTCAACGAAATATCATGAAATAAAATATCCTCTATAATGGTATGTAAATCGTAAAGCTCGTTCAATGCAAATTGGCGTGTGCACAGTGAAAAGTGATGTTAATGGAAAAGAGCATAAAGCATCTCCTTACTGCGATCGTTTACCGAGCTACTATTTATGTTGATAACTTCCAAATGGAGTTAGATACACGATTCTGACTGGTGGTAGTGGGTTGGTGGGCCGGGTGGTCTGGTAGCACTTGCAAAGTATGGAGATCTTTTTGGTCGCGCAGGAGAAGGCGAGTTGAGTCGAGAACAAGATTCAAGCGGAAAGTTTTGCGAGTTAATGGTGCGGATGTAATGCTGCCACCGCAACAGCAACAGCCACCCTCGGTTCTCTTCTCTCCTTCGTCGTTTGCTCTCTTACTCTCTTTTTCTTTCTTTCTTTCTTTCTTTCTTTCTTCTCCTTCGAGAGAAAAGGGTAGTGTTGCCCTCTTTCCGTTCAACTCCTCTCAACCCTGCAACCCCTTTCTACAAGCCACTCTATCCCTTTCTCTCTATAACGTTCACTATTCAACCTCTCGAAGTAGAGTAGTCGTAAGTCGCTAGCAATCTTTTTCTTCGCTTCTCACATCACGAACAGTCGCTAACAACTACATCAAATATACCTCACTACTTTTCTTCTTGCATAGTCACTTTTTGCATCAACGAGACTTTCTGTTGTCCTATTTTCAATTAACGATGATCAAAAAAAAACTTTTGGAACTAATTATGAACTAAAAAACTATAAGTTACGCGAGCATTTTTTTTAATAGTTTCATCAATTTTATTATGATAGAGTAATTTAGATTTAGACAATATATTTCCGGGAAACCTTGTTGAGACGCGTCTTTAATCTAAAGATTTAAGTTTCTGCAAGCTATTACCCTCGTCTACAGTGATTGTTTGCCTCGTCTCTTCGCTCCAATTTAATTACGAAGTCCTTTGGAAGGCTTAGGTGTCTGCAACTCACTACCCAAAGACAACGTGATGTTCTCTCTCTTTAAACATCTTTGTATATAAAAGACATTCGAAACAGCTTTCCAGGCTGTTACTCTGTTTACTTGGGATTCTATCTCTCAAATTCACATTTCTTACATTATATATAGTCTCAATTGTCTAAACCAAGAGCATTGTTTAATTTCACATTTATGTATCCTGTTTCAAGTGATATAATTAATTTATACAGTTGAGATGTTTGATTCCCTCATAAAATGTGAACACAGTTGGGTAGCCAATAGCTCGTCGTCATCGTCGCTAGCCCTATGCTTCAGTATGGTATTCATATCCAGACCATTACTACCATCAGGAACTAAACGGCATTGAGCTCGCACCATTAACAGAATCTAGGATCTGATCCACTTCACTGAATAACGTTCAATCGCGATTATGATAATGCGCGAACATTCAAGAATACCAATTGCTCTTTGCCATTTCATGTTTCCCATTCAAAAAAGACATTGCCCATTTAATTAATTCAATGAGTATTATGCTTGTTTTGCTTATCTGAAGCATGATTTAGGTTTTTTTTTTTTTTTTTCTTTACTACAGACACCAGTTGACTCTCCCTTTTTGGATAATTGTCAGAATTATTTTTGTTAAAAAAGATAATAAATAAAAAAATTATTTCTGTTCCTAATCTAAAAAATTGAAGTTCTCAGAAGCATGGTCGTTGATTATTGGACTTGCGATTTGGTTTACTTCTTCTCTTATGCCCGGAGATAATGGACACTATTACCTTAACGAGGCCCCAGTCTCTTAGTTGGTAATTGCTTCGAGATATCCAGAAGCTCTGGTGCCTGGTGTTCCTGCTAGAGAGCCAGACGGCGTTATTGCCATCGAGGCTACTTGCCCGTTTCGTGGTGGTTATTGTTATGAGCTTGCGGCATTAAGATGTACACCACACTACTCTCATAGAGGAGAACCCCATATAACGCCAGTAAACCTATATACCTCTAAAGGATTTCATTATGTCGTTTCATAACTGCGAGACTTCAGCGTAGCGATAAATCGGAATTGTCCTCCTTTATTATATAAAAGCCCGCTCCATCTCATAAACTTTCTTCACGAGTTAATCTCTTCTATTGCAGTTTGTCATATTTTCTGACATTATAATTTGAATATTACTAATCTCTGTGGCATTATTCGAAATTATCACTAACAGCATGTTTTTGATTAGTTTTTCACAACTGTGGAAAAATTGAGACTTAATTCCTTGAAATAGCATGAAAAAGACTCAAATCAGCCTCTCCAATTAATTCATTTATTAATACTGATAACCTTTTTAAGAAAATCAAAACTAATTTTGTGAGACTACATTCTAGGATACGACTTGAGTCCGAAATGATGTTTTCCTTAGTGGATCTATTGGTTTTCGACTTAGAGTTGTCTGTATTCGAAAAGACTTTGTAGGGATGAGGTGGAAAAGCGAACAAGAGAGAAACAGACGAGAGGATTTTACCGGCAGATCTCATATAGTGTGGCACTGTGCAAAGGTTCTTCTTCAGCACAGGCCAATACGACAAGACCAGCGCATAGCCTAAACCTTGCTAGAGCCACCAAGATGGTTTACGGCTTCGTTGCAAGTTGGTGAAATTTAAGAGCGCATTTAAAACTGGTTTGGCGCGATGCCCTACGCCTCCTGGAGCCACTACTGCTGCCGAGAGAAGATACCGCTAGGCTCCGACAGGAGTTTATCGCTCCAACATTCTTAGAAAGCTTTTGGAGATGGATTTCCCTCTTCTTTTCCACTATACTCCATTTTTTGGCAAAAAACTTCTTTCTCAGCTCACAATGTCAAAGTCTTTCAGCTTAAGACAAAAATTGACAGAAAAGATCAGAAACTTTTTCAAAAAAAAAAAATAAAATCCTTTAAAAAATATTTTTGACTTAAATGAATGAATAGACTAAGAGAGGGTAAATGAAATTAGAACAAATAATTAACTAAGGATGAAAGTCTTATTAAGCACGAGAAATTCCATGAAGACTATCTTGAAGCAAAATCTCTTTGGAGAGGGTTGAATTCACTTCGAATGATAATCGCCACAAGGAGACTCAATTTCGGCCCTCCTCTTACTATTCTCTGTCTCATTTCTCCTTTCCTGCTTCTGTATATAACACTTGAGAGAACTGCATCCTGCTATATACTATACCCTTTTTCTCAACATCTCTGTATATATATCCTATAGCTCTATCTTTCCTTTTGCGCCTCTTACTCCGCACCACTCATCGCTAACTGATTGGAGTACCAATCAATGGCATTCAGACGACTGAACTGAAACTTTAGGAAATTAACTATTCACTCTCTGGAAACGGTTATTCGAACGCCCGGAAAGCAGAGCACGGAAGGCTCAGCGAGAAAGGGGCATGACGGCATGGACGACTAAAGATAAGACAGTTTAATTTTCAATTACGACATGGCAATAATCGTTCTCTGATAGGATTGGCGAATTACCTCTAAATTCGTTCGTCTAATTGACCTAAAATGCTTGACCATATTTGCACTGAAGATAATTTTTCATCAACATGAAAATATATTGCTCCTTAAGAGTTAATTATTTTTTTAATTTTTTCATTTCAAAGATGCAGGCAATAGTTTTCAGATTTTTATCAACTAGACTTTTATGAAAAATAATGCATCTGGAGAAAAAAAATTTAATAGGTACGTCGCACTGAGAGGTGTTTACAATTCTGTCATATACGCCATTGTTATGTATTGTGGATTTGTTCAATGTTTACACTGGCGCGAAGCTGTTAATACGGCTTTTCCAACAACAACCATATACACCCTCATCTATACAGCCAAAATAAGCGACGCTGTTTGAAAGTGAAACTTCTGTTTGTACGTTAGTTTCAGTTAATCCCAAATAAAACAGCAACGCCGTCGTATTCCCATAGCCGCTCCCGAGGATTTAAACACGAGTTTTCATCTTTTATAAGCTGTTTTCATTTCATACTATATCATGATTAAAGATTTTCAGTACTACTAAAAAGATAATAAAATTAAACATTCATTTGATTATTACATTATTTATAATGCGAAAAACACAATTTCCATATATGTGTTTTCATCATTTCCATAATTGTATAATCAGAAATCAGAACTAATTTTGAAATTTGTGAATATACACCAGTCAGCAAGAGAGGGAATAGAGAGTTGATAATGAGAGATAGTAGAAATGAGTAGAAAAGTTTTTGCTGATTCAAAATTAACCTTCGCCGGACTGGATACTTTTTATATACACGGTTGACAAGATCCCACCCAGGGTGGGCCAATGTTTTCTTCTTTGTATATTGCAATAAAAACTTAGAATCATTCAGTTTTTTTCCAAAATTGTTATATGTTACCAAAAAATATATATTATTAATGTTTTGTTGATTTTTTATTTGTTTAAACAATTTATTATTAATAATTTATAACTTTTTCAAATATACATACGACAGTAGAAGAATTTTATAAATTTGTTACCTTTTCTTCGTAGTTATTAATTCAAAGGTTATAAATAAAATAAAATATATAATTCAATTTGCAACAACTATCATTATAAATTGTTTAAACAAATAATTGTTGCTATTTATTAACATTCTTCATAATATTCCTAGAAAATTGCAATTTTTTTCTAATTTTGCAACTTAACAAGCACAACATAATAACACAAAGATTTTATATGAATTTACTATTTAACCAATTGTTTAAACAAATAATTGTTGCTATTTATTAACTTTCTTTATAATGTTCCAAGAAAGTTGCAATTTTTTTCTAATTTTGCAACTTAACAAGCTCAACATAATAAACATGAAGATTTTATATGAATTTAGTATTCAAACGATTGTTTAAACAATTTAATGTTGTTATTTATTAACTTTCTTGTAGTGTACCTAGAAAGATGCAGTTTTTTCCTAATTTTGCAATTTATCAAACCGAATATAATATAGCCAGACAGATTTGACATAAATTTACTAATTTAACAATTGTTTAAACAATTGTTGAATTTACAATTTTACATCAAATCTATCTTTTATTATATTCGGCTTGATGAGTTGCAAAATTAGAAAAAAACAGCAACTTTCCAGGTGCCATACAAAAAAAGTTAGTAAATAACAACAATAAATTGTTTAAACAATTGTTGAATTAATAATTTTACATCAAATCTATCTTTTATTATATTCGGCTTGATAAATTGCAAAATTAGAAAAAAACTGCATCTTTCTAGGTGCAGAACAAAAAAAGTTAGTAAATAATAACAATAATTGTTTAAACAATTGTTGAATTAATAATTTTACATCAAATCTATCTTTTATTATATTCCGCTTGATAAATTGCAAAATTAGAAAAAAACTGCATCTTTCTAGGTGCAGAACAAAGAAAGTTAATAAATAATAACAATAAATTGTTTAAACAAATGAAAAATGCAATATAATATTTTTTATATCTATTATTTGACATCATAAAACACTCACAGTGAAAAGTCTGCATGATTTCAAGTCTTTTTGTAAAATAGAATTAAAAAAATATCTGAATCATCCCGGTTATCTCCGTACATACATTGATAAAAGTTATAAATAATCAAGAAGAAATTTTTTTTAAAAATTTGTTTTTACATTTTTTGAAAGTTCTTAAGATTTTGTTCAGTGACTTAAAATCGCGATTCAATTAAGGCAAAACTTTAGAAGATATGGCAATTTCAATTTGTCTGGCCCACCCTGGGTGGGCATCTTGTCAAGCGAAGGTTAAAATTGTGCTCGATTTTTGAATATATTTATTTTAGTAACGGCTTTTTCAATTATCAATCAGTATTAAAACAGTAAATTCCTAATAAGTGACCGGAAGCACTATGCTATGATTTGTTAAATTCTTAAATGACATCTTGAGATTTTCACGAGACTTTACATTGGAATTATGATCTTAATTTGTTCCATCGATAACTATACCAGCACAATGTATTTTAATTTTTCTAAAAATAACGAAAGCTATTTTTATAATAGTTATTTATATTTTCTGTATTATATAAAATCTACACCGAATAATTGTTCTAATTACATTAACGGCAATCTTTTTTTTACATTTAATGTGAATAATTAAAATTCAATACAAATAAAATGAATTATAAAAATAAATTTAATTCGAATTGAAAATTTAATGAATAGTACTCCGCAATCGGATTCAATACTTGAAACATAATAATACAAGATGAAATCTTCATCTGACCTAGTGGTGTGGCTACTTGCCTTCCATCAAACTGAAAATAAATGGAGCGAAGGATAATGAATCAATACGATGAATCGGAACCAACCAAGTATGCATTATGCCAATTTTACCCTCCTTCATTTAGTATGGAGCATCTCTTAATTGAGTACTAGCGAGTGATTAAGGCGATCCTAGAAGCCTTTACGTTTGTGGTTCAAACAGTCAAGTGGTTGAGGCCGGTTTCACTCACGAGCGAACTCATAACGAAATTCTTGAGGTTTCTATATAGATTCTGGAAAATCCCGATTATCGTATTTATACGTCCTATGCGAAGAGGGGTCACGTTTCCTTCTCTTGAGGACGAGAGAGAGAGAGAGCAGTCCAGCGCAGAGAAGAGCGATAACTCATTCGCCAATAAATTTCAGGGCGAAGCATCGATCACAATGTTCTATTTTGCTCATTGGTGTTTTTGCTGGCGGCATTCGATTCAATTCGAGGATGCGGTGAGTCGATATATCTCTCGAGGTGTCATGCGCCGCTAGTAATGGATGGCGGCTCTCCCTTACCCTTACCCCAAAAGTGAGGCCGTGCCAAGAACCTGCCCGTAACCCACCCTCCCCTTTCTGCCTCCCTCGGATCCTGATCTCCACTTTCCGACCCCAAACTCTCTCTCTCTCTCTTTCTCTCTCTCGACGAACCCTCGGGACCAACGAGCCCAACTCCCTTTTTGCGACATTACGCAACGCGATACTCGATAAAGATCGAGGGAATCCTACCACGGAAACTCTCCTTCTCCCGGAGGCGTTCCCGACGACATCAACGAATTCTTTCTTAGATAAGTAGCCACATCTCGAGTGTCTAGATTTGTGTGACTATCAATTCTCCTAAACATTTGTTGTAAATCTTTTTAAAAAAAGAGAAAACAAACTAAATCTTCGTTTAGAACATTGTTGGAGACAAATACAGAACATTTTCTAGTTTCAAATAATTACACCACTCTAGTAGCTAATGGCCTTAAATAGATTGCAAGGAAATATATTGTATCTTAGTGCAATGAATTTTTCAATGACCAAAATGGAAAGAAAACGAATTTACTTCAGGGTTTGTTAGTTTGTAATTTATTTCTTTTAGCAAACTGTTTTTATACTAAAAAAAAAACGTAAAATTATTTTTTGAAAATGTGTAACGCAAACATAAACATGATATCAAATTTGGTTATTGAGATTCTAGGCTCTGTTGAAACACTAGAAGCATGTAAATTGCCTATAGAGGTAAAATGTCAGGCGAATGACACTTCCCTACCTCCTCCTCCCCCCCCCCTTCTTCATCCCGACAGACCCCATTAAGGATGGAGGTCACCTAACCCCAACATCGAGTTCAAGCCTCTTGCTTCGCTCTCAAAGCAAGGATCGATAGTCTAGCATCATTGGATTCCAAAAGCTCATGCCAGTAGAGGTGGACTTTGGGTATACTAGAGACGACTGAAAGCAACTTTTAGAAAGGGATGCTGCAGTCTCGCTTGGCATGGCTTAAGGATTAGCATAAATGGCTATCGTGTGCATTGGTTGAGATAGCAACGCGCGGCCCATTCTCATCGTCTTGTTTCGGCGCAAATTAATCGCATCTATTCCAAATAAGTCGATGATTGCTTTTGCCTGAAAATCCCCTAGCAAGAGAGAAAGAGAGAGAGAGAGCAATACAATGGCCTTTAAAAATTTCGACTTTGCTTTGATTAGTTTCGAACGCCGCTCTCTATGCTTGAACTGTTCGCAAGTAGATTAAAACTTCCTGGCCGCAGAATAGTTTGGAAGTAGATTAAAGGTTTATAGTTGCACGGAAGCGATAGTTGACGCTTAGGTATAAGGCGGTATCTTGCATTTTCCAGGTTAGTTCACCTAACACCGATAACATGATTAATTTTATTATTTGATGTTCCATAATTTGACCAGTATACGCTCGCTGAATGTTGTAGCATTAACTTAGCATAATGAAAATATTTTTGTTACAAACAGTTTTTAGTATCATTTTGAACAGAAAGATTTTGGTTCTAATTCCTAATAGCAATGGATTTTTTTTAGGATATCCTACGGACGTCCTAGCCATATCCGGAAATTTGGATATCCTGTATTCCGGATATCCTTAAGACGTCCATAGAATATCCTAAATATCCGTATGCTGTTAGGGAATTTACAAATATTTCACAATAAAGAGTTCTAAAACTGTTCCATTTGCAAAATGATATCAATTTTGTTCTAGATTGTAGATTCTCTTTGGACTCTAGAACAGTTTCAGTACAAGTAGGAAAGGATTGTTGACGGCGGTATAAAGAAAGGAAGGAAAATGTAGTCCTTTCTAAATCGCAGGAAATTCTGAAATTTCCGCATACATATATATATATATTTTTTGGGATCTTGGTTCTCTTGGGAGAGTTTTCACGCCTATTTGGCTCACATCAAGCTGGACTCGGCATAATTACATAATGGCCTCTACCTCGCCTTTCTTCCTTCCACCCTGTGGCACTCAAGCCGCTTGGTGTCGGGAAACAGAACCACTGGTAATTCTCCTCCGAATGCAACCATTATGGAGATTTTATCAAGGCGTGTTGCCAGCCAGCTAGGCTTTACCTTTATTTCAGCGTTACTTGGTTTTCTTTTGTAAAAACCTTTGTTCACACTTGATTTTTTGTCATTTTCATTTTACATCGAAATTTCTATGACAATATAATAATGTTTCTCATGTGAGAAAATTTTTCTATTTATCAAAAAATTAAATTTTATTTGAAATTATTTTCCATATGATAATAATTTGAAAATTCAAATAAATCTACTACTATATTGTGTTATATTAATGATTGATGTGTATTTCATTGCATGTACATTTGCTTATTGCATCAGTGCGACTCATCGATCCATATATACTGCAGAACTCTTGACAACGCATGAAGAATGACCACAAAGTCTGTTGGAGGTTCAACTATGACAAATAGAGTGTAGTCTTTGCCAACCGAGTGAGATTTGTGTTACGCTTCGTTTGCTCGTCGTCACGTTATGTAAAAATAGTCATTCCTCTTTATTTTCACGAGTTTAAACTATTTTACCCCCCCCCCCTCATCTATAACAAATAATTGTTTATACTATTTTTTTCTAATTTTTTGCAAATCATCAATTAAAACAGAAACTCTATTTATTAATACTAATTGTACTTGTTTTTAAAATGTGTATTTCAAAAAAAAGTCTTTGTTAGTCAGTTGAAAATAAAACAAAAAAAACAGTAATAACAGGTAATGTGAAACTGCTGGTAAAATAGACACCGTGTAAACGATTTTACACAGACCGTTAAACAGCGTTTGTATCATGAGTTCAACCTATAATCACCAGCAAATTCAGCAAACCAAAAATTATAAATTGGATACAAAAAAAGAGCATTACATGACTTTATTGCTTGAATAAAAAGCTGATGCAGACATTCAATGTTTATTGTACTCTGAAAAATAAATCTAATATTGATGTTCAATCATATGGAAAAAATATATTTGTATACAAAAAAAGAATTTTTTTCACTGTTGTTACACAAACAATTGGCGAATTAATTTAATGTTCGGAAAACATGAATTGATAATTGAATGAAATCTTAATTATCAGTATCATGATTCGAAGGTATATAGACTATATATATATGTATCTACTACAGGACATCATAATTCTAGTGGCGAACACCATATCTATTTAATTTCGAGTTTCAGGATGCGTGATTCGAACGATCCTCTCACTGACGAAGGGAGGAACAACTCAGAGGTCGATAACCCACCGCAGCTATTATGCAGATGTAATTTGGATGGCAAACACACTGAAGGTCCGACTTCCATTTGAATGTTCCACTATTGGTCTTTCTGTGACGACTCTCACTCTCATCTTGCAGTCAATCTCGATAACATACGAGAAAAAAAAACCCCCTGTTGGATAAATTAGTTATATCCTTTAACCATTCTATTTCGAAGATTAACTTCATTTTTAACTTAATTTTCATTCTCCACATTATTCATAATTTAAATTGTAATTAAAACTGAACTATTTTAAGAATTAATTGTTCCACGAGTTGAACATTTATCAAAAACGTTGTAAAATCACATTTTTAAAATGAGCCAAAAATGACTTTATAATGAAGATAATAATCTTGAATCTGTTTTATATTTAAGAAGCGAATTGCAGTTAATTTGGAAACAAGTGTCGGTAATAGTTATCAACTAATCATTATTATTATTATTATTATCTGGAATTCATGAATATCTGTGTGTATAATTATACGAATATTCAGTAATAGTGAGAACTGGAGCATTTGCTGATAATTGCAAAGGCATTAACTGTGATTAGAACATATTTCTGTGTGTAAACGCGTCGATCGAGTCATCATCAAAGTAAAGCTAATAATAATTCACTACCTAATCATTTTCAATTAAGTTGAATAGAACTACTATATATAATTGAGAAAATAGATTTAATGTAATTTTTTACTTGAACAAAAAAAAAAAAAAAGTTGGTTAAAAAATTGAGTCCATTACTTCCGGTTATATACTCCCTTCATAGTGTACACACTATCGTGAATTAGATCGGTTCTGCTCTTCTTTCGCAATATTTACTTTGGCAACTTCGCAGAATGAACGAGGCGATAAAAAGAGGAAAGCATTACCGGATGATGATGTCTTCAAAGCTAGAATTTAATCAATATAGCAATTTTTTTTTTTATTCGCGAATAATAGACAAGTCAACATTTATTATTGCACTTGAAGAAATGACACTTTTTTTTTTCTAATAATGGTTTCATATGGTAACCTCTGATGTAATATAATTTGGTTAATTAAAATTTATTTATTTTTGCGAAACATCATTATAGAAAGGGCAATTTTTTTTTTTTTTTTTTTGCATTAAATTAATTAATACCATTATATCATGAGAATTGTCATGTGAAAATTTTAAGACATGAACACGCTAATAATTGTTTATCGTGTAGGTGTGACGCGACTCAGTGCACGCGAACATTTTCACTCACGCGTTTCTACCTTTTAGTGTATAGAATTACGTCTCATCAAGAGTTTACCTATCAAAAGTTTAAACCCAATTTGCCGTGAAATAATTAAGTGCGTACTTCATTATCCTCTTCTATTTAATGTCTTTTCTTAAATACCTTTCATGATTACTTCTTCTTTAATGTAATTTGAATCGAGAAATAATTTTATAACGTTTAAAAAACAACTAATTAATTTGAATTAAATAAATTTTATTCTGTTTAGAAAATTATCTAAAAAATGATTATTTTATTATTTTTCTTTACAAACATAATTCTAGTTATATATATATATATTCAAACGTCGTTTCAATGTAGTTAATCCTATTTTATTCCCTATTATTATCGCATGGAGAATTTCGTTTGATTTTGACCCACAAATATGTGAAACCATGTGTGTTTGCATTACATTTCGAACTAATGGAAGTGTTCCCTGTGAGCCAAAGCATTCATGATATTTCTGGACTTGAAAACGTTACAGTCGAATCGACAGTGTGTCAATTTAAAATACATATCGAAGCAATGCATTGCGGCCAATTCAAAAGTACGTTTTGAAAATAAAAAATTTTTTCAAAAATACACAAAAAAAACAAAATAATTTTTGTCGATTAATATTTTTTTATTTTTATTTTATTATCGGTAGAAATTATTTTTTGCCATAAACTATTACTCTATTTTATTCTGTTAGAAAAAAAGAATGAGACCCTCCGCATGACCTTTTTTTGTTGCTAAAACAGCAAGTTGAGATTTTTAGGTCATTCTCATTTATATTGCTGCCTTACCGAGTTTAAATGTAAAGCTTTCAGAATGTAATATTTTTAACTTGTGTGAGAAAATAAATCGATAGTCCTTATGAATATCGCAATATCTTTTTCAGCCACTCAAAAAACTCTTCTCCTTTTTTACTTCAATAAACTGAATTAAGTGTATTCAACAAAACAATGTAGAATTAAATAAATTGCAAATAAGAATTATTTGTTTTAATTAACAAGCTGTTTTTTTTTCCATTATTAATCCAGAATCAGAAAATAATAGTAATAATATTATTATTATATAATCGATAAATTATTATCAACTTTATCAAAATTGTTCAATTTTCTTAGTAATCCAATTAGATTTATTTAAACAAGCGTTATAATGAAATATTTTAAAAATTCAATAAGCCAAACATTTAATAAAATGGTTCATTAAATCCACTAAACTATTAACAGTTAGTTAAAAATTAATTTTAATAATTTCGAGTCAATTTTTACAATTTTTTTTTCAGAATTGTTTAATTATTTAATTACCTAAACATAATTTGATAAAATTCTTCCTTGATTAAATTAGGTAATTTAATAATAATAATATAAAATAGAAGGTAGAAGAAATTTCAAATTTTCCCCGAACCGCAATAAAGCGTTAGGATAAGAGAGAAAATTTTTAGGCTATTGCCTACAGTCTGATGTTAAATCTGCTATTGTGAAAATACTTTGATCCAAAATTTCTCCTTTATAATGCTGCAGATTATTTAGAGGCAAAACAATTTTCCACATCGTTTGATAAGTGGAACTTTTTAGAATTATTTATCGTAAATCATTATACTTACTTATAGAAATAATTGTAATGTAATGAATTGAGATGAATGCAACTCACCTGAAACAAACAAAAAATTTACATTAATTTTTTTTAATTATTTAATAAATAAAAAAAAAAAATAAATAAATATTTTTATTATTCCTCTATGAATCCTTTATGAATAATATTTCTTTGTAATTTTTTTTTTTAGTAAACTATTACTGGAGGCTTAAAGTTGCTTAATAGCATTTACTGTGGCAATGTTATTTAAAGTTTGTGTTGACTGTCCTTAAATGACGCGTATTTTCGTCGGTTCGAGCAACGCATTAAACTGGGACACCATCTGTTTATGTAGTTAAAAGCTAAGTGCACTTGGAGTATAAAATTTTCAAAAAAAAAACCCAAAAAGTAATAATGACGAAAGTACGTTTATCTAAAATATAATTTGAATTACTTATATTGTTATAAAATCAGGGAAAAATATTAAAAAAATTTTCTAACTTCAAAGAAGCAAATACTCAAATTTATTGTTTAATTTAAAATTATTAAGTTTCAGTTTAAAAATAACAATGTTTAATGTTTCTTTTTATATTTTCTATTAAATATTTATATATATATATATTTGTTTTATGTTTCTTTATATATAGAAAGTTTATCTTGGACTCGGCAGTGTGAAAAGATATGTGCCAGTGAAACCGACTCTCATATCGCTGGGCAATATCGACTATAAGCCAGAAGGTAACTAAACGTATACACACTAGCCGCAAAATTCGAGCACCACTCTTTACTACGAGAGAGTAAATGCAACAGTACCAACAACTTCCGGTTCTGTGCGATAAGGCGGTCGATTTCGAGAAATCTGTCCATTATGCCGAATAGTTTCGGAACGATTTAAAGTCTATTTTCAGCCGCCGAGAAGAGTTTTCTCGAACGTTCGATTCATCGAAGCGAAAGCTCGTAACCCGATTTAACGTTTCTTCTCGGAACTCAACTTTCATCCGTAAAGACGAGCCAAATTTGTTCAAACTCTCTCTCTCTCTATATATATATATACACTTAAGAATCTATATACCTTTATTGTTGAATTAGACAAAAATTTTAGTCTGAAAATTGAAATATAATTTATTTTTCAGCCCGATTAAAATCGATTATAACCGGGGTCCAACCAGGACCTAGTTTGGCCCCGGTCGGATTCCCTGTTTCAACCAGATCAGGGCCAGATTGTCGAATTTCTACATACGGGAAGTAAATAATAAAATTATATATAAATAAAACAATTTTATTAAATAGTTTTTCATTCTTAAAAGCAATGATGGAAAATTAAATTTTTTCAACGGGGAATCTGTTGAAAGTTCCAAACACATTTCATCAGTGAATAGATTTAAGTACCCATAACGTCACATAAAACTTGTTATCAAAAGACAGAAAATTCTTCGAATTGCTTAAATGTTCTGAAAATCTAATTCAAGAGAGAAAAAGTTATAAGCCACTTTAGAGAATGTGAAATGTGTACATCTGGCACCACGTACACTTTTGAAAACGCGATGCACGCGCCGAATATATAGTGCGCGCCTCTAATTTAATCATCGTTCCATCCTTGAGAGTATATACAATAAATTCACGTCTCTCATCGTGTATTCTTTTCTTAAAAGAAAGCACAACAGAGAGAGTGAGAGAGAGAGAGAGAGTGAGTGGTATGGAGCCAACATTAACTGAAATTATCGCGCTTGGCAACTGCGAAACTGCCGAGAGAGGCCGACGTCGGGACTGCTGCTTGTCGCAGCAAAAGGGAGATGCTGGAAAGATGGGGGTGAAGAAGGTGGAGCTGGAAGTCGCACCCTTATTAGGTTACAGTTACTCAGGTTAAAGGGGATGGGCGATTGTGAGGCGCGGCAAGGGAACGAAATATTCCTTGAGATTAACGTCCTTCCTGCATCCTATACGATAATCCGCTATACCAGCCAAGGACAAAAATGAAGAAGCGCTTGCGTTCATGCCAAAACTTGCATTAGCAAGTTATTCAAAGATTATCTCATTTTACGTTCATCAAGAAAGTAGCTTTATCTGAAGAAAAAATTGCTAACTTCTTGGCTAGAGTTTCGGAAAATCATTTTAATATTCACTTTTTCTCAATGTGACAATTTTTATTTATTAATTTTCTTTCATATAGATTGTTGAATCAATTCCCGTGCAGAAATTTTAAAAGGGGATCTGGCAGGGCCCACGTCAGGAAGCTCCAAATTCGAATGAAACAGGGAATCCGATCGGGGACACAGAAGAGCACCCTACTTTAACCCGAGCGGAAATTTTTCCAGAGCCAAGATCGGGGTTGGATCAGGCTGCCCTATTAGGGAAGGAAACGCCGCGCCTGATGTGGTCCTAATTAGGAAATCCTCATTTTCTGCTCGCCCTGATTTGACCCTGATCAGCGGTTCATTCCCTACTAGGGCCCTAGTAGGGCAATTTTTACACGGGAACCCGAGTAAGCCTGGTTTGGCCCCTGTTGGGTTCCTTGTTTCAAATAAGTCAGGGCCAAGTTGGTGAATTGCAAAAATTTTCACCAGTGCCCAGATCAGGGCCGGATCAGACTGCCCCATTAGGGAATGAAACGCCGCGCCTGATGGAGCCCTAATTAGGAAATCCACATTTTCTAGTCGCCCTGATTTGACACAGATCAGCGGTTCATTCCCTACTAGGGCCCTAGTAGGGCAATTTTTTACACGGGAACCCGAGTAAGCCATGTTTGGCCCCTGTTGGGTTCCTTGTTTCAAATAAGTCAGGGCCAAGTTGGTGAATTGCAAAAATTTTCACCAGTGCCCAGATCAGGGCCGGATCAGACTGCCCTATTAGGGAATGAAACGCCGCGCCTGATGGAGCCCTAATTAGGAAATCCACATTTTCTAGTCGCCCTGATTTGACCCAGATCAGCGGTTCATTCCCTACTACGGCCCTAGTAGGGCAATTTTTTACACGGGAACCCGAGTAAGCCATGTTTGGCCCCGGTTGGGTTCCTTGTTTCAACTAAGTCAGGGCCAAGTTGGTGAATTCGGGAATTTTGCCAAGGCCAAAATAGGGGCCGGATCAGGCTGCCCTATTAGGGAATGAAACGCCGCGCCTGATGGGGCCCTAATTAGGAAATCCACATTTTCTGGTCGCCCTGATTTGACCCTGATCAGCGGTTCATTCCCTACTAGGGCCCTGGTAGGGCAATTTTTACACGGGTACCCGATTAAGCCTGGTTTGGCCCCGGTTGGGTTCCTTGTTTCAATTAAGTCAGGGCCAAGTTGGTGAATTGAAGAAATTTTCGCCAGGCCGGATCAGGCTGCCCTATTAGGGAATGTAACGCCGCGCCTGATGTGGCCCTAATTAGGAAATCCACATTTTCTGATCGCCCTGATTTGGCGTTTCATTGCCCTGATAGGGCAATTTCTACACGGGAACAGTTACCAAGGATTTTTTTTTTCTTTAGCAAGTGGCTAAGGATTTTTTTCCTCAACAACGGTTTCTAAGGGAAAAAAAAATTTGCATTGATTTGATTTGGATCGACTAGTGTAACTCGAAAGCAATGAGTGACAATTAGAATAAGTGGAAATAGAAATATAATTGAAAATTACTATCTATACGAAAGTGAAATCGAATGTGGAATTAGTCAGTCGACTTAATTCGTGAGGAATTGAGGCACACAAGTTTCATATTCTCTTGTTGTTGTTACGGAAACCTCAACTCGAGTTCGTCGAATCGAATCTAAAACAACCAATACCGCGGAAGAGTTTTGCTTCGCGGTCAACAAAAAAAACAAAGGGACGCTTGGTCGGATGGATGAGAGAAGAGAAAAGCCGATTGATGCGCGCCTAGGATATAAAGGAGGGGGGGGGAGGATGGTGAGAGGAAAAAGGGGGAATGCTGCGACGAAGAACGGGAGATTTTGGCTTTGACGTCGAGGCGTCGCGACGCTGTTTGCGCAGCACTTTCATTAGCTTGCCTCAAATTACTATAGTTCAAACACGAAACCAGTAACTCTACCGTCACTCACCATCGTGTGGAGGCGATTTCGTTTTGTCAAGGCAAATATCGTTCCTAAATACAGTAGTAGTGAAAATGGTATAGTGAAAGAGTATGGACGAAAGGATTGAGAGAAAAGAAATAAAAAAAAAAAAAAAAACGAGGGAGAAAGTCATAGATGTGTCTATCTAGCTAGTGTGTTCTGGAACGGGAGGGCGCGCGAGCAAACCGCAAATGTCGAAGGAATGAGGAGGAAAAGCACAAAACGAGGATGAGGAAAGTGAAATGGAGAGAGAGAGAGAGAGACCGAGGGAAAATAGGACGAATGGACAGCTGGACGGACGGTCTGCTATTATTGCTTCTGTGAAGATTGGTAGCCCCCAGGACCTACAGTGGAAATATTACATTTCGCGGTGCCGCCGTACCGTACGTGTGCAAAAAAAAAACGAGGAAAGGTCCGAAAGAAGGATTTCGAGAGGGAGCCAAAATGAGAAAGCGAAGAGAGCCATTTGGAACGTGATTTAACGCGATCTTTCGCAAATCTAAAACATCTTACAGTCGATTCTTCTTTATATATTTACTATTCACGATTAGTTTATTTTCCCTCGAGACAATTATTTATGAAATTCATTAAAGATTGTTTCAAAAAATAATTCAATAGTTGTAAATTTTGGATACATGTAAATCTCCAACCAATGTCAATATTTCGAGCTTAGTACAAATCTCAAGTTTTGACCTCAATCTTAGCTCACCTGAACCTCCCTCATCAAATAGTCTCTAATCCTAGTTTCAATCTTAACTTCAATCAAAAGTTTCTTGGTGGATGTTGTTGTATATTTGATAGGGAATATAATCATGGGCAAGTTTTTGCCTTCAGGCACATTGGACGGTTGTACTAAATTAGCCTTAGACGTGATTCTCACTTTGTTGAGATTCAACTGCAATAAGAGCATAAGATAGTGAATTAATTCACAGAATTCTCAACACAGTATATATATATATATGACAATGTGACGATATCTCTGGGATAACGAGAGAATTGTCGAAACGAGAATCAAGGAGTGCAATTTCAAACCGGGTCACGGTTAATACCGGATTTAACGGCGGAGTACATTCGAGTGGTATTACTCTTCAAAGCTGCTTGTTCCATACAAGTACTCCAAAAAGCTGAGCTTTTTTACACTCAGTGAATGAAACACTTCAAAAAGGAAGTTTTCGAGTCTTTTATACATCTTTGAATCTATTTTAAAAACACTAATATTAATAACAAATTATTTTTAGAGTAATAAAGGGGAATAAAAATCAGTTTCAAAATTAAAAGTTTTTTTTGTAAGGATAATTGCAGCAGAATTTCCATTAGAGAATGTCACATTCTGGAATAAGCCCAAAGGTTCTTGACAGATCGATGCCCTTTTGCCTCCCTGCACCCTGACCAATCTGGCTTTACAAATGGTCTCAGGTGTGCCAGAAATCATCCACTATTCGTACTCGACGTGCGACATTCATCTTCCACGCAAATTCATGGGGATATTGAACAGTTCGAGGACAGTTTGCGCAAAGCGAACATATGTACAACAAATCCTTAGGGATGATAGGCGCAGAATCTAGCCACAACAGAATTGCAACTATAAATACATTTTAATCACATCTTAATTTTCATTCTCACACTGGGCCGAAAATGTACCCGACTATTATTCTATATTTACGTTGTTTAGACAGGATAGACGCAAGTCGAGATCGGTTGTGAAAAATCAATGTAGTGATAAATTAAGAAATTAATTTATTCCTCAGTTTACCGAGTACATGGGAGGAAAAAAATCCCACCAGATTCGTAGGGCGTGAAACGCACGAAAAAGAGAACGATGGTCAAAAAAAAAAAAGAGGAGGTTAAAGACACGGATTTCAACAGCAAAGAATAGAGAAGCCATATCCAATTGTATAATATTAAATACAACTTTAAATTTCCATTTCGTGAAATGTACTCTTCTGAAGTTTTGAAACAAACTTTAGAAACCGTGACTTGCAATCCCATTGCAATGACCGATTCAATTATATGATCGTTACTCTCTTGATTATACGTTTCGCGCGCTGAACACACCGATTATATTGTGAGTTGCAGAAGGAAGTAATTGCCAGAAGTTTGGGACGCCGTTAAAGTTTCCTGGAACGGCATTAATTGACAAAACCCTTCAGCAACAAATCGATATCAATTGGCCAGGTGTACATGAAGCACTTAAAATCTGATTGTCCTTTATACATTTAAATTTAACATAAAGCAAAGTCAGTAAAATTTCCAACTAAATTAAATTCAATTGTTAATATTTGATATAAATAATAATTCAATTAATCCAATACAAATATTTCATTAAATAAATCCCTGAAACACAATATAGAGATTGATTACATCAAAGAAATTACAGAAAATATAAACTAAATTAAAATATTACTAATATTTGTTGAATAAAGTGATTAATTAAATTGATTTAATAAACAATTATTAATTAAACTTTGGTTTATTGGAATAATATAGAACATTTACATGAGAATTATTATTTCAACAAATAAATTGAATTTTCCAATTAAGGTAAAATTAAATAAATTAGAATAATGAACTAAATGAATAATTAAAAAAAAAAAAGTAATAATAGGAGTATCACAATATAAGAATATTGTCGAACAAAAGTTATAATTGTTTTCAAAAAAGAAGAAATTTTGCTTTAACCTCTTTTTTAGGTCATTGGTGTGCAATGAATAAAATGATTTAGTAGCCATTAACTTCTCAATTTTCCGGTTCGATGCCAAATTACAAACATATATTTTTAACCTACGGCATATTTTCAAGAACACGTGCGAGCAGTTTTTAAGATTTAATTTCAACCTCTATATTTGTAGATACGAAAACACGACGTCAAACAAGAAGCAACGAATCGAACACCAATCACAGAAGTACCAATAGAAGCGACATCAAACTCACGTCGTACGATCATGTATCGATCGTCTTTTCACATCGCGTGTCACCACCACATTTCCGTCTACCATAACTCAATAGATGGTGCAATAGAGGATGTTAGGTAGGTACTTGAGAATCGATGGTGTAAGTGACCACAATCGAGCTGATTTCGCACAGAATTGTTGGAGAGTGGGGGGGAGAAAAAGAGAACGAATAGGTGCAATATGACAAGCTGTTGAAACCGATAGCGATTTTATACAAAGATAAATTTTTCACCGTCAAAATTCATGAAAGTCTCCCAACTCTTAATTTCAACGTTAATAATACTAATAGTAGGGTTTAAAAAAAAATAAACGTAACGATTTTGAAAAAAGGAAGCAGTAATTGTATTATTCTTATTTGCATTTTTTTTAATTTTTCTTCTATTTTTGTAACCCTTACAGCACCGGATATTTAAGGATATCCCTGGGACATCCTATGGATATCCATTTGCTTCCGGCAATTTGGATATCTCGAAGATGTACTTAGGATATCCAAACCGCCGGAAGCAAATGGATATCCTTAAATATCCCGTGCTGTAAAGGAAGTACCTAACAAAGGAAACCCTTTAATCGAAGGATTTTTTACTATCACTGATTACGAATTCAAAGAACGTTTAGAGAAATTCAAAATGACGGAATTCATAGGATTCCCTTGAGACTCATTACTCGGGGTTTTTCCAAGTCACCAAAGCCAAATTTTACATCGTATTCCTAACCAGAGACCCTAAAAACTCCAAATTTCTTATGAATTCGATAAAATTAGAAAAAGTAGAATTGCAAATGAATTTACACAATCATTCACATATTCCAAATAACTTAATCAGCGGCAAAAAAAAAAGAAGGTAAAGATAAAATAATAGAGATTCGTGACAAAATTTGTCGAGTGTGTAGGTTAACATTCCGCGGTGAGTGGTTACACTCGGACGAAAGTGTCTTTGATTTCCGGATATAACGGTATAGTAGCTTGTGCGCGCGGCGGCGCAACATTATATAGCAACAGTGTTTCATTGTTGCTCGGGAAAGTACGCAATTAATTTCTGTCTGCACTCGCCCCCGGGGGAATGCAAATACGCGGGGAGATTTTGCCGGAGTAATTCGGAAGTGCCGCGGTGTACCACGCGCATTATGTCGCTTTCCTTTCTATCTATCTCTCTTTCTCTCTCTCTTTCCCTTTTACCAAATCGGCTACTCGTCGTGTGCGTGCATGTCAACATGAACACTTGCATATATACTCAAGCATTGTACCTTTTATAGGTTTTGATCGCGTGCTCTTAAAATGCAAGCTATATGCAAGTAACTCGCACACACTTGCGCGAAATTCATGGTTATCGGTAACTCTCGAGTTATTTTTTGTCGAATGTAATAAGCCACCATGTCAGTCGTCGAATAACTGTCATTAAATACGTCTCTATATTGTTTTATTATTACCTATATTCTATCATTTAGAAAAATGTAATTAACTCTCACAACGTTTTTACGGTCTCTACAAAATCTCTATATTTATGTTCTTAGCAAGATTATTAAAATCGTTAACTCTTCAATCATTTCTTTATAGCATAGAAAAAAGATGAAATATTTTTAATTTTTTAAAAACGTTTTTTTTAGGGTTTTGTGGTCTAGGCCCGAAAGCCTTATAGTTTTGCTTTGGTGTCCGTCCGTCCCACACTCGTATGGTTACAATGGTAACAGTTACCATAGCAATCGTTTCCATGACAATCATTACCATAGAAACCATTTCCATAACAACCATTTCCATAACAACCGTTACCATAGTAACTGTTTCTATAGCAACTGCTTCCATAGCAACCGTTAACATAGTAACTGTTTCTATAGTAGTTGTTTTCATAGCAACTGTGACCATAGCAACCGTTACCATAGTAACTGTTTCCATAGCAACCGTGACCATAGCAACCGTTACCATAGTAACTGTTTCCATAGCAACTGTTTCCATAGTAGTTGTTTTCATAGCAACCGTTACCATAGTAACTGTTTCCATAATAGTTATGTTTTCATAGCAACTGTGACCATAGTAACTGTTTCCATAGCAACCGTGACCAGAGCAACTGTTTCCATAGTAGTTGTTTTCATAGCAACCGTGACCATAGCAACCGTTACCATAGTAACTGTTTCCATAGCAACCGTGACCATAGTAACTGTTTCCATAGTAGTTGTTTCATAACTACTGTTTTCATAAGAACCGTTACTATGGCAACAGTTACCATGGAAAACTATTTTTTATTATATAGAAACTAATTTTTGACCTGAATTTTAAGAGACACGAAACCCTAGATGAAGGTTTGCGCCTGCTTCTCTTACTGATTTTTTTTTTGAAATATCTGAGAAAATGTATATTATTCTCTCCTGGGAGTGATGAAGTGGAGAAAATAAATTGCTTTGAGATAGAGAGACAATACTCTATGTATAAGATATAAAAGACGAGTTGATAGGGAAATAAGTTAATAAGGTGAACGTGACCGAGTTGGAAATTCGGTACAGATTGAAATTCATGAGAAACGAAATTCACTATTACATGGCGTGAAAGATAAGAGACAATTTCTTGAAATGTATATAGTCGACCTAGATTGTTCGTTGCTTTAAGGAGCCCTTTACACTCCATATTCACTATCCCAATGCACTAATAACTCTACTCACCCTGTCGGCGCAGTCGATATCGGAGATCGAACTAACCCACTCACAATCAGTAATTTGCTATCAGCAGCAGATACATTCTGGAGGTTCATCGAATACCAATTAATCCATTTCATCTACTAAATTAAATTCTACAAGAACAACATGCACAAAGGATTATACTCTCTAGAATGAGAATTGTAGATTCAATGCATTTTATTTATATATATATATATCTTTAATGGAGAAAAAATTTTATTTTAAAAAATATTCTTACTCATTACTGGTAATGGTTCTCTTCTAATAAAAATATTAATTTACTATTCGTACAATACCAACAGTTAATTTTTAATTTACAACAAAATGTTAAAAAAATCATGATCCTTTTATAGAGAAAGGTTTGTGTATTTGTTACTTTGTTTAATCTAACTAAATAAAATAGTTAATTTACTTTATACCGAATCTATTTAATTGCAACAAATTGAGTCCCTAAACATTTCTCTTTAATTAAATGTTTCAATTTTTCATCAATTTGACAAATATTAGTCTTATTTATTTTGATGTTAATTTTGGAATGAGAAAGCCTTAATAATCCCTTTTCGAGGGATTTTACAATGAAAATTAAAAAAAACAATAAATCATTAAAAAAGTTAATGAATGGCAAAAAATCATTTTTAGATTTGATTTATATTTCAGTATGTACAAAATTCTCGATTTCAATTGAAACTGTGATTAGCAACGTGAATTCCACTTCCTCGTGATTTCATGTAATGGAAATTGACGTGGTGAAGAGCAGTTTCGAATAATTCTTCTTCGCTTGATAGACATCTGCGGGCGGAAACTCCGATTTCAACCACTTGAAGCCACGCGCTCAAGAGGTAGCGAATGCAAAAGGGGTGAGGAAGGGGGGTGAAAGAGAGAGAGAGAGAGAGAGAGAGAGGTCGTTGTAGCGGAAGGGTGGCTGTAACGCGCCGAGCGATAGGTGGGCTGAATTCGTTAGCAAGGATAGGAATTAACTTCGGATACGTGACTGTACCGGCAGCAGGTCGATAGAATCTTGATGCCCTAATGAACGCGCCAATGTACCACGCAAATTCATGCCCTTTATATTCATTTCTCAGTCCGTCTGACTGCAAACTGACTTTTACTACTTGTACTAATTATACTTGAGAAAAAATTCTCATAACAATTATATATTTATAATTTCTATTTTGATACATATATCTATTTTATAGATAGAATTATAATAAGTTTGTACCAAATTATAAAATAACCAATATATTTTTAAATCTATGAATATTTTCACAATTTAAAAATTCATTCTTATTTTTCAAGTTAAATCAGTAAATTTAATAAATTATATTAAATTTTAATATTATACATATTATATATTCTATAAAATATGAATACAAGAACACGTTACATCATAGAAAGAATATTTGAGAAACTCGAATATAAAGAAAATGAGAACATGCAAAAAAATCAATATGATTCAATTAATATGACCCAATTAAATATTAGCTGATAAAATAAAGAAAAAAGTAACAGATATTGATAGGAAAATATTTTCCCAAAGATTTTCTAAATTATTCAAGAAAAGAATAATTTTTTTTCAATATTGTTTTAGACCCTAATGAAACAATTCATTTTTATCTCTATTTTTTTATTTAACCTTCCGATGATTTAATACACGTGGTTTATTTTTGACCTAGAATTAATTTTTTTCTAGAACTATTAATTTCGTCTACTGATAGTTTGGATATTTATGTATCTGCAAAGTTTTTTTATTTTTTGATACAAATGTCGAAAAATTAATTAGTCTGCAATGAAAAAAATAACCTTCAAAATTAAGTGTGTCAACGAAAGGTTAAAATGAGAAAATTAAAGAAGATTTGACTTTTTTTCTAGTATATAGCGAATTTCAGAGTAAATTGGATTAAAATTGAAAATTTCAAATATTTTTCGAAGTTATTATTTCCTTACAGTAAGGGATATTTCAGGATATCCTTGAAACGTTCTAGGGATATCATGTGGGCCAGGGAAATTAGGATATCCCTAAGATATCCTAGGGATATCATATTTATATCTCTAGAACGTCCGTTGGATATTCTGAATATCCGGATGCTGTGAGAGATACAATTAAAATTTATTACTTTTATAAGAAACCTAAAATTTTCCTGATTGTAACATTTGGGGAATCACTTTCCATTTCAATATAACGTTTCGCTGCAAGGATAATAAAAAATTTTTTGGTCCATAGAAACGTGCGCACACACAATATCGCAATCATCTGCATGAACCTAGGGTATGTTAACTTTGTTCAAACGACTCGCAAGTTTTGCCTTCTAAAAGTCAGGTCAAAAGTACGAGGAAGGTTACACACAGAGTAGAAAGTTGCAAAGAGTTCTCTAGAAAGAGAAAAAAAAAAAGAGAAAGAGAAGAACTCTGTAGACGGAAGATATTTTCAAAGACGACTCGGAAATTGCCCGTCCAATTGAATCGCAAACAATATGAAAATTTGTTCGAGAGTTTTGATTATACAAAGGAGGCAAACGTAGAGAACGCGACGCGGCGCATAGCTTTCGCGAGTATCTTTAGTGGCGCTTGAAAACAATGGGCCGACATCAGACTTGCAAAGCGCGGATCGCGTTTTTACTTTCAAATTAAATTATTTCTCCCATTTCGTGTGCGATTAATGTTCTTCGGGGTGGCCCTCCCCGCGGTCTTTTAATCACTCGCCTTCTGTCGACCTGTCCTTCAAGTTCGACCTTATTTTCACCCTTTCTTGTAATTTGAAAAAAAAACATTTTCAAATATTTGTCAAAGTTATTTTTTTTAACCCTCCTTAGTACAACCTAAAAAAAATGACGCCGTAGCACAACCGTAGAGAGAATCCCCTCGCATGCAAAAGAAATGCGACGCTGCCGGTCTGTCAAGTTAAAAAAACTCTTTTACATTAGTAGTTAATTCACTAAATTCACATTAACTAAAATATACTTTTGACGTAATATTATTAAAAATCTAATTAAATCATTCTTATTACATGATTCATTTCAATTTTTAATAATAATGATATGAATAATCCAAAATAAAAACAACGAATGTGAGGTTATGTGAGGTTAAATTCATCTTTACAACAAGTTTAAAACAACTTTTACTTATATATTTCTTTCACACACGACTGACCAAGTATTAATTAAATTAAAGTTTCTAAAAAGCCATTATTGATTGTTTATGTATAATTACTTACGTTTACTTAATTTTCATATATTATGATCACATGGCGATTCACTACATATAAACTTATTTCTGGTACGAACAACAAAAGAACGGCAACGTCGCATTGAGAACTTGAACATTTTTCACATACGCCGAAGCACAAGTGTGGAGAGAATCCCTCACTTTTTTGTGTTCCGGTCGTCTTCAAAAATTTAAAACTAAAGATTTATTTAGTTTAAACTAAATTTCTTTTTACAAATGTATACATGAGAATTTTGTTAAAAGGTATAGGGAAGGACAGCGCTCTATAGCGTGTCAAAAAAAATCTATATACAAAATACTGAAACCAGTGAGGGAATCCCTCACTGCCTGTACTAAGGAGGATTAATGGAATATCAAAAAACTGTATTATTCTTGAAAACTTTCTAAAATGGTAAATATAGTGGGGAAAACATGAGTCATGCTTTAGAGAATTGCTGCAGGATATACGTAATATCCCTCTAGTGTCATTGAAATCCCTCTCATGCTGAACTGATGTTCGTTGTAATTCGGCACAGCAGCGATTGCTCTGCTACAGCCGATGCAGAAGGCTGATATTTATTGGTGCGTAGATAGGCGCAACTAACGTGCCAAGCCAGTTATCCGGTAGCAATGTCACAACAACCGAAACAACCGGTTGTTTTATTGCCAGCAATCCGTCTTCGGGCGACTGGCGATGATGCTCTCGCCAAATTCTTCTTCCGGCGACATTCATCGCTTTGAAATTGCGAGAGACTGAACAATTATCCAAACTGTATATATCCCCTAATTTTCCACATTCAAAAAAAATTAAAATTTAAACTGTATAGAGAGAAAATAAAGTTGAGTACATTGAGCGAATTAAATGTCTTATAGACATAGTTTCCAAGCGGGTGAATAAATTCTGCTTTATAGTATATAGAAATTGTTCCTTGGAAGATAGTATAGACGCGTTTGGTAACACGTTGCATACAAATTGATCGTACATCGGTATAATGTCCTCATAACAATACACATTGAAGCCTAGATCCAAATCTGAATTTTATTTTTCTAGATATAACGCATTTTGGTAGGCTGCCAGCAACTATTACCGCCAATGTAATAGCGTCCCGTTCTACAAACGCACCAGATGTGCCTGTCGAGTTTCCTTTTGTCCATTTGTATATATCTCCTTCTTCTTTGTCTTCGACCTGTATTCTCGTTACATTACAGTAATGATCACGCGAGTCTATTATTTCTCCCATATAATTCTAAAAACTGGGTTAGTTACTTTCCCAATTGGAAATTGAATTAGTTTTTCAATTAGCAGGAAAAATAGTGTTTTTTTGACACTTTTATCTATTTTTAAATAGAAAGCCGGCAATCAAGTTAATACACTTCAGCGATTTGGGTTTTTGATTTTATGTTTTTGTTTCCTCGTCTCTTTCAACGTCGACAACGTTCTTCATCCTTTCGCAAGGTCCCCTACGGTCAACGAGAACCCTACTCGAGAAACTCATCAGACCTATGGTAATCCCCAAGGTGAAATTGTCCCCATAATTAAGCACTACAAAATGAACATCTAATATGCGACGTAGATGACAAATATTCCCCACCTATATAAATAAATTCCTCAACATAAAATATTATTAGATAAATTGAACAAAAATATTACCTAAAAACTAATTTTCAAAATAAATTGAAAAAGAGGAAAAAATACGAGTCAACTATTTTTGCTAGGTGCTCAGCGGTAAAGAGAAAAGAGAGAGAGAGAGATGAAGAAAGTTAGGGAGGAAGCTTTTACTAGCCGACTCCTCGGGGACGTTTCTTGAAGAAAAGGAGACAAGATCGGTCTATCCAAAAGCGCAGAGTAGCAGATTGCCGACTTGGTCTTTGGAGGATCATCAAATTAGTAGGAGTATCTTTGGACTACACAGCTCGTCAGCCTCTTTAACTCGAAACGCGCTACCGCGACTCTTGAACAATTTTTGCTCTGCTTTTTTTTTTAATATGAGACTCTGTGTGCCTTGTTAACGTGAAAGTTCACGAGAGTGCCAGGAGAAAAAGAATATGAAACAAGGGCAAAAAAAAAATGACTACATCAAAAGTCTACAATGGAATTAACAACAATCTCGAAATTAACTTGAAAAGTTCAAAATTTTCAAATCATCCAAAGAATCATTTTATAAAATAGGACCTATAATAAATGATTTATTTCACAGAAATAGTTCATCATTTTTAGCTCACCAGTCATTTATTTAAAAAAATATTCTCTGCATCACTCTAGGCGAATTTTTTGTTGCCTATATGAAAAACGTGAAATTTAAATTTTCCAGCATTATTCGAAACACGAGTATATTTTTCTTTCGGATGCTTTCTTTTGCCATTAATCGAACAACTCGCCCGCATCTTTTTTCTGTTCTATATAGCCGGCAGTAATCGAGTATTCTCGCTGGACAGCCCGAAAAATTGTAAACACGAAGCTTGTTCAAGCGAGGCAAACAAAAAAATTGGTGTGTTGGATATATGTGGATGAGAGAAAGAGAGAGAGAGATAGTAGTGTCGGTGGAGTTTGGGAAGTGAAAGGCAAAAAACGGAATCGCGGCTTGCCACTGAAATCTCATGAAACATAAATGTCGAACGTGCGCGAGTATGGCAGCTAGCGCCTGCCGGTAAATATTCGTCCGTACAAACAGCCTGTATATATATATATATACACGATATGTACGAGTATTTTTAACCCAAGATACACAAAGCGCGTGAATGTTTTATCGCGCGCCAACCCTTTACTTCCCATGCGGACTTTCGAGCCCGTATTTCTGACCTGCGCGAACTAGGGCAGAAACACAAAGCATCCACTGCCTGGCTGAGATACCACCAACAATGCCTAAATGTATGACCAACAACTGTCGTGGAATTCATGCAACTACAATTTTTTTTTTTTTTCATATTTTTTTTTTATATATTCTTTTTCAAAATTATTTTGTCATCAAATATGCGAATTTTTTATTTTTCCACAAAAGCAGCTGACAAAATTCCATTACATAAATTAATATACCAACCGGAGAGAAAAAGATAAATATTTCAATTCAAATGAAAGAATTTTTTTTTTTTATTAATATTTTTAAATATGAAATTCCGGAAAACAGTATAAAATTTATAATTTTAAAAATTCGATAACTACACTGAAATTTCAGTTATATCTCGAGCGTAGCTGAATTATAAGTGTGGGATTATCAAATACATCTGGAAATCATTAAACATTCCCACATATATTTAATTATTTCTGCATGCATCAGTTAACTGGGGGAAAAGTACTAAAAGTGGTTGTAAATATCATTTCAATATATATATATGTATAGATAGTAGAGAAGAGCAATGAAATTTTCAGGCCATCTCTATAAAATCATAGACGCTGAAAGCTTTTGTTGAATAAATAAATTTAACTTGTGCGTGGTTATAATTAAAAATCGTTCACGTTACAGAAATAGAATTTCATATATATGAAATACCAGTTCATTTACTTTATCACCTCACGTTGACGTTGTATTAAATAAATGGAAAGAGTAAATCAAGATTTACTTCAGTAATAATCATACACAAGGTTTAATTCAGTCAGGTATAATTATTTCATAAATGATTTTAAAGATATCTTTGAAGGAATCCCAGGTGAAAAAATTAACGTTACTAACGTTACTAATGTTACTAACGTTAGTACCTATAAAAAAATTAAGAGTTTCTAAAATATATTTTCACAGAAACTTTGCCACTACTTTCCCATTACCACTTTCACTTCCACTTCCACTTAAACTTTTTATAATTTTCATTCCCATTCCTATTTCCACTTCCAGTTTTTTATATTCATTGCCACTACCACTTTTTCTAATTCTCATTTACACTTTCACTTCCACTTGTTCCAATTTTCATTCCCATTTCATCTTCCACTTTTTTATTTTCATTACAGTTTTTTTATATTTTCACTCCCACTTCCATTCCTAATTTTTTAAATTTTCATTATCACTTTCACTTTTTCTAATTTTCATCCATGGTAATTAAAAAAAGTGGAAATGGTTGTGTAAATGGAAATTAGAAAGAGTTTTAGTCGAAATGGCAACAGCTAATGAAAATTAGAAGTGGAAAAAATGGGAGTAGAAGTTGGAATGAAAATTAGAAAAAGAGAAGTGGGAATAAAAATGAGAAAAAGTGGAAGTGGTAATGAAAATAAAAAAGTGAAAGTGGAAGTGAAAATGGAAATGAGAATTAGAAAGAGTGGAAGTGGAAATGGAAGTGCGAATGAGAATTAGAAAAAGTGAAAGTGGAAACGGTAATGAAAATAAAAAAAGTGGAAGTGATAATAGAAATGAAAATTATAAAAAGTGCGGGTAAGAACATTAAATACTTCCTGGTGGTCGATTTTCGACAAGTTTCTGCAAAAATACAATTTAGAAATATTTTCTTAATTTTCTATAGGTACTAACGTTAGTAACATTATTAACGTTAGTAATATTAGTAATGTTAGTAATGTTAATTTTTCTACCTGGGAACGTTTTCTTGAAAAAATATAATAAAAAGAAAATGATCAAATTGCAGAGTTTGATAAAAAAAAATAAATTCGAAAAAATATCTTCTTCGACGAGACATTCGAGCAACTATCGTGAAGGGCGCAAACGATGATAGAGAAAGAGAGAGAGAGAGAGGTGGGTGAGAGTCTGCAGAAGTGATGCAGAGTAAGTAAATTTTTCGGTATTTTGTAAGAGAAGCCGTCTGGAAACGCCTAATGGTTTCTCGAGTGTTTGCGCTTATTTTTAGTGATGCGCTCGAAGCCACGAATTTACCATATCTATAGATATGAAAAACGCAAGACAAGCCAAGATTTTACTCTCCACTCTGATGCCATAATGGTTCAATCTTTACTTTTTATTTTTATCAAAAAAAAAAAAGGATAATACATCACAAACATTATGAAATTTTCGAAAATTTATTTTACTGCCAGTGAATAATAATTTCTCAAAAGAAAAGATTCGCTTTCAAAACTATATAAAAAAAAACCGAACATAAATTTTTTTTTTAAATTTTATAATAAAAATTTATTTTTTATAAAAAATAAAAAATTCCGAAAATTCGCAATTATAGCTTCCAGTGAAGAATTTTCATTTAGAATGAAGTATCGATGTGCCAATTCAGCTTCCCACTCTCATATGTATTTCGTTTACATAATGTAAAAATAGACTAAGGAAATAAATAGACTCGTCAAGTTGGTAGAAAATTTCGTCCATAGTGCAGATTGGAGGAACAACCGTCTTTGTCACGAACACGCATTTTCTCATTCTTTCTTTCTCGTTTATTCTCTCTCCTTGTCTTGTTGTTTTTTTTTCCTTTTTTTTTCTCCTCGTTCTTCCGGTAAAACGTTTTACTACCCACAGGAGCTCTCTCGCGTCTGCACCGTGAAAATAAGTTTCGGGCTCTAGACTGGCCACGAGGGGCGCGGTCTGTGTTTGCTTTGCCGGCCGTATAAGAGTTCGTCGCGCAATTCCTATTTTCCGCGCTTGATCTTGCAGGGACAAATAAAATTTTCTCATTTTCCCGTTGCTCTCCCTCCCTTCTTCTTATGCCACCTATCCGGAAAAGTCGACCCCGGAGAGAACTACTATACAAACCTCTCTCTCTTTCTCTCTCTCTCTTTCTTTCTCTTTCCATTGTCGTCGTTGTCGCATCGCGCGAAACGAACTTTTGCCCGATCAAACTTTTTCAAAGTGGAACTTTTTTTCCAGCCGCCGAGACCTATTCAATTTTCTTACGGTGAGTTCGATCATCTCCTATCCACGATCTTGCATCGTTCGAACAACGTTCTACGTGAAAATTCAATCTAAGTTTTTTTCTCGTTAACGCCCGATAAAAACAAATTTCCTCTTCCTATTTTTTTTTTTTTTTTTTTTTTGCGGTACGAGAAAAACGCTTAATATTTTAGGGTAATTTCATAACAGATAAAAGTTTTTCTTTAAGAAACAAAGAAACATTTCTCTTTTCGCTAAAAACAAATTTGAGACATAAATTATTCAATGGGTGTATCAAACTAAACCAATACCTCAATTCCAATTCCATCGAAAATAGAAGCAAACTATATTCTTTTACTTTTATAAAACTTTTTAATTGAATTTTGATAGATCGAATGAATTTCCATTAGAATAAGATAGACGTACACTTCATTAAATAAATTGCAATTTAATAGAGGCGACTGTTTGACTTTTCTGATTGGATCGTCCTTAGGGAAAATGGTAATTGGAGATGGTTGTATCTAAAGAGAGAAGCAGGGGGGGGGAGAGAATAGAAAACGATTCGTCAATTCCGATTTTCCGATAGCCTTTCATCAAACTTCTGATTACTCGGCCGCGACAATAGGTCCCTTTCAATTTCCTTCTTTCTGAGCGCTGAATGCACGAAACGTGCAGCCCCATTCACAGGTTAATATCGGGGCCGATAGTTGTCTGCTTCGTCCGTGATTTGCATGACAATCGTACAGTGGAGGCGACTCGAGACTACGGTACCATCATCAGCGTGACGGTGACGCTGTCCTCAAAGGGAGAGATCTCCTGCAGTATATACAGAGAGAGAGAGAGAGAGGGCTCGTTCAAGCTTTTACCAAAACCTCCCTCCCTCCCCCCATTTTCGTTTCAACTCCCTTAAACCACCCCCGAACCGTGGCTGGTTGCCACGCCCTGTGATGTTAAGAGCCTAATTAAATTCAGTCTGGGCACTCTTACCAAGCACAGCCCATTGTTCATTAAGCGGCAGATCAAAGCGATATTTCTGTAATGCAGTTTCTTGTTGCCATTCTCTTCCAAAAAGAGAAAATGAAACTAAATCGCCTCGTGATAACAATTTTTTTCATAAAGTATCAGTTTCATTTAAAAAAAAAAAAAAACAGAGTCGAGAATTTACACACCACGAGAAATTTAAACTTATTAAAAAATTATTTCAATTTTTCTCTCCTTGTCTATCATTTGTAATAGAATTCGAATTTATGAGATTTTTTTTTCTCATGTACTGACTACGAAATTAGACGTAAATCTTACGAAATTTAATAAAATTTTAAAAATTCGTCACCCATATTGGATCCGCCATTTTGAATTTTGTAAATCTGACCTCAGATTCGGTATCAACGATCCCAAAAACCCCTAGACAGCAATTTTCAATAAAAACTAAGAAAAAAATTATTAATTCGTCCGCCATTTTGAGTTTCGAAAATTTGACCACAGATTCGTAATTAACGACCCTAAAAACCCCTAGATATCAATTTTTAGAAAAAACTAATCAAAATTATAAATTCGTCCGCCATATTGGAACCGCCATTTTGAATATTGTAAATCTGACCTCAGATTCGGAATCAACGATCCCAAAAACCTCTAGACACCAATTTTCAATAAAAACTAAAAAAAAATTATAAATTCGTCCGCAATATTGGAACCGCCATTTTGAATTTTGTAAATCTGACCTCAGATTCGGAGTCAACGAACCCAAAAACCCCTAGACACCAATTTTCAATAAAAACTAAAAAAAATTATAAAGTCCGCCATATTGCATCCGCCATTTTGAATTTTGAAAATCTGACCACAGATTCAGAATCAACGATCCCAAAAACCCCTAGACACCAATTTTCAATAAAAACTAAAAAAAAAATTATAAATCGTCCGCCATATTGGAACCGTCATTTTGAATTTTTGTAAATCTGACTTCAAATTCGTTATCAACCGCAGTTATGTAAGATTTATGTCAAATAACATTTACATTAGGTAAAATTCACAAAATTTATGTAAAGTACGTTTTATGTTAAATTGATTTTATTTTAGATGGAATTTAAGAGTAGTTTATGCATCTCAATAAAAATAATTCAATGAGATAATCGTTTAAATTAATGTTACTTTAGAGTCTATTTTTTTTTTACTTTTTCAGATGTTTAAAACTCCATCTTCATAATCATAAACAAAAACATCGTAAATGGAAATGCTTTTATTGTTAATTAATAAACTAATTTATTTTAATTACTTCTGCTTCAAATGATTAAAGCTCGTATAACTGCCATTGGCAACGTTGTTTAATATTAAAGGAAAACACTCATTTTTTTTATTGTCAATATATATGAACGTTCTGTTTTAAACATAATATATTCGACAATGACCTTTTTTATATTATACGAACAGTGAATAATCAATTTTTCCGGTGCAAACCAAATTTTATTGATATTTTATATATATATATATATATATATATATTAAATTACTATATTATATATTATAGAATAATTATAATACAAAAATAATATTTCTATTAATTTTAATTAAAAAAAAAAAAAAAAATAGAGTAAATTATTTGTGAAATTTATTCCTCTTACCACAAGCTCTTCATAAAGATAAGAAATATCCGGATAACAAACGAAATCAACCATGATTGCTTTGTAAATAATTCCAAAAGTATCGTTTTAACTTTTCCTATACAATAACTTCACAGGAAAATAAAACTAACTTTCCTTATCACAGAACCACTTTTAAAAAACATGAAACACGAATTTTCACAACTTTGTCAAAGAAACTGAAATAACTTCCCTCGCGAAAAAAAAAAAACAATTCTAATGAAACTTTAAGTTTATGATCGATCGTCAATTCCAAATGATCGGAAACTTTTTTTTTTTTTGGGAGAATAACGGGGGAGGGAAAATTCCCGATATAACGTTTCTGTATTGTATGAAGTTATCCAAGGGGGCTTTTCACTGCGCAGGATTGAAACACTTCCTTGCTTGCGATATACACAATCACATACACATATACAATCAAGCGCGAATAAAATTTTCCCAAGCACACTTTGATAACAAACAAATATTTGAATGACGTAATTTTTTTTTTTTATTTTAAATAATTCACTTGTTCTCCGGAAATGTATGTTTCTTTCTCTCTCTCTTTGGACACAAAAATAAAGAAATACAACATTCAACCGGCGATGAAAACGTCCATCCAGGACTCGCTCATAATTTACGAAAGACGAGAAGAAAATAGGAGGGAAAAAAAAAATGTAATCAGCGGGGTCGCCTTTCCGTTAACTTGGAGCAGAACGATCTGGTGAAATTCCGGAGTGATCCTGCGAACTGGGAAGAGGGAGTCCACGAGGCGCGCACGAGGATGGCGTGAGGAGACTCGCGAAATAGGAAGAGAAGGACAGAAGTGAATTTCATACGGGATAAAATGAGACCAACACGATGAGTGGGAGTATGAGAAGAGCGTTGGCAGAAAGGGAGAGTGAGAACGAAACTCGCGCTTGCGAACGAAAGCACGAGGGAGCGTAAGCTCGTCGTCAGTCGACTCGTTTCTATCGTACTCATTTTCAGGGCCGTACTTTATTCTAATTCGCAAAAACAATTTCTTTAATTAAAAAAATATATTCAATTCAAAATTAATTATTATTTTAGATTCAATTTTTTAGAAATTAGTTAACGTATTCTTTTAAACATTGGAATTTTTTAGGTTTACGATTTGATAAACAATTTCCAGTGACGAGAGTCGAATAATTACAATTGACTTTAAACGACCTTCAGTGATTTTAAGTGCTTTTATTTAACAGCTGACTTTAAGAGACTCCAAATATAACTTCAGTGACTTCAACTTTCTTCAGTAGACTTTTGGTCTTCTTGCAGTTGCCAACTTCAGCGATTTTAACTTCCAGTTCTATTATCTATCTTCAAACAGCGTTAGCTAACTTCTAAACTACAGTTACTTCAACAACTTCTGGACAATTTTTCAACAGTTATTTACGATTTTTTTATTTCCTTTTTTTCTTTCTGTTTTTATAAATTCAATGCAACAATTGTTTTACTTTCTCAGTAGCGAAAGTATTTTCCAAAGAGATAAAGTAAATTTATCTAAAAATATTATTTTATATTGAGAATATTTGAATTAAAAAATATATATATATATATGGTTTTAGAACTTTAGTAAAAAAAAATGCTAACTCTATTTATCGAAAAAAGTTTTATCACTAAAAGAAATTGAAACACCTATGAAAGAATTCTACAATATAAAGAAGACATTGTTTTCAGTGGTATGAAAAAAAAGAAGATTACGATCTTGAAAAAAAAAGATGAAAAAAAAAAACTATACCTAGTTTTTCCAACGGAGTTTCTTCCCTTTATACTACTGTCATGAAATTTACCGTCTTCGATGTTATTAACACGCGTTTCTTAGTATTGCACGTGTGCCTGTTATCCCACATAGAAGCGTGCGGGCAAAAAAATAAGAGAATTCACCCTCAGGGCAAGGAGAAAAGTCACGGCCAACCCCGCGATAAAAAAGAGTTCTTTCGCAACAACGATCTCTCTCTCCCTTTTAGAAAAAAAAACAACCCTTAGATCGAGAAAGTAGATATAATAAAGTGTGTGTGACTGTTTTGTACTTTTTCGGGGGATTCGAAAAAGAAAAGATCTCGTGACCTTTACCTTTATCAACCAATATTAATCGAGGGTAGCACATTTATTGCTATCGATATATAAATGATTCAATTCATTTTATTTAATTGAATTTTTCCTACAATTATTTTTAAATACTATTTTTCGAAAATCTTAATTACAATATTCATTAGAATAATTTCTATAGTGGCGAAAAATGGTACTACTGAAGCCACGCCCCTAACGGACATAACCTTAATTATGTCACATAATCTCAAAAATTAATTTTTTTTGTTCAGAAATCTAAATACTTTATAGATTCAAATAGTTTTTAACTCACAGTAAACTTGGTTGTATCTTTTTCTATTGCAACGTTTTGATGCACATAAGTTATATCAAAAAGAGATCGTTTTGTGTATCATTTTTAGAAATGATACACGAAACGGTCTCATTTTTTGATGCAAAAAATTTAATCAATTTATATCAATCATGGCCGAATTGAATCGACTCAAAATTAAACGAATTTTTTTCAGATATTTTGGTAATAGTACAATTGCGGAGACCATTTCACTATTTAATTTGAAAATGAAAATAACAGAAAATCAAAGACAATGTGCAATTCGATAATTAAAAAGTGACAGCTTATAAACATAACCTAAAATGCATGAGAAAAAATTTGTCGATAAAATCAATATAGCCGAGCTTTTTAGAAGGTAGATGGCAGTTTTGCTTTTTATAAAAACTTTTAGGAAAACTGTGCTAATGATGAAAAAGGAGAAGAATTTGTAAAAAATGAAAGTATTATAATTTTGTGTGGTATGCTTTGCATTTAGAATTTTCACAGGCGGTCGACATACTGGAAATTGTGAGCTTTTCTTATATATAAGGTCCCGGGTGGTACACAGGTGCACGCAAAAGTTACAAAAACTTCGTTAGGGAGGAATTCAAGCGATTCCCGGACCGAGCACACGCCGATCTCCGGTCGAGGGGGTTTTCTTTGCCCATTCCCTCACGATGTTGCGTCGACTCTCTTTTCAAACAATTCTCCAACTCTCCAATAAAAAAGCTTTAACGTCACTTTTTTCACATCAGCCAGAGGTCAGTTTTGTTGATATATTATTCTTTTTATGTAAATCGGTAAAATGAAATATTTTTACGCTCCCTTTTGGGCTAACTTCAATGTTAAATATATATATATATATATATATATATAGATGGTCACTGTGTATGATGAATGTCTCTCACGGTCTGTGCATTTCTTCAATTTCTCGGCAGTTTGCCACTCCAATTACACCCTCGTAAATCGGCCTTTATTTGTCAACCCTGCGCAATTCGAGACCCTCTGGATTTTGTAGCTTTCGTGCTTTATCGCACTTTATCGCGCGCGCCTCAAGCCTTAAGCACTGTCGTCTTAAGTTAAAGGGTGTTAAGAACCTCGAATTAATGCATTCGAGTCAATGAAAATTGAAATTGACTTCAATATATATATTCTTCAAGGAATTAGGTAACCAGTTATTCGAATACAAATTTAATAATCACAAGCCTATGCAAAATTTTACTTGTTGCCAGGTTGTCTGTCAATTTCCAAAGTTTTCGTTGTAATTAATTCGAATATGGGGACAAAATCTTTCCATTACTTTCAATTTTGGAGTCGCTGATAACGAATTTGAAGTCTTATTTTCGAAATTCAAAATGGCGGATCCAAAATGGCGGACGATATTCTAAGAATTGACTAGATTCGCTTGAAATTTGCTACTTTGGAAGTTTTGGGATCGCTGATAACGAATTTGAAGTCGGATTTTCGAAATTCAAAATGGCTGATCCAAAATGGCGGACAAATTTCTAAAAATTGACTAGATTCGGTTAAATTTTGCTACTTAGGGGTTTTACGGATCGCTGATAACGAATTTGACGTCGGATTTTCGAAATTCAAAAAGGCTGATCCCAAATGGCGGACAAATTTCTAAAAATTGACTAAATTCGCTTGTAATTTGCTACTTAGGCGTTTTTAGGATCGCTGATAACGTATTTGGAGTCGGATTTTCGAAATTCAAAATGGCTGACCCAAAATGGAGGACGAATTTCTAAAAATTGACTAAATTCGCTTGCAATTTGCTACTTAGGGGTTTTTAGGATCGCTGATAACGAGTTTGGAGTCGGATTTTCGAAATTCAAAATGGCTAACCCAAAATGGTGAACGAATTTCTAAAAATTGACTAAATTCGCTTGTAATTTGCTACTTAGGGGATTTTAGGATAGCTGATAACGAATTTGGACTCGGATTTTCGAAATTCAAAATGGGTGATCCAAAATGGCGGACAAATTTCTAAAAACTGACTAGATTCGCTTGAAATTTACTAATTTGGAAGTTTTGGGATCGCTGATAACGAATTTGGAGTCGGATTTTCGAAATTCAAAATGGCTAACCCAAAATGGTGAACGAATTTCTAAAAATTGACTAAATTCGCTTGTAATTTGCTACTTAGGGATTTTTAGGATCGCTAATAACGAATTTGGAGTCGGATTTTCGAAATTCAAAATGGCTGACCCAAAATGGCGGACGAATTTCTAAAAATTTACTAGATTCGGTTGAATTTTGCTATTTAGCGGTTTTTCGGATAGCTGATAACGAATTCGACGTCGGATTTTCGAAATTCAAAAAGGCTGATCCCAAATGGCGGACAAATTTTTAAAAATTGACTAAATTCGCTTGTAATTTGCTACTTAGGCGTTTTTAGGATCGCTGATAACGAATTTGGAGTCGGATTTTCGAAATTCAAAATGGCTGATCCAAAATGGCGGACAAATGTCTAAAAACTGACTAGATTCGCTTGAAATTTGCTACTTAAGGGTTTTTCGGATCGCTGAGAACGAATTTGAAGTCGTATTTTCGAAATTCAAAAAGGCTGATCCAAAATGGCGGACAAATTTCTAAAAATTAACTAAATTCGCTTGTAATTTGCTACTTAGGGCTTTTTAGGATCGCTGATAACGAATTTGGTGTCGGATTTTTGAAATTCAAAATGGCTGACCCAAAATGGTGGACGAATTTCTAAAAATTGATCAGATTTTCTTGAAATTTGCTACTTGAGAGTTTTTCAAGTCGTTAAATATGAATTTAAAATCAAATTTAAAAAATTCGTATTTAGCGATCTCTTTTTTATTATTTTCAACTCTTGAAAATTTCATTTAGTAGTTTTATAATTAATTGAAAGGAAAGTTTGCAAAGTAAGACGACAAATTTTGTTGTTTGTCTTGTTTCAAGTTTTCTTTGAAAGTTGAATTAATGAAATAAAATACGTACAATTCTCGCGAGTGAACCTCATAGTTCTATATATATATATATATATATATATTTGAAAGGCACACCTCAGGCTATAACTTGGATAGGCAGTGGAGCCTTCAAAAACATGGTGAGCTAAACCGAACTCTCGCGTCATCCTAGTGCAAAGCAATAACAATGCCTTTGGGCAGCATTGCTGAACTTAGCCCATAATATTGCCAACCACACAAGAGCGTGAATTACATCTATATTCTCAAGAGACAAGAGGTCTTGTGTTGTATTTTATCAAAACAGAGATAAATTTATTCAAAACTATAGATACTTGAAAACTTAAAGCTGCATTTCAAATTGTGCCTTCTTTATAAATAAAAACGTAAGAATTATTTAAATTTTAAAACTGGATATCACGAGGAAATTTACTACCTATAGTGAAAAAATATATCACAGAGTCTGTTTCAGAGACAATAATTATTGATATTGCGCACTTATCATCTTTATTATATGCAAATAAACCCCTTTTTATGAGACATAAAGAAAAAAAGTTTCATTTCGCTTTGATATAAGTTTAATAAAAAAAAAGGAAGTTGTGATTGGTTACGATATAAATATCTAAGTGTGTGCGCGTGTTCTTTATGGTGATAGCCAGACAGGTACTTTATCGCGGATGCTGCTGAGACTTAAAACGCGTTATACTTCTTCCGTCACCTTTCTTCTTCTTCTTCTTCTTTTTTTTTTTTTTACTGTTTATATATCGGAACTGGCACACCTCTATCTATCGAATCATCGATCTTCCGACACTCTCACGTTGTAAAGCATAGCGGATTTATAACGGTGGCGCGCCTCTCATAGTTTTACGAGCGAGCAACACGATTGGCCAGCGAGCTTGGGGAATTTATCGACGTAGGATTAACTACGCAGTTGCGTGATCGCCCCCTCCCCCCTTAATTCCCTATCGGGACTCTGGACGATTCTTATCCACAGAGGTGTAGAGAGGGCTTTTGATCGAATGTTCGCGTGTTAAGCGAGGTCATCGCGAATCTTTTGCGCGCTTCAAGTGGATTACTCCGTTTAGAGTCCGTACTTCCGTCCCGTACACCTGCATCCGCATGTCTTACGAGGAAATTAACTTAATTAAGAAATTACTGCAAGGAAAAAAAATATTTATCTGAAACAGCGAAAATTTTCACTAGAATAGAGAAAGATTTAACTAAAACAAATAAAACTTGTTCAGAAAAAATCAAAATCGGTAAATATATATAAAAATTTTCCATCGATAATTTTGAAAATTATGTGTTCTACAACAAATAAAAATGAAGATTGCGGTAAAGAAGAAAGAACGTTTGAGTTGAACATTCTCGCTATACGATAAAGCTTTCCAGATTTAATTCCCCGTTTATTTATCTTACCGCGTTTGCCTCACAAGTTCTGAACACGCGTATATAGTCTAGACCGTCAATCTAACATTTACAAACTGCCGCAAATGTTACAGTTCCATTGGCGTACATTTAAAACAGGAAATGCCTCTGACAAACAAAGATCTCTTGCAATTATTCCAATTTGCAATATATTATTGTCTTTAGAGCAACAAACGAAATGGTAAATTATTTTTGTTAAAACCAGAAGTGACCTACATATGAGCGCTACTAAATTTACATTATTTTGAAATTTTGCCTACAAAAATTTTACATTTAATCGTAAATTCAAACAGATTTTTCCCAATCATATTTAATGAGATTTTATCTATAATGTAAAAAAAAGAAGGAGTTTGACCCAATTGTATATTAAAGATATAAAATGACTGTGAAAACGAAACATCTGTTTAAATAAAATCAATAAAAAGTTTGATTAGGTCAGTAATCTTATCGGAATACATTGTATGATGCTAATAAGAATATTATTTTTATCGTGCCATTAAATAAAAAGAAAAAAAAATTATTTTAGAAAATTTAAACTGAAACCTGGTGCTTCTACTAAAATTACATGTGTGAAACTTGGAAATTCTGGTTTTACACAAAACCCTCTTTACTTTCCATGAAGTTGAACAATTTGAAGCTACAGTCTCTAATTTCTGGAGAATTTAATTTCAAATTACATTTGTATTAAAAGATTTTTATTCAGAGAAAAATATATAATATTCGACATTCAATGTATATATTGATTAAAAAAAAAAATCTTTATCTGGAACTTTATTTAGAGCAGCAAAAACTTTCGCTGTTTCAGGTGAAGATTTTTGTCAGCTGAATAAATGGAGAAAAACTTTTTCAGTGGAAAAAATCGATTTTCAATGAAAATGCCAAATCACAAATATATACCAAAAAGACCGTTTACACAGTGCAGTAATTGAGAATTCCGGAGTGGAATTTAAGAGACTTCTGTTTTGAACAACTTTAGATTCTTCCAGTCTGTTTGGTATGTACACGTCGAGTGTACACTGTACTGGCAGCGAAATCGAAACAATGGATTCCCCATTTCGATGCAGCACCAGTCGCGCGGCAGTGTGCTTCCGCATTTCCATGTGTGTAAAATGCGTTGGTTTCGCTTATATATATATATAGAGTAAACTATATACATTCGTCGGCCCTCTTCATAAAGTCATAACTCAAGCGAACCCCCGGCGCATCTCTCGGCATAACATTTAAAACGATTTCCGCTGGCAGCGGTGCCAAGACCATAGCAGTGTTGTTTCGGGGATAGATTAACGAAACATAACGCCAGTAGTCGTAGGGACTTCCAAGGGGTAGCTTGGATAATGGGACGGGGCGTGTTGGCACTGCTTTGGCAGTTAAGCAACGTTCAGGTCCGAAACTAGTAAATTTTGGAGCCCCGCTTTAACACCACAACCCGCCATGAGTATCTTCCTGCGATATTTATATATATATATATGTGCCTTCCAATTGCTTTTTTATATATCGGTAAAGGATTCATTTTTTATTGTTCCATGTCGTTATATATAAAGTTTTATTTATTTATCATATTTATATAACAGTTTGTATAACGTCCAGGATAAATTCATTTGCGATATGAAATAAAATGTAACGAGAGTAGTAAAAAAAAAAAAAAAAGTTATTGATGGTCCAAACTGCACCCAAATTTGATGACAGATTTTAAATATTCAAAATGGCGGATCTAAAATGGCAAACAAATTTCTAAAAATTGACTAAATTCGCTTGTAATTTGCTACTTAGGGCTTTTTAGGATCGCTGAGAACGAATTTGAAGTTGGATTTTCGAAATTCAAAATGGCTCATCCAAAATGGCGGACGAATTTCTAAAAATTAACTAAATTCGCTTGTAATTTGCTACTTAGGGGTTTTTAGGATCGCTGATAACGAATTTGGAGTCAGATTTTTGAAATTCAAAATGGCTGATCCAAAATGGCGGACGAATTTCTAAAAATTGACTAAATTCGCTTGTAATTTGCTACTTAGGGGTTTTTCGGATCGCTGAGAACGAATTTGAAGTTGGATTTTCGAAATTCAAAATGGCTCATCCAAAATGGCGGACGAATTTCTAAAAATTACCTAAATTCGCTTGTAATTTGCTACTTAGGGGTTTTTAGGATCGCTGATAACGAATTTGGAGTCGGATTTTCAAAATTCAAAATGGCTGATCCAAAATGGCAAACAAATTTCTAAAAATTGACTAAATTCGCTTGTAATTTGCTACTTAGGGGTTTTTAGGATTGCTGATAACGAATTTGGAGTCGGATTTTCATAATTCAAAATGGCTGATCCAAAATGGCAAACAAATTTCTAAAAATTGACTAAATTCGCTTGTAATTTGCTACTTAGGGCTTTTTAGGATTGCTGATAAGGAATTTGGAGTCGGATTTTCGGATTTTTTTTGATGACAGATTTTAAATATTCAAAATGGCGGATCCAATATGGCGATAAAATTATTTTAATTTGATCAGATTCGCTGGAAACTGATACAAATTTAAAATTTCATCAAATTTGGATTCAGCTACTCCAAAAACCACTGGGTAACAATTTTCAAGCAAATCTGAACAAGTTTGAAATATTTTTAGAAGCCATATTGAATCCGCCATCTTAATTTTTGAATTCAAGGGAATTTTTTTTTTTTCATGTAATTCTCCCGAGAATGGGGTGATTAATACCGTAGTATCGAACCTTTGTTGTTATAAAAAATACGAATCTATTTTTTTTAAGTTTTTTATAGTTTTATCAAATTTTTATAATTTGATTACAATCGACAAATATATCACTTGTGTAGCTTTAGGATAAAAAAAAATCCTCAAATAATGTTTTCTATTTCAATGAAATAGTAATAAATTGATTTCGACCATGTTCCATGTTGTAACATCGTTATACAAAATTCATGTAAAATTTTACTTTGATTTTTTTTTTTTGTAGAAATACTATTCATGTTGGCAATACAAAAAAAAACAATAGACAAATTTCCATAGAAGTTCTTTTATATTTTGTGTATCACGTTTGTTCAATTAGTCGAAATAAATATTTATCTCTAAATTGGAAAAAAAAATATTGCACAACAAACAGAACTTTGATCTTAAATCCACTTACATGTATATATTTATAAGTAAATTTTAGATCAAAGTCATGTTAGTAAAGAAAATTGATATTTTTTTACCCCTGAAACTTTTTGGCTAAATAAAAATATGCCAGCCCTGGCATTTGCCGAAACATGGAAGTAGAACGAACCACCCCCTACTCTAACTTTTCTTCCTAACTACCCTTTCGGCGTTAAGAGATTAACTTGTCGCACAGAGCTATTTTAATATTCGTAGCTGTGTTGAGATAAGTGATGGGCACGATACTAAACAAGCAAAGTCCTTGGAAATATGTATGAAACCCATTAATATTATTATTATTATTTGTCTGGAAAAATTGTCCAAGATAATTTCATGAAATAAATGTCAAAAATAGATTAAAATTTTTTTTAAATTATTTTCCTATATTCTTTTAGTATTTTTACATTTTGAAAATAATTTTCAAACGAAAATTTAAAAAAAAAATTCAAATCTATCAAAATTAAAAATGTTCTCCATAAAAAAAAAACAAATTGGAAAATTTAAATACAAAAACGAGTATAGAGATATTCCATAGTATTTATTTAAATTAAATAGATATATAATAGATTTTCAGATTAATCAATTTACAATATAGAGCAGTTTCAATAACTTTGAGAATTTAAATGTGAAATGCATTTACAAATCAATCGTTTTCAAGAGAAAATCGTTTCTCTTTGAAAATTCGCAGGATTTAATATATATCAATGTTCAAAAGCTTTCAATTTTCAATGAGTTTATTCTCAGTGTGCTCTATTTCAACTCAAAAAAAAAAAAAAAAAAAAAAAAAAAAAAACAATGAAATCTAACCATTTTAAAATTAAAAGCTTTTACACTCGCAACTTTATATAAACCACTTTTGTTTGTAATTTCTCAATCAAACATTATTATTTACCTATAGCAAACGTTTTCAAAAGAAATGCAACGAATTTACTTTATTAAGCTTTTATATATATAGGTTTCAAACATTTGCTGAATTTCGTAGAAAAAAAAATAGACAAAATTTAACCAAACAAGTTAAAATATTTTTTCATCTATTTTTTACCTCCAGTTAAAATTAAAAAAAAAAAAATTTTTTTTTAATTGTATAAATATTGGTGTGTGAAAATTTTTGGAAAACTCTTGAAAACGGCAGTTGTACGCGAGGCAACATTCCACAACTAAAACTTTAATCAGCAAAAAAGTTTCACCGACTCATGTGAGTCACGATAACAATGAGAAACTTACCCCTGGTAAAGTCCGCTTCTCATGAAGAACGTTCTGGGCGCTGATTGCACTGTCACGAGTATAGTAGGTCAAAAACGCGCACCCTGAAACATACAAGTACGGGAGTTCGTTAACGACCGCATTGTTACTTAATTACATATTATTCATTAACCCCCCCCCCTCTCTCTCCCCCTCTAGATTGCAACACCTAATTAACCAAAGTTTTACAATTAAAATCAGCAAAACTCACTTTTTCTCTTTAATTTCTGGTTGCCCGCATTACAGTCACTTCATTATATGGATTTACTTGTTTATCATAATAATGAATTATTTTTAATATGGCAAATTAGAAAAGTGACGCTGAAAAAACCAAAAAAAATTTGAATTTTGTTATATAAGAAAAAAAATTATGCATTTTTAATTTTTTTTTCTTCCTCTTAAATTGAGAGAAAAAAATAATAAAACGTAATAAGAATTTAAAAGCGAAATTTTCCTTTAATTTGAGATTTTTTTTTTGATATTAGAAAAATATATTTAAATTGTAAAAATTTTTGCTAACAATTTTCTAAGTGATGGCAAACAGTTTATAAGGTGATACGTTGAGAAATACCCTTTCAAGAAACAAAAGTATTCTTGATAAAGTTTTAAAGACTTTTAAAATTACTGTAATTGCAAATTGTACTTTTGCAAGTATTTCACTTATCCTGAAAACGAATTCGTAATCTGTACAACATTTTTCTGAACTGTATTACGTGCACAAGTCACTTAGAGCCTTATAAAATTAAGCGCTTTTAACTCATATGACTATTATATAATTACAGGGAGAAAAAATAGTTTACAAAATTTTTTTTATACATAGAACACTATTTTCTATGTAATAAATTCAAAGGCTTTTGTAATTAACCAATGTTTTTGTTAATAAAAAAATTAATATTATAATTTTTTATATTAGAGAAATAAGAAGAAATTTTTCCATATTATGTATATATATGTATATTTTTTTTTTATATTTACTGCTTTTTAAAACGACTTTTAGGTTATAGTATCTTCATGTTTGCGAAATACTTTCATGCATTTTTCCCGAAGCTCGTACAGCTCATTGCACACACGACGAACGAAAGGCGCTCCTCTGCAAAAATATCAATCTCCAACGTTTCGCGATACGCGATTGGTTCCCTTCCGGGATCGAGTTTTGTCAATTTATCTCGAGAGAGATCCTGCGAGAAAGCAAAATGTTTACCGGAAGACTTCTATATCTATCAGATTCATCGTTACGAACCAAGTTTCAGGGAATCAAGAAAAATGAAATCGCAATTCAACTTTTCATCACATTTCATCAAAAACTTTTTTGCAAATCTTTCTTTTATCAAATGGAATTTTTTTTTTTAATAACTATTTTCGGTATATTAAATCATGATTAAATCACAACTTTTAATGTGACAAGTTACAAAATTGAAAATTTTTTTTTATGTATAGAAGATGTAAAATAATATAATTTTTTTTTTGTCAAAAAGAGAAATATTCGAAATTTTAAGCTTAAGAACGAGAATATGACAGCGGGTTAAAATGATAGTAATTAACCTTTGAATTGGATGAAGCACTGAACCAGACAATTATCGACTATCGCATATACTGTCGAGCAATCCTCTTGCACCGCCTTCTATTATTGAAATGATTTATTAAAAGTGATTGTCCCAAACTTCTATATTTGTCCTTAAAATACAAGCGAGTGACATCCATTTAATTACTGATTATACGTCAAATTTTTAATTATTTCTAGTTATATTTTTCAACAATAATAATAATATTAAATATGCCTCTAAACATTTTATAATTGAATTATTCACTTTTGACACAAAAATAATTTAAAGATCCTTTAACTATGATTTAACTATATATTACAAAAAAAATATTTATTTTTTACACTTTAGTGAGAAATAACATTTAACAAATGAAAAATGATTTTGTAACTTGATAACTTCAAGTATTATATATTTGATGCCGAGACGAAAATATAATTTGCACAAAAAGGGACAAATATTAATTTTTGTTTTTAAGTAACAGAAAAGAATTGTCTTTGAATCAAACTTTTTTATGTCTCTTTATTGTTCAAGTCAATTTTTGTTAAACAGACACTAAAAAAATTTAGCGATACGAAAAGAAAATTGAAAAATGATTCTCCACATTGGGCATATATTTATTTTTTTTCATATTTTGTGCTATGTCTTTTAATCGATGATTTGACATATATATATCTTTCAAAAAGTTCACGTGTGCGATGAAATGCGATTCGGTGGACCCGATGTCGAGAACTAAGACATTTTAATCTTCCCGAACAATGCAATTTCGCGGCAGCAGGTGCTGCAGTCGCGCGGGTAGCAGTTTTTCTTGGGAAGAAGTTACAAGGAGTAAAGTGAAGAGGCACGTAATTTGTCATGTGGTACGTCCTACGCGTGGTTTAGTTTATCTTCTCAGTATATGACATTTGTGTGAAAGTGCTAGATAAAAAAAAGAACTAAAATAAAATTCTTTACAAATTTAAAATAAAATTTTTTGTTAATCAACTGTTTTCATTGAAATGCAATTTTTATATCGAGATAAAAATTGTAATTCAAAGTTTTTTTAATTTAATTTAATTTGAATATAAACAATTATATGAAATGATAATTCAAAAAAGAACAAGATTAAATATTCACTCGAAAGTATTTGAAAATAAAAATTTTTTATTCAAAACTGTACAATTCCTGCAAAATCATATATTCTAAGTAAATCCACAGAATATTCTTTCACGATATATCTATACTATATTCACACTGAGAAAAATGTTTAGTCAGAGCAACCAAAATTTGGTTGGGCCAATAAAAAATTTTTGTTGGTATTTAAGCAACCAAAGTATTTGTTTGCGTCAACCAAAAAATTTGGTTGAGTGTTTTTTGTTGGCATAACAAAAATGTTTGGTTAGCTCAAGCAAATTTTTTTTGTTAGGTCAACAAAAATGTTTGGTTGATCAAACAAACAGTTTTTTTTAAATTAAAAATTTTATTCTACCTTATCTCTTTTATTTTTATCTTTTTCATTTATTTCATTATTTATTTATTTATTATCAATTTAACATTGAATTTATATTTATCCATATGAAATATTTGTGGACTTTGAAAAATCTCATCTCCGCCTGGGATCGAACCTCTGTTAGGACAACAAACGATCATTTGGTTTTTTAGACCAAATTATTTTGTTGTGTTAACCAAATTATTTTGTTGTCGTAACCAAATTTTGGTTGGAATTTTAAAAATGTTCAACCAAATAATTTTGTTGGCCTAACCAAATGTTTGGTGTTGAGATAACTCTACGAATTTGTTTCAGACAACCAAAATTTGGTTACAAGAACAAAAATTGCCTATCCAAACAATTTTGTTGCAAACACTAATTTCTTTTTTTCAGTGCAAATACCAAAAAAAGAAATAAGGTCAACTTTTTTTATTTACGATTCTTATCTTAATTGTGCAGTGCGAAACTTGCATTCTTTTTTTTTCATAGTTCATGCAACCCAAAATAGATTAATAAATTCATGAAAATAAAAGAAGAGAAAAAAGCTTGAAGAGAATTTTGTAACGTATGCGCTTGAAAGAAGGAAATGATGATAAGATAAGAAGAAAAATTAGTTCTTGGAAGAAAATATAGTAAATTACTGACTATTAAAGCCATCGTTTTCAAGATTCAGTGTCAGTGACGAGAGTTTCATTTCCATGTCAGTATTTTCTGGTTGACTTTATCCTTTGGAGTCTTCATTCGAAATGCTTCTTGTCAAGTTAAGTAATCGTTGGCGATTAGATGAGACGATTTCAAGAAGCTTTATTTGAAAACTCCGTCGTTTACTTAAGTCAGTTCAGAAGACGCAAAATGAATTGACTTTACAGGTAAATATAATGGGTGGAATTTTCAACTTGAATTCTTGTTATAGTAAACTTTCGTCACGCTATTTTAAAATTAAATGATAAAAAAAAACCTCTCAAAAAAAAAGATTAGACAAAGTATATATGCAAGCAAAATTTGGAAATATAAAGAAAATATATTTACAAAATAGACATGAATTTTTCGTAAAAGTTTACTAAATAAAAAAAAATTAAATTTTATATATTAAATATTTCCATTTGAAAGAGATTAAAAATCACTGTCTAAAATTTGTAGATAATGAAGCTTAAATCACATTAGCGATTGAGTGAATAATTAATGAGGACTTTTAACCATGACGTCGATTCATATCAAAAGTGAAATTATAATATATGCAATTATTGTGAAAGGCATTGTAACAAGGGAGGTTGGTTTAAACCCCCGAAGGCAAGAGAGGACCCAAGAGCAAAATTAGATTTCATATTAAACAGTCTCGATATTAATTACTGATCCTGATGTATAGCGGTTAGCATTTGGTGTAAATTTGAAACATTTGCATTAAACATGCATTTCATTAATGTGTAATAGTTTCAAATTGTGAATAAAGAAAGTAATCTTTGATAGTAATAAATCAACAATATAGATACGAAAATGATGTAAAAATAAAATGTTGATTTTAAAATTTACAATTCGTGAAAGTTCAAGAAAAAGAGCAATTGAAATCTTTGAATTAGTAGTAAAGTACTGATTTAGTCAGACGTAACGTTAATTAATTTTTTTTTAAATTCTACTGTCAGTAGAGAAATCCAGAATCAGTCAGACATCGCAGTTTTTGTTTCTAAAATAGTTAAAAGTAGTAATAGATAGTTTGAGGGGAAAAGATTCATGTTATTGTAATTTTTGTATTAGTAGAGAAACGCAGTTTTAGTGAAACAAAACTTTCTAAATTCTTGTAAGTCTGCTCTCAGTAGTAACAGACAGCATTAGTCAGACAAAGCAGTTTTATTTCTTGAAATAATTAAATAAGTAGTAGTAGATTAGGTCTGGTAGAAAGTTTCAAATTATTTTAATTTTTGCATTAGTAGTAAAACACCATTTTAGTCAGCCAATTTTTTTATAAATCCTTGTTTATACTGCTTTCAGTGGTAAAATTTAGATTTAGTCAGACAACAAAGATTTATTTTTTCAAATAGTTAAATTAGTATTACTAGATTGTACCAGGTGGAAATTTTTTAATTATTTTCATTGGTAAATTAGTAGTAAAACCCCATTTTAGTCAGACAGAACTTTTTAAATTCTTGTTTATTCTACTCTCAGTAGTAAAATCCAGTTAAAGTCAGACAAAGCAGTTTTAGTTCTTCAAGTAATTAAATTAGTAGTAGTAGTAAAACAGAGTTTAGTCAGCCAATTATTTTATAAATCCTTGTTTATACTGCTTTCAGTAGTAAAATTTAGATTTAGTCAGACAACAAAGATTTATTTTTCCAAATAGTTAAATTAGTAGATTGTACCAGGTAGAAATTTTTTAATTTTTTTTATTGGTAAATTAGTAGTAAAACCCCATTTTAGTCAGACAGAACTTTTTAAATTCTTGTTTATTCTGCTCTCAGTAGTAAAATCCAGTTTAAGTCAGACAAAGCAGTTTTAGTTCTTCAAGTAATTAAATTAGTAGTAGTAGTAGTAGTAGTAGTAGTAAAACTGCGTTTTAGTCAAACCAAACTTTCTAAATTCTTGTAAGTCTGCTTTCAGTAGTAACAGACAGCATTAGTCAGACAAAGCAGTTTTATTTCTTGAAATAATTAAATAAGTAGTAGTAGATTAGGTCTGGTAGAAAGTTTCAAATTATTTTAATTTTTGCAGTAGTAGTAAAACACCATTTTAGTCAGCCAATTTTTTTATAAATCCTTGTTTATACTGCTTTCAGTAGTAAAATTTAAATTAAGTCAGACAACAAAGATTTATTTTTTCAAATAGTTAAATTAGTATTAGTAGATTGTACCAGGTGGGAATTTTTTAATTATTTTTATTGGTAAATTAGTAGTAAAACCCCATTTTAGTCAGACAGAACTTTTTAAATTCTTGTTTATTCTGATCTCAGTAGTAAAATCCAGTTTAAGTCAGACAAAGCAGTTTTAGTGCTTCAAATAATTAAATTAGTAGTAGTAGTAGTAAAACACCGTTTTAGTCAGACAAAACTTTGTAAATTCTGGTAAGTCTGCTTTCAGTAGTAAAAGACAGCTTTAGTCAGACATTTTCTTTTGTAATTTTTGTATTAGTAGTAAAAGTTAGTTGTAATAAAAAAAAAGTTTATTAAACAGTAAAAGCTAATTTCAGTGTGACAAAAAATTGTAAATGCTTGCAATTTAGACAGTAGTAACATACTGTTTCTGTCATACAAGAAGTTAATTAAAGTCTTGTAAATCTGCAATCAGTAGTAAAAGAAAGATTCAATCAGACAGAAAGTTTTAAGCTGAAATCATTGTATAAGTAGTACAAGAAAAATTTAGCCAGACAAGTTTTATACCCATGTTGACTATTGTATCAGTAGTAAAAGTTTTTTTAGTCAGACAAAATTTAAATGAACATTTAATTCTTGTTTCAATACTGTAAGACATATTTAGTCTGTTTTTCATTGCTGTATTAATAGTAAAAGCCTTTTTCAGTCAGACAAAACGTTACTCAATAATGTTAGTAATTATACGCAAAATTGTAAATAATGTAAATTTTTATTGGCAAAAAATTAAGAAAAGCAATGCAAAAATCAAATAATTATCATTCAGCTTTTTTCCAGGAAGTTATCGGCCATTTTGAAATTGGACATCCCAAACGTCGTCTAAAGGAGACGAATGATCGCGTGCCAGGGGAGATTGGACGTTAGGTTTTGAACTCGCGGTTGGTCAAATGGACTACAAGATATCCCGAGCAACTCTGTCGAGTGGCGCGTCCATAGTCACGGGGCCGAGGAATCATGTATACATATAAAGGGGATTTAGAGAGAAGGAGAGTTGAAGACCAGTCGTTCTTATCATTGGTCAGAATCGGCTTATCAATCACCGGAACCCTGGTCTGGTTTGTGTTGAGGGCAAAGCACACGGTACCGGCGCGTTAATGTGAGCTCGTTTAACTTTCCTTCTTATCTGAGGACTGTGCGCTGTACTGTTTCGAAAATTTATAATATTCCTGTCTAGTGCACGGGTTATCTGTGAAAAGTATACGTGCGATGCAACGACGAAACGGAAAGACTTCTTTTTTTCTCAAAAAAAAAAAAAATATATATTTCCTATCTCTTTTTTTTTGTCTCGCGTGTGTGTGTCGTCAGAACGATTGTCGTGTGCCATTACATAGTGCCGAGTACTTAATTTCGAACGCAGTGACTCTCAGAGAATCTGATTAATTCAATTGGGATTAATTGTTGTTGTTCACGAACGACGTCGTCGAGTTGGTTCACGATATACGAGGCCAATTTACGAAACGACAAGCTCGTCCCTTAAGTCGCTTTTGTGATCGACGATTCAATGACTCAATGACACGTACGTGAGTGACTGGAAAAAAAAAATTCTTATTCGTTTCTGGAATATAAGGAGAAAAGAAAAAAAAGTGGAGTTTTTTTTTTTTTGCCTATAAACCTGCCCGAGTGGGTCCACGAATGGTTCAGAATAGGGGGGGTTCAAGAGTTTTATTTGCGAGGCAATGCGACGTCACTGGACAGCGTCCAAGTCATAAAATGGATTTTATGACGCCGATCGATACAACGAGATCTCTTTCTCTTTTCAGCGTCGTTGTCCCCTCTTGTACAAGCCTTTCTCTTTTGATCTCTTTCTCTAATATTTCTCTCTCCTTCTCACTTATACTTGACGATTGTTGCTCTTTTTCTTTCTTTCTCTCTGGCCTATTCCAAAAGCTAGTAGCATCATCTCACTCTAATTTTATATATATATATATATCCATCCTTCTGACCATTCCTCGCTTTCCTCTCTAGAGCCTACTCCTCGTCCACTTCGTTGAGCGATGAAAACTCAAGGCAAGGGGGATGAATAATCCATTTTTTATCGTGTATTTATTGGCAAAGAAATATAAGAACTCGTCGCGCTCTCAGTCTCGTATTTGTCCGATTATCTCAGCAGGTTTCTTCTTGTTCAGAAAAGGGCTCTCAGACAGACAAATTTATATACAATGAGCCCTTGTCAATTTTCCAGAATACTGCTAATGAATTAATTTAATAATTAATAACAATTGACAATAAAAAAAAAACTGTACCAAATTTTCCCACTGATTTATGTTATCTCAACATTTAAAAATGACCAAATAGCAGATTATTCAACTAAATTTCAACAAACTGAAATTAAGTGCGTTCTAATTAACTTAAAAATAAAACGTAATTGAAATCCGATTGAAATGAACAGCGAAACTGACATTTTAAGGATTCTCAGCTTTTACTACTTAACGGCTTTTACCACTCATTTTCCCTCAGAAAACTCAAATCATTAAAAACCAATTTAATATAAAGAAAATTGCGAAAAAAATTTTCCCACTGAAAATCACTAATATTAAAATTCTAAATAAACTGTAGCAATTAAAAAAAAATGAAATAAAAAAAAAATATAATCAAAATTGCTGATTGCTATATTTATAAGCAAAAAATAAAATTACATTCAAGGATTTTACAACTATCTTGAGAGTGTTTACAAGCTCTTCTAATGAATTGAAGCGAAACGAGAGACGGTGGACTTGAAAAAGCTTTCCCTATCCTCGTATCTAGTTTAGATGGCAGGAGAAACGCCAGACGAGGGATTTGCATCTTGGGTGAAAATTGAAATTCGCCAGCTCTCAGGGATGGACAGAAAAGAGTTTCCCGCGAAATGACTTTTATAATAGGAACGCTCATAATAAAACTCCAACAAAATAGGAACAGCGTTCCCAACAGTGTTAAACTCGTTTATTACACGGATGCTTGCATTGTGTGTGAGCATCGTCAGTTGAAACATTCTCTGTCCTAATAAACACAAACATTTTTTTTTTTTTTTATTATTTTATTATTCACTCATATTCTACGTTAATTGAATTTTTAACATAGATTCAATTCATTAATAAATAAATTATTTATGTTTATTATCATTTTAAATATTTATAATAATATTTATTATTTAAATAATAATAATAGGTAAATAAGTTTATTAATAAATAAATAAAAATACAGTGTTTCATTAAAAAAACAAAGTGGAAAAATCTTCAAGAGGATGAAAATGAAACGTGAATCTGAAATAATTTCTCTTGACAGAAAAATGTATATATACATTATTCAAATTTCGTCCAGAGACCGAGAATATATTTTAATGTTTCTTCACATTTTTGTCAGTATTTTTAATATTGCAATAGAAATAATAAATTAAAATTCTTACTTTTGCTAAGAGAAAAAGTAAGTTTTAATAATTTAACATTTTTCTTCTTTGGTTTGATTTTTTTTTTTTTGTGAATAAAAAGGCAAATCATTTTATACAACTCTTTAAATGACAGATACAATCTAATTGACCCCATTACGTCTATATTAATATGTCCCGATTTAAAGTCAATTTTTTTTTTCTTTTCGCCTTCTTGACTCCTTTCTTCTCTTCTTTCTCTGGTTGCAAGCCTTCGAAGAAGCTGAGCACTAAAGTAAAGTGCGCCATTGAGGGTGATTTTTATTCAAGAGACAGCGCTCAGCGAACACTGCGGGGGCCAGCGAGCCCAGGGCTTTAACTTAAATGTATGTTGAAAGTTTAGCCCAGGACTTTTAATGTCACTGGAAAAGAAGAAATATAAAAATAGCCCCTTGTGAACTTATTAAGACTCCGTGAGGTCTAAACTGTCGTGTCGCAACCTTCTGTCGTGAAAAGCAAAAGAAAAAAAAATGCGCCAATTTTAAATCAAATAGAAAATCAGTAAAAAAAATTTATCACTTTTTAGGTTTTTTTGCAAAAAAAAAAATTTAATAACTGAAAAAAGAAATATTTTTTGAATTTGTAAATGAAAAATGTAACGTAAGAAAACTCTATTTCGATAAAAATATCTCTTTGTCTCTCTCAGTCTTTCTTTCCTCCGTTTTCCTGACACTTCTGTTTTTTTTTTTTTTTTTTTTTGCTTTTTTACTCCTTTCGATCCTTTCACACACTCTTTTTCTTTCTCACATTCTTTCCTAGCTTTCACCCTTCACCAAATTAAATACCACGTCCCTATAATCGGCTTGTGAAAAATTTTATAATTCTCCCAGCTGCAATCCAAGCTTTGAAATATCAGCAAATTCTTCTTTTATTGAACATGTCTCTTCTCTTAATATATAGACTTTTTTTTATAGATTTTTTTTTTAAATAATTTTTTTCTTGAAAAATTTTTACAAAAGAAATAAGTAGTAATTTTTATATCTTTTAATATCGATTCATAATTACAATAGTAATATACAATTTTTGCTGAAAAAATAAAATTATAAAATGTTGTTGTGCTCATGAGACTCAAGCCCAGGTAGGCCGAAATGCGTACTCGCTAAAACCAGATTAAATTATTTGCGCGAAGATGAAATGGCTCAACTTCATTTCCCTAGACATCTTGGTCTCCAGCATAGTCCTGAAAAGTAGAGAGAGAGAGAGTTGCCTATATTTGTATAAACCTGAGCCGAAGTTCCATTTTCGCCAGAGAAATTGGTTGCTGAGTTAATTCCCCGGGTATTTAATTTACGCAAATTAAGAAGCAGCCGTCCGAACCTTTAATCGGCAGAAAAGCGCTGCATCTTGACGGAGGGTAGTTAACTGCAAATGTGTTTCAATTAGTTAGCTGAAAATTCATCCAACGACCTAGATTACGAGCGAATTTAAAAAATTCACTTCATATACAAAATTTAAAGCACTTTAAAATTAATGTTGTTTTAATCACTTTGTTAAACGACAAAAATGATAAGTAATTAAACTGTACTTTTAAATTAAAAATTATAAAAAGATTTAAATTTAGGTGTTGGAATTTTTTTTGACTTATTGACTATTTCACTTACTGATTCTAATTTCGAGTCTCAATTTCACTAATTTGGAAGTGAATGTGAAAGTGAAAATGAGAATGAAAGTGAAAATATGAATGAAAATTAAAATCAAAATCCATTATTTCAATGAAGTATTCTTGAAATACAAAAAGGAAATCAAATTGTATAATAGATTTATTTCCGCGTCTAAACGTAATTGAAAAAAAAATCTTGTTATTTATTGTATTAAATTTTTTTTTTTTCCTCGCACAACTGAGAGGAAAAGAAGAACAGTCGAACGAACTTATAATCCGTCATTTTATGCGAGACTTTTACGATGCCGCATAAAATGGAAAGAACTATGGCGCCACGGCCGTGGACGTTGATTGCCATGAGACTCTCTCTCTCTCTCTCTCCTGGTCCTAGCGCGCAAAAGAAATGGCTGACTTTCCCATGGGGAAAAGTATTTCGTGACGTGCAACAACAGCACGAAAAAGTTGTTAGGGCTATTGTTCTCTGTCAGAATGAAGGACCGCTCATATTTACAACTGACAGCGGCGAAGATACTCGAGAAAAGCTCCGCGTAACCTCCCATCGGACCAAGCAGGTGATTCTCTTTCCTATCTCACGGTAAATCGTATCATTTCTCTTTCGAATCTTCGCCAAGTTTGCAAAAAAAAAAAAAACGAAGACCAACTCAATAGTAAAATATTAAATTTCAAATCCAATCTAATTGCAAACATTTTATTTTACTTTTATAGAAAATTTATTTAATGCTTATATAGTTTTGACCGAAAAAAAATTCTGTTAGTAAAACAATAAGCGTTAGTATATTTATATATATATATATCTATCGGAAAAGATATTTTTATAGATTCGTCGATGTATGAACACATGCATATCGGTCGCGTTATATTGTTTTTGTCGGTCCGGCCGTCGTCCATTGAATTTGCATATTTTGTACTAACCGTCTGTCCGCGCCCATTGTGTCCAAGCGACTGCCGAATTGCTCTACATCAGGCATAAGCTTACACTTTTGCATAACAATAAAGCTGCAATAAAATCGGGCATTTTCGATTTACCATTTCGCCCATTCGAGGTTTATTCACACATATGTACGACTTTCACATTTAAAAACTAAATCCACACAAGATATTACATTTTTCTTAAATCAATTGAAAAAAAAAGAAATTTATTGCCAGTGTCACATGTAAAACGGTTAAATTCTATCTTGACCTACTTTTTTTGCGTATCAAATGAAATGGATTTTGAAATACTTTTCTCTTTGTATGGATCGAATGTCGATTTCAATAGAATCATCTCATAGAATTGTAGAGGAGCTTCTGGGAAACACTCAAGTTTTTCGAATCAATATATGTGATTTTTAAGTTTGAAAATATATATATATTTTTTAGTATTTTCTTTGGGAATAAAGCCTCTCTGTTATTAATAGAACAATATTTTTGTGTCTCACATTCTTGAATCATGTCTTATCTTCTTTTAAAGTACGATGAGTCCTCTTTTGTTATCATGCAAGTTCTAATGCACTCGGCGGTCATAAAAGTACTCGTAGCGTAAAAGTTCGCATCCTTACCCCACCTTTTTAATTACAGCACATAACCGTGAAGAAGAGAGTCCGCTGTCTGCATACCGGAGTCTCTGTTTTACGGTCGTTGCTTTATTACCACAGTTTCAGTCCTGCAGAACTTAAGCGGACTAGACGCTGACAACGTCTTCTATACCATCAGAGCGTCGTTTAATGGCCATTAAAGATAATCTGGGACCACTCCATGCTCGGCTCGACGAAGTGGTAGTAGTAGTAGTAGTAGTAGTAGCGACAGCAAAATCTCCCTTTCAAAAACCCTTTAGTTCTCCAAGGAAACGAGAAAACATAATCCTCTTTGCAAAATGTACGAACAAAAGTTATTTAAACAATTGATTTCTGAATTGGAAGGAAGAATTAAGTGATAAATCTCAATAGCAGAGTCACCAGCTGGCGATCATTGCCAGGTTACATTTTACGTGCCCTGCTTCCTAAAAATCCAACTCAAGATTCTCTCTTCAAATTGATATGTTCTTTTCATATAGTTACAAAATCTTAGGGATCATAGAATTCTTTTCTGAATTTCTTTTAAAATCTTCTATTATATTAAGTTAACAAATTTCGAAAAACGACACCGACCCCGTGACCTCGACACCGTCCTTGAAAAATCTATTTTCAATTATTTTCAAATAAATCAAAATACTTTGCATATATGCTTTTAGAAAATCTTACAAACTATTTTTATGTAACATCTTTTTTCAATTTTAACTCGAAAAAGAGTTGAAGGGTAGAATGACAAAAAGGGTCAAGCGCCAATTTATCGAAAATGAGGTTTTTGCATAAAAAAATCAAGAAAATTCATTTACACATTTCTGTAGAAGGATTTCCTTTTTTATTGCGTATTTAAATCAGTTTTTAATAATAATTAAATTAATAAAATAGCCTCAAATTTACTTTATTGCAACCTGATTGAAAAACAAAAGAAAGTGGTGAGTCAATAATATTATCAAAATAAAAAAAAATATTATTTTTTTAGGTTTTATTTTAATATTTTATTTTAATTAATAAAATTAATAATAATAATAATGTATTTTCAATTTTAAACAATTTTAAAATCATTTTGTTATTAATTTTTAAATATTTTTATGGTTATACTAAGTGAACAATTGAATTTAAATATGAAAATATTGCTCAATTCCAAAGCAAGCAATTAATTCGTAATTTTCTTGAAAACAAACAATTTTTTAAAGGAATTTTTTTTCTATTCTTTTCGTCGATTCCATAGAAAGAAACTAATTTTCCAGTTTTTCTTTAAACTGTATATTTTTTTTATAATTAATGCTTAAAGAAAATGTGCGCAGTTGATATAACCTCAAGGAACCACAGTTTTTTTTAATTTTATCGTTAATATGTAGGTTTATTTCAACAAATTGTTGTTTATTTATTAAAACATACTAATATATCGAAACGGTTTTCTCAGTTTTTAATTAAATGACCTGCAAAATTTTTAAAAATGTTTTTTTTACTTCCTGTAAAAACAGTGAATTGGCGCTGGACCCCTTTTCTCATTCTACCCTTCAGTTATTTTTCAATTTTAACCCGAAAAAGGGTTATTTTGCAATTTTTTAAGAATTTTTTGATTTTTTGAATTTTTTATTATTATTTTTTATTATTTATTGTTGTTTTTTCAATTTTTAGTTAGTAACCTATAATATTGTGTCTAATTTTAAGTGTCATTAAAATCAAATGTTTTTAACTTGATAATTTTAACATTTCTTAATTTAAAACGAAACATCTTCTATTATATTAAGTTAACAAATTTCGAAAAACGACACCGACCCCGTGACCTCGACACCGTCCTTGAAAAATCTATTTTCAATTATTTTCAAATAAATCAAAATACTTTGCATATATGCTTTTAGAAAGTCTTACAAACTATTTTTATGTAACATCTTTTTTCAATTTTATGATAAATTTTATACAATATTAATAAGATATTAATTTAAAACATAAATTATAAATATAATATACATAAACTACAATAAGTACAATTTTAGCCGAGCGAGCGTTAGCGAGCGAGGCATACATCGCTAGTATTAGATAATTTTCAAAAAAATGCACAAAATGAAGAGATTTTTCTGCTATATTTGAGGAAGTTTAAAGAACACTATTAAGACGAAAGTGAGTCACCTGTTACCGTGTCGTTGGCACGTGAGGGCAATCGCGGAAAACGAAGCCGTGGGCAATTAAGCGCGTTAAACCGGGAAGTCACAATGTTGTGCCACTCAACGCCCTTTGTAACTGCTTTTACTTGAAGGGACTTGACTCCCCGATGACGTTAAACTTTAGAGTGCCTGGCGTGCGGCCCTATTTTCTCAACCCTTTTCTCTCCTCCCGTTTCCCACACCCTTTCGACAAAAGTCTCCATCATGGCATCGAAACAAAGAAGCCTTGAAACAGCAACCAGGAAGCAAGGTCTCAGAGAAAGGAACTACCGTCGGCTTTTACAATGGCATAGTTAGGGTTACAAGCTTCTTGTCGAGTTGCCAAGTCTCTTGGTAGCAGTAGCGATGGTGGTTTCTCCTTTGTCAAAATCGCTAGAGCCTAGAGTCGGCGACGACGGCTGCCACGACCGGTAAAGCACACACACAAAGCTTTAGGAGAGGCAACGCTCTCTGACCGAACGCGAATATAAGAGGCGTTTGATCCGTTGCCTCCATTTGAAACGGTGCCAGTGAACCGAGAGTCCAGGATTAGGAGAGCTTCAAGAAAATCGCCTCATCTAAAGCGAAATGTTCTCAGGGAAAAAGTCCGCACTTATTTTAACGTCAGGAAAGACACTAACACCTTTTCTTTTATTTCCAAAATTATTCTTCTTTTTGATAAAACGTTGAGATAAAATTTGGATAAATTTTTAGTCATCTACAAAATAATGTTCTTTTTTTTCAACCAGGTGGTATTTAAAACAACAAGTCTTTTTGAACATCTGGTGCACATCGGCACCGCCATAAACAAGCCGACTCCGCGGTCTATAGTCTCCAAACCTTTCTTTCTCGTTTTCTCTCTTTCTCATTCTTTTTCTCGACCCGTTGTTCTCCCACGTCCGAGAAAAGCCAATAAACCATCGAATTCCTTCGATATTGCCAGCAACAAGTACGTATTTCGAAACGTATTTTTTTTTTTTTCCTCTTAGTCAAGTAACGGGACCTCTTTGGAATCACAAGAAGAAAGACTAAATGCCCCGCGAGTACAAAGTTTTCATACTTCCATCCATCAAAATTCAAAAGCTATCACTTACAAAATCAGCGACTAAGTTCCCTCTACTAACAAGATACGATGGTAAATTGACGTCAATCTTGAAAAGCCAAGTTTCAAAAAACTTTTTAATGGGATTTGTTACACCTGCCCTACATATATTTTTTTTCTATGGAAAAGTTTTTGCATGAAACTTTACCTAAAAAAATGATTATCTGATATATATCCTCATATTTGTTAGTTTGGATAATTTTCACATCATTAATTTATTAAAAGCAGATGTGTAATAATTAAAATATATTGAAAAGACTACTCGAGTTTGAATTTTTATAATTCTTCTAATAAAAATGTTTCTAAAAATTTATATCCGGAATATTTTGAATCAAATAGAGTAATCATTTAACGATTTGAAATTCAATTTCATTTATGTAAATGAAATTCAAGGGATTACCAAAAGCTTCTGCACATTTTTAGAGCGGCGTAATATATCCATTAATCAAAATATGCGACTACGATTTCAAGTCGGCAATTTGGAAGAGTTCAAAATAATTTCGTTTCACTCTTGAGCAGCTTGTCTTTCCTAAATTATTCAGGCACTGGCAAATCTGTATTAGCGTATTATATGCAAACGACGCGTGCCCAACTAGAACAACGGAAAGTACGAAAGGAGCTGTTATATGGTAATGTAGACGTAGAGAGAAATAAGTGCTATTTGCGCCTCTGTTTTAATTATGAGTACTCGCTTGTAAATTTAGTATTAAAGAGATTTATTTCAAAAAAAAAAAATTTGGAAAATTTTATTTTTAAACAAATTCAACTAATATAAATTCATCTTTTTCATATTTATTAATTAATTTAAATATCTGATTATTTTTCAATTTGATTTAATTTACAAACCACAAAACGATACAATCATGACCGTTGAGTGTATGCTAGTTAAATCAATACATGTCTAATTGGAAATCCTGTGGTCATTATTGACCAATTCGTCAATACCAATAACGGATTGAAATAATAGATATTGTATATAATTTTTTTTTTTACAGTATATATAAAATTTTAATTAATTTCAATAACATTTGCAGTTTATTTGTTACATTTATTGAAAAAAATTAAAAACAAAAAAATCATTAACTACATATATATGAAGAAAGAATAAAGCACGTTATCTGACAGAAATAATTATGATTCTTTCTCACATTTCGTTACTTCCATCTCATAGTTTCAGTTTCCCGTTTCATTATCTACTTTTCAAATTGCATTTTCACATTCCATATTTTTCGTTAATTATCTTTTCTCCCATATCTTTTTAAAGTTGAAAATTTATACTAAAGTTCATTTATTATTAAGTGAAACTCATTTTATTAAAATAACATCAATTATTAAAATTTTGAAAATAAAAAAAAAATTGAAAACGCCATTAAATGAAAAATTCACGTATTTTATATATATATATATATTTAGAGAAAAAGTTTATAACAGAGAAAACAAATATAAAAACAAAAATAAAATCTCAACGGTCGCATCTACGGATATGACAAATATTTATCAGAAATGAGCATTGTTTTGAGTAATGATAAAAAGTATTTAATAATTCAGAAATAATCTATTTGGAGAATCAGTTTTCATTACGAATGTATATCGAAAAAGTGCGAATTATTTTATGAAAAGAGGGATCATTAAATATGCCACACAAAACCCATTTGTACGCGCGGTTGCTGGCGAAGGCTGGGCTGTATGAAATAGATTATGATTGGGCGTGGGAACATGACAGAGCAAAAAACTCCCTCTCACAACTGACCGAGAATCCGCTTTCCGATAATATCATTTTCATATTTTATGGCTACATGTACTAACAGAGATTCATTACTGAAATGGAAATGGACCAATTTTCCATTTCTGTATGCACCTACTGAAATGCAAATGATTTATCATTTAATTATTAATAAAATATTAAATTCTTGTGAAATTTATTAATTAATCAAAAAATATTGTTCATTTTCCAAAAAAAAAAGAGAGAGAAAAAAAAGAAGCATTCGAGTACAACCACTTTAACAAAACGAAGCCTTTAAGCTGCTTTCCATCGATTTTCTGATTCCGCGCTGCAGTCGATTAGCAGTAAAAAGTGACGACTATAAGGGAAAGGGTGCTGGTCGATCGTGCTTCAATTTCCATTTTTTTTTCTCTCCCGCGGGATCAGTTAGGCTTGCCGCTTGCGCGATATACGCCGAACACAAACGAGGGTTGGAAAAAGTGTATAAATCCTCAATTCGGTAATTCCGAGAGCTTCGCGGCATAAATCCAACTTCTGTGGCCGAGGGTCGGCTCACACTCCCGCAAGATTCAGGGACTTTTGCCAGAGGAACTCTAATCCAAGGATAGTTTTCCTCATCCTAACTTAGGCAGAGTTCTTCCCTATAGTTTAATATCCTTGCAGACTTGCCAACATAGTGCTCGATAATCTTTAAATCTGTTATCATTCCCGTCTCAACTAATGGATACATTATTAGTTTCAAATTCTTTAACAATAATATTCTCTTTTGTTTTTTAGTCATCATTTAGTTGCCAGATCATTTGTCTAATATAGAGTTCAAAATTTTTTTTTTAACAAAATATATTTTTATCAACACGGAAAAAAAATAATCTGAATTGAATATTGAAATTAGTTAATCCAGGATTTGCTGATAAATCTTTGAAGTTCTCTTGCACTACTGATTAAAATATAATTTCTGAACAATTTTACTATTTAAAATCATTTCCAAAAAAAAAGTTTTGCCTAACTTAATCTATCTCTTTATATTAAAATCAGATAAATTTCTGTCTGACTGTAACTGTCCTTTACTACTGTCACTTTTTTTTTATTTACAAGCCTCATTATCCGACATTTGTCAATAATTTCAAAATATTACATTCAACAAGCTTATAAATAAGAAATACCCTTTCCTCTACAACATTTGTAATGATCCTCTCACACTATTAGACATCCCCAACGTATTTGAAATGGGACCCGAAAGCATCTAGAATCTTCTTGAAAGAGGGATGATGAATTCCCATTTTTCCACACATTCTTTTCAACCGCAAGAGAAAAATAATATCACCACACATCCAAAAGAATGTGATATTAATAATATTTTTGAGAAATTGCATGAAGGAGAGCGTGAAAAAAAAAGAAAAGAAAGTAAGTTGTACGATTGGGGTGAGCCAAGAATATTGCGTGTAGGTAAGTGTTAATCTTGGTGGGTATGAACGCAAGCCGTATTCGTTGCCAAGTCTGTGGATTATCGCGCATCTTGTAATTGCCAACCAATCCTATGGGTGGAACCAAGTTACAAGTAGCTAGTAGAACTGTTTGGCATCAAGCCTGATTGTACTTGAACCCGCACATATGTGAAAATACATTTAATGATACTTACATTTAGTGATATTTTTCTATTTCGTATAAAATTCATTCAATCGTTTAATTTTGAAAAATCTCAAAAGATTTATATCATAAATAAAAGAAATGCACAAAAATTATACACGAATGGAAATTGATCATTGTACAAATAGTACTGGAAAGAAGAACACGATAATGAATCCAATTATAAATCTGAAAAGAAGCCTTTGATATTGAAGGGATTATCAAAGCAAAAGAACTTCTGTGATTAAGTTTAAGAGCATTAATCACTCGAATATGGTAATTTTTGCAGTAAGAAAATTATTGCTAGTCAAGAAAAATAAATGAAAATTGAAGTACAATAAATGTGAAATCATTTTCTTTTTTCTCCTTTTGACTGCCACTCGATTCATTCATTCAACTCTTGTTTGAGCATTACCATAAACTTATCATTTATGCGGCAGCATTGTGGCTTCGTTCTAACTGCAAAACGCCTTAAAATATTAAAATAGTTCGGTTTACTGCGTTTTCAGTTTCCTCCCCCCCACCTCTTTCTCATGCCGCATCTCCTTCAACAAACTTATAATTGCAATGCTTTATTCAACCCTGTAAGTTGTTTACGTCACGGGGAAAAACTTCTTCAAACCAGGCACTTCTTTTTTTTTTGTTGTTGTTATTCTCCTTTTAGAGAACTTTAGAACAGAAACTCTAGAGGGTATTCCAGGGAGGGTCATTATCCATTATTTCTGTATGTGGTAACATTTAATCGCGTTGTTTCGAAACAGTTTTCCACCAATAATTATGATACCTTGGGGAGTTTATTTTGAGAGAATAACGACATCATTAAAATGGCAATGAGGCATCATTAAACAATATGTCATGTGTGTTGTTAGAGGAGGGGAGGAGGAGGAGGTAAAGCGAAAATAAAAGTCGTTCAACCGAGCCATTAAATTTGACCCCGCGTCTCTAAAACGAACGGATTGCGGTGAATAAATAATTGCACTAAATTCTACACGTATCCAATTCTATTGTGTGACCAGTCACAGCAACACTTGCTGTTGTAATATCACTATTATAGCGTTGAATTCTGTCGCGAGTGTTGTTGCATTTATTTACCTGTATACCACTCGATGTTTCCAGAACGAAACGAACATTAATATTATATATAATTACCCATGTTGCTGTCGTTATGAAATTTATATATATTCTTTACTGAATTTTAGCTCACGAGATGTAATTTTTAGCCGGATGTAGATAATTCATAAAAAAGATCACTTTCACTTCACTTTCACTTTAATAGAGTTTAATTTCTATTCTACCTTTACTTTCACGTCAATTTCAATTCACGTTCGCATCACTTTGGATTGAAGTAACATGTGAAATTGAAAGTGATGTGAAAGTGACGTGAACTTTAGACAAAGTGAATTTATACTTTGTTTTACTTTCACTTCACTTTCACATCACTGATGTTAATTTTAAAGCGATGAGAGGAGAAATTGAATTGAAAGTGACGTGAAACTAAAGGTAAAGGTAGTTAAAATATATTGAAGTGAAAGTGAAGTGAAAGCGAGGGGGAATTTACTCAGGTAGTCAAGTGTACACTTTTCCTGTAATACTTGTGTAATAACGTGTAATAACGTGTAATAATGCGTTATTACAGTGCTGTAATAACGCAAAAAACTCTGTAATATCTCTGTAATAATGTGTAATACTCTGTAATAACGTGTAATACTTAGTAATAAGGGTAATATGAGGTGTAATACCGGTAGTCAAATGTACACGTTTTTAACTAGTAAATTCCCCCTCGAGTGAAAGTGAAAGTGAAGTGAAAGTGAAGTGAAAGTGAAGTGAAAGTGAAGTGAAAGTGAAGTGAAAGTGAAGTGAAAGTGAAGTGAAAGTGAAGTGAAAGTGAAGTGAAAGTGAAGTGAAAGTGAAGTGAAAGTGAAGTGAAAGTGAAGTGAAAGTGAAGTGAAAGTGAAGTGAAAGTGAAGTGAAAGTGAAGTGAAAGTGAAGTGAAAGTGAAGTGAAAGTGAAGTGAAAGTGAAGTGAAAGTGAAGTGAAAGTGAAGTGAAAGTGAAGTGAAAGTGAAGTGAAAGTGAAGTGAAAGTGAAGTGAAAGTGAAGTGAAAGTGAAAGTGAAAGTGAAAGTGAAAGTGAAGTGAAAATTAAATTACATTGAAGTGAAAGTAAAATCGATTGGAAAATATAAAGTGAAGTGAAATTAATATGAAATGTAGTGAAGGTGATCTAAAAATTAAGTGATTGTGAAGTGAATTTACAGAATAGAAAATAAAATTAATTTTTGCATCTCATTTTTTGATAAGAATGAGCCTCGCATTTTATCATATCGTGTAAGCAAATTCTTGTCCCTAAACACTTAAATTTTGCTCGAGACACTCGACCTTGGAAAATGGGAAAGCAAAAAGGGAAATTTGAAGCCTCTCTCTCTCTCCTAGACAGTCTGCGTTGATGTACCAGTGGTGGTGGACCGACGAGGGGGTATTTTGATGGTGTGAGGGGTGTCACGTGTGTTTTATAGTTTCGCCTCGCCGGGGGAGGCGAGGTGTTGACGGACGGGACGCGGTACAACGACCCTCTCTTCGTCTCTCTCTCTCGCTCTCTCTTTCTCTCTCTGTCTCTCACTCGGGAACTTCACCCTCGTCGTTCCTCACTCTAGAGCGAGGTTCAACCCCCTCTCTCTTTCTCTCTCCCTGACTGGCAGCAGCCACCCCCAAACGAAACCCAAACAGTGTTGCCAAATGTCTGCGACGCGAAGCGTGGCCCCATTTGCATTTCGTTTGTGCTTCAACACGGAATATTTTTGCATGGTGCATTTTATCTCGACTCTTGGCCTCTCTCTCTCTATATATATATACATATATATCTATCTATCTATACTCGCTATACGAGCTAAGCCTGTTTATAACGTTCTGATACCATACATCTTCTCTAGAAATCGATCCTCGACAAACTGACGCCAAGCTCATGCCTCTCCACTTTACGACGTGTGATGAATTAGTCAAATACATCGATGTCACTTGGCACGAATTGGAACCATTGCCAATGTGAACGGTTCCAAGGAGCTGAAATGTCGGCGTCGCTTCGATAATGTGTTCACTTCTCCCTTTCAAATTTCCCTTCTTATCAACTACATTACTCGACTTAGCTGTCTCTCTTGAGTCCTATTCTAGAATTAAGATTAGAAATTATTCAATTGAAATCATTATTTCATTCGCTTGAAATTTTAATTGAAAATTTAATCTCGATTTCTATTAAATTAAAATTTTAATTAAATATAATTCAATCTCATTATTTACAAAAATTATTGTAAATTTTCTTTTTACGAAAGCAAATATATATATATTTTTTCTTAGTGGAACTGATTTTTTTGGACAAAACGATAGAATCGAGTCAGCTCACAAAGTTGTTGAGCGAACGAAGGGTTTCTCGCAACAGCTGAATCGCTTAGCGGCACTCGTGATGTAGTGCGGGCAAAACTTTGCGAGCAAACAAATCCTTGCCGGAAATCCGTCGGATGTAAGTGAACATAGGATTCGTCGAATGACATTGGAAGGCATGCGTTTAAACGAACGAGGCAATTTTGAATAAACAGAACATCAATAAGTGTCGAGAGAAAGAGAGAAACTTTGCCAAAACATTTCAATTTCAATGCAAAATTAATTCCATCTTCTAGAATACTGGGGTATCGATTATATATAATTCCAATTTTCACTTACATTTTCCCTGATTTTAATTGTCACTAATTTTTGAGTTCCATTTTCACTTTCACTTTTACTAAATAGTGAAAGGGAAAGTGACAGTGTAAGTTGCATTATTTTACAAAATTCTTGAAAACTTTTTTTTTTTTTATATCAAAATCTTTCGTTTACGCTATTTCCTCTCTCAAGAAGAAATAAGAGTCCAAAGAGCTTTAAGATTTTTTTTCATTTCCTTCTTCTCGAGACAAGAACTTTTGCCTCACAGTTTGGTGAAAAAAGAACGATACTTGCTAAGAAGTAAAGTTAGCCCCACTTTTGGATCTCTTTCTCTCTCTCTCTCTCTCGATTCAGTGGAAAGTATTTATCGTGACTCTTCTGCTCAATGCCCCCCTCCCCCTCTTTTTTCGCTATTTCCTTTTTTCGTCAAACATGCCCGTGGCTCAAGAGAGAGAGAGAGAGAGAGAGAGAGAGAGCGTTATCGCTAGGTTCTCCAAACCTTGCCTCCGCTCAGAGAAGATTTGATAAAGACCGAACGAACGAACGAACGGTACGAGTCGAGCCGAGGAAAACAACTGGAGTGCATTTGTCTAGGTCGCAAAGAGCCGACTACTCTTCTTCTTAAGGAGTTTCTTCTATCTCGCTATCTTAGCTCTCTTGGTCCGTTTTCCTTGAGCAACAGTGCTTCTTTTCGTCTGGTCTTTCCCTTATAACCTCTTCACCCTCATTCCACTTTTACCCCATACCTTGCCCCCAACTTTCCTGACTATCATCTGATATACTCTTTCCCTACTACCACTGCCCAAAAGAACCTATCGGCGATCTTGATCTGCTGGTGCGGATATAACTAAGTCTGAAGTCTGTGTACTCTACGTAGTGCAGTCAGAAGTATATTTTTTGATGAAGAGCCTCTGAGGATAAGCTCTTTTAAATGAAAGAGTTTTCCTACTCTAACTGTTTAAAGCTTTCTTCTTCTCATTAGTAAATAACAATCCCGCAAAACTCTCACAAAAGTGTGTTATCAAATGTGTTTTTTTTTCTCTTTTCAAAAATGGATAAAGATTCTCTGAATTTCAACTCATGGAAAACTAATTTTATATATTTTTTCTTGTTGCTGTATAATCATTTTTTACTAATACACTAAAAAAATGGGATTTGTTTTGAAAATAAACATATTGTTGGTATTTAAACAAAAAAATTTTTTCTTGCCTCAACAAAATTTTTATAATCCTAATAAAATTTTTCCCAACACTTTAAAAAATATATTTTCATACCAGTCATGTTGAGGCAAATCAGCGTCATAAAATAAAAAATTTTTTTTTTTTAATCAACATATAAAGATTGCACTATTGTGTATACATACGTGTGCACATATGTAATGAAGAGTCAGTTGAGGACGAAAGGGTTGCAGAGGTTTTGAAACGATTCGGTGGTGGTAAACGATGTGGTTTCTTTCAACCCCCAACGCGCGGAAAAGCGTCCAAATAAATAACACGCGACTCGACGTACGTATTTACGTCGATATAAAAACTACATCAATTAAAGCTAGACTCAGTCTTTTGCACAAGGTGAATATCCCCTCCCCCCGCCCCCTCTTCTACCTCGAGAAAAAAAGATGAAAGAAAATTAAAGAGATGCAACGTTTGTGTACTTAAAAAAAAGAAGTCATTCTATTCATCTTTCTCATGGCTTTTGAAGTCACAGCTTTGATTTTTTTTCTGTTTTTTTTTTTTTGACAAGAAGTGAATTCTTTCAAAACTAGAAGAGATATTTTACTTCTGAATATATATGTCATACGAATTGTATATACAAATCTACTCAGCTAACAAGTCACGTGTCATTTACAGAAATGCGCAAAACTATACACATGACTGATTTACCGAAAAGAAGTCATATTCACATTTACTGTTATCATTTTACTAAGTTATCATTAATCGAGTTTAGACAAAAAAAATGTTATTTTAAGTTTTTTTACTTTGGACGACAGATCAGTAATATAAGTAAATATTTAATCAGACTTTATAATTTTTTGTAATCTAGTAGATCAAATCGATATAAGTCAGACATAATAGTTAAATTAAAAAATCAGTAATACAAGTAAATATTTAATCAGACTTTATAAACCTTTGTAATTTTGTCAGTAGCATAAATCAATATTTAGTTCTATTTTCTGGATTTTGTCATTTTATTAGTAGTACAAATTCGTTTTAGTCAGACAAAATGCCTAAAGTACAAAAACAGTAGTTAAATTAAGTTTTTAATCAGTCTGTTTTTGATTTTATCAGTAGTACAAGTAAATATTTGTTCTGACTTTTTAGGGGTCAGTAGTATAAGTAAATATTTAGTCAGACATTTTAATTCTTTTTAATTTAATTAGTAGATCAAATCAATTTTCGTCAGACATCACAACTAAATTAAAAAATCAGTAGTACAAGTAAATATTTAGTCAGACTTTTATATTACTAAATTAAAAATCAGTAGTACAAGTAAATATTGAGTCAGACCTTTTATATTACTAAATTAAAAATCAGTAGTACAAGTAAATATTGAGTCAGACTTTCTAATTTTTTGTAATTCAATTATTAAATAAAATCAATTTTAGTCGGACGTAATTAATAAATAAAAAATCAGTAGTACAAGTAAATATTTAGTCAGACTTTTTATATTACTAAATTAAAAATCAGTAGTACAAGTAAATATTTAGTCAGACTTTTTATATTACTAAATTAAAAATCAGTAGTACAAGTAAATATTTAGTCAGACTTTTTATATTACTAAATTAAAAATCAGTAGTACAAGTAAATATTTAGTCAGACTTTTTATATTACTAAATTAAAAATCAGTAGTACAAGTAAATATTGAGTCAGATTTTTTTATTATTTCAGTAGTAAAAGTAAATGTTTAGTCAGACCTTCTTACTTTTTGTAATTTCGCCAGTAGTACAAGTCAAGGATGTTCTAAATTTTTATAATTTTACAAGTAGTAAAAATTAGGTTTAGTCAGACATTATTACTAAATTTGACAGCAATAGTCTAATAAAATATTTCGTCGATATTAAAAATTTCCTATCACGATATTTATTTATAATTGACTAAATTTTTGTTTTGCAAATTATAACACAATTTGAAATATTTTATCATTTGATGAATTTTGGCAAAATTTACAAATGTCCATAAAAATTTGTATTAAAAATACATGCGCACACCAGGAAGTTGGACAGAAAGCACACGTCACTATGTTCTAGGGATCGGCTAAGCGCAGAATTTTATTTTTTTTTGTTTTTTAACGTCCAGATTTCTGTCCAGCCTCGAAAACCGCAATCTCTCATCTTTCCCCACATTTGGGCTGATCTGCAACGGGTGAAACGTAAACTCGTTTGTACGCGCGACTGCACCCCAGCAACGCGACAGTGACTTTTTATTTTTTAATTCCGCTTCTCATCCTTCCCCCCCCTCTCTCTCTCTCTCTCTGAACATACCCGCTCGATATCGAACCAGAGACTGCATTCTGTCACTATATATGTTGAACACTGCGACAAGTTTCCCAAAAAAAAAAAAATAAAATAAACATTTTCACTTTTAATTTGAATCAGTGATCATACCACTTATTCAAATAAGTGAAAATAACTGATTAAAAGATATTGTATCAAGTAAATTGGTTGCTATATAATCACTGAAGTATAAAATAAGTAAGTATTATATTCTGAATTAACTTTGCGAGAAGCTAATTTTCTTTCAATGACTGAAAGATGCGCTTGTCAGGAAGAAAGGGTGAAAAAAAACTGGTTAAAGCATCAGAACAGTTTTCTAAGTTACGAAATTCTGAAGATGAGTGAAGAAGAAAAATGAAATACGACGGAGCAGCAAAGCGTGAAAGAGTTGAAGAAGTAACCACTCACATCTTCTTCTCTCTTTTTCACACACATATACCTACATACAAACACACATATTAAAGTTTGCCTTCAAGTCATCCTCTTCAAATCTTTAATAAACAATATCGATTTTTTTTTTCTACTTACATTTCTTTAAATATAATATGAGAAAAAAAATATCAAAAATTTTAATTACTAAATAAAATATTTTATATATAAAAATTGTATATCGATTAAGAATGAAATGAAAATTTCTAGGAAGAAAAAGAAAAATGATTGTATTATGGTGTGAAAGGGGATTAAGAGAGAAATAAAAAGAAGGGATGTCGATTATAAAGAACAATGAAGAAAATAATAGAAAATGGAGGTATCTGGTGTTGGGTCCAAATGGTTAAAGGCAAGTGAAGAGAGAAAGAAAGAGAGAGAGAGAGGATGGAAGTGAAGGTTTCTGGTATAGGCGCGAGAAAGCAGCAAGAATAGGGGCAACAACGGAAATAGAGGCGAAGGAGTACTGCCTCGTCTTGATCAATACAGCCACGGCCTACTACTATAGGTAACGTTTTCGCTGCCTGCTTGCCTGTCTCATGCTCCGTGCAGGGCTGCTGCTATAGATCTGTCTCTTATTCGAACCAACACGCCTTGTCCCATCCCAACCCATTCCATTCCCAAGCTATTCCATCCCGTTCCATCTCTCTCTCTCTCTCTCTCTCTCTCCTAGAGATCCAAAAGGAGAGTAGGTATGAAACTCCATTCCACTCCCATCTTCACGAAAGCCTCACCACCCCCTTTTTTCTTTTTCCACTAAAGAGGAAGCAACGAGCTAAAATCTTGATTCAACGGCCCTGAATGACATCAATCCCTCTTGAACTGATTAAAATGACAAAAATTCACCACAACAATAGTTGAAGGAAAAAAAAATGTTAAATATTATTTTTTGATTTTGGAACTATCAAGTTTGAGATTCTCGAGAAACTAAATTCGAACATATACACTTTGATGTTGGGCTCTACTGAATCTGTAGTAGAGAGAGAGAGAGAGAGAGAGAGAGAGAGAGAGAGAGAGAGAGAGTATCTCGTCTCTTGGATTTTAGGAGTCTGATGAGCCACAGTGTGACGATCCATGAAACTCTGCTTTTACTGAAATGACCCAACCGTGTGATCTCCGATAAGTAGAAGATTGAAGCGTGAAAATGACAAGAGCTTCTGATTTCTAGCTCACATTAGAATGATTAAATCAACATTCATCAAGGTTTAATCGAAGAGTCTTTATAAATAAACAATTAAAATCAAATATATAGTTGAAATTAAAATGAAGAAAAAATTAGGGGAATAAAAAACAAAAGAACTCTAACAGGACTCAGGTGAAAAAATTAACGTTACTAACGTTACTAACGTTACTTATGTTACTAACATTACTAATGTTACTATATAAAAGTACCTATAAAAAAATTAAGAGTTTCTAAAATATATTTTCACAGAAACTTTGCCACTACTTTCCCATTACCACTTTCACTTCCACTTAAACTTTTTATAATTTTCATTCCCATTTCCACTTCTACTTTTTCTAATTCTCATTCGCACTTCCATTCTCACTTCAACTCTTTCTAATTCTCATTCGCACTTCCATTCTCACTTCAACTCTTTCTAATTCTCATTCCCACTTCACTTCCACTTTTTCTAATTTTCATTCCCATTTCCACTTTTTCTAATTTTCATTCCCATTCCTATTTCCACTTCCAGTTTTTTATATTCATTGCCACTACCACTTTTTCTAATTCCCATTCCCACTTTCACTTCCACTTCCACTTGTTCCAATTTTCATTCCCATTTCATCTTCCACTTTTTTATTTTCATTACAACTTTTTTATATTTTCACTCCCATTTCCATTCCTAATTTTTTTTTCATTATCACTTTCACTTTTTCTAATTTCCATCCATGGTAATTAAAAAAAGTGGAAATGGTTGCGTAAATGGAAATTAGAAATAGTTTTAGTCGAAATGGCAACAGCTAATGAAAATTAGAAGTGGAAAAAATGGGAGTAGAAGTGGGAATGAAAATTAGAAAAAGGGAAGTGGGAATAAAAATTAGAAAAAGTGGAAGTGGAAGTGGTAATGAAAATAAAAAAGTGAAAGTGGAAGTGAAAGTGGAGATGAGAATTAGAAAGAGTGGAAGTGGGAATGGAAGTGTGAATGAGAATTAGAAAAAGTGAAAGTGGAAACGGTAATGAAAATAAAGAAATGGAAGTGATAATAGAAATGAAAATTATAAAAAGTGCGGGAAAGAACATTAAATACTTCCTGGTGGTCGATTTTCGACAAGTTTCTGCAAAAATACAATTTAGAAACATTTTCTTAATTTTTTTATAGGTACTAACGTTAGTAACGATAGTAATATTAGTAACGTTAGTAATGTTAGTAACGTTAGTAATGTTAATTTTTCTACCTGGGGATCTTGATCAGTAATATCATTTTGTCCAAGGGAATTAGGATTCTGGTACATTTTAGGAATATCCTAATTTCCCTGGACCTGGAACGTAGTACATAGGATAAAAAATTCTTTACTCCACAATCAGCCTAAACCATTTTCTCGATGCTTGATATTGAGAGGACGCTGGTAAGAAATTCAATATGCAGGGCGTCGAGCAAGATTTCTCGAGAATCTGTGGGGGGGGGGGGTATAAATAATTGCATCTAGAGTACAGAAAGAGAGGATAAGGGCGGTTCGCGTGGTAGTCGCACGCCGCAAAAATTAACAGTTAAACAATGGAATCTCGTTATATAGCCATTATTCGTAAACCGAGGTTGAAATAATTAGGGAGAGCTGCACGCCGAGTTTCACGTAGTCAGCCCTTTTGCTTTTAGTCCGCAGACTTTCCGCCAACGCCCCAGCTCTTCCATTCCTTTAGCCGTTGAGAAACCCCGCGTTACAACCAACGGACGAGCATATAAAAGAAATGATTGTGCTTTCCCAGACACTTCATACACGCACTCGTTCAACACGTGAGATTTTTTTTTTTTTTTTGGCAGTGCGGTTTTATCGCCTTTTAATTAGAAGTACTTTTCTGAAAAGGGTAATGACGACCAAACTTCTTTAATTTGTTCGATAAATCAAGCTCGCGAGTAGTATATGTGCCTTTTGCCGTGTCAGTCGTTGAAAATGAGGAAATTTCTTTTCAAACTTGAAACGCTTTTCGTATATATGTCGAAAGCCAAGAGATGTGTATACGTACAAGACAGCAAAGCTAATTATGAAAACAAACAGAAACTTAAGGTTTATTACACGCCTAGAGAAAACTTTGCCCTAGCTTCACTAAAGCTGAAGTGAAGCAAATAAAACATGCTCCTAGGCATTACCGCATATATACGGAGAGAGCTTCCATCATCATCCAGTGATATTTGACTTTCAAGTTGAGGTTACGTCGATTAAACTCTCTTGAGTCGACGCTAAATCTCCCCCATCTTCTTTGACAGTGTCACTCCTTTTTTTTTACATCGCATACAAATGCCTCTTGCTCTTATATGACTCATTGTTTTCATCATAAAGTCCAATCTGCCAGATCCATTACATTAATTGAAGGAGTCGTGTGTATTTTTTCTTTTTCAATTAGCATAATTACACTGGAGAATATATAAAACTGAAATAATAACGCAGTTAGAAATGTAAATTGCAAAAAATGAAATTGAAAAGCAAACCTTCAATAAAACCCTAATGTCAGTAATCTGATCTTGAATTTCAATCGCCGCACATACTTTCAAGAGTGAAAATTCACATTTTGGCTGGCGTAGCCGCAAAATAATATGCGGCTGGCTTGACCCCAGTGTTTGGCTGATCGGCGGCTGATTACACGTGTTTCGAGCCAATGGTGGTAGGGCATGATAAAGCCAGCGAACGGTTCAAGTGGGAGAGAGAGAGGGGGGGGGGGGTGAGCAGAAGGCCAGACACAGCCTCAATCACCGCAACCTGCTGGTCAGCCTAATCCGCCATGGTGGCCAGCCATTCAAAATCAATAGATAATTTCGGTATGACCATATATATATGTATATATATATCTTCATAAAGGCTCAACAATCTAATCCACCAAGTATTCATGAGACTCACGCATCATGATTAAAAATTGTTTTTTCATTAATAAATCATTGTAAGAAATTACTTTTTTCCCCCTTTTATACAAATATTTAATTTACCTGCAATAAACAAAAAGGAACCTTGAGCTATTTTTATAGTCAACTTTCGCGAAGTAAAGGAGACGGGGTTGAGTAATCGCTCTTTTTGCCGATCCGCTGCACTGAGCTTTATCGTGTTGCGAGCAAGTGCGGTGTGTGCACGAAACTCTAACGGAATGCATATATATATATATATATATTGCTGAGAGGAGGGGTGGAGACAAGCAGCTCTAGGAAATCGAGGCTCGAAGTGAAGAGGGTGGAGAAATGGTAAGGGGAAGGGGGTGAACACAGAATGTGTGTGTGTGTTTGAGAGGACCTTCACGCTGAAAGTTCAATCAACCTAAACAACATTTCTGTCCAGTCGCTCGCCAAAAAGCGAAGTCCGTTCACTCGATTGGGACTGCTGGCCAACCATCCAAACCTTACCCCCCCCCCCCCTCAACATTGGTCTGGCCTGCAACCAACTTCAAACGTGTATGAAATCATGGTATTTCCATCCATTGGATATGTATATATACTCAATGCAACTTGTCCTTACATCAAAAGCTTTTGTGTGCAATGTGCGCAATATCAGAACTGAATTTTGCAACGGTTGATAAAATATAATATTTTCAAAGAGATGCTAACAAAATTATTTTATAATTATTTGTTTAAAATCTCAGTACAAAAATTGATGATTTTGTTTCAGGTAGAAGCTTTAATTTCATATTTTTATGGAACTTTATGGAAACTTTTAAAAACTCGTGCAGAAATTTTGAAAGGGCCCTCTTTAGATTTAAATCGGGGCCCTTACCAGGTTCGGCCCTGTTGCCCTGTTTCAACCAGGTCAGAGCCAGATTGGCGAATTTCTGCACGGGAATTGTCTAGAAGTTTCTATAGAAACTTCATGAAATCTTTGGCGAAACATAGTGTAGCGAAAACTTTATAGAAGTTACTAGAAAATTTATAGAACATATATTGAACATTATCAATAAATTTCTAGAAACTCTTGAAAAAACTTTATGAAAAATTTTAGAAACTTTATGGAACCTTTTGAAAACTCACAGAAAAAACCTGAACTCAAAATGATAGCGTATTCTACTCATTTTGATATGCAGCAAAAATGAGTCAGGTTGGTGGAGCCACTGTCTATGTCGTTGAGCATTGACTCATTTTTGCTGCATAACAAAATGAGACTAAGTTTTTTCTGTGGCTAGAAATCCAAAATTTCATGTAACCTTCTAAAACATTTTTTGATGTATTTTGATGCGCTGAACACAAATCTGAAGTCCGTTTAGCTCCATCACGTCAGGATTTTGACATAACCTCAAAAAACATAGCTGATTTTAAATGACAGGAGAAATTTTTTAAATAATGTCAGATTTGCTTGAATCTTGTTACTTGGGGGTTTTTGGGGTCGCTGATTACGAATTTAACGTCAGATTTATAAAATTCAAAATGGTGGATCCAATATGGCGGACGAATTTTTAAAAAGTAGTTGGATTTTTACGAAAATTGGTATCTAGGGGTTTTGGGAGTCGCTGATTACAAATTTATCGTCAGATTATTCAAATTAAAAGTGGCCGATCCAATATGGCGGACGAGTTTTTAAAAAATAGTTGAATTTTTATGTAATTTTATGTATGAATCATTCTCTACAAGTTTTTAAAAATTTTGTAAAATCTTTTGAACAAGGAAAATAATTTTCTTGGGTATCTACAGGATTTTACAAGTGTTTTTTTTTTTACAAACTGCAGTTGTAGTCTCCACAAAACAGTTGATTTTGGGAAATACACAAACCAAACTCCGTAAACAATACAAAATTTTTGTGGCGCACGCAAAAATTTGTTGTGATAAAAACAGATTGTTTTGTGACTTGTCCAAATCTGCCTGTTGGAAATACTATTTTCTTTGTTTCCAGCAAAGTTTTTACTATTTTTTTATTCTAAAATTTGGACTTATGATTGGCACAATAAATTCTTTTCCATGAAAGCTTTGTAGAATTTTCTAAAAACTTCATTCGAATTTTATAGAAACTTTATGAAACGCTTTTGGAAAAGCAAAAACTTTACAGAAGTTTCATTAGATACTGTAAAGTAGTTATCCCCCCCCCCCTTTCTGAGAAATTCAAAATATTATCTCACAGTTCGATTCTCTTTTATTATTTAAAGAGTACGTCGCGTCATAACGGGTGTGCTGCGCGGGAAGTTACGCGTGACTCGGCGAAATAAATGAAGCACGATCGTTGCGATAATAGAGCTCGTTGGGTTTTACACGTACCCACTTTCAACCGCGAAATTATTCTTGAAGATAAAGGATTTCAACGTTAATAAACACAGTTCATACCACATCGGCTTTGAAATTCTATATAGTCTGTATTTTAGAGTTCTCGAATATAATTTCTAAGTTTTTTTTTTTTTTTTTTTTTTTTTTTTTTTGATAAACTTTTGATTTACTCGCGCGCGAATGAACTTAATATCGCGCGGCGGTTTGTGGAATTAGTATTTGTGAATACTAATTAGGATTACATGGACGCTATAGCTTGGTGCCTGTCTACGAGACTATAACACGTGCGACCGCAATACAAGTCAGACCATGCGTGTCTAGAATATCTCTAACCACACTAAACAACATATACGTGCGGCACGAATGTCTTGTCGAGTCAACAAATGGCTAGATTGATACCAACTGGTCGAAAAGTGGTGACAAAGTTGGAAAAAAAACTGAAAGTAAAATCACCATTCATTGACCCTTATTAAAATGTCACTCAAAGTGATAAGTTTATTTAAGTACAAAATGCGATTTAAAAAACAAAAAAAAAAGAAGAAGTTTAAAAATAGAAAATTATGACCATTTTTTGTTTCAGGCAAATAGGACAAAGAAAACATTTGACTAGGCAAGTCTATTCTTTCCGCAACAACGCCTTCTCATAATTTTCTCTTTGTCTTAAATAACGGTTCTCATTCCTCTCTCATTTCTCTCTTTGTCAGTACTTTTCTCTCGCTCTCTCTCTCTACCTCCCAAAAGCCTCTCATCATGCTTCTCTCTTTCTCTGTACTCGTAGCTTTATTTTATTTCCTCCATTGTTTCCACTCTTCGCGGGCGCTACCCTCACGTACTTCTCCTCATTTTCCACTCACACATCGATATCTGGACCCAGCTTCTATACACAACGATAGAGCCAAGCACCCACAATCCTGGAAAACACAGAAGCCCCTATATCTCTTTCTCGATTCGTTCTCTGGTCCCTGAATGTTGGCATTATTTTACTCGGTGGTCCCTTTGTTTCGGTTCGTCCTATTGAACTGTAAGCGAGATACCTCTTTCACCTTCTAATAATTCACAGCTGGGGATATCTTGCTTATAGTGTTACACCTCCAAAAATACGAGATTTCATTTTTTTTTTTGTTACTCAATGAAGGAAAAAAATTCCAAAAATATATTTTCTCTATAATAATAAAATCGTTTTTATTTGGCACTAAAATATGATTTTATTCTTAATAACCAGTTTGTAAAAACGACTGAAATAAAAATTCTAAAAAAAAATTTTTTTCCTCGTTATAATGAAATAAATTTGAAATTCAGCGTTATCAAATGCCTTTTGCATATTTAAATAAGCTAATTCCACTTTGAAGTTATACTCCGAGAGACTAAGCAATGTCGATAGCCAGCTGGAAATCTTGTGGTTACCCCTTAAAGTAGAGCCCAAAGGCGTTGCACAACCCTCGAACTCAACCCTTACCAACATCACGGAAACCAACTGACCAAACTCCACGCCTTACCTACCCCACATCCGCTTCCTTCTCTTGCAAGAGCTTTCAAATTAAAGTATAATTTCGTCCGAAAGCACACGTACTTGCCTGGTTACACACGTAGAAATTCCCTTAGACTTGGCAAAGTAAAACGACTCCTTTATATAACAAGCGCACCAAAAGAAAAAAATAAATGTAACACACATTTTTGAATTATTTAATTTTTTTTCTTTTTATTCTTTTTATTTAAAGAAAAATATGACAATCTTTATACATAATGTGTATTAGAACTAAAAATAAATATTTTATAATTTTCAATTTTATTTAGGCTTTGACTTTAAACTTTATTTTGAAAAATACGGTAAAATATTTGTTTTTTTAATCTTAGTCCTCCTGTAAGGAAACAATATAATAAAATTTTCGAGGGTGTTTGAGAAATTTTATATACACCACACGGGAAGAAATGTTTTCATGTTATCTGTAATAAAATGACTTTTATCTGCTACTGTCATTCGTTTATAGTTCAACTGGCTATGTGCATTTTTTAGCAACACTATATATATATATATGTATATATGATAGAAAGAGGAAAAATTTCTTTCAGTTTATTCTTTATATTTTTCCCTAACCCTCAACTACCTGAGCGGAAATTTTGCCAGGGCCCAGATCGGGGCCGGATCAGGCTGCCCTATTAGGGAATAGGCGCGCCTAATGTGGTCCTGATTAGGAAATTCACATTTTCTGGTCACCCTGATTTGACCCGGTGTGGCGTTTCATTACCTATTAGGGCCCTGGTAGGGCAATTTCTACACGGATAGGTTTGATAAAATAGTAATTTTTTCCAACTTCTTGTTATTTATAAAAAAGAATATAATTATAAATAATTTATAATAGCCCAATCAAAAATTTACTATTGGCGCAGTACTGGCGCAGTACTGACAAGTAATGGCGCAGTACTGGCACCCAGTATTGGCGCCAGAGTTGGCGTAACTTTGGGATGATAATATTTTACCAGTATTGGCTGCCAGAGTTGGAACCAGTATTGGTAACCACTACTGGTTCAGTACTGGCTGAGTACTGGCAGTTTTGTAATTTCTTGTATACGAAAAGAAAGCTTTAACTGTAACAGAGATAAGTTTCACTGCAATAGTGAAATCTCTGCTCCAGGTAATACTTTTTTGGTATACTTAGGAAAAAGTGTCTTAAATTTTTAGTAACCCAACACAAATTAAATATTAATTAAATTAGTCAACTAATTAATATTTTATTATATAAAATCGAAAACACCAAGAATTTTTATTCTTTATTATAATATATATTGCAAATTATTATTTTAAAAAATCAAAAAATAAATATAAAAATATGTTTATTATAAAACCAAAGTTCTGAGAAAGAAAGAATACGAAACTTTTTTGTAGGTTTATAAATTTTCGGGTAAAAATTTTTAAATTTTAGTTTTTTTTCAAAAGCATAATTTCATTTCATTTTTCATTTCATTTATTAACGGGACATGCCCTTTCGTACAAAAGTACTCCTAAATTCTAATAGTTACGTAAGTAATATCTATTTTTAATCACATATACATATATCTTGCAAAATGTTTTAGGCTTGGTCTCAGGAAACTTTTTGTTTAAATAATTTTACCCACAGAAAAGCAAAATAAAATACATTTTTTAATTTTGAAAAATAAAATCAAGGTGAAAAAATTTTTATAAACAAAATATTTGAACAAAAAGATTCATCAGGTTCACTCTAGAATTTTTTGTAAACTAGTATTAATCAAAAAGAAAATCTATTTGAGCCAGTACTACAATGAAAATACCAGTACTGGTTCAATACAGACTGCCCAGTCTCGGCAGTCAATACTGAACCAGTACTGCGCCAATATCGAACTCTGGTATAATACTGAAATTTTTGGTTGGGAGATTTTTAATAAATTGTCTAATTTATTTATTATTTTTTATATAATTATAAAAGAAAGAACAGAAGCAAAAGCAAGATCACAATTTCTTTTTTTCGTAAATTTTGAAAAGAACAATAGCGAATTTGTGTCATGAGGGAAATTTCCACGATGCAAAAGTTGCATACATTAAAAAGTTTTTTGCAGTGAGCGAGAGAATTCGTCGAGGGGCGGTGAGTGTCATGAACAAGGAGTTGAGGTGGGGTTAATAATATTCGAGACAGAGAGAAAGAGAGAGAGAGAGAGAGAGAGTAAGTGATGCATACGAATAGTCTGTACACGTTAATATGGCTCGATGCGTTTTGGCATGCGACAAGGATGTGCAAAATAATATAATTTTCGTTTAATTAAAATTGTAATAACAGTTTGGACTGCATTCCGCCGCGAGGCGCAGCAAAAAGGGGTGAACGACATTAAAATGTACGAGACGCGAGAGCTACTCTCCGAGAAACGAGAGAGAGAGAAAGCCGAGCTAGATAACGAGCCGGCCATTTAGAAAATATGACGACCACCATAGAAGAATCTACATCCTTCATAATCTGATAATACGTAATTTTTAAATCACGTTAATGAAGCAATCGCGCAACTCGTTTCGCAGAACAATATATTTGCTTTGCAAAAAAAAAAAAGTTTTACTCAAACAGAATAATTAATATTTGTAGGAAATTTTTTTTTCTCTATAAAATATGCTTTTTTAACACAAAAAATTATTTTTCGCCTTGGGTAAAATATATGCAAAATCTATTTTTTGCCTTAAAATATAATTTAATTGTTATATAAAATTTTGACAAACGTTTTAATATCAACTAATAAAATAGGAGAAATATTACCTTTTCTCAACGCAGTTATACAGTAACAAGCAATTTTTTTTTTTTTTTTTTTAGTCTCTATGGAAGACTTCATGTATGGAAGTTCATAGCGAAACATGAACGGAAGGAAGACTGAGGGAATAGAAATAAACGTGGCGATGATGTTCCGAGTTTGAAACAATTAACATAACAAAGCGAGGAGGGCGAGTAACGGAAGATACGGCCAGCAGAACCCGCCACAAGTGAAATAGAGAGAAAGGCAAAGATATAAAGGAAGAGGATGAGTGTGTCGAGTGTGTGTGTGTGTGTGTCTGTATATATAGAGTACTGCCGCGCGTTTCTCTTGAGATTTTGGCACCGTTTCCATCGTTGTCGAGGCGGCCTATTCCCCACTTGTGGTATTCGAAAACATTTCCCCAACCAACATATAATCGTATCCGACACCCAGTTTCGACAAAAAAAAAAGAAAGAAAGAAAAGAAAAACAAAAAACGTGCAAACTGAAAGAAACGAGTGTGCAAAAGAGCAGTATATATTTCTATTTCTCCTTTTCAAAAAAAATATTGACTCTTCTTCAAATAAAATGATTCACTAACTTATGAATATATACTTTTTTCAATATCTGGACCATTAGCAATTTATGTAACTAAATTAAATTAATATTCCACTTTCCAAAAAAAAAATTTTATTTCATTTTACTTACATTATATATATATATAAGTAAACATTTGAAAATACGATGTCGAATTCACATACATATACAAAATTCCACATGACTCAGCTTATTTGATTAAGACGCATTGAAGGCGCCATGCATATAATCGAGTAAAATGCTTTTGATGTGTTCGCGAACTCATAGTCCTGTCTGCAAGAGTGAAAATGCCGTCCTTAAACTACGTCTGCCGCGTGTGATATCACCATAAAGCTTTTCCTAACGGCAAATAAAACTCGTCTCTCTACTCATACTATGCGATATCTCGTCAACGACCTATGTCATATTCAATGAAAAAGTCGGGAAACGGTGTCATGTGACGTAAAATGGAAAATGTTACAGAGAAACTCGCATGTGTGTAAAATTATTGCACACAATCTCATAAAATACACACTCCATCTTATAGATGTATGTACTATATATATATAACTAAAAAAGTATTTTAATATAAACTTTCTGATTCTCTCATATTCAATTTGAATATTACGAGGAAAATTGTAATGTTAAATTTTTTAACATTTTTGAAAAGGAGAAAATCACTACCAAAGTTGTAGTATGCGTTTTGTTTCATTTGACATATATGAAACTTTTTTTGTGATCATTTTACGAACACTTTGCTTCTCTTTTCTTTGACTCGTTTGTGACTCAGTAGTAATAGAAAGTTTCATTCAGACAAAATGTTTTATTCTTGTCATCTTATTATTGTCAGTAGTAAAAATGAAGGTCAGAATATTGAATTATATTGAAATAAGTAGTACAAGTCAAGTTTTAGTCAATCTTTTGTTATTTATGTTCTCAGTAGTAAAAGCCAATTTGGTCAGACAGATTGGTTAGTAAGAAAAGGAGGCTTAAATTATAGTAATCAGTGGAATAGTTCATATTGAGTCAGAGAGAACTAAAAATTTGCGAGGAATTGAAATCAGTAGTAAAAACTAGTTTCAGTCAGACGTAAAAATTTTCAAGTATTTTTTTATAACACTGAAAATGTTAGTAAAAAATTAGTTCAAATTCAAAAATAGTTTAAAATTTTTGGAATAGTAAAATCAGTAGTAAAGGTCAATTACAGTCAGACATATGTTATATTGAAATTAGTAATTATTATATTTAGTTAGAAACAGAAATTAAAATTCCTGTAAATCTAAAAGTAGTAATAGGTAAATTAAATTTTTAATTTTTATTATATCAATAGCAGTAGTAAATGTCATTTTTAGTCAGACATAGAGTTGATATTTCGTGTAACACTACTAAGTAGTAAAATTCAAATTAAGTCAGACTAAAATTCCTCCAAGTAACACTAAAATCAGTAGTAAAAATCCTTTTCAGTCAGACATGAGGTTTTAATTTAATTTTTTTTTTGTCAAAACCGTACAAGATCTTCTTATTATAAAATTCTTTGTTTTATTTAAAAAAAAAAGGAGAAAAATATTTGTAGAAAGTATAAAAAAAAGTCTCAGCATATTTTTTAAAAATTCTTAAATATTTCATATAATTTTTTTTTTGTGCAAATCCGATACAGAGAAGTCTTAAACTGTTATCAGAAATTTTCAGCTAATTCTTGCTCTAATCATTTTCTTGATACATTACTAACAAAACCGCAAAATTTTGTAGTAAAACTTTGTTAAGATTAGAGAATGTATAACACGATAAACTTTGTTTTAAAGTCAAACTTTAACCAAATTGCATATAATATTCAGAGAGTTATATTACTCATACAAAAATGTACTGAGAGTCAAAAGAAGTTTTTAAATTAAACTTTTTTTTTCTACATTAAACCCTTTTATACAGATAAAATTATAGTTACTTTGTAAAAAGACATTTTTCGTTGTCTTATGATAAATAATTTCAAAAAAAATATTCACATTTCAAAAGAAAGTAAAAATTTTTAATAGGACAATTGAGAATATCCCAGGTGAAAAAATTAACGTTACAAACGTTACTAATGTTACTAACATTACTAATGTTACTAACGTTAGTACCTATAAAAAAATTAAGAGTTTCTAAAATATATTTTTACAGAAACTTTGACACTACTTTTCCATTACCACTTTCACTTCCACTTAAACTTTTTATAATTTTCATTCCCATTTCCACTTGTACTTTTTCTAATTCTCATTCGCACTTCCATTCTCACTTCTACTCTTTCTAATTCTCATTCCCACTTCACCTCCACTTCCACTTGTTCCAATTTTCATTCCCATTTTCACTTCCACTTTTTTATATTCATTGCCACTTCCACTTTTTCTAATTTTCATTCCCATTCCTATTTTCACTTCCAGTTTTTTATATTCATTGCCACTACTACTTTTTCTAATTCTCATTCCCATTTTTACATTTCACATTCACATTTCACTTTCACTTTCCCACAATGGAAGTGCGAATGAGAATTAGAAAATGTGGAAGTGGAAGTGGTAATGTAAATAAATAAGTGAAGTGAAAATGGGTATGAAAATTATAAAAAGTGGAAGTGAAAATGGGAATGAGAATTAGAAAAAGTGAAAGTGGAAACGGTAATGAAAATAAAAAAGTGGAAGTGATAATAGAAATGAAAATTATAAAAAGTGCGGGTAAGAACATTAAATACTTCCTGGTGGTCGATTTTCGACAAGTTTCTGCAAAAATACAATTTAGAAACAGTTTCGTAATATTTTATAGGTACTAACGTTAGTAACATTAGTAACGTTAGTAATATTAGTAACGTTAGTAATGTTAATTTTTCTACCTGGGTAAAAAAAAATGCTTTTTTCACTAAAAATAATAAATAAATAAATAAACCCACTAGGTATGCACATATTTTGAAAACGTGACTGTGAAGTTGTGCGAATGTACACACTTTGTAAATGTGTACACAGAGAGGGATTCGCGGACGTTAAATCACTAACAGAGCATAAACGCCAGAATTCGACCATATCGTTCTCGTCCATTAGCATCTCGTTGGGAGGCTCGTCGCGCATAGAATCGTACTGCCACATCCTGCCGTTTTCCCGTGGAAGTATAAAATGTCAATACGTTTACCGGCATAGTATTGTTGAACTTGATCTATATGTATAAGAACGAAAGAAAAGAGTGCGACACTGTCTACCTTTTTTTTCCCCCCTCAAAAGTAATAGTACAAAAAAATGCAAAGATGAAGCGAGATTTACTTTTTAAACTTGACTTCGAATTACACTAAATTTTCAAAGTGTACACAAAATATATTTCACCTACGGCTCTGAATAATACCATTAGATTTTAAAATCATACCTCTCTCTCTCCTGCATTGCTAAAATTTGCTTCTGACAATTTAATTATAATTTTCCACTTTACCATATATATAATTAATCCAATATTCAATTAATTTCAAATTTGTTAAGGAATAATATTTTAATAATTCCATTAATTTTGTTTGATTAGGTAATAAAAATTATTTTTTATTTTATCAAATATTTAATGTTGAAAGTTTAAAGTGGAGAATATATATATATATATATAGTATAATCAGTAAATCATAAAGAGAATTTCCAAACAAATGAGAGAAATGAATAATAAGAAATGTCTTGTGAGTGTAGCTTTAAAATTCACGTTGCCAAATAGAAAATTGGGGCTGCGTTTTTAATTTTCTCTGTAGTTTTGGCCACGACTCAAAGGTAAAAAGGAGAGAGAAAGAAATAGAGGTTTCGTTTTAGTTTTTCACTATTCGCAGCGCGATAAAGCAGAAGAATAATGCATATTCTTATTATGTGTGTACTATTGCCAATTTTATTACTATTCCTTCGCACGATTAAGTTCTTACTACCAGTCATCAGTTATGAATCTTCAAAATTCTTATATCGGGGAAAAAAAAATCTCTCTATTTATACAACTCATTTTTAATTCTTCTTCAAAATATGAGCAAACCTAACCTAATAAAATAATTATTTTAATATAAATATACAATAAATTGGTTTTAGTTTATTGCTCAGGTTTATTTTGCAGGCTAAAAATAAAAAAAAATCGAAGATTAAAAATCTAAAAACAACTTGATTAGACTTATATATACATCAGTTGATTTAATTCGGCAAGAGAAAAAATTTGATTCTGAAACTCATTTTGTTAGAACACTGGTCACAATGTAGAGAGAGGAGTAAAGGGAATAGAGAGAGAGAGAGAGAGACCCGCCGGGGAATGAAACCTGATTTAGGAGTGCGGTCCAGAAATCTCCCGAGGGACCGTCCGGGCTGACCACGGCGCACTCACTTCACTTCCCAATGTCTCTTCGAGTCCGATACCCTCACACCGCCAACTACTATTCCACCTTCTACCTCCATCTTTCCGCTCTTGTCCCACGTCCAATGTCCCATGTCCCCAGACACCAACAAGTGAGACTCTTTACCAACATCTCGTTCGCACTGCACCCGGAATACTAAAAGTCCCCATAATACTGAAACGAAATGTGCTGCGAAAACACAATGTCACCTTCGCTAGACGCTTTTGCACTCCCTCGTGAATGCATCTTCAATTTTTTTCTTTTACTTCTTATTTATTTTTTTCTTTTCTTTAGTCGCTCAACAAATAACTTGATAGCTTTTATCAGTTGCCTCAGCTTTTTCTTTATATTTTATTTTAAAAAAGAAAGAGAGACAAAAAAAAAAGAAGAACTTTTAGTCTTCATGTACTTAATAATTTCATTAAAATTTTATTCTAGTCTTTTTTTAATTTTTGAAAATTTTTTTACTTTATTAATTTAATCTACTTATAAGAATAAAGCAACAAAAGTATCATTAACATTAAAATTAGTAGTATAAACTATTTTCAGTCAGACATATGATTTTAGTTAAAGTATAATTTTGTGACCCAAGGTTTATTAATATTTTTCTTATTTAGTTGTGTGTCAGATTAGTTATATTGTAGTGAGTAGTAAAAATCAGTTTTAGTCAGACATATAATTACAGTCAAACTTAAATTAAATTATTTAAGTCAGATAGAGCATTAAAAAAAATTAATACTAAAATTAGTAGTAAAGGTCAATTTTAGTCAGACAAAGAATTAAATTCTTGTAACAATACAATCAGTAGTATAGGTCAGACAAAGTTTTAAATTTTTGTCAGATGGTGTAAGTAGTTCAAGTCAGTATTAGTCGGACATCGAATTACAGTCAAAGAAAAAACAATTTAATTCTCACTCACTAGGAGTCAGATAAAGTTTAAAATTTTTGGTTAACCCCGAAAACAGTAGTGAAAACTAGTTTTAATCAGATACATTTTTGTAATATTAAAATCAATAGAAGTGAACAGTTTCAATGAAGCCTTGTATAAATTATGGACATATAAAAGTAAGTAGTAAAAATCAATTTAAGTCAGACATAACATTTAAAATAGTTGCTCTCTATTTAAATCTGTAGTAAAGTCAGTTTTAGTAATACACAGATTCACAGTCAAAAATAAATTAATTTCTAACATAATTTGACTTAGAAATAGTTGGGCATTTTTTGCCACTCGAAAATCAGTAGTACAAACAGTTTTAATCAGACAATTAGTTTTATTCTTTTCTACACTGTAAAACGTAAGGTATTAATTTAATACCGACTTTAGGTACTAAATTGTCATTTGGTTTTATTTTGATACCTAAAATCGGTTCTATTTTAGTACTTTCTTTTTACAGTGTATTATACAATTCTTTTTTTCTTAATATCAGTGGTACAAACAGTTTTAGTCAGACAATTAGTTTTAAATTCTTTTTTTCTTGAAATCAGTAGTACAAACAGTTTCAGTCAGACATTTAGTTTTTAATTGTTTTTTGTCTTGAAATCAGTAGTAATGTTTACCTTAATTCAGCCGAAGTGATTACAATTTCTGTAACAGTAGAATTAGTAGTAAAAACTAGTTTCAGTCAGACTTCAATTTTTAAATAAAGAACAGCTTTATAACCGAATTCTAAATAAATTCCTATTCTTCTAATTTAGGTGTCTGTAGAATCAAATTTTTTGTAATATTGTGTTCAGTAGTAAAAATCACTTTTAGTCAGACATCAAATTCTCATAATACTACTAAAGTCAGTAGTACAGGTCAGTTAGAGTCAGACATAAATTTTTAAATTCTTGATATTTAAAAAAATTTAGTTTTAGTCGGACATAAAATTTAAAAATAATTGCAAAAATAAAATCAGTAGTAAAAATATTTTTAGTCAGACATTAGATTTTCTCAAAAAACGAAGTTAGAAAAATAAAATTTAGAAAACAATTTTTGAACCAAAAAAAAAAAACAAATATCTCAATTGGAATGATAAAGTCAAGTTTTGGCTCTAAGAAGAAATAGTAAAGGGAAGATATTAATCTCTGATTCAAAAGATAAAATGCAATAAAGCCCTCAATGACGAAATCATGGGTGAAATCGAGACGTTAGGAAAGAAGAATCGTTTCAGAACGAATCGAGGCGTCATCCCAGCGTCCAACTCACCGCAATGTAATAAGATTAGATTCAGTATAGAGGTGGGATGAAAAGAAGCTGAGAAAAGGATCGCATATATTGCAAGAAAGAATGAAGAAAAGAGAAAGGCGTATCATCCTGGCACAGGCTGGCTCCTACGTGCTTGCCCGTCGGGGCATTCCATGGCCGTTGTCTGGCTTAAGGATTCGGGTCAGGCTGTAACCTGCCTCGATTGCAAATACTGGGGGAAACAGAGCTCGCTGCCAAAACCAAAACTCAAGCCAGCAGCTACATGAGAAGAAAAAGAGAGTGAGAGAGAGAAGGAGAGAGAGGGAGAGATAGAGAGAGATAGACCTCGGCATCGCGAAAACGCGAAAATTTAATCGGCCTCCAAGCTACTTTACCCAGAGCGTTGCCTTCTCGTTTCCTCGCCACTATCCTTCTTTATCCTCACTGGCATCTCCTTGGAAATCCTCCCAAAAACTCCTAGCTCTCGAGGTCGTTGGGACGAAACGAGATGAGTCACCGCTTGGATAGACAGACGTTTCGCATGGAACGAGATTACCGAAGAGCCGGTGCTATTTGCTCCCGCACCCGTCGGTGTAAGGGGGTCTTAACCCTGCGCGCATAGGATTTCTCTCTCTCTCTCTCTTTTCCTATCTCATTTCTTCACTCCTTTCCTATTTATGTATTCTTTCTTGAATGTACTTAATGTTCCGCTTTTGGCCAATGAAAGCTTTTTCCCTTTTTCTTCAAGAAAAGTCCTTCTTTTAAAGGCTTTTCAATTATAGATTACTCTACTGAACTAATTAACAAGTTTCTACCTCTTTTCTAAATTATTTACTCCTCTAAATGCGCACACTATGAAATATACATATATATCTTGTACGACACGTGATATTCTTTATTTATTTATCAATGTTCTTAATTAAATCCTTTTTTAAAAGATAAACAAACATTTTTGATTTCTTTAAATAGAAATTGATTAAAAATTGAAATAAATTCAAAATGTCATATTTCGATCAGAGATCTGTTTCTTTCAAAAAGAATAAAGACCTGCAACTTTAGCATCTCTTTCAAACTCAAAAAAGGTTCAGTCGGAGGTAGATTTCTCAGTGTGTATAAGTGAAGTCTGAAACTTTGGTTTAGGCATTGTTTCCGTCAGTGAAACGCCCGCGAATTGCGAAGTTTGTGCTTCTAAAGTAAATTGCAAAAGTACCACTACCACTAGTATGAACGTGCGCTCTTCGTGCAGAATACGAAGTTATTACATTCTGTAGCGGCGTGATGTAATTGTCAATTATGCAAAATGTCCTACCTGTCTCATAAATTTATTTTGTAGAATGTAATTGTTTCTTGTGTTTGCTTTCATCTTGATTATATATTTAGTTTCTAGAAAAAAATTCTTAAAAGAAAAAAAGACAATTTTATTATAAATCGAAACAATGTTATTTTTCTATTTATTAAAAATTAAATTTATTTTCAAAAAATTTAAAAACATTATTGCACAAACCTGCCAAGATTCTTAACAGCCACAATATATTTTTAACGACGATAATATTTCTAAGTACCTATCAACGTGCTTATCACACCCTCTTTAACGATCAACGATATTGCACATTTCAAGGTTCCTCTCCGGAAATTTTCAATAACCGAAAGTTTACACAAATTATTCAACTATGAATTATTATCATCATTTTTTTGGATTTTATAAAAAAGAAAATAGTTTAAAAATTAATTTAATAAATTTTCTTTACAGAAAACTAAAAAACTAACTTTTATTAAAAGAGAATCTTTTAAAAATTAATTTTATTTCTATAAAATTTTTGGAAATTTTTTTTTTTTTTCTATCAATACCTGGCTGATAAAGATACAAATCCGCTGCGCGCGGCCACACGATCGCCGAGCGCTCCACGCTGTCTGCTTGATTCCGCGTGTTTGCGGATCCGTTGAATCCACGAAGAACTTTTCAATCCTTGAAATTAAACACACGTATTTAACAAATTATCGAGATTCGAAAACTTATCTCACGCGTTTTCACCGGCCTTGCTCTTTCACTGTCATGCTTTCTCTCTTTGTAAAAAAAAAAAAATCAAATCACTTCTTCCTCACAAATTGAATTAATCACAAAATCAACACAATTCATTGAAAATCAATAAATTTCTTTCACTCAATCTGACAAGATACAAAAAAAAAATTTTCTCTAAACACTGAATCAAAATTTTCCACAACAAGTGATGAATTTTAACACCACAGTAATCTCAATTGAACAATCCAACACTAACATGTGCGAATTCTCGGTCGCCTCTCGACAAGAAGGTCGAACTTTCTCAATTGCTCCAGCAAGCCCCTTGAGAGGCTGAGAGCTTCATGTATCATGCGGCAAGCATTCGGAGGCGGTCGAGAACACGAGGAATGTTACCTCGTATGAAGATGCATCTCACGTTCACTCGAAGATGCTGATCTTTGCCGGTATACCCTCCCCTTCAAGGACACCGACCTCGAAAAAAACCCTTTCTTTTTTTTTTTGTTCGATGACAACAATTCGCGCACTCGTCGTTACCCTTTGAATTTTTCGAGGTCACTCTCAAATAATCCTCTATTAACCGCGTGACTCGTCTTAATCAAGAATTGACTCAGATTATTAAAAAAAGAAAAAATTTTTTTTTCACAAAATCGGACCCGCCAATTTTCTTGAGTTCTGCTTTTTAGAAGACAAGACACTTTTTTTTCTTGGCTAATTATATTGCGGGAAGGAAAAAAAAATGATCGTCGAACTTTTATTCACTCGCAAAAACAATGCCTGTCCTCTTATATGCTAAAAACGTAGAGATGGTGTACACTGCGGTCGCTCTCCGCACACTGAGGATATCTGACGTCACGAGCCCACCACGCGGAGGAGGTCTCGCGAGCATAGACTCGCGCCGGCGCCCTCCATAACCACCCTTATATTCCACCGATCCGCGTAGTATATGCGTACCCCTCACATTCTATAGCTGTCAGAGTCACTTGTAATCTGCCAGGAAACCGACCACTCAGACAATTTTTTTTTTTTTTTTTTTTTTAGATAAAAATGTGTTATTTTAAAGGAAATTAAAAATTTTTAAAAGTAATTTTTTTGTTTGTACAAGTGGAGTGATTGAAAAAAATTTTTTCGGAGAATTTTCAATCTTCTTCTTCTTAAGTTGAATAAGAAATTCAGCATCCGCTTTTTAGTTTCTTATTCATAAAAAGATGTCAATTCCCAATCTGTCTGTTTCTTTTCTAAATGTTGTAACTAGGTGATGCTCATCTCTCAGTTTTATCCGATCAATATTCGAAATATTTGATGAGTACAAAATTAGTAATGAACGTGGAAAGAGCAAAATTTGGTTTAAGACTGTAGACAAAAAAATTCGCTATATACAATATCCTAATAGTCGTTAAATATTTATTCTATTTTTTTCACACAAAAAAAATAAATAATTTTGTGGTTTTATTATCGAAAATGTAAAATGTTTCATTGCAACTTTCGTTGTCGAAAAATATATCTATTGCCCAATAATGTAAATTGGTTATGTTGACAACAAAACAATTGGAAAGTTTCCAAAATGTAATATGTATACAAAATGTCAACAAGTTCACAACATTTAAGAAGCTACTGGCAAGCTAACTGAAATAGCAATTAAGAATAATTAGGTTAGTTGAACTATACTTCGTCAAATTAATCAAGATGTCTACCCTTCATCTTGATCGAATAGTGTCTTGTAAGATACAAATTAGATATCCACTAAATATAAACTATCAACTTTAATGAAGCAAATAAAGTCAAGTATAAGCATTATTTTATACTTACAATAATATATATAAATTCAACTATTTATAGACAATTCAGAATTTTAGATTAGATTTTCTTCATATATGGATCTTTGGAGAAAAATCAAGGACCAGACACGATAAGAATGAACGTGGAGAATTTCACGAAAGAAGCCTCTGTGGACCGTACATCGTTATGAGACTAGAAGTTTCCAAGTTTCACTCTGTAACTTTGGAAAATTCAGCAAGACCTACGTTGAAATCGACGAATAGGGGATTCCGACCCTTACCTTTTTGAGGAAAAGATAAAGCAAGTCTCTCTCTCTCTCTCTCTCACTCTTTGTATATACGAAGACTTCACTTGCAAAAGTCACCCTTCTACATTCCCTATCCGCCAAAATGTTTAAAAGGATAAAGTTACTTTCAAATAAATGTGTGCTCTCTGCTCTCAAGTAATTTATTTATCTGATTCTCTAAACACTCCTGAAGTCTTCCTTTAAAACCAAGTTTCAAGCGTTTCAACAAAAAAAAAAAAAGAAAAATCTAATTTAATTCCATTAACCCTCTGGTTATTCATAAAAAGAAATTGTTAAATCCAATAATCGGATTGTTAATGCAGAACTAATAAATAAGATTTGTTGTAAAAATAAAATTTTTTTTATCACAATTTTGAACTATTGGATCATAACAACCATTTCCATGGTAATTGTTTTCATAGCAACCGTTACCGTAATAAGCGTTACCATGGTAACAGTTTCCATGGCAACTGTTACCATAACAACCACTGCTAAAAATGTTTAAAAAATTTGTGAAAAATACATTTCAGAGAGATATATTTAAATAAAACCAAAAAATGTGCGAAACAAATTTAGATGACCAATATGGCAATGATTTTTGTTGTAGAGTCATTCTAAATAGGCGCACTTGATTTAAGCACACGTCAGTCAAAATGTAGGTTGATGCGGCACAGCGTCAGGGAAAGAGAAGAGATGAGAGTGTAAGAGAGAGGGAGAGAGAGAGAACGGTTCCACGGGGTAAAGGGAGTTCGCGAACCGCCCGTCAATCTCTCTCTATCACTTGGCTCTCTCACTCACTCTCTCACCCTATCATTCTATACCCCATTTTCCTCTCACTCTCGTTGGTATTGGTGCCGTAGGGCAGGCTGTGGTAGTAGGAGTTGGATGGAAATCAATAGCCCTGAATAATGAACCCCAAGGCACCCTCACTCCGCTCTCCACGGTCTGGAGCAGTCTCTCATGCATCCTCCAAAGTGCGAGAGAGAAAGAGAGAACCACCGATCTTCCTCGTCTTACATCCCCACCCCTTTAACCCTTCTTCTTCTTCTTCTTCTTCTTCTTTAGCAACGTTCCTCTCTCCTTCTTTCTCTCTCTCTCTCTCTCTCTCTCTCTCTCTCTCTGACAACCTATCCATCTTTGTCCCAGGCCCTACAACCCTCTCATCATAGTGAATGAGAGTGTTTGTGTCCTCTCTCTCTCCGACTTTAGAACGAGACCTCCTCGAACCCAATTCGGATAACCGACACGAAGGAGGGACACGATACCTTGGAAAATGATTACTGCACTATTCCCTACCACCATTCTCACTTTGGGATCGATGCCCTCGATCGGATTACAATTTTACCAGTCTCTCATTATAATGATTCTTCCGTAGTGTGACGCAGCAACGATTTTCTTAAAGCACGATCTTTTCAAACACCCTTTTTTTAATAGCCTGGAAAAAAATAGATTACTCAAGACGAAGTTATTCTCTTAATAATTTTTTTTAAAATCACTTTTTTTTCCCTCGCGAAAAAATCGTTGATATATCTAATATTTCAATTACTAATCGTAATGATCGATCAAATTAACAATTATATTTTATGATTATAAAATGAAATAATTATGATAATTTCTATTTGGAAAAAAAAAGAATTTTTTTATTGTAATTAATAAAAGGGATCAACAAGAAATGTAATATATTTTTATTTAATCGTTTACAAAAAAAAAGAAATTAGCATAATTTTGTGAAAGACCAATCGTTGGTCGTCGTGTGCGGGACTAAAATTAGCCTCTGATGTCTTCATCCCTCGATGCGACGAATAAATAGACCCGTCAATTTACATAGTCGTTAACGTGTATAGCTGGCAAACCCTTATCGGCTCTACAACCCCCTGAACCTCTTTACATCTAGCGCTCTATCGCTAAACCATATTCTGCTGTTTCAATAAATATTATCCTTTGGTCTCTCCAGTCAAACTTTACATTATAATTTGTTTCAAGTATCCGTGAATTTCAATTACTCTCTTATAGTGTGAAAAATTAACTTCATTTTGTCATAATTGTTGACACTATCTTAACAATAAATTTAACCTACTTTGACTCTACATTGCTTTTACATTGAACCTACTAGACTACCTTTAAATTCGTAATTTATCTTAAAAGTAGCAACAAAAGTTGAATTTATAATTTTAAGCAGATGTGTTATAATAATTTTCCCAGGTAAAAAAATTAACGTTACTAACGTTACTAATGTTACTAACGTTAGTACCTATAAAAAAAATTAAGAGTTTCTAAAATATATTTTCACGGAAACTTTGCCACTACTTTCCCATTACCACTTTCACTTCTACTTAAACTTTTTATAATTTTCATTCACATTTCTACTTCTACTTTTTCTAATTCTCATTCCCACTTCACTTCCACTTTTTCTAATTTTCATTCCCCATTTCCACTTCCACTTTTTCATTCCCATTCCTATTTCCACTTCCAGTTTTCTATATTCATTGCCACTACCACTTTTTCTAATTCTCATTCCCACTTTCACTTCCACTTCCACTTGTTCCAATTTTCATTCCCATTTCATCTTCCACTTTTTTATTTTCATTACAACTTTTTTATATTTTTACTCCCACTTCTATTCCTATTTTTTAAATTTTCATTACCACTTTCACTTTTTCTAATTTCCATCCATTGTAATTAAAAAAAGTGGAAATGGTTGTGTAAATGGAAACTAGAAAGAGTTTTAGTCGAAATGGCAATAGTTAATGAAAATTAGAAGTGGAAAAAATGGGAGTAGAAGTGGGAATGAAAATTAGAAAAAGGGAAGTGGGAATAAAAATTAGAAAAAGTGGAAGTGGAAGTGGTAATGAAAATAAAAAAGTGAAAATGGGAATGAAAATTAGAAAAAGTGAAAGTGGAAGTGAAAGTGGAAATGAGGATTAGAAAGAGTGGAAGTGGGAATGGAAGTGCGAATGAGAATTAGAAAAAGTGGAAGTGAAAACGGGCATGAAAATTATAAAAAATGGAAGTGAAAATGGGAATGAGAATTAGAAAAAGTGAAAGTGGAAACGGTAATGAAAATAAAAAAGTGCAAGTGATTTTCGACAAGTTTCTGCAAAAATACAATTTAGAAACAGTTTCTTAATTTTTTTTATAGGTACTAACGTTAGTAACATTAGTAACGTTAGTAATATTAGTAACGTTAGTAATGTTAATTTTTCTACCTGGTCTGAATCGATATAATTAATATATTTGTAAATATCAGATTTAAATACCAATTATTATTTATAATTTAAGATATGAGTGATTACTGTGACATTTTAGACAGTTGGTTATTTAAATATCTCTGATTTTAAGATAAATCAACTCCTGAAATATATTATCATATTGTCATTCTTTATCAAAATATTTCATAAAATAAGTCACTGTGATAGGACACAGCAAGTCGAAAAGGAGTATAATTTAATTTGTTAAATTGTCATTATTAATATCATCAAAGATTAAATTGCTAATGCAGTCAGAGACAAAATTTGTGCCTGGCATCTAGCCGAATTTATTCTCATTACGATGAATCCTCTTCATTTTAATTGGTGTGTTGCGGTGGAAATATGTACCTGTCAATTAACGAATGATAACAAAACCCAGATTCATAATCAAAATTATTAAATTATTAATACCATGTGTTTAATAAATTAAATATTAGTCAAAAAAAATTAATTTCAAAGTTAACTATTAACTACCTTTGATAAATTATTTATTGATAAAAAAAAATATATTTATTATCTAAAAAAAAATTAATTTAAATGCTAAGAGTTTCTCTCTTTTTTTTGTGATGAATTTTTTCTCTTTCTAGTAAAATCTTAATCTGCAAAGCGATCCATTTCTCATCTTTAGTATAATCTTGACCCTCTGGGCTTTCGGTGTATCTATTCTTCATATTCGACGACCCGGAATTTTCCAGGTTCTGCTTCTCCTAACCACTGAGCTCCTGTGCATCCCTCGTGCGAGGGTGTAATTTCAGTTTGATACCAACTCCTCTTCACTTCCTTTCAGTATAATAACAGGATGCACATACCTGTATCTCACATCTCGACCGAACATATACCCTACTCTCTTTCTTCTCAGTTCACCTCTATATACAGTATATGTATATAGACCGATTAAGACAAAGCAGCTGCTACACAACTCTATTTACTGAAAGTCTACTTTGAATATCATTTCAAAAATTCTGAATTTTAAACAAGAACTAAATTCTACTTGCATGAACTTTATATATAGTAGAAATGAATAGAAATATTTGCTAATAATTTTGCAGTGAAATAAAATTTTTACATTTTTTTTTTGCTGTTCATAATAATATATGAATTTAATACTGCTGATAAAAATAACATTTGAAACACTCGTGCAAAAAAATTTTCCTAATTATTCAAACTAAGGCTGTGTAATCTCTCACAGCATCCGTATATTATCACAGAAAATTATAAGGTATTAAAATAAGCTGCAACGCTTATTATTTTAATCCAATTTTGTTTATTTTAATGCCAAAATGAATTAAAATAAGCAAAATTGGATTAAAATAATAAACGTTGCAGCTTATTTTAATGCCTTTTAATTTTCTGTGTTCAGCAGACTTTCTAGGGGTATCAATTGGTTTCAGGAAAATTAGGATAAGGATATCCCAGGGACATTCTAATTTCCGGATACTTTTAGGACATCCGTAGAATATTTTGAAATATCCCTTGCTGTAAGAGATGATCCTTTCCCACCCAGGTGAAAAAATTAACGTTACTAACATTACTAATGTTACTAACGTTAGTACCTATAAAAAAAATTAAGAGTTTCTAAAATATATTATTTTCACTTCCACTTAAACTTTTTATAATTTTCATTCCCATATTTCTATTTCTACTTTTTCTAATTCTCATTCGCACTTCCATTCTCACTTCTACTCTTTCTAATTCTCATTCCCACTTCACTTCCACTTTTTCTAATTTTCATTCCCATTTCTACTTCCACTTTTTTATATTCATTGCCACTTTCACTTTATCTAATTTTTATTCCCATTCCTATTTCCACTTCCAGTTTTTTATATTCATTGCAACTACCACTTTTTCTAATTCTCCTTCACACTTTCACTTTTTCTAATTTTCATTCCCATTTCCACTTCCACTTTTTTATTTTCATTACAACTTTTTTATATTTTCACTCCCACTTCCATTCCTATTTTTTAAATCTCCATTATCACTTTCACTTTTTCTAATTTCCATCCATTGTAATTAAAAAAAGTGGAAATGGTTGCGTAAATGGAAATTAGAAAGAGTTTTAGTCGAAATGGCAACAGCTAATGAAAATTAGAAGTGGAAAAAATGGGAGTAGAAGTGGGAATAAAACTTAGAAAAAGTGGAAGTGGTAATGAAAATAAAAAAGTGGAAGTGAAAGTGGAAATGAGAGTTAGAAAGAGTAGAAGTGGGAATGGAAGTGCGAATGAGAATCAGAAAAAGTGAAAGTGGAAACGGTAATGAAAATAAAAAAAGTGGAAGTGATAATAGGAATTAAAATTATAAAAAGTGCGGGTAAGAACATTAAATACTTCCTGGTGATCGATTTTCGACAAGTTTCTGCAAAAATACAATTTAGAAACATTTTCTTAATTTTTTTATAGGTACTAACGTTAGTAATATTAGCAACGTTAGTAATGTTAATTTTTCTACCTGGGCAAATCTGGAATTCCCCAATTTGTTTATAAAATCAAAAATTAAGGCTGTGTAATTATTTACTATATCTATAAAAAAAAAAAAATCAGTTTTTTTCTTCACAAACACGACATTATTCTACGCGCTGGAACATAAATTCGAACAGATAAAAGGAACACGGGAGTCGATCAATTCTTTTCGTTTATTATTCAATTTAGTGTGAATGGTCAAGGTGAAAAAGTTGAATGACGAGATAAAAATCAGTGCAATTCTAAACGTAGTATAGTACATTCATAGAGTGTAGAGTGAATGTTGAATCCATGGCGAATAAACCAGAGGACGATGCCTAGACGCAAATCGATAAAAGGGACAGGTAGTGGCCTGTGGCGAAAAAAAAGTGGGATAACATACGTCCATACGGATGGACGGACGAATGGACATATATAGACAGACAGACAACCCTCGTATCGCCATTGTAATATCGTGTGCCAACCTCCCCCATTGCTCCAACCATGCCAGCAGCTGAGGCCTCTCTCTCTCTCTCTCTCTTTCTCTCTGGTTCGCTCTCGTTAAATACGCATATTTACGTTCGAATCGATTTGTTTAAATCGATGGCATCCCACTATTTTACATACAAGTGACGCGCGATCCCTCTCGTTCAAAAACTTATACAATTTTAAACTTACTCTAAAAAATCAATTCCTACGAAATTGAATTTCTAAATAGAAGAAAAAAGGATACACTTATTTTATTATTTATTTTGTTTAGAAATTGCCTTAGCAGGGCCCTAGTAGGGAATGAAACGCTGATCGGGGCTTAATTAGGGCGACATCAGGCGCGCCTATTCCCTAATAGGGCAGCCTGATCCGGTCCCGATCTGGACCCTAGCAAAATTTCTCCACAGGATACAAAAAGAATGTTCTACATTTGAATATACAATAAACAAAAATTGATTTAATTATAAAATGAAGTTAATTGAAATTTGTTAATTATGAACGGTTCCTTGGTTAACAATTCAACCAAAGAAAGTTTTTGTATTAAAATCCGAGGTACTATTATGTTAACCCAATTTCAATAAAACATTAACAGACTAGAATTCGAGAAAGAATATCGCTTTAATTAAAAACAAATAGCTTTCCATAAAACTTGCTGGCTTGAATCAACAATATCTTTTCTCTCTCTCTCTCTCTCTCTCTCTCTCTCTCTCTCTCTCTCTCTTTACAATACCATTCTCACACCAACGAATGATATCTATTCTATACTTCAAAAAAGTTTTACTTGCAGTAACTACCGGGTAATTATGATACCACTTTCCCGGCAGTGATTCCCAAAGAGAAATAATGCAAAATGCAAACGAAATCGCTTTCGGCAAATTTGTGTATTGGTATTGGAATATAAGTCACAAAAAGCAAAGAGAAAATAAGAAAGAAAAAAAAGATATAAAGGACGAGAGTTGCGAATCAGTGGTTAGAGAAACGAGAGAAGGGTAATAGTAAAAAGGTGAAAGAGAGAGAGAGAGAGGAATGGTAGAGAAAAACAAGGGTAGTGGGAGGGTGTATTAACATTCACAAGAAACCTCGTAAGAAACGAGGCCTTCTCCTACTCGAGGAATCAAAATATGATTACACAAAGGCAAAGCATGGCATGGAGACACAAACGGGGAAATAGAGGGATCTCATTAAAATTGGAGAGCTGTTTCGAAACTACAAGACTGCAATGTCGCTCGCAGAATCATCTCTTGTGCAGTAGCAGCACCTTCTCCTGAACGGAAAACGAAAAACTTTCACGCTCGCAGACTCAGCTTGGACAAAAAGAGGAGCTGACAGTCTGTCAAGAGAGAAAAAGAGGAACCCACTTTGAATAGAACTTCCATGGCTTTCAAAAGTACATTTTTAATGAAGCAACTCTCTACTCGACAATATATATTCAATTTTAAATAATATATATATATAAAGTTTTCATAATTATATATATATCATTTGTTACGATTCCATCCAAAGATCGTAGACAAATTTCTTCTATCTTTTCAAGTGCGGTTTAATTTTTTTTTTTTTTTTTTAAATGCTTATCATTTATCCTCTTAACGTTTACGAATCTGCGACAAGTTTTGCTCTCGTGAAAATGGCAAATTATTGTTGATTCGCGAGAGAGAGAGAGAGAGGGTCAGTGTGAGCGCAACCAAGTTTGGAAGCGAGAATAATTCGAAAGATTAACGAGCTATTTCCCGGCAAAAAACTCAAACGACCATTCGTCAACTATAAATTTCACATGCCTAGAAAATAAAAATGTACTTTCGCCCCCTGGTACGCGAGCCAGAATGTGTGCAGCTTATCGGCTTGATATTTATTGTAAAATATCTACATTTTCCCTATTTTGACAACAATTTTTTTTTTCCCCAAATTAAATAAACGCATCCTACCAAAAGAGTTTACTAGGTGCTTCGATTCTAGCCGAAACTTTAAGCATTTAATAATTTTACAAAAAGTTGTAAATTTCTCATAGAAAAGTAATGACAATTCCTCGAATCTAATTTGTCTTAACCAAAAGTTAAATGAATTCTGATCTTGATACTTTGTGCGAGATAAAATCTAAAAAAAAAAAAAAAAAAAAAGTTTTCTTACTCGAGAAACTCAAGAAACCACAAATTTCAATTACCCACACCTATACTTATATCTCTACCACACGAGAAACAATTTCCTTTAGAGTGAAACGACACTTTTACAATTTCACTGACCAAGGCAAAAATCCTGGAACAATTATTACGGAAAAAAATATCTAGCAAAGAAATCTAAAAATTACTTTTTTTTTTAATATATTAACCCTTTTGTATGTCTAAAATCCTAACTAGATTTTATTGAAACTTCTGATTAAGAGGTTTTTTTTAAAATTTACATATAAAAATTCGTACAAGATATTATTTTCAAAACAATGTGGTAACCTTCTTTAAAATGAGATGAACTTTTTTTTTGAACAGCTCTATGATTAAAAACGCCCTATGCGCATCGTTCAAAAATACATCTTTATCTTTACGTCTCAGCAGGTCATAAATTTAAAGAATTTTCTCACCCTTATGCATGCCGGTGTACTTGTCCTTGAGCACCGTAAACTCGTAGATCTTTCCAAACTCTTCGAACATCGGCCTGAGGGCATCCTCTTCCAAATGCCTCGGGATTTGACCAACGAAAAGTTTCACGGCGCCATCTCCATTGCTGCTGCACGTTGGCGAAGAACTAACTGGTATTAACATGTTTTGTCTTTATCTTCCAAAAAAAAAGAACCAATCACCCTTTTACTCAGAATCAATATATATATTTAAATTATAAAACTTCAATTTTTTATTCAAAAGAATATTCTTTCTCTAAATGAAGAAAAGAACAAATACATAGAATTCAAACGAACTCGTTAACTTGAAACCGAAAAAAAAATCCAAGGCGTTATTTGCCGTTGGGTGGTCCGGTTTTAATCAGAAAACCCGATAAAAAATACAGGATACCGTAATCTTCCTGGTAGCGAAAACAGGAAGAGAAAAGAAAAACGAGAAAAAGCGGAAAAAGGACGCACCAATGGCTAATGTGGCGCGTACACAGAGGCAAGCAAATATTTACAAGCACCGAGACGCTGGGACATCCTGTGCATGCGAAAATTTATCGCTTTCCAAGCACATTACTTGCCTTAAAAATGTCGCGATGAAAATGATTAAGTAGGTGGTGTTTCCCTGCACGTGCTTTTACTCTCTATGGACTTAAGAAGTTCTTCTTGCGCTGATAAAAAATATTAGTCCATTATTAATCCCCCCCCCTCTATATAAGAAAACTTTCAACTTTATCAATATTTTAATATAATCCAACTGATTAAAAAATTATCAACATAATTATTAAGAGAAAAATAAATATCTTGGGAAATAAAAACAGTTTTTGTCAACTAGCGAGGGGGTTTTTTTTTTTCAGAAAAACGAGAATATCAAAGGGAATAAATTTTTCCACAGAGATCGATCGTATATAGTTCAAAAGTATATATATATATATATATATATAGCTCGCCTAGAGGCACACAAACACCAGTTGCTCTGATGCGCAGGTGATCTCAGAAGAGTCAACCACCCACGTGCTTTGTTACGTTCCAGAATTGATAATCATGTAACAATTTTAACTTGCAAATTATTATTCCTTTCGATGCCACTTGTATATATGTAAAACTAAGCACGATCATACAAAGAAAAAAATTATGATTTTCAAGCACAATTGATATAATCTTTTTCGTTTATCAAAAAATGAAACACAACTTTCTTATGAAGTTAAAATCAAAATAAAATACTTAAACTAACGATCACGAATACAGTACGTTCACAAGGACGAAAACGACACGCCGTACGAGACACGAGACAACACTGGTTGAACGACCCTAAGTTTGATACGCACCAAGCATTCTAACGCCACCGTCCACGGGGAAATTACACACCCCCTCTTCTCCGGTTCGTTCCCTTCGACATCACCCTATCTCAATGTATATACATATATATATATATATGGGGAGAAGCCCCCCTGTCAGCTCTCTTTTGCTGTACAGAAGGGCTTCCCTTACATTAGCCTTCCAATTCAAAAAGTCCTGAAACACAGTACACTTCATACATCGATCTTTCTCTAATGTTTAATGCAGGTTCTTGTCATTTAAATCCGATTTACAAATCTATTTTACCAAAATTATACTTATAGGCAATCAAAATAAACTATTAATAAATAGGAATGTTATTTTTTAAAAATCTGAATTCTTTGTCAAAAAATAGATTGCAATTTTTAAAAAGAAAACCCTAAATTTTTAAATGTTCTCACAAAAATTAAAAGGCATTAAAATAAGCTGCAACGCTCCAATTTTGCTTATTTTAATACCAAAATGGATTAAAATAAGCAAAAATTGGATTAAAATAAAATAAGCGTTACAGCTTATTTTAATGCCTTTTAGTTTTTATACTTTTACGGATTCTTGAGAATCAAAAGTCAGAATTTCAATGAATATATATTTATCTGTTGAAATATGATCAAATATCAAAAGTGATTTGACTACTCGGATGTATGATTCGAATTTGTCGTGTATACACTTGAGCGTCAATTTTTGGCTTCCTTTCACGGCATTTTGAAGCAACTCAACAACTCTCTTACATATAGGATTCAATAACCATGCTGTCGCGTTCTAAACGATTTTTTGAAGGATATCAAATCTCTTGAAAATAAAGCTTGGACCAAATATTTAAACTTATTTCTGTTATTATTAAGTCTACAGAAAATTAAAAGGCATTAAAATAAGCTGCAACGCTTATTATTTTAATCCAATTTTGATTATTTTAATACCAAAATGGATTAAAATAAGCAAAATAGGATTAAAATAATAAACGTTGCAGCTTATTTTAATGCCTTTTAATTTTCTGTGTCTTTATGGATTTTACAGCTTTTGTATTCTCCTAAAAATGCATTTTTAAAATTAGGTTTTCTTCATATAAGAATAATTTGTAAATTACAAATTTCTTTTCCTACATATATTTTTTTTTTTTTGGTGTATTTGCATTTCACGAATACAACAATTTCTTCTCAAGACCCCTACTAGTACAAAGAGCAAGCATATATATAGTGCAATTTAGAAGGGGTAAAATATAGCATGGCGATCGAGTATCGCACAAAGGCGATGACTCAGCTCACTAACGCCATGGGGGGGATGAGGGACATTATGCCAGGTACTTTTTTTTTTTTTGAACGAAAACTCATGTCCATATACAAATCACAGAAATCATTTTATAAAAACTTGTTATTACAAATTAGGTATCTATTTAGAAACAAGATTTTCCGTTATTAATTAAAAAAAAATAAACATTTTGAAATTAGAAATTCAGACCTTCTTTATCATTTTACAATCTAAAATCACCATTTCCTTTTACATCTAAAGGATTGCTGCAAGAAACAAGGTGTGTCATTATTTTGAATTCAACCATGTAAAATAGTCACTTAATGTGGATTACATCATGTTGGGTTATATATATATAGTTTGTCGCAATGATATCGCCCTTTTTGCCAGTACACGATTTGAGATAACACCAACTTCCTGAGACAAAAAGTAGCATCATTATCACGAGCTGAGTTCGTGCGTGAGAGCCATAGGCCTGCAATTTGGCTTTAGCATGTATGTCGGCTCCACCCTTATCGATCAGAGCCTATTTACACGCGGGATGCTACTGCTGGGGTTAATGTAGGTTAGGGGCTTTAGAGAAACAGCAACCAGCACAAAAGTGAATGCAAACTGATAAATTTCATGTGGTCCAAGACCTTTTATGGTTCAACCACTTCAACCATTCTTAATTCTCAAAAAAATTCTCATTTTATTAGATAAAACTTCTTTTCTAATCTAAACCATTCTTTAATTTTTTAAATTGCAATTTGTAAATTTTCTAAGCCAATAGAAAAGTTAAATTAACTCCAAAAGGTCAATTAAACAAAATGTATTTCAAGAATAAAAAAATAGAATGTTACAGCAAACATGAATCCAGTTTTTTTTTTTTACATTTACTAGAGAATCATATTGGGTCATTCCATTTTTATTTTTATCAAACCGTTCCAAAATACTGACCTAATATTTTATATACAAGGAAAATATTTTATGACAACAAAATCCAGTTTAAATTGATTCTCAATATAACGTACAATTTTCACATCATTTAATAAACTAAATTTTTAAAAGTGTCTGTCACAAAATTATTAGTAAATGTAAAATTTATTAAATTCAATTTACACCATAAAATAAAACGATTTATAAAAATGTTATCTTTTTTTTTTGTAAAGAAAATATTCATGTTTTCAATACAATGTCGTTTATAAAACACAGAAGAGTCGATTTTAATTACAAAACCACAGACCACATGTCTACTGCAGTCGATTTTTAGATTTCAATATAGATCAAAATATTTGATAACAATGTACGTCTATTTTCTTTTAAAGGATAGTGTTTTCAATATTTGAAAGCAAAATATACATTCAATTTCTATTTATTATTTTTGAAATCTATTAATTTAATAATTAAAATATTTTTTCTTATACAATAATTTAAAAAAACATAAAATCTATTATTATAACTCTTAGAATCAAATTCAATTGTCAATAACGAAGTCAAGATTTAAATTACCATAAAAAGGCTTTCTTCACGGATTTGATATAGAATATAATTTATTTGACACATAAATGTAGCTAAACATAATTTGTAAGACGTATTTGAATTCTAGAAAAATATAACAGAGGTCTATCTAAGAGCGAGTGCTCGAACTGCCAAGCCGCACGAGAGTTTCGGATTAGAGTCAATCAATTATTTTAGACACGCATTCCAGCCGCCGTATTTTTCGCGAAAGACAAAAATTATTGTTCACCATTCCACAACTCGAAATAATGAATGTGTACTTCTCTGCTTTTGTGAGATATACAACAACGTGGCACGCATCCCATATCTAGGCGACAAGAATGAATTCACAAAAGAAATTGAAAATAGAAAAAAAATAAAAAAAACAACTTCACTCAATATCCAACATAATTTGTAACGTAATATCTGTTGCCTTTTTAATAAAACAAAAAATTTTTCCCTTATTCTAAAAATCAACAGAACTTTACTAGTAATTTATATTTTATAACTGAAAAAAAGGCAATGAACTACACTATACCAATCATTACTTCTCCAAATTGAAAAAATCCAAAATAACTAACCAAATAAAAAGGGAATATTTTATATTTCGCTATAATTGCTTTCCAGGTTCTCCTTTTTCAATCTTTTTTGCTGGCATTTCCAATTATTGAAATTCGATTTTCCATAGACGTTGGAATAAACCATTCGCGAGGAAAATATTACGTGAAATAACCACTGTTATTAATTGCGCATTCATATTTACAGCGAATCTGACCCTTCCCCCTTCCCTTTTTTTTTTGCTCTTGGTTGTTCAGTACTCATTCGTTGATCACGATATAAATTTACTCTGGTTCTCTGATCATGTATACCAGCCCATTTGAAAATTGTTTGAACAAAGCCGCGAGCCCGATTTGTGCGGTATTTTGGCATGCTATAATAACCGCGCGAGCGGCAACGTTACGACTATGCTTCTGTACCTAACTGCAAACAACAAATATTTATGCATTCTTGATGCGGGCCAGCTTGACTCCAATGAAAACGAAGGAGCTTCGATTGTAACAAAATATATATACGCTTCACATATTGTGTAATTAATCAATAAGCGTAATCTCAATCAACAGTATATCTATGCAGATGCAAAAAAATTTTTTAAAATTGCAGAAATTTTGCCAGGGCCCAAATCGGGGCTGGATCAGGCAGCCCTATTAGGGAATGAAACGCCGGGCCTGATGTGTCCCTGATTAGGAAATCTACATTTTCTAGTCGCCCTAATTTGACCCTGATTAGATGAGGCGTTTCATTCCCTACTAGGGCCCTGGTAGGGAAATTTCTACACGGAAACAGCCGAGTTATCAGTTGTCTCATAAATACAAAATTATTGTCTTTTTAAGTAAAAACAGTATTAGCAAACAAATAATGCATTTGAGTTGTCAGTTGTTTCATCAAATAAAAATTATCACTTGTTTTTTTGTAATAAAAATGGGATACCAAAAAAATATAGCCGAGTTGTCAGTTGTTTTGCAAATTTTTCAAATCCTTTGTGCGCGTTGCTTTTCTTAATAGTTTAGAGTTTATCTGCATTCAGTTAATTAAACAATTTGCATTATTGGAATTCTTCAAAAAAAAAAGGGAATTTAACCCCTTCGCAGTCCAGTTAAAAATCGCTGGTGGGCCTAAAACGGTCCGAAAAAAAAGTTTCCAAAAAAATATGACTTCATCATATTTAAGGTTTTTGTGGTCGCTGAATTCGAATTTGAAGTCAGTTTTTCAAAATTCAAAATGGCGGATCCAATATGGCGGACAAATTTTTAAAAAATCAATCTAATTTGCCTGAAATTTGTTACTCGGGGGTTTTTGGGGTCGCTAAATTCAAATTTGAGGTCAGTTTTTCAAAATTCAAAATGGCGGATCCAATATGGCGGACAAATTTCAGGCAAATCGGTTTGATTTTTTAAAAATTTGTCCGCCATATTGGATCCGCCATTTTGAATTTTGAAAAACTGACCTCAAATTCGAATTCAGCGACTACGAAAACCCCCGAGTAACAATTTGTGGTCAAAACGCATTAATTTTTAAATTATCCGCCATATTGGGTTGCCATATTGGATCTGCCATTTTGAATTTTGAAAAACCGACCTCAGATTCGTAATCAGAGACCCCGAAAACCCCTGAGCAACGAGTTTCATGTAAATCTGATAAATTTTAAGTTTTCATGGTCGCCATTTTTGGTCCGCCATTTTGTTTTTTTGAAATCTGACTTCAAATTTGGATTCAGCGACCCCAAAAACCCCCGAGTAACAAATTTCAGGCGAATCAAATTAAATTTAGTATTATTTTTTTGCAATGGCCATATATGGCCACTTGCTCAAAGGTGGCACGACTTTTTCTGGCCACATATGGGCCCTGGACTGTCAAGGGGTTAACAAAATATTTTGAAACATTTTTTAAATTCATTAAATAAAACAATTCTGAAAATTAAAACTAAATTTTTTTTTAAATTTTTACAGCATCCTCGAATAATGATTTAAAAATTTAAAAACAGTAATCGATATAAAATGCAAAGAATTCAAAAAAAAGTAAATTAAAATCATATTTATTTTTAACATTTATATACAAAGAATTAAATTCCATTGCTGGTGAAAATGAACAAGCGCGAAATTTTTGGAACATTGTTTTCTCATATATGGTAAATTTTGGATAATAATGGTCCAGAAGGCACGATCCTTATATGAAAGCAATATTTTCCCTCGACACAGGAACCCATCGTAAATTTCATTAAATTTATTATAAGCGTGTCTCCAAGTTTCTGAAATTCTCCTACCCACTAAACGCTTACTGGGTATACGAGTAGCAAGGTTTCCAATTTCCGATCGCTTCCGTTGGCTCACACATATGCAACTCAGAAACGACTTATATGTGTGATAGTAAAACGCACTCATATAGGTATTAGTGTGTGCCTCTATGCACAACGGCTAACTTTGATAAGCCTTGGTAAGTCTTGGGGTATATAAAGCGCGTTCAACGCCAAAGAGCATCTCTTTGCCTTGGAAACGTTATTAGGTTATTTGATAGAACCTTGGATTGGAATGTTGCCAAGTTCATCGACAAATTCTCTTTTGATTCTCTAATTTAGAAATTATAAGAGAAGATTTTTTTTTTAAACAAAAAGATGTGATATTTTTTTCCCCCCCTTTTCTATTTAAAAAGAATGTTATTTGTAAAGATTGTTTGAAAATTCGCGGGTAAATATTTGTAATAAATATTTTCCCCACGTCGATAAAAATATATACCCCATGTCGATAAAATGTTACCGACTGCAAAGTATGTCATAGTACCCGATCGCGCCGCGAGAGTTGTACCGCCGAGCTCTCTCGCAAGCATCCCGGCCACCGATCGGCTATATAAGCTGCACTCCCGCAGGAAATCGGGACTCTTGTGGTTCACAGAGTCGATGAGGGCATTTCCCCAAGTATTAAGGAGCATTACTCCGAAGTACTTTGAAGAGAGCATTTCTCTCGTCTCCACGAGGTTTTACCTGGTGGAGACATCGAAGCGGTTTTACCGCGATCTCGTGATCTCGCGTTCACGTTTTGTACGTAACCCCTGGCGTAGTTGTTCGTCGTCGCTTCCGTTCCTCCGACGTAGGGAACGTAACGTAACGTGGAGTAATGCAATCCGTATTTTTTGTAATCGCGTAGTATATTTATTGAGTATAAAATTTTTAAGGTTATGTCATCTTTTTTTTTTTGTTAATAAACGTATATTTTTTGAAATGTGTCTGTAATTTTAATGTAATACCGTCGCTTTAAAAACGAACCCTGATCAGGCGAGCTAATCCAACACTTATTTTATCATTACATTCGTTACATATTTTTAATTATACTTTCTTGAATGTAGTATTAAAAATTCAAAAATGTATATTATTCTTTGTGAACTTTGTCTCTTGAAGTAGTTATTACAGTTGCCCTATTGTGACCTACTAGTAACTTTATCTCATAGATGCAACATCTCGGAGCGACATCCGTCAGGGAACATTTCCCCTTTTACCCTTGTCGTGCTTGGCCGCCTATACAGTTCTCAGAACGACCCCCTTCCTTCCTCTTTACTTAGTATTCAACTCCAAGACAACCATTGTGTTGCCTATTAATTACATTGGGTCTACCATCTCATCTCATTCCATACCAGGTCCTTAAATGGGAAGCCAAGGTCTAAATACCATGCAAGATTAATCATGAAAATGACCATCAAAACTATTTGTAACATCAAAATTTCAGATGATAATGACTTACAAAAATTGTGAAAAAATAATAATAACATTATCATCAAAAGATGACAGTAAAAATTTAGAGCATTATTACCCTTAGGTTCTTTTTGGTTTATTTTTCACAAAAAACATTTTAATATATCGTTATTCAAAAACAATATATAAGATAGTCGACATTTTTGCTTCCAGCTGCCCGCCCCACATGTTGCTCTCTTTTCAGCGTTCTTTTATATATATATATATATATACGTATATATTATCACAACAGATGCGGATTCAGGATCTGCCTAGGAAGCGCACGTACGTTGAGAATTCGATACTCAGAACACTATGCATTCGTCGAAGAACATTGTTACAGCGTCTGCTTTGAATTCTGATAACATATCTCGTGCCACGGATCTTCTCTCTTTCCCGATGTCTTTCTCCTCTCCCCCATCGCTCTCTCAAAGATATATAATGAACCGCGGCAACGTGTCAGATATGAGAATGTTGCTTGCGATGACGACGTTGAAATCGTCTTCTCATCGGAATTCGATATCAGAGACATTTTGCATTCCACTCCGCATCCATGCCTTAACTGCCAATCCATTGATTATTTTACATACATACATACATATATATTTATATTATAAATATATAAAATTATAAAATATTTCAAAAAAAAATTCATCTTTTCTGATTGGTTATCTTTTGAATATGATAAAAAAAAAAAGGTTACAACGCACGAAGTATTGCATAGTCAGGTTAATATCGGTTTAATGCGAGGAAGGCATTAGCGTTAATTTGAGTTACCGTTTATTTATAATAGGTAATGTTAATTTACGAAGTAACCCGCCACGCAGCATAGTCCTCTCCCTTGCGACTAAAAGCATTGTTTTGGTCCGTGGTTTTGCGCTCAATTTGCATTTGCCTGCTAATACATTAACGCTTTGCATATAGCTACTCGTATAACGAAAGGGTCGCGCTGTAAAGTCTGTAAAATACGAGGATTCGCCGTAAATAACGTCGCTTGACTGTGCACGCTCAGAGGAAACGTAAACTTTTTTCCCATGTATAAGCTTAAAGGAACTGGAGCGATGTCTGATGGATTGTGTCACAGTGATTTGCAGCTTTTTCTCTTGCGCGAATGCGAGGAAATAAAAAAATTCTACCAACATATAGAATCTGAAAAAGACAATTTAATTTCCCAAAACGGAAATACAATGTTCAAATTGATCAAGTATTTTACCTAAACTTTAAAAATTATTTCGTCTATCACCAATTCTCTAAAAAAATTATTTGCATTCGACAAAAAACCATCGCCGAAAGTTTGTTCCATTTATATGTCAATGTGATTGCATTTCAGGGTCAAGGCAAAATCATTTCAAGAATCTAGAATGACCTTGAAATGACCTTGAATAACTTTGACTTGACCTTAAATGTCCTTGAAATGACATTGAATATCCTTGTATAACCTTGAATGTCCTTAAAATGACCATCAATAACCTTGACTTGACCATAAATATCTTTGGATAACCTTCAATGTCCTTGAAAAGACCTTGAATATCCTTTGATAACCTTGAATGTCTTTAAAATTACCTTCAATAACCTTGACTTGACATTGAATGTCATTGAAATGACCTTGAATATCATTGGATAAACTTGAATGTCTTTAAAATGACCTTCAATAACCTTGACTTGACATTAAATGTCATTGAAATGACCTTAAATATCATTGGATAACCTTTAATGTCCTTAAAATAACCTTCAATGACCTTGACTTGACCTTGAATATCTTTGGATAACCTTGAATGTCTTTAAAATGACTTTCAATAACCTTGACTTGACATTACATGTCATTGAAATGACCCTGAATATCATTGAATAACCTTGAATGTTCTTAAAATTACCTTCAATGACCTTGACTTGACCTTGAATATCTTTGGATAACCTTGAATATCTTTAAAATGACCTTCAATAACCTTGACTTGACATTGAATGTCATTGAAATGACCTTGAATATCATTGGATAACCTTGAATGTCCTTAAAATTACCTTCAATGACCTTGATTTGACCTTGAATAACCTTGAATTCCATTGAAATGACCTTGAATATCATTGGATAACCATGAATGTCTTTAAAATGACCTTCAATAACTTTGAGTTGATATTGAATGTTCTTGAAATGACTTTAAGCAACCTTGACTTAACCTAGAATAACCTTCACTTGACATTGAATGACCTTGAATATTCTTCAAATGACCTTGAATTATCAATCAAATAGTGAAACAACAGGAAATAATAAAATAAAACCTTTTTAGAAAAAAAAAAATGTCTTTCACCAATGTAACAATTTTTTTAAAAAAAAGAAAAAAACTGACAAATGAAGTAATAGAAGAAGAAATATACTTATATTATGTCTTTTGCGAAATAATTGTCGCAGGAAATTCTCTAAAGTAAGCGAAGTATTAATTCAGAATGTTAAGGGGGTGCGAAAATGAATTCGAGAAAATGAAACCATTTCGTCTTCCTAAACGCGAAATTCTCACGAAAGCAGCTCACTCAACCATCCCTTTAACATGTTTCATGGGCCCCCCCTCTAACTTTCGTTTCTCTTACGACGTCATATTATATTATGCGCACGTGCTCTTCACACCTCATGTCGACCAGATGGACTTAGTGAATATCCACTTTTGACCTTTTCTTCTTACAATTATCTTCTAAAATATGACAGCTACAATTTTCACTTTTGCACAATTTTACCGCACAAAAAAGGATGATAAAACTTGATTACTCAATAAACCAGAAACAATTTCTCTATTCTCTTTAACGTATATAAAAATAAAGTAAAAATAATTTTTAAAAACATTTTCTTTCTTAAATTAAAATATTTACTAAAAGTTAGAAAAAAGTATGAAAAATAATTAATTTTATATATTCTTTAAAAAAAGGAAGGAAAAACTTAAAAATTATATTTATAAACATTTTTTTTTCCTCAAAATATTTTTTTTTTTTTAATAAAATGAAAAACTTTTTTTTTTCAATTTTAACAAATAATAAAATATTTATGTAGTAATGTACATTTAATGTTTTGATAACATATAAAGCATAATTTTGTTATGTACACCTGTGTAACTAATAAAGCCTAATGATTTTCTGGTTCAATGAATGAAATGAAAATTACCCTAGCTATAACAGTTTGGTTTAATGGAAATTAGCTGCTGAGTAAACGTTCTTGTTTGAACGTGCGGTCAGGTGATTGCTTCCGGTATACACGTATATACATATACTTACATAGTATTTGTAAAAATTCTTATTTTAAAAATGGTAAACTTTTTTTTTGACTCTCACAATTGACGAGCATTATATTGTTTAAGTGATATTATTCAATTTTGGTCAGACAGACTTTCTTAACTACCACTTAGAAAAGATGATATTGATATATAAAAATAATATTTTATGTTAACATTTATTTACATATCAATATTATTTGACTATAAACTTTTTACACTCGGTGTTACACTAAAAAAAATTTAAAGGTAAAAATATATAAATCGAATACAAGCGAAATAAATCAAATGACAAATGGGTGTAACAGAAATTTCGATTGTTTAGCATTCCCTGAAGTAATTTTTTTTCGAAGCTAAACGGTCTTTTGGGGCTTTACTCTCTGCGACAATTGTTTCATAGTCACTCATTCAGTCGTTTCTCAATTTACATTTAAATCTCAATGAAAACACTTTTTTTTTTTAAATTCACCCCGTGAAAAAGATATTTCTAAAAATTGAAGTCAAAATTTAAATATAAATTAATTTTCATTTTTTACATCTGTAAAATACATATATTGTTTTATACAACTAAATTAATATGTAAATGTTGATATATATATATCAAAAGAGTTGATGTTAAACAAATGTAATGTTGATTAAATTATGAAAGCATCTGTGAAACCATTAAGAGTACACTACAAATCTAATTTTGATCGTAAATCATTAAATTTACTGAATTCAGGTGTCAACGTGTCAATTTATAATTAGGTAAATCGAAGCTGAAGCTAACGCGCTTGATTTCCCAGCAGTAGATTAACTAAGCGAATTAGTGAAACGCAGTAATTCACTGTTGGAAGTAGCATATATATATTTGTACAGACAGCTGCTGTGGTTTCAGTGAAGTTCATATCAAAAATAAAAATGAAGACGTCGAAGAAAATTATTAATATAATTTAAAATATAATAATATTATAACAATGAGATTAAACTTTATAAATTAATTTGATCATAAGGAAAAGTGAAAATAATAATCTATATATCAGGGTCATCATTTTTCTTCCGCATGGATATATATATATATCTATTAGGTCTTCATTTTTCTTATGGATACAATAGAACGTTTTGAGGACATTCATAAGATATCCCCCCCCCCCATTGATATCGCTTGTGCCGAGCCAATATGAAAAATCCACGAGAATATAATATCAGCTCTATTCATCAATTCCAAAGTAACGCAGTCATCCTTCGCCAATCGATTTTCATCTGACGCGCTTCTACACCCCCCGATTGTGATGTCCGGAATTCCGTTCAACGAATTCAACCTGCTTTGACCTATACATGGTTTGCATTATTCCGAAAATTTCAGCAATGTTTATATCATCATTCTAGACTATATATAATCCTTTAGCAGTTGACAATTTTCTGTATTAAAAATTTTGCGTTTTGCAATCTAAGAAATTTATTCTATTTGGAAATTGAATAAAAATTACGATAATAAAAGATTTTAACTCAATTTTTCCCAAAAAATTTGTATCTTTAAAAAATATTTCAAATTAATTTTCATTAAAATTTCCATTAGTTGATAAAAATAAATATTGGTTTATTAAATATTTTTTTTTTATTACAATAAAAATAGTCCTTCCGTTTTAATACTGGTTTCAATTAAAAGGCATTTATACAAATAATAGCACTTGTTTGCTTTTCATAAAAGTAAAACAAGTTTATTTTAAATTAAAAATTGGTTACATGAAAGCATTTTTTATTTTTACTTTTTGCAAAAAAAAATTCTAAAATCAAACTCGTTTTATCGAATCTGTAAGTACTGGTATATTTTTTCTATTTTCTAGTTTCTATTTTCAAAAAAAAAAAATAAATAAATAAATTTTTACGAGCAATGCTTTCACTTTTTAAATACACCACCAAACCATAACCAGAAACATTTTTGAAAACTATATTCTCATTTTGTGGGCACGCTTTTGGGATAAATTAATTAAAGAAATGTCCAACCCTGATGGTAAAAGCAAGGTTTAATCAAACGCGAGTACCAACCTATAAAATCTATATATATGTATGCGGGTAGCAAGGGTGCGGTGCTATTGATATCGTCCGACTATTTCGTTAGCGAAGAATTGAAAAATACGATGGCATAAAGCACACGCGCACTAACATATCTCGATTCATTTGTGTGTGTGTGTTCACCAAACTATCGCACTTGGTTTTTCAAGAAAATTTACGAAAAACAAATTCACCTCAATTTGATAAATAAACGGGAAAAAAATTAATGATTAATAAAATATACTAAATATAAATAGAAAAAAAATTTTAATTACTTGAAATTCTGCAATAATAATTATATTAAAATGCTTGGGGAATTTTTAGTTCTTTTAATTTCTGCTGTACATATATTGTGAAGCTATAAAACGAATCCTGCCTTCGATCATTTGCCCTCAGGACAATATTGGGGGTTGTTTATTTCTTATTTGCGAACGATACCAAAGCTTCATCTCAACTTTAATTGCGAACTTTGCGGTTTTAAATGGATGGAGTAGTTGTGCGTCACGCAGTCAACCCCTCCTTTTTCATTCATCTTACTCTCAACCCTAACCACCCCTAAAATGATCCACTAGTCTGTAAAACGAGACGCGAGTGGAAATTTTGACGAGCAAAACTTCCACTAACGACCAACCTTGTTCATATATATAGTAGAGGGATTATTTTCGTCAAGGGTGAATTAAGTCTAGAAATATCGTGTCCAAACTTTTCATTTTCAAATATGATGAATTTCCATCACGGTTAAAATTTACTTAAAGAAAAAAAGAATTCATGTTAAAAACCATTTTTTTCAATTTATTGCTAATAAATTCAAGCTCCAACAGAATGAAGAGGGGGAAAGGGAAGTTTTAGATTTATAACCATATCAGGTTACACCAACTCAATTTCTTTCACCTGACAGTTTATTTGACCTTTAAAGGATGTTTTGAAATATGGAGAATTGCAAAGTGGCCGTATTTTCAACATAGGATCGTAAACCTTTTTTTTCCTCCTTCTCCATTTTTTTTGAAATACATCGCATCGCAAAAATATCAAGGTGACATTTGAATGTTTTTTTTTTTTTTTCATCTTCAAATCGTATATCTTAAAGTCATTGCAAGATGTTTTTGATCATATCTCCGCGCGTATAAAATCATACTTATGTAATGCAATGTTACAAATTTATTTCTCTGAACGTTTCCGATACTTTTAGTTCGTCCATTTCGCAATGAATCTATATATATATATATACCTAGGAAGCTTTCTGGAAACGATCCTATGAGCCGTAAACAATCCTGGAGCCGTCTGGCACTGTAGATATATGACGTCATATTTTTGTGCGTGACAGATCCCGGTGTTCTGTATAGCCATCGATCTGCAACGCATCGCAACATACGCAATCATTTTCAGAAGCATCCCCATACCCTAATGTCGGAATAGGAAACGATGCGTTCTGCATTGGTCGAAAAGAAAGAATAATACCAAGATATTAGACTCCTTTTTGCCGAGTTGAAATTGCCAAAAAAAAAAGAAATTCTTATGAAAAGCAATTCTATATAGAAGTGGAAAAAAATTAATGGCTTATAAGTTGAAATTTATCTATTTAGAAAAAAAGAAATAAAGAAAAAAAAGAAATTGTATAGAGAATTTTTAATTATTGTTTAAGAATAGAATAAAATGTAAATAATCCCTATCGGAAATTATTATGACAAAGTTTCCATGACAACCGTTGCTATAGCAATCGTTTCCATGACAACCAACCATTGCCATAGTAACCGTTACCATAGCAACCTTTACCATGGCAACCGTTTTCATAGTAACTGTTTCCATGACAACCGTTTCTGTAGGTCCAGAGCAAACGAATTCATGGCAACTTTAACCATAGCAACCGTTACTATGGCAACCGTTGCCATAAATATATATTCTTTTAGAAATCAGCTTTAGAAACAATCGTTCGGTAATGAAAAAATAATATTTCTATAATGTAACAAAACTAAAGTTTTCTATTTTTTACATTACCGAGATAAATTTTTTTTTTTTTTTGCAATTATTCATGTAAATGAAAAAATATGGGTTTAAAAAAAAAATAAAGATATTCATGAAAAAAAAATGTCTATTTATTTTATGTTTTTGTTCATTCAGCTGCATAACAAAATTACGACGAGAGAAAGAGGGAGGGGGAGTATTTACGCCTCCCAACCAACGTCAATTAATTAAAATAGCGCAAACGCGATTTGGTGGTATAGCTGCGGTGGAGCAGCAGTTGACGGTGGATTTTCTCTGACAAGAACACCCCCGTTTCCTCTCACTCTCTTTATCCAAAAAAACACCCCCCCCCCTTTCATCCTTTGCCCCTACTCTCATGAACACACGAGGACATTTGGCGTGGTTTACGCGCCGGGTATTTGGATGACCGCATTCGCGCGACCCGAGGAATGTCCAACAATATCCGCGGCCTCAACTCTGATGCAGAGAGAGAGAGAGAGTCAACCGTTACGGAATTTCCGCGCGCTCATTTTTATCCGTCAGACAGTCCACCATTATGAGACCCCCGAAACATATTATGGGCACCGCGCTTATATATATAAATATAAACAGTAACATATATTTTCATCACTTTTTCATTTCTTCCTTTTTCAATTTATCATTTTGTCTATATATTTGCATATTTTTCTTTAAATTTCAATTTTCGAAATGATTTTACTTTTTCTATGAAAAATAACTATATAATGGAAATTTTTTGCATTTCCTATTATATCTCATCTGGAATACTAAGGATTTGGAGAATTATGTCAACGTCCGAAGCTTCATTAACGGGTCAAATACAGAGATCAATACACGAATAGATTTGACCTAATCATACATAGCTTGACCTGAAAATTTGGAATTACAATTGACGGATCAGTTTAATCGAAATATCATTTTTTTTCTTATTCATTAGATTTTAGTAATCTTTCATAGAATTATCAAATAAATTTTTTGATTTTATTGTAAAATATATTACATTTTTTTGAAATATGGTTTCTTGATATTAGGAATTGCTGATTACGAATTACTTTTAAGAATCCAAAATGGCCGATGCAATATGGAGTCACTGCCCAGATAGCACGGAAACTTGCAGCAAGCTTGCGGCAAGTTAACCGTGCAAGCTTGTCAAGCTTGCTGCAAGCTTGTCTGAGCTAGCGAAATGTCCCACCTAGGGCAATCTTGCCGTGAAAGCTTGCTGTAAGCTTTCCAGGAAAGGTTGCTGCAATCTTGCCATGAAAGATTGCTACAAGATTGCTGCAAGCATACTAAGAATGATTGCGGCAAGGTTGCCGTAAAAGATTGCTGTAAGCTTGCTACGTAAAGTTGCAGGAGAATTTCAACAAGCTTCTGGAAAGGTTGCTGCAAGTTTTAAAAAATACATTTTAAATTAAAAAAAAATTTATTTATTTTTTTTTAAATTTGAAAATCCTTGTGACGTTTATTATTATTAATTATGTCCTGTTTATTTTCATTTGGAAACTTAACGAGAAAATTTTCGAAACAAATTTGAGGGGACTGGGAATTGAACCCGGGTTCGACAGACACTAACCAAAGACCCTAACCGAGAACCTACTCGACCAACTATCAGAGAATAAAAAAATCTTGCTCTTAACCCTCGTTTTTCAAATCATAAAAACAGTCGAGGGTTAAGAGTAAGATTTTTTTATTCTCTGATAATTGGTCTTGTTCGCCATATTGGATCCGCCGTTTTGAATTTTGAAAACCAAGTTAAGACACCTTTTTATTAAAAAAGCGATATTAAAATCGTATTATTTTACTATGTTACTGTATAAAGTAAAAAATGTTTAAAAAAAATTATAAATAAAATTTTGCCAAATATTTACGTATAATATTTGAATAGTCCCCCAATGACAAATTTGCGGACGTTCGAAAGGTAAAAAGTATTGGTCCTGTAATCCTTGGAGTTTTTGGGAGTTAAATTCACCAAGGGATGAGTACTGGACGAGTACGGAATTCGAAAGATAAGTGCGAGCATAACTTCCGGCCGACGCGTAACTCAGGCGACCGCCGGGCACAGATCGTTATGCGTCCCCTGTCGCTCGTAACGCAACTATCTTGAAACTTGTTTTTCTCTTTTATTTTAATAGGTCTCTTCTACTATTATATATCCTTTTTCTCTTCTCGTCTTTCTTTTTCTATGTATATATATATATATATATATATATATATATATATATATGTATACACACTCTCCTTCATCGCCACTTGCCCTTGCTCCTTTTTATCTCGCATTCAATGCTCTCCCCAGTGGCTAATTCGCCGCCAAGAAGAAACTTCGAGTTTCGATTAATTGATGCAAATTAAGGTAGAGTTTCTCGACTATTGACACTTTTTTTTATATATAGAGTATGGGTTTAATTTTGTAAAATATTACAAGAATCGTTGCAAAATTTCTTCATAAATATATATGCAAATTGTAACAAATATATTTAAGAATAAAAATAATTGTATATCCTAAACACGATTTTTCTCAAGGTATCAGAAAGAAATCAAATCATAGGCAACATTTTGATACTCAAAAGTGGTATCAACTTGATTTGAATTATCTCGATCATTTGTTATATGTTTATTGCAGAATAATTATTAATTTTTTTTTTTTTGCAAATTATAACAATAAATATTGTAACTTTTTTTTCATCTTGCTCAATTGAATTTGAAACAACACACAGTTGAATGATGATCGGAAAGCTCTCAAAATCGCTTTATTAGTCGGAAATTTGGAGTGAGAGACGGACACCACTTTTGGGCAAATTTACAGTGGGTATACTCTGGTAACACATTATGTGAGAAATGGCCTTAGTCGGGTCAATTGAAAAACGTTGGACGAAACGATTCGATCTACTACTACTACTACTACTACTACTATATACACACCTGATTTATTATCGATGCCGAAACGATCTCTCGCGCGCGCGATTTGGTGGCGAATAAATGCGCAATCGTGCGACAATCGAATCGTTAGTTTGTGCCGTTAATGAACACCAACTGACGTTGCTCGTATTTTATTTAATAGGTTTGAAACGGGTGGACTCGAATTGTATTTTGTAACAAACAACAGCGGGTGGCACAAAACGACTCTTGATAATGTAGAATCGGATTATTGGATCCTATATACACCGCGACTAAACGAATATAAAACACAAGCGTCTGTAATTAATTAACTTGCATTCTGATCTACGTACATTTAATCTTCTATTCTGTCTCATTTATCAAGGTAAATTTCACCTCAAGGAAAATAAATTATTAAGCTGGTAAATACACTCTAAAATTTGTATTCAGTGGAAATGTTAATTTTATATGAAATAAACGATGATTACCTAAATGTTTTGAAAATTCGAACATTGAACTCTGATCATTGATCCACATTTCAAAAATAAACCTTTCTATTTCCATGCCCAAATATGGTATTCTTTTGGTAAGCTAAGCCGTTACAAATAATCAATAATCCTCGATGTCATCACATCTCTACCTGAAAAGGTTGAATGCCATCAAATTATATAATATATATAACAATCGAATGTCAAAAAATTAAATCGATTCTCTTTGTAGTCTACTCCTATTTTTTTGAAAACTAAAATTTATTTTCCTTTTGGTATTTTTTTTTGAGACGTAACAATAAACCCTTTGTTTCTAGTTTAATACCATGGTAATAATATAAAAATTGACTACATTCCCTTTTTTTTTTATCAATATTAGAATGATTCTGCAACTATATATATAGCTGTCGGTTTATCTTTGAGTCAATAAATTCAGATTTGCCTGGCTACACTCTTATTCAAACGCATTCATGAGCATAGGACCGGTATACGTTCCCTTTAACTGCATTCTATTCGCTTCTATTTGGTGTTTGCGGCTGACGGCATTAACAGAGAGAGAGAGGGAATCGCATTATTGCAAAACCATACTATATCCCTATATATATTCCTCGTTCCCTTTCTGTACCTACTTTAACTCTCTGATGATCGTTCACTGACTCCCCACAAAACCCCTTTTCGAGCGAAAAGCAACTCAGTTGCGCACAACTATGTGTATAATATAAACGAGGCCTGTGTATATACATATATATATATATATATGTATATCTAGCTCGAACCAATAAGGTCATTTTTCTCCTGGTGTAATCCAACCGTTTTCCAGTTAATAACCATTTTGTGATATACACTATATACTGACTGGAATATTAAAGGATTATTTTCCTCCTACTGTTGTAAATACCCAGCAAAGGAGAGACAAAGAGAAAACTAGGTGTGAGGATTTGCTTTCAACGAGAGAGAAAGAGAGAGAAAGAGAGAGAGAGAGAGAGAGAGAGGGGGGGGGAGAATTGTTAAAACCAAAGTTTAACAATTTTGATAAAGTCAATATAAAAATAAGATTTTTCTTGAAACTGAATAGAACGAAAAAATCCTTCATTATATTTCAACGCCGACATTCAAGGTCATTTGAAGGTCATCTAAGGTCAAGTTAAGGTCATTTAAATGTTAAGGTCAAGTAAAGGACATTTAAGGTCATTTGAAGATCAAGTCATCGTCAAGTAAAGGACATTCAATGTTATTTGAAGGTCATCCAAAGTGAATTCAAGGTCATTCAAGGTCATTCAAGGTCATTTGAAGATCAAATCAAGGTCATGTCAAGAGTTTTCAAGATCATTTGAAGGTGAAGTTTAAGTCAAGGAAATTCAAAGTCATTTAAACGTCATTCAAAGTGAATTCAAGTACATTCAAGGTCATTTAAAGGTTAAATCAAGGTCATGTCAAGGGTTTTTCAAGGTCACGTAAAGGTCATGGTCCAGTCAAAGATATTCAAGGTCATTTGAAGGTCAAATCAAGGTCATCCAAGGTCAAGTGAAGGGCATTCAAGGTCAAGTCATGGTTATTCAAGGTCATTTGAAGGTCAAATCAAGATCATCGAAGATTTGGTCTAAGCTTTGTTAGTTTTTTTTTCTCAAGTAAAATCAATTATAAGATGTTTAGATGATATGAAAATAGCCTTTTTGTGTAGTAGAATCGCCCATATAATTTTATTCGATAATTATAATATAATGTAAATCAGTTTTTATCGTCGAAAGATTAAATAACTACATTAAATGCAATAATCGTTATTTAATTTTAGTATCTGTTTCATAGTTAAAATTGATTTAGAGCATTTTCACGTCAAGTTTCATCTCAACGTTTATAATTCACGAAAGTCGTTTTAGGAGTAAAGTTATAATGTCGAGTCAAGTCTTAATAAACCATCTCTATATAAATTTTCGTTTAGGACGTTGATTTAATTTTCAATAATATTTGAAATGAGTTTGCAATAGTATATATATATATATATATATATATATATATATAGTTTGCAAGCGTGGTTTGTGAAAGTTTATAGAAGAGGTAAGGCTTAGAAAAGGAACCGCCACAGTCTCTAAGCTATGTCGGTCTCATAATGTTGTTTCAAGTACTGCACTTATATAGTTATATGCTATGTGATAAATAATCATCAGCGAGAGTTTAGCGGCTTTTCCAAGCTCTCCGACCACTGTTTCAAACTGGACCCTCTTTATCCTCTTAACTAAATAATTGTTCACGATTTAAACTTTTTAATTAACCTTTTAGAAAATCAACTCTAAATATGAATATATATATATATATATATATTGTGTGAATTTATAGTGAGCTTTTTTTTCTATATAACGATTGATGCCTTCCTCCTTCGACAAAATGTATATAATTGAGTGGCGCGTGTGCTCATGCGTACAATATGTAGTAATTATAGAGCACGCGACTTCCTTCTAAAGAAGCCTGAGTACAATCACCTACCATTAATAATAACGCCACCTCGGATTAAAATCGATTTTCATTCGACTCAATTTATGATATGAATATTGCACATTAATCGACCTTATAAATTTTTAAGTGCGGTTGGCCAGTTTTTACTCGACATTTTCTCGATTATGAATAAGAGGGAAAAAAAAGCAGCACGAACATCTGGTACTACTCTTATATATATATATATATATACACTTTCATCAAAATTTTACTTTTCAGTTATTACTATTATTACCAAAGGTACATATCGTTTCTTATCCCTTTTTCTCAATTTTGATTTTCCATTCTTGACAGGAATCTATATAAGATAAACGACAATAGATAAGTTTAAAAAACAAAAAAAAAAAAAGAAGTTTATATAGTCCTTTCGAAGTTATAGCTTTTTGAAGGGAAAAGGGTCTCTTATGAGACACTTTCTTTTTCTCTTTTCCCTTTATCCTTCCATCCCAAAACTTAAATGTCTTTTAGAAAGAGTATATCACGAGAACAGCAGGCAATAAACTGCAGCCGGTATAAAAGCATTTGTTCGACGAAAGTGCGAAAATCCAAGCGCCGAGTTTGCATTTAGAAACAAAAAGGGATGTTCTTTGCAAAAAAAAAAAAAAAAAAAAAAATTATTTTTTTTTTGTTAGTAAAGAGAAGGTTAATAAAAAGCTCAAAAAAAAAAAAAATTTCTCTATTTCAATATATATTCTCCTATTGCTCGATGCAACGCGAGATACAAGTGAGTATTTTCATTCGTTGCACAACAAATTCTTCAGCGATTCGCAAATAAAGTCGTACAGAATGGACAAATGAAAGCGTATAGATTTTCGTTATTGAGAGGCTACACGGGACTATAGCCGAAGCAGTAGTTCGGGTTGGTAACATTACAGAGTGCACTCGACCCTCACTCCATGCAATCTGCAATAACAACGCTCGCTCTCAACACACATACATTCTCTCTCTCTCTCTCTCTTCCACCCTTTGCATTTTGCCTTCCAGCCTATCGAATCTATATCTCTCTTCCTCTTTAACATACTCACCCCCCTATTTATATACATAAAAGGTAGTGTTAGTTCCACATATATATATATATATATATGCTAAACGCCATGCCAACTCCCTATTCTATCCCCTTTTTGCTGTTGCGTCTGTAGCGTGAAGGTACAGCTTTCACTGGCTTTCGTAAAACACGTGCGTGATTTAACTTTCGGGAATGTGCACCACTCGTGTTGAACCCTTTTGAATTTTTGAAACGATGTGGTTCGACTGAAAAACCGATGCGGTTAAGAGCTCGATTAAATGAAGCTAAAAAATAAAACTTTCCGATATTTCAAGATTTAATCACTGGGGGTCGATTGTATAATTCCATTTCCACTCCCACTTTTCTAATTTTCATTCCCACTTCCATTTCCACTTCCACTTTTTCTACTTTTCATTCCTATTTTCCCTCTTTCCCATTTCCACTTCCACTTTTTTTAATTTCTACTCAAATTTACACTACCACTTATTCTCATTTCCACTCCCACTTCCACTTTTTCCCATTTCGACTCCTATTTCCACTTTTTCTAATTTTAATTCTTACTTTCATTTCCACTTTTTATAATTTCTACTCCAACTTCAATTTCCACTCCTACTTCCACTTCCATTTACACTCTCACTTCCATTTCCACTTTTTAATATTCGTTCTCACATCCATTTACATTTCCATTTGTACTTTTTCTAATTTTCATTCACACTTCCACTTCCTTTTTTTTCTAATTTCCCTTCCCACATTCGTTTTCACTTTTTTAAATTGAATTTCCACTTCCATTTTTTCTTTTTTTCACTCCCTGTTCCTCTTTTTCGTAATTTCGTTTTGCACTTTCAATTTTTATGATTGTCTTTTAGTTGAATATTTAAAATTTTTTAATTTATTAATATGGTGTAGATTTGGGTAAAAAAAACACCTCTCAAAAAATTTCTTTTTAACTTCTTTTGTTTTTAGTCTAGGCCAAAAACTTTAATGGCAAAATTTTTTTATTTGCTTTGAAATGTCAAAATAGTTAATCCGAAATGTCAATATATTACTTATGCTATTAATTTAAATAAAAAGAAGAATTAAGAATAAATAGAAATGGAAATGTGAGTGTAGAAAAAAAAGTGAAAATGGAAGTGGTAGTTGATATGAGAAAAGTGGAAGTGGAAATGAAAATTAGAAAAAGTGGAAGTGAGAGTGGAAATGAAAATTAGAAATAGTGGAAATGGGAGTGGAAATGAGAGTAAGTGGAAGTGAAAGTGATAGTGGGGATTAAAGTTAGAAAAAGTGGAAATGGAAATGGGAATGAGGGTAAGTGGAAGTGGAAATGGGAGTGGAAATTAGAAAAAGTGGAAGTGGGAATGGAAATGGAATTACATAATCGACTCCCTGAATAGATTATAATCAAGTAAAAAGACTTTCTTTTCGCATTAAATATTTTTCAAACTCATTTCTTTCTAAATGAAAAAAATATTTCTCAACTGGAAATTAAGGATAATCCTCCTTTAATAATATAATTGAATGAAATATTAAAAAAAAGTTTTTTTTATTTCATACCAAGAATATCCCTTTTTTGTAGATAAAAATGACATTTCTGAAAAAAAGATTTCTTAAATATATATTTTTGAAACGACATTTATGGTATGCAGTTAGGAGTTGAAAAGCATCAAGGATAACTCTTGAATCGCATAGCAGGAGGTGGTTTGCCTTTCCGCTTCAAAGCACTTCGTTCAGAGTGCTTGGGTCATTTCCAAAGCAAACCAAAACTGGGTGACTGAATAGGCATCGAATCACAACCGCAGCTCCGTACGCGAACCGCCAAATGCAAGCGTAACACAAACTCAATGCGCGGTGGAGAAAGGGGAAAGGGGGGGGGGGCTTCGACATCGAGGTCCTTTTAGCACTGCACCGTGGTTACGGCCATTTGACAGTTTATACATAATGAATGACTCTCGGTGTTCGCCAACGATGAGAATTGCATCGACTCATGAAAGCCCACTTTACTTTAAAAACAATGAAAAAGCACAAGATTATATATATATATATATAACTCAATGTTTAGAAAAATTATTGTTTCGTGAATTTTTTTTAATCTAAGGAGAGTTAAAAATGAAATTTTTTCAATTAGTTGTTACTTTTCTATTTTAGAAAACTTCAAGTTTTACAATGTCTGACTAAAAAACCGTTTTTACTATTCATGTGAAACTAATACGAATTCAGTTTATGTTTGACTATAAATTACTTGTACTACTGATTCTAAATTAATACGAATTGATAATATTTTTGTCTGACTACAAATCGATTTCACTACTGATGTAAAACTAAAACGAATTCATTTAATTTATGTCTGACTAAAAATTTGTTTTTACTACTGATTTTAAACTAAAATGCTTTCTATAACTTTATGTCTGACTGAAAATCATTTATTCTACTGATTATAAAATAAAACGAACTAATAATAATTTGGCTGACTAAAAACCGCTTTTACTACTAATGTGAAACTCAAACGAATTCTGTACGTTAATGTCTGGCTAAAAATTACCGGTACTACTGATTCTAAATTAATAAGAATTCATAATAGTCTTGTCTGACTAAAAACCGCTTTTACTACTGATGTGAAACTATAACAAATTCATTTAATTTAAGTCTGACTAAAAATTTGTTTTTACTACTGATTTCAAACTAAAACGCTTTCTGTAACTTTATGTCTGACTGAAAATCATTTTTCATACTGTTTACAAAATAATACGAACTAATAATAGTTTTGTCTGACTAAAAATCGCTTTTACTACTGATGTAATACTTAAACGAATTCTGTAAGTTTATGTCTGACTAAAAATTTGTTTTTACTACTGATTTTAAACTAAAATGCTTTCTGTAACTTTATGTCTGACTGAAAATCATTTATTCTACTGATTATAAAATAAAACGAACTAATAATAATTTGGCTGACTAAAAACCGCTTTTACTACTGATGTGAAACTCAAACCAATTCTGTACGTTAATGTCTGCCTAAAAATTACCGGTACTACTGATTCTAAATTAATACGAATTCATAATCGTTTTGTCTGACTAAAAACCGCTTTTACTACTGATGTGAAACTAAAACAAATTCATTTAATTTAAGTCTGACTAAAAATTTGTTTTTACTACTGATTTTAAACTAAAACGCTTTCTGTAACTTTATGTCTGACTGAAAATCAGTTTTTATACTGATTACAAAATAATACGAACTAATAATAGTTTTGTCTGACTAAAAATCGCTTTTACTACTGATGTGATACTTAAACGAATTCTGTAAGTTTATGTCTGACCAAAAATTACAGTTACTACTGATTCTAAATTAATACGAATTCATAATAGTTTTGTCTGACTAAAACCGCTTTTACTACTGATGTGAAACTTATACAAATTATGTAAGTTTATATCTGATTAAAAATTATTTGTAAATTCATCTGGATGCATAATAGTCTTGTCTGACTAAATATAACTTTTACTACTGATTTCAAACTAAAAAAATTTATTAAATTTATATCTAACTGAAAATTTGTTTTTACTACTGATTTCAATCAAAACGCTTTCAGTAAAATCGTCTGACTGAAAATTTTTTTTTACTACAGATTTTAAAATAAAATTCTTTTAGTAAAATTATGTCGGACTAAAAATTACTTCAACTACTGATTCTAAATTAATACAAAGTCATAATAGTCTTGTCTGACTAAATAACGTTTTCACTACTGATGTGAAACTAAAACGCCATCAGTAAAATGTTTAACTAAAAATTACTTGTACTACTGATTTCAATTATAATTCTAATTTAAGCAGCAAAATAAAAGTTTTTTTTAAAAAAAATACAAATAAAATGCAATGTTTTTTAACTTTATTAAGTACCTTTAGTTTATTAAGTTGTTTTAAATTGTACCGATACTCAGTTTCGAGTTACATGGAAATGTTCTATATAACTAGACTGTACAAATAAATGGGTATTAGGTTGAGTTTTAAAGTGAGTGGAACCTGTATTTTTATCAATTTACGAGAAAAATCCGATTTGCATGTAGTGTCATTCATTGTTCGACAAAGCTTGATTACATAATGGAATATGTCGACTACTTTTAGCCAGAAAATTGAACCATGCATTTCGCAGGGTTTTTTTATGTCACAAATTACAAAGGATGTTGTTTTTTGCGAGAATTTTTAAACTTAAAAAACATTTTATATTGGTTGGTTAAAAAAATTTTAATCTTTTTAATTAAACATTATTATAAAATTAAAAAAAAATCAATTATTATGAGTTTTTTAAACTCTATAGTAGAAATTTTCATTTGACAAATGCAACAATTTCTTCTCAAGTCTAGTTGACATGAGATTCTTGTTAGAAGGAGGTTATAGGTGCTTCTCCTGAATTCCCCCCAATGGGTTGGTTCATTAGAGGAACGTGTGCCAGACGCTAATGCGACATCAATTATGCGCCAATAACGCAACAATACATAACACGTCGCATTGCTTGCATAACAATTCTCCACCCGCATTTATGCGTCGCGAACAGCTGATTGCCACGCGTAATTCGCCATGTAATTTTGTCGCTTCGAAATTATTAACAGCATCGAATTGCAATTGTCCTTCTCGTTGAAAAACGATATCCACTGCATGAGATTCATCTAAAAAATTTATCATATACATAAAAATCGTTCTTATTGATTTCTTCAAATAATTATAAACATCTGTCAACCAACTTTTATGAAAATTCGTATTACAATAAAAACAAATGAAAATATATGTATTTTATATATAAATTAATAAAACTAATATTTATTCTTCGTTAGTCATAACAAAAATAGGATTATTATCAGTAATTGTCATTTGAAAAGGGAATAAAACAAAAAAAAATTCATCCATTTTCACCCCCCCCCAATATTTCAATATATATGTGACATGTAAATTACAATTTTCATATAACTACATCAATGATTAAATTTCTACAAAATTCATATAACGATAGCACACTCGTTGGGAAATTGTTTTTCAACGTTTATTATCGGCTGATCTGTGGACGGTTTATTCAATTAAATCGTTAATCTGATCGCCATAATAAAGAGGCAGGGATTCGGATAACATGTGCGACTGTTCGAACCCGCGAGTCATTATTATTAATATTACTCAAATATTGGAAGATAAAAACTTATTTTGTATATCCATAATGCATTAACAGACAAAATAAACTGAATTATTATATATATTTCCTTTTTTGTCAATATACATCAATATCGAGATTTTTGTACAAAAATATTGAAATTATTTTCAGAATCATTTAAACTAAATTTATAGTTGGTAAAACTATAATTTTGCTGAATCATTGTTACTGAAGTGTTTTATAACACTGTTACAAAAATACAACTAAAATTTTCGGCTCATTGACTCGTACTACTGAAATTTTCCATTCCCTGATTTGCAATACTAAAATTTGTTGTTCATTGACTTATACTACTGAAAATTTCCATTCCTTTATTTGCACTACTAAAATTTTTTATTTATTGGGTTGTACTACTGAAATTTATTTTTTAATCGAACTGCGCACTACTGAAATTTTTCTCATTGACTCGTACTACTTAATTTTTGTTCCTCAATAACTTATACTTTTGAAATTTGTCACTCATTGACTTGTACTACTAAAAATTTCCATTGACTTATTCAACTGTTTGTTATTCATTGACATGTACTACTGAAATTTTACTCATTGACTCGTACTACTTAAATTTTTTTTCCCTAATCCCTGTCATTGACTTTTATGAAGAAAATTTATTACTCATTGACTTGTACTACTGAAATTTGACACTATACATGATTTACAATACTAAAATTAGTTATTTATTTACTTATACTACTCATTTTCACTCATTGACTTGTACTACTTGAATATGCTCCTCAATAACTTAAACTACTAAAGTTTCTTATTCATTGACTTTTACTACTTAAATTTTTCCCTCATTGACTTGTACTACTTAAATTTGTTCTTCATAAATGAATATTACTGAAATTTGTCACTCATTGACTTGTACTACTTAAATATGCACGTCAATAACTTAAATTACTAAAGTTTTTTATTCATTGACTTTTACTATTTGAATTTTTCCCTCATTGACTTGTACTACTTAAATTTGTTTTTCAAAAACTTATACTACTAAAGTTTGTCACTCATTGACTTGTACTACTTAAATATGCTCCTCAATAACTTAAACTACTAAAGTTTCTTATTCATTGACTTTTACTACTTAAATTTTTCTCTCATTGACTTGTACTACTTAAATTTGTTCTTCATAAATGAATATTACTGAAATTTGTCACTCATTGACTTGTACTACTGAAATTTGACACTATACATGATTTACAATACTAAAATTAGTTATTTATTTACTTATACTACTCATTTTCACTCATTGACTTGTACTACTTAAATATGCACGTCAATAACTTAAATTACTAAAGTTTTTTATTCATTGACTTTTACTACTTGAATTTTTCCCTCATTGACTTGTACTACTTAAATTTGTTTTTCAAAAACTTATACTACTAAAGTTTGTCACTCATTGACTTGTACTACTTAAATTTGTTCTTTCAACACTTCTACTACTGAAATTTATAATTTGTTGACTTTTACTACTAAATTATTGTTAATAATTTAATAAAACGTAAATTACACGTAAAGTAGAATAATTTTTATTCAATAAATGCATTTTGTGACTCATAAATATGATGTCATTAGTTTTTACTAACAATTTACAACCGAGAATGAAAATGATGATACCAAAAAGGGGCAGCAAAGTGAAGCGCGCTTAAATCGTTTTGGTAGTAGGCCTTGGACTTGGTTCTTCGCCTCGGAACGGCTCTCCGAGACTGGTAAATGACGTCATTAACGAGGCTAAAGTGCTGACGCGACGAGACTAACTCCATCCACTCTGCACTTCTATAACACCCGCCACCACCCAATCTTCTATCTCCGCAGCCTTTCCACCCCTTCAAGATCGATGCGTCGATTTCCGATGCTCCCCGTACCACGTATATATATATATATATATATATATACATAAAAGTGAGATGGAATTTAACGCGAATGTCCCTCTTTCCAAACGATTTTCAACTTGAAAATCCTCGGAGAAAATTTAGGAAGCGATTTGAAATGGGGTGATTTTCTTATTAGGATACTTAGATATATCTATATGCTCTGTCATCACGTAAAATGCTTCCAATATGGATTTACGATAAAAAAAAAAAATTTTTTTTTTTATTGAAACTTAAAAAGAACACAATTGTTTTCCTGTTCCTGATGGGAATTGAATTCATTGTCACTTTGAGCAAATTACATTTTTTTTTTTTTATGAAAAAAATTTTTCCCGAGGCTATCGAGTGTCAACTCTCCCTCTTAAATGTCCGAAACACTCGCACAGCACATGAGTTGAGCCTTTATCGAAGTTTTGTGAGATGGAAATGGTTTGTGCTTTTAGAATAGCGGTCGCTCTTTTTTTAAAAAAAAAAAAAAAAAAAAAAATATTTCGTTCTCTAATCTAGAGGAACACTGCACTCTCTGGATCACGAATTTTCTAGAGTACGGTTAGCAAATTTTTCTGAAGCCTCAGGACTTTTGTGAGCGTCAGCCCTCTGTGGTCTCGTTCGTCGAATATCGACGTGGCAGAAACCTATTAAAATTCGAGATAATATATTTTTTGAGACGGTAATCGAGATAGTAGTAGACTGGGTGAATTTTTTTTCACGAAAGTTTATATTTTTCTACGATAGAAACATTTTTTTTTTTTTTTTTTTTGCAAAGTTTTAAAAATGCAAGCTATAATATTTGAATGTCTTGAGAATATGAGGAGACATTTTCGCCTTGAATGATTTAACTGATGTTTGTTTCAAGTTATTGCTTTTGAGAATCACATTGCATGAAATGCTTTATGTATTTCATAGATGGAAGATATTAATTGCTGTGGTAACTATGCAGATTCACGAATGTATATTTGAGTATATGATATCATGACGGGTCCGTGTTAGCGATCGTGTTTCTAGAATTTGATTGTTCTTGTTGCCTAGAGAATTATCGAGTATGAATTCCGGTTTACGATTGAACTAGGTGGTAGTACAATCGTTCTAGAAACCTCTCGCATTAACTGAGAGACGCTCGGATGCTTTTACGGTGAACGTTATCGCGATTCAGCTTTGCACCCACAGTAAATACATTGGATACATTAATCTCAACAAGGCTTTTTCCATTTTGTCTTTTATGTATCTTAAAAGATCCGAAAAAAAATTTTCTTATCATAAAAATGTATAAGTGCATTAAGTGACAGTGAAAGTGAAAGTGAAAGTGAAAGTGAAAGTGAAAGTGAAAGTGAAAGTGAAAGTGAAAGTGAAATTGAAATTGAAAGTGAAAGTGAAAGTGAAGCGAAACTGATATGATGTAAAAGTGTATTGTAACTAAAGTGAAAGTGTAGTGAAAGTGTATTGTAATTAAAATAAAAGTAAAGTGAAAGCGTAGTGAAAATGTATTGTAAATGTATTGTAAGCGAAATGTAAGTGAAAATAAAGTGAAATTGACGCGAAATTACAAATCGAACCCCGTTTATATTAAACTCGTAATTTCCACGCAAACATTTTTGTTTACAGTCGTATAATTTAAAATTGTCAAATGGAGTATTCACTTATGTAAAACACTGTCATGACCGATAAAAATACTTTTAAGGAAATGAAATTGATATAAAAGACGGATTGTAATGGACGCCCATAAAACACGCGTTTGCAAGAGTATACTGCTACAGTCGACGTTATCGCGACCGAGTGTTGCTTTACTGGTAAGTAGCAAGAAAAGCAAAAGCAAAAGGGATGGGGGGGGTGAGACGAAGTGAAAAAGGTGTGAAGGTGGACGGAAAAGGGTTGGGTTTGGATTGAAAGTTCCCTCGGCTGTCGTTATGCTTGCTCCATGCTATTCTATACATACATATATATATATATAGTATTTGTATGTTGCTTTTCTCACACATTTTGGATATATTTGCAATATGAGGCCATTTCTCCACTACTGAACTTTAAATTCAACCTTTACAACCCAGTGGATTAACTTTGGAATACATTAATTCGTTAATCTATATATGCTCTCATTGGGAGCTTTGTTATATATTAAAATTTGTACATTAATTTTAATTTACGTTTTGATATTGGGGTTATAATATGTTACAACTAACTTCAGGATAATATATCATCTGAAAATAGTAATAATATTTTGAGAAATATAGAATTTCATTTTTTTGACAGTAAATCAAAATTTTAATTATGCTCTTTAAAATATTAAAATAAATAATAATTCTAACCTTTTTCATTTTATTACACAACCTCCTTAAGGGTAAATATGAAGCAAAAAAAAACATCAAAAGAAATGCCAATGTTTTTTGTGTTGTTTGAACAATATAACAGGTTTGTTGAATCTTTTTTTTTCAAAAGAGACCTATCTTTCAGAGAGAAACAGAGAGAATTTCCAGGGGGAAATGAGAGAAAATCATTTGATTACCGAAAAAGTTACAATTTCTACTCTCAGCGGCAGGCAATTTAGAAGATTGGTGGTCTGGTGTTATAATGTGATAGGGTCGCAACTGTATGCGTATATATAGCAGTAGGTCGAAAGAGATTCTCTCTCACCAGCGAGGCTTTTGTGTTTGTGTTTTTAATTTTCCCGGGGCCGTTTTGTATGCAGATATCTAACGTAATTTATCCAGGGGGTGAGCAAAACGTGTGGCGGCTAGCCAGTCTGTCGACGAGGATAGGACGAGGTTCACTATGTGCAAGGGAGAGGGGAGAGAGAGCAGTGGTGATGGCGTTGGATAAAAGCGACCTTCCACTCTTCTTTTTTTTTCTCTTCTTTTCGTCTTATTTTTCTTCTTGTCTCTTCGCACCAGAAACTCAAGAAATCCCCGAGATATTCGTGGAAAGGGGTGTCTCTCGTTTAAAGAGTCACGGACTTTCAGAACGGTTCTTTTTATTTTTTTTGCAGACAATTATGTCAATTATATACCCACTAAAAACATTTGAAAACTTAATTCTGAATTATTCGCAAATTATTTATAATCAATTTTCGAATTTGTAAATCAAATTATAAATTCTATTAAAGAAATTTAGATAAATTAGATAAGAGAATAAATAAATTGTTTACGTTTAGTTCCAATTACTTAGTTTATGGAAGCATTCACATTTAGAGGATAAAATTGAAAATGATGTTTATTTCGATTGTAGGAAAAATGATATAGTATCACAAGTAATAAAAGATAAGAGAGAAAGAAAGAAAGAGAGAGTGAGTGAGTGAATTCTCTGTGGAATTTTTCTCTATTAGCATGAATTATTCGTTCTTCGCGCGGTTGAAAGAGGCCATATACTAGAATAAAAGACAAAATTCTGGTCGCAAAACTAGAGAACAAAGGTCCAGGAAGAATGAAATACGACGGAAAATGGGGAGGGTTCGTGGTGTCGAAAAATCGTGGCTATCGCATCTCGCCGGGCGCAATAACCAATCCACGAGTTAACCGCAATAGTATAAGTGGAATCGTGAAAGCCATTCGTCTTGCCGTCGCCGACGGCATTATCATATTTCCCAGCTAGCTTCGGAATCGTAACCCAACTCTCATCCCCCTCTTTGCATTCGTCCTTCCCCCTTCTCTTCTCTGATGCTGCTAGAATCTTCTTGCTCCTTGCGCTCGACCGCGGGGCGTCTAAATGGATAAATCTTCCTCGAACCAATTTCACAATTTCATTTGCATCGTGCACCCACCTCGACCGAATCCGATTTCGTCGACCTTATATCCCCGTCACTGAAGAGGGTAGTAAACAACTTCCGGTTATATCACCTCTTCATATTTACAGAGTACGATTATTATTTTTTTTATAATAAAAATATTTTCATCATTATTTTTCTCGATTAGCTATAAAAAAAAAAAAAATTATTCTCAAGGAGCATTATTATCTGAAATCAAATATTTATCCAAACATATGAGCCTGAAGAAATGTACGCAAGGTAGAGCTGTCTTTTGTAGATAACTCGACTAAGTCACCCAGCAGTAGTCGTGAAACACATTCGTATTACTTAACTCGGCGATAAACTCACCCCGGAGACCTGTAAGCCTCTAACCCTGTGCATTTTCACCGGCATTAAATCTGATTTGTCGCGCAGCACTATACGGCTACAATCTCGCGCAGTTGTTAATAAATCGTCATTTTTTTTCCGAAAGAAATGTAAATCATATTAGCTAAAAGATTAAACGTATCACTCAAAAAAATGGTTGGCTAGAACATCCAATAAGATTCACAAGATTGGGGATTAGGCAAAAAAATTTTTTTTAGCCTGATATTAATAGTCAATTGGTATGAAATTAATGGCTAATCGACGAATCATCCGCATATCACCCTAGCAACATCCGGATCACGGTTGGCCTGAACTAAATTTTATTCAAACTTTCAGTAACTCTAAATTTTTTTGTTGATTCTGAATTTATATTTTTTTAGCATTATTTTAAGACAAAAAAGAAAAAAATCGGCGGAGGGCTTTTTGAAATATACCATTTTAAAAAAAAAAATTTTTTTTTACTAAAAACTAAGTTACAGATTTATTTGAGTTGACTCGTTTTGTTTGTATTTTTTTTAAGCAGTCTAATAAATGTTAAGGTATTTAAAGGATAAGTAGGATTTCATAGCTGCAAAAGGTTTTTAATTTGACAAACAATGTACCGTTGACAAAAAAATATTTTATCGAACTAAATATTTGAAATATAATTTGTAATAAATCTGTAATAAAAATTACAATATTTTTTATACACATTTTAACGATTTATAAATGAAGTTAAATTTTAAAAATGTTTATGCAAAATATATAAACATGTAGCTTCAGATGTGCAGTGTGTCAGTATAATTTTGCAGCTATGAAATCCTACTTATCCTTTAAATACCTTAACATTTATTAGACTGCTTAAAAAAAATACAAACAAAACGAGTCAACTCAAATAAATCTGTAACTTAGTTTTTAGTAAAAAAAATTTTTTTTTTTAAAATGGTATATTTCAAAAAGCCCTCCGCCGAATTTTTTCTTTTTTGTCTTAAAATAATGCTAAAAAAATATAAATTCAGAATCAACAAAAAAATTTAGAGTTACTGAAAGTTTGAATAAAATTTAGTTCAGGCCAACCGTGGGATATTCAGGATATCCTACAAACGCTCTGGAGTTATCCACAAATTAGGATAACCATAGGATATTCCTGATATAAAGTGGATATCCTTTCCTGTCGTGTTATTTAATTTATAAGATCTTCTTCAATTTTAATTTCATCATAAAATAAAAAAAAAGCTACCAGTTACTTTATCAGATATAATATAAAGTAACTAAAATGACAATTATCCAATTAATTTACTCTATAGTACTTAATTCATATAGTAGATTTTAAAAGTTTTAATCTGAGAAAATTTCAGTTGAATGAAATTCGTTTCGTAATATAAGTATCGCAAACTTTCTCATTTGGGAAAAGTTCGCGCAAGGGTGATTTTCCCTGCAACCCAATTATCTTTCACCGATTGTCGTTTCGCACTTTCTCCGAATAAGCTTCCCATTGGTCTCTTTGCAAGAGTTCATGGAGTCCATATAGTCGATGGTCCGCGCTTCCAGATCCATAGTCCATAGCGTTCTCTACATGCCCGGCTTTCCAGTTCGCCTCTGCTATTTCCCATTTGGCAAGCGAGCCAGACCCAGCACTTTTGGTGCCAACCGATAATTGGACGAATCGTAGTCTTTTGGTCCCTTTCTCTATACTATATATTTCTCTCTCCCTTCTAAATCCTATTTCATCCATTGTCTATATATGTGTATATATTTATGTTTCCATCTTTCCCTCACGTAAATAAATCGAAATCTTTCAAGATTGATAATAATTTAATTAATAAAATACAATTTATAATAATTTAATACATAAAGAAATATTTATTTGATAATAGTCAAGTATAACTATTTGAATCAAATAAATTTTGATTTTTCAAAGTAAAATAGTTTTTAAAAAAAAACAAGTAAACTTTATTAGGCGTAGCAAAAAATAAGAACAGGTATACTGAAGCATGAAATTTGAAAATCGGATTTTATTTGTAGCACCTCAATTTCTTTTAAATATATTATATTTTTTCAAAAGATGCACTTTTAAAATTTGTTAGCAAAAAATTCTTTTTAAAATCTCCTTCTAGCTTGTATCGAAAAAAGACCACATTATATTATTCAAAAACCATTAACCCACATTGAAGAACTTTATATATTTATATTTAAGTATTATAATGGATATTTGAAAAAAGCTTAGTGTCCATCAAGAATATTACAAAGTATAATATAAAAAAACATTTTAAATTTCACGTAAGGACATTATTTTTCATTTTTAAGATAAAAAAAAAACCTTAAAAGTTAAAAATACGCGTTCAAATAGAGTATGGTCCAAAAAAATAAGGTTGAAAAGTTTTTTGCTCTCACCTATTAGAATTGTAGTATATCAAAAAAAAAAGGTATCACAATTTTTTTTTTTAATCAACATTAAATCATGCCTCCTCTAAGAGTATCCGAATATTCAGAATGTCCTACAAACATCAAGTATTATTATTTTATTCGGGAAAATTAGAATATACTAGGATTTTTGTGAAGTTCAAGTTAATTTCGAAATCATTTCAAGGTCATTGATGGTTAAATAAAGGTCATTTCAAGGACATTTAAGGTCATTTGAATGTCAAATCATGATTATTTGAACACTGTAAAACGAAAGGTATTAATTTAACCCCTTCGCAGTCCAGTTAAAAATCGCTGGTGGGCCTAAAACGGTCCGAAAAAAAAGTTTCCAAAAAAATATGACTTCATCATATTTAAGGTTTTTGTGGTCGCTGAATTCGAATTTGAGGTCAGTTTTTCAAAATTCAAAATGGCGGATCCAATATGGCGGACAAATTTTTAAAAAATCAATCCAATTTGCCTGAAATTTGTTACTCGGGGGTTTTTGGGGTCGCTAAATTCAAATTTTAAAAATTTGTCCGCCATATTGGATCCGCCATTTTGAATTTTGAAAAACTGACCTCAAATTCGAATTCAGCGACTACGAAAACCCCCGAGTAACAATTTGTGGTCAAAACGCATTAATTTTTAAATTATCCGCCATATTGGATCCGCCATTTTGAATTTTGAAAAACCGACCTCAGATTCGTAATCAGAGACCCCGAAAACCCCTGAGCAACGAGTTTCATGTAAATCTGATAAATTTTAAGTTTTCATGGTTGCCATTTTGGGTCCGCCATTTTGTTTTTTTGAAATCTGACTTCAAATTTGGATTCAGCGACCCCAAAAACCCCCGAGTAACAAATTTCAGGCGAATCAAATTAAATTTAGTATTATTTTTTTGCGATGGCCATATATGGCCACTTGCACAAAGGTGACACGACTTTTTCTGGCCACATATGGGCCCTGGACTGTCAAGGGGTTAATACCGACTTTAGGTACTAAATTGTCATTTGGTTCTATTTTGATACCTAAAATCGGTTCTATTTTAGTACTTTCTTTTTACAGTGAAGGACAAGATCATTGAAATGTTAAATAAAGGACATTCAAGGTCAAGTCTAGGTCATCCAAGGTTAATCAAGGTCAATTGAAGGTAAAGTCAAGGTCAGTCAAGGTCAAGTCATGGTCATACGAGGTGAAGTCAAGGTTATTTGAAGGTCAAATAAAGAACGTTCGATATCCAAGTAAAAGTCATTCAAGATCATTACAAGGACATTTAAGGTCCTTGCTTTATTAGATTTTTGCCCGTAGGATTGGAAAATTGGGATATCCGTAGAATATCCGTTTGATATCTTGAATATCCGGATGCTGTGAGGATTATCAGCGAAAGTATAAATCTTGTGCTTTCCTATTTTTTTTTTTATTCTTATCAAAATGATCGTTTACTAAATAGAGATTATACATAAACTATTCGACATTACTTTTACAATGGAACTTGAAAATTGAGCCTTGGAGATTAGCATTAGAGGCAATCACAAATTCACAGAGCATTAACCCTGCTTTCCAGAAGGCATGGAGAGAGAGAGAGAGAGAGAGAGAGAGAGAGAGAGAGAGAGAGAGAGAGAGAGAGAGTGGTGGTGGTGGATTCGAATAAGATACAAGAGGTAGGAAGAGATGGCTTGATGGGGAAATAGGGACCGACGAAGAGGTCAGAAGGGAAAGCATGCACTATCTGCAGATCCATGCTATTTGCACAAAGTGGCCCTCCCCCCCATCCACCGTAACCACCTACGTTTAGGAGGTCTAAAGGTAATACATTGTTTGCTCTTCGTACGCTAAACTAAACCGCATTCGGAATTAATTGCACGTTAGGAGGCCGCGGGATAATTAAAGCCGCCCGAATCCTCGACCGTTCCGGTTTGTTGCCACCGGATGGCTTCCGCCATTATGTCCGACAATCCCGCGGGATTTCGACCTTCTTATAATATATACGATCTCAATAATATCCGAATAAAAAATGCGATTGATCGTCACAAATTTTGGTAATTAATCACATACAATTTTACAGAAAATGGATATTTCAGAATGTTTTAAGGACATCATTTGATCCAATGAAATTAGGATATCCCTAAGCACAGTTTTCCTAAAAGTATCAAATTGAGACCAAAAATTGCATCAAATCTTTGCAACGTTTTGATGCACTCTTTAAAAAAGAGATCGTTTTGTGTATAATTTTTAGAAATGATACACGAAACGATCTCATTTTTTGATGCAAAAAATTTAATCAATTTATATCAATCATGGCCGAATTGAATCGACTCAAAATTAAACGAATTTTTTTCAGATATTTTGGTAATAGTACAATTGCGGAGACCATTTCACTATTTAATTTGAAAATGAAAATAACAGAAAATCAAAGACAATGTGCAATTCGATAATTAAAAAATGACAGCTTAGAAACATAACCTAAAATGCATGAGAAAAAATTTGTCGATAAAATCAATATAGTCGAGCTTTTTAGAAGGTAGATGGCAGCACTTATCTATTTTCTTTCTTTAAATTTTTTCTGAATCGTTTTTATAAAAAGCAAAACTGCCATCTACCTTCTAAAAAGCTCGGCTATATTGATTTTATCGACAAATTTTTTCTCATGCATTTTAGGTTATGTTTATAAGCTGTCACTTTTTAATTATCGAATTGCACATTGTCTTTGATTTTCTGTTATTTTCATTTTCAAATTAAATAGTGAAATGGTCTCCGAAATTATACTATTACCAAAATATCTGAAAAAAATTCGTTTAATTTTGAATCGATTCAATTCGGCCATGATTGATATAAATTGATTAAATTTTTTGCATCAAAAAATGAGACCGTTTCGTGTATCATTTCTAAAAATTATACACAAAACGATCTCTTTTTGATATAACTTATGTGCATCAAAACGTTGCAATAGAAAAAGATACAACCAAGTTTACTGTGAGATATCCTAAAATATCAATTTTGCTGTGATTATAAGACATCCATATTAAAATGTCCTCTTTTTTTGAGAATAGCATAAATTAATTGTACAAAAAAAGATGTCCAGGGGAATTCATATATATAAGATATTCATTTCATTTATCGAAAGGTTTTTCCCGCAGAATATAACAAATGAGCATGATTGCGCTAATGAAATATCGTATTATAATGGAAAGATAGAAAATGAGGGGAGCCAATGAGTCCAAATCGATCGACAGAAGATATGGATGAAAGGAGGAGGAGGAGGAGGAGGAGGAGGAGGAGGAGGAGGAGGAGACGAATTGAACACGATCCAAAAGCGCTTATAAACGAGTAACACCCATAAAGGGTAAGATATCGAAGGATTATTCCCATTATCATATATCTACCACAGGTTTTTTTTTTCTTTTTTTTTTTGTGCTAAACCCCGACAGTACATTACTCTCTGGCTCGCGGTTATCAATCGCGAAGTTCTTAGGGCAACGTGCCAATCGATTGGCTGCAAATCTGCCGTTGTAAAAAGTTGTGGACATTTATTCTTAAGATATTTTTCTAATTTTGTTTACCAAAGAAGTGGAGGAAAAACAAGTTTTATATAAAGAGAGGAAATATCGTTAAGAAGTTCGGAATCTATTGAAAATAATAATGTTGCAGTTTTTTTTTTTTCAAATATAAATAGCATTTTTTTAGTTTAGATTATTAAAGTCGTTGAAAGAATTTTATTGCGACAATAGTTTTCCGCTATTTTTAAGTAAATGTCAAGTACTTTTTTTTCACTTTTTCCTTAATTTCAATTATTCTAATTAAAAATATTATGAAAAGTAAAAATAATATTTATTCATGCAACATTTCCATTTTCTTTTTTACTTATTGAAAAAAAATTGAAAATGAAATTTATTTTAAATTTAAAGTTAGTAATTTTTTAAATTATTTTTATTCATTACTAGCAACATCTTTCGCACTATTTTGTAAATTACTGTTCACGCAAAAACAAACCTAACTTATCTTCTCCGCGGATAACTATTGTAGCGGTTGATACTGCAGTAAACTCTATAGAAAATTTCAACTAGCGCCTTCTTCAAATTTTTCTTTCCTCTAAAATTTGTTTCATTTACCGATATTTTCAAACTACATTCAGAGATTTTGCATTGTAAGATAATAAATTAGTTAGTTTCGTAGAATTCTAAATTATCAGCATTGGATTATAGTTTACCATTTTTGGATAATTAATAATAATATCTTAACATTACCTTCTGATAGTAAATTCATATTTGTTATTACAAATCATTATAAAAAAATGTTATTTTTAAGTTTTATTTCTTTCAATCATGTACAAAGATGTGAAAAAATAATTTAAAAACGTTTTTTGTACAAATTATAAGTAATAATACATAAAGTTTATTATTTTGTACAATTACAATATTGTCAGATTTTTATATTCATTAAATATTTTTTGCTTACATTATTTCTATTCTAATTGAAATAGATATTAAAATAAAATTAAATGTAATGGTTCATTAATCGATGAACAATATATAAAATATATTTGACAAGTGATGTATACCTTAAAACTATTTGATAAGTTTCTTTTAAACAATATAAATGTACAACAGAGTGCTGAATAAAAATTTCACTTATTCAGATTTAGAGAACTCTGATTCCAAATTTGATCCAAAATTTTAGATAATACTCGTAACTTTCACAATTTATTTTATACTAATTAATTAAATGAATATACATGGAGTCACTACAGAATTCATGTTAATTAATAAATAATACATAAAAAAATATTTATATTTCATTTCTAAAATCTGAATTAGTGATAAAAATTATCAATAAAAATTTGCACCAAAAAACAAAATTTAATAAATTAACTTAATTTATAAAAATCTTTGCTTTTTTATCACTAATTCAGATTTTTGCGAATAAATGAAATAATTTTTACTTTTTCAAAATTAAAATTTTGTTATAAAAATTACCAATTACAATTAATAAGGCAAGAATATATTTTTTCTATTCGTGAATCAGTTTTATATGTAACTTATGTGAAAGTTACATTATTTGCTTTCAAACTTTATAATATTGTTCTTACCACAAATATAAAAAAAAAAATTTTTTTTACAACCAAAAATCATAAATATTTCAACCAGCCATGTGTGACGATAATTCAGAACTGTTTGTACTTGTTAAAGTGCTTTGTTCAAGATTTTGTTTTGTCAATTTTGTATCCAACCATGCATTAATGACAGGGAAATTCTTTTCGCTCCACTGTGTTTCTCTTTTGATATTTTCTAGAGCTTCTTCAATAATAGTTTGGAATTCATTTTTGAATTCCTCTTGTTTACTGGCATATAATTTAGCAACTTTTTCATATCCTTCTTGTGTATTAAATGATGAAATTGCAGTATTAATAATTCGATTCCATAGATTTGGATGTGCGGCAAATCTAGTTTTTACCACGTCCCAATGATCAGCTAAGAAATCAAACAATGTCGTATATCCGGTTGCACTTCCTGTTAATGTACTTGCTATCAAATGTATATCGGATGTTGAAATGTTGGGGTTTTGTTCAATAATTGTTACTTGTAGTAATCTGCAATAAAAAGAAATTTTATTAATCTCATGATAAAGCTAAAAATTCCCCGAGTGGTGAATTTCAAGCGAATCTAATCACGTTTTTAAATAATCTTCCGCCATATACTTAATTCGACATTTTGAATTTGGAAAATATATCAGATTTGTAAATAGCGATTCTAAAAACGTACCTTCTTATTTTATAACAATCTTTGGGACATCCTGCTAGGGTTTTCAAAAGATAAGTTCTTTCGCTTTGTTTTCTTTCATTGTTCTGGGGGAAATTAATGACACGCTGAAGTCCAAATTCCCATTCTTCTGTTGTACCCCATTTAAATACCGGACAAAGGAATTCATTTGCAACACTGAAAAAAGATTAATAACGTTTTTTGTTATTAAATGCATTTTTTGACATGTTTTTTTATGAGATTTTTTATCCACTTATATACCATAACAGCATCCGGATATTCAGGATATCCTACGGATGTCCTAGAGATAACCGGAAAGTAGGATATTCATAGGATATCTCAGGGATAACCATAGATATTCTGAGAATATCCTAGAGATATCCAAATTTCCGAATACGGATAGGACGTCCATAGGATATTCATAGGATGTCTCAGGGATAACCATAGATATTCTGAGAATATCCTAGAGATATCCAAATTTCCGAATACGGATAGGACGTCCATAGGATATTCATAGGATGTCTCAGGGATAACCATAGATATTCTGAGAATATCCTAGAGATATCCAAATTTCCGAATACGGATAGGACGTCCATAGGATATTCATAGGATGTCTCAGGGATAACCATAGATATTCTGAGAATATCCTAGAGATATCCAAATTTCCGAATACGGATAGGACGTCCATAGGATATTCATAGGATGTCTCAGGGATAACCATAGATATTCTGAGAATATCCTAGAGATATCCAAATTTCCGAATACGGATAGGACGTCCATAGGATATTCATAGGATGTCTCAGGGATAACCATAGATATTCTGAGAATATCCTAGAGATATCCAAATTTCCGAATACGGATAGGACGTCCATAGGATATTCATAGGATGTCTCAGGGATAACCATAGATATTCTGAGAATATCCTAGAGATATCCAAATTTCCGAATACGGATAGGACGTCCATAGGATATTCATAGGATGTCTCAGGGATAACCATAGATATTCTGAGAATATCCTAGAGATATCCATATTTCCGAATACGGATAGGACGTCCATAGGATATTCTGAAATGTTTTGTTGCTGTTAGAGTATATTGAAAATTGTCAGTAAAAAACAAACAAAATATACTAACGGATTTCCTTTGTCTGGTTCCTCATCAGTGAGCCATTTTTTGAATTGTTTTCTTGCTTCCAAAATGCAAGGCTCATAACCAGCACGACATAGAAAGATTTTTGATAAGCCTCTCATATGCGTTTTCCATGAAGGATCACTAACTTGTTCACTTTCACTTAATTCAGTGTATAGAGGTTTCAATAAGCTGCGAATATACGCCTGTAAAGGATAATATTCTAAAATATTTTCAATCAATAGTTATTAGTCCTAGGGATATTATTTGGTCTAGGGAAATTAGGATATCCCTGATATACCCTGCAAAAATCCTAATTTCTTCAGACAGAATATCCATAGGAGATTCTAAATATCCGGATGCTGTTAAGATTACCTGAAATTTGACATAAATATCAGATCCTTGAATTCTTCGTCCAATATGATCGATCATGGTAAAAACAGGCTCCCAAACAACATGATTTCTTTCATTTTTTAAGAACAAAGTCATATTCAATGCAATATCGAAACATAGTTCATTGGCATATGCAAGATTCCAAGAATCATGGAACAATTTTGCTCTGGTTAAGGGTGGAATTCTTTCACGATCAGGTCCTTGGAGAAATTCAGATAATCTTCTCCAATTTAGAGAATCATAATTTACTGGGAAAGGACCTATAGTAAAGCAGAATTAAATATTCCTCATTATCAAATTTCTAGAATAATAATTATGACATCTAATTGGAAATTTAATCCAATTCTATAAAATGAATATAAAGAGGATTTTCCCTCACATCACCGGATATTTAAGGATATCCTTGGGACATCCTAGGAATATGTATTTAATTCCAGCTGTTTGGACATCCTTAGGATATCCTGGAGATGTCCTAGGATATTATCTGGTTAGCCAAACCGCCGGAAGCAAATGGATATCCATAGGATATCCCAGAGACATCCTTAAATATCCGGTGCTGTGAGGGAAAATCCTCTTTATAATGTACGAATAATATAACTTATCGTTATTCCCTTACCAATTTCTTCTGGATTAACAATGATAAAACTGTTTGAGGAAACGAAATCATTCATAGTGACATTTACTCCTTTCTTATTGCGTTTTATTGCATCATCCGAAAGCAGCCACACTGTAGGTTTAGTATTACTTAAATTTAATCGCTCTTGAGAAATCATAACTAATGGAATGTACCATGTTAATCCATTTTCATAATTTGAATATTTTGAAGGACCCTCTCTGAGATAACGTTTCTAAAAATATTTATTTTCATCTATTTAATATTTGTTCACATATTTGAATTAATATTTATTATAAATATAAAATAACTAAATAAAATAGCAGTGGTAAAAATAAAGTTTTCATTAATACATTTTTTTTTTTTGACTTGCTATGTGTTTTTTAATGAATTACAAACTAAGCATACGATTTATTTTTATTAAAAATCACGAGTTACTCTTGATATCAATGTGAAAATCAAAACGTGAGAAATGAATGTGTGAGTAAAACAATAATGGTCGGTGAAGAAATGTCTTGCGATTTACTTGCGTGATGTTGATAGTTCCGGTGTCGTAATCACGTTTGACCGTGACAAGTGGCAATCTGTCCTGATCAATCCAAGGGTCTGCAACTTTGCTTAGGGTTGTACCCGCCGGAAGATAACCAGTTCTATTTGCCACTTCATTCATTGCCTTATAAAAGTCTGAGTAGAAATAAGTCCTTGGTCCTATATGATGATTCATTGTTGGTATACTAACAATGAAAAATACATTTATTAAAGGCTAATTGGTATTTTTTTTTCATGAAATTACTATTTTTATTAATACAATTTTATTTTATTAAATAAGTAATGAAAGATAGTTTTTAATAATTTTTTTTTTATTAAATCCTTACTTTTCAATGAAACTTCTTATACCAGCCCTGAAATTTTCCATTCCAAGAGTGTAATTAAACATTCGGAATAATAATTCGTCTGCAAACAAAATATTAAATATTTTTGATTCATGAAAGTATATTTGCCTAAGAAAGTTCAACTTTAAAAAATTATAAATAGACTCTAGAGAAGAGTGATAAATACATACATTTGGCACATCTTGAGTCTTTGATAATGCCAAATCCATTGCTACGAACACTTTTACCATATCCGTAATATAGAGAGTATAAAACGGTCATTGGCCACTTTCCTTCCAATTCATCTGGATTAAGCTGATGGCAAAATATTTTAGAATCATTATCATTGTAACATTTAAAAAAAAAATTTATTTTTTCATAATTTCTATTCATTTCTCTTACATCCATTGTTGTCATTGATGCCAAAAAGGAACTAAAAGCTTTGCCCATTAATGCATCAGTTGAACGAACAGGTGTTGTGGATTGTCCTATCCATTGATGTATTATTTCATAAGCCGTGTTCCATATTAATGGACTACTTATGTCACTTTCTCTGTAAAATTTGTAATTTTAGTCTTTAGTTGATATTCAAATTTCATCAGTAATAAATAATAAATACACACTTGAAAAACATTAATCCCCAATTATCTGACGCTTTTGCAGCATCATATTTGGGCATTGCAACCACATCTAGTTTTGTCAAACCTGTTGTACTGTTAAAATAGGTTTGCAAATAGTTGACAATTCTGACAATTTTATCTGGAACTTGTTTTAATGATTCCACATAGCCTTTTCTTCCCCAAACACGAATTTCAAATTTATCTTTAGATATTTGATCCACACTATTCGTGGGAGTTATACTTTCAAAATCAAATATAACAAATGCCAGCTGATTAGTTTGCATTTCTGGTGATTGTGCAAATTGTCTGCATGTTAAATTTGGTTCTCCGGGTCTTCAAATAATAATTTGTTTTTGTAATTATTGCTCGAAAGTCACTAATTTAATATATAATTATTATTCAAATTACTTACACGTCAGTTTCTCTTACTACAGGCATATTGGATAAAGCTGTCATATTTTTTGGATAAATTAAACTAAGTTGATAGGTTGCTTTAAATGTAAATCCATCAAAGGACGGATATACTTTTCGGGCATTATTTCGTTTCATATATGTTGCTAAGAATGTGCTGAAAATTTTATCTCGTTTAATGAAATCATTTGAAAATAAGATTTTTTTTCTTGCAATTATAATTGGTTACCAATCTCGGTTAATCTCTAACAGCATTCGGATATTCAAGATATCATACGGATGTCCTAGGAATAACCGAAAAGTAGGATACCTATAGGATGTCTCATAGACATAGATATCTTGAGGACATCCTGGAGATATCCAAATTTCCAGATACGGATAGGATATTCTGAAATATCCGTTGCTGTTAGGGATAAAATTAAAATATTAAAATAAATTATCTTACTGGCTTTTTCCATCACCGTCAATGTAGTCATTTCTGAAAAGACCTGCAGTATTAGTTGTTGACATATTGCCATAGTAAGTAATATCTATTTCACAATTTGCTCCTGCCATTAAAGTGTCATTGAAGTTAATTGTGTACCATGAAATTTTGGGTCCTTTACCCATTTGCACTACGGATACTGTTGAAAGCTCCTCTCTTTAAAAAGAAAATTTTAAATCTCAACCAACTAGTTTAAGAATCATTTTTAAGGATTTTTAACATGAAATTTAAATATAAATAAATGTAATAAAGAATAAAATCTTACGGAGTTGAATAGGCGTTACTGAATTTTGTAAATTTAACATTGGCGTGTACAATTTCAAGATCACGGCCAACATTAAGAACAATTTTCTCCGTTGGTCTAATCCACGTAACGTTAATTCGTACCCTACCCTTGAATTTTGTTTCATTGATAAAAGGTTGAATTTCTATTTGATAGTGAAGTGGTTTTGTCTCACGAGGAAGTTTATTTTCCACTGGTTCTTCTATATCGTAAATATCAACACTTCGTTTCGATCTGTACCTCTCCTGCTTTAATTTTAAATTACAATTAAATTCCAACTGTTGTTGGTATTATTTATTTTAAACAAATTTTATTATAAAAATTTTAATTTCTCTTTCAAAACAATGAAAAAAAAATTTAGTACTTACCTGGTACAAAGCATTGCTTACAGCAAAGAAGAAAAAAATAGACAGAATAAAGGCTGTCCGCCCCATTATTATTACTTTGTTTGTTACCTAAAATAAAATTCGAATTTATATTTTCAAAACATTGTCCAAGGAGTGAGAAACTTAATCAGAAATTGATTTTTCCAGGGCAAATTTCAAAAAAAAAAAAATTTTTTAACTCAATTGTAATTTAAAGACATGGATAAAATGATTTGAAAAAAATGTGAAGAATTTATAATTTGAATAGAAAATTTATTTTTTGAGAATAGATCTTAAAAATTGAAGGGAGGAATAAGAAAAGCACTATATGTGTGTCCTTGACTTCAATCACGAGTTTTTTTTAAAAAAAAAAACAATATCTCACCTAATAAATAATGAAATATAAAATTCTTCACTGAGTGCAAAAATAAAAAAAAAATCGGCCGCGGTTGAACGTAGTTGTCCGCGAACTGGAGGCTTTAACTTCTTCTTCCTGGATTCGTAGCTCAAATGAAATATCAAGGGTCGAGAAAAAAAAAATAATTTGCCACGTGACATCCGCTCAATGAGAGACAAATCATGGGTTTGAAACGCTTACCCACTTAGAAGTATTGCGATAGCATGAAGCAATGGGTCCTCCATTATTCAATTTCGGACTGCATATGTCACACATATATATGACAAAAGGGGACTAATCGCGATGGCTAACGGAAGTACGTGCGAGATAAAAGCCAACCACGTCAATGGCCAATCCAGGAGTGTCAATGATAGGTGCTAGTAACTAATGGTACCAGTAACGGTACCAGTGGTAAAAAGAAATTATCCTCTGACGTTCATAGGTATATCTTAATTTCTTTGCTCCATTGGCAAATGTAGAATAACAAAAAGTATATAACAAAATTCAAAGAGGGAGGATATTTATTTGACAATAATTATTATGTCAGTGATTGAATGTAGTATCTATTTTTCTGTGATTACACTAGTGGTATACCTACATTTAAATTGTTTCGATGCCATAGTTACAATTTCTCGCTTTTATTTCATCTTATTTTTCGATCAATATAATTTTAAGTGGGTGCATTTTTAGAGCAATTTAATCATTAAAATACAAAGTAGAAATATGATAGGTATTAATTTATTAGTTCGTTTCTTATTTATTAACCTTTTAAAAAGATTGGTTTTTATTTAAAATTTTAGCCTAGCGAATTTCGAAATCTCTTATTCTGAATTTATAAAGTTGGATTTTAAAAATATAAAATATCGGCTCCAATATAGTTGTTTAAAAATTTAGCAGATTCAGGTACATAAAGCTTGGTACGGGTTTTTTTTTTAGATTACAAAAGCCAATTCGTGTTTCAGAAACTGTTTGCAAACTATTTTTAAATCACCAAATTTGCTTTAAATTCTTCATCCAGGTTGTTTTTCTGGTTGATGATTATGAAATATCTGTTGTTCATAATTTAGAATGATCCAAAATGATTTTGTTTTTAAATCATCAGATATTCGCTTAAAAATAAGTCCCCGATTCAACCGAACCCAAGTTCCACCATTTTAAATTTCGTATATATGTTGTTGAATGAATACATATTTTATGCCACTGACCCAGTTCACTCGACATGATTTAGCATTTAATTTCAATGAGTCTGAAGGTTGCACAGACATTGAGACTCGTGGGGTTGGAACTATAGCGGTTAAACATTTATATCACCAAAAAGAAACCGATTTGTTTTGATAGTCACTTAATATGAAAATTTCCGGTTGTCATGCATGCTTAAAAAAAGGGGTCGGATAACTATTTACAATCCGTAATCATTGTTATGTAACGGATAAATTTTTCTCTAGATCAAACTTCCAAAGAAAACCGTTATAGCGTGCAGTAATATTGACTCAACTTTTCATGGCAATATTTTTATTTTGAAAAATACTCTGTAAAATTAATAAATAATATGCATTTCGAAAAATCTTCAATTGTCATTATTTCTTTAAATTAAAACTAAATTATTTTAATATTACTAAAATCATGTGACCGCTGTTGATTAAAAAATCGATGCTTATTCTCATGTAAAATTTTTTTTTTTTTTTTTTTTTTTTTTTTGATAAAAGTTTAAAAGAATGAAGATAACATGAAAAGTGTAAGTGTTCAGGAAGAACAATGCATAGCAAAAAGAATGGGATGTGCTCACGTACATTATGAAAACGACAATTGAATCAAGACTGCCGGTCGTTTTAGAAGTGGGGATATCCTCGACCGGCGATCAGCATCCGCATATACCGGGCTCTGTTGGAAGTACTAATTGCACTCTACCTGTTCAGAACATCGCTACGGTTTTAACAATATCTTCTATTAGTGCACAAAAAAAAAAAAATATTTTTTCCAATTTTCTGTGTTTGTGTGTGTTTTAATGCGAGTAAAATCAACTTTTCTGTCAGTCTCGGATAATTAACTTCTCAAAAATGAGAAGAGGTTCGATCTTCACCTTTGTCGAAGAAGGTCGACGGAACTGTGAGTCGTTGTTTAATTTTTCAATGTCATGAACTCTATTAACTATGTAACACCCATTCATAAAAATTTCAAGACTTTAAAATATTGCAATTGGAAAAAAAAATTGTTTCACTTCTTGAAAATTTTAAATTATTATTTATTAAAATTATTTCATATTTTGTTTTTGGTAAATTTATAATTTAATTGAAATATGATTTCTATTTAATTATAAAAAAATTCTAAATAAAATAATTATTTCTTGAAAAAAAATTTTGAATTTTAATAAAAATTCTTCCTAATATAGTGAATTGTATTGAATCAAAAAACTTTTAATTGAATACAATTTATTTTTCTGGGTGTGAATTCGTAAAGATATATGTTTCATCATTCTGCGAAATGTTTATGCAATTAAACGCATTTATTGACTCACATTTAACAAGCAACTGCCTCTTGTTCCAATTATAAAATGCGGAACTCTTATGCAAAACAAATTATGTTTTAAAAAATAAAAATATTTACGGTTTCCTTTTTAAATGAAAAACAAGAATATATTGGTATATAATGTATATATACAAAACCCATTTTTTTATAGAGCTAAAATCTCTGGATTTTATTTTTTTTAATTGTACACTAGAACATCAATTATTTGAACTAAAAATCATTTTATCCGAAATTATTATACCTTTTTAAATATCAAAATCGAATTAGGTAAAAATAGATATTTCTAAATTGAACTGTAATATTTTCGACCAAATATAAATTTTATACAGATTCCAAACTTAATTACCCATAATTGTGTAGATTTTGCTTTCCTAAAACCATAATAATATAATTTTTTTTATTTAACTATAAAATTGTCTTCTTTTTTAATCCTTAAAAATTGTATTGTTTTTTTAATTATTGTGAAAATACTATCTTATGTTTTAATATTCGAAATATCATTGTCTTTTCTTTAATGTAAATCTTAGTATTTTTTTTTTTATTAAAAACGATATTGTCTTCGTAAATTAGCTATAACTGTTTTTTCATAGTGCGAAAGTAACAAAATTAATAATTAACGACAAATTCCCTTCTATTCTTAAATAAAAAGTAGAACATTAAGTATTTCTAAAAATAATGTCATTAAATCAGTCATTCATGAAATGTATTTTATAATTAAAATTAATTTTTTATTGAACTTCTAAACTTATAATTCAAATTAATTAATTTCATTAATTTTATAAAATGTGCAAGTTTTTTTTAATACGCAATTAATTAAATTTAATGCATTGATTAATAATAATAATAATAATAATTGTTTTGACAAAAGTAAAGTATCATTTTATAAAGTGGAATTACGTTATTTAAATTAATCAAGTCTCGCGGTATTTTCATAATTTATTACGCGTGCGTTATCATGAAACAATGAATAAATTCCAAATTAAATGAATAACTAACAAAGTGAAAATTTTGTTATCATTGAAAATTCTTAGTCTTAGTACTTCGCACGTGCTTTATTACTTGGTTTGTACACCAAGTCGAATGTTATCGTCAGAATAAACGATTATGCGAATGTTAATACGTGGCTGACTCGTGCAAAAAGAACCTTGAGGTTACATATAGTGATAAATAGTGTGATTGTTCAGACTGTAAATTACTTTCAATTTTACCTGGACCATTTAAAATAATTTCTATTTTTGAAAAATTTCACTAAAAAAATTTTTTTTTTTATAGTTTCAATGATAAAAGTATATACAATATAACAATAATTTATGAAATTCTTTTTTCTTCACATTATTATATTTTATCTTTTAGCTTCTCATATGGCACAATTGGAGATTACAAACAATCGAACGGGATGTTCTGTTGATAATATAAAATATAATAGAGAGGGTGGTTGTTTTGTGTCAAACAAGAAATTTGCCATTTGTTTTTTTCTTTTCATTGTTTGTATAAGTGGCGCAGGATTTGTAGGCCATCGTTTTGCTTTTTCGCCAAAACCGAAAGTAAGCATTACTTTTTTTTGAATACATTAAGGACATGTGACTGTTGGATCACGTGATTTGTTCCTTAATTATTCTAAAATTACCCTAACAGCAACGGATATTTCAGAATATCCTATTCGTAACCGGAAATATGGATATCTCTAAGATATCCTCAAGATATCTATGGATATCCTTGAGATATCCTATATATATCCTACTTTCTGGTTATCCCTAAGACATCCTTTTGTTATCCAAAATATCCGGATGCTGTTTAGGCTGATATGAAATCATAATTAAATCTTTTTGAATTAAAATAATTTTCAATAGGTTCATGATCCATTGGATTTATTGGCTCTTGAAGAAAGTGAAGAAAATAATATCTCAGATAGCAAATTTATACTTTCTGGTCTCATTTATCCTACGAGGTATCAAATTATTTTGACACCAATTTTTCTCATGAATACAGTTATCAAAATTAAGGGTCATATTGTCATTGAATTTCGACAAAATAGTGGAAAAAATTTGGATAAATTGATTTTAAATGCACAAAATATAAATCCATTAAGCTATCGATTGACGAGAGTAACGCATTCTAAGAATGAAAAGAAACGAGAACTAGAGGAGGAAAATAATCATCAAATTACTACTTTGAGTGAAGAAGTCACTATTTCCTCGGTGGATGACACTATAACTATTGGTTATACAGATAGTAAGAAAGTTTAATTACTAGTCGTGTATCTTATACACTTATATAGAAAAAAATGTTTAGTCATAAATTATAGTTTTGCAATGATTTTTACACAGTTTTATTACTAATACAATAGTTTCGTTTTTTAAAAATTTAATTTATTTTTTACAAAATTTTTTTATTCAACATTATTTGTAAAATTTGTTTTTTTATTAATATTTTACAAATTAAATTATAATAGAATACTTTTTTAAAAATTTTTTTTAGAAGAAGAAGCTACTTCTTTAGATTATGATAGTACAACTAGTGATGATAATTTATTGCAATTAAATGAAACTGAAAAAACACTTCTAAATGAAAAAGATAATCACAATAGGGACAAAAATGTTGATCTAAATCATGAAACATTGAAGGACATTGGTATTGGTAATTACGAAATCAACGAAGCGAGTAAGGTTCATGTTATTCATTCACTAACACCTATTGAACCAGGCAATTATTCTTTGGAAATTGAATATGAAGTTCTCTTCAATGATAGTGGTCTTTTTGAAACTAATTTTACAGGTGATGATCAAAGAAGGTGAGAAATTAATTTTAAAAAAGGATTTTTAAAAATTATTTAAAATTTATTATTAAGAATATGTTCTTGATTAAAAAAAAATTTAATTTCTATCGTTTCATTTGAATACAATTCATTTGTTTTATGAAAAATATTTTGAAAATGATTTAAAAAGTGTTTGAAAATTGTTATTCGATCTAGTATAATATTTTTTAAAGCTCTTGAATTAACAGCAACACTTTATAGGTTTATATTGATAGCATCGAAAGCGTAATAATACCATTAAATCGTTTAAATGTTCGGAGTCTTTCTTTTCTATTACGGTATACCTTTTCTTAACGATGAAGTACTTAATAATCCAGAAACGTTCTTTCTGGTAGTAACGTTATCGATCTTTAAAGAAGCTTTGTACGGTTAACTTAACGAAGGGTGGCAAAATAAGAAAAAGATAAAGAAAATACTTGAAAAAGCGGTTCTCATCTCATATATATATATGCTGAAAAATTAGTTTTTTTATTTCTTTATTTTTCAATTAGAATTTTCAATTTTTTTTAATAAAATTCCGTTATTAAAAAATTAAAAATTTAATTTTCAACTTATTTATACTTTTGATAAATTTAAATAATATAGAGCAAATGAAATGCAAAATTTTTTATCAATTTTCAAGATGGTTAATGGCAACTCAATTGAAACCTATCAACGCACGTCGACTTTTTCCTGTTTTTGATGACATGAAATTTAAGGCTCGTTTCTCTCTATCTGTGTCACGTCCCAAAGAAATGAGAGTTCTCTCAAATATGCCACTCAAAATCTCGAATGACTCGTAAGTAATCTTCACTTTAAGCAAAAAAATTGCTTCGATATACTTTGTTCGTTTAAATTGAATAGTTCGCTTCAATAAAAAAAAAAAAATAACAGAACGTTAAAACAATTCAGAAAATTTACAAATAAAATTAAACATTTTAAAATTTTGTATAGTGAAAATATAATAAATTTTATTATAGTTCCAATGGACAAGTTATTGATATTTTTGAAGAAACTCCATTAATTTCACCTCACAATTTAGCCTTCATTGAAGGTAATATTCAAACAATTGTAAAAACAAATTACGGCGATGGAGATAATTCATCAACGATAACATTTTGGGGTGATGCATCAAAAAGCTCTCAAATTACATATTTGTCAGATAAAATTGATGTCGTATTGGATAAATTTGTCAATCTGTTCTCCATCAATTATCCTATGAAGAAAATGGACTTGATTGGTCACCCTATGACGCTAGATGGAACAGGAAGTCCGGGATTGATATCAATTAAGTGAGTCCTTCTGGGTTTAAAATTTTCCAGTTCAACTTGTTTACATGCAAAAGCTATATTTCATATATCCATACAGTTAAAAAAAAATGAAAAATAAAAAAAAAAATTTGAGGAACATGTTTTTTCACTTTTATACAAAAAGTCACATAATATGTTATGATGCTTTTAGAGAGCAACTCTTTTACCTTCAGGAAGAGTCATCACCTATGGTGTTAAAAATTCAAGCCGTGAAAAATTTGATTCATCAAGTTGGTAGACAGTGGTTAGGCGGTGTGATCAATACTCAAAACTGGACAGATACTTGGCTACTGGAAGGATCACTCATCTATTTTAGTCACGCATTTCTTAAAGAAGCAAGTGATCATTCAATTTTCAGTTTTAATACATAGTTTTTATTTTAAAGTTATACAAATTTTCTAATAATCCAGAATATATTTTTAAATAATTTAGAATATTTATTGAAAGAATTAGGTCGAAAAATATTTAGTGAAATAAATTTTGTGTTATTAATTTTTGCCTGGTTTTTTTTTTTTTTTTTTTGATGAATTTGATTCAATGAAAAAAGATACATTTGGGTAATATAAAAGTTGTTCTTTTACAGTTAATAGATATATATTTTTACGAGCTTCCTCTTTTAGATAGATCCGGCATTCGACACATCCGGTTCATTTGAATCAGATGTTCAATGGAAAATGATGGATCGTGATGCTTATAGTGTTTCAAGGTCTCTTCAACGTAAGGTACATGCTTCCCGTTTGGATAATTTTGATAATCAACATTACAGCAAGGGTAAACTAATTCTATAATAATGTATATATAAATTTTCTTTAAATAGGAGTTCGAAAAATGTAGTTCTTTAATTAATAAACAAGTCTATTTAATATTAGAATATATTTTTATTTTACAAATAGAAATTTTTAATTAAAAAAATTATTATTTTTTATTATTTTTATTATATTTTACATAATTCAAAGTTTTGCCATTACCTCTTTGAGTAGGAAAACTATTTTTTTTTGCTCGACCAAAAAAATTGCGAACATTTTGAATTATTTAAAATTTCTCTATTATTTTAATATTTTTGATTTTTAATCGTGCATAAATGTAAAATATGAATGTTAAAAATGATCGTAGGTGCATGTCTCATTCGCATGTTGCATGGATTATTAAACGATACCGCCTTTAGGAGCGGATACCAGAAACTTGCTAGCAGGTGGTGGGTATTTTGAAACATTCATTACAACAATTATTATTATTATGGTTTTCTTATAAAATTGTAATTAAATACTGTAAATATTAATAGAGTTGAAAAATAGTAGAAAATATTTTTTTTAAAAAATAAAAATAATAATAATTAAACGACAGTCATTTATTAAAGGATCTATGGAAATGGAAATTTAAAGTCATTTTGGGAGGCAATGTCTGAAGACACAGAAAATCAAACGGAAAATTTGAATCTTATTGATATTATGAATACATGGATCTATCAAAATGGATATCCTGTGGTTTCTGTTAATAGGGATAATGAAACTGGAACCATTATTGTTAATCAGGTTGGTTCCCTCATAATACAAGGATATTCAGAATATATCAGGGATATCATATGGTTATCCATGGATGTCCTTGGGATATCCAAACACTCAAAAATTAAAATATATCCCTAGGATGTCCCAGGGATATCCTATGATTATTCTTAGATGTCCCTAGGATATCCAAAACTCCAAAAAATATCCCTAGGACATCCCAAGGATATCTTATGATTATCCATGGATGTCCCTAGGATATCCGAACCGCCAAAAGACAAAAAAATATCCCTAGGACGTCCCAAGGATATCTTATGATTATCCATGGATGTCCCTAGGATATCCGAACCGCCAAAGGACAAAAGATACCTCTAGAACGTCCCAAGGATATCCTGAATATCCCTATGTTATAAGGCATTGTTTTTTTTTATTAAATTGAACTAGTTTCTTGCAAATTTTATTAGTTTAACAATTTTTAACTTTTTTTTTTGAACAAACGATGGGTATATATTGTATTCAGTGACAAAGTAATTTTACAAACTCGTTTACAAATGTAATTTTAAATGTACAAAGAAGTTTTCTATTACCGGTCTATTATCCAGTTACTGTAATTATACAATTCAGAGAAGAGATAGAAAAAGGCTCCTTTTACGTATTTTCTAATGAAACGGCGCACACTGATTTACATATAGCTTGTTGTTTAAATTTGCATCTCTTGTATGCTTATTCAGGCGGAGTACTGTTAATTGACATTTTATTGAATTCACGTAAAATGAAAATTCATGTAAAATCAATGAAATATAAAAAAAAATTTATTTTTTTGACAACAAAAAAAATATTATATAAACAAATTTGTAATATATTGTTTAAAATAATTAATGTACAATATTGATTGAACAATATATATGATAATGATGACAATTTATTGTTCAAAAAAGATGATTAATTTTTTTATATTATAGGCATGGTTCACATTTGATAATATATCAGAACAAAGTGAAAAATTGTGGTATATTCCACTAACTTTCACTAATTCAAGTGATGACTGGTTATCACCTACTAAACATTTGATGACAAAAAATGAAATTTCATTAAAAAATATTATTGTTGATAATTGGATTGTATTCAATATTAACGGAGAAGGTTAATTAATATTTATTATTATTATTAATTAATAAATAGAATAAATAATTTTGCATTGAAAATTATGATTTTTTTTTTAGGATATTATCGAGTGAATTATGATATTAATAATTGGATGTCTCTTGCTGAGGCTCTTAATGAAAAACCCGAACAGTTTCCTCCGGCGACAAGAGCGTCTCTTATCGATGACGTGCTTAGTCTCGCTCAAGGTGGTCTTACATCTTATAAAATGGCATTTAAACTTATCAATTATATGAGAACAAAAGAAAAACATTATGCACCATGGGCAGCACTTACGAGTCACTTATTAAAATTAAAATTCGCTCTCTATGACACTGACATCTATTCAGATTTTCAGGTAAAAAAAACGATAAAAATGTTGCAAAGATATATGTTCAAATCTATATTTAAATTATAAAATATTCATATTTTACTTATTATATACATCTCTATTGTTATCTCAATGTTTTTTTTCAGATTTTTACACGTCAATTTTTGTCAGTGATTTATAATGAAACAGAATTGACAAATGATGAAGGTTCACAATTAGCAGTAGTTATTAAAAATCTAGCTTGTAATTTCGAGCATCCACAATGTATTGACTGGGCAAGAAAATTATTTTCAATAACAAAAACTTCGGGATTCCAAAGGTTAATATTTTTTTTATTGTCATATTATTCAATTTTTAAATGGTTTATGCCACTATCTGTAAAAGAAATTTTGATTTTCCTTTTGAAAGGAATTTTAATGGAATATTGAAAATTTTTAATTCGTAGATTTTACAATATTCTACCGATCGTGACACATTTACCATTTTTTTTTTTTTTATTCAGAAATAAATTCTTTTGATCGGTAAAAGATATATTTTAAAAATATTGGAATATATTTTATTGAATTTTCAGTCTTCCATTGCATACTCGTGAGATATTTTACTGTACAGTCGCAAGAGTTGGTGGAGAGGATGATTGGCAATACTTCTTGCAAAAAGCAATAAACGCGACAGACAAAGAGGAAAAGAATCGACTTCTGTCCTCACTCGCGTGCTTTCAAGTGCCCTGGATTTTGCAAAAGTGAGCATTCAAATTAAATATTGAAGTTGACTCTCTCTCTCTCTCTTTGCTTCAGAATCAATTATCTTTATTATTTCAAACTCCTATCATGATAATAAAATATTACATTAAATAATAGATTTTATTTAAATTTTTATCTCTTCACTACAGTTATTTATAATTCTTCTTTTTATATAAATATTCAATGTATCGATAAATACAATTTTACAATTTTCTTTTGCATATTTAATATTTTTGCAAAGATCTTATAAATTTTTACTATTAATTATAATTTTTATTTAGCCTATTTAATACTTATTTAAATAATTTATAATAAAATTTTGAAGGGGTTATCTGATATTTTTGAGGATATTATTCCACTTTTTATAATTATTACAGAATTTTGAAAATGACACTAGAGGAAAATTTGTTCAGTGAAGAGGAAAGTCGTCTTATTCTGCACTCTTTCTCTCGAAATCCGGAAGCAGCTTTTGCTGTTCAGAGATTTATAGAAAGAAGTTGGCCGGAAATAACAAATAGGTATAAAAAAAAAAAATCTTACAATAAAAATTGAGACAGAATTTCAATGACTACGTTACATGTGCGACTTGTCTCAATTTTGAAAATATATATTGATTTTCTTTTATTTCTATTTTTATTCTTTTTAATAATATTAATTAATTTACTAGGTACCAAAAGTCCTATTTTATGATGAAGGAATTTATTCTTGCAATGTCGAAATCCTTAATGACAAAGCAGGATTTAGTAATGGTAAATAAAATATAATTAATATCACTAACAGCAATGGATATTTCAGAATATCCTAAGGACAATTTGGATATCTCTAGGATGTCCTCAAGATATCTATGGATATCCTGAGACATCATATGGATACCCTAATTTCCGGTTATCCATAGGACATCCATAGGATATCCTGCATATCCGGATGCTGTTAGGAATTAGACTTAAAATTATTATTTTTTTTTTACAAATATTTATAAACAATTTTTACAGTTCCAGGAATTTAGGGATAATAACATCAAAAGTTTAAAAGCTGTTGGTTATGAAGTAGTTCTTGCTGAAGTGGAATCAAGTTCTTGGGAACAATGGCGAAATAATTCATTGCCAGAGATAGAGAAAATGATTAAATTATTTCTAGTCGCGTAAATAAAATGATTTTTTAATTTATTTAAACATATATTCTTTTAAATTAATTCATTCCGGTAATATTGATTTTTGGAAAATTTACACTGTTACTTTTCTTGTAAAATAGTGAATGGAATTTTCCAACTAGAATTGATTCATTAAAATTTAAAAATTATACAAAATCAATTGATTGCCTTTGTTTAAATTAAAACATTGATTTTACTAGTTAGTACAAGAAAAAGCTATAGTTATACCATATAGTATAATTGTAATATTCATTTATTCGTAATTTTTACAACTATTGTGATTTTAATTAAGTTCATTTAGGCTTAAAAAAAAGAGACAGATACTTAACTGTTATTATTGTTAATATAAAAGTTGTAAAAAAAAAAATTAAAAGATCGTTGCATCTTTAAAAAAAAATAACAAACATGTAAATTTGTTTTGCATATTTACGATAAATATTACCGTTACTTAATTGTTAATTAGTCATCGTCGATTTTTCGCAAATAATAAGTGATGTGTACATATATTTGCATATATTTTATTAACTGTTGTTAGCTATGTTGTAGTTTGTCATTCATTTTATTATTAATATATTAATACATTCAATACTATACTTTGTTAAAAAATTAAATGTAATTTATCCAAATGCTTTTCTTAGTTTCTCAAAATAGATTTTATCTGTTCTACTTCTTTGCGATACATTTGAATTTGATTTCAAATACAGTTACATATTGTTATTATTTTTTTTTCGAAAAAAAATTTTCAAGCAAAATAATGTTCAATTGAAAATCGCAAACTAAAATTATTATTACATAATTGTAATGATCGAAATCGTTTCTCTGGTTAGTATTTCCGCTGTTCACCGTGCGCAAATTATACTTTAAAAAAACAATTTTATATTTCTTGAAGAATAGCGATTTGAACATTAATCTATGTCAAAAGTGTTAGTTTTTATAATAATTAAATTCTTATATAAAGAATAAATAAAAATATTATTATTAATTCTATTTGCATTTAATTTCTCTGAAACAATCAATAATTTCTTTGCACAGAATTAAAATAGAAACAATTTTAGAATATGGATAAAGTAAATATAGGGTTTTTTTTTTTTAATAATAATTAAAAAAAACTAAATATTCTACGACAACAAGTTTTATTTTTCGATTGCTTTTCTCAAGCATAGTTACAAAACCAAGCAACAAGAATCTCGTTCTTTGTTTCACTTATTCTTAAAACAACGATTTTTAATAATACATATTTAACAAATCTTTTACGTCGTATATAATAATATATCTAACGGTCATAACCATTATTTAAATATTAATTAGTTATCGTTAACTTCTCGTTTAATATGTTTTCAGTACTCTAGTTTTATATATATAAGTATATATATAAATATATTTATATATACGTATATATATCTACAACTATTGTTATTCATCAGTAATTTTTCATCACTGATATAACATATTTTTTTTCATATTGTTAACATTTAATATAGATATCAGCGCTTTTCTATATATCTAAAATTGTGTGTAAATTTTCTTACAATCTTTTTTTTTTTTTCTTTTTTTTTTTGTTATCAATCCGGTTTAAATACCTTTACAAATTCGTTCATTAGACCCATCGATCAAAAGTCACTTTGGTTGTGCAGAAAAAATTTTCTTATATTTATTGAACATAATTGTATTTAAAAAAAATCAGATTTTCATTTCTCTTTTCTTTTGTTTTTGACAAATTTTACAAAAAATTATTTTATTAACTGTTTTGAATAAATTAAATGTTTTGTAACCTATTTGTTCACATTAATTTTGTAATTAATAAAATTATTTACTAAAAATTAGTTAATTATTTATTTAAAAAAAAAAAATTCGTCAAAGAAATGTAAATTTGACTCAATTGAGTTATAAACTTTTCTTCTTGTTATTACTTCGATGACTTGATTTATGTCAACATTTTTTTTTTTTTTTTTTACAATATTTACAAATATGATCACTAATTTACAACTATTGTCTAGTTTCTAAATGTCGATTTTTCTTTTAATTTTTATTAAATTTCTCAATGCAAAAACGTCCTGGGACTAACGTGTTTATCAAGTTTGTGATTGAAATCTTGGAATAAAAAGGGAATTAAATTGCCATAAAATACTTTCTATTTAAAAATAGCCAATTTAAGGATATTCCTGGGACATTCTCAGGATATCCATTTACTTGAGGCAGTTTAGATATCCCTAGGATATACTTAGGATATCTGAGGACACCTTCAGGATATCCTAGGGATATCCAAACTGCCGGAAGAAAGTGGATATCTTGAGGATGTTCCAAGGATATCCTTAAATATCCGGTGCTGTGAGGAATTCCGCACAGAAATGATATTTTAATTTTATAATTATATTATTATTTTATAATTTGTCTTTAAAAAATTCTTTCAGTAAAGTTTGAATTTATGAATACTTTATAAAAAAAAAGATCCCCTACCTTTGCAAGATTTCAATTACAGTTTTGTACTATAATTATTTTCTAGTTTTTTCTAAACACGTCACGATTTTGCAAGCGCTTTGTCTTTTTTTTCTACAATTTTTTATTTCAATAGAAAAAATGTGCGTTTTTCACTAGGGCTATTTAAGTAAATTAGCAGCTAAATTATGTTAAGGAATTCGGTATAATTCTATATTTTATTATGATATATAGAATTTATGTGTGGTATAGTTGCATTATAAGTATAGTTTTAAAAAAAAATCTATGATAATTTATAGAATAATTTTATTGCAGGGAAAAAATTAAATAAATTACTTTTAGTATTAGAGGATACAGCTAGGTGATTACAAAACAGTTCGGTAAAATTTGCAATGACCAAATCTTACTAAACTCGGTTCCGTAATCTCCAGTATTCTTGTATCCTTGCATCTCCTGTACAAAAAGTTTTGTTGAATTTAGTTTTGTACATAAAAAACTAATTAATTTGAACAGAATTGTGAATTTAAAATAGAATTTTTTAAATATTGGTTGAGGTACCAAAAATTTTGTTCCAGAAGAAGCAATCAAAATTTTTGCAAAACATTTTTCTCAATGCAGAAGTAGAAAAGTAAAAGTAATTTTTTTTTTAATTATTCTTTTTTGAACGAATTTTAATTTAACTTAGCGGTATGTTATATTTATTATTTACCTTTTTTTTTATTTATTATACATATACACTTAATTCTAATAATATTAATAAGATCCATGCTATCAGTTGTCATCGCAAATGCCAGAAAATCTTTATGATTTGAAGATAAAATAAAAGAAGAGAAATTTTCACTCTCGATTTTGTTAAACTGAAAAAAAAATTTATAAATATTAAAAGAATTACAAAAAGTGTAATTGAACAATAAATTGAAATAAAAAAAAAATCAAGATAAATTTTAATTATTTAAGGACATGTGCGTCCTCCATGAAATCTAATTTATAGATCTTCTGGTAATTGTGATCGACAAATCGTACAAGGCAACAATAAGTGTTTTGTATATATGTGCGACTACTAAAAATAAATAAATTTTTAACGCTGACTGACAGTGACATCGACAACAAACTATGGCATCGAACAACGATATAACGTTTGTTCAAATTGCTACAACTATCAGCTTTAGAATTCGTATGCTTTACTTGTCCTTATCATACTATCTGTTATTATAACAATCCTAGAGCCCCAAACGCTTGTTTTTTTTTTTTATGTTACAAAATAAATAATTGCTCGTGCTGAGCAGTGAGGCAACCTTTCTCTGGTTTAGTTACCCTTTTTTATGGTATTTTTTTTCTAACATTTAAATGTGCGTGGAAGTCGAGTTATAATGCATTTTATTTTTTTTTTCTTAATATGTTCAAAATTGCCAAATTGGAAGATTCACGAAAAAATATGTGAATTTTACAGAACTGTTCTTTAAACTAAAGGATACATTGGTATATCATCCTCAAGTATACAGAACGTACTATTGAATTCACTTTTTTTTCGTGTAAAAACCACAAAAATGTTTTATCGGGATTTTTAATTTGTACATGTTTTCTATAAAAATTTATAAATTCTTTTTAAGATTTATATATCGTCGAAAAATGGCCAATTTTTTTTTTTCTTACATAATGGCGAGTTTTTGCTTTGAAATAAATGGAACAAAAATATTTAATGATCACTAAGAATATAAGACTTGTTTCCAAAGTTAAAAAGTAATAAAAAAAAATTCACTGATATTTTTTTTCGATTAGGAATATTTTTTTTACAAATATCATAGAACTTCAGAAACATAAAGAGACACTTATCGTGAAACTCTACTGTAAAAATATGTAAAATATATTTTATTTCTACTTTACATTTGTTAAAATTTTTTTCTTTTCTATTTACTATTTAACCATCAAGTTTCTTTTTTTTTTGTAAAAAATGGACAATAATCAAACATATACAATATTGTTTCCCTTTTTCATTTAAAATATTTTTAAATATAGAAAATTAATGAATAATCATGAAAATAATTTCATTTTCCACAAATTCTAAATTAATATATATATATTTTAATTCTAACATTTGCTGATTTTAATCAGAATAAATATAACTATACATTTATATATTAAATATTATACTGCATAATGTAGTAATATGTATAATATTATTATTATTATGTCATTCGTGGTTATATAATATATTATCATATAACTTAATATAAAATTATGTCATGAAATTTACCTGGTCCATTATAATTAATTACATATTAACTTATATATAAAGATATTTAATAAAAGAAGAATAAATTTGTTAAAAATTAATTGCCGCTGCATTATACAATTAATAATTATATATTTTAACAACATACATACGTTATATTATAAATATATGTTTCAAATTCTATTTAATTTGGATTATAACAATTAAAACGTACGTTATACATTTTTTTTTGTACAATGCAATACGTGAAAAAAAAAATTTTTGAAACTAATAACAGTAGTATTTTTTCTTAAAAATATGAAAACTAATAAACTATGATATTAGGAAAATAAAATAGATATAATTATAATATTTATAATACAATCATACAATACACTTGCAATAGAAAATATTTATTTATGACAATAATTTCTTATTTTTTTTTTTGACTCAAAAATTGATAAAATAAATTTTAATTGATAATTATTTGTGGTGGAAAAATTCTTTTCTCTGTAAACAAAAACTCTGAAAATTTATTTAGCCACATGATAAATAATTTTACTAAAAAATGAAAAAATAATTAGAATTTTTCTCCTCGATTTTGAATAATTATATGACAATATATTATAAAAATTTATAACTATTGCAGGCATAAGGAATGAATATATTAGCAAATATTCGTTTGTGATTTATGTAATGTACTTTGGATTTAATTGGTTCGAATATAAAAATTTTTTTTCTTCTTCAGTTATTTATAAATACTTTTCCCTGTAGACAATTTTTTTTTTGTATATAGTAATTCCATTGTTTAAAGTGTAATAACGAACTCTCGGACGATGAGTTTTGTTTGTCAATTTATGAGTTAATTACACATGTGGCTCAAATTATTTGAGTTCTATTATGATACAGAATATAGAATCGTATTTAATTGTTAAGTTATAGCAGTTAAGTGTCGTTTCTTTGTTATGACTTACTTGAGCACATACTATATTTTTGGGGGGGTAAGTAAATACTCTGAAATTACAGAAATTAAACTTTTGACATTCATTTTTTATGAGCTCAGTAAAGAATACTTTATTTTGAAAGGTTAAATAAAATTATATTATTGTATTCTTAATATTTCGTGAATTTATGTCTTAAAAACAGTTTATAATTTATTTTATAAAACATAATGTCTGTTATTTTATATTTTTAAAAAATTATTATTATTAACAATCATTAAAATAAAATTCAAATTAGATAAATTATTTCTTTGGCACCTATGCATATAAATATTTGTTAAAATATTTATTTGACAATTAAAAATAATAAATCTAAAAATTAATTTGATATTAATAGAAATAATTTTTCTTGTATTAAATAATACGTTATTGATAGAAAACTGAAAAAATTTTTTAAAATAAAAATAATTTGAAAAATCAATTTTTGAAATTCGTTTCTTCTTCTTTAATTGATATATATAAAAAATTCATGTCGCTTTAGGGGACTCGCTTTTCAATGTATAGTAAAAAACGATAATTATTATTTCATTTATAGAAAAATTCATATTTAATCTTAATTGTAATAACAATATTAAATCTTACTTTATAGTCCCACTTTACTCAACAGTGATGACTGATGATGCTTTAAAAACTAGATCCCGCTAAGGCAAACAATTGTCCTTACATATTATAGTAATTATTTGACAAGCATATAATATGATCCATTTTTTTTATATGTACGAAACGCGTGACTATTTTTCGAGGGCCTTACATAAAAAACGTATAAAAACCACATTTCAATTCCTGTGAATGTAATTTTAACGCAGTATTGATTTTCACCTGGACGAATATCTCTTTTTTTTTTTTTAAATTTCAATTAGTTGACATTTTTACTGTAATTTTAATCAGTGACTGGCTTCCTGTTTAAAAATTATAATTTTAATTAATTATAGTTTAATTAGCGAATATTAATTAAAAATATTATATGTTAATTTTAAAGCAAAAAATCAGTCACTAATTCGTCTTAATTGACTTTTCGATTAATTTAAATTGTTCATAATTTGAATTTGTGAAAATTTTTTACTAATTTATTAGAATTTTGAATGAATTCTAATTAGTCAGTTTTAACAAATTCAAATTAGCTTCAATTGATTCTGTGAAGATAAAATTGTAACTAATCTCAATTTAGAGTGTTTTTAATTGGCTGTGTTTAGAAGGAACAATTTAAATCTGAATTAATGAAAAGTTAGTTACTAATGAAAAAATTACTGAAAATTTTCTACTAATTATTATTATAATAAATATATTTTAGTTTTGTAAATAAATTATTAATTTTACTGTTTAGTTTTTAATATCCTTAAGTTAAAAAATGACTGACTTTTTAGTAGTAAAATTTTTAGTAATTCCAATATTAATGACTCACTTTTGATAAATTCATATTTTGAGAAAAGTCATTATGGAAAAATTTTAATGTCTTAAACTTCTGAACGTTTCATTTCTTAAGTTTATGATTTTCAAAATTTTAATCATTTGAAAAAATTAAATCAAGTTTATCATTGCGAAGTATTAATATTTTAGGCGAGTCCTGCAACCGATTATTTTAATAAGTCTAAATAAAAATAATAAACGGACAGTATTAATCAAAATTTGTTAACATTTTTTTTTTTTTTTATTTTATTTAATTCCTTATTCTATGGTGCAGGGCTCGAGCGCAGACTATTGCTGTGGAGGACATCTGACGACTGTTGTTGTTGCAAATTCGCTAAATTTCTTATCAATAGGAACTCTATCATCATAGAGAGTTGGAGCTTGTAAGATGATACCTGCAGTTCCAACTAAAACTGCTAATGTGAAGATCCACAGAAATAGCCTGTCAAGGACCATTGCTACATATTTCCAATCTTCTTTTACCTGAGAAAATAAACGTTGTAGAAATTAAATACTAATTTTTTTCTTATCTGTCCTCATGGGAATAATAAAAAAAATTTACTTTCTAAACTGTTTGTTATATTATTTGACGAAGGGAAAAATTTATTATATTACAATATCAATCAATTGAGGTCAAATAGATTTGTGAAACAATTTTTCCTTTTGTTCCAATGAACAAATAAATAAAATTTTTTAAACTTCAGATCAACACAAGCCAAAGGCTCGTAAACTGCTCTGCAGAACATCGTTTTCTACTTCAGTGCAGCGTATTCGATATGCCATCAAAATACATTGATTCTATTTCGTTAGGTTTGAATTATACTTTAATTTTTATAGAAATACGTTATACAGACTTAAGATTTATAATCTGTTAATTGTAGGATATTGAGAATGATATTACATTGGATTAACTATTTAGCTTAACTGATTTTAATGAGGTTCTATCCACAAAATATTAATCATGAATATATACCTTAAGGGGTTTCATTTTACGGTCGTTATTGACCATAGCTCGTTACGTTGTCTGCATAACTTACACAATCAGATCGAACGTCTATAGCACATATTGAGAATCCGCCAGTTTTGTAGAATTTTTTTTTTTGGAAGCTTTTTTTGAACAGATTTTTTTTACCAAATTTCAAAGGGTTTAAATATTCTAAACCGTTATTCTTTACAGAAGGTATAAAGGGTTATTCAATATTGATTAGAGAAATGTATCAAATATCCTAGAATCAGGGTTGAAGGATATTACGACCTTGTATCGATCAAGGCGTAAATACATTCAATTCTTCATCAAGGTGGCTTGGAATAAAATTTTTGAATAGGTACACTATTTACCTTTGTAGAGTCCTCTAGCATTTTTGTATGTTCTGCTATAAATCTAACACAAATGCAAGATCTATGAATTTCCGGTGGACATCTGGAATGTGAAAATGTGGATGCATTTCGTAGAACAGGATTTTTAAACTCCTCAACTGGTTCTGCAGCAATTGAGAGATCTTCACATTCTGCACGCAGTGGAAGTGGTGGCAAAGGAGGTCCATGAATCTGACAACTTCCTCCAAATCGAGCACCATCAGTAAGGCTATAATTATAAACAATTGTAAAAGAATTTTCATTACTTTTTCACGAACATCAAAAATATCAAAACAAAAATTGTATCAAATTTTTAGAAGATGAAATTTAAAAACGAAGTTCGAAAATAACCATAATTTTTTAATTATGAAAAGGGGTAGAATTTTCCACACGTACATAAAATGTTTGCCCTAATCGTATTCTCGATTTGAAAATGTGAATAAAATTGATCAAGAAAAAAAAAAGTTATCACAATAAGTGGAGATTCATCACCTTGAGGAAGACAAATCTTCTTTTGAGACAGGACGACTGTGAAATCTTCCAGGCGTAAGATGCTCATCACTTTCTTCATGAGATCCAGGATGGTAAGGATAGTAGCAGGTCTTTTCCTTTCCTCTCACGGTTCTCATAAGAACTCGGCCCGACGAATAACTGCAAATAGAAGCAGCAAAATTAAAATCTACGCCGCCGCATGGGGATGTCGTGTAATTAACTTTTCACAAAATTACATAAAATTGAATTTATTATCATGCTGCGATCATATCCAACAATGCAGATTACTTTTTCCGACTTGGTGCAAAATTTTACAACTTTCTAATTAAATTCATAATCTAGTTCTAGTTATTAACCTTATCTAATAGTGACTTTAGAAAATATATATAATATTTCTTTTGCGAGCGTATTAGAACAATAAATAACAAATTTTTATTATATTTTCTATTTCCATAGGCATAAAATTAATTCCCTTAGCATCAATTTGAGGAACTTTTATAGAGTCCAGGGGACACTTTTTTTAACTAATATTTTTAATATAAAAAAGGAGTTAAATTTTAACTCCCACCGGACTCAATAAAAGTCCCTGCTTTTTGGAGTTAATCTGTTAACTCAATTTTGTAGTTGACTCTAAAAATTTTACTCCCCAGTTGCCTTTAACTCCACCAATTTTTTTTACAGTGTATATTAATAACAAGAAGAAAGGAAATTAAAAATGAAAAATTATTCTAAAAATTTCAGGCTTCTTGGTTAGAGTGGCATTAGTATTAAGTTTTTTTTTTTTAATGCCGCTGTGTACGTATTTTTAAAAGTAGGTCATATGCTCCGCAAGAGATTTTTTTCTTCTTGTAGGTTTCTTGCCTTGTGACATAAAACCACGTTGTTGAGAACGTTTTTTTTTTCTACAACTGAAAGGAACTACTAGATTGGAGAGTTTCCAAATAATAAAAAGCTATATAGTGTCGGAATAGCTTGGATTATATGTATATATAAAGTGCAAAGAAAGAAGACTGAATCTTATCAATTTCCGCAAAAAATTCTCTATCCCACAATGCATTCAAGGTGCCTATTCAATTTACCATCAAAAGCTTCTTTTTTTTTATTTTGAAGATTATTTTAAGGTTGTATTAACATTTGCTACTATGTATTTATTTTTTACAATTTAGAATTTTTTTTTTTAATTCTTACCGATTTGTATCGAATTTGTATTGAGGCCTTCGCATCACTAATAGCCGGGGCAATATGTGAATAAATACTCTTTTTACCCATGGTGCCATTTTATGAGTTTGTGGCGAGCGAAAATGAACGTTAAGTACCACTACGGTGACGCATATGCTGAAACATAAATTGAAAGAATTTTTATAAAAATATGTTTATATTATTAAATTACTTTTTTGAACTATAAATATTAATTTCTCAATATTTTTCAATTATGAAATAAAAATGAAATTTTTCATAAATTGAAAAATATTTCAGGCATGTTTAAATATTTAAAATACATGGAGCTTATAAGGAAATTTGATAAATTTACAAGAGGTGGCAGAAGGTGCGCATGTTATATATGTTTCAGGTACATGCTTGAAAATTTAGCTTTCACCCCGAAACGTGTGCTCCATTTTATATATATATATATATATATATATATATATATATATATATGATATTACGGTGCCTCATAAGTTCTTTGAAATCTCGTCGTAGATTCTTTTGTGAAAGCACCATATCAGATCGAAATTCTTTTGAGAAAAAAAAAATTCCCATTCCTCCTTCAGGCAAATAGAGGGGATCTTTGAATATCTTAAGAATTCCGTCCAGAGCTATTAGCTCCTTTTCAAGTGGTAGTAATAATTCATCATTCATGAAATAGTGCGAACTATACACTGTGTAAAATAATAATCGCTCTCATTTTTTTTTAGTTTACGATTTTTTTTTCTTTAATATTATTCTTTTATTATTTTCTTTGGAAGAGATAGATTACTAATTGCTTTTTATTATTTGGTCGTTTTGAAACCACACGAATGAGAATCATGAAGCCCTTTCTATATTGCAAAGAGAGACGTTGATAATGGAGGCTGATAATCCTGCAGACGTAAACGTTCCTCTTAAGTATGTAATAAAAAAAACCGCAGCTTCCAAATTCATTAAATCTTTAAATTTTACACGGTCTATTGCAATTACAAAATTCGACGAAATGACCATTTTTGTAGTCACAAAAGTAGTTTCACTTCCACTATCACTGATTAGAAATTACACGTGCAGAAATTTTTGAAAGGGCCCTGGCAGGGCCCACGTCAGGAAGCTCCAAATTCGCACGAAACAGGGAATCGGGACCACAGAAAGAGCTCTCTTTCGATTAAAACCGGGGTCCGAACATGGGCCTGGTTAGGCCCCAGTTATCCCTATTTCAGCCAGATCAGGGCCAGGTTGGCGAATTTCTGCACGGATAGTGAATAAGTAAATAATTTTTTGAAACGTGACTAAAATAAAAGGAATTCAGTTATTGTATATATCTGTTTCTATCAATTACTTTTAATTGAGTTTGCAGCTACATTTCTTTTAAATTTCATCTCGCGCGGGAGAGAAAAATGCGACTATCGAGTTTGATCGTTAATCGTCCTTCTCCCGGAAAATTTCTATTCTTTGCTCTTAACCTCCATAGACATTGGAAACTCTCCAAGAGAGCGAGTTTCACCAAAGCACAGTCATTTTTCTTTCCTCAGACTTTCTGCACTCGGTGATACATTTCTCGATGAAGTCGCACGTGAACTTATCGTAAAGTTTCTCCACAATTTTTGTATTTTTCCAAAAAAAGTATTGTATGAGTTTCTAGAAATTTTCCACAATATAAATAAATCAGTACTTTTCTAAAGCAAAAGAACAAAAAATTTTTAGTTTTGAAATTGATATTGCCTGCGTTATATGCGGTAAATGACATTTTATATATCTCTAATGGAAATAAAAATTTCAATTTGAAAATAACAATTTGAAAATAAAAATCCGAAATAAATTTCTATTTATTATTATTGCTTAAATATTTTTAAATTTAAAAAATAATATCTTTTTATCTAATTTATATTGTTTTACAAATATAGTCAATACTCTAATTGAGTAGTCCAGTGTTTCGTTCCAACGCTTCGGTAAAATCAATATTCACGAAACTACTGCAATTACAAGACTAGAAAATAATTATTTTCTATAAAATTAAATTATATTTCATTCAAACTATCTATAGGTATGAAATATATATATTCTTTAAATAAGTAAGGCGCAAAAATTAAAATTTGCATTAACAATTTATCTTAATTTCCCTTACAATTAAATTTTATTTTTTATATACTAAAGAAGAGTGACTTTTGCGAGCAAAAATCGTCCAATGACTCTTGAGACTGACCACCCATGTCTTGTTTTCAGTCACATGAATCCCAATCACTTTTCTTATACCCACTTTTCTTACTCTAAGCACGTAGAAAGAGAGAGAAAGAGAGTCCCTAAAAAATCTACGTGACCGTTCCGGCAATAAATCTCAACTTTTTGTTTGTTCTTCTCGAAAGCTCTTTTTCAAACTTTTGAATTCGACTAAAGAAGATCAATTGTCATTTTGTTTCAAGGTATTTTATTATTTCAATAAGAAAACATGATGATGGTTTCGAATAATTAAATTATCATTGAAGAATCTGTCTTAGAAAATATTTGTTTCCTAATTTAAAAAACACATTTCAAAATGTTGAATTAATAAAAATTCATGTTCTCGATTTCAAAATTAAGTTTTATTTTCTTTGTTCAAAAAAAAAAAATTTTGTAAAATGATATTTTTTAAGAGAAATACAAAAGCAGATATCTCGTTATCTTGAGAGCACCATCATTCTTTCTGCAGATTCATTAAAACTCTTTCTTCTTAATATTTAAAAGATAGAACCCAAAGTGTGACAAAATTTCTAGAAACTTTTTAATGAAAAGAGTTTTGCTTCTTTGCTATTTCACTATTGAGAATTAAATCTTTATCTATATTTTAAAAATTTTCTAATTTGACTAGAATTTTGGAAAATTGAAAAGATTACTTACTAAAATTATACCATAGTACATTGTTATCAATTGATAATTTAAAAAAAAATTAAAAGATATAAGAAGACTAATAATGAAGAATGATAATTAATACGTAATTAAAGTTTCAGTTTAGAAATTAAGAGTTAATTACAAAGTTCATTAGCGACCACTTTTGTGACACTAAAATTTGTAGAAAATTTTTTTCAGTCATTTAAAAAGTTGGGTATTTAAAAGACATGATAACCGTTATAATTAATAAATTTTAAATATTTAATCAAAAACATACAATACTGATGGAAAAATTAAAAAATAATTGAAAGATTTCTAATTAAATGATAGAAAAGGATTAGTAGATTTTGCAATCAAAAGTTATGTTTTATTCTCCAAATGAAAATGTGTCAGGAAATAATGTAAATGTTCGAATTGTCAAACAAGTATCATTGATTTGTAAAATCAGTTTCGTTTAAGGTATTCATTTGTTATGTTTTATTTCCAATGATTGGCAAATCCGTGAGATGTTAAAAACGAGATTTTTTAAAATTGAATAATTTTATTTTGAGCATCTTTGATCATTAAAAATTTCAAATTATAATTCAAGCATAAAATTAATTAATTAACAATAATGATTTCCAAAGTAAAAAATTAATCTTCTTGGGAAAACTTTAAAATTTTAAATAACTACAAAACTAAGAAAAATATCTTAGTAAATTCGTCGATGTAAATTATAAACGAATTCATTTAATAGATGAAGAAAAAGCATTCTGGTCAACGTCTAATTGTTTCCTATCTAGACAAAATTGGTGTGGGTAACCTAACTAGCACCTCATCAACGGTTTACCTTAAATGAGAAGTCGTGCAATATTCATTCTAATTAATTTTACATAGAAAAAAGTTCCATTAATTTTAAAAAAAACATGAATTGTATTAAAAAATAAAAAAAAATAGACAAAATACTAAAAATTTGATATTAAAACAAATATTTTATAAACAAAAGTATATTAAATCATAAAGAAATATGTTCGTTTATATTAATATATGTCATAGCGATAAGTTAATTATACAGTTATGAAGCGATTTCAATTAAACATAATAAATATAAATGTCGAATTCATTTGACATGCATTCACATCTGTTTATTTGATAATAAGAGGAGCAGATTATTTGACTATTATTGTTGAAATCCTTTGGCATGGAATTCCACTTGTACTGTAAATTTTACTTGTCATGAGATTTAGTTTGTATCCGCGGGCTGTTGGATAATTAATATATATATATAATCATTGTTGTATGAATTAGTAACAAATTTATGTAATTATACAAGATAAATTACTGGATACCATTTTAATAAATTATATACATACATATTTTATGCTTAAATAATCAACAATTTTTTTTTTAAATTTCAATTGTCAGATGTAAATTAAATTAAATTTGTGGTATTATGAATATTAATACATATGACAAAATGTAAATATTTTGTTTCACAACCAGATTTTCATACAAAAATATCATTTTTTTCGAAAATCGGTGATTTTACTTTAAAGTTAGTTATTAAAAAAAATAAAAGAAACAGTATTTAAAAACATATTTCTTTTTAAAAAGCAATTTAAAAGTTCAATTACCTTTTATAGACTGATTCTACTTTGGTTTACTTGATTATTGATTTATTCGTGAATACTATTTTCTAGAGTGGTGTATTGAACATCATGGAAAGAATGGTTAGTGGTATTTCAAATGATTTGAAATTTAAATTGTGCTCAACTATTGCAAATGCTTCAGTTCCAACTTGTATTTGCAGAATACTGGATGCTGCTGTCATTGAAAGAATCGGAAAAGAGAGAATAATAATTGTGTTAATTAGTCAACGGAGTTTCTCTTAAATTCTAAAATAAACTTTTAAACTTTCCATCGACTAAAGAAACATATATTTAACAATTTCTCAAATTATTATTCTATTCAAATTTTAGTTAATTTAGTCGAAAATTTCATTCTCAATTTTTTTTTTCTTTTTTTTTTGTGGTCACATTTGAAACCATTCAACTTCCGGTTTCTGAAAGTCGTTTTCGAAAAGTTCAAGTTTCTTCTTTTAGTATATAGAATACAAGAAAGAGTTCCGGCCTGCACTGTGACGGCTTCCATTCACCAGGGATTTCTCGTAAAGTCTTTACTTTACAGCTTAAACATTTTTGCTTAGTTTTCTCCTTCGTATTCCAACAGTTATGACGGGAGACTCTTTTTTATGCTTTTTTCATGAGAAAATTTTTAATTAAGTTTCAAGTAGATATTTTGGTGATATTTTAGATATTTATTGTTGAAAAAGTTCTGTTATTAAAATTTTTTTACTACACATTAAATTTTAACTGGAAATAATTTCAGTTCATGAAATTTCTAGTTTAATAATAAAATTAAAGAAATAAATAAAAAGTAAACAATTCTTTACTAAACGAAATAATAGTTAGTTTAGTGTTATAAATCGGTATAAATAAATTTTTGGAAAAATGTGACATTTTTAGAAAATTTCTAAACATATTGTAACACAAATTTTAAAAAGGTTGAAAAAACGCTGACCTATTTTTAAATTTTATACAATCTGAGATTAAGATTAAGCTTTTTAAAACTTCAAGATTTTTAATTTGTGTTACTTACAAGTTTTAGTTTTTTTTTTTTCAACTTTAATATACCTGAACATTTGCTTTTTAAAATTAAATAATTTTGAATTTTCTTAAATTTATATTCCTGTTTATAACTTCTGTAAAAGAAAAAAGTTTTAATATCAAACTAGTAGTTAGGAATAGGTAATTATGTAAATACAAACTTTAGTTTATAATGTTTAAGTTAATTTTCGAGATTCTATATTATTTACACTTAACAATTTATGGTTGCAATTCATAACTATATAATAAGTTAAATATATATATATTTTAGGACAATAAAATTACATTTTTTTTGAAATTACTAAATATATTATTATTTCAATTATATACTATACTATATATAGGAATTTTTCACTCTTGTATTTTATCATAACTCAAGAGTTCCATTAGGAAAACTCTATAAAGTTTTCACATGAATTCCCCAAGGTAACACTGTAACGTTCTATAAAGTTTCGACATACTTAGGCACTTTGAATCTATTACATGAACATTTAAACATTTTGAATGTTACATTGATAGAAATAGAAAGATGAATTTTTAACAATGGAAGTGAGTGGAAGGTGCTGGGTTTACATTTATTGTTTTGTTGAATTCTGAAAATTAAATAGCAAAACATTTTATTTATTATAAACATTATTTAATAATATTAAAAAAAAGAAAAATTTCTTTGAAAAAGATTTAATCTCAAGCGATTTGTTGGTTGGAATTGGAATTTGCGATAAAAGCATTGTAAAGAAGGTCGTAAAAAATATGGATGCCTCGGGATAAAAGGATAAGGCTTTATGTTACTTGCGATCCGTAGGTTAAACGTTAATGATGCATTCACCAAGCGACAATGTCTTTTACTCATCAATTCTTAGAATATTTTTGTTCAAATGAAACATCAATTGAATGAAAACTGGAAAATTTACAATCTTGATTAATTGTAAATTCAATGAAATATACAGGTAAATTTGATTAAATTGAATTTTTAAAAATACAAATTTTGGAATTTAAATTTTGAAATTTACAGTTCATATTCGTAATTATCTATTCTATGGAGTATAGAAAAAAATCGAATTGAATGGAATTAATTCAGGCTTCAAAGGGTTATAATAGAAAATTAATTAAATTTAATTTATATGAAAATTAATTATTAAACTTTTAAAAATCATTTCGAATGAGAATTAATAATGAATATGCATAAATTCAACACAATTGAATTTTACAGTCAAGCTCTGACCTCATATTTTCAAATATAGAATTTCGAAAATCAATTTTGCATGGCAATATTTTGTATAGTTATTGGATGCACCAATTGCTCATATTACTGTCTTCACCGCGTTGTCAGTGAATCGAAATAATGTAATTCAAAAATTAATGAATTATATAGTGTAATGCAATATAGAAGAGTGATATCGCAATCAAGCTACGTTCAAAATGGGATTCTACTCTCGAAGGAGAAGCAGCAGCAGCAGCTAACGGTCTAGAGGTAGGTAAGCGGAAGTTGGTGTCTTGTGGAACCATCTCCTGCCTCCGCTCACTGGAATTTCCAATCTAATCGTCTCGCGTTAGGAAACCATCGTATTTAAGGCAGCTTTCACATTAAAGCAAGAGCCTACAATTCAGTAATTTTTATTCTCAAAGATATTATTAACATGCATTTGCATTTTTTTTAGCTACATTCTTTAAAACTAATTTTTGAATTAAAAAAAATCAGGAATAATTTGTAGGTAAAATTATATAAATTTTAGATTTTTGAATTATAAACTAGTTTATAGTCCAGTTTTCAAATCTCAAAAGTTGCTAATAGACTTCGTTTACTATCCTCAATTTATTTCTCCTCCTTTTTTTTTTTTTTTAGTATTTTACCTACTTTTCTTCTCATTCCAAATTTTAACTCTTCTCTCTCAAGAGACTTTTTACTCTCTCCATTTATTATTCCCCCTCCTTTTTCATAATGTCTTCTCTTTTAAACTTTTAAATCTTGTTCCCTCATTTTTTTTCCAATTGCAAACTTGTTACTTGGGAGTTTATGAGATTGCTGATTACAAATCCTATGTCAGATTTGTAATCAACTAACTTGAAAACAAAATTTTAAGTGAAACGAATTAATTTCGAAAAATTCTTCCGCCATTTTGTATTTTGAAAATTTAAATCGAATTTCAAACGAATCCAATCAATTCTCAAAAATTCTTCCGCCATATTGGATTCGCCATTTTGATTTTTGAAAATTTGATATCAGATTACAATTAGAATTATTGTTCTTTCTGAATTTTTAACTTTTCCTTATTTCGACTTTTTAATTATTCGCTGTTAATTGGACCAGTATACGAAAAGATTGTGAGATGATTTTATTCAGTGAGGATTTTTGATGGTGTTTGTCCTCGCCTCCCTCTCTCTCTCTCTCTCTGCGGTTCATGATTTGTGGTCATAGAGTGCTGGGCTGGTTCTTTTTCGAAAAGATAATTTTCATTCCCGGGTTAATTAATTATTTTCTTTTTGTTATTTTTCAGCAAAATAACCTGACGTCGTGGTTTTCATTAATGTAATTAAATTCAAAGTGTATAGATAACGAATTGTTAAATGTATTACAGTGAAAAAAAATTTTGATTAAAAAATAAATAAAATAAATGTCAAAAATAAACTCTGAAATAAAAGAATACTTTATATACGATATATAATAAATAAACACGTACTGACATATCTTGTAAAAAGAAATTCTATTTTTCTCTTTAGTATAAGCTGTCTGTGATGGAAAAATCTTGCTACATTTGTGAAAATAAATAAAAGAATAATAGTATGTTTATAAAAATATTCCATTTAAATTCAGGTTACGTTTGACCATAATGGACGATTCTGCTTAACGACTTCATTTTCTCATGGCAGTGTAGATGTATATTACTTGGTTCAGGCACAGTAAATGCCTTCAATAAAAGCAGGATCATCACGTTAGTTTGACGTGTAATGATCCTTATTTCCACAATTCTGTTTCTAGTTATATGTATATATGTATATACCTGCGGTAAGTATGCTTGCAAGCTTCCAGTAACGTAAAAGTTTAGTCACATCAGGTTCATAGTAGAAGGTAACGGTCGCTTTCGGCGTTTCGGCACGTAATATTGCAAAGCCGGATTACTCTTCCTACCATCATCAAAACTTCCGTTTTTATTACACAGCAGCTCCTAGTCATAACTTTTATATCTTGATTTCGTTAACTAAAAACAGTAATTATATTTCTTATGATTCCAGACCAACTATAATTTTCATATTTCCAAAATTATTGATTTTTTATTGTTCAATTTCAAAAAAAATAAAAATAAAATTCAATTATTTTTTCCACAGATAGAAAATAAATAATTTCTGTTTTAACGGATTTCTCTCATTTTAATGCAACTTTTTCTTTTGAACATATAGCAGGTTACAAAAGCTCTTTTTTTGAGACGGTATTACTATAATACCAAGTTGAAAAGGACGCATTTATGATAGCAGAAGAGAAATTTTTTTTTTAAATACGAGATTACTTTTCTCTTTGAAATACTCTTTATATTAGATCAACTGATATTGTAAAAATGTTTTTTTTTTTTTAGTTGCGTATATCGTCACGGGACAATCCTGAACAGTTTTAGTTTTGACGATATATGCATCAATGACGCTCAAGGGGATAATATATCATAACGCGAAATATGATTTTTAATAAATAAAAAACAACAAAATTTTTTTGATTTATTATTAAAAAGTTGTTTTTTTTTCATACAAAGAATATTTTATTTCATCAATTCCTAGTTTTTGAAATACTATTGTTTTTCTAGAATTATTATAGTATATTTGCATAAATATTCAAGATTTTTGACATGAGAAAATCCCTGCATACAATTTTAAGAAGATTTTTCATTACGAATGTAAAACCATTTTAGTTTTTTTTTTTTTTTTCTTTTTTTTTTATTAAAGTTTGGGGATTATTGTGACGACTTTCATTTAGTTTGTAAACGCAGGGATATGCTGGATTGGAATTCGTTAGTGAAAATCTGGGTCGACCGGTCGTCGACATTCCGGGACATTAATTTCAGAAGTGTTTCCATTCACACCCCGTACAAGTTCATTGGCCCGTAAGGGCTCTTTTCAGAGCGCACGCCCATATCTTCTGAGAAGTAAAAGCTCTTTCAAATTGCAACGAGGTCTGTCTTTATTATTAATGAACACATTCGCCTTCTACTATAGTCAATGTTTAACTATAACAACCTACATGAGATACGATACTTTGCATAACACAAAAAAAATATTTTTCAACACAATATTTTCAAATTCTTTGAGATGTTTTATGGGGCAAAAGGTTCTAAACAACTAGGAAAATTTCTTTTATTCATAGTCATGAGAAATGCTTCTTTGTAGATTTTCATGTTCAGGGTTGCTACGCTTTTTGGAAACTTCGAAAACCGAAAAAAATCAGGGAATTTTATTTAGTATGAAAAAGTTCAGAAACCAAAATGATTATCAAATTATTTTGCAGGCATTTTTGGAATTAGATGATGGATTTTGCAAAAATAGGTCACGGTTTTCGTGAAATTGGATCACGGAATTCGCGAAATTACATCACGGATTACGCGAAATTTGCTCACGGAATTTGCGAAACTGGGTTGTGGAATTCGCAAAATTGGGTCACTGAATCCGCGAAAGAAGGTCACAGAATTCGCAAAAGTAGGTTTCAGTTTTCGGGAAATTTGGTCACAGAATTAGCGAAATTAGATCACGGATTCCGCAAAAGTAGGTCACGGAATTCGCAAAAATAAGCCGCGGTTTTCGCGGAATTAGGTCACGGAATCAGCGAAATTAGATCACGGATTCCGTGAAAGTAGGTCGCGGTTTTCGCGGAATTGGGTCGCGGAATCGACTAAATTAAATCACGGATTCCGCGAAAGTAGGTCACGGGATTCACGAAACTAGGTTGCAGATCTCCCAAAATTAGATCCCGGAATTCGCGAAACTATATCGCGGTTTTCGCGGAATTGGCTCACGGAATCAGCGAAAGTAGGTCACTGAATTCGCGAAAGTAGATTTCAATTTTCGCGAAATTTGGTCACGGAATCAGTGAAATTAGATCACGGATTGCGCGAAATTTGCTCACGGAATTTGCAAAACTGGGTTGTGGAACTCGCAAAATTGGGTCACTGAATCCGCGAAAGTAGGTCACAGAATTCGCAAAAGTAGGTTTCAGTTTTCGGGAAATTTGGTCACGGAATCAGCGAAATTAGATCACGGATTCCGTGAAAGTAGATTTCAATTTTCTAGGTCGCGATTTTCGCGGAATTGGGTCACGGAATCAACTAAATTAGATCACGGATACCGCGAAAGTAGGTCACGGAATTCGAGAAAATAAGTCGCGGTTTTCGCGGAATCGAGTAAATTAGATCACGGATTCCGCGAAAGTAGGTCACGGAATTCGCGAAAATAAGTCGCGGTTTTCGCTGAATTGGGTCGCGGAATCGACTAAATTAGATCTCGGATTCCGCGAAAGTAGGTCACGGGATTCACGAAACTAGATTACAGATCTCTCAAAATTAGATCACGGAATTCGCGAAACTAGATCGCGGTTTTCGCGGAATTGGGTCAGAGATTCGAAAAATTAGTTCACGAATTTTAAATCGTTGTACAGTATCAGTAAAAAAAAAGTTCTGTTACGAATGTTCAAATTTTAAATATTACTTTTTCTATTGGGTGCCCAACGTCTACCGAGCTGACGCTCCGACAAAAGTTGCAGTTTCGGGATCAATAGGTTCTGTGACCAGTGAAACTACCGCAGAATGTTACGATTGGCATGCATCCAGCGGCTCTGAGCCAGTGGGGCTCATTAGCCTCCGAAAAATAGGACTGGTATCGGCCCATTATATATTATATCGCTATCCCCACTTGAAAATATTCACCGTCTCTGCTGAAGCCGTTTCCGTGGGAAATTACATGGAATTCCGATTAAATATCAAAGGAGACTTTCGATTTCGCTGAAAAGAATGCCAGAATTTCGCCAGAAAATGGAACGAAATTCAGTCGGGTTTTTAATGAAAATTAAAACGGAATTTGGATAGTAATTATTATCTAAATTCCGGAATTTTCTAAGAAACTTACAGAAGGTATTAAACTCTTTAGAGGGATTATCGTGGTACGATTACTAGTTCCCTCAAGAATGTAATTTATTTTAGCGACTTTGAGTATGTGAGCAGTAAACTTAAACATGACTGACTTATTGGATCGCGACAAGTTTTGGGATTAGTTTCCTGCTTGTTTTGCTTCAATACATAAGCAGTGTATAAGGATTTGTTTGAGAATCAAAGTTTACATACGATATATTTATTTGCTGAACGTTCTATAAATTTTGTAAGCTTATCTAAAAGTATATTGTTTCCTATTATTATTAGTATTTACATTATTCTTCTGTGTTAAAAACTTTTTTTAATTTATTTCTCTATAAGAATTAATTTAAAATATAGTAAATTTTAAGTCTATTTTTGAAAAAAATAGATTATTATAAAATATGAAAAAAAAAATTTTTAATAAACATTTTATGATCTTTTAAACGAATGATAGTCGGATGTCATTTGAACTTCAAGGCTCGGGTTAAGTATTGGAATGTGAGACGTTTAATCATTTTTCTCGCACTCTTGGGTTGCTTTGTACGCCTTTTACGCGAAGAACTTCCCTTGGGAAATTAACGAGCGAATCGATAGTTCAACGACGAAGAAAACTAGCAGAAATCCAACCTCGCACTTTTTCGCGAGAATCTGCTTCGATTGAACTCGATTTTTTTTTCTTAATTCACTCACACACGTCGTTGAAAAAGTACGTGATTTTATATGTCCTCGAAATTGAATTCGCTTTGAGAATAAAAAAATGTTTCACGTTTCTCTATATATGTATATATTGACAAGTATTGCATTCGAAAATAATTAACTTTTTTTTTTTGTTCATAGATAGAGAAAAAATCGATTGTTGCACAATAAGTTAACAAAACAAAATAATGCAAAATTGTTGTTTGGTCTAGTAATAAAAAAATAGTAGCAAAAAAATATTCATAGGAAATATTTTTTTCTAAATCAAATAATCGATTTTTTTTTAAATCAGATATTTCTAAAAACACAGGTTATGCATAATAAAATATTTTTTTATTTCAACCGTGTAAGTGTTGTTTGTTTAATCCATTCGAGCTTTTTAGCTTGAATTGTATTTTCTTGAGAAGATGGGAATACGCGACACCTGTAATAATAGTAGAAATGGCTCAAGGTGGGATTTCCAGTGTCGTTGAACAACAAAAGCATCTGGCAAGGTACTCGCACTGTGATTCTAGGCCATTTTCAGGCGACAAAACAAACCTGCATACAAAACCTGTAACTCGCCTTTTCAATTAATATAATTCTCTTTGATATAATTCAAGTACATTTTTCTCCGACAATTATCACGCTTTTCTTCATAATTCATTTTGAGAATTATGTTTAATTACCGACTTGTCTTTGTGTAAAGTTTTATTCTAATTTTAAATAATTTTCTTTTTTTTTAAAACATATAAGATTTAAACAAAAAATTGTACAAATTATTTTATTTAACTTTAAAAATATCTTAGAAACAGTTTAAAAAAAAAAAACTAAAAAAGAATACAATAAAAAATAACATTTTTATATATTTAAAAATTAAAATTCTTACCTTATGGAAACGAGAATCATGGCAAATATCAAATATTTTCCAAGGAGTGGCACAACCAAGGAAGTTGGAGGAATGATCTCGACGACCAGGAGGAAGAACACGTGAAGACTAATAAGAATAGAAATAGACAGTGTCACCTGAAATAAAAAATATGTACATTTTTATTTTCCAGCAATTTCATCTTGAAAAACATATTACAGAGTAACAATTGCATTTATTCGAGATAACGAGGTTTTGTTACGATATATCAAAATGGAAATATCGAAGAAGATATTGCAAAAATAAATTAAATACGAATCTACAGTAATAAAAAATTAAAATAGTAAATTAAAGTAATAAGAAAGTAGAGGAATAATAATGAAAGAAATGATGCATTATTACACTTGGCGTTCGGTTTGAAATTTTCTATTGTTAGTGAGATTTTTCTTTTTTTTAATTCTATAAGTAGTATAAGTAAATCTACAGTCAGACTTTTTAAACATTCTTATAATTTTGCCAGTAGTATAAATAAATCTTTAGTCAGACTTTTTATTCATTTGTATAAATTCTCAGTAGTATAAGTCAATCTACAGTCAGGCTTTTCGAACATTCAAAAAATTTTCAGTAGTATAAGTAAATTTTCAGTCAGACTTTTGAAAAATTCGTATAATTTTGTCAGTAGTACAAATAAATATTAAGTCAAACTTATATAAAAGTTTGTATAATTTTTCAGTAGTACGAGTAAACATTCAGTCAGGCATTCTATATTTTTAATATTATTTTAGCAGTAGTATAAGTAAATGTATAGTCAGAGTTTTTAAACAGTTTTACAATTTCTCAGTAGTATAAGTCAATCTACAGTCAGGCTTTACGAACATTCAAAAAAATTTCAGTAGTATAAGTAAATATTCAGTCAGACTTCTGAAAAATTCGTATAATTTTGTCAGTAGTACAAATAAATATTAAGTCAAACTTATATAAAAGTTTGTATAATTTTTCAGTAGTACGAGTAAACATTCAGTCAGGCATTCTATATTTTTAATATTATTTTAGCAGTAGTATAAGTAAATGTATAGTCAGAGTTTTTAAACAGTTTTACAATTTCTCAGTAGTAGAAGTAAATCTTCAGTCAGACTTTTTGAACATTCAAAAATTTTGTCAGTAGTATAAGTAAATATTCAGTCAGACTTTTGAAAAATTCGTATAATTTTGTGAGTAGTACAAATAAATATTAAGTCAAACTTATATAAAAGTTTGTATAATTTTTCAGTAGTACGAGTAAATATTCAGTCAGGCATTCTATATTTTTAATATTATTTTAGCAGTAGTATAAGTAAATGTATAGTCAGAGTTTTTAAACAGTTTTACAATTACTCAGTAATAGAAGTAAATCTTCAGTCAGACTCTTTGAACATTCAAAAATTTTGTCAGTAGTATAAGTAAATTTTCAGTCAGACTTTTGAAAAATTTGTGTAACTTTGTCAGTAGAATAAGCAAATAATATTTCACACTTTCTAAACATTTGTATAATTTTTCAGTAGTACAAGTAAATATTTAGTCAGACTTTATAACAGTTTGCATGATACAATTTTGTTAGTAGTATTTAAGTATATCCCTAGTCAAACTTTTTTAATTATTCGTATAATTTCTCAGTAGTTGGAGTAAACCTTTAGTCAGACGTTCTAAACATTTATACATATTTTCAGTAGTACGAGTAAATATTCAGTCAGACATTCTTTATTTATAACATTATTTAGTATTATAAGTAAATTTTTAGTCAGACTTTAAAAATTCTGATAACTTTTCAGTAATACTCTTATAAAATTGTATTTACTTGTAAAATATGTTTTCAATTCTATACAGGATTTTTTTTTAAATATTTTACAAAAGTATTATTTAAATTGAAATCACTCGTATTTACATTTAAAAATCAATAGTCTATTTACTGTTTAGTTCTCTTGATAACGAAAAAAAAACTTGTAAGTTTAAATTGTTTATCCTTTTAATCTCTTAAATCGTAACAATTTTGAAAAAAAAAGAAAAATCTGTTGGAATTGTTATAGAAAATTTCTGTTAGCAATAAAACCGCTTATGTACATGCGGCAATTTTTGTTTGAGAGCCAGTTTCTAATTGAAAGTCCGATCATCGATCAACCTTAATTAAAATTTTCACAGCAAGCCGTCGTTTTTCTGCGTGAAAAAATGCAATTTCAACAAATACTATTTTTATAAATAGTTCCTAGTTTTTATTATAATATTTACAATAAGAAAGTTGCAAAGAATTATTATTAATTTTATTTTACAAAATGATCCATAAAATTTCAAACAGAAATAAGATAATTTCATTTTATACAAAGTTTTTAAGGTAATAAGAAACTTTTTTTTTTTTTTTTTTTTAATGCCAATCGACAATGAAAAAACTTTTATTTTATAAATTTATATCACTTCAGTTGACTGTTGAAAATTTATGACACTAAAACTCAACCTATGGGACGAGGGTTTCACATTTCGCAAACCTGGATGTTCCCCAATGAACTGTACACTTTAATAGACTCACGTTAAACATTCCCTCGAGTTGCACATATAAATGATCGTTAATTTAATTTCAGAAAAAAGAAATTGCTCTGTTCTATATTCTAATGAAAATAATAAAAAGTGATCTATCGTATAAAAAATCGATTTTCACGTTTTTTTTTTGGAAATTTCCGATAGAAAATCTCTAGTACGCCTTATTGGAACTGCCATTTTGAATTTTGAAAATCATGTCGGAATCGTTTTTTTTTTTTTGTTATCTAAACTTTTTTTGAGGTCAATTTAATTGATTCTTTCGTAATTCTTATTGTATAACTAATGATGGCCACGCCCATTTCGTAACTGAACAATGCTCTGAGATGCAGTCATCCGTTTTATAGGTTGACATTAGCGAGATGGAGAGTTAAATGTCCCGACATTTTGCCGCAGGTCTGCCACCACCCCTTATAAAGCGATGCCTTCCCCCATTCTAAAGGAAATCACTGTCAGCTAATTGTAGTTCGATCACAGGTCGCTCCACTTAACCGCAGCTATTACCACATTTAATCGAAACTACAATAATTGTTTATTGACCTTTTTATACAAATACAAATTAATTAATTAGAATTACTTTTTTTAAAATAGAAAATCAAAAATACAATTTAAAAAAAAAATTTTTAATAAAATTCCTTTTTTCAATTGAACAAAAATTAAGTCTTGACACACAAAAATTTAACGCAAAAATAAAGTTATTTTGTAACTAAATGTTCTTTTATAAAATAAAAATATAGTTTAAGAAAAAAGATCAGAGTTTGAAACCAAAAATGTATGTCCCTTGTGACCGTAGGTCCACGACATTGCTTATCGATTCTGTCGATTTGATTGACGTGCTGTGAAAGGTTCCTGAATGAAAAAGTTTTTTTTCCAGTGGCCGCAAATTTTCTCTTTCTATCTTTATTTCAACTTTTTTTTTTTTTTTATTCTCTGCTTTTTGTAACAACTTTTATAGACTCTTGATTCAGCAGTAAAAAGCAATTTGCATTCAACAAACTATTTATTTGTTACGAAAATAAAAGTAAAAAAAAAAGGTTTTTAATTCTACTTTGAAAAAATTTAGTTTTCTTTTTCTTTTTTTTGATACATCATTTTATGAAAAGATGCATATCTTCAAGTCAGTTTAGATTTTGGAGAGATGGATATAATTTTTTAATTAATTTCGACATTACATCATTTTATCATTGATGAATTCAAAATATAAATTACTCAATGAATAATTTTGCATAGTTAAGAAAATTAATTAAAATGATGTTGTATATATATATATACAAGATATATACTCCTTTCTGTACCACCACTAACGTATAAAGTTTGTTCTACCTTGATCCTATGAAATTATATCAAAACTAGTGGTCCATAATCCGTTTGTCAGTACAGAAATTGGATTTGAAATTCACTGGATAAAAGTTAACAGGGGATCAAATCAATTTCAATTATAGTCGAACTTTTGGGTTTTGTTTAATAAAATGAGAATTTCTTAAATCACAAAATACAGATGTGAAAGTTATTTTAGATTTTAGACAACATATATTTTCAACCTTCTAAAGTTGTACTTGGATCGGTTCGTTAATTATTTCTGCCCTCCAGGGTGCGAGTGTAGCGTCGTTTCAAAAGTTAAACGAGCTACACATTAAAGTTCGTCCGCGTACTAAAATAGATTAGAATTGCATTTCAACTAGAAGTGGCACGTTCCAGGGTGACATTCCTAGTTCGTGTCCAGCATTTTCACAAAAAACTGCGCAATAGAATTTCCATCTTTTTTTTTTTATGAGTAATGAAAGTATCAAAAATTATAACTTTGCAAATGTATTACAATTCTTACAAAATATATCATGCAATAAAAAAAAGGTGAAAAATTTTTGATTCCATTTTTCGTGTAAAAAATTCATTTTGATTTAAAAATTTTTTATTACCTCGTTAATAAATGCATACATGTTTGAAAATAAAAATAAAAATAAATAAAACTAAAATCGTCCAGTCTTTACAAGTAGATATTTCATATAAAACTGAAATTGCGGTGCAAATTTTATGCGAGATTTCCCTCGCTTCTGGAGTGCAAAAGGCGCGGTGCTTTTGCAAAGAGGCAAGAAATAAAGTGAGAACAGGTTTACCACCAGTCGAAAGTTGGCAAGCGGCCTATTATGAAGAGTAAATTTTTGGTTTTGTCCCACGAATTCTGCGATGCGAAAGAAATTCAACGAGAGAAAAAGAGAACAGCAAATTTTACATGTTAAATTTATGTTAAAAATGCAAATATTCTAGCAACAAGAAAATATTATAAAATCTTAAAATTCAATTTCGTTTACGCAAATAAAATTTCCCCCCAAAAAAAAAAATTGTATTATCATTGTAATTTGTTTTTTTAAATCAACTTTAAATTTAAAAAAAAAAAAATTACAAGTTTTCGATTAGAATCGATTTTTGTTTCCGAAGTAAGGTACAAGAAAAGAATTTCTCTCGTGGAAAAAAAAGAACTGATAATGAAAAATTGCTTCAAAGGAGACTTTATTTTAACTTCAAATGCAAACTTTTTTTTTTCAAAGAATCTATTTTCTACTTCAATCCACTTTGAAAGTTAATTACATACTTTTTACGATTTTTTGCTTTTGCATCTGGTAATAGTAAATTTTTAAGGAATTTTAAAAGGATCTCTGGAAATTTTCTTACGAACTTTCAGAAATAAATAGTTACGACATTTATTAGATAACAGAATGATTATATTATACAAAGAAAAATTTTAACAAACATCCGAAAGAAAATTTTGCTGCACAAAAAAACTTTGAGAGAAAAAGTGAAATTTTATGTATTTAATAAAACAGTTTAGTATCAAAAAATTTAATTTATAAAATTAAATGTGTGATGCAATAAAATTCTAATAAGAGACAAAGAAATTTTGTTGTATTAAAAGTTTTAACTAAAATTCCTTAAAAACTGAGAATTCTTTGATATAGGAAGGAAAAATTAATATCGCGCTTATACGCCAGAAGCAGATTTTGCTAGTTTCAAAAACACCATTTCTACTGAAGGGAAATATGAAATTAACTTATTTCCCAGTCCCGTTACTATTTGCCAGCACTTCTGTTTCCGTATTTCAATTTTTTTTTTTTGCATTTTAACATCAAAATCTAATTTCTACATCACATAATAGAAAAGTTATAAAGTCATAAATTATGTATTCATAATCCCTTCAAACTATTTCGAACAATTTATTATTCGTACTTTGTAAATTTGAACGAGAAACTATGCTAAATTTAACACAATATTGATTCAAAGAAATTTACACACATTTATTCTTTTTCTAAAATCAAAATTTTTGTATAATTCTTTTTCTAAAATCAAGATTTTATGTATAATTGCAATTTATTTTTAGTAAAAACAGCAATACAGTAGTATAGGTAAATCTCTTGTCAGACTTTTTTAATTAATCGTATAATTTTACAGTAGTAGAAGTAAACTTTTAGTCAGACGTTCTAAACATTTATACATATTTTCAGTAGTACGAGTAAATATTTAGTCAGGCATTCTTTATTTATAATATTATTTAGTATTATAAGTAAATTTTTAGTCAGACTTTAAAAATGCTGATAATTTTTCAGTAGTACAAGTAAATATTTCATCAGGCTTTCTTTATTTGTAATTTTGTCAGTAGTATAAGTAAATTTTGGTCAGGCATTTAAATATACGTATAATTTTGTCAGTAGAACAAGGAAACCTTTAGTCAGACATTCTAATAGTTTGCACAATTTTTTCAGTAGTACAAGTAAATCTTCAGTCAGACTTTTTAAATATTTTTGTAATTTTATCAGTGATATAAATAAATCTTTAGTCAGACTATTTTTTTATTTGTATAATTTCTCAGTATGTACGTCAATCTATAGTCAGGCGTTACGATCATTCAAAAATTTTGTCAATGGTATAAGTAAATCTCTAGTCAAACTTTTTTAATTATTCGTATAATTTCTCAGTAGAAGGAGTAAAACCTTTAGTCAGACGTTCGAAAAAATTATACATATTTTCAGTAGTACGAGTAAATATTCAGTCAGGCATTCTTTATTAATAACATTATTCAGTATTATAAGTAAATTTTTAGTCAGACTTTAAAAATGCTGATAATTTTTCAGTAGTACAAGTAAATATTTCACCAGGCTTTCTTTATTTGTAAATTTGTCAGTAGTATAAATAAATTTTGGTCAGGCATTTTAAACATACGTATAATTTTTTCAGTAGAACAAGGAAACCTTTAGTCAGACATTCTAATAGTTTGTATCATTTTTTCAGTACTATAAGTAAATCTGCAATCAGACTTTTTAAACATTTTTGTAATTTTATCAGTAATATAAATAAATCTTTAGTCCAATTTTTTATTTATTTGTACAATTTCTCAGTATGTAAGTAAATCTTCAGTCAGACTCTTTGAGCATTCAAAAATTTTGTCAGTAGTATAAGTCAATTTTCAGTCAGACTTTTGAAAAATCCATACAATTTTGTCAGTAGTACAAGTAAATAATAATCCACACTTTCTAAATAATTGTATAATTTTTCAGTAGTACAAGTAAATATTTAGTCAGACTTTATAACATTTTGTATGATACAATTTTGTCAGTGGTATAAGTATATCTTTAGTCAAACTTTTTTAATTATTCGTATAATTTTGTCAGTTTTTGTATAATTGAAATTTATTTTTAGTATAAAGAACAATAGAAAATTTTTGTTTTTAAATATCATGATTAATATTATGATAAATGATCACTTTATTTTTGAACCACATTATTAATATATTTATGATTATGAAATTATATTATAAAAATCAAAATTTTCAGTCAAAAAGAATATTTCATGTGGAGGAAACATTTGGTTAAAACTGATTTAAGTACAGAAAGGTAAGCTGAGAAATTATGTAAATTTAGAACCCTCATGCGAGCATGAATGCATAAGTTCAAATGTTAAACATAATAAACGTAAACTTGAGAAAACCATTATTAATTTACTTGGTACTCTCATTACTTTAGCAACTTATTTCTGTAATTGATGTAGTAACGAGGCACTTGCTAATTTAAACGTACTAAAGTGTCACGAATTCATCAACGTCTACGATGTCAGTGTATATAATCAGAAATTACATTTTCCTCATAAATTTTGAATTTGAGACAAAAAAAATATATTTAGAGAGTAAAAAAATTATTTCTTCGATTTTTAATTTTCATCCGTAAATAATTTTTTTTTCATTTCTTCTCTTTGAAAATGAATTAATACGTTAATTAAATATGAAAATTAAAATATTTAATAAAAAAAATTTTAAATAAAAAAATTTTAATTTAAAAATTATAATTAAAATTTATTTACATTTTCTCTAAGTGAACTTCAATTTATTACTCACCTTCTCACCACTATCGCTTGGAAGATAAAAAGTTAGTACAGTAAGAAATGAAATTCCCATGCAAGGAATAATAATGTTGACGGTGTAGAAAAGCGTTTTTCTTCTCATGGTGATGTTGAAAGTAATATCCAAATAAGGCTCGTCGCAACATGTGTAAAACTTTTCATTTCTGAAAGGAAAAAAAAATTGCTTCATTTTTTTTTGCAAAACATTTTATAAAAATTTTAAAACATATCTTCAATTATATTTGTTTATTGAACCAAATTATTTTAGAAATATTTTCCAAAAAATTCGGTAAAACTTTTTTTTTTGTCATTGTGCACAAAATAAATTATGGAATCCTATATGAACTAGACAATTGATATTTGTAGGATGAGTAAAACTAAGATTTTTTCTCACTGTAATTAAATTCTTCAATTATTGATCTGAATTCCACTTGAAAATTCCATAATGTCTAGAGTCTACAAAAAAAAAAAGTGCAGTTGCTTGCAAAACAGTTCATAAATCTTGAAAAAATTTATTATCTTACTCGTAGAATTATATACGCTCAGGTTTTGAAGTGGAAAACGAAATTTACGTCTTGCATTTCATGAAAAGTAGGTATTAATTTATGTGCCTGAAAAATGAGTCACATTATGTCGCGAGAATTCTACAGAAATAAAAGTTGTTCACATTTGTCGTTAAAAATGAAAAATTTATTCTTGAATATAGAAGAAATAAATAAAAGTGAAGTAAATATTTAAAAAAATATATATATATATTAACGGCTTATTAACTATTCTATTAAACTATCTATCAAAAAGAAGATTTGCAATTTAAAGATTTCATTAAACTGGATTTAAAAAAAAAAAAAAAAACGATGAAAAACTTCTCCAGGATCATGAGGAAATTTTTATTATTTTTAATTAGACGGAAATGAGTGTAAAAAGTTTAATAAAAGTTACTTCAAAGTTTTACGAAGAAGACAATTAATTTTCCCAATAGAAGATGAACGTTAAATAAATTTTAATTGCTTTTAGTATTTACCTTACTGCTGGTACTTCGAGGATATCCCACTCTACTGACATATAGAACTCGGATAAATCGACGCCAACGTCCACAACATTGCTTCCAGATTTTTCATCCATGTGCCTCAGGTCAACCTATGTAATAAAACAGTTGATTTTTAAAGAATTGAAAGTGTTGTAGTTTTAAAATATCAGAGTCATTTATCCCCTGCATTTATCTCGGCATTCTAAATTTTTTTTTTTTTTAAGACTACACAATAGCATTTGGTTCATTGTGCTCGTGTTAAGAAAAAATTAATTGAAATTAGAGCTCATTTCAAAAATTGATATTTAATTTATTAATCCGATATTTAATTTATATAAAATATTCGTTATTGTAAATTAACAAGAGCACAGTGGACATATTTTTCTTTTTTAAATATAGAGCCTAGTGAACACATACACTAATATTTTCAACGATATTTCCTAGAGGCATTAGTAATGCTTATTAATTAAAATTAATAACATAAGCGTTTTTTTTAAATTTTCATAAATTAATAAAATATTGTTAAATAGTATTGTTAATCTGTTATAGAGGTTTTAAACATAAAATTGTTTTTAAAATCAAATCAGAATACTATTTATTCTTTGGGAGAAATTGATACGAAATAGAAATTTCAATTAAAATAGAACGATATTTAATAGAAAGGTATATGAATTTCAGAAATGGTTTAAAATTATATTTTTTCTAACACTGAAAAAATAAGAAAATTAGAATTTATCAAAAAAAAATAAATTTTATAAAATATATTTGGTATAATATTTAAATAATATATTAAGATTACTGTTGCCTTGTAGGAAAATTCGTAGCATTTGCAGAACTATAAATGCAGTATCGCATTTAGATATTACTCTTATAAACACATAGAAACAGGCTCAAACGATCATGGACGTCCACTCAGTCTCCAGGCAGCGTGATCAAACAGTCGTAATAAACATTGCTTTACTAAAAACGACACGTTTTAGCTCTCTAACTATTGCCGATAATTAACACACAATTGAAATCACAATTATGTTTCGAGAAAAGTTTTTTGGAAAAATTAATATTCCTTTCTCGAGACATTGCAAAAATTTATATTACAAATGATTGTGCCCATCCCTTTCGCAATTTTTCACATAACTTATTTAATTTATTATTAATTTATAATTATTATTTATATTAAATATAATTAATTATTTTCAATATAATTTTTAAAAAACCTTTTTAATATATTTTGGAAAAAAATATTTCCATCATTTTAAAAATTATAAATACCAAATTAAAAAAAAATTTTGTAAACTATTTCACAAATCAGTAACTGAACGTTCCTAGTTCGGTTTCTAAATAATTGTAATTTTTTCCTAATTATTTTTCTGTAATAACATAGTAAAAATAGATTCTGTGAGAGAAGAAACACCAAATTACTAAATTTGTTTAAAAAAAAAAAATAGTGCCATAAAAAGCTACTTTTGATGAAAAAATGCTTTTTAGTTTGTAAAGAGAGTGCACAATATAATTCTAGAAGTGATGACGTGCACGGAAATCTTTTTTTTTTTGAATATATAAAGATTACCAAAGAAATTATGTATTTTTTTATATATTTTTTCTATAGGACGATTCTTATTTGTGATTTTTCGTGCATATATATAGAACAATAATAAAAAAAAAATTGTTGCAGAAAATATTATAAAATATATGTAAAATAAATAGTTTTCGATGTATTGAAAACTTCTTAAGTTATCGAACCCTGAAGGGTGTTAAATAATTCTTTTTGAGCCCGAGGGAGTTCATGCGAATAGTCGTATCAACTTGAATTCGAATCGATCGTCGGACGATGGGAATAAACTTTAAAAGAGGAGTTCAAATGCTCTCGAGCACATACCAGCTATGCAACTTAAAAATAGACATCAAAATTTTCCTATTCCCTCTTGAAAAGTTACCAACACTTATATATATATATATATATATATATATATATAGTCTCATCAGAGACTGCATGAATTTCTCTATTTTTATTTATTTCAAATTTTTTTCTCTCTCCAATAATTCAATTTTTTATTAAAAATTTTTAAAATTTTATATATTATTTTTATAAAAAAAAAATGAAGCTAATGATTTTTTTTTATAGGAGAAAATTAATTTACTATGATACCTATAGTATGTAATGAATGTAATTGAAAAAAAAGAGGTGAAGAAGTTTTCTTTAACTAAGGAGATATTTCTATCTTGGTTCAGCGGGAAAATCAAGCTTTCCGATTTACATAAAATTTGATGAGAAGAGACCTCTCTTACGATGCAATATTCATGACTCGAGACGTCGTGTCGTACTCTTGGTTTCTAAATCGAGTTGTAATGCAATAATCGAACTCCTTCATTAATCAATAACTTCACTTCTGCATAATCAATCATAATTTGAATTTCTCTTCCTTAATTTTCGTATAAGATCGAAACAGAAATGTTTGTTTATATACATCCAACAAGGATGTTTGGAAATTATGAAAATTAAAAATAAACAATAGTAAAAAAAAAATACTCTGAAAATTATCTAGTTTTAACCGAATTGTCCGACATTTTGAATCCGCCATTTTGAATTTTAAAAATCTAATGAGATTCGCAATCATTTCGGAATCATTTGAGTAATGAATTTTAAACAAATCCTCTTTAACAATTATTCCGCCATATTGGATCCACCATTTTCCATTTGGAAAAAAATTGAATGTCATGAAAAATCATTCAGAAATAGCTTTAGTTCCTCTAAAAATTGAACTTTATTAAGTTAATTTAACAAAGTAATCCTTAGGTTTTTTTTTTTTGTCAAAGTAAAGTAAGTTTTAATAGATTTGTAGAAGTGGAAAATCTTTTTCCTCGCACTTTTGTACAAGGGAAAATGAATAATTTTCATTTCAATGCAATAAATGAAATTTCCACGATAAGCTGAATGTGAAAATTTTAATTTAAAAAATTTTCTCAATAACGTTGAATATAGTTTTTGAACAATAATTACAGTTGGGTCAGAGATATAATACACACTTATACATATACATATATATATCTGATCCAACTGTATATATATATATCGTTGGTTCAACTACAGTTATATAACTTATTTAAACTCAATCCTCAACATATTCATCTCTGCTCCAGTAACTTTTCGCATTAGGCATCCTGCATATTTGATTTATTCCTTGAATTTAAAATTAATTGCACTTTCCACTGCGCTGCAAACGTGAAAGTAGATTTACCTATGAGTAGGTAACAGGCCTCGAGAGACCACTCAACAGGTATGCGGCTTTCAACGATCATGAGATGTTCTTGCAAATTGGATAGAAATGGCTATAATGTTAAGATCGACTTTTGTTTTAAGTTTCAAAACGAAAGGAGTCATTTAAAAAGTCCAGAAATTATAAATTCGATTTTTCAAGAGCATTACACTTTATCAAACAAAAAAATTAATTTTTTCAACAAAATCTCGATTGTAATTTGTACTAGAAGTTAGAAAAATTAACTTTTAAAAATCTATTATTTTCTAAATAACTTTTAAGCTAGTAAACATTTTAAATATAAAAAAATTGTTTTGTTTTTAAATTGAAAAATTTTATTTTTTTTGAAGAAAAATTTACAATAAAAAAATATATCCAAACATTAACTGTGCAAATATCTTTATAAGAATCCATATATCTATTTATAATACACTGTAGCAAACTGACTAATAGTACTTTCCCTCCAATATTTAATGTGTCATTAAGTATGTTGACCTTTCACCTCACATCACCGATACATATTATAGTTTTTGGTCGGGTTCTCGAAAATAAATATATCCTACGGGCTTTTATTTCTAAATTAACCATCGGTGCCATTATTTACAATAAAATATGTCACTATAAAATTAAATGCATAAAGATAATCTTATTATTATTAAACCATTATTCGTCATTAAGGGGGAAAAGAAGTGATTCCTCATGTAAATATATATATTTTATGTCGCTTTCCTCGTGCAAAAAAAGCTTGATAGATTGAACTGATATTTTACTATATATAATACTTGATATAGATTTTTTATTTCGCACAAACTGAAAATTTTTTATGTTACGAAGATCTAGATATAATTCTTGAATAAACATTGAATTTGTTAAATTATCTGCGGTTTCTTTCATGAAACATTTCACCGAAGAACTTTTAAAGTTTCACCGCAATTGTGGTTGAAGGTATAACATTATACGAAAGTGTCAGTCTTTATAATGTTTACCCTCTTTACATGTAAATGACGTGGTAAATTGGTTAGTTTAGTACAACTAATTATAGATATTAGATAATTTTCGTTTGTCAAAAAACAAAGAAAATTGAAATCGATTTTTACATATTTTGAAAAAATCAATAAAAAGCTCTGCGTGATTTCCCATCGACATTGATCGACGGCATGAATGATGCAGCATGACTCCACACAAATCAACAAAGAATTTCTGAACCACAATACCTAATTTTTTTTCTTTGCTCTCGATTGAAAATAATTTAAATGCGCGCAAGATTTATTGAAAACTTTCGGCGAATATTTATTAGATGATAAGAAAGCATTTTATTTTTCGAAATTAAAAAAAAGGCCTTTCTGACACCGAACCAATAATCTTATTTGGTATTTTATAATTTTCTTTGTTGTTTTCTAAAAAAAATTTTTTTATCCATTAAAACATGATGCGGATTTTGTTAAAAATATAATTAAACAAGAGATTAGTTTAGCAAGCTAGCATTTCAGAATTTGCAATAGGTCCGTCGTTCTCGTAACAAACTGCAATTTAACTCCCAACAATAGAGTGGCATGGCGCGTCGCTCATTACGAATGCAGTTTCCTCTGTTCTGTCTAGACGATGCAACTTCCTCACACCCTTTTGTATTGTCCCTGTCCATCTCTAGATGCGATTTATTGCCATTCGCACTATCCGCAAAATTTTACCAGAATATTCTTCAATATCGGTCGCAATAATCATTCTTTTTTTAAAATTGCCTGGTGTAGATAACATTTTAAAAAAAGGGGCTGAAACTACAAAAAAATTGAAAGCTAGTTCTGCATTACTTGATATATATATGGTATATATATGGTAAATTTTGTATGGTAACCGTTGCTATAGTAACCATAGCTATGGTAACCGTTGCTATAGTAACCATAGCTATGGTAACAGTTGCTATAGTAACCATAACTATGGTAACCGTTGCTATAGTAACCATAGCTATGGTAACAGTTGCTATGGTAACAGTTGCTATAGTAACCATAGCTATGGTAACAGTTGCTATGGTAAATTTTGTATGGTAACCGTTGCTATAGTAACCATAGCTATGGTAACCGTTGCTATAGTAACCATAGCTATGGTAACAGTTGCTATGGTAAATTTTGTATGGTAACCGTTGCTATGGTATTCGTTGCTATGGTAACTTATGTATGGTAACAGTTGCTATGGTAACCATTTCTACAGTAACCGTAGCTATGGTAACTTGTATGGTAACTTTTTTTGTATGGTAACCGTTGCTATAGTAACCATAGCTATGGTAACAGTTGCTATGGTAAATTTTGTATGGTAACCGTTGCTATAGTAACCATAGCTATGGTAACCGTTGCTATAGTAACCATAGCTATGGTAACAGTTGCTATAGTAACCATAACTATGGTAACCGTTGCTATAGTAACCATAGCTATGGTAACAGTTGCTATAGTAACCATAGCTATGGTAACAGTTGCTATGGTAAATTTTGTATGGTAACCGTTGCTATAGTAACCATAGCTATGGTAACCGTTGCTATAGTAACCATAGCTATGGTAACAGTTGCTATAGTAACCATAGCTATGGTAACAGTTGCTATAGTAACCATAGCTATGGTAACAGTTGCTATGGTAAATTTTGTATGGTAACCGTTGCTATAGTAACCATAGCTATGGTAACCGTTGCTATAGTAACCATAGCTATGGTAACAGTTGCTATAGTAACCATAGCTATGGTAACAGTTGCTATGGTAACAGTTGCTATAGTAACCATAGCTATGGTAACAGTTGCTATAGTAACCATAGCTATGGTAACAGTTGCTATAGTAACCATAGCTATGGTAACAGTTGCTATGGTAAATTTTGTATGGTAACCGTTGCTATAGTAACCATAGCTATGGTAACTTTTGTTTCTTTACAAAAGTTACCATAACTACGATTACCATAGCAACTGTTACCATAGCTGTGGTTGCTATAGCAACTGTTACCATAGCTATGGTTACTATAGCAACGGTTACCATACAAAAGTTTACCATAGCTACGGTTACTGTAGAAACGGTTACCATACAAAAGTTAGCATAGTAACTGTTGCTGTGGTAACTATTGTTATGGCAACCGTTGCTATGGTAACCGTTATTTGATAACCTTTATATAGTAACCATTACTATAGTACCCTTTACTATAATAACCTTGGTATGGTAACCATTGCTATAAACATTAAATAAAATATTATAAAAGCCCAAACTAAATTAACTATTTTAAACATAGCGGAAGAGATTGAGGATTGTAATAAAAATTCCATCAGGAGTGAATTTGATGGGTGTACGCAGGTCTATATGATAAACATAAATGATAAATTACGACATAAAAAGTGCTACAAAAAGTTTTAAAGGTTACGTCTTTAAACCTGCGTTATCTTTTTTCCATGAAGTTTGTTTCTTTACTGCAACATTTTATGGATCACTATTTTTATTCTGCAAAATAAAAACATAATTTTACCACCACCACCACCACCCCCCCCCCTCCTATCCCCGAGTAATGTCAAAGTTAAAGAAAACAGATTCTATAAATTATATCAGTGAAGAGGTCACAAAGACAGAAATATCTAAACAATTTTTTTCTTTAACGCGAGAAACTTAAAGTTCTGATCCTCATACAAAAAAAAAGTCGTTGTTTCATGGATGAGTCCCGAAAGGCTGTTTTTACCACATTGTAAGGGACATAAAAGACAACGTGTCTCTAAAGTTCAATATATATATAAACAAAGGTGAAACAATCCAAAAGGGATAAGATAAAAGTACGCGAAAACGTTGGATTTTGTATAGTGGAATCTGAAACCTAAAATTGGTCCCTAAGCTTATTGACATCGAACTTTTGGGAATAGTTTGAGAATTCAGATAAAAGTCTTGAGACAAAAAATGAAAATAATTGTATATACTGAATCAATGTTATTTGTGAAAAATTTATTGCATATTTTAAGTTTGGAATTAAAATTTCTTTTAAATTATTTAATTAGTTTAATACTTTTTAATTTGTAAAACATGTCTAAAACTGATTTTTTTGGATAATATAAATTGAGACATAAGAAATTTTTAAATAAACTAAAAATTTTCTTAAAGGTGATATGACCTTAAAAGATGTATTCTTATCAAAAGCAATCGAGTTTGCCTTTTTTCAAAAATTAGGTTTATGCTTTGGAATATGACTTTCATGAAGATTTTATTTGAAAATACAGAGATCTCAAAACATAAACATTCGTTGAAAATATAGAGAAAGACAATTTTGAGACAAAATATAATCAGATATATTTTACATTCCTTTTTATTCATCTCCTAGAATTATATGATCTTTTCTATTACATTGAAAAAAAAAAAATATATGTGTCTAGAATAATTTAAGAAATAATAATTTCTGCAATAAAGATTTAAGAATCTTATAAATTTTTTTACTGTAATAATATTTATTTCGTTGAAAAAACACGTTTAATTTAAGACTTAAATTTAATTATTGGAGAAAAAAAATTTAATAAAATGTTAATTTAGTTTTGTAGAGTTTCAACGCATAGGGTTGATTTTTAAATAATTAAAATATGATTTAATTTTAAAACATTTTTTAATGAAACAAGCTTTTAATTTTCCGTTATTACTTCTCACAGTAATTAACTGATGTTTAAATTCAACCGATTTGAATATCAGTGTCAAGAAAAGGAAGAAGACAAAATACACGAACGTGCTAAAGCATTTTTAACATAGGTACTTAAAATGTTCATTTTAAATTAAAATATCCGTTTTTAGTTTATTGCACTTTTTACAAATTTATCACTTTTCAGTTTTAATTAAATTATTACATAATAATAATTTTTTTCAAAGACACTTGATTTTCAAATGTTTCAAACATTTTTACGTGTTTTTTTTTTTTTTTATATCAACGCGAATTTAGACAGGTTGAGAAATTGCGTGAGACAAAAAGTTGTAAAAGTACACACACACACACACAAATGTATGCTGTATATATATATAGGTTTCTGAAATTCAAGAGATCGCGATAAATCGGACTAATGAATTTCAAGCCGGAATAGCAACGCTCGATCAGACGATTATCGAGTGACCCACATCTCTATTTTGATTTTGGAATGAAATTCAAAAAAGTGTTTGTAATTTCGCCCGTATATATCTAAAAATTTTCAAAGGAAAAAGTTTAATTTAATACAGAAATTTTTATATTAAAAAAGAATTTTCAAATTCTACGTATAAATATTAATTAATAATCTTGAACCGCAATCGATATTTGCGAGTTTCCAGTTATCCACATGTTGTGAATTTTGTACATATATATATATCTATGTGGTAGAATCCGAACATTGTCCATATATTCAGGGCACGCATTTCAAGCTCACCAAATGGTCAGACAGAGATAGTTTATCGATGAAGTTTCTCAATTCTCCCTTGGGAGAGTTTGCATTGTGACAAGAATAATTTGAGGGCAGCAGACAACTTGATAATTGTATTCATCTAAGAAACTTCATTTTATGAAAAGAATATAATTGACTTAGTAGTGAAAAAAATATAGTAAAAAAATATATTGATTTTTTTTTTATTAACAAAATTATTGGTTTAGGGCACATTTTATAATTTTCTATACATAATTTTTTAATACATCCAATTCTTCAAAAAGAGGGTCTTTATTATTAATAATAATAATAATAATAATAATAATAATAATAATAATTAATTTGGCTAAAACACCGTCCTACAAAATTCAACTTTTTTTTCACACACGAAAAAATCAATGATTTTCAGAAACTAAGACCAAAAAAAAGATACCCGTGTCTGGCCGTTTTGACCCGGGGTTTTCCAGATCGCTGATTACGAATCTGATGTCAGATTTTCAAAATTTAAAATGGCGGATTCAATATGGCGGTCGAAATTTATAAAAATTCACCAATTCATTTGAAAGTTGTTACTTAGGGGTTTTTGGGGTTGCTGATTACGAATATGATGTCAGATTTTCAAAATTCAAAATGACGGATTCAATATGGCGGTCGAAATTTATAAAAGTTCATCGAATTCTCTTGAAACTTGTTACTTGAAGGTTTTTGGGGTTGCTGATTACAAATTTGATGTCGGGTTTTCAAAATTCAAACTGGCGAATACAATATGGTGGTCGAATCTTTAAATCGTAAAAATAAGCGTCTAAAATTTACACAAACGTAATACAAGAGTTGTTATGAAATGTTTCTATTAATTTTTTATTTTATTGCATTATATTTGTTTAATAAATTTTGATTATAACCTTTTGAATTTATTAATTCTAATAGAAAGTTAGTTAATAAATATACAAATTTTCAGATTAAAAATCACTTAAAATAAAAATTTTTAAATGTTGGCTTGCAAATTTTAACAAAAAATTGATCGAACATTTAAATTTTCCAAATTATTTTTCAGATTTGTGATCTTCACCTTTATTAGATTTGGCGTTTTTATTATTCTTATCTGACATCATTTTCGTACTTAGTGACGCCGAAAGCCCTTAGATACCAAGTTTTATAAAAAATTAACCACTTTTATAAATTTCAACCCATCATATTGAGTCTGCCATATTGAATTTTAAAAATCTACAATCAGATTCGTACTCAGCGACCCCAAAAACCCAGAGATACGAAGTTTTATAAAAAACTAATAACATTTATAAATTTCGACCACCATATTCGATCCGCCATTTTGAATTTTAAAAATCCGACATCGAATTCGTAATCAGCGACCCCAAAAACCCCTATTAACAACTTTCAAATGAATTGGTGAATTTTTATAAATTTCGACCGCCATATTGGATCCGCCATTTTGAATTTTGAAAATCTGACATCAGATTCGTAATCAGCGACCCGGAAAACCCTGAGATACCAGGTTTCATAAAAAATTATTAATTTGTACAAGATTTCCTATCACCTTTCATTTAAGGATTGTTTTTACCCCTAAAAGCAAAAAATGACCTGATCTAGCAAAACGGCCAGACACAGGTATCTTTTTTTTGGTCCTAGTTTCTGAAAATCATTGATTTTTTCGTGTGTGAAAAATCGTGTCGGACGGTGAAATAAATAGTTATTTGACATAAATATTAAATAACAAAAAAATCTTTTCTGATAACACGAAGAAGGACATTAGAAATAAAAAACATGTTTCAAAAAGAAAGTCGATCTATAAAGTTAAAAATCCTAAATGATCCGCAACATTTCATAAGCCATGATACGAAATTCTGTTGAACCCAAAGCCAGTGATATACACATATATATACTACAACCCTCAGGTTTTCCGTGTTTGCACTTAAGGGCTAAGTCGTAAACTTTTGTTGGATTTAAGTTTCGCTCTGAAACTTGAATTGAAGAACCCCTAACAAAAGAGAGCCAAGGGAGTGCAACGATTCACACCACTTGGCTTCAGTTTCCAAGAGAAATCAAAAAAACATCGAATATAGAATAAGATTAAGAAAAAGAATATATAAACTTAAAAAAAAGAAGATTTATAACATTAAGTTACAATTACAAAATTAAGAATATTTATTTTCTTCTGAAATAAAATCTGAATTTAATACTAGTACAGTATAAATTTATTCTGTAGTAACATTTTATTTGGGTTAAATAAACTCTCTTTCCTACGTGAGAAAATTGTAGACCATAAATTTGTAACAACGATAAAGTCGTGATAAATTTAAATGAAAATAATGTAATTTTCGTTATACAGTTTTGCTGACAATTTTTTTTTTTTTTTTTTTAATACATTTATTTTTTATGTGCATTAAATTTTTTTTTCATTACATTACAAGCAGGTGTAAACCTTGAGTTGTAAAATGTTGTTTTAAAAAAAAAAAATGCAAATTAACTTGAAATAGACTTAAAAAAATTATATTTTTGAATTTCCCGATGCAATGATTTTCTATAAAGAGAATGCGAAAAAGAAGTGGAAAAAATAGAAAAATCTAATAAACAGACAGTAAAAATGTTTTTTCAAGTGTCATTCATACCTGAAATGTATCCTGTGTAAGAGATTATTTTGCTTGCAGCATCTCTGAGGACATTAAGCGCCTTTCGAGCACGCAAAGCACAATATGCTGACTACGCGACACGCAAAACATAGAATCATTTGATTGCTACTCAATTGCATAACGAATAATATTAACGCACAATCATGTCAATCATTAATAATTAATATTCTATACACATAAATATGTCTATGCGCATGTGGTGCTTTATAGAAATAAATTTTTAATTAGAAATTAAATAATAGAAAATATTATTTGGAATACAATTTTTAAATTAAAAAGTATTTTAAAATAATTTAAATAATAGAATTTTGAATAATTAACAATAGAACCATATTTATTGACAAATAAACAAACATTATTTATTCAAAATAATTTTTTTTATAACTGATTGAAAAAATGTTTTTTTACTAATTTAAAAAAAGGTGAGAAATATTTTAAAAATGAATAATTTTCTTCTTACTTCATAAAATCATGATCGTGAATAATGTAGGCATGTACTTCTGGACATTAAATAATAATAAATGAGGAAAGGAATTTTGAAAAAAAAAATCGTCCTTACACTGTTTGAACTTGAGGGTTTAAAAGAAAGGTGTTTTGTATGTTTATACAATTATGCAACAGAAGACATTTTGCGAAATATAATTTACAAAAATAGTGCAAACAACGATCTATCACTATATTAATTTAGCCCCCCCCCTCATGGAAAAGGTATAAAATGTATATGTGTACTTTTTTTTAAATAAAAGGCATAAGTAACAAATATTTTCAGAATTGAGAAAAAAGCGTGTTTTGTGCCAATACATTTTTACAAACTTGAAATTTTCACTTTGCTTTTCTAATTTTTTGACAATGAAAGCTGTCGAAAGTGTAAATAGTCTCAAAGCTTAATACCATATGTGTAGGTCACGTGATGTAAATTCGTCGGGCCACTTTTCTCCTAAAATACTGGAATTGAATTGAGGTGGAATTTTGTAGAGAAGTTCTAGAATATAATGAGGATGGAATGTGATGTACGAAATTTACCAAAATTGTGGGATGAAAATTGACGTGACAGTTTCGATTATCTAACAATTTTCAACTATTTGATAGTAATTCAAAAAAAAAAAAAAAAAAAAAAAGATTTCCACACCTCATCATTTATTTTAGAATCACAAAATTTCAACTCAATTTTTAGTACTTTACAAGAAAAAATGGAAGAAAAAATAAACGAAGTTTAGTTAATAAATTTTTGTATTTTCATGTTATTTAAAAAATGTTATTGTGTCTTTAGAAATAAAGAAAATACTTAGACTAAATAAGCAAGTGCTACTTTAAGGTAAGTCGCTGACTTGTTGAGTGGCTAAGTCAACTTGACCGGGTCATAGGTCACCGTCTATCCACTCTGATACAACTTTGTGTTATTCTATTTTGTATATAAATAGTACAATTATTTTTAATAATTTATTTTTATATTTTTACTTTTTTTTCCTTTTTTTTTGTTTTTTTTTTAAGGCTGTTACTTTAACAGTTGTATATGTAAAATAAATGTTTTCCATTTCAGGAAGTGTAATCGGTGACTCTAATTATCTAACAGTCCAAGACAGCCGTCTAAATGTTCGTGACAATGGGAAGTCTATTCGCACGAGGGTAATGAGGGTAAAATGTCAGAGCCAGAGAAATGCTCTCATAAGTTGACAATTTATTTAGAGTTGTGAAAATGTAAAATACAATATTCTTGTTGAAATTGATCCTAAGAGTATGGTTTATTATTAATTTTTTTCCATATGAAAAATTTTCTTTTTTCTTCTAAATATTTTTTTAGAATTACTAAAAAAAATTTTCTTAACTTATTTTTGAGTTTGAAAAAAAATTGATTGACTAATAAATTAAAAGAAAAAAAATTTAATATATATGGAAAAAAAGAGAAAATTACCAAAAAATTTGTTTACATTGCCTGAATGTATTACTAATCTAGATTAGTCTGTGGTAGAAGACTGTGGACACAATTTGGCTTTGTAAACCTTTCAGTGAACCGACTGTAATCAGTAAAGGCTTTTCTATAAATTTTCTGTAATTATTTTTCTTCCTCCTGCATACAAGTTCAGGCAAATACGGGTACTAATCTAAATTGACTGTATAGTTAAATGTTTTATTTAAAAACGTCTATTATAGAATATACAAAAAAAAAAAAAATTGCCTCTCCATTTGAAAAAATTCTTTCAATCCTGGAAATATTTTCTTATAATTTATATTTTAAATTAAAAATGAAAATATTTGTAAGTTGATTTGAAATTTTTCCAATTTCAAGATTGATTTAAAAAAAAGTTTCTTTTACTCTTTTCAGAGTTTTTATTCCCACAGAGAAGTAACTGACTTTGGTGATGTGTTACTGGTTGGTATACAGAGAAAAAGTGGCACATTTGTCAGGCTGAAGTTTGGAGATGACGTATACCAGCTAAAGCTAGACCAAAACTTACTTCGATATTGGTAGACAGCAGTTATATAAAAAAAAAAGATCGACGGCAAATATTGGCTCAAAATTTAGGACAATCGAAAACATTGACAAGTTTCCCACATATTGACGACAATCAATATTTAAACCCTACAATTGGTAGAAAAAAATTATAATATTTTTATAAATATACTCAAAAACACTAAATTCTTTTTTTTACAACGAATTACTTTATTTTAAATGATTTTAATTTTTATTCAATAAATGTGATTAATTTTTTTAAAATTACATAATTGATGATATTTTTTTTGAAAAGAAAAATTACACGTCTTCAAGCTGATCTATTTCCCATAACGAATAAGGAACGTGAACAGAAAATTGATGAATTGATAAAGGAACAGGAAGGTATGACTAAATGGAAGAAATATTGCAGCAAAAAAAAATTAAACGAGAGAATAATGGAAAAGTATGCATTTTAAGTGAGAGAGTTAAATTTTACAGAAACGAGAAAAAAAAAATTCCAAAAACTGTTTTTTAATTAAAACTAATTTTAATTTTAAAAAATTGGAAAAAAAATCAGAAATTTTTTTTTTTTATAAAAATACTTTTTTAATTAAAATAACAAAAATACAGGTATAACTATTTTAAAAAAGTATTTGACTATCGAAATGATGAGTTCTTTTTTTCTCAAGTAAAATCTCAAATTTTCTTCTGAATTTTTACCAACAGTTTATGTCAATTATAAATGAATGGACGAGATAAAAGTTTCTTTCACATTTTTAGTACTACTTGCATCGTTCATGCATATTTAAACTTTTTCTCTGCTTCCGGAAACAGAACAGTGGTTTTCCGTATAGAATTTTGTGTACTAAATGTATGAATTTACGTAACCACTTTCATTAGTTACCTTAGGAAAAAAAAAAAAATTTTTTCTTTTTATTTCTAGAGTTTTTTTTTTAACATCTCTGATGTTTAAACAAGACCAAATACAATTCTTTTTGAAAAAGGAATTAATTTGAATAAAATAATGTACAAATATAAATTTCAAACAATTTTTGTTCTCGTTTATTTATATATGATTTCGTTAAGTGATTACTGAACTCAAATAATGAAAACGTTGATCACAATGTTTTCTTTTGCATTCAACGTCTACTAATTAATTAAATCTATTGTTTAGATGACTGACGTTATTTATCCAAGTTTTATTATTATTTTCCTCTTGTGAAAACTAATTACTATTTCAAAAAAATATTTCATTAAGAAAACTAATTATTTTCTTTATTAAGTACACTCTAGGAGAAATTTTTCTTATAAAGATTTCAAAATGACTTTTTAAAGGATTTTAAAATATGTGCCAAAGTGTTTTGATTTTGATTCAAAATCACAAAATTTATTTCTTTAAAAAAATTCATGACTTTTGAATTTTTTTTTAACAAAATTTAATGTTTAGTGGTAATAGCTGGATAAATTTTAAATTTAGTTTAGCAAATTTTTTTGTCAAGATAAATATGATTAGACTTGCCTCTATCACGGGGAAATTTTCAGCGCGAGAAGGGTTTCAGCTGTATGTCAGAGCATTAATTATAACGTTATCGCAACTCATCCGTTTCTGGCAGGGATGGATGCAAGAGATTACTGAAGAGAGGCGTCACGTAATGTTTGTTGGATAATATAATACGCGTCAAACGTAAAAGCAACTCTCAAATTTGGTGTCTGGATTGCATATATATATATATCATCAGCAATATTCTGTTAAGATTAATTTACTCGATTAGAAAAAAAAAAAAAATTTTTTTGAATATAATATATTTTTAATTTTCAAAATAGAAGACCACAATGTTTTCAAAGATTCCTAATAAAGCATGTAGAAAAATTAATACAAGTAAAATTATTAAAAATATAAATGAATCACATAAAATAAAGGAAACAAAAAAAAATAATATTTACGAACATAATTATCGACACATAACATTTTTTTTTATTTTTCCTTTATTCAAAATATATTGAATTTACTTTTAAAAGAAAATTCGAATAAAAATATATTTACACCATTAAATTTATAAAAAAATGATAACTGTAAAAAAAATTAATTCAATAATTTTAAAAAGATAATTTGTAATATGAAATTAATTATTATGGAACAGTTTAATTGAATTAGAGAATTATCTATATAGATCAGAACCCAATTATAAAAAAAAAATTGAATTTGAAAATTGTATATTTTTCATTAACTCTCATTTCCCGTTGACATCATTAAAAATAATTATTTCTCAGTAAAATTATTATTTTTAATATTTATTAATTTTGTTACAAAAAATGTCAAGTTAATTATTTCTTTAACGAATAATTCAATTGAATATTAAATAGTCATATTTTCATTTAGACAGAGACATTTTTAAATTGATTGACATTATTTCCACCAATATTTAATATATTCACTTCGTAAGAATAAATATTTCGTTTAATTAAAATCATGGATTTAACGTTTCACTTCCATTTTCAAATAACAATATTTAATTTAATTCAATAATAATTAGAGATATATATATTCCTTTTTTCAGATTTTATACCTTTCCCACGTGCTTTAAGAGCTATATATATAAAGCTCCAGGGATGGGACAACCATATATATATGTATGAATAGGTAATTAAACCTATATGGTGAAATATTTTAACTTTAATAATAGAACGTCCAAACAAGATTCAGTCTTTTCTGTCAAAAAGATTTCTGGACGTTCTATCAATTAAATTTTTTAATTTTGAAGCTCATTTAATGAAGAAAATAAATGAGTTTAAATCGTATTGATAAAGAAAATTAAAATTTTTTTGCCTTTTTTTACGAATTTGTATATTATATATTAATTTGGAAATTTTATTTTCATGCAAATTATATATAAAATACGATCCCATTTTCAAAAGTATTGTCTTAATAGTATTTGTAATAAAAGTTCGTCATTTCGAGGATTACCATATTTTTAATTTAATTAAAATTTTATATTACTTCTAATAATTTATTACTACAACTAATATATATATATATAATAGCAAATATTTTTTCTGATAATTTTACAAAAGTACCAAGTTATAAAACTTTTAAAAAAAGCTTTTAAAAATTATACATTAATTTTTTTTTAATTTTTACTCGTAATGACGTAAAAAAGAATATATTTTTCTTTTGGAAAATAATCAACTAACTAAAAAAAGTTTAAAATTATTACATCCTTAATTTTCGCTTATACATTCTTTCATTTATTCGGAATGGCAAAAAAATTTGCTTAATTTAAAATGCAGAAATATTTTTCTAATGAATTAACAAGAAAACTGTATTTACGAATAATAATGGATGAAGAATGATTCCTCGAAATGACAAAACCCTGAGCTTCGTTATTAATATTGAAAATTAATTTAGATGGTTAGTTTTTTTTTAAGTAATATATGTAACAGTTATGATAGAAGAAACAAACAACATAAAATGACATGAACGACGAACGTCAATGAAATACTGTCAATACAGATTATAAAACGGACACAGTCAAAGAGAAACAGGTAGATATAGATATATATATAATATGAATCATAATTATATTTATAATGCCATATCCAACAGCTTTAACGCACGAACGAAAAACGTCAGATATCTGTATCACTCTGGCATTCCTAAGAACTTGGCAAATCAATCAAACGTCAATTCGTTCCGACAAAATTTCGGCACCTTGAAACCATCATAAGTCCAGGAGCCTAACTTCAAAACACAGGTCTGTATGTCGTATGGAAAGAATTCAACGTCGATGGTGCAGGAAGATTTATAAACAGCTGGTGGCTGCCAAACGACCAATCCAGAAAAGTACACTGTCGCCTTTGTCATCAATGTCACCTCGTAATTTCCATCAGCGCTGCAAACACCGAAGAAACAACCCCAACGTGATCACGATTGGTCCTGAAAAGACGAAGGGATGCTGCCGCTTATTTTTCCCGGGGCCAATTTTTTTATTTATTTAATTTCGATTTTTTTCTTTATACAAATTTATACTTTTTCTCAAAAAAAAAAAAAATTCTTTCATAATAACACCTAGTTCTCTATTCAAATTAGTTCAACATTTTATTGTCACGAAATGGGGACGCAAGTAAGGCGAAAAAGTATTTTTTACATACCTGACAGAAAATATCTTTTTATTAATTTTTTCTTTAAACGATCGATATACAGAAAGTTTCCGTAACGTCAATTGAATATAATTACGAATCGGATTTAACATCTTCAAAATGGAGGATTCAATATGGCTGACGATTTTTTTAGAAATTGATCGAATTCGTCTGAAACTAATGCATTTGACATCAATTTTCAGAAATTCAAAATGTCGGATCCAATATGGCGGTCTTTTTTTGTTAAATTTCATCACATTTGCTTCACACTCATTACTCAGGGGTTTTCAGTGTCTCTGATTGAAGTAGGTGAAACATACTCCTTTGGAAAAATTTCCCGAGTTCACCTGAATTAAAAATCAACACTAAAGTAGTTTAAAAATTGTTTAAATCCTATACAAATAAAACAATCGATATTTAAACAATCTTTTAATATTAATTCATACTTAAAGGATAAAAATAAAAGTTTAAAATGATTTCATAAAATTTTTATACAATGAATAATAAAAATGTGGTTAAAATAATTTTATGAAAATATTTAGTCATACCAAATATTTAGTTATTCATGACGTTTCGAAATTCCTCTGTACATCAAATATAGAGTGATATTATTTTCTATAAAATGTTGCGTTTAATAAGCCATCAGGAGATGTAAAATATTCTGTTCACCTCATAATTCTTCGTTGAAATTTAAAGCTCACAATATTATTTATATAAATTTGTGTGATAATATTTTTATATATCACACTTTTACTCTATAAGGAAACTTATTTTGAAATAGCTAAAAAAAAACTGAACGATGATATTATATTTATTTTGTAAATTAGTTTATTAAATTTTAAATATATTTGAAATATAAAATGTGAGTAATTTTCTAGGATGCTTACAAAATTTTAATAGTTACAAAAAACTATTTTTTTCATAATTTGAAAATACATGAAAATTTTATTTCATAACAGGGCAAAAATGTGATAGGTCAGAAAGGGACGCATGAATATTCCCTTGATTAGACTTGACGGAATTTTTGTGGTGTCAAATTAAAAATTATCAAATTTACATTCAGTAGAATTTTAAAAAAGAGATTTTATAATAAGCCCAATTTTAATAATGAAAAATTTCTATTTAACAAAATTCTGATTTTGTAGAATTTCTATATTACTGAACTTAGATAAAGCAGATTTTCTAATATATCGAATTTTCAAATAATACAATTTCCATTTAACAAAATTGATATAGGGTAAGTGTACTAATTACGGCGAGTGCACCAATTACGGCGCGTTCATAAAAAATAACTATTATTATTATTATATTTAATATAACTGTTGCCAAATGATTAAAAAAATTATTTTAATCTTTTTTTGATACAAATACTTATAAAGATGCACATTTAAAAAAATTATTAATTTAATTATTCGAGATCAAATTTTTTTCGGCGCCGCAATTGAAACATTTTTAAGATTTCCATTGGCTCCAATTTCGGCGGGCAAAGTATCTTGAAAATACACGTAATTTTGGTCACCGAAATTGATACACCGAAACTGATACAAACGCGCCGCAATAGAAAATTACGGTATTAGTTTTAATTTCTCATATTTGTTTAAATAATCGATTTTTATAGAGCTAAATTTTTTTTTAATATCTTAATAACATAAGCTTTTAGTTTAATAAGTCTTAAATTGAGTTTATAAAATAGAAATGTCGAATTTTCTATTTCAAAGGTGCTTTGACTCGAATCGCGCCGCAATTAGTACATTTACCCTATAGAAAAATTTTCATAAAAAAAAGTTTTTATTTATCAGAATTGTTCTTTTGTCGAATTTCTATTTATCCGAATATTCAATTAAAAAGTATTTTTATTTACAGAATTTCCAACTAAATGAATTTTTATATACCAAAATTCTCATTTAACAAAAGTTTTATTCAAAAAATGTCTATACAACCTAATTTTTATTTAATAGTATTGTCATTTAACAGAAATTCTTTTTAGACAAATTTTTGAGACAGAGAATTTCTAATTCACCAATACTTTATTTGACCGAAGTTTCACTTATCCGAATTTTCATTAGACAGAAATGTTAAAATGTCGAATTTCTATTTGATAGAACTTTCATATATCAGATTGTCCACTTGGTATACAAATTTCAGCGGGAGTTTTAAATTCAACCAATCAAAAATTATTAAGAAAATTTTGATTGGTTGAATTTAATTTGTATACCAAGTGGACAATCTGATATATGAAAGTTCTATCAAATAGAAATTCGACATTTTAACATTTCTGTCTAATGAAAATTCGGATAAGTGAAACTTCGGTCAAATAAAGTATTGGTGAATTAGAAATTCTCTGTCTCAAAAATTTGTCTAAAAAGAATTTCTGTTAAATGACAATACTATTAAATAAAAATTAGGTTGTATAGACATTTTTTGAATAAAACTTTTGTTAAATGAGAATTTTGGTATATAAAAATTCATTTAGTTGGAAATTCTGTAAATAAAAATACTTTTTAATTGAATATTCGGATAAATAGAAATTCGACAAAAGAACAATTCTGATAAATAAAAACTTTTTTTTATGAAAATTTTTCTATATATCAATTTTGTTAAATGGAAATTGTATTATTTGAAAATTCGATATATTAGAAAATCTGCTTTATCTAAATTCAGTTAAATAAAAATTCTATACAAAATCAGAATTTTGTTAAATAAAAATTTGTTGTTATTAAAATTGGGCTCATTATAAAATCTCTTTTTTTAAATTTTACTAAATGTAAATTTGATAATTTTTAATTTGACACTACAAAAATTCCGTCAAGTCTAATGAAGGGAATATTCATGCGTCCCGTCAGAAATAGCTTAGAAAATTATATTTTAAAAATATAATAGATTAAAATCAGTTAGTTTTAATTAATTAAAAAAAAAAAAATTTTTAAAATGCAATCAACCTGAAATAGAATTCATCTTGTGTATATTTGGTGTTATCAAGAATGAAAGAATGAAAAGATTTATTTTCCGACAGCATCCCTTCTACAAGCGAGGTCTTCGATGCTCAAATCACATTACCATTAATTATTAACTGACAAATTCTGCAAATAGCTTGAAAATTTGTCAAAAAAAAAACAAAAAATATTTAGAAAATTAAAAAAAAAATTTTGATAACTCATTTAACAATGTCGTGCGTTGACACCGAGCTGCAAAATCCTCGCTAAGACACGTATATTTATATATATAGATAAATTTGCTCTCTGACACTAATCTAAACTTAGAAACTATTCTGCTCCGAAACAAGGTTCATTATTGAGCAATAACGATCGTTGTTTCGGTCAGTTGTCGTGCTGAATCTCAACTAACTAGCATGCAAGTTTACCTTGAAGCCATCGTAGGTCCACGAACCAAACTTCAGGACACATGTTTGCTCGTCGAAGGGGAAGTACTCCACATCAATTTCACAGGATGACTTATAAATGGCGGGCGGCTTCCACTCAACCAGTCCTTCGTGGTAGATGGTGGCCTTCGTGGCCAAGGTCACCTCGAAGTTTCCGTCCGCGCTGCGAGCGAGCACATTAGTGGTTCTGGGCGCTGCGGCGGTCGAGCTTACTTTGTACTTCCGATTCAATGTTAAGCCCATTTTTTGTTTTTGTTTAAACTTTTATTTTATTATAGGCACACAACCCTTATTTATAAATCAGGTTTTTTTTTTTTTTTTTGTTTTTCAAAAATTTACTTTAAAGCAAAAAAGAGTGAGAGAAAAATTAATTCTCGCGTTTATTACTCTTCGATTGCTCCGTGAAATTTATAAGCATTGTACATCGTTTTATTGTTTTCTTTTCTTTTTTTTTTAGAAAAAAAATTTCTTTCTATTTTTCACGCTGTTTTAGGAATTATTTTTAAAGTTAAAAAAAAGATTGGGCTACTCAGATAGAAGTTAGTCCATTCGAACTTTTGTACAAGTTAGTTAGTTAAACATATATATATAGAGAGACTGGAAAGTCTAAAAATAATCTGAGCAGTTTAACTCGACAGAATTGTTTAAGTTCCCTTGTAAATATATCTATTAAGCTCCTAAAGAGAAACTCTTGTTAAAATTGAAACAAGAATTTTGTTTCAAAAACTGGTCAGTCACTATAAATTAAAAAAAATTAAATTTCTTTTAAAATAACTGATCCAAATGTGAAAGAATAATGATCCAATGAAAGAAAAACTTTCCAAATGTTGCGAATATTATTTTTATATAAATAATATACAATTTTTATAATATTTATTAATTGAAAAATTTAAGTTTATATTTAATATGTATCATATTTTCCTATTGCTCTTATTTCAATCTATAAACCGACTAGGAGAGAATGTAAAACTTTTTTTTGGACAATTGTTTACTCTTCTTTTTTATCGACATGTTAAAAAATAAAAAAAGAATTTCTATTTTTATCAACTAAAGTTCCGATTATCATGCAATAAAAACCGATTACATTTCTGATTTTAGCAAATTTTCATTACTCGACTTTTTTTTGTTGATAATAATGTTAGAAAAAGCTTAAATTCATTTTGGAATCTTCCCTTTAAAAAGAGAGATAAGGGAACTTAAAAAACAACTGAATATTTTTTTTTAACTTTCTTGATCTCTTTTTAAAGAAGAGTTTTGGAAGATTTATTACACGTGAATTTAAAATTTTTTCCCTAACCTCATTTAATGCGTACGTAACAAATCCAAGTTTTATTACACAACTTCAGTGAGGTAATAAAAATTTGTTAAAGTCAGAAATTTAATCGTAATTTCTAATAACTCGGCTTTTTATTTAATAAAATCGTCTAATTTACGAATAATTTTTAAAAAAACTGATTTTTTGAAATATTGTGATAAATTACTATTATCGATCAGATATAGCATGATTTGTATAATTATTAATGTAAAAAAAAATATTAAAAATTCCTTAATTTCAAACAATGTACAGATAGTCGGATTTTATTTATACAGATAGATATATGTACTAATCGCAAGGGAATTGAGACGACTCATCATCCATTCAATTGCAAAACTTGGAGGTGAGGTGTAGGTAGTAGGAACAATGTGAAGTGATTGTATTGCCTTTGAGTTCACGTATTAACCCCAAGAGCTTTAACGGAACTGCGTTGAATTTCAGTAAATCTTTCAATGTATTTGAAAGCGTTTGCTAAACTCCAATGATAAGTTTGAGATATGTACAAATTTTTATAAACTATCAGATTTTTAATGCATCATAACTAATTACTGTATAATAATATTAATAATAATATTAATAATAATAATATAATAATAACAAATATAATACAAATAATGACGAATATTTTAAGCATTCAAATTAGTAAAAAAAATCTTCTCTTCTTCTTATACGTAAAACAAGAAAAATACGATCAAAAGAAGTAACATAAAAAATGGATAATTTTATTTTCTGTTTATAAAGAGAAGAGGTAATAAAAAAATAAATCCTGATTCTTGACTTTAATCTTGGAAATAAGGTCGGATTCTAAAATAGAAACTGATCTTCCGCAAGTCTTTATTGTATCATAAAAATTCTAGCATTTGCAAAGCATCAATTGATTAAACTATTAAACAAGAGCTTTAAATAACGCATTTATTTAAAAACTATGTACCTAAATCTAGTATATAAAAGGAATATTCCATTTTGACACAAAAAAATACGATTGATAAAAATCAATATTTTTTAATCAAACTAAGTAAAAAAAAATTATCAGGTTAAAATTGAGAAAAATCAATAGATCTTCCACATGACAAAAAATATATTTAGATTGCATAGTATATTAAGCAAACATATATCACTAGATTAAAAAATGCCAGTTTGCAAAAAAATCCATGTATACCATTTTTGTATATTAGAGTGTATCATACCGAATATAATTCTACATATATATGAAGTCTTTTTAAAATAGGCCGGCCAATATAGAATGAAACTTGATGATAGAAAAAAAAAAGGTAAATAAACGCGCCGATTGCGAATATGTATTGCTGTGGGACTGAAAAGAGTGATGGCAAAAGAGGAAGTTGCACATATGTCCGTTAAAAGGGAAAAGTGAAAATTTCAATTTCAATTGATTCTCATCGAAGCATCCTCAGCTTCTCATATGCACGGCATGATGTCGACAACCCTTGGCGCATTGCAATTTGCATATCCTCCGTTCTCTCTATATCGTACTATTTCTCAGTACAAATGCGGAATCGCAATTTCCTGGCATGTGAATTTCCATTGACGCCTATATATATATAAGCGATGAATATTTTCACGTGAAACAAAGATAGGACAACTTACAATCAACCTCCTGCTAAATCAACGTTTGCCTCAAGGGGAAGTCCTAGTTTTTATTTTAAACGCATTGATTTATTGAGAATTTATAAATAAATACACGTCTTAAGAAAAAGAAGAAGGCGTCGATTTTACGGACAAGAGAATGTTGGTAAAATACATTTTCTTGCAAAAAGAGAAAAAAAAAATTGTTATGTGATATACTAAGATTTTTTTTTTTTTAAATGAACCTTGGAAGATTTATTAACATTTTTCTTTCTCGTGTAGGAAGAATTGTTTTTCCAAAATTTTATAAACTTGATTTTTTATGCATCTTTATGAAAAAAAATTATACAAACTTCTAGCAAGTCTGACTGAAGATTTACTTGTACTACTGAAAAAATTGTGCAAACTATTTGAAAGTCTGACTAACAGTTTCCTTGTTCTACTAACAAAGTTATACATATGTTTAAAATGTCTGACTAAAGATTTACTTATACTACTGATAAAAATTATATAAATTTTAAGAAGCCTGACTAAATATTTACTCGTACTACTGAAAAATTATATAAATATTTAGAAAGTGTGACTTAAACTCCTGTTACTGAGAAATTATACAAATATTTAAAAAGCCTGATTGGAAATTTACTTATACTACTGATAAAATTACAAATAAAGAAAGTCTGACTAAATATTTACTCGCACTACTGAAAATTTTTTACAAATGTTTAAAACAAATGATCATAAAGCCTGACCATAGATTTACTTATACTAGTGACAAAATTATACATATTTTAAAAAGTCTGACTATAGATTTACTTATACTACTTATAGACTTGAAAATAGGAAAATCTCACTTACTCTCTAAATCTGAATTAGTAAAAATGTTTACTAATTTAAATTAGTGACTCACTTTTTGCTTTAGAATTAGTTAAAAGTTACTAATAATTAGTAAAATTTTACTAATTGAGAAGCAAAAAGTGAGTTACTAATTGAAATTAGTGAATATTTTTACTAATTCAGATTTAGAGAGTAACATTTACTCGTACTACTGAAAAATTAGACAAACTTTTATGTTTTATATAAGTTTGACTAAATATTTACCAGTACTACTGAAAAATTAAATAAATTGTTTAGAAAGTCTGACTGCATATTTACTTGTACTACTAATGAAATTACAAAAAGTAGAATATAAATCTAAATATGGACTATATAGTGTTTCTGCCAAAATTATATAAATGTTTAAAACATTTATATAATTATATTTAATTATATTAATTATCCTCATTATAAATATTCTTAAAAATAAATAATCTTTAGAACCATTTTACTTTATGAAAAATAATTTTACGAAAAAAATGATATTTAAGCTTTTTATGTTCTTTATTAACTTTTTTTCGCCCTTTCCCATTTTTATAGCAACGACAGAAGTTTTCTACTCTTATAAAGTTGGAGTACAAATAGAAATTGTAAAACTTTAACCTATGTAGCCTTTTTCCATTTTTTTTTCTAGTCTAATAAATAGGTGCACGAGAAGATTGTGACGAGAGTATAACAAGATTTGTGTCGGCTGATGGTACAAGAAAAGGTGTAGTATGGGTTAAGTGAAATTGAAGTTTGGCTCGCTGATGAAAACGGTGGGCGATATTTGAGGCCTTCTGGCACTTTTCGACGATAGTTTTCTTCTCTTTTAATCCCAAAAGATATCAGTGTTATATATATATATATATATAAAAAGGTCAGTGTACCTGTTATATATAGTTATATAGTTCTATATATAGGATGGTTCTATATAGTTCTATAAAAGAAGTTCTATATATAAAAGTATCTCACATTCGTTAAGGAAAAAGGGTATGGTTACTTTGAAAATTCGAAAGAAGAGAATAAGAATGAGAAAAGTGAGGGAAAAAAAAAAATGCTTGGAGTGAGGTCTCCATGAAATCCGCTAAATAAATTGCTTTGCGCTTCAGAGGAAGTTTTCTATCGGCCAAGATGATTTATGGAGGCCACCCTCATTCTCTCCTCTACTTTTCCTGGATTTAAAGAAAATCTGTTCTACCCGTGTGCGGTGTTCAGTGTTCATGGCAATGATTTCAGATTCAAGTCAGACATTTTTATTAAAAAAAAATATATATATATTCTTTTTTTCCTGTGAAACAATAGTTTTAATTCGCTCCAAAAATTAATTTTCAAGACAGACAATTTAGAGGCAATTTTTTGTTTTATGAAATTATTTTATAAAAATTTAAAATACATTTTTATTCATAAACTTGTTTTACAGTAGAGAATTTGAGCTTTTAATGTAATCTATTCATTCGCAGAAAATATGATGGAAGTTATTTTAGAAGAACGTCAAGTTTAAGAACATGAAGCTGTCGGATGAAATAAGAAACATCAAAGTGCAAAGTATTTTGGGTTAAATAAAAAAGGAACAAAAAATTGTGTTACTTAAAAGTTTAAATATTTTTTTTTTTAATATTTAACAAATTTATTTTTTATTCTAATTTTACGATTACTGAATTTTTTTTTAATAAACAATATAAATATGTACACTAAAAAAAAAGTTATGAAAGGCTGACTAAATATTTAGTTGTACTACTGAAAATTTACACAAATATTTAGAAAGTGGGACTTATTATTTATTTGTACTACTGACAATGACAAAATTCTACGCATTTCTAATAAGTTTGACTGCGGTCATTTACTTGTACTACTGAGAAAATTTTACAATTTTTAGAGAGTCTGACTAAAGGTTTTCTTGTTCTACTAATAAAATTATGCAAATGTTTGAAAGATCTGACTAAAGATTTACTTTTTGTACAGGTTTTTTTTTTGAATTAACAAGTATTGTGACTGACTACAACTGATTTATACTACTGAGAAAATTTCGAACATTTAGAATGTCTGGCTAAATATTTATTTGAACCACTGAAAAAATTTAGAAGGGTTTAAAAGTATGACTCAAGGTCAAGGTCAAGTCAAGGTCATTTGAAGGTCAAGTCAAGGTTATTCAAGGTCATTTGAAGGTCAAGCCAAGGTCACTCAAGGTCGTTTAAAGGTCAAATCAAGAATGTCTGACTAAATATTTACCAGTATTACTAATAAAATTGCAAACCCGTCCAACTAAATATTTACTTGTACTACTGACAATATTGTAAACGTGTCTAACAAAATATTTACTTGTACTACTGTTGAGTAATACTACTGTGTGATACTACTGAAAAAATTTCAAACATTTAGAATGTCTGGCTAAATATTTATTTTGAACCACTGAAAAAAATTTAGAATTGTTTTAAAAATATGACTCAAGGTCATGTCAAGGTCATTCAATGTCATTTGATGGTCATTCATGGTTATTTGAAGGTCAAGTCAAGGTTACTTATACTACTGCCAAACTTTTACAAACTGTTAAAAAGTTTGTTTAAATACTCCCACTACTGAAAATTTATACACATGTTTAGAAAGTGTGACTTATTATTTACTTATAGTACTGAAAAAATTAAGTGTATGAATTTTTAAAAAGTCTGACTAAATATTTACTTACACTATATACTAAATAAAATTACAAATAGAGAAAGCCTGACTAAATATTTACTCGTACTACTAAAATTTTTTAAAATGTTAATAAAGTCTGACTAGAAATTTTCTTATACTACTGATAAAATTAAACAAATGTTTAAAAAGTTTAAAATTGGTTTAAATACATTTTTTTATAAATTCAGATAAAAATTATTCGTTTTGAAGTGAGTAAATGATCAGTTTCTAGAATAATTACATGAATCTAAATTTAATAATCACATACGTTTGAAAAGTATAAAAGACCCTTTTGCGCATCTCTTCGTTTAAATTCTCATGAATTTATTCAGTAATTCTATTAGCAGCTAATTCTATTAGCTCAAGTTAAATAGCAAGTTAAGAAAAGACTGAAGATAAAGAAACTTGAAGATACTTTGTAATTAAAGATCTTTGTAATTGACTTTTCGTCTCAGAGAAATAACTTTCTTTACTTAAGTTGAACCCATTAAAAGATCTTAATCGAGTTAGATAAAAGGGATTTACTTATTTTGACGAGGATAAGGATAAGGAATTTGTAAAGGTGATTATTTGTATTGTTTTTTTCAGTTTTTTTTTTTTTTTTTTTTTGCCTGCAGTGTAATTATCTTTTGATGCCTGACCATTTTCCTTGAAGAGTTTAGTTGAAGAGTGAGAGAGAAAAAGACAGAAAGAGAGAGAGAGAGAGAGACAAGGGTATCTTGAAGGGAGAAAAGAGTGCACAAAAAGGGAAAAGAGCTTCTCGAAAGAGAGATGAAGTTAAAAGAAAAGCTGACTTTGCAGAGTGCACACTTCACACTACACAATGCGGCGAAAAATTTCATGTCTGTGCCTGATGATACTTTCAGTATAAAATTCACTCTATAAGAATTATAAAAGCCACCAAAATCTACTTCACTTTAAAGAACTTGATGTGTCAAATAAGAACGATTACAATTACTATGTATAAAAAATTAAAAAAAAAAAATTCAAGCAAGTCTGCTATTAAAAAAAAAACTGATTTTTCGTTTAGTTATTTACAAAAACAGAATAGAAAGAAAATAACTAAAATACCAACAGTAAAAAAAAGATTTGATAAAAAAGTTTCATTTGCAGCTAAAATGAAATATTTATAAAAAAAAAATGGGTGCGAAAAGTAGAGTTTAAAATTCAAAATAGCTTTTTATTCTGAATTAATTTGACTTACAATGCGTGGAGGAATCGATAAAGGATAAGATTGGAATTTAGTATCCAAAAGTCAGATTAATCGTTTCTCTATAAAATTTATTGCCTTAGTCGGAGGGCTTTTGTGAGCTTCAAAGTTAATAACACCCATATATATAGTATATGTATACCTTTCGATGGTTTTGGGAAAGCTGAATGTGTACTTTAATGACGAATAGATCCACTGAACGAGTAATTTACATAATTATTATTCGTCAAAAGGAAGTTTATCATGCGTGTTATAGGAAATGCATAGATTTACTAATCCAGATTTGCTTGTGATGTACTCAGGTCCGACGATTCCAAAAGCGTCGACATCGTAGAAACGCTGATACTATCCTCTAAAGCGAAAATTTGAGTTGGTTCATGTTGGAGTTGAGTGCTTCTGAAAATTACACCGCAGATATTGCTATCACTGTTACGTCCACTGCAGACATTTCTCGTCGGGCTATTCTGAACATTGTTCACGATGAGAGATCTGTTAAAATTAATAGCGCTTGCTGATGAATCGTGCAAAAAAAGTTCAAAAAAAAAAAAAGAATTAAACTCCCTTTTTACTTTTATTTATTTTTAAATTTTCTTTTGACAAGAGTTCTCTACAATGAAAACTAGATTTTATTGAATTTTTTTGTAACAAAGCAAGTTTTTCTTTTCCATTTTATAAAATTATTTCTAAATGTTCAACAATTTTTTTTCGTTTTCCTTTTTTAACACATAATAAATTATATATAAAAAATGATTTTTAAAAATATTTGTTTTACGAAAAAGAATCTCAAACTTTAAAAAATATATAAAGAAAGTAAAAAATTTAAATGAGAAATAAATACTACTATATATATATAAAGTGGAAAAAAAATCAAAGGATATACTTTGTATGAGCGACCGGATTATAGGGGCATGTTATATCTTCTGCATCTCTTTCTAAATCTTCTTGAGGCGTTTTCACGATTCTTTCTTCGAGTTTATTTTCAGATTCTTTTTGGTCACAGTGGATTTCATTCGGTTCGAAAGCATCTTTAAAAGACTGTAAAGACGCCATGAATTTCGATTTAATCTTATTGAGACCAGCGCGACAGTCAGCTTCTAAATCAAAGATTTTTTGTTTGTAGTAATTTGAAGTAGACGTCGATGTTGTCCAGAAAATATTCAGGTCGAACGGATCCACTTGTATTTCTTCCGAGATTTTCAAGCATGAGGTGGAATTCGATGTTTGTGTATTCTGAATACGAATAAGGATTTGAAAAAGAGTGAAATATGGTAATTTATAAAAAAAAAAAATATCTTATATCTATTCAAATAGTTTTAATTTTTTTTTCTTTTTTTCAATATTTCTTTTTATTACCAAATATGGAAAAGAACAATTACATTCTCCAGCGCCATAATAGTCAAATTCTTGAAAATTTACGTTTTTATCAAAATCTAAAAGTAATTTGTTATTAATTAGCAAATATTAAAAAAAAAATTATTTTTTACAGAACCTTCTGAAATGGAAAATTCCTCGTCACGACAAATGGTCCAGGAGGTTAATTGGATATCTCGACGTAAATTTAATCTCTCAGCTTGAAGTGCTTCGCGCAAATATCCTAACGTCTCTCGCACTTGATTGATTCGAGTTGTAAGAGTGTCATTGTATTTGGAAGATTCAAGGTGTTGAGAAAGTTTTACGTTACTCCGAATTTCTAAAGCGTCTGTGCTGCACATTTTTTTTTTTCCTTGTATAGATTCCAAATGTCAAACGGAAAGCACTTTTCCACAAGTTTCCACTTGAAGGCAGAAAATATAAATGCGGTGGAATCAGTCTTGAGAATGGAGCTAAAGATCGACGAAAAGGCAATGTCAGCTTTCCTGCATTTCACGATTCACTGTTCATCTTGTTCGTCAACGTTTTCTCAGTGACTCTTCTGCCACAATAAACACGACTGAATAACTCTTCAAAAAAAAAAGAAGAAGAAGAAGTAATCGATTTCCTTGGAAATAGTTTTGCTTTCTATTTTTCACAATATCAGTGAAACTTAAATTTACTCGAGTTTCGGAACTGTAATAAATTGATAACAAAACTTAATTAATTACAGGTTAATATTATTAAAGTGTCATGTTGTTTTTATTTTTCCAATGTGTTTGTCCAACAAAGTGAAGTTATCGATAGTTTCGTATTTCGCTTGCATTTATTTTTAAAATAAAATTGAAAAATAAGAAAAATTTACAATTTATTTTATATTATTATAAATATTATTATTAATATTGTATATATATATATATATATATAAAATACATAGAATTAGTCTGACAATTATTTCATTAATGGGGACCTTTAAAAATTGTAATTCGATTCTCTAAAAACTTTTTTTAAGAATCATTATTGATTTCATAAGAATTGTCACTAACAGGTGGTTAAAAAGTGGCTTGTTTAATAGAGCTCATTGTGTTAATTAAGGCCTGGACCAACCTGCTATTGGAACGTAATCAAGCTCCAATGCTTCGAGGATCTAATGACTCGACTTAATTGTCGTTAACAAGTTAACTAAGGTGTGCGAGTTTGAAGACTATAATAAAGAACTTTCGAATTCTTTTATTAACAAACTAATAAAAATAAATTGCATGTTCCATTCTATATTCTAAAAAAAATTTTAAGAAACCAATTCCGAAATTTAAAAACACAATTACACAACTTTGTCAAAAATGAAAAAAGTAATTAAACAGCATGACTCCATTATTTCTTTACCTTAAAACATCACATATGACCTTCAAAAAACCCTACCAATTGAACCTAAATTGAAAGAGAATAATAACAATCAATTTTATTCTGTTCTTTTAGATAGAATGTTTTCCTGGAAAATGAAGAAATCCCTTACAATGACAAATAAAATTAAACAGCATGACCCAATTATTTTTTACCCTTCAAACAACACATATTACCTTCAAAAAACCCTACTAATTGAACCTAAATTGAAAGAGAATAATAACAATCAATTTTATTCTGTTCTTTTAGATAGAATGTTTTCCTGGAAAATGAAAAAATCCCTTACAAAGTCTAATAAAATTAAACAGCATGTCTCTATTATTTTTTTACCTTAAATCATCACATATGACCTTCAAAAAACCCAACCAATTGAACCTAAATTGCAAGAGAATAAGAACAATCAATTTTATTCCATTTTTTTAGATAGAATGTTTTCCTGGAAAATGAAAAAATCCCTTACAAAGTCAAATAAAATTAAACAGCATATCCCTATTATTTTTTAACCTTCAAACAACACATATGACCTTCAAAAAACCCTACCATTTGAACCTAAATTGCAAGAGAATAAGAACAATCAATTTTATTCTGTTCTTTTAGATAGAATGTTTTCCTGGAAAATGAAGAAATCCCTTACAATGACAAATAAAATTAAACAGCATGACCCAATTATTTTTTACCCTTCAAACAACACATATTACCTTCAAAAAACCCTACTAATTGAACCTAAATTGCAAGAGAATAAGAACAATCAATTTTATTCTGTTCTTTTAGATAGAATGTTTTCCTGGAAAATGAAGAAATCCCTTACAATGACAAATAAAATTAAACAGCATGTCCCTATTATTTTTTAACCTTCAAACAACACATATTACCTTCAAAAAACCCTACTAATTGAACCTAAATTGCAAGAGAATAAAAACAATCGATTTTATTCCATTTTTTTAGATAGAATGTTTTCCTGGAAAATGAAAAAATCCCTTACAATGTCAAATAAAATTAAACAGCATATCCCTATTATTTTTTAACCTTCAAACAACACATATGACCTTCAAAAAACCCTACCAATTGAACCTAAATTGCAAGAGAATAATAACAATCAATTTTATTCTGTTTTTTTAAATAGAATGTTTTCCTGGAAAATGAAGAAATCCCTTACAATAACAAATAAAATTAAACAGCATGTCCCTATTATTTTTTAACCTTTAAACAACACATATTACCTTCAAAAAACCCTACTAATTGAACCTAAATTGTAAGAAAATAAAAACAATCAATTTTATTCCATTTTTTTAGATAGAATGTTTTCCTAGAAAATGAAAAAATCCCTTACAATGTCAAATAAAATTAAACAGCATATCCCTATTATTTTTTAACCTTCAAACAACACATATTACCTTCAAAAAACCCTACTAATTGAACCTAAATTCCAAGAGAATAAGAACAATCAATTTTATTCCATTTTTTTAGATAGAATGTTTTCCTGGAAAATGAAAAAATCCCTTACAAAGTCAAATAAAATTAAACAGTAAGTCTGCATTATTTTTTTTACCTTAAAACATTACATATTACCTTCAAAAACCCTACCAATTGAACCTAAATTGAAAGAAAATAAAAACAATCAATTTTATTCCATTTTTTTAGATAGAATGTTTTCCTGGAAAATAAAAAAATCCCTTTCAAAGTCAAATAAGGTTAATCAGCATGTTTCTATTTTTTTTCTACCTTAAAACAACACATATTACCTTAAAAAAAAACCTACCAATTGAACCTAAATTGCAAGAGAATAAGAACAATCAATTTTATTCTGTTCTTTTAGATAGAATGTTTTCCTGGAAAATGAAAAAATCCCTTACAATGTCAAATAAAATTAAACAGCATATCCCTATTATTTTTTAACCTTCAAACAACACATATGACCTTCAAAAAAACCTACCAATTGAACCTAAATTGCAAGAGAATAAAAACAATCATTTTTATTCCATTTTTTTAGATAGAATGTTTTCCTGGAAAATGAAAAAATCCCTTACAAAGTCAAATAAAATTAAACAGCATATCCCTATTATTTTTTAACCTTCAAACAACACATATTACCTTAAAAAAAAACCTACCAATTGAACCTAATTTGCAAGAAAATATAAACAATCAATTTTATTCCATTTTTTTAGATAGAATGTTTTCCTGGAAAATGAAGAAATCCCTTACAATGACAAATAAAATTAAACAGCATGTCCCTATTATTTTTTAACCTTCAAACAACACATATTACCATCAAAAAACCCTACTAATTGAACCTAAATTGCAAGAGAATAAGAACAATCAATTTTATTTTATTCTTTTAGATAGAATGTTTTCCTGGAAAATGAAAAAATCCCTTACAATGTCAAATAAAATTAAACAGCATATCCCTATTATTTTTTAACCTTCAAACAACACATATGACCTTCAAAAAACCCTACCAATTGAACCTAAATTGCAAGAGAATAATAACAATCAATTTTATTCTGTTTTTTTAGATAGAATGTTTTCCTGGAAAATGAAGAAATCCCTTACAATGACAAATAAAATTAAACAGCATGTACCTATTATTTTTTTATGTTCAAACAACTTGTACTACTAAAAAATTATAAAAATGTTTAAAATGTCTGACTAGAGATTTACTTATACCACTGAAAAGTTATAAAATGTTTCAAATGTCTGACTAAAGATTAACTTATACTATGAAAAATTATAAAATGTTTAAAATGTCTGATTAGATATTTACTATACTACTCATATTACTAAATAAATTCTAAAATAATGAAAGGCTGCCTAAATATTTATTCGTACTACTGAAAAATTAAACAGTTGTTTAGAAAGTATGACTATAGATTTACTTATACTATTATATAATATTATAAATATAAAATACTTTTGAATTATTTTTTAATGAAAATACATATAAAATTTGATAAAAAAAAATCTTTCACAATTTTAAAAATCATTTAAAAGTGTAATTTAATAATTTTCAAAACTATTAAAAAATATTTTACATAAACTTTCAGTAAAATAACTCTTATATAAAAAATAAAATTAAAGAATCTATGTCAATTGCATTTTAAACCTATAATTAATATCTGTTCATTGACAATTTTATATTTCAGCTTTATATAGACTACTCGGAGAAAATCTATATATTAAAAAGATTGACATTTCATTTAAATAACACAAACCGCACTGTCCTGTGTATTAATATTGGAGTATATTCACTTGTCTATTTTATTTTTCAACATTAAATTGCAGAATATTTTTAATGAATGTCAATTTTTTATTGTATTTAATTTCATTAATGTTCCAAAGCTTTTTGAGAAGCGAGCTTTCTCTGTCAGTATTTCAATTTCCTTTACTTGGCCATTACAAGTGTCTCCTCTTTGTGCTCAACTCGTGCAGCTTTGTTCTACACTAAATACTTTTCTGTGAGACGAGATGCTTAATTAAAACGACTAAATCTGAATAAAGTTCAACATGAAGTTTTCGTCTTGTTTCATTTGTATTTAAGAAAGTAAATATTTCAATATTATGCTAACTGGTACTTCGTTAAGGGAAATCTTTTGTTTCTATATAGTTGAAAAGCAACTCAAATAAATTAATGTTTCTATTTACAAAATTAAACTAAATTAATACGGTTCTATTTACAAAATTGAAATAATATGTTTTTATTTACAAAATTCAAATAATATGTTTGCATTTATAATATTCAAATAATATGTTTGCATTTAAAAAATTCAAATATTTAATTTTGGAAAATAATTATTTAAATTTATTAATTAAAAGAAAATGAATTTTTGAATTCTAATCATTTCTATCTTCTTATATAGACAAATGCATTTAGTTCATATTACATATTCTGTAATTATAATTGTTGGTAACTCTGATTATCGTTGTTTATATGTTCTGGAGCACTCTATACGGAATTAATGTAAATGAGTTAACCATATAGTTTACTGAATCAAGCCTCTTGGGATCAATGGACACAAAACAAGATATGATATATATTTACTTTAAACTCATTCCACATATCAATATTATAAAATAGAGTCAATTTTAGATATCGGATTATGCAAATCCATTATGTTGTGCACTGAAGAATTTATTTGATTCAAATAATTGTTTACTTTACTATTATCAAGTAAATTAAATGAACTAAATAATTTTTATTTAAATTAAATAACCTGTATTTGAAACAATAATTTCTGCATTTGAAACAAATATCATTTAATAAATCCTACGTAACCGATTTTTAAAATTAAATTTTTTTCACTGCATGTGCAACAAACTAAATTTAAGTATTTTTATCCAAAAAAAATTTTATTCACAAAATGGAAAAAAAATGTTTTTCCAAGATCGAGCGATAAATCTGAATATATGAGAATATCTCATCGTTTTCGCAAATTCTGCAAACTTTAAAAAATTTGCTTTTGCAAAATTTTATTTTTCTCACTTTTCACAAAAAAATTACATTTTCCAATACATGGATAACTAACACTTAAAATATACGTTATGTGAAATACGCCTATAAGTAGAACATACAGAAAATATTTTTTTTTATAATAATCAAAAATTATTCAGGTATAAAATTGTCCGAATAATTTTTTTAAGTTTATGCTTCATGAATCCATAAAACATTCGCAATAAAATTTACAATGAGATGGGAATGCGCTTTACGATTTTTATACTAAAGCATTTAGTTTTATGTCCCGTATTAAATAATACGATTTTTATGTCTAATGAGATACTTCTTGAGAGCGTATATATAGTGCTATTTACTTTTGTGGGTGAACATCTTTTAGAAATGTATATTTTTTTGAAAAGTCAAAAAGATTTGAAAATTTTCAAAATAATAATAGCTGAGACTCATGTAATAATAAAATAATAATAATAATAGCAATAATAATAAGAATAATAACAGACATAAATGTTATTGGATATTTCACATATAGTGCTGAGACAATTGCATGTCTCGACAGAGGTACTGTGACAGATTCCCTTGATGATTATGGAAACTAACGACTTGTGTAATTTGCTTATGTCACTAAAATCATCTTAACATAGAATATTATATTTAATCTTGAGATTTAATATATACATATATATATATATACGTTCGAATATAAAAAGGTCGATTTTAATCCACATTAAAATATTAATATTTTTCAAAAAAAATAGTAAGAAATATTTAAGTTAGACTATACATAAGTATGATGAAAGATTTTTTCGAGCTCCTTGTGAGACTTGGAAAAAAACCACAAGACAAGTAATAGATTTCCGTAACTCCTGAGGGAAATGAGAAATTAGAAAAATGTCGAGAAACAAGGGCTTTTTTTCCAAGTCCTCTGGGATAACTTGAGAAAACAGGAAAAACAAATAGTCTTCTTACTACGGTTAAAAGGATGTTTTAGATTTACGTTTTTAGGATCTACTAATAGTCAGTTTTATATTAGGATAAAAAAAAATAATCCGAATTATTCTGACAGTTGACGATCACAGAAATAACAATTTACTTAAAAAAAGGGAAGTGAAAAATTATATAAAAGTAAAAAAGAAAAAAGAAAATTATGAATTTAAACCCTATGTTTGATAATATAGACGACCTTTCCAGTTAACGATTCATTTCCCTCGGCGAAAGTGCGGATGCAGAAGGTTTTGGTCGGCTATGCGAGATAAGATTCAAGTAGTAAAAGCACTGTTCGGTAAAACAATGCACATTGCCAACATGTGAGAAGGTATTAAACTTGTGTCAAGTTTTCAAAGACGTTATAAAATTTATATTATTTTCAATTTCAAGTTGAATTTTTATGAAATAATTTCTAATAATTTTTTTTAACATTTATTTTATTTATAAATTAAAAAGAATCGATTCTACTTAACAAAAACATTAAAAAAAATTTACTATAAGTATATCAAATAGTAAAATTGTATACCAAAAAAATTAATGCAAATTGTACTAATTTGAATTAATGGATGAGTTTTCGCTAATTCGGATATTTAGAGAGTAGAGTGTGAATAATTCATATATAAATATATATATAATAGAGAAAAACAAACATAAATAACCATCTCTGCACTTGCATCAGACTAATGCGAGTAAAGTTTCACGAATAGATTTCCATGCAAATATATTTCGGACATTTCATTATACTTCATAATTCAGTAATCGTATAAAGTTGTTTCTAGCTAGTGATTCTGATGGATGCTTTTCTGGCTTATCACTAAACTTGTTTATGCAGACAATTTTGGCTTTTATCAAAAAATATAAAAATTCAGCTTTTATTTTTTGTAAATTTTTATCTAATCATACTTAATTGAGAGAAATATATTAATAGAAATATTAATAAAAAAAAAAGTATTCTTATTAAAAAATTTACGTAATTTCATATGGAAAAAAAATAATTACTTTGCAAAATTAAATAATAGATTTGAAATAATGTATATAACGAGGATTATACGATGCCTTGAACATCAACACGCATAAACATGTTTTTGGTACCAAAAAAGTTTTCCTCTCTACACAGCATCCCTGCAAGCTTTCAGAATTTATCTGACCCAGTTACAAGTACCACGCGCGCCACGGGGAGTGATAAATTATTACTCGAATAGTGTGCCGATGCTCTCTTCATGTCACTTTCTTTTAGTTCACAGCCTGTCCTATACCTAAAGCTTCCGCTTTTAGCGCAGATGTGATTTCCGCAAACGAAATACTTATGACACCATTTTTCCAGCAATAAAACATTGAAAAAAAAAAAAGAAGTGGAATACCTATTTTTTAATTTCAAATCGTTCATTTTAGTGAATCAGATAACAAACGAGATAGAAAGAGAAAGGAACAAACAAATTTATATTTGAAGCTTTCGCTGTATCAGTAGTTACAGTTTTCGATTCTATATGGATTTATTTCTTTCGGTTTCAAATTTACTGCAGTTGAAAACCAAAGAGAGTCAATTACGTAATTTTTATATTTTCCTTATTTTTCTTCTAAATATATATTTTTTTTTAATCATATTCTATTTATTTTTTATATTCGGCCCATAAATATTTTACATTTTTTTAAAAAATATTGTTCGATAAACTTTTTGTATAAAATCCCAGGTAGAAAAATTAACATTACTAACGTTATTAATATTACTAACGTTACTAATGTTACTAACATTAGTATCTATAAAAAAATTAAGAAAATGTTTCTAAATTGTATTTTTGCAGAAACTTGTCGAAAATCGACCACCAGGAAGTATTTAATGTTTAATAATGCACTTTTTATAATTTTCATTTCTATTATCACTTCCACTTTTTTATTTTCATTACCGTTTCCACTTTCACTTTTTCTAATTCTCATTCCCATTTTCACTTCCACTTTTTATAATTCTCATTCCCATTTTCACTTTCACTTTTTTATTTACATTACCACTTCCACTTTTTCTAATTCTCATTCGCACTTCCATTCCCACTTCTACTTTTTCTAATTCTCATTTCTACTTTCACTTTTCTAATTTTCATTTCCGTTTTCACTTTTTTATTTTCATTACCACTTCCACTTCCACTTTTTCTAATTTTCATTCCCACTTCTACTCCCATTTTTTCCACTTCTAATTTTCATTAGCTGTTGCCATTTCGACTAAAACTCTTTCTAATTTCCATTTACACAACCATTTTCACTTTTTTTAATTACAATTAGAAAAAGTTAAAGTGGCAATGAATATAAAAAAGTGGAAGTGAAAATGGGAATGAAAATTGGAACAAGTGGAAATGGAAGTGAAAGTGGGAATGAGAATTAGAAAAAGTGATAGAGGCAATGAATATAAAAAACTGGAAGTGGAAATAGGAATGGGAATGAAAATTAGAAAAAGTGGAAGTGAAATCGGAATGAGAATTAGAAAGAGTAGAAGTGAGAATGGAAGTGCGAATGAGAATTAGAAAAAGTATAAGTGAAAATGGGAATGAAAATTATAAAAAGTTTAAGTGGAAGTGAAAGTGATAATGGGAAAGTAGTGTCAAAGTTTCTGTGAAAATATATTTTAGAAACTCTTTATTTTTTTATAGGTACTAACTTTAGTAACATTAGTAATGTTAGTAACATTAGTAACGTTAGTAACGTTAATTTTTTCACCTGGGATTATCAAGTTTAGATTTATAGAAAAAAAATTCTTTAATTAAGAGCCACAGAAAATTAAAAGGCATTAAAATAAGCTGCAACGCTTATTATTTTAATCCAATTTTGCTTATTTTAATACCAAAATGGATTAAAATAAGCAAAAAATTGATTAAAATAATAAGCGTTGCAGCTTATTTTAATGCCTTTTAATTTTCTGTGAAATTAAAATAAATTAGAATTTATTAATTAACAATTTGATTAAATAGCATTAAGTTTTGAGAGTTGATACTAATTAGATACTTGAAACAAAAGGATTTTGAAAGTAAATAGATTCCTGATAAGGAGGTACATTGATAATTCAACAAAGTTAACCACAGGCGGAAATCATGCAACAATCAATGAATTTATTGATTTTCTCCTACTCACATATGTAGTTTGATATATTTGCTATATCAATACCAATAAAATTTACTACTGTCACATCATATGATTTAGAATTGAAATAAAAGAATAATATAAAAAAAAGTTTTATTCAATTATTTTAATTCAATATTTTTGTTTTTAGATTTAGAATTACCTTTACAAAAGAAACAAACATATTTTATTTATTAATAATTAATCGAGATTATTATTAATTTTTCAAATACAAAAAAAAAAGTTTGAAATTCATCTCGAGAACCAGTTGAGAACTACAAGAGCACACATTTTCAACCTCAAATGGCGCGGCCTTTAAGTAGTAATGGTCAATTTAAGTCAGACAGAATTTAACTACTCCTTCCTTTTAAATTCCCATAAAAAAAAAGTAGAATACGACTCTCTCGTTTCCTTTTTCGAATCAACTTTAAAAAACCTAAATCTATTATTCCCAAAGAATGTATAAAGCTCGAATTGAGAAGAATTTAAGGAAAAAAAAATTTATTTTTATCGAACTCGGAAGTACCTTTTTATTTTCACTTTAATCTTTAATAAAAAGGAAGGAAATACTTTTTCCATATTAAAAAATTGAATTTAATTTTTTCTCTCTCTCTTTTTGAAAAATACAAACAATGTCGAAATATCTTTATTTCCAGGTCAGTATCAATTGAGTCACGCGTCTCATTGGGTGTGGGTTCAATAAATCGTGGCCTTTGTCGCAGTCGGATGTGCTGTTGGCGAATGGTCGACAGGGAGTTGGTGTGGCACTGTCGGGTGAGGGGTGGGGGTTTGAAACGGATAGAGCGGGTTAAGAGAGAGTGAGAGAGGGAGAGAGAGAGGGAGAATAAGAGTGTGGTATGCGCAAACTAGGAGTAAAAGGAAGAACGAACCCGAGGATCTAATGGAACCGCGAGAAATCAGGTTAGCCTGGCGACGCGACGGAAGCTGCTGCCAACGCTATATACAACGATAGAAATGACAGAGAACGGATTTCACACACAAGAGAAAAGAAAAAGAAACCAAAGTAGAATTCTAAAAAGGAAAGGACTTTCAAGAACAAAAAAAAAAAGCCTGCTTTCCAGGACGACCTAGGAATATTATCCTTCCTGTCCGTTTCTAAAATATCGTTCTAGAAAACCGGAAGACAGCAAGGAATGACTCAAAAAAATATATATATATCTGTGTGTAATCTCTAGAGATATTTCGCGAAACTCGTATTTTCAAGTTTCCTTGACTATTGGTCAGAACATGACATTAGTGGAAGAAAGAAAAATGGTTCTGTTTACATGTACGAAAAAAAAAGAAATAAATTTATCTCACCTCCTTTGTTTGACTTCTTGATGTATTTTTTATCTTTTCTTAGAAATTTGTTTTTCTTTTTCTTTACCCTATCTCCTATTCTTTCGTTTTATTGTATTATTATTATTATTTTTTTTATTATATTATTTCACTTGACATTCCTGTCGAAATAATTTTACATTCAATATTTTGAGAGTCAATTTTTCCCCAAAATTGTGGCTTAATATCTCAGTTTTCTGTGATGTATTGTCTGACTAATATTGATTTGTACTACTAACAGAATTAGAAACTATAAACTTGATAATAAAATTGACAAATATTTATTTAAAAAAAAATTTTTTTTGCAAAAAAAAAAGACGTAATAATATAATAAATGAAAGAATAATGCAATTTTTTTTTGGTAACAATTGTGTGCGATAGGCAGAATTGCCGCGCGCTTTGGACATTTATCGTTTAAATGTTATCGAATTTCACTCGTTCAATGCATGTATGGACTTGAAGCAAACATTATATACGTTGCATACAATGGAAGTTGTTGTACAGTTGAAAGTCCCGCTGTGGTTACTGGTAATGATTACAAACCATTGGCCACAGGAAGAGAGCAATCAATGGTTATTCTCTTTCGAACATTGACGATGAATTTTTCGTTTTTTACCCTCCCGTTCAAAAAAAAAAAAAAAAATTGACTACTAATCACATTTCGTTTATATCGTGATTAAAGATTGAAATAAGAGCAGGAGAAAATTTTTTTTTTTAACGCGCTCTGAAGAAAGGGAAGAAGCAGGTTATGTTTCGTAACATAACCTAAAATTTTGGCTTCCTTTCTTCAGATCGCGTCTCATATTGATATTTAAAGTTGAAATCGGCGATTTTTTTTCACAAATTTAAGTAAAATTTGTGAATGTAACAGAGAACGATAAACGATGTTAAAGACAATGCTTGTTCACGTTCGCGCGTACACTCGCCGCAGCCCCCATGCTTCATGCGATATGAATAATAATCTATCCCATCTACATCATAAACCTGTCACCCCATTCAACCATGAAAGTTAGCAAGCGAATCTGTTTTGAATTTACTTTCACGATCAGTTGCCCATTTATATATATGCAGTAGGTAAGAGCATATAATCATTTTGTAAATGTATATGTGGAAAATTTTTTTTTTTTTTAACATTTACATCATGAAACAAAACTAGATGAATTGAGAGATAAAATACAAACGAAGTAATAATCAAATTGAAGACAGTCTTACCACTTGCATTAACAAACATTAGCAGGAAAAAAATGACAATACTTTTTAATTATTATTGAAACGAGCATTTCAACAACGTGCTAATTTTGATTTTGTTTTACTTTTTTTTTTTTACTTCTTTCCACGATTAATTTTCTTTTTACATACTGAAGGAGTTTTTTTAATCAGTCGCATATGATAAGAAGTCTCATAATTGTATGATTCAATTTTTGATATTTCAATATTATTTTATTCTAAACATAGAAATAGAAAATAGGAAACAAAAAGCAGAAAAGAAAAAAGAAATTTTTTTTAAGTTGCGCTCCTTTTTGTTGTAAACGGAAGCACTTAACCATTTTTAATTACGAAATTTTGTTATAATAAACAGATATTTTTTAAGTTTTTGAGAACGTAGTTTCGCAATTATAAAATGAGACTTTTTAACATTTTTACAAAAAAAAAAATAATTTGAGAAAAATTTATTTTACAGTCCCTTATTCACTCGTCCTGTTTTCTGTGACTGACTAAAAAAAAACCGGCCTTAGTATGTAATTTTTATGACATGCAATTTCATGGCTGAAATAGTCTGAGAGAAGGAGAAAAAATTGTTTCAAGAGCAGTCAAAAAGCCTGTTTTGTAAGTTTTAATTAATTAATGCAGAGAATTAAATTTCGGATTTTTGTGCCTATATTTTAATATGATTAAATTAGAGAAAAAGCTTTTTAAAATATTCCAAGTAAAAATGTTTATATTCGGCAACGTATACATAATTCAATATTATCAGTACCGGATCAGTATACAATGCCAATAGTAAATTTCTACCTGGGATTCTTAAGAAAAATTAAATCACAATCTGACTTTAGAGCGAAAATATCATTTAACCGGAAGTGGAACATTTTTTTTTTTTTTTTTTATTTTATTGTTTCTTTTATTTTATACGTATGTACGAATCTGGGCTAACTTAAAAATATACGTATATTTTCTCGTTTTCTCATGACGAATGAACACTCCTATTATTTTTAATTTGTCACAAATTGACATATTTTTTTTTTTTATTTAGCTTTACATATAAAAAAAACTAATATCTATAAATACAAGTGTTACACTAAAAAAAAAATTCTGATAAAAGTTATTTTAAAAAAAATTACAATTATACAAAGTTTATTATTTTTATAATAAATATACTAAATAATACTAAATTAATAGTAATACTAAGTTTCAATAGCTGAATTTTTATCATAAATTATTTTCTAATTAAAGATGAAAAAAATCATTAGAAAAATTTTTCAATAGTAAGTAATAACCGACGTGTTGGTTTATTATTTATATTGAAAATTTCAATAGTTGAAGAGAGTGTTCAATCGATTTACGAGTTTTCGACAACATGCTTTGCCACTACGCCACAAAATATATAAATTATTATAGATATTGACTATTTAAAGTCATATGTGTAGATATAAGAGAAATCGTAAATTTAACTTACTTATTGTAAAGAACTATGTCAGGTCGCCATATGTGATCAGAGGGTACGTGTAACATGTGTACTCCTCCATACTCCTTTGGCTCCCACCTCAGTTTGTAGTCGTACCATGACTTGAAACATCCAATACAACAAATATGAAAAAAACGAATATTTCCTAATAAAATTAAAATTTTCCAATAAAAATAAATTTTATTTATTAATATTTTTTTTTTAGTAGAAAATTTTTATTACTTTCAACACATATTTTTTTTTAATTAAATCGAAAAAGGTTAACTTTTCGCAGAGACGTTGTTTTTTAATCCAATTTAAAAAAAAAAAAGTTTGAATATAAAATAAAATGAATTCATGACTTTGTTAAATTTTATTTTATAGTTGAATATTTTTATTAAAATGAATAATATTAATTTAGATTTATATCATATAAACCGGATTTTTATTTCATTGTTAAAGTCGAGACTGAAAATTGTATCTCTCTCTGTATTGTAAAAAGCGCATTACCAAAAAGAGAATATTAAATGGAAATTCAAACGCTTCTGGTTAAATTACAATTTTAATTTGCAATCCAATTGATACTTTAATTTACATAAAACTTGCCCTTAATATACTATACTGGAACAAATATGACAATTTAAAAATTTACAATTCCAATTATATGAATTTTAAATGTAAATATTAAATATAAAAAAAAATATTAATATACACCAATGTTTATGAATAAAAAAAAAATATATAAAAATATAGACAATGGTAGAAACAAGTATTCATCAGAAAAATTGTACACTCGAGACAAATCATTTCTTGGTGACAAGAAGAATAGGTAGGGAAACTATTCATCACAAAAATGTTTTTCATGCACATACATAGTAGTATCTTCAGGGGGTTATCAAAATTCACTTGTCGAGTGTGAAACTGCGACATCTGCAGATCCATTTAAGCGTGCAAAGAACAATGACAATTTTATCGGCTTTTGTTATAAGAACTATGTGTATATAGATGATTTTAACTCTGACAACTATATTCTTAAACTATTGCGATTTAATTTACATTAAATTTAAAAAAAAAAAAAAAACTATGAAAAATTCTAAAAATTATTTGATTTTATTGCTATGCTCAATTTAGTAAATTTAGTGAAAACGGATGTTTACGAATAGTGGAAGTTAATACGGGAGCAGAGGTCTTCGATTTTTCAACCAAAAGCCTTGAAAATGAAGTTCAAATTTATGTGTTTGTCGTCCAACATGAACCGAATCGTTCCTATAGCCGAGGGCAAAATGTACCTCTGTTTCAGGACAGATAATAATATCTCTCTCAAGCGTACCAACCATTCCTCGTGTGTGCTTACCAACCACTACGTCGAGGAAAACCGCAATAAACTTGGAGCGTTCCCCTTCAATGCACTTATATCACCAAATTCTAGGTATTGAACTGCTTTAATCTTAAAAGTATGTGTTGGCCTTTGGATCTTCTCAGATCTTTTAGAGTAATTAAAGCCTCAAATAGTGAATTTCACTTTCACTTCCACTTCAAAATCCTTTTTACTTTCGCTTTCACTTTCACTGCAAATTCTTTTAACTTTATTTTCCTTTCAGTGAAAGTAAAAGCAAAAGTAAAGTAAAATTGAAGCAAAAGTGAAAGTGAAAGTGAAAGTGAAAGTGAAAGTGAAAGTGAAAAGGAAAGTGAAAACGAAAGTGAAGATACGGAATAGTACACAATTTTTCACAATTATATTTGAGCTCCTCAATTTTACGGATTGTCAATAATATTCGTCATCGACTATATTGAAGAAAAATACTTGAAAAGAAAACCGTAAAATTCAGTTTTTTGTTGCAGTTTAAATTTAATGTGAATGGTCTATAGCGAGGAAACAGGATACAATAAAAAAATATAAAGTTTGAACTGGTTTAGCTTTGGTACTTGACTTGTCATTACCTCATGCTGTACATGCTACCTTGAGTGCTTGTCGAGGGCAACTGCAGCTATATACAGACGCGTTATTTAGAGTCTAGTTGAGGGTGGGTTAAAGAGCAGGGTGGTTTGGATGTAGAAGGATGACGCTTCGTTGGGATGTACAGCTCAATGGTTTTGTAACTCCAAAAAATTCTAGCAAAAAAATATACACAGTCAATAATTCGACTTCTAAATCGACTTTTCTAATTGAAGTAAATATCGAAATTTTTTTTATATCGTCTATTGTCGTTGTAATGAAAAAATTACGAAAAAAAATGGAGAAAAAAAAATTTTTTTATTTTGAAAAGAGAAGATTCATTCATTGAATCAATTCCAGTATTAACTTTTAGTATAGAGTGAATTTTCACCTATACACTTGGATTTAGAGAAATCAAGCAGCTTTTAAAGAGTTCAAGAGAAAAAGAATACAAACATCGAGATGCTAATTAGTCTCCCTTAATTATTCTTCCTTTACTCCCGGAAGTTTATAGTACTTTTCTACCATTTCCTATTGCTCTCAAGTGCACAACTGGATTGAGAGTGTATTTATTAACAAGTAGCTTCTAATTGTATATTTAATCAGAAATGGCAAATTAATGGTACTCTTATAAAAAAAGCAACTGATAATTTAATGTACGTATTTTAGGAATAGAAAAAAGTATCTGAATTTAAAATTATAGTAGTATCTTTTATTAAATTGTTGAATAATTTGACTCACCTGCTCAACCCAGAGATTCGTCGTCATGATTTGATTTTTGAGATTCTGAAACAATAAAAAAGAAATATAACTGTTAGATAAATTTTACTCATTATGAAAATGTAGAAGGCTGAAAAAGCAATTCAAAATGGTATGTATTAGACATGAAAAGTTGGAAATGGCATTCCGCTCGTTAATGCAGCTGTCACGGACAATGCATTGTAATTTTAGGGGTGGTACGGATCTGCAAAGTAATTCTATAGCTTACAAAGGTTTCTGTAAAATTTCTAAAAACAGTCATGAATGTAAAATTTGTCTTATATTTACGTTCGTTAAAATAGTGTTAATTCTATTTAAGGGAGAATTCTACTCTTTATCTACTACTAAAGAAATTTTATTGCTAGAAACGGATATCTGTATTATCTAATTCTAACTTACAGTTAAATTTCCAATGTCTAGATTAAATCTAAAATTTGCTATTTTACAGATAATGTCAAATATTATAATAGATTTAATCTACTTTATTTTATGATAAGTTTCAAATAATATTCCTTAAGAGCCAAAAAGTATATTTAATAAATTCGTCTCATATTTAAATCTGTAGAATAATATTGATCTGAAAAACTATTATATTATTTAGAGTATGGATAATTAATTTGTATTGTTTTCAAGTTTATTGTCGCCTAATTAAAATTGTCATTAAAATAACAAATCATATAAATATTGCATCTCGAAAATATCGTATAACATTTGTGTGACTCAATAAATAATTTAAATTCAAAATATATATGCTCTGATTTCAAAATGAGAGGTAATTTTCTGTATTTATGCAATGAAACACAATGATAATCCCTATAAATAGCTAAATTCACTCACTAGTTAATTACATATGTTGCTCGCTAGTTACATGAACAGTATAATATACAAATGAAATTTTCTGATTTATAGAATGTGACATTTTTGTAATTCCGATGGCTTTTTCTCACACATTGTTTCCTCACGTATATTTTACATTATTCATAAAGTAAAGGCATTAGTTTAAAGTTTATATATAAAATAACTAATATGCAGAGTTATATTCGTAAAAAGGTGTAAAATATTTTGTAAATGTTTTTTTTTTTTTTTTATTAATGTTACTGTTATTTTATAACAATTTTCCGTTTAAAGCAAATTTCAGGAATGTATTTTAAAAATCAATTACACTTTTTCAAAAAAAAAAAAAAAACTCTTGAAAAATTCTTTTAGAATTTTAATATTTGCATCAAGTAGTATTCTGTTATGCCTTTGAAGAATGAGAAAATACAACACACAGTGGTGACGATGTACATTTACATGTTTGAGAATACATATACTATAAAAGTATACGTATACACATCTAAGAAGATGTGTAACATGAGGCTTGCAAAAGAATTGGAAATGAGGTTTATCGTTCTGAAGACTTCCGTCGCATACCATTTTTGTCACGACGCTTCTTATAAGCAATGAAATGGCATACATTGGTATTTCAGTGATAAATTCAGAGCACATATTTACTCTCGGTTCAACACATTTTTAAATATTTTTTTTTTAATACTTTTACTAATTTTTTTTTCTCGATATATTCATTTTTTGTTTTTACTAAATTTATGTTTACATTTCCTGTGGTCGAGAAAAAAAAATGACATAAAAATTATGACAGTAGTGTCCTTTTTTTCATGTCATACATTTTCATGAGGGTGTACAGAAAATTTTGTTCAATCAAAATACTGTCAAGCATAAAGTCTACTACCGAAGAGTTTCATATATAAATTTTGTGAAATGATATATATTTCAGTCACGTGGACTTTCAGGGGATTGTGAGGTATTACCAGATTAAATACTCAATGAAAATGCAATTTATGTGATTGTAAAATATATCAAATAATTGATAAATTGTTCTAGTTTTTTTTTCTCGATAATCTTTTGCCCTTTCTTAAATTTAAAAACGCCAGTAAGGAAACGTATTTTATCTTCTTTAAGGAAGCAGCGAATCTATAAATTCACCTCAAGAACGACGCCCCTAATTATTCACAATCGCGCGTGCTTGTGGCAGCAACCGTAATTATCACGATAACCCACTTGAAAGTACATTGGCATTGCGGTTTACGTTCTGAAGTAGACTTAAGGGCTTTAGTTTCTGTGGCATTTACGGATAGTAATGATGAGGTTATAATAAAAAGAAGAAGAAAAAAAAAAAAACCTCACGAAATAAATAAATAAATTTTTTTTTGAAAACAAAAATATTTACAAAAATAGAAGATAAAAATAAAATTGTATTATAGGATAAATGCTTTGAAAATTGAAGTTAAATCGAAAAAAGGTATATAGAGGGATAAACAGATACTGTTTGATCAATGAGTCGAAGAGTCTTGGAGAAACGATATAGAGAAGTAGATGGGAGCGAATAGTTCGTAGGAGTTGCTGGAGATGTCGGAAAGGGTATGGTCGATCATTTGAAAGGGAGTTGAGTACATGGAAATGCACTCAACCGCGACTAAACTATAGACGAATACCCACGTCGATCTCAACGCCATCAAATTCTGATAGAAATCCATTATCTTGTAGATTGCCGTGAAGAAATTGCCAATGCAAGACTACTTTCTTTATTGCCTCTCGTGTACAGTCTCATGGAGATAGAGCACAAATTTATTTTACAATATACAAGGGTAAAAATTCTCTTAACGTATAGTTGGGATCAAAATTGTCTTAAAAAAACTTATTTTCAAAGTGATTTTATTTCTTTACTTTAAAGAATTTAGTATTTCGTGAAATTTCTTTTTTTACACTACTGTATATGTAGTAATTTTTTTCTTTTATTCATTTATAAAAAAAAACAGCATTTTTCAATAGTTCCAAGGATCATAGTTCCAAGTATCATAGTTCCAAGAATCCTAGTTCCAAGGATCATAGTTCCAAATATCATAGTTCCAAGTATCATAATTCCAAGAATAATAGTTCCAAGTATCATAATTCCAAGAATCCTAGTTCCAAGGATCATAGTTCCAAATATCATAGTTCCAAGTTATTTAATTCCAAGAATAATAGTTCCAAGTATCATAATTCCAAGAATAATAGTTCCAAGGATCATTGTTCCAAATATCATAGTTCCAAGTATCATAGTTCCAAGAATAATAGTTCCAAGGATCATAGTTCCAAGGATCATAGTTTCAAGGATCATAGTTCCAAGGATCATAGTTCCAAGTATCATAGTTCCAAGTATCATAGTTCCGAGTATAATAGTTCCAAGTATAATAGTTCCAAGCATAATAGTTCCAAGTATAATAGGTCCAAGGATCATAGGTCCAAGGATCATAGTTCCAAGAATCATAGTTCCAAGAATCATAGATCCAAGAATCATAGTTCCAAGAATCATAGTTCCAAGAATCATAGTTCCAAGAATCATAGTTCCAAGAATCATAGTTCCAAGAATCATAGTTCCAAGAATCATAGTTCCAAGAATCATAGTTCCAAGAATCATAGTTCAAAGAATCATAGTTCCAAGAATCATAGTTCCAAGAATCATAGTTCCAAGAATCATAGTTCCAAGAATCATAGTTCCAAGAATCATAGTTCTAGGAACCAAAGTTCGTAAATATAATGAAATAAATATAATTTCTACATAATAGTAATGTCTGATTTAAATCGGTTAGTACTACTTAAGTTTGAATTATTGAAATATATAATTTTTAGGACCTATTTAAACAGCAAAAGAAATGTAAGAATCCATATGATTTTAAACCCATTGACATGAAATTTACCCGTAGAAATTGCATTTTAAATTGAAAGTGAATATTTGCGTTAAATTTCCGCATCACAATTTCCATGAGGCAGAAAATTACTTACTCTCATCCAATAAAAGATGTCATTTGTGTACACTATTGTACATTCTCTTTTCATTATTTGCTTTAAACAATTATATATATATATATATATATATATATATATTGCATACATTTTGTTCATTGAAAGTTGTTTAATTAATTAAGGCTTGTAATGAATTATAATTATATATTATTATACGGGAAAAAAATTATAATTTGGACTTTGGACATTCATAAGTGGAATAATCTGTAAAATTTTTTAAATTCATTTTTTTTGTTACTTTCATAAAATGCTGAAGTATAGAATCATTTTCTCAACAATGCTTGCAGGATGTTAGTGGTTGATTTAGACTTGCTGCTGAGCTTGCACGCCGCACAAATTTAATCTGCTAAATACCATAGCTTTATTCATGACCAGTATATGTGGCTCAGAACTAATGTTACATTAGAGCAAGAGTGAATTGGTCTTTCCTGAGATTTATTGTTTCGATAAGATCTCAACACAACTTAGCTGAACTACAGTTTTTCTCTACCTTCTTCAGATCGTCAAACTAAAACTTTTTTTGTTCTTTAAATGAGTTCTGTTTTATTTAAAAATCAAAATTCCAAATCATCAAACAGAAATTTAATATCAAATTATTTGTGATTTTAATAATAATAAAAAATAAGTAACAAATTCAGGCGGAATTTAATTGTCCTAGGAAAAATCACTTAAAGTTGAAAACTTTTACTATTAGTAATTATTTTTTCAAAAAGTATATGAAACAGCTCATTGTAATATTCATCCATCCAAGAGTATCTTCTCATTTACTTGTAATGAATTTTCATGAAGCGAAAAGTTTCAAACGAACGTTACATTTTCAAAGAAGAACACTAAAGCAACTAAAGCGAGAGCACCGGATGCCGCATGTCCACTGATTTTCTACCTTTTTTTCCATCCTTGTTACAAAATCTAAATTGGTTTTTCTCTTCAATAAAAAATTAATGATAGTGGATTTTTTTTTTTAAACTTTTTAAAAATAGATTTTTGCCCTTGTGAATAAATCATTGTCAATGTCAATGTGGAATTTGTTTTAGTATAATAGAAAATTTTTAATATAATTTAATTTTTCCAATTGTCAAAATGGAAATCGATTTTTTAAGTCGTAAATATTCTTTTCCCAGACGCAATCATAAGCAGTTTTAGAAAAAATGTTACTCAGGCGAGATATATTTGACAGGGTCTGAAGAAATTTCGAAACTCGGTCATAATACGGTCATGTCATTCAGGGAGATCACACCTTCATCTATATATATCCTGCATATACGTGATCTGATAGATCGACGTGAGATGATAGTTGTCTCGATATATATTCATGGATATTGAAGCTCGCAACTTCAGAAAGATTTAACTGCATCGCGCACTTTAAATATTGTCCTCGAAATGAAAATATCAAAAAGCAACACAAATACGATCTTGAAAATGAAAATAAATGGTTGGCGTATTCTCTTAAATTTTATTTGATAACATTTTTATTTGACATATATAAAAATCTATAGTCATGAAATTTGCATTTAACCGGATTTTTATTTAACCGATTTTCGCTACCAAAATAAAGATTTCGCAAATTATACTAAGTATATAATAATTTTCATTTGGAAATAATAATAATTGAGGTCTTAATTATAAATTTTCTATATGGTTGTGATATAAATTTCTTCTAATCCGATTGATAAAAGTTTATAAATGCATTGTATAGAAGGATAAAATTGATGATCGGCGCATCAATTAATGTGAACAGAATACATCACACAGATGTATGGCAACATTGAATGGCAAACGAATAAATTTGCACTGGGTTTTGAGCCTCGTGAATGATGATTGGTGCACGATCGCTTAATTATCATGAAATGGAATGCAAATCTAACTCGTCATTAGGATCAGCACACACACAACGATCAGTAATAATCGAATCATCAGAATTATCTTTCAGAACAAACGACGTAAATGTTTACGAAAATGTTTTATGAAAATTCCAAATCATCGAATGGAAACTCTGGAGCTAACAATATATTAGATTGCTGTTTTCCAATATAACAGAAATTATAATAATCTTTTCGGCGTTTTTTTTCACTTTTATTTTCTTCTCTTCTTTTCTACTTTTTCTGTAGTTCATTGATTATATCAGACATTGTAATTTAATACAGAAACAAGCATCTAGATGTCAACAGTATCGCATCTAACTTAACTAATTGAAACTCAAATTCATTTCAATTGTAGCATTGGATTATTTAACTAAGCAATAATAAAGCAAAAGCGCGACGTGAACCTCTATACGTTATTCGTCTTCCTTTTCCTTCTGTGCTTGTCAATTTTGTTTTCACTGTAGATTCAGAGAGAGAGAGAGAGAGAGAGAGAGAGAGAGTTTGGACTTTGAAACCATGACGATTCCTCTTTCTCATTCCTCGGGAAATTCAATTATTTCACTAACTTCGTATATACCATTCTCTTGAATTCGAAACTTTCCCTCTCTTCGATGCGTAATAATTTCTTGTTAAATTTGGAAAGAAGATGAAGCGCAGGAAGATAGAATTATAAAGTAGGTTTAATAAGAGTTGGTACAGATGGCACACCTATTGCAATTCGTGAAATTTCATTTGTTGGGGAATTCCTATTAGTCAAGAAAATTTCACTCTGATATTAAAAGAGAAAATGATTTTAACCATATCAACGCTGTTAAAAGTCTTAGTGAACTTCTTTTCTATACTTTCATTTGTTTCTTTTTCACAACTTTTATTGAAAAATTCCAATTCACCGTTAAAAAGTTTGAATCTAATGGATTTTTTATTATGACATTCTTATATTCGTATTTTGATGATAAAAAATGTTTTTATAATTTTTATCTATACTAAATGTATTAAAAAGTTGTTTTCTTTTATCATCGCGATCAATATTTACCTCTCTCGCTAAAACTATGTTACTATAGATAAATTGAAGTCGTTTTATTTAAACAATGGATTCTAAATCACTTTGAATGGCTATGTATGGCTGAGAGAAATGACATCTAAAAAATACATAATCTTTAACGGAAATTTAAGAGGATTTTTTTTCTATATTTGTCTCTATTACTCTGGATATACGTGGAGAAAAAAAAAGAAAAGTTCAATATTTTTTTTTTATTGATCGTATAAAATATTTACAAAATAAGTATTAAAAATTTAACTATTGTGGTGAAAAATACTATAAAAATATTATTAAATAACTAATTGATATTGTTAAACATATTGACTTTTTAATATAACTTATTCCACAGTGAATGTTTTTTAAATCTAGAATTACATGCATTAATTAATTATTTGAAATAAACAAAACAGATCGTGAATAGAATTTCAATATAATTTCATTCCATTAGTTATATGAGTATTGACCGTCGATTTTATACAGAAAGGTGAACTTAATTTATATATATTAGGTAATAAAATGTGTACATGCATTTACAATGCTTTAAGATTTTTTTTTTATCCTCTGCTGTTAAATTGCTCATTCATGCTTGTAATCAATTTAGAGGAAAAGTAAAAATAACAGTAAAAATAGAAACTACAAAATACCAAGAAGTCATTGCAAAAGGCTATTGAATTTCCAAAAGAAAATTCAAAAAAAAAAATACACTACTGAAATTAATAAATATAAAGAAAAAAACATCGCCTGTAAAATTTATGTAAAGAAATATTGTTAGAAATATAATTTAAAATTCCCAAAATTCAAGCAATGTTCACATGTTTAATGAAGTTAAAATTAACTGTCTACCATGTGGTGCAATATCCGCTGGTTGAAACTGCCGTTTCCCTTCTTCAATTTCTACAACTCTCTACATAGACAAGAACAGCCGACTAACAATGATTCATATTCTCAAGCCCAAGTTACTGTGCAACATTACAGTAAAGCCAAGTGGTCAGAGAACTCGATAATTACGTAAATACCAACATTCTCCACTGATATTCGCAACCTCAACCATCTAAATAATAAAATTTTATTTTTTGCAAATATTTTCCTTAATTACAACACTTGTGATTCATTTTAATATTGAAATATTTTTAAAAATACTTATAATTATTTTAAATAATATTAAATGTAAAATAAAATTAAATATAGAAATGAAAATAAAGAAATGAATATTTTCATCCAAATTTTTGTAGATGAATACCAGTAGTTTACATTATGTAAGTGTGTACACCATGGTTCGAAGAAAGAGAAAAATATAGTCACCTTCAGCTGTAGAAAACCGCCTGGCATATTTGCATTTATATAGCGCGCAGCAAGCTTTCACTACATTACATTTTCCATTTTTCCTTTGAGCGATTTTATTTGCAAATTTTTATATTTTTTATGGAATAGACATTAAGAAGATACTTGCGAGATATGAAACAATTTTGAATATTCATGAAAAATTAAAATATTAATTTTAGTTTTTACTTCATAATTAGAAATTAGTATATATAAGAAATCATTTTGATGTGAGAAAATTAAGATTTTATTCTAAATTATCTTTTTATATTTTAATTAAATTTTAAATAATCTTTAAATTTATATCCAATTTTTTAAATGTACTTTGAAAAAATTTCAACCAAAAAGTATTTTGATAAAAGTGCCGAAACATTAAATGAAAATTATTACTGTGATATAATTTCTCTCGGGCAATTATTATTGTTCTCACACTCGATATGTTGACTGCGACTGAATTTTCAAATTATGAACATTGTGAAATACATATATATATATACATATATAATAAAGGATAAATTAAAATTTGCTTATATTGTTTTAGATAGACAATGTAAATCAGCTATTGTTATTTAGTGACTGTATATATTCATCCGTAACGCACACGCTTTACAAATTTCAACTATTTATCGATAAAATGAAATTAATTCCTCTAGAATAAAAAATTCTCTGATAAAAATATTAATGATCCTAAATATTAGAGATATTACAAAAGATCCTAAATATCTTGAATTATTATTTCAAGTTATAATTATTAATATTAAATAAAATAATAAAAAATATTAAAATTTTATTTTAAAACAATTTTTTTTTTATATTTTCTTACGTCAAAATATATTTTTTATCCACAAGACACACACAGCCATTGTATTTTCTGTTTTCTCAGACTTTTTTTTTAACGATGCTTTAATGACTCACTAAGATATATATAAAAGTGCAGGACGACGAGGTTGAGAGAGCTTGACAACTAAATCTGAGCTTAACTTTGCTTCCAAGTCTGCGAGCAATTTATTCGACTTCCAGCGAACCATTGTGTGTATTCTGCGGGGTCACTTTATATATTTGTTACGAATGTGTTTTAGCTTACTCGTTATATGCTTTGTATTTCCAAATGCGAGGTACTTTCTCACGTGTCATCTTCTCACATATATATACATATATACGTACTCACATTCATGATCTTTTTTTTCCCCCTACGAGATTTATTACCTCTAGTCACGAGCAATAAACGATCCATTGTGATTCTTTGTTGAAATTCAACGCTCAAAAAAATTAAACATAGTGGACAATTCCCAACGAATTTATTCAATAATAAAAAAAAAAAAACAATTCTCGATATACTTTTTATTTTAACTCGAATATTTGATTTTTATATTCATTGGGCAGAAAATAATTGATTTTTTTTTTTATTTGCATTTCTGCATGTTCTTTTATACTCTTTGAATAATAACAAATGCGTGATTAAATAATCATTTTCACAAAAGCATACATAATATATAAACAAAAAACGTCACAATATGATATATTCTCGAAGGATTTGCGTAAATAATCATGAATATTTCATTTAGGTATTTACTGTATTATTTTATTTGCATCCACAATTTCCCATGGGAATGTATAAAAAGGGATTTACACGCGCAAACATTTACCAAACAGCTGCTTTACATTAGGCTCATTTAGTAGATGGTTAATGATATAGCCAGTATATGCCATTATCGAAAATCTCATTGGAATTCCATTTTAATGATTCACGATAAATTCATTGATTATTATAGCCCCAAGCGAAATATGGAAAGATATTCTTGGGGAGGGAGGGGGGTAACTTCGTTACATCTGGTTTCCTTTAGAGGATGAGACAAGTTTCCTGTCATCAGTTTGTGGCTCTATTAGATTTATTCTGCCTACCTCTTTGGATCGAGAATCAAGAGGGATCTTCTCTAGTCCCACTGGGATAAAATATCTCAGTTTACTTGAAATTATAAAAGGCGAACAACTTTTCCCATAACTATTGTTCAAAAGAAAGACACATTCTGAAAGCCTATATTTCTTTTCATGTTTATATATTTTATCAACTTTATCTCAGGTTTTCATAAAAAATTTCCGAGTAAAAAAATAGGAATTTTTGGAGAAAAATAGTATTTTAAAGAAAAGAAAGGGGAAAATTTATTTATAATAAAATTTTAGAATTGGCATGGAACTTGATATGCTTTCAATTTCACTTCATTAAGTAACATGAAACTGTGTTTAATTAACTGTTGTATTTCTTTATAAAGGGGAAAGATTGCAAAGAACTGTATATTTGATTGCTGGGAAAAACCTTCTTGTACTTTAATTATTACATTTTTATGTATTTTATGTATATTTATTTTCATATCTTTTAATATGTTTTTCGTATTTTTTTTTTATTTTTTTAGCACACAACATAAATATTTCATTTCATATTATTTAATTCATCGCTTGTATATTTTTTTTATATATATTAATAGTTTTGTCTCATACAAACAACTTGAAAATTCTATTTCTTTAAAACTTTTTTTAAGTTGCTGTATCCTTTTCCGTAGAACATGAAATAACAAGAATATTCCTGTGAGACTGAAACCCCTTTGCAGTATATTTTCACTTTTTTTTTTTCTCTCTTTTTGTTAGTCGCCTTTTCCAGGGAGAAATTGAAGGGCAAAACAGGTTAAAAACAATAAACAAACAAGAAAGTATAGGGTGGAAAATAAAATGTGCACATTGAAGAAAAGCAAAGACGACTGTTTTTCTATTTGAATGATTTATAGAAAATATCATCAGTCTTTTTCTAATATCAATTTTTTTGCCTTGGGGATTGATAAAATACCCAGGTAGAAAAATTAACATTACTAACGTTACTAATATTACTAACGTTACTAACGTTAGTACCTATAAAAAAATTAAGAAAATGTTTCTAAATTGTATTTTTGCAGAAACTTCTCGAAAATCAACCACCAGGAAGTATTTAATGTTCTTTCCCGCACTTTTTATAATTTTCATTTCTATTATCACTTCCACTTCTTTATTTTCATTACCATTTCCACTCTCACTTTTTCTAATTCTCATTCGCACTTCCATTCCCACTTCCACTCTTTCTAATTCTCGTTTCCACTTTCACTTCCACTTTTTTATTTTCATTGCCACTTCCACTTTTTCTATTTTTTATTCCCACTTCCCTTTTTCTAATTTTCATTCCCATTTTTTCCACTTCTAATTTTCATTAGCTGTTGCCATTTCGACTAAAACTATTTCTAATTTCCATTTACGCAACCATTTCCACTTTTTTTAATTATCATGGATGGAAATTAGAAAAAGTGAAAGTGTTAATGAAAATTTAAAAAATTAGGAATGGAAATGGGAGTGAAAATATAAAAAAGTTGTAATGAAAATAAAAAAGTGGAAGATGAAATGGGAATGAAAATTGGAACAAGTGGAAGTGAAAGTGTGAATGAGAATTAGAAAAATTGGTAGTGGCAATGAATATATAAAAATCTGGAAGTGGAAATAGGAATGGGAATGAAAATTAGAAAAGTGGAAGTGGAAATGGGAATGAAAATTAGAAAAAGTGGAAGTGAAGTGGGAATGAGAATTAGAAAGAGTAGAAGTGAGAATGGAAGTGCGAATGAGAATTAGAAAAAGTAGAAGTGGAAATGGGAATGAAAATTATAAAAAGTTTAAGTGAAAGTGAAAGTGGTAATGGGAAAGTAGTGTCAAAGTTTCTGTGAAAATATATTTTAGAAACTCTTAATTTTTTTATAGGTAGTAACGTTAGTAATATTAGTAATGTTAGTAACATAAGTAACGTTAGTAACGTTAATTTTTTCACCTGGGAATTAAATGAATTTTGGTATTAAAATATTTTCTCCTTTTTTTTTTTTTTGACAAGAAGCATATCCAGATTCGAGTTTCATTCTCGACTGCTGTCACTCTTGTCTACAGTGCTGGTTTATAATAAAAAGAAATTGCCAGAAGGGGTCTCGGGGTTAAAAGTCATGTTGGGTTAGAACAGCGATGCAGATTATTCTCGGCACGCGTCGAAATAAACCACCATTCCCCCTTTTCCGTCTTGCTTCCGTTTTAAGGGAGAGACTATGTTTCACGATTCTGCGCGTTGAAGAGAAGAAGAAAAGATAACTCCAGACAAGAAAGGACAGTGATAGAGTGAAATAGAGGAAAAGAGAGGGTGAAGAGGACAAGAACCAACGGTACTTGAACAAAACACTAATTAACTCGTAACAACCAAGTTGCGTCAAAACCTCGTCTTTTCTTGTTATATATAAATACCAACAGATATATAGAAAATTTTCTCAAATCACTCTAAAAAAAAAAAAAATTCCAATTAGATTAATTTCACCTTCGTAATTTATATTGAATTTTCTAATAATTTTTTCTAAATTTTATATAGGTTATGAAACTTGAAAAAGCATTATAATGAATAAAGAGATTTGTATGGTGTTATGGCAAATTTGATAAAAATGTCAGTAATGCGGTTGTGCCTTTCCTCCACAGAATTTATATTAAAAACTGCTTGGCAAAATGGAATTTACATTACATTTCTATATTTGCAAATATAATTTAAAATAACATTTTTTCTATTTGTGAGTAAAAATTAAATTTTCTACACTGAAAATTTTTTACATTATTAATATTTTAATTAGATGCTTCAAAATCTTATGTTTTTAAAATTTTTGAAAAATCTAATTTGAAAAAAAAATTATGTTAGCAAAAAAATAAAATTTTAAAGATTAATTAACATTTTTAAATAACCGCAAGTAAAAGCTTTTTTTTAAAAAAGAATTATATCCATTAAGATCTTAATGATGAAATTGAAAATTCAGTTTAATTAGAACAATTTTTATTCCTGTCTCTAATCGCATATTTCACTGATGAATAATCTTTATTTCTGAATAAAATGGATGGACTCGAAACTTTGAATTACGACCATCTAAAGTGAAAAAATGAGTATAAGAGGTATCAAAAGAAAAGATAATAAAATTTCTATTGATAAGAAATCAGCCTACAAGAATTTTCATAGGAGTTTCCACAAGAAAATTCAAAATACACACACAAAGACGAAATAAGCATTAGTCATTGGATTGGATTCTATAGAATGATTCCAAATATATATATATATATATATATAGAAATAGAATCGTTTTTCTTGTGGGAGTTGTGGTACGAGTTATCGAAAGATTTATCACAAAACAGAAATGAAATAAAAATAGAAACATGGTCAGAGAAACTTATATATATATATGAAGAAAGTGTGATTCCGAAAATTGAGAATCTTTATCTTGAAAATATCGATAAAATTTTCTCAGTATTTGCTTTGTGAAAAATCATTTTCTCTAAGAAAGCAAATACCATTTTATCGAAACGGATTTATTTTTTAAAATAATAATAATTTATAAGTTATATTAACAAGGTTTCATAAAGCTAAAGAATAATATTTAATAATAATAATAATAATAATATAATTATAAAAATTTATAAGTTATATTAACAAGATTTCATAAAGTTAAAGAATTGAATTATAATGGAATTAAAATTTAAAAAGTCGATTCGAATTTTAGGATTTAAAAGGATTAAAATTGGAATAAAACGGATTGATTCGGAATGATCCGGAAAGAATTTTTTGTTGAGTTAAGTAGAAAATTTGGATAAAAGATAGAATAATTTTATCAATGGGAGGATTCAAAGTGATCCTTGTAATAAATTACAATTAGAGGTAAAGTATCAACTTGAAAAGAAGTTATAGAAAAAATCGCATTACTTAAAGGAGACCAGTGGGTTCTTGAGTTATTTGTACGTTAATATACATATTTAAAGTTTGGCAAAAAGCCAAATAGAATGTCCCACGATCTAGTTGCACTTTTCTGTGCACTACTGCTTATGTTCCGCATTCAGTTCCAAGTGTCTCCACACTGCCTATACAAGATGTAAGGATTGCTCAAAAATGCATCGCACTTCCTATTCGCATATTATTCGGGTGAATGCTGCTTTATTCCATATATATATAGGTATATATATATATATATATATAGCTTCGCAAAACTCGGCGAATGCAAAGTTGAAATCGCAGATTTCTACAACAAGTTTTCGTCTATTCACAGAAAATACGGGGAACCCACTCCTTGACCAAAGTTGAATCTGTATATGGAAATTCCAAAAGGAAGATTCTAACATTTCCCCTTCTACATTATGTACGTATACTAGTTGGAATTTTCAAACTTGGTAGGAGAATCACAATCATTGCGAGAAAAAATTTATTTACAAACTTTTAATTAATTTAGTTTATTTGAATAGTTGAGGCGATATTTTAGAGTTTGCAAGAATGAAATTATTTCTGAAATTTTCTCTAGAAATAATTTAAATGTTATTAAAAATCCCCTTTTATATAATAAACAAATGATAATTTTTGAAAACTGCATTTTTCTAATTTGAAAATAAATTCTTTTCTATTTTGAAAATAATGTAAAAAGGTACTGTTTTAAATTATTTTGTAATTATATGAGTTATAATTAAAATTGTGACCTACTCTTGGAAGATTAGTTCTACATATATGTTATTTCCAGTATATTGCACTGACAACGTTATTGTTTAGAGTATATAAATGAAAACCGCAAATTAATAGACATGTTGCGGTAATTAGAAAAGCAAGATATTACTGTGGTTAAATCCCAGGTAGAAAAATTAACATTACTAACGTTATTAACATTACTAACGTTACTAATATTACTAACGTTACTAATGTTACTAACGTTAGTACCTATAAAAAAATGAAGAAAATGTTTCTAAATTGCAGAAACTTGTCGAAAATCGACCACCAGGAAGTATTTAATGTTCTTATCCGCACTTTTTATAATTTTCATTTCTATTATCACTTCCACTTTTTTATTTTCATTGCCGTTTCCACTTCCACTTTTTCTAATTCTCATTCCCATTTTCACTTTCACTTTTTATAATTTTCATGCCCATTTTCACATCCACTTTTTTATTTATATTACCACTTCCACTTCCACTTTTTCTAATTCTCATTCGCACTTCCATTGTGGGAAAGTGAAAGTGAAATGTGAATGTGAAATGTGAAAGTGGGAATGAGAATTAGAAACAGTGGTAGTGGCAATGAATATAAAAAACTGGAAGTGGAAATAGGAATGTGAATGAAAATTAGAAAAAGTGTAAGTGTCAATGAATATAAAAAAGTGGAAGTGAAAATGGGAATGAAAATTGGAACAAGTGGAAGTGGAAGTGAAAGTGGAAATAGGAATGGGAATGAAAATTAGAAAAAGTGGAAGTGAAGTGGAAATGAGAATTAGAAAGAGTAGAAGTGAGAATGGAAGTGCGAATGAGAATTCGAAAAAGTTTAAGTGGAAGTGAAAGTGGTAATGGGAAAGTAGTGTCAAAGTTTCTGTGAAAATATATTTTAGAAACTCTTAATTTTTTTATAGGTAGTAACTTTAGTAACATTAGTAATGTTAGTAACATTAATAACGTTAGTAACGTTAATTTTTTCACCTGGGAAATAAATTATTAAAGTATTTTTTTTTTCTTCTTCTAAAAAATTTTAACCGCAATAGGGTTAGTAATCAACCCTTTTCCTGGAAATTGCTATTCTATATATACAGTTTACATATGTACTAAATAGGAAAGCGTTGATAGGTACTCACTTGGTTATTCTGCGTTGCTCTCATTGTTTCCGTACACACAATTCCTATTAGAGTGTATTGTCTTTCGTCCAAGCCAGCAATCAGAATGCTTTTGTTTTGCTGGCTTCATTTTCCTCGACAACAATCACAATGCTATTTTCCAATATTTTTTTTACAATTCAAGGCATGACTTGCCTGTATTCAATAGAATGTTGTCTCTTATACCAAATTTAAAAAATTTATTTCCTCACAAATGATCCAGTTTAACTTTTATAAACAAACATAATTTTTACTTTCAATTTTGTTTGACTAATTTCTAATCAGCTATAATGTGTAAGTAAAAGTGGAAATGTAATTTTATTTTTTGCTCCAAATTTTATTTTAATTATTTTTAACTCGAAGGGAAAATATTTTCAAAATGGAAATGATGTTGGGAATTTGTGTTGAAAAGATAGTGAGTATCCAATGTACAATTTAAGTTAAACCGAGCGAGCAAAGAAAAGTGCGAAAGTAGAACGAAAATAGATATAATATGTAGGTGTGTCATCGCAGGTTTTCTCTCTCTCTCTCTCTCCCTCTTTCTCTCTTTTGGGATGACTCTTATCTCGCTAAAAGCGAAATCGACCTCGTAAAATGGAAAAAACATCCCCGTGAGAATTTTATTACCTGTCGTACATGATCTATCAGATCCACTCATCCAGAAACTCGTTCTATCGCAAGGCTCCAGTTAAATGTGAGCCACGAATTTCACAATTCAGGAGAAAAAGATGCAAGTCACGTGAAAAGAATCTCAGCTAAAAAAGAATCATTTCTAAAATCCGCATCATAAATCATAGTCGTTTAAATTTTTTTTTTCTTTTTTTTTTTTTTTTAATAAAATTCAATCTATTAGGCAATAATTTTTTTATAGATCCAATAAATTATAACATGAATTGAATATAGAATAAAATCGTTTTCAAAAATATAAAGCGTTTTTTGTTGATCTATTAGATACTTAAAATTCTACCTTAATTGTAAACTTGATCCACTATCTTCTTGATAGTTTAATTACAAAGTTTTGAGAATTCTGATATTAAAGCTGAAGTATAACTTGCTAAAATCGTTAGCTTTAATTAGAAAGGTTTTATTAAATTTGTCTGAGAAGTAGAAATTCTGAATCCATTCATTTTTGAAAGAATTGTTCTCCCTATATGAGTTTTCAAAATCATGAGATTTTTACCCCATAAGATTATAATTTTAATCAGATTCTTTTATTCTGTTTAAAATTACTATTTTTCTAAACATGAAACTTGGTAATAGAAAGAAAAATGATGATTTAAGACCATTGAGAATAAATTCCTAAAGTAATCATCCCTCTAGATATATGCCCAAGAGTGTTGCGCATGAAGTGCGGGGTTTATATGATAAATTGTTTCGTTAATAGAGGTATGGTTGCAGTATTCTCTATAGCTATAAATATATCCACTTAGAATTTGTAGTTATATATATATATATATATATATATACAAACAAGCTCTCTTATACATATATACATGAATATATGAATCAACACAAGGTTTTGTATTAGTGAATGTGAAGTTCCATTCGAGCATTGCATACCACAAGAGACATTAACGATGGCAAATTTCTGGAATACGGAAGTTGTAGTCATCATGATTCAAATGGCTAAAACTTGATTACAAGTTACATTGGTTCTTTAAACGAGAAGATAAAGAACACTACAATACATACTGGTCACAGTAATCTGAAAACTCTGATTTAGTGCGCAACCATTCTCCGCATTGGGAAATTGAAAACGAATTTCTATTTGTATTTTGAAAAGAAACGACCACTAAAATAATTAAACAGATTGTAATACGTGGATATATGTGAAGCGATATTTTTTTAGGAAAAGAAGAAAACATTATTTTTAATAATTACAATGTGGATGAGAATAGACGAGTATTAACAAATAACACTTAAATTGATTTCGATGAAAAAATTCTCGTTAGGTATCGTGACTTATATTAATTGAACCCACTTTGAATCTAATTTGAACCTATATTGAACCTATATTGGTCCCTCATTGGACCTGGTATTGAACCTACATTGAATTTTAGTCAGACATATTGGTTTAAATTCTTGTGATTTTTGTATCAGTAGTAAACAAAATTATAGTTATTTATACTTTCAATATCAGTAGTACAAGTAAATTAAAGTCTGACAACCATATAATTTTTTAATTTTTTAGTGAAAGTAGTAAAAGTAAATTTTAGTCAGACATAATTGTTTAAATTTATCAAATTTCAGTATCAGTAGTATAAGTAAATTTAATTCAGACAAATTTGTTTAAATTCTTTATTTTCAGTATCAGTAGTAAAAATAACTTTTAGTCAGACGAAAACTTTAAAATTATATAATTACACTATTAGTAGTAGAAGTAATTTTTAGTCAGACAACCGTTCAAATTCCTGTAGTTTCAGTATCAGTAGTAAAAGTCAATTTTAGTCAGACAGAACCGTTTAAATTTGTGTAATTTTAGTTACAGTAGTAAAACTAAATTTTAGTCAGACAGAACCATTTAAATTTATGAAATTTCAGTATCAGTAGTAAAAGTCAATTTTAGTCAGACAGAAACGTATAAATTTTTGCAATTTGAGTTACAGTAGTATAAGTAAATTTTAGTCAGACAACCATATAATTTTTTAATTTTTTAGTGACAGTAGTAAATGTAAATTTTAGTCAGACAGAATTGTTTAAATTTATGAAATTTCAGTATCAGTAGTATAAGTAAGTTCAATTCAGACAAATTTGTTTAAATTCTTTATTTTCAGTATCAGTAGTAAAAATAACTTTTAGTCAGACAGATTAGTTTAAATTCTTGAAATTTCAGTATCAGTAGGTAAAGCAAATTTTAGTCAGATAGAATTGTTTAAATTCTTGTTTTTTTCAATATTAGTAATATAAGTAAATTTTAGTCAGACAGAACCGTATAAATTTTTGCAATTTCAGTTACAGTAGTAAAAGGCAATTTTAGTCAGACATAACTGTTTAAATCTTTGTTTATTCATGGATAGTAGTAAAAGTCCATTTTAGTCAGACAGAATTATTAAAATTTTTAAATTTTAGTTTTAGAAGTAAAAGTCAATTTTAGTCAGACAACCGTTTAAGTTTTTGCAATATTAGTTACAGTAGTATAAGTAAATTTCAGGTAGACAGAACTTTTAAAATGTTATAATTTCACTATCAGTAGTAAAATTAATTTTTAGTCAGACAATTGTTTAAATTCCTGTAATCTCAGTATCAGTAGTAAAAGTAAATTTTAGTCAGACAGAACCGAATAAATTTTTGCAATTTGAGTTACAGTAGTATTAGTAAATTTTAGTCAGACAGAACCTTCAAAATTTTATAATTTTACAATCAGTAGTAAAAGTAAAATTTAGTCAGACAACCGTTTAAATTCCTGTAATTTTAGTATCAGTAGTAAAAGTAATTTTTAGTCCGACAAAACACAATTACTTTCAACGATACTACATTGGGCCCTCATTGGACCTGGTATTGAATCTACATTGAACCCATATTGGATCTACATTGAACCAAAATTGGATTTACGTTGAACCTATATATTGAACCTACTTTGAATCTATTTATACCTTCTTATAGGATTCTATTTAAAATTCCAACCAAAAGGTAGTTAATACTACACTTTTAATAATTAGTAAGATATTTTCAGTATGAGTCACTGAATTTTAAGTTTGACAAGTGCAGGTGTTCCTTCTAATAAGTATATTTGCAAGGAGACTAAAAGCAAAATTAACATGAACAGCATATTGTGTTGCTACAAATGTAAGAGGCAATACCACAGAACAATCAGGAGTGATTTGCATAACGTATATATATATATATACTATACATATTTACATTGTCGATGCTATACGTGCCGTATGTGTGCTTATTTCACGTACACGCAAGAAATTCTTCTACCACTATAATAGAGATAAGTGTATACCTAAGATGCGGAACTGCTTTTGAGAGAGAAATTACTAAAACGTTCATTTTGAATGAACTAAGTAATAACTCATTTTTATTTTTAAATAAATTAAAATTATGTTGAAAAATTGAATATCTCAAAGGTATTTTTATTTAAAAAAAAAAAAATCACAATAGTATTTTTTATTTTGATAAAGAATTTAAAATTTTGTTTCAAAAAAAAAAATTGGTGGTAATTTTTTTTAAGTGATATATTAGAGAAGTTGGCATACCTACTTTTGTTTGTTTTCAGTCGTGCTAGAAAAGCGAGTTTTCTAATGTATTGTGTCTCTGACAGTGAACAAATGATGTAAAGTTAACAAACATGACTGCCCAAAATTGTCAATTTGTTGTGCTGCTAAAATTTCCCAACAACGTCTCAAAGGAATAACGAAAAAGAAAACTGCAATAGGTGTGAAATATAAGGAGATAATTTTTCTTGAATTTTAAATGTAAAATATAATATTGCAGTGAAATACTAAATTTTTGAATACTTGTGTGTTTTTAACATTGAATAATTTCTAAAAAAAAAAAAATGTTGAATTTATTACACACATTTTCAAATATATTGTATAAATGGGTTTTATTTTATTTGCCAAGTGGCAAAAGTTTTGTTTCGATTTTCCCCATTTTCTCGTTTGTGATCCTCTCAATAGGATTAATATACTCTTCCTTGTTTCAAAACTTTCTTCTTCCGTTTGTGATCCTCCCAGTAGGATTAACGAACGCTTTTTCGTTATTTATTTTTCTCTTATTCCATTTTTTGATTCTCTCAATAGATTGGAAAAAAAAAATTTTTTCGATCTATATTTTATGTAATTGTAAAATCATGTATTGTAAAAATTAACAAATTAATAATTTTTTTTGTAGTAAATAGAAAGAAAAACATTGTTGCAGTTGAGAAAAACAAATAGGACATGTTACTTTAGGCGCACTGAAAGACACAAATGTTGTGGAGTTTATCTAGAGGAATAGTGAGTAATGGGTCATTTAACTTTATACGACGGATAGAGAAATTAGGTTCAACATTTCAAGTGAACCTTAAAAAGCACAAGTGCATGATTTGTAGTTCATTAAGTCAATTACTGATCAATTAAAATTATTTAATGTTGACTCGTTTTTTTACACAATAATAAAAAAAAACTAAAATAACATTTATTTATTACTTTTATATTATTTGTTTATATAAAAATTTATTTTTAATAACATTTTTGATGTTTTCTTTATACTTAGGATTTTTATTTACACCCATTTGGTAGTTTTGTCATTGATTATAAAGAATTGCTATAGGAAACTTTTCTAAAGTAACTGTACAAGGTGCGCTCACATATTATAACTCAATATAAGCAGCTTATGTGCAGACCCCTTTGATGCTAGAGGTCGACACTCGGATAATTATTTCAATGTTCTTATACAGCACTGGATTTAGGATAAAAAAAATGATTTACGTCTTTATTTTATCCTACAAATGTTTAAATATGTTTTTTTTTTCATTAATAATATGAATCTTCTGTCAAAATTAATTCAAGACTGGTCGTTCAACTTTTTCTAAAAATAATTATTCCAGTCTTGAAAATATTTCTAAAATATGCATTGTTATCAAATCTTCAACCAATATTGATTTGACAATGCTAAGCTGCTTTCAGGCTGAGTTAATCATATCCAATCATCAGTTTTCGATTTTCTCATCTGCAAGGATACTTAATTATTTTAGCATGATTTTGTAAATTAATGAAGCAACTTCTATTGTATAATGTATTATATTTAATGTAGATACAACGATGCTTGGGATAATTAATTTCTTTTCGTATATAGTTTTCGGATAGTAGCTACAATCTACTTTGTTTGAATAAATCGATATAATGGAAGATGTTACTGTTGATGCTGCTATATATATCCATGGCTTTAAGGGTTTGATTTTGTGGATTTGTGTTCGTATATATATATATATATAGTGAAGCTTAATGAAATTCGTGTATTGGGAAGAAGTATATATATATATATTGCAAGTGTTTCGTGAAAATACAAGAAACAGATTTGCTACCAAGCATGACTTAACATTTTCTCACTTGCCATTAATCATTTTCCATTTAGGAATATAAAAAAAGAAATGATTTTTTGATTATTAGAAAAAGTTATTTTTAATAGAATATAAATAATTCTGAACATTCAATGAAAAATACTATCAAATATTAATAAAAGATTCAATTATTTTTAGAAATAATATTGTCATCAATTTTCATATCATCATCAATTTAATATAATTCTTGCTTTAAATAATTAATTAATCAATTAAAATCTCTAATAATTTTGTCAACAATTTTCAATAATTGTTTGCTTTTTTTTATTTATTTAACTCATCATTAAAAGTACATTAATGGAAAACGTTCAGTTATCATCAAAATAAAAAAAGAAATTCGCTATAATTGTGAAAAGCTGTAGTAATTAACACAAGCTGCGTGACTCTTTTGAAATATCAATTTCATTTAAAATACAATCAAAACTGGATATTAATTTGCATAAATACTAATGACATTTATGGGATTAATGTAAATTTTTTTTTCTTTTTCATTTCAATAATGAAAAAGTGAAAATTTTTTTAAAAAAAAGCTTTATACTGTTTTATACCGGTAGGAAGTAAATTAGTGGATAAAGATTATGGAGAAGCTCTTTCGACCCACCTTACTGTGGGAGCAGCGAAAGTAGATATAATATTTATGAAAGGAAAGCCACACCTCTCCTCACACTAAAATTCCAAGTATTATAACACTACTCGTACACTTTCAATGCTCCTTTTCTTGCAAAGCTTCCACCTTATTCGTATAACATCACACCAATATAGTTCTCTTACGATCTCAAAACTCGTTCATATTACGGTGCATTTACCTACGGTTCAAGTATATATGGTCATAACATGTGGTCGCTATAACGTTTCACTGCGAAATTGCTTCAACTTATTTTATCTTCTTTTTTTTTATCATTGGATATGATAAAATATTGTAAATGAGAAACAACCAATAATCGAAAATTTAAAAAAAAAAAAAAACATTTTTTTAACAATATATACGCTATCTTCAATTTATTTTGACCCTAAGTTGGCCTAGATTGGACCAAATTTGAAAGTATTACTCATTCGATAAAAGCATTGTAAAGACAAATAATAGAAAAAAAATTAGAAAAAAAAACCTAAGCATTCTTACCACGTCGATGAGTTGTGAAAGCTTGAGCTTAATGCACACGCGAAGAACATCCGAGGTATTCACCACCGGTCGCACAAGCTTATTGTAGTTAGATAGAAGGTCGTCGTAGAGCCGCTTTGCGTCCGGATTTCCAGCAACGGCACCGTGAACAACCAATGCGGATAGAAACCATATGCGAAAGGTTTCCCCGATTATGGGGGGCATCGTGCAACCCCGTTAACCCCACCGTGATGTCACCTTATTTCGCTTCGTTCGCCCTTACACGATACACAACCTGAGAAAAAGAGAAAATTTTGTTATCAAAAATATAAGAAATGATTGTTTCAAATTTTTTTTCGCAAATTCGTTTATATTATATAAACATTCAGCAAGAACTTAGAATTTTCTTCACTCTTCTTTTGAGACAAAAATTGGTATACAAAAGTGGTAAAAGACAGTTTCAGTCAGACAATAATTTCACGAATTCTTATGGAAATTTGATGTCAAGTAGTAAGAGACAGTTATAGCTAGACAATACTTTTTGGAATTTTTGTGCTGCTTGTAGAACAGTGTTGTAAAAAAGATTCTCAATTTTGTGTATCAGTAGTAAAAGTAATATTAGTCAGACAATCGTTGAAATTTATGCAATTTCAGTTTCAGTAGCGTATGTAAATTTTAGTCAGACAGATTAGTTTAAATTTTTGCAGTATCAGTAGGTAAAGCAAATTTTAGTCAGATAGAATTGTTTAAATTTATAAAATTTCATTATAGGTAGTGTAAGTAAATTTTAGTCAGACAGAATCGTTTGAATTTATGAAATTTCAGTATAAGTGGTATAAATAAATTTTAGTCAGGCACATTCATTTAAATTCTTGTAATTTCCGTATCAGTAGTAAAAATAAATTTTAGTCAGACAAAATCGTTTAAATTCTTTATTTTCAGTATCAGTAGTAAAAATAACTTTTAGTCAGACGAAAACTTTAAAATTTTATAATTACACTATTAGTAGTAGAAGTAATATTTAGTCAGACAGAACCGTTTAAATTTGTGTAATTTTAGTTACAGTAGTAAAACTAAATTTTAGTCAGACAGAACCATTTAAATTTATGAAATTTCAGTATCAGTAGTGAAAGTCAATTTTAGTCAGACAGAACCGTATAAATTTTTGTAATTTGAGTTACAGTAGTATAAGTAAATTTTAGTCAGACAACCATATAATTTCTTAATTTTTTAGTATCAGTAGTAAAAGTAATTTTAGTCAGACAACCGTTTAAGTTTCTGCAATATTAGTTACAGTAGTATAAGTCAATTTCAGGTAGACAGAACCTTTAAAATTTTATAATTTCACTAGTAGTAGTAAAAGTATTTTTTAGTCATACAACCGTTTAAATTTCTGTAATCTCAGTATCAGTAGTAAAAGTAATTTTAGTCAGACAACCGTTTAAGTTTTTGCAATATTAGTTACAGTAGTATAAGTCAATTTCAGGTAGACAGAACCTTTAAAATTTTATAATTTCACTATCAGTAGTAAAAGTATTTTTTAGTCAGAAAATAGGTTAAATTTCTGTAATTTCAGTATCAGTAGTAAAAGTAATTTTTAGTCAGACAGAACGGTTTAAATTTTGGTAATTTCAATATCAGTAGTAAAAGTAAATTTTAGACAGAACCGTTTAAATTTTATAATTTTACTATCAGTAGTAAAAGTAAAATTTAGTCAGACAACCGTTTAAATTCCTGTAATTTTAGTATCAGTAGTAAAAGTAATTTTTAGTCAGACAGAATCGTTTAAATTCCTGTAATTTTAGTATCAGTAGTAAAAGTAATTTTTAGTCAGACAGAATCGTTTAAATTATTGTAATTTCAGTATCAGTAGTATAACAAATTTTTAGTCAGACAGAGATTTTCAAATTATTTTTATTTCCGTAACAGTAGTAAAAATAAATTTTGGTCAGACAAATTCGTTTAAATTCCTGTAATTTCAGTATCAGTAGTAAAAGTAATTTTTAGTCAGACAGAACGGTTTAAATTTTGGTAATTTCAATATCAGTAGTAAAATTAAATTTTAGTCAGACAAAACTGTTTAAATTCTTTTAATTTCAATATCAGTAGTAAAATGAAGTTTCAGTAAGACTTTCTCATTTCTTACAAAGGTATCAAAATTACTTTCAATCATACATAAAGTTACAAATTCATGTAATTCAGTTTATATTGTTTGTTTTTTAAAATTAATTTATTTCATATTTTTTTTTATTTTTAATTATTTTTTTTTTAATATTTTGATACTTTAGAAATGATCAAATTGATTATTATACTAGTTAAATATTAAATAATATTCTAAGGGTAGCTTAAAATATTATATGAACAATAAAGGTCATTATTAACTATGTTGTAAAGTTTAATACTCATGTTAATCAAATTTAGTATGCAAATTTTACAAGGCTAACTAGCATATAGAAAACGAAATTCACTGACAGAATAATTTTGATTTTCCATTTTTTTTGTTTCATGATTATAAATTTCAAGTGCTATAATATACATGGATTATAAAACAGTTTTAATAATTTAACTGTATATTAGTTTCTAAATTAAATAAATATGAGTAAATTTCATTTGATTAGAATAAATAATTTCTCTGAGTGCAGTATATGACAATATTTAAACCACAAAAAGAGTATTTTAATTATTTAAAAATGTTGTATTTCTCAACATTATAATTACATTTTATGTTATAATCCTATAGAGTAAATACCAAACATTCCTGTAACACACATTCTGTTTAACAATTTACCAATAGGATTTAATTATAATTTGATTAGTTTACTTAATTTTCAATATATTGTTTCAAAATTCTTATATTAATGAAAAAAATATAATTTTTTAATTTATTTTATTATTAATTAATTAGTTATTTATTTTATGGATTATTTAGCCTAAATTTTGTATACATAATGTATTAAAAACATTCAAAATCTTATCTTCAAAATATTTATATGTATTTTGATAGTAAAATTATGTACATAAAGTTTCCTAAAGTATCTTATACTGAAAATCGCTAAAATAATGTCTTAGACACAACGTCTTTAACATATTTTACAAGCAAAAAGGTATTGTAATGCTTGTCTTTGTTGTCTGCTTCTCTTTTATTTTATATTCACGTAATTTGCTGTCCTGATATACTTTATGATTTACAAGTATTGTATAGTTCAAATCTTTTATAAAACATGAAAGTTTATTTTCAGTTCATAATTATTATAAAATATTATTTTTGAAATTAATGAATTTAAAATGAATTTAAATAGTGTTAAAATTAAACAGATACTAATCAGTATAATTATCATTGAAAGTCGTTATTGCTGTGAAATGGGGAGAGATTCGTTGCAAGTAGATTGTTCTGATCGGTACTCGAAGGTCGTTAGGGATGCCTCTAGCTCTACGATCAGATCGTCGGAAAATCCCGTTGTGGTGACCTGGGATTCGGATTAACCGGATGGGATCCAAATTCCCGTAACTTGTCCTAACACAACTCACATGTCGTATTTCGAGTTGAGTTGTCACTCGACCCAGTAATCAAGTTGAATCGCATGTGTATATTGGACACAGAAACCGTCAGCTGCAAACTACGCAATAGGTAAAAGACGAACCTGTTAGTCAAGTAAACGTTTTTGGTCGTTCGTGCGGATAAATGAAATTTCTCAAAAAAAAAAAAAAAAAAAAAATTCTACACTCAAAACATATACAGCAACAAAGTTTCAATTGGAAAATATATACGGGAATATTCATCCAAGTAAAAGGAGGTCTATTACACTCTTTGCATACATATAGCATACAATTTAAACTAAAATTGTGTTGTAACACTCAAGTATATATAAGAAAGGTTGACGTCTTTTGAATAAATTCTCAATTTTGCCTTCGTAATTTCTTTTCAGTCAACCAAAGTGTGTTCTATATAAGGAGGAGTAAATAAAATCTCAGAACTGAGTTTATAAAAGTAAAGTATTACTTTTCTGCAATAGTAATATTTATTTAGTTAATATCAAAGCAATGCAATTGTCATTATTATTATTAAAGTTGAATTTTCCGCTATTTTATGAAAAAATATTTTTTTTTTTTTTGCCTTATAATAGAAAAGTAAACTTGGAGTTTTCTATATTTGAACTAAAATTGAAATTCTCAGGAAGCTCAACATTTTTCTTAGAAAAATTTTCACGGCAAAGGAAGACAAAATTTTTCACGAAAATGTTACCTTGGTATAAGTTTGCAAAGCAAATTTTTCAAAATGAAATTTTTTTTTTTCCTTCAATATATATATATATTTGTATTTTGTTACATAATAATAGTGTAATATATAAACATTCTTACTGACACTTCAAAGAAGGATTATTTAAATTTATTGCTCAGCTACGCATAGCTAACAGGCGAATATATAGTCAGATTCGATAGACATATATATACTATGCACGAGTATTCATTTTAATTTTATCACACAAACTTTAAATTAGATTCTATATTGTAAACTTTCCACAAGAAGAACATTTTCGTACATTTTGACTAAAAATTGTCTGTAAACTTTGTGCTATCTGATGTTAATATTATTTTCATTGAAATAGAGAACATTATCTTATGAAAAAAATAATAATAATAATTTTAATAATTATTATAATAATAATATTAATTAACCAAAATTGACCAAAATTAACGTACTTAACAATCGAATTCTGTTAATGAGTAGTGATAACAGATTTTAGTCAGACACATATGAATTGTATATAATTAAACTTTTAGCTGTTTTAAAACAAAATCAAATATTAGTTTCAAAACAATTAACAATTTACGAAATTTAATATAATTTAATTAAAAATTTGCTATACATTAAAATATATGCATATCATATATTAGAAATTTTGCAGACGTGTCAAATTTAATAGATACCAGATTTGACGTGAATACAGTGTTTAAGCGTTAGTGAGGTAATCCCATCTCTCTCATATTACACCTTTTCCTTTGAACCCGGAAGTCTCATCAAATTAAGTCAATCTCTATATATAATAATAAAGTTATAAAAATAAAATCATAATGCTTTTTTCAAAGTGATTTTTCTTAATTTTTGAGATTGCAATGAACATTGGAGTTGTTCATTGTTGTCAAAAATCCAACAATTAATTTTAATTTCAGCTAAAACGTCATGTAACTTACAATTTTTGCCTGTTATGAAAATTTTACATTGAATTTTATTATGAAAAAAAAAAAAATTGATAAATCAATAATAAATCTGAAGGCAGTTGAAGTCAATATATACATATATAATCGGCTTGGAAAAAGTAAGAGCCTATCAACAGAAGTGTTCTTCAGTTCAATTTAAATAACCGTCACTAAATTTACCTTTGCTATAAATTTAAAGATTGTTTTCTCGACTCGTAAAATTACAATCGGCTTTAATAGTGAATCCATAATGGTTAATTAAAGTGAAATAATCGATAGGGACAAGAAAACTTTAAGTACAGTAAATTGATATTAAAAAAAACCAATGTATAAAACGTGTTTATTAATTGTGTATAATTAAATTGTATGTTTGAAATTCAGTCTCTAAGAAATAGAGAAATTTAACGCACGTTATTTTTTTGTTTTAGTTTAACTAATTCAATAGACCAAAAAATACACAAACAAAAAATAATTATTGTTTCTCGAAAAACAATAATTTTAATGTAAATTTTTTTATTCTTTTGTTTTTATACTTCAACTTTTTTCCGTCTACATAAATTACTTTTATTTTCGTAAAATTGAATTAATTGAAAAATAAGTAAAGAAAAAAAAATGTTGAACACTTTCAATCATGAAATATAACTGTCTTATTTTCTCAAAAATGACTCTTCAATAAATCACTGTGAGAAACAATTAAAACTTTTACCAACAATTACAAACTAATATTCTTTGCTTGTTTTTCAATTTATACGAAATCAAGTAATAATTAATTAGTCTCAGTTTTTTTCTTCTTTTTATAAAAAAGTACTTTTTATTACTAATACTAATATAAGTAGTAAAAATAAATTTTACTCAGACAGAATCGTTTAAATGTATAAAATTTCAGTATCAGTAGTATACATTTTTTTAGTCAGACAGAGATTTTTAAATTCTTTTTATTTTCGTATCAGTAGTAAAGGGAAATTTTAGTCAGACAGATTTGTTTAAATTCTTGAAATTTCACTATCAGTAGTATAAAATAATTTTAGTCAGACAGAATCGTTTAAATTCTTAAAATTTCCCTGTCAGTAGTATAAAATAATTTTAGTCATACAGAATTGTTTAAATTTATAAAATTTCATTATAAGTAGTATAAGTAAATTTTAGTCAGACAGAATCGTTTAAATTCTTAAAATTTCCCTGTCAGTAGTATAAAATAATTTTAGTCAGACAGAATCGTTTAAATTCTTGTAATTTCAGTATCAGTGGTAAAAGTAAATTTTAGTCAGACAGAATCGTTTGAATTTATGAAATTTCAGTATAAGTGGTATAAGTAAATTTTAGTCAGGCACATTCATTTAAATTCTTGTAATTTCCGTATCAGTAGTAAAAATAAATTTTAGTCAGACAAAATCGTTTACATGTTTGAAATTTCAGTATCAGTAGTATAAAAAAGTTTTAGTCAGACAGAGCTTTTTATTTTCGTATCAGTGGTAAAAGTAAATTTTAGTCAGACATAATCGTTTAAATGTATAAAATTTAAGTATCAGTAGTATAATTTTTTTAGTCAGACAGAGATTTTTAAATTCTTTTTATTTTCGTATCAGTAGTAAAAGGAAATTTTAGTCAGACAGATTCGTTTAAATTCTTGTAATTTCACTATCAGTAGTATAAAATAATTTTAGTCAGACAGAATCGTTTAAATTCTTAAAATTTACCTGTCAGTAGTATAAAATAATTTTAGTCAGACAGAATCGTTTACATGTTTGAAATTTCAGTATCAGTAGTATAAAAAAGTTTTAGTCAGACAGAGCTTTTTATTTTCGTATCAGTGGTAATAATAAATTTTAATCAGACAAAATCGTTTACATGTTTGAAATTTCAGTTATACTTCTCTCAGCTCAATCAATAATTAACTTCTTGCATTTTTTTTTAAATAAATAATTAATAACAATAAAAATCAATAAAAAAAACATCATATTCTTCTCTTGTATTGCTTTATTTAGCAACTCACAATTGTTTTTTATGTATGATTAACTGAATCATTGAATACAAATTTTATTTATACATTTGTAAAATACAAAGATGATTTCTTTACTTATACTGAGCTGGAAAGTTGTGGTTACATCTTTTATCTCTGACCGCGTAGAGTAGTACAATTTATCTAGCGGTAGAAAAAGGGGTGTGGGGTATAAAAGTTTGAGAACCGTACATATAGCGGAAGAGCATTCCTATTCCTAACTAAATGGGCGTTCTCAAGAAAATCAGAGAATTTCCGCCTTCGAGAGGGAAGAAAGACAGAAGAGAAATCTATATCGAATCCATTCTGTCGAAAAGACCCTGACAGTAATTCGAAACTCGCCTGGTAGCGCAAAGACGAACCAAATTAGACGTACATTTTCTCATATATATATATATATATATATATATATATAATAGCGATTGTTTTCCTCGCAATCAAACATATCTAGAAATAGACAACTCTTTTATATACTTTAAAATATTTATAATTATTTTAAGGAACAATATTTTTTTGATCTAAATAAACTTTTCATTGATTCAACTAAATGTTTGGTTGATTCTAAAATTTAAACAAAATTTTGTTGTTTCAAACAAAAATTTTTTTCTGATTGTATTTTTTTGGGAAAACCGTCATAAAATTTTAGTATCAGGTAAATTATGTCAATATTTGGTTATTATTTATAAAAATTAATATTTTTAAGAGGCCCTAAAAGGTTGAAAACTGTAACTCATAGGATCAACGCGAAGGTAATTTCAAACAGTACTGTGTTTTAAACATAATAACTCATCATAATAGCTTCATAAAATTTATTGAATGGAGTAGTGAAGTTAAAATTTAAAAAAAAATTATTTTATTAAAAAAAGGAAAAAAAATGTCAATTTTATTTCTTTACTTTATGAACTGGATATTTTTGAGTATTCGTAAGAGTTTTTCATATAATTTCCATTTTATATATTCGGAAAGCAAATGTTAATAACATAAAAAAAAAATTAGTTTTATAATTCTTAAATTTGAATTATGCTATTATATGTATTGAATCACTTTTAAAAGATGATAAGCACTTTTTACATTGTGCGCTCATTTTGTCTGAAACTGGAATATTTTTTAATTTCCGGATTCTTCGGTATTAAAGTCTTAAATATTGTTTTTCTTTTTTTTTTAAAGGGAACATTGCTCATTCTTTAGAACGTTCTTTTTAAGTATGTATGTATAAAGAACAGCAGTATAAACAATGTAAACTCTCTGAAATCTACAAATATTATACGTACGCGCTTTACTCTTTTCAATAACAAATCCTTATTTACTGAAAAGACAATTCTACTTTTATGTTAGTACACTTATAAAATTCTCATAAAAATGTAACTAGGAATTAAAAAAAAAAAAAAGTTTTTAAAAAATGTTTTAAATGACCATTTCTTTTATGCAATTAAAAAAATTCCAATGAGTTTTTCAGTGTATTTTTACATAAAAGAATAATTAATTAAATTAGTAGAAAAATTTGTTATCAAAAATAAATTAAAAATCAAATCACAATGAAACGATTTATTACCAACAAAATTGTTTTTAATAATCAATTTTTGTATATTTGTTTTGTTTAAACAATGGACCGGTATAATTGTCCAAAACAAATTGGCTATCATTTTTAACTCTTGATCAATAAGCTAATTTATCGGAATTTAATAAATGATTAAAAAAAACGTTTTTTTTTAATATAAAAACAAATATTATTAATTAAAACATTTAATTGGGAATTTTGTAACTACAAAACTAAAAACGAAATTCATCTGAAAAGAAAATTTCCAATTCATGATATAATTGGATATTTATATTAATAAATTAAAGTATCCATTGATGTAGTTTTTTAATATTTTACAATGGTTTCATTTTTCAAAAAAAAAATCTACCTCAATTTTCGTTGGTTTCATTCATTTCAATGTAAATTCCAATTTTAATTACATTATATTAAATTTTTGTAAAAATGAAAGGAATAACTTTTATGTCATAAAATGAATGAAAAAAGAAACTAAATCCCCTTATAGAAATGAATGGAAACAAGCAAAATACCAACAAATTTCATTAAATTGGAGAAAATAAAAGTAAATGTGAAATAAAAACGGGGAATACTTAAAAAAAATTGAATTTTAAATAATTTTAAATAATTCTTTTGAAATTGTTTGGCAAAATAATTTAAAGTTGAAGAAAGAAAATAAAATCTCTCACAAAAATGAGTTAAAAAATAGAAGTTATTCCAAAAGAGAGAAGACACTGACCTAACCGCGCGCACTCCAGCCCACACCGTTCTCGAAAACCCACAGTTTTTGTATCCGCTGCACTGGCACGCACTGCACCTACAACTGACTAGACTCTCTCATTCTGTGTTACTTGCTACCACCCTGATGAAGGATTTTGTCCGCCTAGAGGCGCCACCTTGCGCTTCGTATATGCTCCAGAAGAGAGAAGAAACCAACCCCCAATGGGTGGATGATAGGAACGACTGATGGGAACAAAGGAGCAAAGGAGAATAAGGTGAAAAAAAAAAAAATTTATAAAACAAACACAGAACACTTTAATCTTAGAAAACAAAGTATCATTCCTTTCAGGTCCTTTCCGCTTATAAATTTCACATTTTTCATTCAAGTACAAAGCATTCTTTCATTCATTCATTCATCATACTTTAAAGAATTATGTTGACATTATGAAATCTTTAAATGAGAGGGAAAAAAATCAAAAATTGACTAATTTTTTATCTAAAAGGAACTGTTTTTTTCAAGTTATAAAACAAAAACACTTATAAAATAGTTAAAGTACACTCAGAAATTATTGTTTATTAGAATTAATACTATTAATTAATTTAGTTTACAAGGAATTAAAAACAAAAATATTTTCCTTTTTACTTGCGCGCGCAAGAAATTTCCAATCTCTATATAGTTGAACTATAGAAGGTGCGCCATAAAAGTGCCGATCGAAAGGGTGTCTTGGATTTTAAAAGCTTCTCACGAGACTAAGGCACTTTATTTTCTTGGACAAGGAAAAATGAGACAAATTTAGATTGACTTTAGATGCTACACTATATAACAATACTTTCTTTTTTTTTAAAAAAAAGCAGAATTTGATATCTTCTTTCTCGAAGTTCTATATTCGTTTAATGTTTAACAAATTATTACTCAAATAGAATCTAGTAATTGCTTTCCATTAGTATTGAGAAAATAATTCATTAAAAGCAATTAATACTTTTAAATAAATAAATTAAAAATAGACATTATATATACAAAATGATGAAATCTCTATGAGAAATAGAAGCAATTATGCGTGTTCCCCAGACATAATTAAAGAAGCACTCTATGGAAGTGGGTACTGTCAAGCGGTGTACAAGAAGCAATCTTAAAAGAAGTTGTCATAAAGAGGTAAGAAAGATAAGAAACACCAGATTTAGAAAACACCACCAAAATTTTGTTGTTTCTAACTAAAATTTTTGGCCTATGAAAATGTTTTTCAAAAGCATTAACAGCATTAATTTCAACAATTTTAAGTCAGAAACTTTACTAGATTGATCTAAAATTTAATCAACTGTTTTTTGTTAAGTTAAAAAATTGATACAGTACAAAGTATATATACTAATAAAACATTGAAGCTTTTATTCTTTTGGAGATAAACCAGAAATAAGAGTTTAATGAATAATATCTCTCTCTCACACAGTTAAGAGATTAAAATTTATAGAATGCAAAAGAAAAGTATTTTTTAATTTTGCAAGAAATTATAATTAAATAAGTAATATTTACCAGCTGTTACATTGGGCTGTTTTATTTCTTCGAATTTTACATGCTTTTATCTTCTAAGTCAATTTCCATTAACGAATATAATTTATTAGCAAAGCGCTATTTCACTATAATTATGAAAAAGTCACCAACATTTGCGAAACATATAATTGATTTATAGAACCAAATTTAAATACCATTTTCCTTTTTATAAAATCAATCTAACTTTTGTTGAGTCAACTTAAATAGTGAGTACAAAATGTATCTGTTAAAAAGAATAGTTTGAAAATGTCTCATGTTTCAAAAACGTTTTCAGAAAATGAAACATTCCTGTTCAGACCTAAAAAACGATTTAGAAACTTGAAACAAAAGCTCCATGGAAACATATGAATGGCTATACCTTGAAGGCATATTTGAAGAGTATATAATATCAAATGTCTACTTATCCTACATATTACTAAAATTTGTATATTAAAAAAGAAATTAAAGTTTTTGATATTTTTATTAACAGTGAATTAAAATATTTTTGGAATAAAAATTATTAGATCATATAGTCATAATATGTTTTATGAATTGCAATAAATTTTGATGTCGAAATGACATAAATTGCTATCTCAGCGCAATGGTACATATCAACATTGTGTATTGATTGTCAAGTGGCCCGATTAGTTCAACTGATTACTCTGCGAGTTGAGGCCTCATCATATTACATCCTACAGAACTTGGCAAGGTACCAATAAGTTCCTTGGATCAGCAACACCACTACAATACAGCCTAATGACATTGTTAGAAAATTGACAAGGTCAAATCATTACAAAAACGGTTGTTTTCAATTTGAACTGTTATTGAAAATTAAATATACATATTAGGAATTCTCATTCAGCTGGAAAAAATTTTTAGTTTAGAACAAAAAAAAAATATTGATAATTTTTAGCACGGTAAAAAAAATTTTAGTCATGCACGAAGAAATTTTTTTTTTTTAGACACCAATGGCACTCAGAGAGGGGAAGTTGTCCCCTCATGAAAGTTTCCCGACAACTTGATTCCATGAGGATCGTGACTTGACTCGTTCATTCTCTCTTGTATCGCCTCCATGACTATATTTACATCGCTTATTTAACTGAGTACTTAATATGCTTAACTAAAAAAAGGGTAACGTAATCCTATTGAAAATTTTCATATGGGTTTCTAATTAAGAGCCCTAAAAAAATATCAGTAGTAAAAGTAAATTTTAGTCAGGCAAATTCGTTTAAATTCTTTCAATTTCAGTATCAGTAGTAAAAGTAAATTTTAGTCAGAGAAAACAGTTTAAATTTTTTTAATTTCCCTTATCAGTAGTAAAATCAATTTTTAGTTAGAGAGAATCGTATAAATGTATGCAATTTTAGTATCAGTAGTATAAAAACATTTTAGTCAAACAGAGCTTTTCAAATTATTTTCATTTCCGTTTAAATCCTTGTAATTTTAGTATCAGTAGTAAAAGTGAATTTTAGTCAGACAGAATTGTTTAAATTATTGTAATTTTAGTAACAGTAGTATAAAAAAAATTTAGTCAGACAGAGATTTTCAAATTATTTTTATTTCCGTAACAGTAGTAAAAATAAGTTTTAATCAGACATAATCGTTTAAATGTTTAAAATTTCAGTATCGGTAGTATACATTTTTTTTAGTCAGACAGAGATTTTTAAATTCTTTTTATTATCGTATCAGTAGTAAAGGGAAATTTTAGTCAGACAGATTCGTTTAAATTCTTGAAATTTCACTATCAGTAGTATAAAATAATTTTAGTCAGACAGAAAAGTTTAAATTCTTGTAATTTTAGTATCAGTAGTAATAGTAAATTTTAGTCAGACAGAATCGTTTAAATTATTGTAATTTCAATATCAGTAGTATAACAAAATTTTAGTCAAACAGAGCTTTTCAAATTATTTTTATTTCCGTAACAGTAGTGAAAATAAATTTTGGTCAGACAGATTTGTTTAAATTCTTATAATTTCCGTAACAGTAGTAAAAATAAATTTTAGCCATACAGAATCGTTGAAATTCTTGTAATTTCCGTATCAGTAGTAAAAGTAAATTTTAGTCAGACAGAATCGTATGTAGAAAAAAAAATTACAAAAAAATAGTAGTAACTTACATTACCAACAAGACGACATCTGTTAGATGTCAACTGAATTCTATGCTTTCAAGCTCCTTCATGATAATTCAAAACTAAGTATATCAATGGATTTTTCGTCAAAAAATTATTTATTGTAACAACTAATAGATGTCACCTTGCCGGTAACTTCAATTACAATTGACTTAATTACTGTTTAATTTATCTGTATGGACTTACAATTACTTACTCTTCACCAAAGAAATTAAGCCTATCACAATTTAAATTTGCTTGTCTGTTAAGTCTACTAAAAATAGAGTATTGATCATAATTCGTTCTATTAAAAGTTGCAGTAAAAGATGAATATAATTAATTGCACCATTCTCATGATAATTTTGAATAAGAAAAAAATTTGATTTTGGTAATGAGTATTTTTATGAAATTGATCTCATACGAGGGCTGCCAATATCTATCAAATAAGTTGGGTCATTATTGAACGTATGTCAATGCTTTGTATAAGGGATTATGTAATTTTTTTTTGGTAATGTCGACTAAGTCGTAAAGAACAAAGAGCAGGCCCACTGGTTCTTGAAAAGGGTGTCAAGCGAAACTTCGAAAGCCTCAAAGTGGATAGTTAGTTACTTTAAGGCGAATTTTCAAGCCGATACAAAGGACAAAAGTGCTTTGAAACTGATGCTCTTGGTAAGGAAACTGAGGATATGTTTTACGTTGAATATATATCTATGTACAAGGGTCTT